>NC_053037.3:180920359-182170359 GCF_002575655.3 Aegilops tauschii subsp. strangulata
GTCGTACATGGAGCCTCTTCCCCGGCACCATCTTCCACGGTCTCGGATCTGCTTCTTGGAAGTCGACGCCAAGCACAGAAGCACCACCATCGTGGACAATGAACTGAATCCCGTTGCTGACCATGGTGCACAGAGGCCGCCGCGACCATCATACTCCTCCTCGATTGGTAATGTGTGTATTGAATCTCTTAGCAGTACATGTGCCGTTCCAATTTTGTTCATACCTACCCTTCAAATTTCCTGGTTGCTATTGTTCCTGTAAAAGTAATTGGTTATATCCTCCATTGTCCAATAGAATATCAACTTGTAATTGTGCGTCGCTCCTATATCGCGCTGTGCTTGGGTAGGTTCTTCATCTACAACCAGTAGTGTGGCAAATGATGGAAAGTTTTTTAGAACTAGCAAGATGCCCATGCGTTGCACGGAACATCAAGATGCATTTGTATGATTAGTTTATCCTGTGCGAGAAAAAGATGAATGAGGGAAGGCCTTATTTGCAAATGTGGAGAGGGTTGTGGGTATCTTTCTGCAAAGTTGCCATAGTTTCCTTCCTATCCGTCGGATATAAATCGGACGGCCTATATTGCAGGATGGCAGGCACACCATCATCACCAACTCTGTTTTTAGAAGAGTAGAGATAAATATTAAATATAAAATAAATATAACAGTAGAGAAGAGAGTAGAGATAGCAGGGACATCAGGAAAGGATCGTGCGCGCAGATAAAGGCGGCCGGGCACGCGCTAGTTTTGGCGCGCGGCGTCCGTCGCACTTTATAAAATCCAACGCCCTCCTATCGCTCTGTGCCTTGCCATCGCTCTCTCCCCGCTCTATGCCTCGCCACCGCTCTCTCCCCGCTCTGCGCCTCGCCACTGCTCTCTCCCTGCTCTTTCTCGCCTCGCTGCCGCCGCGCCACCATGCCGCCGCGTCACCAGGAAACTTGGGGATACCGCGACGTCCGCGCGCGCCCCTCCGCCAGCTTCTCCATGGAGATCCGGTTCCGCGGGATGCGCCTCGGTCTCGACACTTTCGACACCACCCACGAGGCCACCTGCGCATACGACGCGGCGGCGTGGCGCCTCCGGTGGCCTAATAGAACATTAAAATTCCCCAACATGCCGACGCGGGAGCGAGCGCAGGAGCTCACGCCTTTGCCGCGGCTTATCACCGACGAGGATCGTCGCGACAACCGGAGGCGGGAGCACCGTCTCGGCATCGCCGAGATGGACGAGAAAGCCATGGCGCTGTGGTGCCAACGCTTCCCGCAGGACATCATCAACAAGCGCGAGTTCTACGTGCAAAGGAGGGCGGAGAGGGAGAAGAGGAGTGTGACGCCCGGATAATCAAGCTATAGTAAACCTGTGCTAATGATGCCACGTCACCTCGATTACTGTTGCTAATCCCGCATTGGATCAAAACTATTCAAATTCAAATTTGAATTTTCGTCAAACATCAAAAATATTCAAAAATTAAAGTAAAATGTTCGAAGTGTGCAAATAAATGCCTAGGTACTTATGATGAAGGAACCGTGCTATTATAAGAGGCCTAAATAATTAAAAGGAATTAAAAACGAAAAGAAATAAGGTAAAAAAAGAAAAACTAAAACTAAAAACAAAAAAATAAAAAGGGAACCTCCCCCCAACGGCCCACTGGCCCAGCTAGCCGGCCAGCCCACGTGGCCCATCCGGCCTCACCCCACTCCCCTTAACCCCCTGTCCCGAAACCCTAGCGCCTCACTCCCCCACTCCCCCCCCACGACGCCACCTTTCCCCTCCCGATCCAGATTGGATCGGGACCGATCCCATCGACCCCCCGGCGCCGTCGCCGGATCGCCACCTCGCCGGAACCCATTGCCGGAGCTGCCGCGCCGCTGCACCTCGTCACCGCGTCGCCGTCATCCCCGTCTCCTCCCCGCGCCCACTGCCCTGACCCTACGCCCCCGGTGAGGCCACGGCCTCCACTCCCTCCTCTCTGTCTCCCCCGCGCTCGGTCGCCCATGTGCCGCGCCCACGCACAGTCACGGTGCCCCTGGCCGCCGTTGTGTCGCCGCTCCCGTGCTGCATCTGCTAACCCGGCTCCCCCTCGTCACATCGGTCGCGCCCGACCGTTTCTACCCACGACCACCGCGCCTCCACGTCCCACACTGGCGCCGTCGCCGCGTCCGGCAACACCCGCACGCAACCACGGGCGCCCAGCCACCCGCCTATGCTTCCCCGGCTCTACACGCACCCGCAGTCGCCAGCGCGCGCGCCACCGAACCTCCTCGTCGCTCGCCGCTTCCTCCGCGGTGCCGTTCGGGTCCGTCCCGCTCGGCCTCCGCCTCCCTGTCGCCGGCCCCACCTCGGGCTGCCATGCCCACGGCCGCCCAGTCTCGGCCTTCGCTCAGGCGCCCGCACGCCCCAGCAACCGAGCGGGCTGGTGCCTGCACCCGTTTGCTAGCGCCCGTTTGGCCCCTTTGGGCCATTGACAACGGGGCCCCACCCCTGGAACTTTTTATATAAATAATAATAATAAATAAAATTAATTAGTTAACAATTAAATTAATTAATTAAGTAAGTAACTTAATTAACCTAATTAATTGTAATTAATAAACCTAATCATTTTAGTCAGACTAACTAAACCAGATTAGTTAGTCTTAGTCTATGACATGTGGGGCGCTTCTGTTAGTTTGACCAGTCAACGGTCAACACTGACCGCTGACGTCATGATGACGCAATAAACATTTTCGAATTAAATTAATACTAAGAATTTATAAATTGATTAAAACTTTCAAAATTAATATAAAATAAACCGTAGCTCGGATGAAAAAACTTTATACATGAAAGTTGCTCACAACGACGAGACGAATCCGGTTATGTAGCCTATTCGTCCGCCACATGTCCCTAGCATAGTGAACCTGCAACATTTCACCTCCGGTTCATCTGTCCAAAAACGCGAAACACCGGGGATACTTTCCCGGATGTTTCCCCCTTTCGCCGGTATCACCTACTACCGCGTTAGGGCTCACCTAATACCGCCGTTTGCTTTGTCATGCATCGTTATGCATCTGTTTGCATTGTATTAATTGTTTCTTCCCCCTCTTCTCTCCGGTAGACTACGAGACCGACGCTGCTGCTGGTGCCCCGACCGACTACGCTGTTGACAACCCCTCCTTCTTGCCAGAGCAATCAGGCAAGCCCCCCCCCCCCCTTGATCACCAGATATCGCCTATTCTTCTCTATACTACGTGCATTAGAGTAGTGTAGCATGTTACTGCTTTCGGTTAATCCTATTCTGTTGCATAGCATGTCATCGTTACTACAGTTGTTACCCTTACCTGCTATCCTACTTCTTAATATAGGATGCTAGTGCTCCATCAATGGCCCTACACTCTTGTCCGTCTGCCATGCTATACTACTGGGCCGTGATCACTTCGGGAGGTGATCACGGGTATATACTATATACTTTGTACATGATACATGTGGTGACTAAAGTCGGGTCGGCTCGTGGAGCACCCGCGAGTGACTCGCGGATTTGGGGGCTGAAAGGACCTTTGTCCCGACGGCCCTCTGGGTGGATCTTTGTGGCGGAGCGACAGGGCAGGTTGAGACCGCCTAGGTGAGAGGTGGGCCTGGCCCTGGTCATTGTCCGCGGTTACATCAAATAACACACTTAACGAGTTCCTGGTATTTGATCTGAGTATGGCCATTTGGTCTATACGCACTAACCAACTACGCGGGAACAGTTATGGGCACTCGACGTTGTGGTATTAGCCGAAGCCTTCGTGACGTCAGCGACTGAGCGGCGCACGCCTGATTGGACTGGAACGCCTACTAGGCTAGGTCTGCTTCCGGCCGCGTACGCAACGTGCAGGTGTGCAATGGGCGATGGGCCCAGACCCTTGCGCGCATAGGATTTAGACCGGCGTGCTGACCTCTCTGTTGTGCCTAGGTGGGGCTGCGACGTGTTGATCTTCCGCGGCCAGGCATGACCCAGAAAAGTGTGTTCGCCAAATGGGATCGAGCGTGTTGGGTTATGTGGTGCACCCCTGCAGGGAAGTTTATCTATTCGAATAGCCGTGTCCATCAGTAAAAGGACGACCCGGAGTTGTACCTTGACCTTATGACAACTAGAACCGGATACTTAATAAAACACACCCTTCCAAGTGCCAGATACAACCCGGTGATCGCTCTCTAACAGGGTGACGAGGAGGGGATCGCCGGGTAGGATTATGCTATGCGATGCTACTTGGTGAACTTACGATCTACTCTCTTCTACATGCTGCAAGATGGAGGTGGCCGGAAGCGTAGTCTTCGGCAGGATTAGCTATCCCCCTCTTATTCTGGCATTCTGCAGTTCAGTCCACCGATATGGCCCTTTACACATATACCCATGCATATGTAGTGTAGCTCCTTGCTTGCGTGTACTTTGGATGAGTACTCACGGTTGCTTTTCTCCCTCTTTTCCCCTTTCCTTTCTACCTGGTTGTCACAACCAGATGCTGGAGCCCAAGAGCCAGACGCCACCGTCGACGACGACTCCTACTACACCGGAGGTGTCTACTACTACGTGCAGGCCGCTGACGACGACCAGGAGTGGTTTAGGAGGATCCCAGGCAGGAGGCCCGCGCCTCTTTCGATCTGTATCCCAGTTTGTGCTAGCCTTCTCAAGGCAAACCTGTTTACTTATGTCTGTACTCAGATATTGTTGCTTCCGCTGACTCGTCTATGATCGAGCACTTGTATTCGAGCCCTTGAGGCCCCTGGCTTGTATTATGATGCTTGTATGACTTATTTTATTTTTAGAGTTGTGTTGTGATATCTTCCCGTGAGTCCCTGATCTTGATCGTACACGTTTGCGTGTATGATTAGTGTACGATTGAATCGGGGGCGTCACAAGTTTCTATCAGAGCCGACTGCCTGTAGGAATCCCCCTTCCACACTCCTTGGCCGAAGTTGAGTCTAGTCAGTGAAAACTGTTTTACTAACATGGCTGTGTGGCTTACGGGCCCACGTCGCCATTGGGTGGTAGTAGGATCTTTTATTCCTCAACCTATACTCTGGGACTCTGACATCTCTTCTATTCGGGTTAAACGATTTTACTAACTCTGACTCTAGGTTCTCGATAACACTTTCTCCCGGAGAGCCCCTTATTACAGATGATCGTCTGCTGCACCAGAAGGATCCGAAGATACTGTCCGATGTTCTCTTGAGACTTTATGGTGTCGCTTTTGCAATTCCCTTCCATTGATAAACCCCTGTGGATAACCACGTATACTCGCCATTCTTACAATGCTTCCCAGTTGATCTTGTTATTACAAGATACCCCAAAATTCTCTTTGTTGCTCCGAGAATCCTTCGAGCTTACTGCCTTGCTGTTCTTTGCCACATGAATACCACTATGGATAATTTCTAGCAATCACCGGATATTTGCTCATCCCCAGTTGATTCATGTATTTCACAAAAGTCTTCAAAATACTATTTGAACTTCCGAAATCCTGAGTAGCCTATTGCTCTTGAAATTCTTACTTGCTTGCATTATGGTTAATCCCATAAGTCTATAATCTTATTAGCATCTCTTGTCATTATCATTTTGAGTCCGTTGATTCAATTTGTTGCGAATGCTCGCAATCCTCAATCAGATCCTAGAATTCATCCTTCCGGCTCAGACGTGATTATAAACGTGAGCTGGATCTCGGCCAATCAAATTGCCATCGATTGTACCCCTAAGCCTACTCAACTTATCCATCCTTGATCAGAGCGTTGCTTCTGATCCCCTGATTTGGAAATCATAATTCTTTTGCATTTGAACTTTGAATTAGTCAGTTGTTTCTATAATCAGATCTCCTTGCATTCTTCTTCCTCTGGTTGAGTACCGATGCTCACATCAGATCCCTTGTGGACCATCGGTTCCTTTGTTGGATTTTATCTGACAGTGTCCTTCATATTGAATAACCTTGTGAGCATTTCCATGGGTATATAATGCCTTTGGTAAGTTGTATCATCTGCTTTTGAACAATGCTCTACTTTCGAGCTTGTAATATTTACTCCGAAGTTTGTGGTATATGTTCCTAAGATGCCCTGATGGGTTGAACCTACGCCTTCCCTAATCCGTGTGAACCCGAAAGATTACACGGGTCATACTTATCTGGTATTGCACCAGGTAAAAACTTTCAACAACTAATGTCATTTTCGAAATACGAGAGGTGAATGAAAGGTTTTGCGTTGAACTAGTGGGAGTCGACCTTGAACCCTGTGTTCATGCCCATGGACACGATGTATACCTTATCATGGAAGCTTCTCTTAAAATAATTATCCCCTTGTTATAAGTTCATCTAGTATCCATGGACGTGGTTCCGACCATGTTTCTCCTTGATTCCGTTTCTCGTGCAAGTTTGAGCACTTGTCTTCTGTAGAGCAATATCCTAGTCCAACCTCTACCTTGATCTGTCGTCGAGTATTACCCCCTGGTATCTCGAGATTATCATGGAACTGCATAACTTCTTATGAGTTCTTCATCAAGTGCTACATTCTCACCGATTCCAATTTTCCACGGGCTCTGAGTTATTAGTCACTCGAGAACACCGATAAGTGAATCGATTCCGCACTCTGATTCAATAACTCTAAGTAATTTTTGTTGCTTACGAGTTTAATAATCCTTCAAGTCATTCCTAGCCTTATCGGCTATATCATTATCGTGCAAACTTTTTAACTGTGCTACCCGGTCCTTCCCGGAACACAACTTTCAACGATGAGCTAAGCTTATGTCGATCTCCCTTGTCTTATCGTTTCACCTCGAACGGCAAGCTTGATTCCTAGTTGGTGTTGTATCCGTAGTTCCAATAATCTTTTGCTGCATCAGTCCTTCTGCTTGAGCAGGCGCTGTTCGATTACATCTTCATGAAACCTCCTGGCAAATGTGTCGGATCACCTTCAACACTTTGACTTCCTCTGAGATGTCAACTGTGATCATGATGAGAAATACAATCCTTGCCCTCGATGATTTTTATTATCATCGAAAACACCCTTGACTTCCTTTCATCGCAAACTTGTCCACCTTATGAATACAACGTGCTCTCCAGCTAGTGTTGTGTTCTGCCTTGAAGAATTACTGTCTTTTCTATCGAGAATATTGTGGGGATTGCTCCACCTCTTAAGAATTCTTGGTATAGTGATACTTCTCACTATCACCATTCTTTCCTGGTCCTCTTGTTGATTCCAACAGGTACCAACTAGTTAACGGTGTTGTTTGGATTCTGCCCTTCTACGAACCCTATTGCTTTCGAGTTAATGGTCGACCGTTCATTCTTAGACTATTGGTTATTAGATCACCATTCCGACATTGGTCGTGCAACCCAACCCATATTTCGGGCACACCTTTCAACCAATGTTTAATTGTGTATGTTTTCCTCAAGCATACTTCATTATATCATTTGGTCTGACAAATGTTATCTCCTTATCCACATAATTGTGGCGATCCATCTTTTTGGATATTTGTTGAATTATCGCTGAGTCCATCAACCACCTCCTCATCCTCTCCTTGGCTTAATGATGAACCCTTGTTCAGAACTCGCATCCATAGTTCATTTCCCGAGAATCATATAATGTCATCTCGTTAATTTGCGTTGCATCTTTTCTTCTCAGGCATCCCATGTCTGAGGTATCTTGACACCAATCAGAGCTGAATCTCGGTCAGCCATGATGGTTGGAACATATTTTCAAGAGTTATGACATTGATCCTCATATGACCCGGTAAGGTGATGTCATGCCTAGCACGCCTGACCGGAGGACCTAGTGTTATAGTTTCCTTTTTAACAAGGTTACCCATTTTTTTCCATGAGGAAATTGAATGCCTTGTTTAATAAGTTTATCCTGATGGATCATTTGTGTATCCAAAGTCTGTCCTTTGCTTGAAGACCATGTCAATGCTATCTCGAAGCATATTTGTGGTACTCCGATTTTCAACAAGAACATTTGAAGCCCAATACTAAATGTTTCCTGCTCAACTATCCAAACACCGTTGTATGGGTAACATCTTGATTATTCCTTGCCTCTTATCTGAATGGTTGGGTACTTTCTCTCCTACCCTGTATGCCATGTTCTGCTTGTACATGGGAACGATATACTCCTAATAATTGTGTGTAATCACAATTTTCCTTTCCATTGTTCTGTTTAACCTGATAATTTTATTTTCCATTCCATTGTCTTCTTTAACCTTTCTTGTGGTCTATATGAACTAAGCAGTAATATTCTCCTGCTTATGTAAACACCTCGTCGTACAACCTAGTCAGTAAGACCCTGTTACTATTGTTGATGACATTTCGGTAACCACCGATGGACGAGAACTTTGCCTATTGGTCCGCCTCGTTTCAACGAGTAGGAAAATGGTTCTCTTCGTCCCTCGCCCTTGGTACCAACGATGCTGCCAACATAACTGATCGGTTATTCTCTGACATGCCTTGCTTACATGATCGTGCAAGACGTCACCCCTCTTTCTACTTTTAACCCACATGGTGGGCTCGTAACCCACAGTTCCACAGGATCGAAACCCGACTCTCCTGTACACCCCTGTTCCTAAAGTTATTCCTCATGCTTGGCTTCGTATGAAAGATCACGAGCCACCTTCCTAGTGATCTATTCTGGTATCAGACGCAATGCTTATTCCCATTGCTCTGAACCCCTTTCACATTTCGTATCAGGCAACGAACGATTGCCTATGCACTTGAAACTTCAATGGTGCACCTTCTTATTTTGCTCTTGATAATTTCTTAAGTTTCAACTCGAGAGTTACTTTCCGCCACATTCCCTAATATTATCTACAAGATAAGCAACCTTGTAGAGGTCTGTGCTTTTGAAGCTACCCCTTATCCTTTTCGTAAGTACGATGAAGATCCCGAAGGAAGGACGACAACTTCATCATGACGACCCGGAGCAGAGAAATGAAGACCACAATGTAATGGATCGACCTCTTCGAGAAGAGCAACTAAGACCGAGAACACTCGCTAGAATTTCGTAACTCGAACTTTCCCCCTTACACCCCTCTTAAATCTCGGGACGAGATTTCTTGTAGTGGAGGAGAATTGTGACGCCCGGATAATCAAGCTATAGTAAACCTCTGCTAATGATGCCACGTCACCTCGATTACAGTTGCTAATCCCGCGTTGGATCAAAACTGTTCAAATTCAAATTTGAATTTTCGTCAAACATAAAAAAATTCAAACATTAAAGTAAAATGTTCGGAGTGTGCAAATAAATGCCTAGGTACTTATGGTGAAGGAACCGTGCTATTATAAGAGGCCTAAATAATTAAAAGGAATTAAAACAGAAAAGAAATAAGGTAAAAAAAAGAAAAACTAAAACTAACAACAAAAAATAAAAGGGAACCTCCCCCCCAACGGCCCACTGGCCCAGCTAGCCGGCCAGCCCACGTGGCCCATCCTGCCTCACCCCACTCCCCTTAACCCCCTTGTCCCGAAACCCTAGCGCCTCACTCCCCCACTCCCCCCGCGACGCCACCTTCCCCCTCCCGATCCAGATTGGATCGGGACCGATCCCATCGACTCCCCGGCGCCGTCGCCGGATCGCCACCTCGCCGGACGCCATTGCCGGAGCTGCCGCGCCGCTGCACCTCGTCACCGCGTCGCCGTCATACCCGTGTCCTCCCCGCGCCCCACTACCCTGACCCTACGCCCCCGGTGAGGCCACGGCCTCCACTCCCTCCTCTCTGTCTCCCCCGCGCTCGGTCGCCCATGTGCCGCGCCCGCGCACAGTCGCGGTGCCCCTGGCCACCGTTGTGTCGCCGCTCCCCTGCTGCATCTGCTAACCCGGCTCCCCCTCGTCACATCGGTCGCGCCTAACCGTTTGTACCCACGACCACCGCGCCTCCACGTCCCACACTGGCGCCGTCGCCATGTCCGGCAACACCCGCGCGCAACCATGGGCACCCAGCCACCCGCCTGTGCTTCCCCGGCTCTACACGGACCCGCAGTCGCCAGCGCGCGCGCCACCGAACCTCCTCGTCGCTCGCCCTTCCTCCGCGGTGCCGTTCGGGTCTGTCCCGCTCGGCCTCCGCCTCCCTGTCGCCGGCCCCGCCTCGGGCTGCCGTGCCCGCTGCCGCCCAGGCTCGGCCTTTGCTCGGGCGCCCGCACGCCCCAGCAACCGAGCGGGCTGGTGCCTGCATTCGTTTGCCAGCGCCCGTTCGGCCCCTTTGGGCCATTGACAACGGGGCCCCACCGCTGGAACTTTTTATATAAATAATTATAATAAATAAAATTAATTAATCAATAATTAAATTAATTAATTAATTAAGTAACTTAATTAACCTAATTAATTGTAATTAATAAACCTAATCATTTTAGTTAGACTAACTAAACCAGATTAGTTAGTCTTAGTCTATGACATGTGGGGCCCTTCGGTTAGATTGACCAGTCAACGGTCAACGTTGACCGCTGACGTCATGATGACGCAATAAAAAATTTGGAATTAAATTAATACTAATATTTTATAAATTGATTAAAACTTTCAAAATTAATATAAAATAAACCGCAGCTCGGATGAAAAAACTTTACACATGAAAGTTGCTCAGAACGACGAGACGAATCTGGATACGTAGCCCGTTCGTCGGCCACACGTCCCTAGCATAGTGAACCTGCAACATTTCACCTCCGGTTCGTCTGTCCGAAAACGCGAAACACCGGGGATACTTTCTGGGATGTTTCGCCCTTTCGCCGGTATCACCTACTACCGCGTTAGGGCACACCTAACACCGCCGTTTGCTTTGTCATGCATCGTTATGTATCTGTTTGCATTGTATTCATTGTTTCTTCCCCCTCTTCTCTCCGGTAGACTACGAGACCGACGCCGCTGCTCATGCCCCGACCGACTACGCTGGTGACGACCCCTCCTTCTTGCAAGTAAACTTCGTGGACAAACTTTGGCCCAAAATACGATGGGGACTAGTAAACCAGGACGGAGGTAGTAGTTTTTTTTATCAAAGAAGGGCTTCCCCCTTCCGATTTTCATTACTGAAAACCAACATCGAAACCATAGTATTTTTCCTAGAACTACCAGGTTCAACATTTCGCAACATAAACCCATACAACCATATGCCAAGGAGTAGTAGTTATGAATTCCATTTTCTCTCCATACCAATCGTTCTAAAAACTACTTAGTACTTACTAGCAAGATGTCAGTGCATTGCATGTAACATAAAGATGCATTTGTATGAGTAGTTTATCTTGTGAGAGAAAAGGATGAATGAGGGAAGGCCTTATTTGCAAATGTGGAGAGGTGTGTGGGTACGTTTTTGCAAAATTGCCATAGGTTCCTTCCTATCCGTCAGATATAAATCAGGCGGCATATATTGTAGGATGGCAGGCACACCACCATCACCAACTCTGTTTTCTTATAAGAGTGTAGATAACGCGCCATTGAAAATCAGAACTCTTACCCCGCTAAAAAAAATGATGTTTGAAACATGCATGGCTACTCGATCAGTGGCAACTGGCGAGCCACTGCCTCCAGGTCGTTCACCTGTGGTCCTAACCATCAACTCCTATGGATCAAATTATCACGCGAGCTCACTATTCCTACAAAGGTGCGCTCCACCACGTACCCGGTACCTGCGCATGCAGCAATCGTGCACCTAGGGTTTTAGGGTTTATTTGTTAAAGGTGCCTTTACGTAACTCTCATGTGTGTGAGATGGCGAGAGACTGACTGCGTGCGTGCGCCTCTTCTCTTTGTACATGTACTCCACCGTTTGTCTGGTGTCCAAAAAATTATACAGTACTAATAACTAGTAGCAATGTGCCAATGTGTTGCCACACGATCAAAGTAGATTAATACATATTCACCGATTTGATAGAAAAAAGAGTCTAGTTTTGAAATACGTATATCACTGAAAATATGTTATGTTTCACTTAAAATATATTCCATTGGCGGTTTTGATGAGATAAGGAAGGAATGTGGTTGGTTTCAAGATTCGAGTAGTGGTATCTATACCTACCTATACTAATTTCAGACTCCCTGAAAATTACCACGTTAATTAGAAATTAAGCACCGTTTATCTGGTGGGACCCCGTGTTATGTATTCTTATAGCCATTAGATGACTCCCGGGTGGGCTAACAATTGCACATGGCTGCCTCTTATTTTATAATGAAAAAAAACCTATATGCTCATTGGCCCGTCTTCCTCCTTCGCCTTCTACAATATTCCTCTTTTGCCGCTCTCCATGCCCTAGGCCTAGAGGTTCCATCCATGAGATGTGGTCTCAGTATTCTGGTAGATGACGACGTCGGCCGGTGGCGCTCCCATTCATGGCCGGCGAGTAGAAGCTGCAGCTTCCGTCGTGCCCCGAGGTACACCGCTGCCACATGCTCAACTGCTCTCTTTCCCTCTTTGTTCTCCGCCATAGGTCGCTGGCCATCGATGCTGCAACTCAATCTCTCCAATCCCCTCCCTCCCAAATCTTTAGGTCTCCTCTTATTTCAACTTCTGAAATCCATGACCATAGTGATGACCTCTGGTAAGCCATGTGCTTTTCCATTTCCCATTAGATTCATGTGCCCCTTTGATCTTGAAAAACATGCCAAACCTGCGTGTTCTTTTGATCTGGAAAAGGTTGCATCACAAGAGCATTAGTAATTTGTGTTTTTTCTAGTGGGGATTAGTAATTTGTATTTTAGGGCTCTATCCAGGTTTTTGATTTTTTGGTGTAACATTAGTATTGTTTCTCACTGTCTATATGTATCCACCATAGTCGTGGCGACTCGAAAAACATAAGCTGGAGAAATATCGAAATCACACGAAACCTCCCCTTAGCTAATACCACCAGGGTTCGATCGAGGCTCTCTGTTAACAACGGTTTGGTAAAAGTAAGCTTAAGGACTCACACAATTAATGAACTGTGCATGTTGAGTTTGAAAAAGAATCTACAGATATTTTTCTCTCTTATGGATCATGTGACTATGTTTTGTTTTAAGATTAAATCAAAATGCTTCAGCAATACACATTTAGTTACTATAATTTTATTTTATTTTACTAGCACTCTCTTCTCTGCAAAAAATAATTAATTATGGAATGCATTGATAAGCTGTCAAAAAAGGGATGATACATTTCCTTATCATTTTGCTCGATTGCTCGATATTCATTTAGTAAAAAATAGTTCCAAAAATATTCTGTTTCTAAATTACAGAAGAAACTATTGGCTTAATAATTAATTTGAGAACACAACTAAGCATGGAAATTGAGAAGCACACGGTTTTCTTGCCCTCACCCACTAATGTAATATTTTCTTGCGTATGCATATGTATCTCTCTTTTCCATTATGTGACATGGTTGTCTGAATTTTAATGCAACCCTTGAAGTTGTGCTTGATGACTGAATGTCCAAATTTCAGTACAACTAGGTTTTCCTTGGTTAGGTTGCATTCACGCAAACAAAAAAATTCATCGTGTTAGATGTTCTGCAGGTAATATCCATCTAATATCACTTACAATAGATGTTATCAATATATATTGCTTCAAGTGAAGTACCTTGTGTCTCTCACTGTTTCATGGTACAGTAATTTGCAGCATCAATCTACACAATAAATAGAGCGGGTAAAGAACCCAAACAAAAAATAGAGGATGAAAACATGCCAATAAGTATCATCATATTCGTACATGGATAAATGTCTTTTCATCAACCGTGCTTGGCCTCTAAACTGATATCTATATAGATCAGAAGAAAAGGCTTGATATTAATTGAAAGAAGTAGTAATGTAATGCCATTTGTGTACGTGTGCGTTTTGTATTCAAATGTTACTTACATTTGCTTAACACATCATCTGATGATTGTCAATAGTGTTGCACTAGCATGGGAAGTTGCCGATTGAATTCCAACAAAATGCTGCATGGTTGGCCTTTTGAGTATGCTAGCAATTGAATTGAGCCCTCCGCATGTGGATTAAATATAACTGGTAAGTATGACAATCAGTGAATGATTCATCCGTTATATTATATTACACTTGGTTACAGATTCAAATAAAAATTCCTCGATTGAAGTTGTTTCATAAGCAACTTACTATCAATTTTGGCTTGAAAGATATTTTATTCAACAACGATAGTTTTATGATGCTAGCCCGTGTAGATGCATGGGTTGACGACTAGTATCTCTAATTTCTACTCTTCCTAGCAAGATGCCCGTGCGTTGCACAGAACATAAAGATCTTGTGGGAGAAAAGGATGAATGAGGGAAGGCCTTATCTGCAAATGTGGAGAGGAGTGCGGGTAAATTGTCATAGTTTCCTTCCTATCCGTTAGATATAGATCGGAAGGCCTATATTGCAGGATGGCAGGCACACCATCATCACCAACTATGCTTTTTATAAGAGTAGAGATAAAAAAACAGAGTTGGTGATGATGGTTTGCCTACCATCCTGCAATGTAGGCTGTCCAATTCATATCTGACGGATAGGAAGGAAACTATGGCAATTTTGCAAAAAGATACCCACACCCCTCTCCACATTTGCAAATAATGCCTTCCCTCGTTCATCCTTTTCTCCCACAAGATAAAATACTCATACAAATGCATCTTGATGTTCTGTGCAACGCATGGGCATCTTGCTAGTTATTGCAAAAAGCCCATGTGTGTGTGTTGTGTGTGTGAGAGAGAGGGAGAGAGGAGGAGGACGGAGTGCGTATGTGACAAAGACACGAAGAGTGTGTGTGCGAGAGGTATCAGCTAAAAATGAGGCGATAGTGTGTGTGCACGATCGAGAGGGCGTGTCTCAAGAAGGGGCAAAAAGTCTACATAGATACAAGGAGCGCGAGAGAGACATGTACGCGAGAGTGGAAGCACGAGTGTGCGGGTGTATAAACCTATCTGCAGCCTAGTCGATACATGTTTGTGAGAGAAATACGAGTCGGGGGTGCGAAAGCGAGAGTTTTGTGTGTGTGTGAGAGAGAGACGGTAATCGGGAAGGGGAGTGGAAGCATGAGTTATGTGTGTGTGTGTGAGAGAGAGAGGGGGAGTTTGTCTGATCGGTAAACAAATGAATAATGTTAGTTTTATAACTGGGATGGAGACGGAAAGGAGACCGCAACAAATGTTGTGTCTGCGGGAGAGAGTAATTTTAGTGGTATGAGTCATATCTAGAGAGATATAGGGTGTGTGAGAGAACCCCATAGAGAGAAAGACAAAGTGAAATATGAGTGAGTGTGTGTGTGTGTGTGGCAGTGAAAAAGAAAGCTTAGGTACACTACAAAAAAAAGACACATCCCTGACATTTTGGGCCGAACGAAAAAAAACTCTGTCATACTTATGACACTTCTATGACGATAATTGTGACCAAACCTGGTATCATCATAGATGTGGTGGGGTCCTACTTCTATGACAAAAAATCATGACAGAAAATGGGCTTTTCGTCCTGGGCGGGCCGGAGACGCAGCTGCATGACATTCTTTGGGCCGTCCATGACGGAAAAAATCGTGGTAGAAGCGAGGGCGAGGAAAATATCGGGGTGTTCCCGGTTACGGTGGGTGTTCGGGGCCGAGCGATGCTCGTTTCTCTCGTACACGCACGCGCGTGGGTGCGAGGCGTTGGGCTCTAACTGAACCCGAGCGAGGCGTTGGGCTATAACTGAACTCGAGCGATTCCTTCGCTACTGCTGCTAACTGAAGCCGATTGATGCTGCCTCTGGATGAACAGTGAGCATTGCTCGGGGGTTTGGAAGAACAGTTCCCCGTGGGGGTGGATGAACAGGACCCCATGGTGTTGCCTCTGGATGAACAGGACCCCGATCTATTGAGCCGGTTGGGTCTGGATGAACAGGACCCCGTGGAGGGCAGGATGAACAGGACCACCCCGTGGAGGGCAGGATGAACCATAGATGGTGGAGGGCTAGATGAATAGTAGCCTGTGGAGGGGTGATTGAACAGGAGCCCGTGGAGAGGGTTGGTTGAACAGTAGCCGGTGGAGTAGCGCGCGGTGGAGGCTGGATGAACAGGAGCCCGTGGATGAACAGTCGCAGGTGGAGGCTGGAGGAGGTCGACGGTGGATGAACAGTAGCCCGTGGAGGCTGGAGGGGGTCAACGGTGGAGATGAACAGTATCCCGTGGAGTCCCGTTTTGCTTTACGCCACACCCCTCCCGATGAACAGGACCCCCGTTTCGACCGTAGCGCTCCAACACAAGTCCGTTTCCTCCATTTTGCGGTACGCCACACCCTTCCCGATCAACAAGACCCCCGTTTCGATCGTAGGAGGTCCGTTTCCTCCGTTTTGCGGCATGCTAGACCATGCCCGATGGGCAGGATCCCGTTTCGAACGTGGCCGGTCGAACACAAGGCCGTTTCCTCTGTTCTGCGGTACGCTAGGCCTCGTTTCCATCGGCTATTTCGTCCAAGCCCTCCCGATGAACACCACGATGGATTCGGTTCCGACCCAGCCGGTTGGCTCCCCATGAACATGACGACGCTGTTTCTCCGTTCCGACCCAGCCATGTACATGAGCCCTGGCCATACGTACTTGCGAGTAGGCGTTCGAGACCCCGCTCGTATGTACGTACGTGGCCGTATTTACTTTCTTGCACCCTGGCCACTATACATACGTATACATGCTATGTGCGCGCCTATACTACGACACGTGCGCGCCTCTACATCGACCAGTATGTATGTACACGTTCGCGACCAGAATGACAACGCTACGTACGCTTCAACCAGGTGGGTCCCGACTGTCAGGCACTTCCTTGCGTGCGAAGATGTAGCTGGTGGGTCCCAGCAGTTAGCGGGGCGAATCATTTTTTTTGTTTTAGCCCGGACGCACTTCCTTGCACTACTACAAAAACAGCTATAGCCAATATGGACACTAATGGCGCACTGTACATGTGGTGCGCCATTACTAAATACTAATGGCGCACCATGTGTTGGTGCGCCATTAGTGTGCAAATACTAATGGCGCACCACATCCACGGTGCGCCATTAGTAATTTTTTTTATTTTTTCAAAACTACTAATGGCGCACCGTGGGAGTGGTGCGCCATTACTACCGTGGGAGTGGTGACTAGTAATGGCGCACCATCCCACGGTGCGCCATTAGTAATTATGTTTCAATTTTTTTCAATTTTTTTTATTTTTATTTTTTAAACTACTAATGGCGCACCATCCCCATTACTAGTTCAACTAGTAATGGCGCAGCACCCCCACGGTGCGCCATTAGTAACTTGGCCCATTCCACCGAATGCACCCCCCCCCCCCCCGTGGACCGCCCTTTCAGTTAAAAAAAATAAAATAAAATGATGGAAATGTCAAAAAATAAAAGAAAATAAGTTTCCCATGTGATATGTGGTCTAGTTGTTGGGAAAATTTACAAATATGAATTTTGACTTTATTTGCAAAATCTCTCTAGAATTTGTAAAATGGGCATAACTTTTGCATACGAACTCGGATTAAAAAGTTTTATATATGAAAAATCATCTACTCGAAAAGTTACATACGAATTTAACTGGGGGAACCCCGTTAACCATTTTCAAAATCCTCAAAAACCTAACAGAAAAAAAAGATACGGGGCTTTCAAGATCTAGAGGCAAAAAAATTCAAAAAATTTCAAACTTACTAGTGGCGCACCGTTTGCTAGGTGCGCCACTAGTAACAGAAAAAAAATCTTGGTTTTGAATTTTTTTTGGAATTTTTTTTCAAAAAATGATTCGTAATATGATAGGGAAGTTTGAAATATTTTTCAAAATTTCATCATACTCATGAATATGAACAAAGTCCTAGACATCAACAAGGTTTAATTGGATTGACATGATAGATATATCAACAAGTGGCTTTTAAGTGAGGTGGTGCTGGGGTTGGATAGAACTGCGAAGTTAAGTGTGCTCGGGCTGGAGTAGTGTGAGGATGGGTGACCTTCCGGGAAGTTTGACCACTTAGTGCGATTTGACTTGAGATTAAGCATAGTGACCCGAGATTAAGAAAAAAACGAAAAAAAAATTGAAATTTTTTTTTGAAATTTTTTTGAAAAAATATTTCTGAAAAAATATTTGAAAAAAAATTGTTACTAATGGCGCACTTCTATGTGGTGCGCCATTACTAAGTCAGATAGTAATGGCGCACCGTGGCCTATACTAATACCTGATACTAATGGCGCACCAGTGGTGCGCCATTAGTAAAAAATACTAGTGGCATGGTACTAGTGGCACACCAGTAGTGCGCCATTAGTAGGCAAAACTGGTGCGCCACTAGTAGGCCTTTTCCTAGTAGTGTTGCGTGCGAAGATGTAGCTGGTGGGTCCCAGCAGTCAGGGGGAAACGTTTTTTTTGCGAAATACGGTGGCCCATCCGGTGGGTCCCCGCTGTCAGGTGGAGGAATAATTATTTTGCACGTAATAAGGAGGCACTTCCTTGCTGTGGCCGTGGACCCAGCTGTCAGCCTCTCCACGTACAGTCCACGTCCGATGGAAGCTGTTCCTTGACCACGTTGACCACGCCGCGCCGAGAGCACCAGGGCGGTGGACGACGGCGAGGCCTAGGAAGGGGATGACGCGGCGCCGGGGAAGACGCGGCAGTGGGTGCCCACACGTAGAGGAGTACGAGTGTTCACTGGTTCGCTGCGGTGTGAGGCTGTCGTCGTCGCAGAATAACAGGGGGTGTGGGTGAGTAGAGGGGTGGCCTGGCCAGTGGTGGGAATAGTAGGGTGTGGTGAGGCCTCCACGGCAGCACAACCGGCCACGGGAGGCAGGATCATGCGGCACGACCAAAGTTGCTTCGGGTGGCTGGAGCAACAAGACCAGAGGTTGAAAACGCACTACGGCTGTTGGATGGACATCGTACGGTCACTGGATCTAGAATCGTTCATATTGACTAAGTTGACAAAGCACTCCGTCCCCGTCAACTTAGTAGGCCCACAAGTCAGCCTCCCACCAAGGTGGGTCCCAACCAGCAGGGGGAGTATTCATTTTTTTTGTGCGTAATAAGGAGGCACTTCCGGTGGGTCCGAGCTGACAGCGGGGGGAACGTTTTTTCACGCAATACGTTGGCCCGTCAGGTGGGTCCCAGCTGTCAGGGGGAAACGTTTTTTCGCGAAATAAGGTGGCCCGTCCGGTGGGTCCCTGCTGTCAGGTGGAGGAATCATTATTTTCCGCGTAATAAGGAGGCACTTCCTTGCTGCCGTCGTGGACCCATCTGTCAGCCTCTCCACGTACAGTCCACGTCCGATGGAAGTCATTCCTTGACCACGTTGACCACGCCGCACCGAGAGCACCAGGGCGGTGGACGACGGCGAGGCCTGGGAAGGGGACGACGCGGAGCCGGGGAAGACGTGGCAGTGGAAGCCCACGCGGAGAGGAGTACGAGGGTTCACTGGTTCGGCTGCGGTGTGAGGCTGCCGTCGCCGCGGAATAACAGGGGGTGTGGGTGAGTAGAGGGATGGCCTGGCCAGCGGTGGGAGTAGTAGGGGCGGTGAGGCCTCCGCGGCATCACAGCCGGCCACGGGAGGCAGGAGCACGCGGCACGACCGGCGCTGCTTTGGGCGGCTGGAGCAAGAAGACGAGAGGTTGAAGAAGCACTACGGCCGTTGGATAGACATCGTACGGTCACTGCAGCTAGAATCGTTTATATTGACTAAGTTGACATAGCCCTTGGTACGCGTCAACTTAGTAGGCCCACAGGTCAGCCTTCGAAACGGTGCGCCCCAGATGTCAGGGGGAGGAATCATTTTTTGGGCGGCTGAAGCAAGAATATCCGAGATTGAAGAAGAAGCACGACATCCGTTGGATGGACATCCAATGGCCACAGCTGCCAGAACCATGTGTTGTTGACAAAGCCTTGCATACGCGTCAACTTAGTTTTTTTAGGGGACGCGTCAACTTAGAAGGCCCACAAGTGTGTGGCAGAGAACATATAGCCCATTTGCGATTTGTAAGAATGTACATCCCATTTTTTTATTCTAATGGAATTTACTACGGCCCATTTACAGTTTGTTAAAAGTACAGCCCATTTTCTAGCTCAAACAACGATTAATAATTTCAACCAACCGCTCAAAACAGAATTCAAAAAAAATCCCACATTTTTATGGGATCCAAAATATTTTTATCCAAAATTTCTAGTCAGATTAAATATAATATCAAAATAAATTTGTATTACGTTAAAATCCAATGAAATATTGCACGCGCAACAAGTAATGAAATTAAAATTTTCAAATTCTGAAAATAATATATTTTTTAAACTAATTACGCGTTTGGTGCATTTTTTTATAGTTACTGCCCAGTTATTATAATTACATCCCATTTATTATTTCTTAAAGTCCATTTTCTTGTTAAGCCTAATGCATACCTCCTAGGAAAGTTTGCAGCCTAGCAGGGCGGAGAATAACAAGTTGACCCGGATATTGTGTACAACTGTCGGCCCAGTTGCATTGCTCATGTTGAAAAAGGCCTGTGTAGTACAGTACAACCTAACATGGCTACTCAGCCCACATTTAGCGACGCCGGAAAGGCCCACAAGGCTTTTGTATAACTTTTTGAAGTCACTGAGCTCAATTAATAACTTAAGAAAAAAGTTAGATTAAAGTGGAACCTAATTAAAAGTTGTCACGAGCAAAGAAATAATTCAACGGGTCCCACTTGTGCATGTGTGCATGTGTGCGTGTGTGTGTGTGTGAGAGAGAGAGAGACCCATCGGTCGATGCTCGTAAATACATCTTTCAGCCATATGCATTGCTGATGCTCAGTAAAAACTTATATAGTTGACACAATCATATAGAACATCATAGCACACTGAACTTGCATACAAAAATTTCATGCAGGCGGCACAATCAGGATGGAAGCAGTGGATCGCTACGGGTAGGGCTATGTTGAAACCAACGAACTCGTACATAACGGTTCATCGTCTTTATCAATGACAGGGAAATATCTTGAATGATGTGCAAAGAAGACAGACAGACAACACAATAAGTTCTGCTAGCACATTAATTTGACGTACAACCCTTTCTATAAAAAGTTCAGGTACAAAATTAGAACAGGTCACAATCAAATGTACTGGCACATCAGTGCTTCACAACCATAGGTCAGATTTAACTAGTATCTGACAAGATTTAGTTGTTACCTCAAATTAGAGCACATCCAGGCAGCCATCCCTGCCTCTTCTCTGAAAGAAGCAGTGGCCTCCGCCGCGCGATGGAGTATGCCCTGTGCCATCCATCGTTCCGAGCAACACAGGGAAAGTCTGACGTTGAGTCCTGTAATGGACGTAATCGACGGACAATGGCACCAGCGGCGGCGGCAGGACATTGATTGATGGATTGACCACTTCTTCGACATGCACGAACACTCGATACAGGTACATCCCTAACGTGGTCTGCGGCGGCCTTGGTGGTGACGAATAGTACAACCCCGGTTCCTGCACCGGTATCTCAACACCAATCACCTTCGGTATGGTGGACGGTTTCTTCATCCATGCCATAACCGTCAGAGCCCAGCTGTCTTGAGGAACAAACATACTTACGAGCTCACCTCCAAGGTCGTTGATAAGCTCATTCATGGACTCACTGTTCCAAGCACGTCGAGGCATGCCGTGGAAGGTAAGCTTTGTTAAAAACTCAAGCTCAGAGGGCACAGAGCCCCATCCTGGGTGCCACCGATCAAAGCTCACCAGCGCACCATCGCAGAACAAATGCCGGGAAGATTCGAACACACGACTGCAGTCGAAAGTTGTCTGGAACCTGACGAAGAAATCAGCCGGTGGCGGACAGACTTCAACGAGCAAGTCACTTATTTGGATGTCGTGCGCAATGCCAAGAGCTTTTACAAGGTCGTCCGGTGAGACGAGAGGCCGGTCGCCGTTGATGGTTACCATCAGCACTTTGCCGGCAAACTGGTTGTCAAGCACCGTCATGCCACTGTTGAGCGATAGCACGCAGCGACCGAAGGCAGGACGGACGTTCGGAGATCCGCATTGACCGGCGACATGATAGTGAGCTTGAGTACAGGGAGTACAGGAGGGGGATTTGGAGGATTTGGGGGAACTGGAGTAGGAATCGAGATTCCAGAGGTGGGGGATGGGCGGGAGATTGGGGATGAAAAGGTAGCTTGAATTTCGAACACGCGCCAATATGCTCTCGGCGCGCAAGCGCACGAAAACACCGGTGGCGCCCACATGTCGGCCTAAGAGTCCTTATTCTTTCTATTTTGGAGAGCCCGGACTGTTTTTTAGGATCTTTTGAGAGCCCGGCCTGAGAGTCATAATTGACCAGTTTGGCATTGCGTTACTACTCGGCCCATATTCAACGACACTTCACTGGCCCAAACAAGTGTACATCATCGAAAAGACACTGAGCTCAAATTATATAACTTGAAAAAAGGAGATACACTCTGAACACTTGAGAATGGTGATGCCCTCATTTAGCCCACTAGTAGTTCGAGACAATAAACAGTTCAAAACAACGATATATACAACATTCAAACACTGACTAGTGACTACTACTTACATAAACAGCAAGACATGATAGTTCATAAGAAGTCTTGCTACACCACCAAAACGCACCCATCTGCAGTGCTCAGACTCTCGTGATCCAGACAAGAATGACATTCTAAACAGAGCCAACTATTACATAGCAAGAGTGACATAGACGAGGATGACGAAATGACAAGGAATATGCATACCAAAAGAAAGAACTACCCATCCAGAACAAGCAGCAAAGACAACAAAGTCATTCGAAGAGATGATCCAACACCATCATAATTTGCAGCCCAAAGACAACAAAGTCATTCGAAGAGATGATCCAACACCATCATAATTTGCAGCCCATAGAGTTTGCTCCCGAACTTCTAGGGCTCGCCGTGTAGACACAGTTTTCCATAGCAAACAGAGCGTCTCTGCCATCAAGGTCCTTGCCAACGGTGATCTCCTGGTTAATCGGATAATTGAGTCCGAGAAACAGAGAGTGTGAACCAAGGCTGTTGACCCGCCTCCAATTAAAAAATCCTGAAGGCCCCAACAAGCTGGTATCCTGCTCATAGAAGTAACAGCCACTATCCGGATACTCACGTATTTCACGGTGCTTGTATATAGTGAGGTTTTTGCAATATAACTTTTCTGGCTCATGTGTCCGAATGATCATCAGTCTTTTGTCGTCGTCTTATCGAGTGAGGAACCAGTTGTGCTTCCCTGCTTTTGGCAAAGGTGGTGTGATTACAAAGGGCAGTAACTGTAGGTACACTGCATCATATCAAAAAGGACAGGCATTGTTAATGTAAGATCAGCATTGTTCAGAGTATGAGTAGGATAATGCAAGAAACATCATTGTTAATGTAAGATCAGCATTGATATGCCCTTGTTGGAACTGGGAGGAAAATACAGGGAAATGTATACTGGGTTCAAAAATATAGAAGTGCCATGCATGGTTATACTCATGTTATCTCGCAATCGATTCTTCACAGGAAACTACCATGTCATGCATGTTATGGAATCATGTTCCGTCCTCACAAACAAATTCTTCAAGGTAACTAACAGACCATGCATTGTTATATACTCGTGTTCTGTGGGCAAATTTTTTGTGAGGATATTATTCTAGCCATTGATTGCTGAAGGGCGAATATAGGTATGTACACATGGTAAGCATTACAGGATTTCACTACTTCCAAATATAGAGTTCTCCATATGCACATTTACTTCCCTAATGTATGGTTAGATGAAACCAACAGTGTGGTGCATGTTTCTACATCATAAAAATGAGGAAACTAATATGGCCATTGATACACACTCATATTTAGTAGTAGTATATAGATTACTGTAAAATAAGGAGAATATCCATATATTCCTAACCGTTTGATTATTCAGGGGTACAAATTGGCTGTAATGACATGATCACAATCGCATGAATTAACTCATTCCAAATATAGATGATTTACGGCGTCTCTAATACATTGCCATAGTTCTACTCAAATTCTGCTCAAACAGGGATATGCCAATGATCACAAAAAGTTCAAACAGTGTCATGGCGTCATCATTAACATGAGAAGGAAACAACTTACACGCGCCATCCCAGCAATACGTGGTGCCATCTGCTTTGTCGATCGTGTAGATGATGCCATTCTGTTCAATAGCATCACAGAAGTGTGTATCAGCTTTGACGATGATCCACTGCGAGCTGAGTTGTCTCCAGCTAAAGAAGGCACCGGCGTAAAGATAGGCGAGTCCGCGGTCGAACAAGGAAATTAACTTGAAGTCTGCGTAATTCGCATGTCGTGTGGCCACTTGGCAGATTACAATCTTCTGCAAAACAAGGTTCGTCCAACTGACGTGGTAATGTAGATGACTAGGACCGCGATGGTGAAACTCTATATAATCCAATGGAGGAAGGATAATCTCATGGGAGGTCTGGAAGTTCACGAGCGCCAACTTTTTACCGTCTTCTCTGAAGGCAGCCATCCAGTGGGAGTTCATGCCGACCCAGTACATACCTGCCAAGAAGTTTCGGGCGATGGTGACCGGATCGAAGTCAAGGGAAATGATGTACGGGGACCCACTACATACCTGCAAAGAAGTTTCGGCTAATGGAGATCGGATTGAAGTCGAGCAGCAAGCAGGGTGTCTTGAAAAGCTTTGGCCTCGCTTCGATGATGGCCGTGTGCATGCCCCTCGAGCATCCAGCCAGCCGCAGGGTGCTCAACATATCCATACATGAACAACAGAGGCCGAGGACGTCACTGGGGAGATTGCTCCAATCGCGGCTCATATGGATCCTGCGCGGTTCGCGTTCGGCCATGGTGGAGTTTGGAAGGTGGGGTTTTGGGGGGCTTGATTTATGGGGGAGAAGGCTGTTGGTGCTGGAGCGGCTAGCGAGGGAATAGTGGTACTGGGGGAGGCGAGCGAGGCGAGGGTATGCAGGGGCACAGTGAGATAATGAAGAGTGACCTCAGGATCTCCGGCGAGACGGAGATGGCGATGGAGTGGTGCTAGGGGAGAGGGAGACGAGGCGAGGCATGCTATACAGTGGCGGTGACAGTGGCTGCACAGTGCACAAGGTGAGGCTGACTTTGGTAACCCGGACACGCCGCCTGGACTGGTGTCACCTCGGGCGCAGGGTCTTGTCACTTCACCGTGAGGACCGGATGAATAATAGTATTTTGACCATCAAGTGTACCACAGTTGTACTACTACTACTAGTATTAGTAGTTGGAACATGAGTACACTCCCGTGCTAGCATGCCTCCGGGTTCACTTCATCCTCCAGCTATCATCCATATTGCGAGCAGAACCAAATTCTCGTGCATGCGGAAGCGCGAAGAAGGACTTTTCTTTTTTGAGGATAACCGCATATTCCTTAATCGTATTAGGAACATGAGTAGTACTCCCTCCGGTCCTCTTTTGTCTGCGCATAACTTTTTTCAGTATTTCTCTAATTAGTCTGCGTATATACCCTTTTGCATGCGCCCATTTCCCTCCATGCCCCGCATTCACAGCATTAATTAGCGTACGCATGAGCAGCTGCAGCCCGTCACCAGCCAATAAACTGCAGCATGCAACTGGGCCACTCTGTGCGCGTGGGAGAGGGAAAAGGCAACCGAAGAGCCCGTCCAATACATTGCATGTAGTAGTCAAACCACCGCACCTCTCCTCATGAATGTGCATAACTTCTCCCATTTACTTCTCCATCGGGAACCGATTTTCCTCAGTTTTTTCACTACTCCTTGATCTTCATTTGCATCCAAACCACACTGCATTCACATTGTTTTAACCTCTTCACATCCTCCTGGAGTAATTCCGAAGCCCCTATAAATAATCATCTTCTTCAGTTAGATTAGCCATCTAATCCTAATTCTCCAAACCATAGCCCTCTGGTCCAGCCGTGGCACCCTCACCACGGCCACGCCACCACCGGCCGGTTCATCTCGAACAAGTGAGTCGCGAACCACACCACCACCATGAGAATGACATGTGGGCCAGCCGCATTTAAGGTCCGCATGTCATTGACTCATAGGCCGGGCACTAAGCTACTGAAGTTCGGTCCTGTGGTCCCCGAGAGGGAAATGTAACTCCTGCGGCAGGCCTTGTGGTGCTCTCGCAGTACGAGCTCGTGCCAAACCTGGAATTTGTTTCTTACTACTACCAACTACTTGTAAGGTACACGTGCATTGCACGCATGAGATTCTGGTGGTTTGTGCATTATGCTTCTACATGTGGAGTCTTCTAGAGTCTACATGTGGCAAAATTTGGTGAAATGTAGGTGATATCCAACGGCCAGTAGTGCTCGGATTTGCCATCTTTGTACCGTCGGATTGGCTTCATCCAACGACCAACTTTCAAAGTTATGGTTTGGTTTGCAGCCTAAGGTTGCCACGCCTAAGCTTAGGCGTGCCGGCATGTGTTTGGTTCATTGCTACACTTGTGTCTTGCCACGCTTTTCTAGCTACATGGTCCACATGTCATAGACTCAACTTCTTGCCAAATCTTGCCACACTTGTGGTGGCCATTTTGTTAGCCACATTTTTTGTGGCAGACACACCTTGCCTAAGCTTAGTTGTGGCAAAGTTAGTCATGAATGAAGTTCAACCATGGAGTCTTCTAGATTCTACATGTGGCAGAATCTGGTGGAATGTAGATGATATCCAACGGCCAGTAGTGCTCGGATTTGCCATCTTTGTACCATCGGATTGTCTTCATCCAACGACCAACTTTCAAAGTTATGGTTTGGCTTGTAGCCTAAGGTTGCCACGCCTAAGCTTAGGCGTGCCACAAGTGTGTTTGGTTGCGTTCTCGTCTCAGCATAGTTGTTCCCTCTTCATGCATGCTCAACTCAACACCCCTCTTCATATATTCTCTCTTCATGCATGCTTCTAGTGTATTTGTGCTAATCTAGTGTGGACTCATGCACCCTCCATACACTCTACCAAACACCCAAAAATGGGTCGAGAAGGGAACTCTTGGGATCATGCACCCTTCATACACCCTACCAAACACACCAGGCATGTGTTTGGTTCATTGCTAAACTTGTGGCTTGCCACACTTTTTTAGCTACATGGTCCACATGTCATAGACTCAGCTTCTTGCCAAATCTTGCAACACTTGTGGTGGCCATTTTGTTAGCCACATTTTTCCTTTCGGACACACTTTGCCTAAGCTTAGTTGGGGCAAAGTTAGTCATGAATGAAGTTAAACCATGTAGACTTCTAGATTCTACATGTGGCAGAATCTGGTGGAATGTAGATGATATCCAACGGCCAGTAGTGCTCGGATTTGCCATCTTTGTACCGTCGGATTGGCTTCATCCAACTACCAACTTTCAAAGTTATTCACACACTATATAGGGGGTATAGATATAGATGTGCCGGCCCGTTGCAATGGATCCAAAGTATATCTGTTTAGTGGAGTGCAATCTAAACACATTATCTATTTATTTTTCTCTAACCTTTCGTAGCCATGCAACCAAGCCACATAAGCTTCATGGGTGCCCCCACATCATATTATTCATACTACGTTGAGAGAAAAAAAGATAAATCACCCAAAACAAGATCTTCGCGTTTTTTGTTCCTACGATGTTGTGCCGTGCACGTACCTACTAGTTGTATAGTGGTAGTACTAGTTGTATAGTACAAACTTGGTACTAGTAGGTGCAGAGTAGTACGGAATGCTCCTACTCTATCAACGAGCCCCATCTGACACCAAATTTCTTGGCTTCCGTGCTACAGCTAGATCTTCCCCTCGGTTTTGTTTTCCAACCCGGCGGCGGGCGGGGTGTGGTTTGCCAATAGTTGGTTTGCTCAACGGCAGTCCCACATGAAAGTGAAAATGCTAGGCAACACGCCTTCCCTAAGCTATGTGTCGTGCCGGATGGGCCGTGGAGTACTCCCGATTCCCGGGTGTGTGTGTGGGGGGAGTGTGACGCGAACGCGGCAGGCCTTCTCCTTTTACTAGCAATGTGCCCGTGCGTTGCGACGGATCCAAAGTAGTAGAATAGTAGTACTTGTTCACAAACTTGAAAGAAATCACTCTTGTTTTGATATACTCCTAATATATTACTCCCTCCGTTCCTAAATATTTGACTTTTTAGAGATTTCAAATGGACTATCACATACAGATTATATAGACACATTTTGAAGTGTAGATTCACTCATTTTGCTCCGTATGTAGTCACTTATTGAAATCTCTAGAAAGACAAATATTTAGGAATGGAGGGAGTACTTTTCACTCAAAATATATTTCTTAGGCTGTTTTGATGAGGTGAGGGAGGGATGTGGTTGCTTTCAAGTTAATAAGGGGTTTTCTGCAAATTGGAGCAGAGAAGTGGGCTATTGTTGCAAAAATGCCACTACTTAGCTCATAGCCGTTAGATGTAGATCTAATGGTCAGAAACGACGGATGGCAGACACACCACCATCACCAACTGAGTCTTTTATAGGAGAATTGTTGGAAATATGCCCTAGAGGCAATAATAAAATGGTTATTATTATATTTCCTTGTTCATGATAATTGTCTATTGTTCATGCTATAATTGTGTTATCCGGAAATCATAATACATGTGTGAATACATAGACCACAACATGTCCTTAGAGAGCCTCTAGTTGACTAGCTCGTTGATCAACAGATAGTCATGGTTTCCTGACTATGGACATTGGATGTCATTGATAACGGGATCACATCATTAGGAGAATGATGTGATGGACAAGACCCAATCCTAAGCATAGCACAAGATCGTGTAGTTCGTTTGCTAGAGCTTTTCCAAATGTCAAGTATCATTTCCTTAGACCATGAGATTGTGCAACTCCCGGATACCATAGGAGTGCTTTGGGTGTGCCAAACGTCACAACGTAACTGGGTGGCTATAAAGGTGCACTACGGGTATCTCCGAAAGTGTCTGTTGGGTTGGCACGAATCGAGACTGGGATTTGTCACTCCGTATGATGGAGAGGTATCTCTGGGCCCACTCGGTAATGCATCATCATAATGAGCTCAATGTGACCAAGTGTTTGGTCACGGGATCATGCATTACGATACGAGTAAAGTGACTTGTCGGTAACGAGATTGAACAAGGTATTGGGATACCGACGATCGAATCTCGGGCAAGTAACGTACCGATTGACAAAGGGAATTGTATACAGGATTGATTGAATCCTCGACATCGTGGTTCATCCGATGAGATCATCGTGGAACATGTGGGAGCCAACATGGGTATAAAGATCCTGCTGTTGGTTATTGACCGGAGAGTTGTCTCGGTCATGTCTGCATGTCTCCCGAACCCGTAGGGTCTACACACTTAAGGTTCGGTGACGCTAGAGTTGTGGAGATATTAGTATGCAGTTAACCGAAAGTTGTTCGGAGTCCCGGATGAGATCCCGGACGTCACGAGGAGTTCCGGAATGGTCCGGAGGTAAAGATTTATATATGGGAAGTCCTATTTTGGCCACCCGAAAATGTTCGGGATTTTTCGGTATTGTACCGGGAAGGTTCTAGAACGTTCCGAAGTGGGGCCCACCTGCATGGGGGCCCACATGAACGTGGGTAGTGGGGGCAAGGCCCCACACCCCTGGTCAAGGCGCACCAAGATCCCACCTTAGAAGGAATAAGATCATATCCCGAAGGGATAAGATCAAGATCCCTAAAAAAGGGGGATAACAATCGGTGGGGAAGGGAAATGATGGGATTTCTTTCCCCCACCTTTGCCAACGCCCCAATGGACTTGGAGGGCAAGAAACCAGACCCCTCCACCCCTATATATAGTGGGGAGGCGCATTGGAGCAGCATCCCAAGCCCTGGCGCCTCCCTCCCTCCCGTGACACCTCTTCCTCCCCGCTTGCGCTTGGCGAAGCCCTGCCGGGATCCCGCTACTTCCACCACCACGCGGTCGTGCTGCTGGATCTCCATCAACTTCTCCTCCCCCCTTGCTGGATCAAGAAGGAGGATACGTCCCCGCTCCGTACGTGTGTTGAATGCGGAGGTGCCGTCCGTTCGGCGCTAGGATCATCGGTGATTTGGATCATGACGAGTACGACTCCATCAACCCCGTTCTCTTGAACGCTTCCGCGCGCGATCTACAAGGGTATGTAGATGCACTCCCCTCTCTCTCGTTGCTAGATGACTCCATAGATTGATCTTGGTGATACGTAGAAAATTTTAAATTTCTGCTACGATCCCCAACAGTGGCATCATGAGCTAGGTCTATGCGTAGTTTCTATGCACGAGTAGAACACAAACTTGTTGTGGGCGTAGATGTTGTCAATTTTCTTGCCACTACTAGTCTTATCTTGTTTCGGCGGCATCGTGGGATGAAGCGGCCCGGACCGACCTTACATGTACGCCTACGTGAGACAGGTTCCACCGACTGACATGCACTAGTTGCATAAGGTGGCTAGTGGGTGTCTGTCTCTCCCACTTTAGTCGAATCGGATTCGATGAAAAGGGTCCTTATGAAGGGTAAATAGAAGTTGGCATATCACGTTGTGGTTTTACATAGGTAAGAAACGTTCTTGCTAGAAACCTATAGAAGCCACGTAAAAACATGCAACAACAATTAGAGGACGTCTAACTTGTTTTTGCAGCATATGCCTTGTGATGTGATATGGCCAAAAGGATGTGATGAATGAAATATATGTGATGTATGAGATTGATCATGTTCTTGTAATAGGAATCACGACTTGCATGTCGATGAGTATGACAACCGGCAGGAGCCGTAGGAGTTGTCTTTTTTTTTTGTATGACCTGCGTGTCATTGAATAACGCCATGTAAATTACTTTACTTTATTGCTAAACACATTAGCCATAGAAGTAGAAGTAATCATTGGTGTGACAACTTCATGAAGACACGATGATGGAGATCATGGTGTCATGCCGGTGACGAAGATGATCATGGCGCCCCGAAGATGGAGATCAAAGGAGCAATATGATACTGGCCATATCATGTCACTATTTGATTGCATGTGATGTTGATCATGTTTTACATCTTATTTGCTTAGAACGACGGTAGCTTAAATAAGATGATCCCTCGCAATAATTTCAAGAAAGTGTTCCCCCTAACTGTGCACCGTTGCGAAGGTTCGTTGTTTCGAAGCACCACGTGATGATCAGGTGTGATAGATTCTAACGTTCGAATACAACGGGTGTAAGCCAGATTTACACACGCAATACACTTAGGTTGACTTGACGAGCCTAGCATGTATAGACATGGCCTCGGAACACGGAAGACCGAAAGGTCGAGCATGAGTCGTATAGAAGATACGATCAACATGAAGATGTTCACCGATGTTGACTAGTCCGTCTCACGTGATGATCGGACACGGCCTAGTTGACTCGGATCATGTTTCACTTAGATGACTAGAGGGATGTCTATCTGAGTGGGAGTTCATTGAATAATTTGATTAGATGAACTTAATTATCATGAACTTAGTCTAAAATCTTTACAATATGTCTTGTAGATCAAATGGCCCACGCTAATGTTGCCCTCAACTTCAACGCGTTCCTAGAGAAAACCAAGCTGAAAGATGATGGCAGCAACTATACGGACTGGGTCCGGAACCTGAGGATCATCCTCATAGCTGCCAAGAAAGATTATGTCCTAGAAGCACCGCTAGGTGACGCACCCATCCCAGAGAACCAAGACGTTATGAACGCTTGGCAGCAGCGTGCTGATGATTACTCCCTCGTTCAGTGCGGCATGCTTTACAGCTTAGAACCGGGGCTCCAAAAGCGTTTTGAGCCACACGGAGCATATGAGATGTTCGAAGAGCTGAAAATGGTTTTCCAAGCTCATGCCCAGGTCGAGAGATATGAAGTCTCCGACAAGTTCTTCAGTTGTAAGATGGAGGAAAATAGTTCTGTCAGTGAGCACATACTCAAAATGTCTGGGTTACACAACCGCTTGACTCAGCTGGGAGTTAATCTCCCGGATGACGCAGTCATTGACAGAATCCTTCAGTCGCTTCCACCGAGCTACAAGAGCTTTGTGATGAACTTCAATATGCAGGGGATGGAAAAGACCATTCCTGAGGTATATTCAATGCTGAAATCAGCGAAGGTGGAGATCAAAAAGGAACATCAAGTGTTGATGGTGAATAAAACCACTAAGTTCAAGAAAGGCAAGGGTAAGAAGAACTTCAAGAAGGACGGCAAGGGAGTTGCCGTGCCCAGTAAGCCAGGTACCGGGAAGAAGCCAAAGAATGGACCCAAGCCTGAGACTGAGTGCTTTTATTGCAAAGGAAGTGGTCACTGGAAGCGGAGCTGCCCCAAGTACTTAGCGGACAAGAAGGCCGGCAACACCAAAGGTATATGTGATATACATGTTATTGATGTGTACCTTACCAGCACTCGTAGTAGCTCCTGGGTATTTGATACCGGTGCGGTTGCTCATATTTGTAACTCAAAGCAGGAGCTGCGGAATAAACGGAGACTGGCAAAGGACGAGGTGACGATGCGCGTCGGGAATGGTTCCAAGGTCGATGTGATCGCCGTCGGCACGCTACCTCTACATTTACCTACGGGATTAGTTTTAAACCTCAATAATTTTTATTTAGTGCCAGCTTTGAGCATGAATATCAGGATCTCGTTTAATTCGAGATGGCTACTCATTTAAATCCGAGAATAATGGTTGTTCTATTTATATGAGAGATATGTTTCATGGTCATGCCCCGCTGGTTAATGGTTTATTCCTAATGAATCTCGAACGTAGTGTTACACATATTCATAGTGTGAATACCAAAAGATGTAAGGTTGATAATGATAGTCCCACATACTTGTGGCACTGCCGTCTTGGTCACATTGGTGTCAAACGCATGAAGAAGCTCCATGCAGATGGACTTTTGGAGTCTCTTGATTACGAATCATTTGACACGTGCGAACCATGCCTCATGGGTAAGATGACCAAGACTCCGTTCTCCGGAACAATGGAGCGAGCAACCAACTTATTGGAAATCATACATACTGATGTGTGCGGTCCAATGAGTGTTGAGGCTCGCGGTGGCTATCATTATGTTCTCACTCTCACTGATGACTTGAGTAGATATGGGTATGTCTACCTAATGAAACACAAGTCTGAGACCTTTGAAAAGTTCAAGGAATTTCAGAGTGAGGTTGAGAATCAACGTGACAGGAAAATAAAGTTCTTACGATCAGATCATGGAGGGGAATATTTGAGTCACGAATTTGGCACACACTTAAGGAAATGTGGAATAGTTTCACAACTCACGCCGCCTGGAACACCTCAGCGAAATGGTGTGTCCGAACCTCGTAATCGCACTCTATTGGATATGGTGCGATCTCTGATGTCTCTTACCGATCTACCGCTCTCATTTTGGGGCTATGCTTTAGAGACTGCCGCATTCACTTTAAATAGGGCTCCGTCGAAATCCGTTGAGAAGACACCGTATGAATTATGGTTTGGGAAGAAACCTAAGCTGTCGTTTCTAAAAGTTTGGGGATGTGATGCTTATGTCAAGAAACTTCAACCTGAAAAGCTCGAACCCAAGTCGGAAAAATGCGTCTTCATAGGATACCCTAAGGAAACCATTGGGTATACCTTCTACCTCAGATCCGAAGGCAAGATCTTTGTTGCCAAGAACGGGTCCTTTCTAGAGAAAGAGTTTCTCTCGAAAGAAGTAAGTGGGAGGAAAGTGGAACTTGATGAAGTACTACCTCTTGAACCGGAAAGTAGCGCAGCTCAGGAAGATGTTCCTGTGGTGCCTGCACTGACTAGAGAGGAAGCTAATGATGATGATCAAGGTACTTCGGATCAAGTTACTACTGAACTTCGTAGGTCCACGAGGACACGTTCCACACCAGAGTGGTATGGCAACCCTGTCCTGGAAATCATGTTGTTAGACAACGGTGAACCTTCGAACTATGAAGAAGCAATGGCGGGCCCAGATTCCAACAAATGGCTTGAAGCCATGCAATTCGAGATAGGATCCATGTATGAAAACAAAGTGTGGACTTTGACAGACTTGCCCGATGATCGGCGAGCGATAGAAAACAAATGGATCTTTAAGAAGAAGACGGACGCGGATGGTAATGTTACCATCTATAAAGCTCGACTTGTCGCTAAGGGTTATCGACAAGTTCAAGGGGTTGACTACGATGAGATTTTCTCACCCGTAGCGAAGCTGAAGTCCGTCCGAATCATGTTAGCAATTGCCGCATACTATGATTATGAGATATGGCAAATGGACGTCAAAACGGCATTCCTTAACGGCTTTCTTAAGGACGAATTGTATATGATGCAGCCGAAAGGTTTTGTCGATCCTAAGAATACTAACAAGGTATGCAAGCTCCAGCGCTCCATCTATGGGCTGGTGCAAGCATCTCGGAGTTGGAACATTCGATTTGATGAGATGATCAAAGCGTTTGGGTTTACACAGACTTATGGAGAAGCCTGTGTTTACAAGAAAGTGAGTGGGAGCTCTGTAGCATTTCTCATATTATATGTGGATGACATACTGTTGATGGGAAATGATATAGAATTCTTGGGAAGCATAAAGGCCTACTTGAACAAGTGTTTTTCAATGAAGGACCTTGGAGAAGCTGCTTATATATTAGGCATCAAGATCTATAGAGATAGGTCAAGACGCCTCATTGGTCTTTCACAAAGTACGTACCTTGACAAGATATTGAAGAAGTTCAATATGGATCAGTCCAAGAAGGGGTTCTTGCCTGTATTGCAAGGTGTGCAATTGAGCACGGTTCAATGCCCGACCACGGCAGAAGATAGAGAAAAGATGAGTGTCGTCCCCTATGCCTCGGCCATAGGGTCTATTATGTATGCCATGCTGTGTACCAGACCTGATGTAAACCTTGCCGTAAGTTTGGTAGGAAGGTACCAAAGTAATCCCGGCATGGAACACTGGACAGCGGTCAAGAATATCCTGAAGTACCTGAAGAGGACTAAGGATATGTTTCTCGTTTATGGAGGTGACGAAGAGCTCGTCATAAAGGGTTACGTCGATGCTAGCTTCGACACAGATCTAGATGACTCTAAGTCACAAACCAGATACGTGTATATTTTGAATGGTGGGGCAGTACGCTGGTGCAGTTCCAAGCAAAGCGTTGTGGCGGGATCTACATGTGAAGCGGAATACATGACGGCCTCAGAGGCAGCACAAGAAGCAATCTGGGTGAAGGAGTTCATTACCGACCTAGGAGTTATTCCCAATGCGTCGGGCCCGATGACTCTCTTCTGTGACAACACTGGAGCTATTGCCCTTGCCAAGGAGCCCATGTTTCACAGGAAGACCAGGCATATCAAGCGTCGCTTCAACTCCATTCATGAAAATGTTCAAAATGGAGACATAGATATTTGTAATGTACATACGGACCTGAATGTAGCAGATCCGTTGACTAAACCTCTGCCTTGAGCAAAACATGATCAACACCAGAACTCTATGGGTGTTCGATTCATCACAATGTAACTAGATTATTGACTCTAGTGCAAGTGGGAGACTGTTGGAAATATGCCCTAGAGGCAATAATAAAATGGTTATTATTATATTTCCTTGTTCATGATAATTGTCTATTGTTCATGCTATAATTGTGTTATCCGGAAATCGTAATACATGTGTGAATACATAGACCACAACATGTCCCTAGTGAGCCTCTAGTTGACTAGCTCGTTGATCGACAGATAGTCATGGTTTCCTGACTATGGACATTGGATGTCATTGATAACAGGATCACATCATTAGGAGAATGATGTGATGGACAAGACCCAATCCTAAGCATAGCACAAGATCGTGTAGTTCGTTTGCTAGAGCTTTTCCAAATGTCAAGTATCATTTCCTTAGACCATGAGATTGTGCAACTCCCGGATACCATAGGAGTGCTTTGGGTGTGCCAAACGTCACAACGTAACTGGGTGGCTATAAAGGTGCACTACGGGTATCTCCGAAAGTGTCTGTTGGGTTGGCACGAATTGAGACTGGGATTTGTCACTCCGTATGACGGAGAGGTATCTCTGGGCCCACTCGGTAATGCATCATCATAATGAGCTCAATGTGACCAAGTGTTTGGTCACGGGATCATGCATTACGGTACGAGTAAAGTGACTTGCCGGTAACGAGATTGAACAAGGTATTGGGAAACCTACGATCGAATCTCGGGCAAGTAACGTACCGATTGACAATGGGAATTGTATACGGGATTGATTGAATCCTCGACATCGTGGTTCATCCGATGAGATCATCGTGGAACATGTGGGAGCCAACATGGGTATCCAGATCCCGCTGTTGGTTATTGACCGGAGAGTCGTCTCGGTCATGTCTGCATGTCTCCCGAACCCGTAGGGTCTACAAACTTAAGGTTCGGTGACGCTAGAGTTGTAGAGATATTAGTATGCGGTTAACTGAAAGTTGTTCGGAGTCACGGATGAGATCCCAGACGTCACGAGGAGTTCCGGCATGGACCGGAGGTAAAGATTTATATATGGGAAGTCCTATTTTGGCCACCGGAAAATGTTCGGGATTTTTCGGTATTGTGCCGGGAAGGTTCTAGAAGGTTCCGAAGTGGGGCCCACCTGCATGGGGGGACCCACATGAACGTGGGTAGTGGGGGCAAGGCCCCACACCCCTGGTCAAGGCGCACCAAGATCCCACCTTAGAAGGAATAAGATCATATCCCGAAGGGATAAGATCAAGATCCCTAAAAAAGGGGGATAACAATCGGTGGGGAAGGGAAATGATGGGATTTCTTTCCCCCACCTTTGCCAACGCCCCAATGGCAAGAAACCAGCCCCCTCCACCCCTATATATAGTGGGGAGGCGCATGGGAGCAGCACCCCAAGCCCTGGCGCCTCCCTCCCTCCCGTGACACCTCTTCCTCCCCGCTTGCGCTTGGCGAAGCCCTGCCGGGATCCTGCTACTTCCACCACCACGCCGTCGTGCTGCTGGATCTCCATCAACTTCTCCTCCCCCTTGCTGGATCAAGAAGGAGGAGACGTCCCCGCTCCGTACGTGTGTTGAACGCGGAGGTGCCGTCCATTCGGCGCTAGGATCATCGGTGATTTGGATCACGAAGAGTACGACTCCATCAACCCCGTTCTCTTGAACGCTTCCGCGCGCGATCTACAAGGGTATGTAGATGCATTCCCCTCTCTCTCGTTGCTAGATGACTCCATAGATTGATCTTGGTGATACGTAGAAAATTTTAAATTTCTGCTACGATCCCCAACAAGAATATATGAGGTGAGGGAGGGATGTGGTTGCTTTCAAGATAATAAGGGGTTTTGTGCAAATTAGAGCAGAGAAGTGGGCTGTTGTTGCAAAAATGCCACAACTTACCTCACAGCCGTTAGATGCAGATCTAATGGTCAGAAATGATGGATGGCAAACACACCACCATCACCAACTGAGTCTTTTATAGGAGTAGGCGTAGAGAAACATGTATAAATTGTAACATTTTGGTTCTGCTCCTTGGCACGATCGATAGATAGAAATAACGATTGGAAACGCTAGGGCGGGGCTATTTCCGCCAGATAAGCAGGGTACGTAGTAGCTAGGTTGGCGCATCGTCGGTTTGGTCACAGGCGGTCCGACATGTTCTAGTGTTTCTAGCAAGATGCCCGCGCGTTGCACGAAGTTGATGGAAAAGGTAAGCACAACTTATAAATTGACGGATGGAGTACTAGTTATAGTGATGCATATAATTAAGCAAAGGGATCGCACATGTCGGTATTGACTGGAACGAGAATGCAACACCACAATAAGAATTAAGGCCACGATGGTGATGCGATCGCAGTGGTGGTTACAGAAGGCAAGAAGAAAGATGCATCCATCAACGTACGACCTCCTCCTCCTCAACTTAGTGCGCCGGGCTACTGACCGGCGGCTAAGGAGCGGCGGCTTTTGTGGTGAGGTCGAGGTGCTTCTCAGCAAAGGCATCCAAGGCTTCCAGCCGGTTGAGGAAGGCCAACATCGTACCGTCCTCACTGGCCTTGTAGATACCTATGTACACGATTTTCTCGTACATGTGGATGTGTAGGTCGACGAATTCTTGTAGGGTGAGGCGCCTCGCGGCGAGCGCGACCTCCAGGTGGACATTCTTCGTGGCGTCGACGGGTAGTCGCAGGGCCACTAGTGCTTGAAAGATGTTCCGGCCATGGAGGCCGATTAGGGTGGCAGGCAATTAGGAGCCCGGGCGCGCGGGCTGGAGGAGTACGGCGATGTCGTCCGCGAGCTTCTTGAGGACGGTGAACTTGCTGGTGGTGGCAACGATCATCTGGTCCAACTGAGAGTCCTAGTTGGCGTCGACGGCAGCCATCCACCAGCCGGTCTCCAACACCGTCTGGAGACGATCCTCGGCGCCATGCCGCAGGTCGACATCGTGGACCATCTGGCATAGCCGCTGGCCGCTCGCGCGCATCGCCGCCATGGGTCTGGAGTGAGCTCTTTTGCGTTTAGTGTAGGTGCTTAGGCAAATGCTTAGGTGCGTACGATGTGAAGATGCATTGGAATGGAGGGGCGCCTTTATATGAGGGAAAACTGCGTTGCATTCACATCATGCAGCCTCTTTTCCCGGTCCTCCTCCCATTACTTCCCTCATGCATTAATTGAAGGAGGATGCATTGGCCGTTCAACATTTCGGGAACCGCTACTCCCTCGCTCGTCTGCATTAAAGCCGTATCGGGAACTGCGCCGCCCGCTATCAAATCGAATAGTACTGCGCCGCCCGCTGCACGCCCGGCTGAACACGCCTCCTCGCCTCCATCAAACCCCTCCGTTAAACCCGCATGCAAACCTAGAAACCTACTCCGGCCACACGTCCGTTCATGAGCGGGCTGGAATTAAATGCAACATCGGCCGAGCTCCTCCCGTCCGCCCTCAGTTTAAACGAGGCCAGATGCCGGCTAAGCTCCTACTGTCTGCCCTCTATTTACACGAGGCCAAATAGACAGCGGGCAAGAATCGCACCCCGCCGCCGCTCCCCCATGTCCGCCTTCACCATTTTCTCCACTCTTCCGATGGCTTCCGAGGAGCCGTTCTCCAGCATATTACCCGGCTGGGTGGCCCGCCGAGCCCTCCGGATACGGGCGAGGCCGCTCGGTGCTTCACCAACCTCGCTTGGCCCGACGGAGCCAGTTGCTGCCCCAAGCAGGCGCGTGGTTCAGCAACTCGCCGCTCCAGTTCAGCTCGATGAGGAGTGGCGAGTTGCTCCAAGCTGTCACGGCGGAGAGCACACTGGTACGGGCGTCATCGCTGCCGCGTCGTACCGCGCCTCCCGTGTCTATGGGCGCGCCTCCCGTGCCTGTAGCAGCGCCATGCAGGCAGAGACAGAAGCCGGGTGCATGGACAGCGACGAGTCGGTGGCCAGCTTCTCCGTGTCCGCCGCCATCATCGAGGAGAAGTAGAACACGAGAGGCCGCCGCCACTTGGGTCCCATGAAGGCCACCGCCGAGGTGACGACTGCGCATTCAGGTGGTTTCTTTGCTTCTTCATCTCTTCCGAGGACCTTCGTCGACCCCGCAAAGTGTCTGCCGAACATGAGGAAGACAAAGGGATCCGCGGGCGGCCATTTAGATTATGTACTCCCTCTCCAGCTGGCGGGAAATTTTTGTTCTAAGAATGGATAAATTGTATGTATCTATAACTAAAATAAGTCTAGATACATCTATTTCTAGGACAAGTATTTCCGGACGGAGGGAGTATTAATTATACCAAGATAGCCAGATTGGCACCGCTTAGTTCATGTAAATGTAATGAAATCCATCATGTTTATATGAAGATCTGGCTTTTTTATACGAAATCCTTCATGCTTATACGAAATCAGTCCGTGTTTGCACGAATTTCATCTGGTTGGTTAGAGTTGTGAAAATGTATGCCGCTGGCGTTTGATGTCGTCCTCCGCGGAAGGAAACGGGAGGAAATTTGCCGGCTGCCGTTGGAGATGCTCTTATGCTGGAAATAATAGAGTGACATCCAATCCATTTGAGTTAATTGCGTGTATGATTGTCCGTCTATAAAAAGTTAATTGCCTGTACAGTGTACACGTGACTTGCAGGGTGGCTGCAGCTTCGTAGAGAAAGTTAAAAAGAAACAAGTCCATCCTTAATCTTCTATTCTAAGTACTCTGTGGGTTCCACTGTCAGTACAGTAGCGAAAGAAGTATATATTAAATAAGTAATATATAATATAAAAATCTAAAGTTAAAGACAGAATTCGAACTCATGTCATCGCATTGCGAGCATCCGACGCTAACCAGTCCAGCACATTTTTGTTGTAGACCATGCTGCTGATATATCTCCATGTCTACTCTTATACTCCATCCGTTCCTAAATATTTGTCTTTTTCAGATTTCAAATGGACTACCAGATACGGATGTGTATGTATACATATTTTAGAGTGTAGATTCACTCATTTTGCTCCATATGTAGTCACTTGTTGAAATCTCTAAAAAGACAAATATTTAGGAACAGAGGGAGTAGAAAACAGAGTTGGTGATGATGGTGTGCGTGCCATCCTGCAATATAGGCCGTCAGATTTATATCTAATGGATAGGAAGAAAACTATGGCAATTTTGCGAAAATATACCCACACCCCTCTCCACGTTTGCAAATACGGCCTTCCCTCATTCATCCTTTTCTCTCACAAGATAAACTACTCATACAAATGCATCTTGATGTTCCGTGCAACGCACGGGCATCTAGCTAGTTTCTTTTAAAATAGTTACTGCGATAATTGGGTTGAAGTGATATATTTATGTCTGCCCCAAATGCTTTCGGATTCACTAGTAGTAACAAAGAAAAGGTTGCCTTGTTAATTAACAGAAAACAGGGTGAAAACTATCACAAGAGGCCGGTAAAAACGAGGCACACTGGGTTCAGCGTCATCGTCACTACAGCTGTGCGCGCGTGAGAAGTCTACATATCGAGGGGGCTACTGAGCAAGGCAAAGAGACACAATGTTCGAGAGAGAAACCAATTGACAGATTACAATTAGATTGAGTTGTCACCCTTGTGCTGTCATTGTTGCGGTGGGGGGAGGGGGAGGGAGAGAAAGACGTATCGAGAGTGTGCGCGGTAGGCACAGAGGCACAACTAGCGAGTGTGTGTTTATGTGTGTGTGTGTGTGTGTGTGTGTGTGTTTGAAAGAGGAGTAGATAGATTACTATCAAGATCGAGGTGCCGCCCTACTCCTTCGGTGTCGGGTAGTGTGTGTGCGTGTGTGTGTGTGTTTGAGAGAGAAGCCAGTCGATAGATTACTATCAAGATCGAGGTGTCACCCTACTCCTTCGGTGTTGGGAAGTATGTGTGTGTGGTTGTGTGGGTGTGGGTGTGTGTGTCTGGGGGGGGGGCAGTGACACTTACATATCCCTACTCTTATAAAAAATAGAGTTGGTGATGATAGTGTTCCTGCCATCCTGCAATATAGGCCATCCGGTTTATACCCGACGGATAGGAAGGAAACAGTGGAAATTTTGCAAATAGATACCCACACCCCTCTCCGCATTTGCAAATAAGGCATTCCCTCGTTCACCCTTTTCTCCCACAAGATAAACTACTCATACAAATGCATCTTGATGTTCGGTGCAACGCATGGGCATCTTGCTAGTAGGGAGAAGGAGTTTGTGTGACACATATCTAGCTATGTTAAGGATAGGTAGATAGCATTCGTGCGAGGCATACTTAAAGCATCACGAAGATAAACAAAATTGTGTGCATGCAAGTGCTGGAAAAAATGAAGCGAGAAAAAAATGTGTGGGAGAGAGAGAGAGAGCGAAATCTCAAAACAAAAGGTGCTCTGTTGGAATCCCATTGTATGTATTCATATGTTCCGGAACTCGAGTTAACCTTAGGCATATGTGTGAGAGACATTATTATACTTTGAGACATTAGTGGCTGTGGGTGGGCGGAATTAAAGGGGTGGGCGTGTTCGACAGAGAGAGCGTGTGTGTTTTTGTGTGAGAGACTTGTAGGACGGGGTAGAAAGACGAATTCTAACCTTGACGGGGGGAGAGAAATACATGAAGTGCACGTGTGTGATTCCGATGACCACAGGGAAATGAGATATGTATGCGTGTGAGAGAGATTGCACAATTCATTCACATATCACTATCTAGCGATCGTGGACGTGCATTGCTTGAACATAAATCAATATCTACTTCGTATCGTGGCCAAAGGTACAATATCGATTCAATTGTATAAAGATTGGACACTCACATATTACATTTTTTCTATTTAAATAAACCTTTTCAGTTGTGCATGCCAAAGTTACAGTGATGTTTCTTGAAACAACCAATGTAGCTATCATGTACATGCACCTTGTTACTCTTGCATTCAAAATCATTAGTCTTGGATGATTTAAGGTTCTATTATTAAGTAATATATGTAATATTCATATATGAATTCAACGGGTACGCAATTTATGAAATGGAGGCTATGTAATCATATGAGGTAACACTTTTAAGTAGCGGACTACAATATCTATTTCTTTTTGTGCGCCTCTACACTAACACGTCAATGCATTATGTTTAAAGTAAATAACCAATTGCACTAAATTATCTATTTACACGAGAAATACATAGGCTGAGCGTTTGATCCCTTTTTTTGTGAACGCACCACTACACCCATACGATTGGCCGCGCCCGTGTCAACGTCCAAGTTATCGGCGCATCATCCCGAGTTATTGTCTTTTTTTCTGGGGTGGACACACCAGTTATTAAGTGCTGACGTGTGCCCTGTGTACACAGTCTCGCATGACCTTCCCGCTAGCACGGTCCAAAATTAGTTGAAACTGGATACGAACGATCCCGCGGGCGGCAAAATCTCCCGCCTCCTTCTAAAATTTCCGCCACCTTAGTCTTTAGCATGCGAAATTCCCCTTTTGTCCTTGGTGCACGGAGACCAACAATTACAATACCGCCCTCATCTACATAATAGGTCGGGGCTGCTTTGGTAACCTCCGGTTCCCCCCACTACACGGCACCCCCATTTCCTCTCCCCCTCCCGCAAAAACGACTAACTCCACAACACCAGAGCATCTCACATCACGTCATCCATACTTCATCGGCCTTTCTCCCCTCCCCTCTCGAAACCCTAGACTGCTCATCCACCGGTGTACCAGAGCCCATTCACTGCCAGTGGCGTCCACCTCGCCGGATCTGCTTCTGCGGCCGCATCTACCCCTCCCACCTCCCCTAGAAACAAGTAGACTGCTCATCCACCACTGTACCACAGCCCATTCAGTGTCGGCCTTGTCCACGGCGCCGGATCTGATTCGCCAGTACTCTCGTCAACCGCAGCGCATCTGCAGCGGCTCATTCGTACTCCCCACCAGAGACACTTCGTCCACACCCCCCCCGGTGCCGCCCCACCGACGCCCCCGTCGACGGCCTCTGATCCTCTTCGCCGACACCTTCCTCAACCCTACCGAAGCCGCTTCGCCGACAACATCGTCAACCCCACCGAAGTAGCTTCGCCTATACCATTTTCAACCCTACCGGGGCCGCTTTGCCAACTCACAAGTCCACGGCCTCAGATCTGCTTCCTCGCACCCTCATCCAACCTACCAGAGCAGCTTCTGACGCCCCGTCCACGGCCGCAGATCCGCATTGTCGACACCATCCTTAACCCAACCACCGGAGCAGCTTCACCTATGCCCTCGTCCACAGCCACAGATCCGCTTCGCCCACACCGTAGTCCACCCTACCGGAGCCGCTCCACAAACACCCTAATCGACGGTTCTAGATCTCCTTACCAGACCCCGACAACCAGCGCAGCGTCATCACCCTTGACGTTTCTAACCTGATTCCCACCGTCTGGCAAGATGCCAAGCACCCGCCACGGCCTAGGTACTTGTCACCTTTAAACCCGTCCAGCATCACCTGCCCGATGTACTTCAAATATACTAATAGGTCGCTGTTACTTGTTATGCAGCTGGCAAAACTACAAGGACGATGTTTCTTCTGGATCTAACAGCTTGGCCAACCAAGATCCTGGACCGAGGCATTGCTATGATCTTGTAAGCGTGTCTCTCTCTCTTGCATTGTTCTGTGCCTGCCAGCATGCTTTCCTAGGATTTTCGACCAGTAATCCCTTTGTGCAGACAATGATTTTTACTACTGGCTACTAAATTAGATATGTAGATGTCATACATGATACTACCTCGTACCTCCGTTCCTAAATATAAGTCTTTCTAGAAATTCCACTATAGGCTACATACGGAGCAAAATGAGTGAATCTACACTCAAAAATGCATCTATATACATCTGTATGTGGTCCATACTGGAATCTCTACATAGACATATATTTAGGAACAGAGGCAGTACATTACACAAAATCGTAGGTGGCATGTAGGAATTCCAGTACACTACATTAGGCTCCCTTAGAGTGCATGCTAGTCCAGCACACAGAGTCATGGCTAGTTTATGCTACGCACACAATCATTAATTGGTGGTTTAAATATGCGCAAGGAATATGCAATGTATTATCATGTAGAGATGTCTGAAATTAGCCGTGCCAACTTGCAGATTGGGTTACACAATGAAAAAGTATAAGATGTATGTGGCAATTTCATGGAACATCGCAAAAAAGGAGAGCCAGCGGTGAGCCTATACAGTGTGCTATGGTTCGTCACTCCTCCATTGCAATCATCGTGACATGTTATTTGTATGTCAGTTCTATTGGCCAAGTTTCTTCGGGACAGTTATTACGAGTTATCCTAAGAAAATAAGCACCTGTGAATATAAGCTCCATGTAATAAGCCAACCAGTTCTTTTCATTGCGTTTTCAGCTTATCTTTGGTATGATAAGTGAAAAGTCTAGATTGCATTATATTTTTTCATTTTGCTGCCCATATGAAAATTAATTTGACTTGCAAACATCACAAATTGAACCCAGTGCAGTAATTAATATGATAGGAAAACAGACCATCACTATTTGCTCACAATGCAAATACAAAGATACCATCTACTTGGCACAATCTACTTTGGTCAATGTTTTCCATAGAGATCCCATTGCCTAATTTAAACGAAAAACGCATGACCCACATTTAAATGAAGAACAATTATTTATTGAAATTCGATGGTCCAAGTGGCTGGTTATTATCATATAGCAGCACCACCTGAAAGCATCATATAGCAGCAGCTCATAGCAACTCATCATACAACAACAGCAGTGTGCAATTCATCATATACCAGCAGCAGCTCATAGCAATTCATCATATAGCAGCAACAGGAGCAGCTCATAGCAATTCATCATATAGCAGCAGAAGGAGCAGCTCATAGCAATTCATCATATAGCATTAGCAGGAGCAGCTCATAGCAATTCATCATACAGCAGCAGCAGGAGCAGCTTATAGCAACTCATCATATAGCAGCAGCAGCTCATAGCAATTTATCATATAGCAGCATTAGCTCATAGCAATTCATCATATAGCAGCAGCAGCTCATAGCAATTCATCATATAGCAGCAGCAGGAGCAGCTCATAGCAATGCATCATATAGCAGCAGCAGAAGCAGCTCATAGCAAGTCATCGTATAGTGGATCAGAATGAAAATTTGGCAAAAAATCAGAGGAGATCCTCACCTTGTTGGATGAGCTCGTCCTTCAACAGCACCTCAAGGCCACGTCCTGGGAGGTGGGGAGGGGGAATAAGGTGCCTTCTGCCGTAGTGTGGCCTCAGCCGTAGTTGTGCAGCGCCTGCCGGAGTAGTGCGTTGGACGAACCACAGTGGAGCAGGTGCTAGAGACCATGAGAATGAGGGGCGGCACCAGAGGGAGGAGCAGCCAGGGAGATTTGCCCCTACCCGCCGGCCATGTAGCCTAGCTGGACAGATCATCGTCGAGGACCAGGCCAGATGGGACCAGTGGCGACGGCTTGCTGGAGGAACCCTAGTGTTGCAGGCAGGGGATCGAGGTAGAGGGAAAGGGGAGAGGAGATGCAAGCGGGCAGGGCAATGACTGCGTGTTTGTTTTTACTTGAGGGTTAGGTGTGACGCGGGCGTCACCAGTTGCATTTTGAGTGTAATATAGGCAGACAATAGAGTCATTTCACTATTCCCCTTCCCTTCAATTTTTAGTGAGGTTCTACCCGAAACACCCCCCTCCAAAGCGAAATTAGTTAAGCCCAAGCCCATTACTCTAAAATGACTTCTTTACATCTTTTATGGTTTATTTTGACAATAAGCCCTGAAAAGGCGGAACAGAATTGGCCCTTAACCTGCAATTCAATTGTGCATGCAATGATGAATAACTCCTGGCTGCTATAGTGTACATTTAGGCATCATCATACATGGCATAACCTAATACATGTGCATTTCGTTGTAGAATCTGGAATATGCAATGTTTATGTTAGTTCATACGTTGCACATGATGTTTAAATGCCCCTTAAATCTGGTCAGTCAAGTGATGATCTTTAAGCCTCCTTCTTTGCTTCTTTTCTTGATATGTAAGATTTGCTCACACATCTGTTCAATTGCTTGTTTGCATCAGCCAGCCATACTAGGACTGTTTGCTTTGATTACTTGTTGTTCTTGACCTAACACTCTGACAGAGCTTGTCTACGATTTAAACACTTAGGGCTGCTGTAGTGGGGCGTTTTCTAACTCATAGGTGACATAAAGGTTTGGCTGTACACTAAAGTAGGCTCTCCAAGAGTACCTGGAGATCCAGTTCGATGGTATGCCTAGTTTTTACATAGTGCAGACATAGTAAATGCTCATTTCATTGTGTGCAAGTGCAAGAGATGTGGCATGTTTCATTATGTGGTGTTGTTTTGTTATAATCTCATCCTTTTGTGTTCACAGACTGGAAAGTATGCATATTTATCTTCCAAGGAGACGAGTAACTAGTTTGTGTCACCTTGCAGAGGGGGTGCAATGAAGATAAGATTGAGGATTTCCAAGTACAAGATGTTAGGAAGGAGCCTTGCAAGAGAAGTAGGAGCTGCGCTGAGCCTCTTCAACCTGTTAAGGTAAGTCACTGTATCCAACTCAATAGTTCAATTCCTTGTTTGTTTCAGGCATAGTTAATTTGCTCTTTTCAATTGCTTTATTTGTCCTCAGTTAATGAGATGCCCAAAGAATGATGCCTGATGTTGGGTACTTGTATAACTATTAGTTGACATAATTAAAGGCCTTACCATTTAATTACTCTGCCGAAGTGTGCCCGAAGCTTTGAAGTCTATTAACCAACTATTATTGAATGAGGCTCACAATCTAGTTTATACTAGGATAATGATTGCATAGTTTTGCTTGTTGTAGTATGTTTGTATGAAATCCTCTGCTGTTCATTATGCTCCCTAACACTTTAATTGAGCTACAGAATGGCCAACTGCTTGCTTACTTCTACCCAACATGCTGTCTAAATTTGTAACTTGTCTGTGTTTTGGATTGGGCCTCAACATCATGCTCCTCTGGTGAGCTAAGAGAGATTTCTGTATGCAGGCTGCACAGACTACCTTTTTTATAATTTTTAAAATATCACCTGCTTATGCTTCATGACGTGTAACATTATTGTTAGTCCTGTTTTGCCATGTACAAAATAGTCTGTCTTGCTCGCTTCACTGTTGTAACTATATTTTTGCCCTAGTCATGTGTACTTACAGAAACATTTCAGGATGAAGTGACATCAACACAAAGATCTACGAGCAGTGCGGCATGGCCGTTACCGAATGATTATGGATTGGAATTGGAATGTGCTGATGTTCTCGAGCATCAACTAGAGGTGGCAAGAGAATGTGTACATGATTCTGAACATACAATCAACAAGTTGAGACTGGACATGTAGGTATTAGATGCAGGAGTCAAAAAATGAAACAAGACACTGAGGTAACAACGAAGGAATTGGAGATTTTGCAGACTGAAATTTGTGCTATCTAAATCCGGCCAATCCTATTTTCTGAAGAGATTATAGTTCAAATGGTAAGTTATGTTGATGCACGTCCATGATGTATGATCTGTATTTGCCCAGTGTATGTAATTTGCTGTTTGTGTATGCTTTATTATCACTGGTGCCGAACCATAATGCCTAGTGGGTATAATCGGCTGTAATTTCTTTATTGTATAGTGTAGGATTATTCTACGTTTCTATGCCTTAGTCTCTTTATTGTATAGTGTATGTTTTTTAGAGGTGATAGTATAGAGTAGGATAATTCTTTGAATATGCTATATCGTTCAAACGGGGGCCAACTCGCCCAAACGTTGTAGTGACCATGGCCCTCCACAGGCCGTACATTCCATGGGCCATCTACGGGACGGACGATCCCTGGCCTTCTGTGGCCGTCGGATTCGTGGGCCTTCTATGGGCTGTCGGATCCATGGGCCTTCTATTGATTGTCGAATCCATGGGCCTTCCATGGGCCAGCGGATCCATGGGCCTTCTATGGGCCGTCGGGTCAATGGGCCTTCTACGGGCCGTCTCATCTATGGGCCTTGTACGGGCCATATAAGGGGCCGTAAACGGGCTAGAGTGGAAATCGTACATTTTATGGGCTGACCATAACGGGCCGTTAGTCAGCCGTATTTGATGATGCTATGAAAATGGCCCAACAAATTAACGGGCCACAAACATGCCGACTGTATCCACGGGCTGAATTTGGCCCACAAGTAGAAAAGGCCTGTAACGGGCCGTAAGTAAACAAATGCTGGAAATGAGCCCAAGAATAAATGGGCCCTGAGAAGGCCGAAAGATAACATGGGCTGGAAACGACCCAACGGTATAATGGGCCGTTAATGGGTATAAAGTGATACACTGTTCATTACGGGCCAGTTTTACCACGGGCCGTTAATGGGCTGAGGGTTACTAAAGGCCTCATATAGGCCGAAAGACATCATGCGCCATACATGGGCCGGAAGTTAAAATGGGCTGGAATTATATTGGACGGCCCAGATGATGCTACTGGGCCTAATTCGGATAGGCCGTAAACGGGCCCTGGGTTAGTGGGCTGTAAATGGGTATATGCGAACAGGCCGTTAACAGGCTTGCCGTGGGCCGGCCCGCCACCTTTTGACCAAGTCAAACTGGCCGGCCTTTTCACAGGAATGGGCCTCTGTTGGGCCATGCCACGTGTCGAGGTATCATAGGCGCTTTGGGTCCAATGAGTGGATCACATCTGTCCCAACAGCGAGCCGACACGTGTTCCCTCCAGCCAATGATGATTTTACACATGGAAAATCCCCATTGGTCGGGGATGTTAACGGGTTATCGGATCCAAAACTGGACCCGATAGCTTAACGGCGTTCCGTTACGGTGGATGCCACATGTCGGTCACCCTTGACGAAAGCACTTCTGTGATGCCCGATTTATCGTCATGGAAGTGGACACTTCCGTGATGATAATTTTGGTAATGTCATGGAACACTTCTACGACAGCACATGTACGACTATCTTGATTCTGTCATAAATTTGTCATGCATGTACATGCATGACAGAAAACGTGGCCTACTGTGACAAACACGTATCATCACGGAAGTGTATTTTTTTGTAGTGGTACCTAGTGATACTAGAGAACAGTAGAGACGTGAGAGATAATGAAAACCGTGTAATGTATAATGATAGGGAGAGTGTGACACTTCTCAAGGGAGACGTCGAGAGACCATGTTTGCGAAAATAGGAGAAACATGAAGTGAGCATGCCGGTGAGCTGGAGAAAAGAGAGTGATAGCTACATGAAGGAGCATGCGAGAGAGATGGGCGTGAAAGGAGATTCAAATATTTAGTTGCGTGTATAGAAAATGTCAACATAAAAGGGATTCAAATATTTGAATTCGAGATGATGATACGTGTGATTCATACTCGAACCAAAATTGATCTATCAAACATGCATACTCATATGAATTCACGCGCATCTATGTTATTTAATATGTAGATATTACTGATCCGTACATTTTAGTAGAACATAATTTGGTTTAACATTTTTGAATTCAACCTTATGATTTTGAGATCATTGTATTTGTAAATCATATTATATATATAAAGGAGCAGAATTCTTTGTTGCACTTTTGAAAGTATATATATATAAAATGATGTATATAGAATTTTATTCCAATCGAAAATGGATCCTGCCCGAACAAAAATAGAATACAAACTGGATTTGAATTGAGTTGGCACGGTAAACATGCACTCTTGCTCTGCAAAAATTTGAACGAAGTGGGGAAAGTCGCAGTAACCGCCCGAAACCAAAATCTACGAGATGGAAATTACAGCCTATCCCTGACACGCAAAGCCTATCGGCTTGATTTATGTAGGTTTTGATAGGGGTAGGTTTGTAATTTCACTCAAACATGATATAACCGCCTCTCACCCAGATTCATACACGGTGGGCGCCAAAACACAGTTTCTCCTCGGCCGAAATCGACTCCCTCCCTGACTCATACACAGTGGGCGCCAAAACAAACTCTCGTCGGCAAATATTTGGTGTATGCGAGATTACCGTCCTATCCCAAACCGACTAATATTGCTATGATGTAGGAAATTTTAAACGGGGGCTAAGTTTGTAAATTTCCTTGCATTTGAGACAAGCGCGCCCTGAAGACATGGTTCCCCCTTCCTCTCTCCCTCCATTTCCCCATTCATACTCCGTGGGCGCCAAAGCACCTTCTCCACCCGAGCCTCCTCCGTCCGCCACCCCATGCACAACCGTCCTCCTCCACCATGCCAGAGATGATACCCAAACGCCGTCATCCATTACAAGAGATCGACCTCTCTCATCCACGGCTTCGGACCGGGATCCTTGCATCCCGTCCTCTTACTTCATCCCCGTCGTCGTCCACCTTGCCGGCGCCGCTCCTACAATGGTCTCGTCCACCGCGCCGGGGTATTTCCCCCGCCGCCACCGTCTACCATCCTAGATCTGCTTCCACGCCACCGACAGCCATCGCTACCGCAGCACCGTCAAATTCTCAGCAGATGCCTACACAGTGCCGCACCAGAGGCGGTACTCTTTCGTATCTGCTCAACTTATTTATCGCAGCAAGAAAATAGATCGCCACTGCTTTACTCTGATTTCTTGTCCATCACTTACTTGTTAGTTGAAAGCAAACATTGGTTGCGAAGTTGCCTTTTTTCGGTTTGCACATTCAGATCCGCCATGGCACGCTCAACACTATACTCGCAATGCTTATGGTTTTCCCCTTTTATATTCCACACTAGTTAAATGACAGTAGACTAAATTTCAAATTTGGGTCAGTCGATTTTTGAGAGCTCCCGGAGTTCGCCGGTGCGAAGGGAGGGGCTCGGGTGGGGACGGTGGTTGTGGGGGCGGTGGTGGGCCCCCGCCGAACAAAGAAAACTCGACGCGGATGGGGGTGGGAGTGGGGATGGTGGAGGAACACAGGCGATGGGGGCGGTTCAAGAGAGCGCGCGGGGGGGGGGGGGGGGTCGGGGCGGTTCAAGAAGGGTTAGGAGACGTAGGATCTTCATCCAATCGCCTGAAATGGTCAACTGACCCAAATGACAAAAGTCATGCGACTTGCATGCAGACATGCCTTTATATTCAGTACCATCATCGTAGCTGCTTAGCACTGCTCCTGTATACATCAAGCTAAACAACGTGCCACTCATAATTCCAAATTTGTTGCTCAAATACGAATCTGGTATGATGTTGATATTACTAAAACAGATAATGTTTATTTGGTCAGCTAATGTTCCTACTTTACATTCGAAAAGCACCTACACCACATATAGAGAGACAGCATGGAGTTGCATTCTTAATGCGCTCTGGTTCATCATGTGTGGGCACTGCGCAACAAACATTTTATTATCCAAAATCTGCTTGCTCTTCTTTAGCATGTTCCTCTTTCGTTCTTCTTTAATAAGTACTCTCTCTGTTCCTAAATACAAGTCTTTGTATAGATTCCACCATGGGCTACATATGGAGCGAAATGAGTGAATCTATACTCTAAAATGTATCTGTATACATCTGTATGTGATCCATAGTGGAAATCTCTACAAAGACTTATATTTTGGAACGAAGGGAGTATGATAGTAGTACAGTATGTTCCTTGTAGTGAAGATGAGCAGGGACATTTGCAGTGTAGAGGTCTATATGGTCAGTTGTAATGGACACTTTGACCTCTTGGGGCCTCTTTGATTCGTAGGATTTGGTAAACATAGGAATAGGAATTGTAGTGGCCTGCCCACTTGAATCCTATAAGATTAGCAAGGAAATGCGGGGAGCTGTGTCGCCTTTGAGAGTTACACTGATATTAACAGTACCGCACCTTCAGTTGAAGACAGCTGGTAGCCGAAGCCTTTCTAGCCGTGCTGACAATAGTAGCCTATATTTTCCACCAAGTTCCACTTTGCTGATTTTACTTGTGATGCTCACGGTTTTCCTGTTATATCTACACTATGATCTGTGTAGCTGCTTTGTGTCGCACTAGCAGCAATCCACTCTTGAAGCTAAATAACACACCAATCATAAGTCCAAAGCTTACTTCTTCAAATACGAATTGTGACATGATACTGATATTAGTTAACAGACACACATTTAATTGGCCAGGTAATGCTCCCACTTGATTTTCCAAATGCATGTGGCCACATATAGAGAGACATCATGGAATTGCATTTCCTTGGGTGCTATGATTCATCATGAGTGGGCAACCAACATTGTATGAAATGAAGCGGAACCTCAAGAATATGCTTCCGCTTCTGTTCTTTAACATGTTCCTCTTTTGTTATTCTGTATTTAGTACATACAGTATGTTCCTTGTCGGGAAGGGGAGTAGGGACATCTGCAGTCAACAACTGATAGAGCTGGACTGTACGTGATCGACATGCTTTCAATTAGTAGTGGCAACACAACACCGTATTTTCTAGCCAGTTCCACTTTCCCGATTTATATATCCTAGTTATGGTGTACCCCTTTTATGTACACTACGGTCTGCCTAGTTGTTGTGTGCTCTTGTTATCATGGTTTGGCAATAAACTCTCTATACAGTATATTATGAACCTATCATCTGCCAACTATCCTTACTTCTGGAGCCAATTTTTGTGTGTACTTGTGCCAGATTATATTAATGCACGCACCATATTACAGCACACATGGGCTCTCTCATCAGAATCCAGTGATAGCACATAAGGGTTTACAGGGCGCCCCTATATTAGAATATCCTCTGCATTACAAAGATAATCTCACTACTATTTATGTTTTCATCCTTCTCAGATATTATAAGTAATCACAGTGAATATCAGAATCCGCGCATCAGAAGAATATTGTGGAACACTGCAATGACTTCCAAAATTGGCACCAAGGCATTGAGTGCCATTCTGGATGCAATGAAACTCATACGCTCCCCACCTATAGATTCTTGTTCAGAATATGATCCTAATGACTACTCTAACCTCGAGGAGTCAACGGCAGATGGCATGTCCTGTTCACCCATCAATGTGCCCGTTCTAATTTGGCAAGGTTTTATTGACTGCGCGTATCTTGCATAAGTTGTCTTGCATTTCTTCTACTTTGTTGCACCGCCATCTACTTAGTTTACTCATCATATATGACAAGATGCCATGCCCATCCATTATCAATACATATTCCATCTGTCATCATACCATGTTTTTTCACTCAAATGTTGTTCTTGTGCATCATACATAAAAAGGAAGAGGGTGATTGCTGAACCTTAAGGAGCACCAGCAAAGTCCTTGAAAAATGTGGTGGTGCCGGAGAAATCAGACAGCACCCCACTTATATTGGCTCTAGAACCAGTGACACAAAACGTAGGACCGACTCCAGCAGACTGTACCCATACTTCACTAGCCACACCACTAGCCCCACCACACAGGACCTGCACTCAGGGGGCCAGACATCACGCAGTCCTGACGGAGATGGAGACAGTCCTCAAGGAACCGGCCGGACCCCCAGAGCCTCCCGAGGCTCAGGGCCCCGGTGGCTCGTGAGAAGCAACCCCTTCGCCACGCATCTTCACCTGCCCCAACATCCCTTCGACAACGGAACCAGGTGACATTTTCCAAGTTTATTTAGCTGGGAGCGCCCCCTGGGCTGCATCATTCTCAGGCCGCATGGGTCTGTCCCTGCAGCATGTATCCTTTTACGCCTTTAGCTTACTCTACTGGGGGCGCCGCTCGGGCTGCATCATCCCCAAGCCGCTCGGATCCGACCCAGTGGCATGTATCGTTCTTGCATTTACCTGAGCTAGTCCGCTTTTCATGCATAATCTATCTATGGTTATCACCTGCCTGATTGTCACCCACCATGGGAGCCGCGTGCCGATCGTCTTTCTTCAGGATCCCTCATATAAGAAGGCTAGGCACGGCGTGTGTGCTCGGGCCCGTCCCTGCAGCATCGATAAATCCAACGGCTAAGCTCTGTCTGGCGGGCCGGCCCCGTTCACGTCACCTCCTGCGGTCGTTGGTGCTCGGCCTTCTCGTGCGATAACCTCAGGAAATTCATTCGGCGCAGGTTGCCTAACCATCTCGCAGGACTACGACAACCATCAAGAACCATGACCAGGCGCAACCCGCCTTTTGGTAGGGCCTCGTGAGTCCCGCGCTGGCTCACGAGTGCCCAGACACACCTCGTCTAGCCGTGCCGTGCAAGCCACGTGTGAGGGCGGGGCTGTACACTCCCCCGGGGCTCTCCGTAGTAGGGAGTCCCCTCCCACGTACCAGTGGAAGCACCATGCTCCGTGCTGGCCGTCGACACTGCCGAGGAGCGGCTATGCCCGTGCAAGTGCGGAAGCGCTATGCTCCGTGCTGGTGATACACAACTGAGGGCGGCCTCATGGCCGTATCAACCTCACGGAGCCCTTGAGCTCAGTGTCTGGCCTCATCGCAACACCTCCCCTCGGGAGAGTCACGTGAGGGGGCTGGACACCGGGGCTGCGCCCGGATAACGCCCAAGCGTACGCTACCCTGCCAGGTCCCCCGGACCTGGTCGTCGCGCGCCCCTCCTGGGCCGAGCCTCGGCGAGGGCAAAGGGTTGAAGGTCGTTTGAGCGTCAAGGGCGACTCCTGAGCATCGCTCAGGAGCCTAACTGGCCACGTAGCCCCTCATTCCTTGGTCTCGTCCTGGTGATCCAGATGACCCAACGGCGGTTGAGGTATGCGCGGGGCCGGGCCCTGCCGACGTAGAACACTAGACCTATTCCCGCATTTCCTTCCCATAAGCTGTTTGCGCATCAAGGGGGACTCCTGAGCATCGCGACTCAGGAGCCTAACTGGCCACATAGCCCCTCACTCCTTGGTCTCGTCCTGGTGATCCGGACAACCCAATGGCGGCTGAGGTATTCTCGGGGTCGGGCCCTACCGACGTGGAATGTAAAGCAAATGGGAAGGAAATCGCAAAATCTCAAGCAAATATTACAAGACATATGGTTCTTCCAATACCAAACGCAAGTTTAAACGCCTCCACGAGGCACGGTACATGTTGCAGGAGTTAAGTAGGAAAGGAGCCACCGACAAGTCATTCCGTCATCCCTGGACACCGCCGTCGCCTGCAAGGGATGCTCCTTCTCCAACGGCGTCGCCTTCACCTGTGCCACTAGCAGGAGTTGCAGGATCAGTAGCACCGCAGGTCGAGGGCGCGGGAGCGAAGGCACGAAACTTGTTCAGCAGGGCCTCCACCTGACCCTTCATGGCTGCGGCAGCGGTTGTGCAATGCTCGTCGTCCACTGGCTCCAGCAGCTCGTTAAGGTGGGTGGCAGGATCGCGAAGATGGAGGTGGCTGAAGATGCGCGTCAAGGCGGCTGAGGAAAGGACGCGGGCTTCTTCCTCTGCCATGGGGCCGATGCCGCTCACGACGTCCTCAAGCGCATCAACCAGATAAGGAAGCAGCTGGGCGGGGCCCTCGTTGCTGGCGGGCAGCGGCTCTCCAAGCCATTCTCGTAGAGTGACCGCAGCGCCGTCCGAGACCTCTCCTCGAGGAGCTTGAAGGCCTCACAGTCCTCAGCCAGGACCTTCGCCTTGGCTTCAAGCTCAGCCTTCTCCGCCTTCAGCTTCTGCTCCAGCTCCTCCAACCGGCTGCGATCCATGGCCTGCGCCTTCGCCAACTGCTCTAGCTCGGCGTCGCGATCCCTGACGGTGTCCTCTCGGGCCTTCACCTTCTCCTCCTCCGCCTTGCGGCCCCGGGCTTCTTTCGTGCGCTCCCTCCGCGCGGTCTCCAGCTCGGCCTCCAGCGACCAGCAGCAGTCCTTGGCGGCCTCGGCATCCTTCAGCGCCACCTCGCGGACGGCCACAGCTTGGGTAATGGCCTCCCTATCCTTCTCGCAGTCCGCAGCAGCCTGGCTCAGTGTCGCCCGGATGGACACATTGGAATGAAGCCAGCCAGAGACCAGCTCCAGGCGCCCAGCCACCAGGCGACAGTCGGTGCCTTTAAGATCTTCTCGCAGCAGGGTCATCGCAGAAAGAGCGTGCTCCAGAACGTCAGGGGAGGCTGAAGGACCCGGAGGAAGCAGTGCGGCAGAAGGGGGAGGAGGTGACGTCATCACCATGGCCTGGGAGGATAGAGGCTCCTGAGCTCCCGCGATCACGGCGACCGAGCCAGGCGTTGGCACGTCTGGAGCCAGCGGGGCCACGGGGGCTGACTCCTCCCGAGGATGCTCCCCCCAAACCTCGCAAGGATGATCGGGCCGGAGAAGCGCGAGTGCCATTGCTGCCCTTGTCCATGGAGAGGGGTGCGGCCACCGTAGGCGACCTAGTCCCGAGCAGCACCGCCTCGTCCTCCTTCCTCCTCTTTGCCGCGGGCGTCGGCCTAATTGCACAACGGAGAAGCGTCAAGGGCAAGTAGCAGAAGTAGGAACAAAACAGGGCAAGAACATTTACTGGTCTACCGCGGCTTAGTCCCTCCGCTTCGTAAGCTTGAAGCCGGAGAGCCTCGCAGCCTGAGGCGCAGGCGCGCGGGCTCCAAGAGCGGAAGAAGGGGCAGCGGATGGACCAGAAGCAGCTCCAAGCGGAGTCAGAGCGGGAGCGTCATCTCGAGAGATCAACGCCGACCTGCCCCTCATCAGAACCACGGGCGGCTCCTCTCTCTCCGGGAGGACGCTGGCCTCGTCATCGTCATCAGGCAGGGTGCGGAGGATGTCGGCCTTGTGCAAGGGGGAGGTCTCCCCCATCCCCTCGGGGGTCGCCTCCGAGTCGCGCTCCTCGCCCTCCTCCTCTTCCTCCCCCCCTGCGGGAGTCACCAGAAGACACGTCCACCAGCGCCGTCGCCGCCGGGACCACAAGGGGCGCCGACGGCACTAGGTCGTGCTCGTCAAAGGTGGGCATGGCGGCCGCAACCTGCGCCCCGTCCTTGTGAAGGAACAAGGGAACGATGGCACTCAGCGGATACTCTTGGTCATCCCCGACCAAGAGGCGGAGAGCCACAGCCAGCTCTTCGTCGGACAAGGCCTTCGGACTCAGGCGAAGCTTGTCTGCTTTGCCCCCAAGCATCCACAAGGGGCGCGAGCGTGCCTGGAGCGGAGCCACGCGCATCATCATGAATTCCCTCAAGAGCATGGCCCCTGTCAGCTTCGCCGCCTTCGCATTGCCCGGCCTCAGGTCGGCGGTCATCTTCTCCAGCTCCGACGCCGCCCGATCGTCAGTAAGCTTCGCGCGGGACCACCCCTCGTCAGATTGGGGCATCTCCGTCGGCAGCTTCAACCATGGGTGGACACACTTGGCATCCATCATGAACCACTTGTTCCTGAAGCGATCGACCTTCTTCCCGGCCTTCGAGATCGCGTTCGCCTTGCCGGCCGCGACGAAGTTGGCGCACCCAGAGGTGTGGCCGTCGTTGATTCGGAGGAAGAAGAAGTGGCGCAGCAGTGCCACGGACGGCATCACCCCGACATACGCCTCACAGTAAAAGGCAAAGATCAACAAGAGAAGAACGGAGTTGGGATGGAGATGGAGAGCTTGCAACCTGTAGTGACGGAGGACGTCATAAAAGAAGTCGGAGAAGGGGGGAACCAGGCCCGCAACGACGCTGCTCATAAAGAAGGGGTAGAAGGTGCTGTTCGAAGCCTCCGGCTCGGCGGAGCCAGCCTGGAGCTCGGTTGTCGGATTTCGGGTTCTGGCAAAACCCTTGAGGTTCGAACAAGGCCCGCGACGACGCTGCTCATAAAGAAGGGGTAGAAGGTGCTATTCGAAGCCTCCGGCTCGGCGGAGCCAGCCCAGAGCTCGGTTGTCGGATTTCGGGTTCTGGCAAAACCCTTGAGGTTCGAACACTGGTGTGCGCACGAAGATCTCTCCCTACCTAATCACGCCCTCACCCTCGCCACGATCTCAAAGCTTAACTCGACGAACCCGCAACACAAGAGACACGAGATTTATACTGGTTCGGGCCACCGTTATGGTGTAATACCCTACTCCAGTGTGGTGTGGTGGATTGCCTCTTGGGCTGAGGATGAACAGTACATGGGAAGAACAGCCTCCTTAGGAAAGGTGTTCTTGTGCTTGGTGGCCTTGTGTGGGTGGGGATGATCTTAATCCGGTTCCTCCTACTATGGTGGCTAGTCCTATTTATAGAGGCCTGGTCCTCTTCCCAAATATTGAGCGGGAAGGGATGCCACAACAGCCAATTTGAAGGAGGACAACTAGTACAAGCTATCCTGACAAAAGGTAGTCTTCGCCTGTCAAAGGCTCTGGCGGTGACGCCGCCTTGGGCTCCACGGTGACCTCCGTCTTGCCATCCTGCTGGTCTTGGTCTCGTTGCAACGATATGGAAACCTTTGCCTGATGCCTCGGGACTCCTCGCATGCGCTTGCCCCTTTAGCACCAAAGAGGAAACGAGGACACTGCACGCTGGCGCCCGCCTGGCAGCCGCCTCGCTCCAGTCGTCATGGCTTGCGTCACAGGAACCTCGCGAGGTGTCCCTTTCCTTGATCTCTCCGCCCCTCGCGAACCAGCCTGGTGAGGTCGCTCCCGAGGAGATCTTCTGTCGTCCGCCTCGCGAGGCTTGGCCCCTCGCGAGGGTCTTGAGTGTTTGTTGGTGAAGATGGGTCGTACAGGGTTGCTGGTGAGCCATGCCGTGGGCCGCAGGCAGGCAAGTCTGGGGACCCCCGTTCCCAGGACGTCGACAGTAGCCCCCGGGCCCAAGGCGCATTTGGACTTGGCTTCGAGGCGAAGCCAAAGGGCAAGTGCGGAGCGCCGCGGGCCCCAACAGCCTGCGACCTGGGTCGTCGCGTGGCGATTTATTGGATGTGGGTGTCTCCGCTTCCCCACGCTACCTCGGCAATTGCCCGACTAACAAAAGGCTGGCGCGGGCTATGCTTGCCTTCATTGCTTTTCTTCGCCTTGCTCCAGATCCCCTTTCTTGCTCCTTGCTTCCAAAATCTCCAGATCTGCTTCAAACCCCTTCCGAGCTTCCGACCAATGGGGCCCCGAAAGGCCAAGGTTGCTGCGCTGCCTGCTTGGTACGAGCCGGCTCTAGACACACCCAACATCTCGGAGAAGAACCTCGCCGCCACGCGCCTGCTGACACCGGGGAAGAGCAACAGGAAGGGGAAGATCGAGCTCCGGGCTGGCTCCGCCGAGCCAGAGGCTTCGAATAGTACCATCTACCCCTTCTTTATGAGCAGCGTCGTCGCGGGCATCGTTCCCACCTTCTCCGACTTCTTCTATGCCGTCCTTCGCCATTATAGGTTGCAAGCTCTCCATCTCCATCCCAACTCCGTTCTTCTCTTGTCGATCTTCGCCTTCTACTGTGAGGCGTATGTCGGGGTGATGCCGTCCGTGGCACTGCTGCGCCACTTCTTCTTCCTCCGAATCAACGACGGCCACACCTCTGGGTGCGCCAACTTCGTCGCGGCCGGCAAGGCGAACGCGATCTCGAAGGCCGGGAAGAAGGTCGATCGCTTCAGGAGCAAGTGGTTCATGATGGATGCCAAGTGTGTCCACCCATGGTTGAAGCTGCCGATGGAGATGCCCCAGTCTGACGAGGGGTGGTCCCGCGCGAAGCTTACTGACGATCGGGCGGCGTCGGAGCTGGAGAAGATGACCGCCGACCTGAGGCCGGGCAATGCGAAGGCGGCGAAGCTGACAGGGGCCATGCTCTTGAGGGAATTCATGATGCTGCGGGTGGCTCCGCTCCAGGCGCGCTTGCGCCCCATGTGGACTCTTGGGGGCAAAGAAGACAAGCTTCGCTTGAGTCCGGGGGCCTTGTCTGACGAGGAGCTAGCTGTAGCTCTCTGCCTCTTGGTCGGGGACGACCAAGAGTATCCACCGAACGCCATCGTTCCCTTGTTCCGTCGGAAGGACGGGGCGCAGGTTGTGGCTGCCGTGCCCACGTTTGACGAGCGCGGCCTGGTGCCACCGGTGCCCCTTGTGGCCCCGGTGGCGACGGCGCCGGTGGACGTGTCTTCTAGCGGCTCGCGCAAGGAGGAGGAAGAGGAGGAGGACGAGGAGCGTGACTCGGAGGCGACCCCCCGAGGGGATGGGGGAGTCCTCCCCCTTGCGCATGGCCGACGTCCTCCGCACCATGCCTGATGACGATGACGAGGCCGATGTCCCCCCGGAGAGAGGGGTGCCGCTCGTGGTTCTGACGAGGGGCAGGTCGGTGTTGATCTGCCGAGATGACGCTCCTGCTCTGACTCCGCCTGGGGCTGCTTCTGGTCCATCCGCTGCCCCTCCTTCCACTCTTGGCGCCCGCGCGTCTGTGCCTCAGGCTGCAAGGCTCTCCGGCTTCAAGCTTACGAAGCGGAGGGACTACACTGCGGTAGACCAGTAAGTGCTCTTGTCTTGTTTTGTTCTTGCTTATGCCGTTGATCCTTGACGCTACTTTGTTGTGCAATTAGGGCGATGCCCGCGGCGAAGAAGAGGAGGGAGGAAGCGGTGGCGCTGGCCGGGACAAGTTTGCCTGCTGCGGCTACATCTCCCTCCGTGGAGAAGGGCAGCATCGGCGCTCACGCCTCTCCGGCTCGATCATCCTCGCGAGGCCCGGGGAGCATCCTCAGGAGGAGTCAGCCCTTGTGGCCCCGCTGGCTCCGGAGGCACCGGTGTCTGATTCGGCTGCTGAGGTCCCCAAAGCTCAGGAGCCCCCAATCTCTCAGGCTATGGTAACGATGCCACCTCCTCCTCCTCATGCTGCACCGCTAGCTCCAGGTCCTTCCGCCTCCCCTGACGTCTTGGTGTGCGCTCTTTCTGAGATGACCCGTCTGCAAGAAGATCTTCAGGGCGCTGACCCCCACCTGGTAGCTTGGTGCCTGGAGCCGGTCTCTGGTTGGCTTCATTCTGATGTGTCTGTTCGGGCGGCGCTGAGCCAGGCCGCGGCGACCTCCGAGAAGGAGAAGCAGGCTGCCGCCCAGGCAGCGGCCGCTCGCGAGGTGGCGGTGAAGGATGTCGAGGCCGCCCAGGATCGCTGCCGGGTGCTGGAGGCCGAGCTGAAGACCCTGCGCAACGAGCGTGCGGAAGAAGCCCACAGCCGCAAGGCAGAGGAGGAGAAGGTGAAGGCCCGGGAGGACGCCATCAAGGGTCGCGACGCCGAGCTGGAGGAGTTGACGAAAGCGTAGGCCGCGGAACGCAGCTGGCTGAAGAAGCTGGGGCAGAAGGTGGAGGCGGAGAAGGCTGATCTTGACGCCAAGGCAAAGGTCCTGGTTGAGGACCGCGAGGCCTTCAAGCTCCTCGAGGTGGGTCTCGGACGGCGTCGCGGTTACTCTACGAGAAGGGCTTGGAGGAGCCGCTGGCCGCCAGCAACGAGGGCCCCGTCCAGCTGCTTCCTTATCTGGTTGATGCGCTCGAGGACGTAGTGAGCGGTATTGGCCCCATGGCAGAGGGGGAAGCCCGCGTTCTTTCCTCAGCAACGTTGACGCGCGTCTTCAGCCACCTCCATCTTCGCGATCCCGCCGCCCGCCTGGACGAGTTGCTGGAGCCTGTGGACGACGAGCACTACGCAGCCGCTACCGCAGCCGTGAAGGATCAAGTGGAGGCCCTGTTGGAGAAGTTCCGCGCCTTCGCTCCTGCACCCTCGACTGGCAGTGCTGATGATCTTGCCACTCCAGCAGGCGGTGCAGGTGAAAGCGACACCACCAAGGAAGGAGCATCCCTTGCGGGCGACGGTGGTGTCCAGGGATGACTTGCATGCGGCTCTTTTCCTGTTTAAACTCCTGCAACATGTACCGTGCCTCATGGAGGCGTTTAAACTTGCGTTTGGTATTGGAGAACAATATGTTTTGTAATGTTTGCTTGAGATTTTGTGATTTCCTTCCCATTTGCTTGTGTCAGATCTCGGGTTCCGGCAAAACCCTTAAGGTTCGAACTCTGGGGTGCGCGCGAAGTTCTTTCCCTCCTACCGATCCATGCCCTAGCTCGCTAAGATCTCGCGGACGAACTCAACGAACTCGCAACACAAGGGACACAAGATTTATACTGGTTCGAGCCACCATTGTGGTGTAATACCCTACTCCAGTGTGGTGGTGGATTGCCTCTTGGGCTGATGAAGAACAGTACAAGGGGGAGAACAACCTCCCGAGGTTGAGGTGTTCTTGTGTTCGGTGTGGCTAAGGGTTGGCTCTCGATCAGATGAGATCAAGCTGCCTCCTTTGGTGGTGGCTAGTCCTATTTGTAGAGGCCTTGGTCCTCTTCCCAAATATTGAGCGGGAAGGGAGCCAACAACGGCGGCCAATTTGAAAGGGGACAGCTAGTGGAAGCTATCCTGACAAAAGCGGTCTTCGCCTGCGAAAGGGCTCTGGTGATGACGCCCTCCTGGGCTCCATGGTGACCTCCGTCCTGGCGTCCTGCTGGTCTTGGTCTCGTTGCACTGATATGGAAACCTTTGACTCATGCCTCAGTACTCCGCGCCTGCACTTGCCCCCTTGGCACCAAAGAGGAAACAAGGACGTTGCGTGCGCTGGCGCCCGCCTAGTGTCGATCGTCATGGCTCACGTCATGAGAGCCTCGTGAGGTTTGCCCCGCCTTGATATCTCCGCTCCTCGCGAGGGAGCCTGGTGAGGCCGCTCCTGAGGAGGTCTTGCGTCGTCCACCTCGCGAGGCTTGGCCCCTCGCGAGGGTCTCAAATGCCTTGTTGATGAAGATGGGCTGCATAGGCCTGCTAGCAAAGCCACGCCGTGGGCCGCAGGCAGGCAAGTCTGGGGACCCCCGTTCCCAGAACGCCGAAAGTAGCCCCCAGCCCCAAGGTGCGCTCGGGCTTGGCTTCGAGGCGAAGCCAAAGGTCAAGCGCGGAGCGCCACGGGCCCCAAAAGCCTGCGGCCCTGGTCGACGCGTGGCGGTTGATTGAACGTGGGCGTCTCCACTTCCCCACGCTGCCTCGGCAACTACTCGATTTGACAAGTCCCTGCGACATGCAAGGAAAATCATCATTACCTGTGATCGTGGGAGGCGCCGGTTGGCCTTCTTCCGCTATAAATGGGGAGGGGGGCAGAGCCCCCGTCGCCCATCTCTTCTTGGTTCACTTGCTTCTTCCTCCTTGCTCCACTGCTAGCGGCAATGGCGCCCATCCGAAGGTTCTCCACTGAAGAGAAAGGAAAGGCCCCCCGCGATGATCCAGGGCCGCTTCCGCTGAAGAAGAGGCCGATTCACCGTCGCGATGAAGCAGCGATGCAGCTGGTGACGAGGCCTTGGCGCGAGCGGCCTCCTCCAGGGTATCCGCTACCCTTGTACGCCCGAGCCGAGGGCTTAGGAGGGCGGAGCGACGAGCGGTGCAGCCCGCGCTGCGTCCGTGGTCGCCGCACAATGGCGATGCGTGCCGTTGCTCCTGGAATCCACGCCGCGGATTCCTCGCGTGAGCTTGTGCTATGGGCGCCAATGCCTCCAAGCTCTTGGATCCGCTTCCCGCGGTTCTTCTCCGACGTTATGCGGCCGAGGGGGCCTCTTGAGCTCTGGCTGCAGCATGCCGACTGCAATGCTCCGGCGACTGGAGCAGAGATCGAAGCGGTCCCCCCCGCAAGATCTTCATGACCCGCGGCTGGGGCGAGGTTGCGCGGGTTTGCCGTGCGGAAGGCGCCCTCGCGATCCACTTTGGGTTCGACGGCGCCACCACGCTCTTCTTCATGGTGTTCGACGCGGAGGGCCGCCGCCTGGAGTGTTTCCCTGGAGGGGAGCGCCAGGCCGACGCGCGCTTCGCTCGTGGGTACTCCAGCAGCAGTAGCCCCTGGGAGTCTAGCGACTCTCCTGAGCTTTACAAGACTCCGGAGACGAGCGACAATAGCTACGTGCCCCCGAGCTCATGCCGGGCTCAGAGCAGGGCCGCGGCGTCCAGCCGCCGCCGCCGCTGATCTGGATGGGGTCGCTGCCGGCCTCCCGTGGCCCACTGTTGATGATGGCGTCCGCCACGGGAGGGTGTAGATAGGATTCCTCTTGTATCTCATTTTTTGTTCCCTGCGAAGAATCATGAAGTACCCCGTGGGGGCGTGTAAAGGGTCTGTAATGTCTTTTGTGTATATATTCCTTGTTATGAAAATTTGCGAACGCATGTCCTGTTCAGGCTCGGTCTCCCCTTTCCATCCTCGCAATAGCTTGTTGCTCTACGCTGACAGGTCCCGGTCCCCAGGCAGGCTGCAGCCGTCGCTGGTATGCCAGGTCACGTGCCGTGGTCAAGGCCAGGAGGTGAGCGGCCCGAGGTCCAGTAAGAGCCCCTGAGGCGCGATGCTCAGGAGGTCCCCCTTAGCGCTCAAGCAGCTATGGTAAGGCAGGAAAGGGATGCGACGTGGCCGCAACAGGAATGCGGTGAGCGTAACGCCTAGGTTCCAACAACTTAGTTGTTCCGAGCTCGTGACTTATCTTGGCAGTTCAGGGTCGATTGTCCGCGCTGCGCCAGACCTGTGCGCAATCCTCCGCAACGTATCTTGGTTAGGCCCGTATGAGTCCTCCCCCTTCCAATGTTTTCCTTCGTGTTCTACGTCCTCAGGTCCCGGCCCTCGAGCGAGCTCAGCCACCGCTGGTATGCCAGGTCGCGATGCCGTGGACATGGCCAAGAGGTGAGGGCTTGAGAGCCAGTAAGAGCTCCTGAGTCGCGATGCTTAGGAGCCCCTCTTTTAACGTGCAAGCGGATTACTTGGAAGAGGTGGGAGCTCACGGTGCCGCCTGGTGCTATCCTCGTGATGTTCCTGCGAGCCAGCACAAGGAGAAACACGGTTTTGCCGTTATGGTTGCCAGTCTGCCACTGGTTGCTCCATGAGGAGGTGAAGGCACTGAGGGCCTGATGAGGTGACGTGCGCGGGGCGTGCCGCGAGCCAGAGCTCGACCGCTCAGATTTGTCGATGTGGCAGGGACGGACCCATGCACCAGCGCCGTGCCAGTGTGAGGAGGCCCCGTGGGAGGCGACGATTGAGCAGGTGGTAATCGGGCAGGTGACAATCATAGGCAGATTAAGCATGGAAGTCAAATCAGCTTGGGTAAATGCAGAAAGATACATGCCACTAGGTCAGGCCCGAGCGGCTTGGGGATGATGCAGCTCGAGGGGCGCCCCCAACAGTGTAAACTAAAGACATAAGCAAAAGGGATACATGCCACAGGGACGGACCCACACGGCCTGGGAATAATGCAGCCTGAGGGGCGCTCCCAGCTAAATGAACTTGGAAAATGTCACCTGGTCATGTTGACGAAGAGATGTCGGGGCAGCTGAAGGCACGCGGCGAAGGGGTCGTTCCTTATGAGCCACTAGGGCCCTGAGCCTCGGGAGGCTCTGGGGGCTCAGGCGGTTCCTTGAGGACCGTCTCCATCTCCGCCAGGACGGCGTGGTGCCTGGCCTCCTGAGCCGCCAGGGCGCGCCGCAACTTGCGCTGGTAGACGAACGACACGCTCGGCAAGCCAAAAGGCATGTGAACGTAGCTGTGCGGTGGACCCTCGCATTGGCCCACGCGCGAAGGCTAGAAAAGCTCGTGAAAAGCGGCCCTGTTGAGCCCTCGAACGTCGATGCAGACGCGCAGCCCGGCATCCTCGCCTGGATGGGGAGCTGCGCCTCGTGAGCGGCGGTCGCCGCGCATGGCCTTGCGTCTTGTAGTTCCTTAGTGGTCTTGGTGATGAACTCCTGAGTGATGGGCACTCCTTGCCCTGTATTCTCCTGGGGGAAACGTGCCATGAAGCACGCCTCCAAGTGGTGCCCGAGCGCCTCCCTCGTGACGTTGGCAAGGTCTGAGGCCCTCCAGAAGAGAGCCCCCGAGCCCTGCCCGAGGAGGGCGCTGGGAACGCCTTCCTATGCGACGGAGGGAGGCGCCCCTGGAGCGGGCGCTGATCCTGACGAGGTTCCAGCCGCGATGCCACCCTCCTGAGGTCCGGCACGGCGCAGCTGCTTCTTCTTCTTGGGGATGGCCTCGGGAGGATCCTCGCTCTTGCTGTCGGGGTCGTCGATTGCGGCAGCTTGAAAGGCGCGCTCGAGGGAGCACACCGCATCTCTTCCTTCGCACGGGACCGTGATGATTCCGCCGCTTCCTGCCATCTTGAGGACATTGTAGCCGTGGTGTGTCACCGCCATGAACTGGATACCCGAGGATGGCGTTGTATGGCAGACGGATGTGCGCGACGTCGAAGTCGATGAGCTCGGTGCGGTAGTTCTTGCATTCCCCGAAGGTGACAGGGAGGTGGACCTGCCCTATCGGTGTGGTGGAACCGTCGGTCACTCCTGAGAAAGGCTTAGTAGGCTGAAGCTGCTCATATGGCACTTGGAGGTTGTCGAACGTGTCGACAGACAGGACGTTGAGCCCTGCGCTGCCGTCGATGAGGGTCTTGGTAACTTGCACGTTGCTGATGACTGGTGAACAAAGCATTGGGAGGGCGCCAGCGGTGGCTGCGCACTTGAGCTGATCTGCCGAGTTGAAGGTGATGGTGCACTGGGACCACCTGTGCGGGCGCGTGGCCTCAAGCTTGGGGAGGACTGCATTCACCTCACGAGCGAACTGTTTGAAGATACGCTGCGAGGCTGGGGCCTGAGCGCCGCCCAAGATGCAGGCGATTGCACGCGGCTCATGGAAGCCCCCAGCCCCCTCGTCTTGATGGTGGTCGTCATTCCTTCTTGGTGGTGGCGGCAGCGGGGGAAGATCGGCGTTGCCCTGAGGACGATCCTCACGAGGCTGGTCCCTCCATGCGCCCTCGCGAGGATGATCCTGCCAGCGGTCCTCACGAGGCCTGTCGCGCCACTCCTGGCACGGGCCACGGTCGTCCCAGCGTCCGCCTCCACGTCCTCCTCCTCGGCCGTAGCCCCGGTCCCTACGCTCGGGGCGTCGACCGAAGCATCCTTCGCGAATGGCTCTGAGTTCTTGGCAGTCGCTGGTGTTGTGGGTGTTCAGGTTGTGGAAGGCGCAGAACGGTCGGCTGCTCTTGGATGACTCGGGCTGGTCCCTGCCTTGCTTGGTGTCCAGCTCTGCTGCGAGCATGGCTGCTTCCTTGCGCTTCACGTCCTTGGCCTTGGCCTTCTTCTCCTCTGCGCTCGCAGCTAGCAGCTCGAGAAGGGAGAGGCGCCCCTCCTCAGCTCTTGCGCACTAAGTCGCCAGGTTGAACAGCTCCTGAGATGTGCACAGCTCCTCGTGGATAGCGAGCTCCTCCTTCATCTTGATGTCGCGGACGCTGTCAGAGAATGCAGAGATGATGGCCTCATCCGTGACCTTGGGGATCTTGAGGCGAGTGTTGTTGAAGCGCTGGATGTACTTCTGGAGGGTCTCTCCTAGTTGTTTCTTGATGCGGCGCAGGTCACCCGCGGCCGGCGGGCGGTCGCGAGTGCCCTGCAAGTTGGCGATGAAGCGGTCGCGCATCTCGTCCCAGGAGGAGATCGAGCCCTGAGGCAGGTTCAGGAGCCACGAACGGGCGCCGTCTTTGAGCGCCATTGGGAACCAGTTCGCCATGACTTTCTCATCGCCGTTGGCCGCCTCGATGCTCAGCAAGTAGATCTGAAAGAACTTCGCGGGGTCGAGGGTGCCGTCATAGCGAGCAGGCAGATCCGGCTTGAACTTGCCCAGCCAGGCGACGCTACGCAGCTCGGGGGTGAAGGCGCGGCAGCCGGCCATGGTTGCCGGAGCCCGTCTTGGAGGTGGAGCTTGGTCTTGATGAGGCCCACGTGCCGCCACCGCAGGTAGCGCGCGGTCTTGGCGAGGCGGCGCGGGGAGCGCAGGTGCAGCTGCTCGCGGCCGGGAAATTTCTTGGCAGCTTCTCTCTTCGCGCGCGGGCATCAGGCGTGGTGGGTCGCGCCGTGGGGCCGCGCGCCTTGGCGCCAAGGCACCGTCTTGGGGCAGAGGTGGTGGAGGCCCTCCATGAGCCACGTCGCCCGTGGCTGGCGGAGGGCGAGGCAGAGAGAGGGACGGCGCCGGGGAGCCCCCTGTGGCGCGGACGAGCTCGGCGACGCGGTCGAGCCAGTCCTCGTAGAGGTTGTCGACCGGGCGGTAGCACAGGAGCTCGTTCGCCATTAGGAGCGCGGCCTGCGCATCCATGGGAGCGCGACGTGCGTGGGACGAGGAACCGGCGGGGTCAGTGATGGAGTGGCGGTGCGGCCGTCCTGCCGCACTGACGGGTGCAGCAAGGACGCTTGCTGCTCGTTCCCCGCCGGGCCGGTGGCGGCAGGCGACGGGGAACGACGAGGTGGCCCGCCGACGGGAGCCATCTGAGCAACACGGGCGGTGAGGGTAGCCCAGCGCTCAGCTCTAGCGCGGCGAGCGTCCGCCATGGAGACGACGGAGCGATGGAGCGCCGGTCGACGGAAGGGGAGCTACGGTGCACCCCTACCTGGCGCGCCAAATGTCGGATCTCGGGTTCCAGCAAAACCCTTAAGGTTCGAACTCTGGGGTGCGCGCGAAGTTCTTTCCCTCCTACCGATCCACGCCCTAGCTCGCTAAGATCTCGCGGACGAACTCGACGAACTCGCAACACAAGGGACACAAGATTTATACTGGTTCGGGCCACCGTTGTGGTGTAATACCCTACTCCAGTGTGGTGGTGGTGGATTGCCTCTTGGTCTGATGAAGAACAGTACAAGGGGGAGAACAACCTCCTGAGGTTGAAGTGTTCTTGTGTTCGGTGTGGCTAAGGGTTGGCTCTCGATCAGATGAGAGCAAGCTGCCTCCTTTGGTGGTGGGTAGTCCTATTTGTAGAGGCCCTGGTCCTCTTCCCAAATATTGAGCGGGAAGGGTGCCAACAACGGCGGCCAATTTGAAAGGGGACAGCTAGTACAAGCTATCCTAACAAAAGCGGTCTTCGCCTCCGAAAGGGCTCAGGTGATGACGCCGTCCTGGGATCCATGGTGACCTCCGTCCTGGCGTCCTGCTGGTCTTGGTCTCGTTACACTGATATGGAAACCTTTGCCTGATGCCTCGGTACTCCGCGCCTGCGCTTGCCCCCTTGGCACCAAAGAGGAAACAAGGATGATGCGAGCGCTGGCGCCCGCCTGGCGCCCGCTATCGGTGTCAAAACAGGCGGATCTCGGGTAGGGGGTCCCGAACTGTGCATCTAAGGCGGATGGTAATAGGAGGCGGGGGACACGATGTTTACCCAGGTTCGGGCCCTCTCGATGGAGGTAATTCCCTACTTCCTTCTTGATTGATCTTGATGATATGAGTATTACAAGAGTTGATCTACCACGAGATCGTAGAGGCTAAACCCTAGAAGCTAGCCTATGGTATAATTGTCGTTGTCCTACGGACTAAACCTATATAGACATCGGAGGGGGCTAGGGTTACATAGAGTCGGCTAGAAGGGAGGAGATCTACATATCCGCATTGCCAAGCTTGCCTTCCACGCCAAGGAGAGTCCCATCCGGACACGGGTCGAAGTCTTCAATCTTGTGTCTTCATAGTCCAACAGTCCGGCAGAAGTATATAGTCCGGCTGTCCGAGGACCCCCTAATCCAGGACTCTCTCAGTAGCCCCCGAACCAGGCTTCAATGGCGATGAGTCCGGTGCGCAGATTGTCTTCGGCATTGCAAGGCGGGTTCTTCTCCAAATTCCGAATACCTGTTGAGTAGTGTCCGGCTTCCCATAAATGTTGCACTCCTTGGCTTCCACGCCTAATCATGGACATCTTCCACGTGTCGAGCGAATGCGAGATGCAGGACATTTTTACATTTGCCACCCTAGCCATGCGAGTAAATCGTCTATTAAAGAGAAGGGGTCTCCCGCGGCGGGTATCCATCGGAGCGCGCCCGGAAAAAATCCATTCCAACATGGCCGGCCGTCGCAGCTCCTCCTCTTGCTCCCGTAGCCCCAAGCCCGGCAATTGGAAGAAGTGTTCCGTCCCCCACAGCCAATTAGTGGAGTTACAGACCCAGGGTTTTCTCCCTCCAGCCTATATGGTCCCCATTCGAGCCGGGCTCGCCACCTATAATGGCGGGGAGCAAGCGGAGAGCTTTCCCAACCCATCCATGGGGGAGCGGGTATGCCTTGTCCCTTACTTATTAAGAGTGCTTGGATTTCCAATTCGTCCGTTCCTCCGTGGGCTCCAGGAGTTCTACGGCCTCCAGCTGCATAATTTCACTCCCGCCTCCATATTACAAATCGCTGGCTATGTCGCCCCTTGCGAGTTGTTTCTGGGCTGCGAAGCTCATTTCGAGCTATGGAAGAGGCTATTCTGCCTCGTACCCCCTACACAGGAGGGGTCAATATACCTAGTGGGCGGAGCCGAAATATGGCGCATTGCCGGGACTGGATACCTGTCCGGTACTCCGAAGAAGACATCCGAGGACTGGCCTTCGGAGTGGTTTTATATGGAGGACGTCCCCCTTCCAGACCCTATTCGGATGGGCCTTGCTGAGTTTGACAATGCTCCCTTGAAGAAACGCCGCAGCTGGCGCCCTCGGGGCCCCCAGGAGGAAGATAACGGAGAAGTCCTTTACCTGATGGGCCGGATAAAAATGCTGGCTCAATCAGGACTCACGATAATCGAGGTTATGTCAATATGTATAATGCGGGGGGTGCAGCCACTTCAATATCGGGGACAACCCATGTGGCACTTCAACAGAGAAGACGATGCCACCCGCTGCGGTCGTAAGGGACCGGACTCAGTCACTGCTCTAGCAAAAATCCTGTCCGATTTTTACAAAGGAGAGGAAGAGGAGTTCATCCGGATTAAGCCACGGGATGGATTCTCCATGTACAACCGTCCAAGCTGGGTGAGCGGCCACTTTTTACTCCAGACCGCTCCACTTTCTTTGTCATAAATATTTACCTTGCTGTTTCATAGCAGGAGTTGCGAAAAGCTGTGAGGGAGGACCACAGCCCACCTCCACAACTAGAGGACCCTGACTGGGCCCTTGATCCCAGACTCGAAGAGGATCCGGACATATTTGTGGAACTGATCGACATGTTGTTCTATCAATTGAGCTGCGATGGTGCCATGGTGGCCATCATTGCCGATTATCCTGGACTACTCCCTGCATCGCATGTAAGTATAACCGGAGTCCCAACTTCCGAGAAGGATCCCTTTTTCTGCACTTCACCTACCGCACACATATGGTGTTTTACAGGGAAGGCCCTCGGGACGCCATGCCAAACCCGCAGTGATTCACCAACAAGGGGCACCGAAGCCGGGTAGGCTTAAAAGGAAGGCGGTCAGGACTGAGACGCCGTCGCACAGGTATGATACATAACCCGCTCCATGGTTGTCGTCTTTTAAAATATAATAACGTCCATGTTTCCTAGTAGGAAAAACGCTCGCCGGACTATATCCGGAGAGGCTGCCGGCCATGCCTCCACCAGTCGGGCTCCAGAGCCGGACATAGAGGCGGACGCTAACATGGGGCGAACGCCGGATGTTCCTCCTACAGAGGATGCGGATAGTCTATCCGCTACACACTCCGAAGTGGAGAGCGCTATGAATCACATGCGTCGCCGGGCCGTACTTCGCGACGCTTGTTTCTCCGAAGAGGCGTTCGATGCCTTCAACTCAGGAGACACGTACATCCGTGATGCTCAAAATGGTCTTGCCAGAGACACGGACCAGTATGTAAAGGATATACGGGTAAGAAAATCTGATGATTATGTATATCAGTAGCCCTTGAGACTTGAAACAGTTGACACAACTGATTTAAGGATCATTATATGTGCAGGTTCTTGCGGAGAAGAATACCCAATTGTCTCAAGAGCTGGAAGAGTGCAAAGCCCATCTACGGGCCGCAATTGCCGTAATGAGGAGTCCGAGAAGGCCCCCTCTGGTAACACTTGTCTCTATCAAAAAGAATGACATGTACCGGTTAGTATGTGGCATGCATGCAAATCTGACAATAGATTCTGCAGATGATCCCGGGGTTAATCCGGAGGTAGTGCAAGGGGATGAGCAACATGCTCAGCGACAGTTAAAGGCTGGCGAGCGCGTGCTTAAGCAGGTTAGGCAGGAGAAAAACGATCTCCAAGATGCCAATATCCGGCTGAATGTTGAACTGAAAGATGTTCGGTCCCAACTTGCTGACTCCGTAAAGGAGAACAAGAGGCTTCGACGCGGCATTTTTAGTAAGTGCTTGAACAAACTTTGTATGGAGTTCGGCGAAGAAACCGGCTAACAGAGTTATATCTGTAGGTATGTTGACGGGTCGTCCTGCAGAGGAAATGCCCGGGTCTGCAGGTGATCTTCTGCCAGAGCTCTCACAACTGCACGAACAAGTTCGGCAGGTGATGCAGGGCATTGCCCAAGCCTTGTGGCCATCTGCCTCCCTGCCAGGAGGCATGGGGGAGCTCGTAGAGAAGCTCAAGGGAGCGCGGCGGTGCTTCCGATTATGGAAGATAGCAGCCTGCCGACAAGGTGCAAGGGAAGCCTGGGCCATGGTGAAGATGCGATATACCAAGGCTGACCGGAACCACATGGCCGAGGTCGGACCTGTGGGGCCCGATGGGAAAGAGATCCCCGTCAGTTTGGTGTATGACCAAGTAGAATTAGCCGCAAAGTATTCCCAACAGGATTGTAGGCTAGACAGCTTGTTGGATGGTATAGAAGAATTTAGTCAGTCTAAGTGACTGTGTACTTCAAGTGACATTTATTGTCCCTAGCCGGATTGTAAATCATTTGTCATGGCGGACCTTTTCGCTTCCACCTCTGGACCCGACAGTCCGGAGTGTATCCGAGTACCCGCTCAGTTATGTAAAAACCGGGGTACGCGTGGAAACCAGGCATAGGGATCATAAGTGCTTGATCGTACAAGTACCCAACTAGCTATGTTATATTACATGGATAGTAAGAAACATCTTCCAGGGAGAATAGTTCCGTTAAGGGTTCCTTTCCCTGGGTACGCATGCCCTAATGTGCATGTCCGAACTACGAAAAGAGACGCAGGATATAAGCATCTGGGGGCATGTATTAAAATAAATAAAAGTCATCTTTTGTTCACCAACCGAGTATTCCCTTAAGAACGCTAGCTTTCGGCTTCACCCAGTCTGAGGTACACATCTGGCTGACCCGGCAGTAACAATCGCAGAGGTGCTCCCCTTATGCCATAGCCGAATTAACGGGAACGTAGGGCATAAACACAGAGTCTGGCTGCGTTCCATGGGTTTGGCTCGAGTCGATTGTCCGATGCATCCCGCAGACGGTACGCTCCACCGGTCAGAACTTGGTCAATAATGAAGGGACCTTCCCATTTGGGCTTGAGCTTGTTCTTTTTCTTCTCCGGTAGGCGTAGGACGAGTTCGCCAATGTTATAAGTTTTGGCCCGTACTTCTCTGCTTTGATACCTTCGAGGCTGTTGCTGATAGAATGCGGAGCGGGCTTTTGTCACGTCACGCTCCTCCTCCAGGGCATCCAAACTGTCCTGCCGATCGAGCTCGGCTTCTTTCTCTTCATACATGCGCACTCGAGGTGAGTCATGAATAATGTCGCAGGGCAGTACCGCCTCTGCGTCGTACACCATAAAAAACGTTGTGTATCCGGTAGTGCGATTCGGCGTGGTCCGCAGCCCTCATAGTACAGAGTCGAGCTCCTCTACCCAGTGTGTGTTTGATTCCTTTAAGGACCACACTAACCTGGGTTTAATGCCGCTCATGATAAGACCATTTGCTCGCTCGACTTGACCGTTACTTTGCGTGTGATAGACAGAAGCATAATCGAGCTTGGTGCCCATGTTGCTGCACCAAAGTTTTACCTCGTCGGCTGTAAAGTTCGAGCCGTTATCGGTGATGATGCTGTGGGGGACGCCATAACGGTGTACAACCCCAGATATGAAGTTTATCACTGGTCCGGATTCGGCCGTTTTAACTCGTTTGGCTTCTATCCATTTGCTGAATTTATCCACCATGACCAATAAGTATTTTTTCTTATGGCTTCCCCCTTTGAGGGGTCCGACCATATCAAGCCCCCAAACCGCAAAGGGCCAAGTAATGGGGATTGTTTGGAGAGCGGTAAGCGGCATATGGCTTTGGTTTGCAAAAAGCTGGCAACCGACGCAATGTTGGACAAGGTCCTGTGCGTCTGCTCGGGCCATCGGCCAGTAGAAACCTGTACGGAAGGCCTTGCTTACAAGGGCCCGAGCTGCGGCGTGGTGACCGCCGAGTCCAGCATGAATTTCTGCCAAAAGTTGCCATCCTTCCTCTTCGGAGATGCACCTTTGAAGGACTCCGGTAGCGCTTTTCTTATGAAGCTCTCCCTCGTGGACCTTGTAGGCTTTAGACCGCCGCACAATGCAACGTGCCTCGTTTGGGTCCTCAGGTAGTTCCTGCCTAGTTAGGTAGGCCAGGAAGGGTTTTGTCCGCGGGGCGATGACATCCATAATCACGTGGGCGGAAGGTGTTATTTCGGTGGCAGAGCCACCGATTACGTCAGAGTGTTCGGTATCTGGTGTTGTGGCCAAGTCCGGACTATTGTTACCGGTCTGTCCTTCCCATACCACGGATGGCTTAAACAGCCTTTCCAAGAAGATATTAGGTGGGACAGGGTCGCGCTTAGCACCTATGCGGGAGAGGATATCCGCCGCCTGATTGTTTTCCCGGGCCACATGGTGGAATTCAAGCCCCTCGAACCGAGCTGACATTTTGAGGACGGCATTGCGATAAGCCGCCATTTTTGGATCCTTGGCGTCGAAGTCTCTGTTTATTTGAGATACTGCGAGGTTCGAATCCCCCCGCACCTCTAGGCGTTGAATACCCATGGAGACTGCCATCCGGAGACCATGTAACAGGGCCTCGTATTCTGCTGCGTTGTTGGAGTCTGTTTATAGTATTTAGAGTACGTACTGGACTGTATCTCCGGTGGGGGATGTCCGGACGACACCAGCCCCCAGACCCGCCAGCATTTTAGAGCTATCGAAGTGCATGATCCAATTGGAGTACGCGCCGTATTCTTTAGGGAGTTCGGCTTCTGTCCATTCGTCGACAAAATCAGCCAGTACTTGCGACTTAATGGCTCACCGTGGTTTATATGTTATGTCGAACGGGAGGAGCTCGATAGCCCATTTAGCAATCAGGCCCGTGGCATCGCGGTTATTTATTATGTTGTTGAGTGGTACTTCCGAGGCCACCATAATTGAATACTCTTGAAAGTAGTGTCGTAATATCCGGGATGCCATGAATATCGCATATGCTATCTTTTGATAATGTGGGTACCGTGATTTGCATGGAGTGAGGACAGTGGATACATAGTATACCGACTTCTGAAGTGGGAATTTATGTCCGTCCGTCTCTCGTTCGACGACGAGCACTGCGCTTACAACTTGGTGTGTTGCCGCTATATATAACAGCATCGGTTCGCTGACATTTGGCACGGCCAAGATTGGGTTGGTGGCCAGGATGGATTTTATTTCTTCCAATCCGGCCGTGGCCGCATCTGTCCACTCAAAGTGTTCGGTGCGCCGAAGAAGGCGATAAAGGGGTAGTGCCTTTTCTCCTAATCGGGAGATAAAGCGGCTTAAGGCCGCCACGCATCCAGTTAATTTCTGGATTTGCTTGAGGTCTGTTGGGATAGCCAACTGTGACAGAGCTCGGATTTTAGCCGGATTTGCTTCAATTCCTCTACTGGAGACGATGAAGCCCAGGAGCTTTCCGGCGGGCACGCCAAAAACGCATTTTTCCAGATTGATGTCGTATGTTCGGAGATTGTCGAACGTGAGCCTCAAGTCATCTATTAAGGATTCGACGTGTCTGGTTTTAACGACCACATCGTCTATGTATGCCTCCACTGTTTTGCCGATCTGTGTTTCTAGGCATGTCTGAATCATGCGTTGATAGGTTGCACCGGCGTTCTTAAGCCCGAAAGGCATGGTGTTAAAACAGAAGGGGCCGTATGGGGTGATAAATGCCGTTGCGGCTTGATCGGACTCCGCCATCTTGATTTGATTGTATCCGGAGTATTCGTCGAGGAAACACAATGAGTCGTGTCCTGCAGTAGCGTCGATAATTTGATTGATGCGGGGGAGGGGGAAGGGATCCTTGGGGCAAGCCTTGTTAAGGTCCTTGAAATCGACACATAGGCGCCAGGATTTATCCTTCTTTGGTACCATCACCAGGTTTGCTAGCCAGTCCGGATGTTCTATTTCTCTAATGAATCCGGCCTCCAGTAACTTGGCTAGCTCCTCTCCCATGGCTTGTCTCTTAGGTTCAGAGAAACGCCGAAGATTTTGCTTGACCGGCTTGAATCCCTTTAGGATGTTAAGGCTATGCTCAGCCAGCCTGCGTGGGATTCCTGGCATGTCTAAAGGATGCTAGGCGAATATGTCCCAATTTTCGCGCAAGAACTCCCGCAGTGCGGCGTCTACTGTGGGGTTTAACTGTGCCCCGATGGATGCTGTTTTTGTAGGGTCCGTTGGGTGGACATGGAATTTGACTATCTCATCCGCTGGTTTAAAATAGGTGGACTTGGATCTTTTGTCCTGTGGAGCGCAGCGTAGTTAATTCCTCGGCCGCGAGGGCTTCGGATAACCCCTCGAGGGCGAGTGTGGCGGTTTTATTTTCGGCGCGGAGTGCTATGTCCGGATAACTAGTAAGAGTGATGATTCCATTGGGCCCGGGCATTTTGAGCTTCATGTACCCGTAATGGGGTATGGCTTGGAAGATAGTGAATGCCTCGCGCCCTAGAAGGGCGTGGTATCCGCTATTGAACGGGGCCACTTGGAATGTGATTTCTTCGGACCTATAATTCTCCATTGTGCCGAATACCACATCTAGTGTGATTTTCCCAGCACATCGTGCCTCCCGACTAGGGATGATTCCTCTGAAGGTCGTGCTGCTTTGCTCAATGCGGCTTCTGTCTATTTCCATTTTTCTAAGAGTCTCCTCATAGATGAGGTTTAATCCGCTGCCGCCGTCCATGAGCACTTTAGTAAGCCGGAAGCCGTCCACAATTGGACTAAGGACCAAGGCGGCTGGTGCTCTGGCTGTTCGGAATTTAGGTTCGTCACTGGCGTTGAAGGTGATGGCCGTCTCGCTCCATGGATTTATTGTCGTGACGTGGCAGACTTCGGCAAGGCTGCGGAGTGCTCCTTTATGCCTATTATTTGAGGCGAAAGTCTCGAGGACTGTCAATACTGTATTGTTGTTCTCTATGGGATGGTGCTCTCCGGTATTGTTGATGAGGAGATCCTCACCGCTCTTGGCCACCTGCCGGAGTACCCAACATGCTCTAAGGCTATGTGTTGGTATGGTATCCGCTGTACTGTGAATTTGGCATGGCCCATTAAGCCATCCCTCCAATACGGTTCCACACCCTGTAGTGGGCTTTTGCTTCTTTATAATTGGGTCGGGCGACTTACGAGAGTGCACCCTTTTAGTTCGGACTGGGGGTTTTGTCAGAGCCGGGGGATCCCAAAATTTTGTTTGGGTTTTTCGGGCGCTTTCCATCGCACAGTACTTCTGTACTATGGCCGCCAAGTCAGCGAAGTGTGCTATGTTACGGCGACTTCTGGCGTTGAGAATTCCCTTGTCCGTGCAATTATTGCAAAAGAATGAAATTGCGTCTTCCTCGCGACAGTCCTTGACCTTGTTCACTACAAGGACGAATCTGGCCCAATAGTCGTGTACTGTCTCCTGGGGCTCTTGTCTAATGTGGGAAAGATCGCTTATATCTGGGTGGGTGGGTAGATTTAGGTCCGAACCCTGACCCAATCTGAGACCCAGGGGCAGAGGTGTTTACGATCTTGGAAGTTCGGGCTCCGGGATGTTGCCCAATAGGTCTGGCCCGCTGCCTGATTCTAGGTTCAAGGTTTGGGCCATGTCCTCCTGTAGACGGGTATCTGGCTCGGAGAGCTCGGGAATCCGGACATAGTTTGTCCTCAGGATAGAGGAAGAATTGCCGCATTGCTCCTCCACCACCGCTATCTGATGGGTGACCGGCGGGGAGTTAATCTCCCTTTGGTCGAGTTTATGCCCGATCTGATCATAGTCCGTAGCGACTCCCAAGGTGACGATGTGATCCAAGAGCTCGTTCAAGCAAGAGAGCTCCATTGGATCCAACTGCTCGGCGAATTCGGAGCCGACGTGGAGGCTGTTTCCGATGACCCGAGAAGTCATCGTCGGCGCAGCGGCCGAACAGGCGGTCATGTCGAAACCGCCTAGTCGGAGAGTTTGGCCTACAGCCAGGGCTCCCCCCAGAAGTGATGTTGTCCTTGACAACAAGACGAGCCACCAAGCCTTATGATGACAACACAGTGGAACTCTCAATGAAAGCACCAATGTCGGTGTCAAAACCGGTGGATCTCGGGTAGGGGGTCCCGAACTGTGCGTCTAAGGCGGATGGTAACAGAGGCGGGGGACACGATGTTTACCCAGGTTCGGGCCCTCTCGATGGAGGTAATACCCTACTTCCTGCTTGATTGATCTTGATGATATGAGTATTACAAGAGTTGATCTACCACGAGATCGTAGAGGCTAAACCCTAGAAGCTAGGCTATGGTATAATTGTCGTTGTCCTACAGACTAAACCCTCCGGTTTATATAGACACTGGAGGGGGCTAGGGTTACACAGAGTCGGTTACAAGGGAGGAGATCTACATATCCTCATTGCCAAGCTTGCCTTCCATGCCAAGGAGAGTCCCATCGGGACACGGGTCGAAGTTTTCAATCTTGTGTCTTCATAGTCCAACAGTCCAGCAGAAGTATATAGTCCGGCTGTCCGAGGACCCCCTAATCCAGGACTCCCTCACCCGCCTGGTGTCGATCGTCATGGCTCACGTCATGAGAGCCTCGCGAGGTTTGCCCCACCTTTATATATCCGCTCTTCGCGAGGCAGCCTGGTGAGGCCGCTCCTGAGGAGGTCTTGCATCGTCCGCCTCGCCAGGCTTGGCCCCTCGCGAGGGTCTCGAATGCCTTATTGATGAAGATGGGCTGTACAGGCCTGCTAGGAAAGCCACGCCGTGGGCCGTAGGCAGGCAAGTCTGGGGACCCCCGTTCCCAGAGCTCCAACAGCTTTACGTTCTACGTCGGCAGAGCCCGACCCCGCGCATACCTCGGCCGCCGTTGGGCCGTCCGGATCACTAGGACGAGACCAAGGAGTGAGTGGCTACGTGGCCAGTTAGGCTCCTGAGTCGCGATGCTCAGGAGTCCCCCTTGATGCGCAAACAGCTTACGGAAAGGAGATGCGGGGGTAGGTCTGTGTTCTACATCGGCAGGGCCCGACCCTGCGCATACCTCAACCGCCATTGGGTCGTCCTGATCACCAGGACGAGACCAAGGAGTGAGGGGCTACGTGGCCAGTTAGGCTCCTGAGTCACGATGCTCAGGAGTCCCCCTTGCCCTCAAACGACCTTCCTACCTTTTCCCTCGCCGAGGCTCGGCTCGGGAGGGGCGCGCGACGACCAGGTCCGAGGGTCCTGTCTAGGTGGCGCACGTAAGGGCATGACCCGAGCGTAGCCCCCATGCCCAGCCCCCTCGCGCGACTCTCCTGAGTGGAGGTGTTGCGATGAGGCCAGACACTGAGCTCAAGGGCTCCCTAAGGTTGATACGACCGTGAGGCCTACCTCAGTTGTTTATCACCAGCAAGGAGCATAGCGCTTCCGCACTTGGACGGGCATAGCCGCTCCTCGGCAGTGTCGACGGCCAGCGCGGAGCATGGTGCTTCCACTGGTACGTGGGAGGGGACTCCCTACCGCGGAGAGCCCCCGGGGCGTGTACAGCCCCGCCCTGACACATGGCTTGCATGGCAGGGCTAGACGAGGTGTGTATGGGCACTCGTGAGCCGGCGCGGGACTCACGAGTCCGTACCTCAAGGCGGGTTCCGCCTGTCTTGGTTCTTGATGGTAGTGGTGGTCCTGCGAGTTGGTTAGACAACCTGCGCCGAACGAATCTCTTGAGGTTAACGCATGAGAAGGCCAAGCACCAACGACCCCAGGAGGTGACGTGAACGGGGCCGGCCTGCCAGACAGAGCTCAGCCGTTGGATTTATCGACGCTGCAGGGACGGGCCCGAGCACAGACGCCGTGCCTAGCCTTCTTATGCGAAGGGCCCTGAAGAAAGACGATCGGCGCGCGGCTCCCATGGTGGGTGACAATCAGGCAGGTGATAACCATAGATAGATTATGCATGGAAAGCGAACGGGATTAGGTAAACGCAAGAATGATACATGCCACTCGGCTGGACCCAAGCGGCTTGGGGATGATGCAGCCCGAGGGGCGCCCCCAGCAGAGTAAGCTAAAGACGTAAAAGGATACATGCCACAGGGACAGACCCACGCGCCGTGGGAATGATGCAGCCCGAGGGGCGCTCCCAGCTAAATAAACTCGGTAGATGTCACCTGGTTCCGTTGTCGAAGGGGTGTTGGGGCAGCTGAAGACGCGTGGTGAAGGGGTTGCTCCTCACGAGCCACCGGGGCCCTGAGCCTCAGGAGGCTCTGGGAGTCCGGGAGGTTCCTTGAGGACCGTCCCCATCTCCGTCAGGACGGCGTGATGCCTGGCCTCCTGAGCCGCCAGGATGCTCCGCAGGTTACATTGGAAGGTGGACGCCATGCTCGGCAGGCCAAATGGCATGCAAACGTAGCTGTGAGGCGGGCCCTCGCAGTGTCCCACGTGCGAAGGCCTGAAGAGCTCCTGAGATGTGGCTCCGTTGAGCCCTGGAATGTCGATGCAGACGCGCAGCCCGCCATCCTCGCCTGGATGGGGAGCCGCGCCAGGTGAGTGGCGGTCGCCGCGCATGGCTCTTGCATCCTACAGTTCCTGAGTGACCTTGGTGATGAATTCCTTAGCGCTGGGCGCTCCTCGCCTGATATCCTCCTAAGGGAAACGTGCCGCAAAGCATGCCTCCACGTGGTGCCCGAGTGCCTCCCTTGTGATGTTGGCGAGGTCTGAGGCCCTCCAAAAGAGAGCCCCCAAGCCCTGCCCGAGGAGGGCGCCGGGCGCGCCTTCCTATGCGAGGGAGGGAGGCGCCCCAGGCGCGGGTGCCGATCCTGACGTGGCACCACTTGAGGCGCCGCTCCCCTGAGGCCCTGTCCGGAGTAGCTGCTTCTTCTTCTTGGGGAAGACCTCGGGAGGGTACTACGCTGCATTGTTGTCGGGGTCTTTGATTGATGCTGCTTGGAAGGCGCACTCGAGGGAGCACACCGCATCTCTTTCTTCGCAGGGGACCGTGATGATCCCGCCGCTCCCTGGCATCTTGAGGACATTGTAGCCGTGGTATGTCACTACCATGAACTTGGCCAGGGCCGGATACCCGAGGATGGCGTTGTATGGCAGACGGATGTGGGCGACGTCGAAGTCGATGAGCTCGGTGCGGTAGTTGTCGCGCTGTTCGAAGGTGACAGGGATGCGGACCTGCCCTATCGGGGTGGTGGAGCCGTTGGTTACTCCTGAGAAAGGCTTGGTAGGCTGACGCTGATCGTATGGCACTTGAAGGCTGTCGAACGTCTCGACGGACAGAACGTTAAGCCCTGCGCCGCCGTCGATGAGGGTCTTGGTGACTTGCACGTTGCCGACGATGGGTGAGCAGAGCATCGGGAGGGCGCCAGCGGTGGCCGCGCACTTGAGTTGGTCTGCTGAGCTCAAAGTGATTGTGCACTTGGACCACCTGAGCGGGCACGTGGCCTCGAGCCTGGGAAGGACTGCGTTCACCTCGCGAGCAAACTGCTTGAAGATACACTGAGAGGCTGGGGCCAGAGCTCCGCCCAAGATGCTGGCGATAGAATGCGGCTCCTGGAAGCCCCCAGCCCCCTCGTTCTGATTGTGGTCGTCGTTCCTTCTTGGTGGTGGCGGCAGCGGAGGAAGTCGTGCATTGCCCTGAGGGCGATCCTCGCTAGGCTGATCCCTCCAGGCGCCCTCACGTGGTTGGTCCTGCCAGTGGTCCTCACGAGGTCGGTCGCGCCACTCCTGGCGGGGGCCGTGGTCGTCCCAGCGTCCTCGGCCACGTCCTCCTCCTTGGTCGTAGCCTCGGTCGTTGCACTCGGGGCGTCGACCGAGGCGTCCATCTCGAATGGCCCTGAGCTCTTGACAGTCGTTAGTGTTGTGGCTGTGTACGTTGTGGTAGGCATAGAATGGACGGCTGCTCTTGGACGACTCGGGAAGGTCCCGTCCGCGCTTCGTGTCTGGCTCCGCCGCGAGCATGGCTACTCCCTTGCGCTTCACGTCCTTGGCCTTCTCCTTCTTCTCCTTGGGGTCAGCAGCCGGGAGCTCGAGGAGGGAATGGCGCCCTTCCTCAGCTCTTGCGCACTTGGTCGCTAGGTTGATCAGCTCCAAGGTCGTGCACAACTCCTCGTGGATGGCGAGCTCCTCCTTCATCCTGACATCATGGACGCCATCAAAAAACACGGAGATGATGGCCTTGTCCGTCACCTTGGGGATCTTGCGGCGAACGTTGTTGAAGCGCTGGATGTATTTCTGCACGGTCTCTCCTGGCTGCTGCTTGATGCGGCGTAGGTCGCCCGCGGCCGGAGGGCGGTCGCAAGTGCCCTGGAAGTTGGCGACGAAGCGGTCGCGCATCTCGTTCCAGGAGGAGATCGAGCCCGGGGGCAGGTTCAGGAGCCACGAGTGAGCGCCATCCTTGAGAGCCATGTGGAACCAGTTCGCCATGACTTTCTCGTCACTGTTGGCCGCCTCGATGCTCAGCTCATAGAGCTGTAGGAACTCCGCGGGGTTGGGGGTGCCGTCGTAGCGAGGAGGCAGGTCTGGCTTGAACTTTCCCGGCCAGGCGACGCTACGCAACTCGGGAGTGAAGGCCCGGCAGCCTGGGGTGGCCACCAGGACCCTTTGCTGATGCGGAGCCTGCCCTTGATGCCCGCGCACCGCCGCCGCAGGCGGCGCACGGTCTTGTCGCAGTGGTGCTGGGAGCGCGGGCGCGTGCTCTTGCGGCTGGGGAACTTCTTGGCAGCTTCCTTCTTCTCGCGCGGGCGCCCGACGCGGTGGGTCACGCCGAGGGGCCGCACGTCTCGGCGCCAGAACACCGTCTTGGTGCAGGGGCGGTGGAGGCGCTCCGTGAGCCACATCGCCCGTAGCAGGCAGATGGAAAGGCAGCCAGAGGGATGGCACAGGGGAGCCCCCTGTGGCGCTGACGAGCTCGCCGATGCGGTCCAGCCAGTCCTCATAGAGGTCGTCGATGGGGCGGTAGCGCAGGAGCTCGTGTGCCATGAGCAGCGCGACCTGCGCGTCCGTGGGAGCACGACGAGCGTGAGACGACGAGTTGGCCGGGGTCAACGACGGAGTGGCGGTGCGGCCGTCCCGCCGCACCATGGGGTGCAACAAGGATGCTTGCTGCTCGTTTCCCGCCGGGCCAGTGGCAGCGTTGGCAGCAGGCGACGGGGAGGCCCGCCGACAGGAGCGATCTGAGTGACGCGGGCGGCGAGGGCGGCCCGACGCTCAGCGCGGGCCCGACGAGCGTCCGCCATGGATGCGACGAAGCGGCGGGATGCGGATCGGCAGAAAGAAAGCTTCGCCGCACCCCTACCTGTCGTGCCAAATGTCGGATTTCGGGTTCCGGCAAAACCCTTGAGGTTCGAACACTGGGGTGCGCACAAAGATCTCTCCCTACCTAATCACGCCCTCACCCTTGCCACGATCTCAAAGCTTAGCTCGACGAACCCGCAACACAAGAGACACGAGATTTATACTAGTTCGGGCCACTGTTGTGGTGTAATACCCTACTCTAGTGTGGTGTGGTGGATTGCCTCTTGGGCTGAGGATGAACAGTACAAGGGAAGAACAGCCTCCTCAGGAGAGGTGTTCTTTTGCTTGGTGGACTTTTGTGGCTCAGGATGGTCTGAATCCGTTGCCTCCTACTATGGTGGCTAGTCCTATTTATAGAGGCCTGGTCCTCTTCCCAAATATTGAGCGGGAAGGGATGCCACAACGGCCAATTTGAAGGGGGACAACTAGCACAAGCTATCCTGACTAAAGGTGGTCTTCGCCTATCAAAGGCTCTGGTGGTGACGCCGTCTTAGGCTCCACGGTGACCTCCGTCTTGCCGTCCTGCTGGTCTTGGTCTCGCTGCACCGATATGGAAACCATTGCCTGATGCCTCAGGACTCCTCGCCTGCGCTTGCCTCTTTAGCACCAAAGAGGAAACGAGGAAACTGCACGCGCTGGCGCCCGCCTGGCTCCAGTCGTCATGGCTTGCGTCACAGGAACCTCGCGAGGTGTCCCTTGCCTTGATCTCTCCGCCCCTCGCGAGCCAGCCTGGTGAGGTCGCTCCCGAGGAGGTCTTGTGTGGTCCGCCTCACGAGGCTTGGCCCCTCGCGAGGGTCTTGAGTGTTTGTTGGTGAAGATGGGCCGTACAGGGCCGCTGGTGAGCCACGCCGTGGGCCGCAGGCAGGCAAGTCTGGGGACCCCCGTTCCCAGGACACCGACATCGGTCTTCCCCTTCGCTTTGCTCTCCCCCGCCGCCAGCAGGCGCGTGCGGCGAGGTTCTTCTCCGAGACGTTGGGCGCGTCCAGAGCTGGCTCGTATCAGGCGGGCGATGAAGAAGCCTTGACCTTCTGGGGCGCCATTGGTCGGAAGCTCAAAAGAGGATTGAAGCAGATCTGGAGATTTCGGAAGCAAGGGGCGACAAAGCGGATCTGGAGCAAGACGCAGGAAAGCAATGAAGGCAAGTGTTGCCCGCGCCAGCCTTTTTGTCAGGCGGGCAGTTGCCGAGGCAGCGTGGGGAAGTGGCGACGCCCACGTCCAATCAATCGCCATGCGTCGAGCGGGGCCGCAGGCTGTTGGGGCCCGGGGCGCTCCGCACTTGCCCTTTGGCTTCGCCTCGATGCCAAGTCCGAGCATGCCTTGGGCCCGGGGGCTACTGTCGGCGTCCTGGAAACGGGGGTCCCTAGACTTGCCTGCCTGCGGCCCGTGGTGTGGCTCTACCAGCGGCCTCGTACGGCCCACCTTCACCAGCAAACACTCAAGACCCTCGCGAGGGGCCAAGCCTCGCGTGGCGGACGACGCAAGACCTCCTCGGGGGCAGTCTCACCAGGCTGGCTCGTGAGGGGTAGAGAGATCAAGGCAAGGGACACCTTGGAGGTTTCTGTGATGCAAGCCATGACGAATAGAGCCAGGCGGGCGCCAGCGTGCGCAGTGTCCTTGTTTCCTCTTTGGTGCTAAAGGGGCAAGCGCAGGCGAGGAGTCCTGAGGCATCAGACAAAGGTTTCCATATCGGTGCAGCGAGACCAAGACCAGCAGGACAACAGGACGGAGGTCACTGTGGAGCCCAAGACGGCGTCACCACCAGAGCCTTTGGCGGGCGAAGACCACCTTTAGTCAGGATAACTTGTACTAGTTGTCTCCCTTCGAATTTGGCCGTTGTTGGATCCCTCCCCGCTCAATATTTGGGGAGAGGACTAGGGCCTCTATAAATAGGACTAGCCACCACCATAGAGGGGCAACTGATTCAGATCATCCTCAATCACACACAAGTTCAACAAGCACAAGAGCACCTCTCCTCAGGAGGCTATTCTTCCCTTGTAACTGTTCATCCGCAGCTCAAGAGGCAATCCACCACACCACACTGGAGTAGGGTATTACACCACATCGGTGGCCCAAACCAGTATAAACTCTTGTGTCTCTCTTTCTTCGGGTTGGCCAAGCTAGGCTTTGAGATCGCGGTGAGGCTGAGGGCGTGGTTAGGTAGGGAGAGATCTTCGTGCGCACCCCAGTGTTTGAACCTCAAGGGTTTTGCGGTGTTTGGACTCCGACAGCTAAGCTCTTTATGATGCTCAAGGGTAATCAAGTTGTCACAAGTTTTGGACACGGTTTGATCATGAAACAATTTGCATTGTTGATTTAAATGACCACATTCATTGCAAAGTTCACAAGGATGGCGAAAAAAATTACATCTTTCAGCACAATCATCTAGCCTCTCTTGCAACTTTTTCATTTCTAAATATTTATACTTCTTACAAAATCTACCTTCCCTTTTTGGTGTGCAAAGGCACTCCCAATTCACTCTGCAAAAAGTGACATGCTTATAAGAAACATTTTTGACATGACTTGTCCAATCATCATTAGGATTTTGGATATTCAAAGAATTCACACTAATAATATTGCAATCATGCTCATCATTCAAATATTTTGTGCCAAGCATTTTATTGAATTCTTCTTCTAATGATTGAGCACAATTTTCTGAACCATCATTTTCAAGAAAGATATTATAAAGATGATCAATAATAGGATGCAACCTAAATTCCATTTTTTGTAGTTTTCTTTTTATAAACCAAACTAGTGATAAAAGAAGAAACTAAAAGATTCAATTGCAAGATCAAAAGATATACCTTCAAGCACTCACCTCCCCGGCAACGGCGCCAGAAAATAGCTTGATGTCTACTACGCAACTTTATTCTTGTAGACTCATGTTGGGCCTCCAAGCGCAGAGTTTTGTAGGACAGTAGAAATTTCCCTCAAGTGGATGACCTAAGGTTTATCAATCCATGGGAGGTGTAGGATGAAGATGGTCTCTCTCAAACGACCCTGCAACAAAATACAAGAAATCTCTTGTGTCCCCAACACACCTAACAATGGCAAATTGTATAGGTGCACTAGTTCGGTAAAGAGATGATGATAAAAGTGTAATATGGATGGTAGAATATGTTTTTATAAGCTGAATAAATAAAAACAACAAGGTAGCAAATAGTAAACGGGCACAAAAACGGTGTTGCAATGCTTGAAAATGAGGCCTAGGGTCCGTACTTTCATTAGTGCAACCTCTCAACACTGCTAACATAGTTGGATCATATGATTATCCCTCAAAGTGCAATAAAGAATCACTCCCGAGTTCCTATTAGCGGAGAACAAAAGATATAATTTGTTTGTAGGGTACGAAACCACCTCAAAGCTATTGTTTCCGTTCAATCTCTCCTAGAGTTCGTACTAAAATAACACAAGCTATTCTTTCTGATCGATCTAATCAAGAGTTCGTACAAAAATAACACCAAAGCAAATTCATATTCATAATACTCAATCCACACAAAGAACTACAAGTGGACCCCAAAGTTTCTATCGGAGAAAAGATAATAAAAACGTGCATCAACCCCTATGCAAAGATTACCCGAATATCACTGCGGGAATCCGCAAGTTGAATGCCATAACATATATCAAGTGAATCAATAAGATACCCCAATGTCACCTCAAGTATTCATTCCGCAAGACATACATCATCTGTTCTCATCTCTGAATATTCAATCCGACATGACAAAACTTCAAAGGGTAAAGATTCAATTCATCACAACAAGAGTATAGAGGGGAGAAACATCATATGATCCGACTATATTAACAAAGCCAATGATATAGATCACGAGAGAGAGAGAGAGATTTAACACATAGCTACTGGTACAAACCCTCGGCCCCGAGGGTGGACTACTCCCTCCTCATCATGGTGGCCGCCGGGATGATGAAGATGGCCATCGGAGATGATCCCCCCTCCCCCAGCGGCTACGGAGCCCTGCGGCGGCGGAACTTCTGATCTAGGTTAACCCCGAAGGATTTCGGAATATTTGGGAATTTATAGTGCAAAGAGGGGTGCGGGAGGGCACCGAGGTGGGCATAACCCACCTGGGCGTGCCAGGGGGCTGGCGTGCCCTGGTGGGTTGTGCCCCCTCGGGGCACCCCCAGGTGCTGCTCTTGCCCATCGGGAGTCTTCTGGCCCATAAAAAATCCACAAAAAGTTTTGCGGTGTTTGGACTCCGTTTAATATTGATTTTCTATGATGTAAAAAACAAGCAAAAAAACAGCACCTGGCACTGGCACTGGGTCAATAGGTTAGTGCCAAAAAATGATATAAAGTTTCTATAAAATGATTGTAAAACATCCAAGAATGATAATATATTGGCATGAATACTTCATATAATATAGATACATTGGAGACGTATCACTCAGTTAGACGTTACTATTTATTAAGCTGTGGAGATTGGTTGAAGGCTTGAACCAAATCGATGCATGACGGGGGAAACTCCAGCCAGCAGGTCGAAGTCTGATACTTGCGACCCTCTCTCCTACTTTGGGCTGCAGAGTGTGGCGGCACATATCAGGGTATGGTGCATGCAGAGATGCATGGTACGCTCTGTACACACAGTTTTGCCTGATGAATGGAACCGCGCTGCCATCATGATCCTTGTTGTTGGTTATCTCCTGGTTAATCGGATAATTCAGTCCGAGAAATAGAGAGCGTGTACCAAGGCTACTTACCAGCCTCCAGTAAAAAATTCCTGAAGGCCCAGAGAAGCTGGGATCCTTCTCAAAGACCTTGCAGTGACTGTGCTTGTATTCCGCGAAACAACATGCCCGGTACGTGCGAACGATTTCAATCGTTCGCCGTTGTCTGATCGAGCCAGGAACCACCTGCAACTGCCATGCTGCTTTTCTTTGAAAGGTTCTGGGATTAGGAAGGGTAGGGACACCAGGCGGCCTACAACATCATATCGGGTTGGAGTAAAAAAAGGGCTCTTGATGTAGTCAATCTTAAGAACATGTTGTTATGAGCATGAATATTTTTTCAGTAAATGTTGACAGTAATATAAGCAAGCCATCATGATATCATAGGAAAGTAACATACTGATGTAACAGCCGTTTGTAGCCATGACTAGAGTAGGCTAGCAATACGTCCAGCCATAGAAGGAGTCGACTGCGTAAATGAAGCCCTTGTGTTCAAAGGCATTAGAGAACCATGGAGAACGTATGATCCTACGATGGACGTGCAGATTTATCCACTTACCGTCGTGACCTGTCAGATAGGCGAGACCGCGGTTGAAGAATGCAATTTTCCTGAAGTCTTTATAATTCACAAATCTTTGGGCACTTGGCAGATTACAACCTTGAGCAAATCAAACTTGGTATCATGTTGGCTACTGTAAGATTCTGAGTATTCTGGGCCGCGGTGCCAAAGTAGTGCAGTGTTAATCGAAGGAAGGGGGATCAATCGCCGGGTGTAGACCTCCATGAGCATCCAGCTGCTGCGACCGTCGACGAGCACCATCCAAGACGTGTTCATGCCGACCCATTACATACCATTGATGTAGTTGAGGGTGACGGGGATCGGATCGCAGTCAAGGGGTTTGATGCTCACCACCCTACGATCGTTATGCTGCGTGACACGCCGTTTCTAAAGATCAGGCGGCATCAGCAAGCAAGGAGCTGGCTTAAAAAGCTTCGGCCTGAGGGCTTTGAGTAAATGGTACAGCCCCGACAAGCACGTGGCGAGCGGCTTGGTACTGAGATTTTCCACATGTGAAACAATGAGCTTGATTACCTCTATGGGGAGCGAATTCCAGCCACTCTTTCAACGGACGCTGCTCGGTTCTACCATTGTTAGTGCTTGGGTTTCAGAAGAGTGGGGGAGGCACCTTAGCGGGGATGGAAGATTGGACGATTATGTGTAGACAAAGAAGGAGAAGCGAATATGTGCTGCGGGAAGTGGATAGGTGATGATGACTACAGCACGCTGCTTGAGTTACGAGACACATACCAACAACGTAGGGTCATATCGATGCCAGACAACTTGCTTGATTGATCACAGTACTAGTACTGCCTACATTACCTACTACTATGCCCTAGCTTGCATATAGTGTAGTAGTGGAAAAGGACTCTGCTCTACTACTAGCACCGGAGGAGTAGTAATTCTAATCTAAAATAGTTACAAACTTCAATGCCCAAGCGTGGAACGACTACGAACCGCCATCGGTGCTAACTCCAATCCCCAGCAAACGTTCACTGGGAGACATGGCAGTTGCAAGCGCCCGCGACGCAGTTACAGTATGTGTGTAAGGGTGGCAGTTTTGTCAAATACTATGGCTTAAAAACAGGCCACCATCGGATGGAAATCTGATGGCTACGTGGGGTTTGCTAGGACTGAGCTCGTGGCGAACAATCGCCAGATATCATTACTAAAAAAAGGTTAAAACACCCGGGGCTATAACTTGCACCGGCTGACCACTAACAATGATAATAACATTGTTGTAAAATGGTCAAAGACCGTGTCTACGTGGTGTTTGGAATTATATGCAAAAAACTAGCAAGATCCCGTGCATTGCATGGAACATCAAGATGCATTTTTTACAAAACACCTATTGTGATTGACCCATGCAGGAGTAATCCCATGTGTAAAAAACTAATGATATCTCGAGAATTTTATCGGAAAAATGGTATCCCGACCATTTCATCGAAAAAATGATATCTCGAGAAAGATGAGAGATAAGGTGAGGAGGAGTGGGGCGTGGTGGTGACTGGTGTTCGGACTGGGCGGAGGCATGGGGATGGACGGCGCCAGCAGCAGCCACAATGCTAGATTTTTCCGGAGACTTCCTTTTTAATTGCTCAGCAATGAGGTTGTGGGAGATAATGATGAACGAGGCAAGGCCTGATCTGTAAATGTGGAGAGAGGTGTGGGTATCTTTTGTAAAATTTTCATAGTTTGCTTTCTATCCATCAGATATAGATCGTATGGTCTATATTACAAGATGGCAGGCACACCATCATCACTTGATTTTTTCTCTACTCCTATAAAAGACTCAGTTGGTGATGACGGTGTGTCTGCCATCCGCCATTTCTGACCATTAGATCTGCGTCTAACGGCTGTAATGTAAGTTGTGGCCTTTTGCAATAATTCCCACTTCTCTGCTCCACTTTACACAAAACCCCTTAGTATCTTCAAACCAACCACATTCCTCCCTTACCTCATCAAAATAGCCCAAAGAATATATTTGGAGTGAAACATAAGATATTTTTAGTGATATGTATATCAAAACTAAACTGTTTTCTTTCAAATATGTGAATATGTATTATTCTACTTTGGATCCGTTGCAACGGACGGGCTCATTGCTATAGAGGTTTATCTCTTGCATCGTCCACAACGAACACCTGGTGTACTGGTCCAGGCCGGATGCTCGCAGTGTGATGACCTGAGTTCGAATTTTGTCCTAAACTTTAGTTTTATATTTTTTTAATATATACTTCTTTCGGTACTGTACTGGTAGTGGAACCCACAGAGTACTTAGAATACAAGATTAAGGATGGATTTATTTCTTTTTAACTTTCTGTACGAATATGTAGCTAGCCTGCAAGTCATGTACACTGTACTGATAGTGGAACCCACAGAGTACTTAGAATACAAGATTAAGGATGCAATTAACTTTTTATAGAGGGAGAATCATACACGCAGATAACTCGGATTGGACATGACTCTATTATTCTCCAACCGCAACCGGCAAATTTCCTCCCGTGGGCCAGAGGAGCTTTCTCGGTATGCATGTGGGTTTAACGAAGGCATTTGATGGAGGCGATGAGGCGTGTTCAGCCAGGCGTGCAGCGGGCGGCGCAGTACTATTCAATTTGACAGCTACTAGTATTATAAAAAGGAAAGAAGAGTAGTAGAGATAGAGATACGAGTAGAGATAGAGACTAGGGAGGAGCACCCTCTACTGCTTCGTGTGCTACTCATGCGCTCCATTCAGCGGCCGCAACGTACCCTACAGCCACTCCCTACTGCGCTCCATTCGGCGGGCGCTGTTGAAATTTGGTGAGCGCACTCGCGCGACTGCTGGCAGCGACGACTTCACCGACGATGACTTCTTCCCTGACCTCGGCAACCTCTTCCTCAACGACATAGGCGACAACCTGAACGCCAACGGTGCTGCTCCCATTGCATCGTAAGTGTTTCTATCCTTCCTGTTCGAAATCGTGGTAGAATTCATGTTTCTAGTCTGTGTCCAAGATTTGATCTGTTCATCTACTATGCTAGTCCACATGACTAGTTTAATCTCTGTTGTAGCCACCATGATTTAGTTTGTGCTTATTCGGATTAAATCTCGTAGTAACTTGCTCATATATTCAACTGGCGCAACGTCCCCTACAGCCACTCCTGTTTCATGGACGGCCTGGTCGATGCCTCCAAGGAGCCCTTCGTCTACTACTATGAGTGCCCATTGCCGCTTTGGGTCTCGCCGGCGAGCCTCGTGCATCACCTCACGCACGCGTTCGTCTATCACTACTGGCCCACGACGAAGAACATCAAGTACGAGACGTGCTACCCGTTCGCTGTGCCGGAGTCGCTGGAGGATCACCGCTGCCTGCTAGTCTCGGAGGAGGACGGTAGCGTCTTCCTCTTGATCATGGGCATCGACGAGGCCCGCGCAGGCTGCCGCCCCGTCTCTGTTGTGTGCGTCAGGGGCGACGCTGCTGACGCCGACACTGACACGAGGCCGATGTACGGGTGCATGCTCACTGTTACTGCCCTTCAGAGGTACGTGGGTGCCCACACCATCTCCATCACGCTGACTAGGACTGTGCCGAGCTGGGAGCTTCCTACCAATGTGGACATAGAAGACGCTTGAATAAAAGTGTATCCATTTATGGTTTAGTCTAGAACTTCCATGTATGCTTTTGCTCCATTAGAGTTCTCAATTGCCATTTATGAGATTAACTGAATTTTTTTACTACAGTACTGGTGAAAGACTTATGATGAACCATTTCTTACATCTCCTCTGCCCCCTTCCAAGTCATCCTGATTTAATCCCTCCATCTAGGTGTATAAGAGCATGGTTAATACTTAATAGTATAGCCAACTATTGACTATAAGAAAGTGCCATGTCATCTGTAGCCAACACGTATAACAATCGATACTCAAAAACTAATTCTTAAAGATCATTTCTTGCAAAGCACAATAAGTGTTATTTTTGCACAAGTTTTGGATGCAGGTTGAACAGTTCAACGCTTTTTTTTGCAAAAGATACCTTTTTATCTATTTCACACGGATGTTTGTGAGCTCTAGAGATGAAATAATATCCGAAGAAACCTATCGATACCCGTTACACATGAGATGACCCCCACATCCTTTGTCAAAATAAACAACTCCCCGATCAATGCATTTCACTATTCCGTGCAACGCACGGGCACCTTACTATAGATTAGTACGACCACAAATTTAACTAACATTATATATAGTACGATAAATGCTCATGCATGTTACCTCAAATTATATCATTGAAAACGATGGTCAAATACGAATCCAATGATATAGTTTTTGTTGACATGCACTAACATTTTGTTAGTTAAATCTTCAGTCAAATTCAATGGGGGACTAATAAACCACGACCGATGTAGTACTAGTGTAGACGGCAGCGCTACACGGAAGTCTCACCCCGCTCGTGGCGTGGAAGTAAAGCCGTCTTATCACAAAACCCCACCACTCCGAGTAATAAAAGGCATGGTAAAATAAACGGACAAGCAACCATCACATCCCTCCGTCTTTTTTGCATTTCATCTATCTGCATTTACGTTCTCCAGTTCATCTCGCACACTCGATCCCTAGCTACTACTCCTAGTATCCCTAGCTACTACTCCTAGGGTCAGTTCTTTTGGCGGCTTAAAAAATAAGCCGTCTCTTCCCCGGCTTTTCCCATAACACTAGTCACAGCGGAGAGTAACATAAGGCGCCTCACTCATTTATTTGGGCTTCTAAACTACTAGTACCTCCGTCCTGGTTTATTCGTCACCATTGTAATTTGTGCCAAATTTTGACCAAAGATTTAACTGATAAAATGTTAGTGCATGTGACATGCACAAACATTTCATTAGTTAAATTTATGGTCAAAATTTTACACAGATTACAATGGGGACCAATAAACTAGGACGGAGGTAGTAGTTATGGGATTACTAATATAGAAGCCTAAAAGAACTGGCCCCTGGTACTCCTAGTAGTAGTACTCAAGTTGGAAATCCAATTGCACGACACAACTTGTTGGGCAAAAAATTCGATACAGGGTGTAGGAAGCGGTTTGGGAATTTGCATGCCTTCCCGACCAGTGAGATACTCCGTACAAAGTACTATAGAGAAATAACCACAGAGAAGGAAACTAAAAGTAAACAATCAAAAGAGCATTTTTGCATTTGTTTTGCATTGAATCGTTTCACAAGATTGACTAGTGTTGTTTTTCTACTTTTACAAAAACCGCATCGTAATGTTAAAACATGCATTTGCACGTACATAAGTAATAGTAGTAGCACAGTCTGCAAGCATATATAGAGAGACGTGTGGTGCGATAGTATATACTAAAGTTTGTGCTATATGCACATACTTACAAAATGCGTACGGATACACAAGGTTTCCAAACTTTTCCTTTTACATACTTAATTAAGGACGCTAATAATTCCCGAACGTTCGGGATTTATCATTTGCATCCCAAAACTAATGAGATCGCCTTATGAAACTAAATTATATTCCTAATAAAAGCCATGTCGCTCGCATGAGCGCTTGCGGCACGCCACGAGTGCCCTGGTGCACGGCCGTTTCCCAACGCGCTGACAGATCGCCTCTTCGTCAGCCTCGCACCTCGCGAGGTGCTGATTGGTGGCTTGCCGGCAGGCGAGCACGATCTCACCGGTTTGGTGATCCGGCGCCAACAGGTAGTCCTCCTTGCTAGAAGCGTGCACGCGGTGCATGTACCGCCAAGCGTAGATGAGGCGCTTGGGCCCGACTACACTCAGGGCTTTGGCACGGGCATCCTCCGCCACCCTCACGGCCCTCGCATGAGCCTTCTGCCAAAGAGCCAATTGCCTGACACTCTCGGATGCGACATAGGCGTGCCAGGCAGCTTGCCTCGCGGTGTGCTTCTCTTCCTCGGCCTTCTTCTCCGCCTCTATTTTTGCGCGCTCCTCCGGAGGCAAAGCCTTCCAGAAGGCGACATCCATTTCTTTCCAAAGCTCCTCAAGGCTGGGGGGCTCGGCGGGCGGCGTGGCGTTCTCCTCGTAGCAGGGAGCCGACGCGTCCTCCGACGCGCGTGCTGGCGAGATTGGGAACACCGACGCATCCACCTCAACGCGTCGCGACGAGGAGCGGATCGCCGACGCGTCCTCCTCGACTAGTGGCAGCGAGGAATGGAATGGCGACGCGTGACCGTCCGCGCGGTGCAGCGGGGGGCGCCTAGGGCTTGGGAGGGGCGATGACATGGTGGGCGACGTGAGAGGGAGGGGAGGAGATAGCGATGAACGTGAGCGTTCTTCCGTATGCTATGGGAGGCGCAATATTTATAGCGAGCAATGGCACACCTAAATAAGATATGTGTCGGCGTTCTAGGAATGGGGGTCCCCAGACTTGCCTACCTGCGGCCCATGGCGTGGCTCCTCTAGTGGCCTGGTATGGCCCATCTTCACCAGCAAACACTCAAGACCCTCGCGAGGCGAATGACACAAGACCTCCTCATGGGCCACCTCACTAGGTTGGCTCGCGAGGCACGGAGAGATCAAGGCGAGGGGCACCTCGTGAGGTTCCCGTGACGTGAGCCATGACGATCAAGGCCAGGCAGGCGCCAGGCGGGCGCTAGCGGGAGCAGAGTACTGGTTTCCTCTTCGGTGCTAAAGGAGTAGGCACAGGCGAAGAGACCCGAGGCATCAGGCAAAGGTTTCCATATCGGTGCAACGAGACCAAGACCAGCAGGACGGAGGTCATCGCGGAGCCCACGACGTCGTCACCACCAGAGCCTTTAGCAGGTGAAGACCACCTTTTGTCAGGATAACTTGTACTAGCTGTCCCCCATCAAATTGGCCATTGTGTGATCCCTTCCCGCCTAACATTTGGGAAGAGGACCCGGGCCTCTATAAATAGGACTAGCCACCACCATAGGAAAGGGACCGACTTTGGATCATATCCATCCCACCCTCACATGCACAAACTCATAGAGCTCAAGAACACCTCCCCTCAGGAGGCTGTTCTTCCCTTGTACTTGTTCATCCTCAGCCTATAGGGCAATCCACCACACCACATTGGAGTAGGGTATTATACCACATCGGTGGCCCGAACCAGTATAAACTCTTGTGTCCCTTGTTCTTCGAGTTTGATGAGCTGAGCTTTGAGATCGTGGTGAGTGAGTGAGCTAGGGGGAGGGAGAGATCTTCGTGCGCACGCCAGAGTTTGAACCTTAAGGGTTTTGCCAGAAACCGCAATCCCACATTTGGCGCGCTAGGTAGGGGTGCGTTGAAGCTTTCCTTCCGTCGATCCACGTTCCACCACCTCCACGCTTTGTCCCCATGGCCGGCGTTGCTCCTCAGGATGGGACGACGGGCGCCCATGACGGCGCCAGGGGGCTCAGAGCTTTCGCCCCCGCCTTGCGGCGGGTACAGTGGCCGCCCAGGTTCAAGCTGGAGATGCCGCCACGTTACGACGGCGCGGCGGACCCGTCAGCCTTCCTTGCTGGCATACGAAGAGGCCGTCCTGAAGGCTGGTGGCGACGACAAGGTCATGGCCAACTAGTTTCCCATGGCCCTGGCTAGCGCACCGCGTGCCTGGCTGCTCACCCTCCCAGGATCCTCAGTGGCATCTTGGGAGGAGCTGCGCGACCTCTTTGTCGCGCGGTTCGCAGCACCGGTGCCCATCACCGTCACAGCCCTCCTCGGCGGCTCACAAGCACCGCCCTCGGACCGTCACACCAAGCAGTTCTTCCGCCAGATCGGCGCCGCCTCCATGCAGCAAGGAGCTCCCCCAGGTTGGGCGGCGCCCAAGGCTGACCTCACCTTCGATTCGCGGGATCACCCCGTCACCACCACCAGCTCGGGCGTGCTCCCAATGCTTTGCACGCCCACCATCTGTAACGTAGCCGTCACCAAGACCCTCATCGATGGCGGGGACGGCCTTAATGTGCTCTCCGTGGAAGCTTTCGGCTTGCTTCATGTGCCGCATGAACGGCTTCGTCCCACCAAGCCCTTCTCCGGGGTCGGCGGCGGTTCCGCCAGCCCCCTAGGGCAGATCTGCCTTCCTGTGACCTTTGGCACTCGCGACAACTACCGCACCGAGCTGATCGACTTTGACATTGCGCATCGGCCTCCCAAACAACGCCATCCTCATGTACCCGGCCCTGGCTCAGTGGCGGCAACTCATCCGGCCTACAACCTCATGAAGATGCCCGGGAGCAAGGGCGTCCTCGCCGTAGCTGGAGACACCAAGGAGGCTCTGGCGGCGCTCAAGCTTGCCCTCAAAGCTGCCACGGCAGCACGCCCGGCCGACGATGCCACCCCTGGAGCTAAGGAGCCCCCACCGCAAAGAAGAAGCAGTTGTTCACTCAAGATCGGGCCAAAACTAAGCAAGTGTCGGTCGAGGAAGGTGGACCCTTAGGAGCCACCTTCACCATAGGCGTCAACCTCGACCCGGATCAAGAGGAGGCATTGGTGAGGTTCCTGTGCACGAACAAGGAGGTATTCACCTGGGAACCCAAGCAGCTGGTAGGGGTCCCATGGGGGGTGATCGAGCATCACCTAAGGGTGTGCCCCAATGTGCACCCTGTGAAGCAGAAGGCGCGGCGGTAGTCCACGGAGAAGCAGTCCTTCATTGTCTAGGAGACGCGCAAGCTGGAAGCGGCCACTGTCATTCGCGAGGTCCGGTACCCGGAGTGGCTGGCGAACCCCGTTGTCGTGCCAAAGAAAGACGGGAAGGAGCGCATGTGTGTCAACTTCACCAACCTCAACAAGGCCTGCCCCCAAGACCCGTTCCCGCTTCCGCGCATCGACCAGATTGTCGACTCCACTGCCGAGTGCAACCTGCTGTGCTTCTTGGACGCGTTCTCGGGCTACCACCAGGTCAAGATGGCGGTGGACGATGTGGAGAAGACGGCTTTACTGACCCCATGCGGGGTGTACTGCTACACTTGCATGCTGTTCGGGCTGTGCAACGCAGGTGTGACCTTCCAACGGCTGATGCACATTGCCCTAGGTTAGCAGCTCGGGAGAAACGTTGAAGCCTACGTCGACAACATCGTGGTAAAATCTCGGGAGGCGAGAACTTTGATTCAGGACCTGGAGGAGACCTTCGCAAGCCTCCGTCAGGTGGACCTGCGTCTCAACCCAGAGAAGTGCGTGTTCGGTGTCCCCTCCGGCAAGCTGCTGGGCTTCCTTGTGTCCCATAGGGGGATCGAGGCTAACCCAGAGAAGGTCAAGGCGATAGAAGACATGAGCCCACCGCAAACTCTCAAGGAAATGCAGAAGCTTGCGGGCTGCGTGACCTTGCTAGGGTGCTTCATCTCCAAGCTGGGGGAGTGCGCATTGCCGTTCTTCAAGCTGATGAAGAAGAAGGGCCCATTCGAGTGGACCCCGGAGGCCGACCTAGCGTTTCAAGACCTCAAGAGATACCTGACTTGCCCCCCGCAGACGCAGGCTCCATCGGCGCTCCCGCCCTCATCGAGCACCCAGTATACTTCGTCAGCACGGTACACTATGCCACAGAAGCTCCTTCTTGCTCTCTTGGTGGCCTCACGCAAGCTGCGCCATTACTTCCAAGGCCACCCGATTAAAGTCGTGTCAGCTCACCCACTTGAGAGGGTGCTCCGGAGCCCTAATGCCGCAGGAAGGGTCACCGAATGGAACATCAAACTTCAGGCATTCCAGCTCGAGTTCAGCACAACCAGGGTCATCAAGGGGCCGCCCTAGCCGACTCCGTGGCCGAATGGACTGACGCCCTGGAACCCAAGGTCAGCGAGGGCCGATCCCTCTCACCGGGGAGTGAAGCACCAGATGGTTGGGTCATGTATTTCGACGGCGCCTTCGCACGCCAAGGCGCGGGGGCTGGAGCCGTGCTCATCTCGCCCACCCAAGACAAGCTCTACTATGCCGTGCAGCTCTGCTTCCAGTGGGGCGAGAAGGTCTCCAACAACATCGCCGAGTACGAGGGGTTGATCGCTGGACTCAAGGCCGCCATGGCCTTGGGGGTAAAATGTCTCACCATCTTTCAGCTACTCGTCAACTTCTCCAACAAGGTGTACGAGCCGAAGGACGAGCACATGGAGGCGTACCTCGCGGAGGTGCGCAAGATGGAGAAGCAGTTCTTGGGCCTGGAGCTGCAGCACGTGCCTCGCGGCACGAACAAGGAAGCCGATGACATCGCCAGAAGGGCATCCAAGCGTCTGCCCCAGGAGCCCGGCATCTTCGAAGAGCAGGTTTTCAAGCCATCAGCAGCACCCCCATCTGCGGGGCTGGCGTCGCCTCGGGAGGAACACCCTCAACCACCGGCCTCGGGAGCCCCCGCCTGTGGCCCGACCATAGGAGTGCACCTGCTCCTGGCGCTCGAGCCTCGAGAGGGGTGCTGGACCGAGGAGTTCAAGGAATACCTGACGTTAGGGACGCTGCCGGAAAAAGAGGAAGACACGGAGCGCGTGGCCCGACAGGCTACGGCATACTGCATCCAGGACGGTGAGCTATACAGGAAGCGGCCAAATGATGTTTCCTTGCGATGCATCTCTAAGGAGCAGGGGAATGAGTTGTTGGCTGAAATACATGGCGGAGACTGCGGGCACCACTCGTCGTCACATACACTGGTCGGCAAGGCGTTTCGCAGCGGGTTCTACTGCCTATGGCACTCAACGACGCGACCAAGCTGGTGAGGTCCTTTGAGGCCTGCCAATTCCACGCCAAGCAGATCCATCAGCTAGCTCAGGGCCTCCAGACCATCCCACTCTCATGGCCATTCGTGGTCTGGGGGCTGGCAATCCTAGGCCCGTTCCCTCGAGCGCCCGGGGCTATCGCTACCTCTACGTCCCCATCGACAAGTTCACCAAATGGGCAGAGGTAGAGGCCGTCCGCACCATCCCGTCCGGGTCCGCACTTAAGTTCATCAAGGGCCTCGTGAGCCGGTTCGGGGTCCCTAACCGCATCATCACCAACAACGGCTCGCAGTTCACTAGCAATCTCTTGAAGACATATTGTGCTAACCTTGGAACGCAGATCTGCTACGCTTCGGTGGCACACCCCAAGAGCAATGGACCTTCAAGAAGAAGCTTGACGCCTACGGCAGAGGCTGGCACGACGAGCTCCAGTCCGTGTTGTGGTCCATCCGCACCACCGCCACCAAGCCAATAGGCGAGACCCCGTTCTTCCTCGTCTACGGAGCAGAAGCGGTTCTCCCTCACGAGGTCAAGCATCGCTCCGCGCGGGTCCTAGCGTTTGATGAGACGTAGCAGGACGCCATGCGGGGGATGGACCTTGTGCTGGGGGAGGAACGCCACCGTGAAGCCACGCTCCGAGCGGCAAGATACCAGCAGGCGCTGCGACGGTATCACTACCGCAGCGTCCGCTCCAGGACGCTCGAGGTGGGCGACCTCGTCCTAAGGCGGGTGCTCTCTAGGGAAGGGCTGCATAAGCTCTCGCCCATGTGGGAGGGCCCGTTTAGGGTTGCCCACGTCTCCAGGCCTGGCGCCGTGTGCCTGGAGATGCAGGATGGGGTCCCCATCCAGAACGGCTGGAACATCTAGCACCTCTGGAAGTTCTACCCATGAAGCAAGGCCCAGTGCCTGTGAAGGTCTCCACCCGTGACACTCTCACGTAATAATGAGTGGGGCTATACACGCCCCGGAGTCTCCGGAGTGCCGCCCTCGGGCCTCGGGGGCTCCCTCCCACGTCCTAGTGGCAGCACTTAGCTCTGCGCTGGTGAGAAGACTAGACTAGGTGCCGGACGCGGCTGCTCCTTTGCTTTCCGTAGTTGGCTTGCCCCTCTTTAATGGAAATTCGCATTCTGGTGTTTCTCGTTGGCTTGGTTCGATTCCCTTTATCTCTCTGTTTTTTCCTCGGTTCTTTGTTTTGGCCCGCACTCTCCCTCGCATGCCTCGTGAGGGGGCTGGGCAGGGTGCGCGCGTAAGTGTTTCCCCTGGTCTTCAAGAGGCACCCTCATTCGAGCTTGCAAACTGGCACACCCCCTTCTCTTAAGTCTGTGCCCCATAGGTAACGCGATGTGGAGCGCTGGGTCATGACCGGCTATGCCTGGGGCCCTGAGCAAGGAAGAATAAGGGTCTCTTAACAATTTTTTGCATTACCTCGACGCCCCCAAGTCTGCAGCAAGGAGGTCCCACCAGGTGCTGGAGATGCGCGCCTCACGAGGTGGAAACTACTTCAGACACGCTGAGCTAAATTATCTTTACACGCCTTTGTAAAGCTCTAATGCCGCAGCACAACTTAGAATGATTAACTTAGCAAAGGCAGGAAAAGTGTTATGGTTCATCATACGCCCCCGCGGGGCCCCATACTTGTTTCTTGCGATGCAGGAAGAAAAGAAAGAAAAACAGGCAAAAGCGGCCCCTAAACCCGCCGCTACTCCTGAGAATCAGTCCCCAACGCTCCCTCCAACTCAGCTAGAGTCCTCCTCGCGCTTCACCGGGGCGCGACGACCCACCACCGCCCTCAAAGCGAGCACGGCGACGGGGCAGCTGCTCATAGCCGCCGCTGCTGGAGCCTTCACCGGAGGAGGAGCCGCTGCTGCTAGACGAGCCACGACCATCACCAAGGGTGAGCGCGCCCTCGTCCTCGTCGCGGCCGTTGCCAAGGCCGAGCACTTCGCCACCGTCGTTGTCCTCTGGGCAGCACCCGGCGCGGCGGCCATCTTCCCCAAACACCCTAACGAAGAGGGTCGCGACACCGTCATACTTAAACTGGAGGGTGCACCGCCTGCCCAGGCCGCGCGCACGGGCGAACGTCTGCCAGCCGCGGGCCAGGGCTATGTTGCTCGCGACGGAAATCTCCACCGCAACCACGAGGCCTTGCTGCAGCAGCCGTCCGCCTGGAGCCAGAGGCCGGCGGGAACCGAATCCGCCAGCTCTCCGGCAAAGAAGTGTGGAAGCTGGAGCCAGGTGCTGGTCGGGTTCCCCGACCACACAACAAACTCCGGCAGCACCTCCGCCGAGTGGAAGCGCGTCCGGGGAGGCCTAGCAGCCACGGCACGCCTCCCGTCATCAACAAGGCCGCCGCGCCTCAATCGGCTCCCACCATGAGGAGAAGCGTCGCTTCTGACGCCCGGAGTGGCACCGGACCCCGAAGAGACTTGCCCTCGCCCGCGGGGAACCACAGCAGGGGTCGCGGCATGCTTGCGAGGGCAACCGCGCCCCCTATTGGGCGGAGGAGAGTCGGGCTCCTCTTGGCGATCCTGTCAGGACCGTTTTTTCGGGATATTAATTTCCCAGAAAAATGGCCCTTGTGCTCACCAGCCCCAGGATTACTGTTAGCTGGTGAGGCACCAACTTGATACAGAAATTCCAAGCAAAGTACAAAATATATGGTACAAGACCATTGTGGCCTATGAGTACAACACTTGGTTTCTAGTGGTTGATGGCGGAAGCGGTTGGTGGTTCATCTGTGTCTATGGGACTCCATTTCCCACAAGAACAGCTGACCAGGATAACTCCTATCTTCGCGAGGCTGCTATCATCATTGCGTAGGTTCCGGGGCTGTCATCGCAATGCTTATCTCCATGCGAGAAATCTGGCCAAGACAATAGCCAGGGACAAGCCAGTGAGTACGTTTGAATGTACTCGCAAACATTATGAACACGGGTATAATATAACGATGATAATCATGCTCCGAAAGATTCTACGATCATAACGTCTGTCACGAAATAAACGAAATCCAAGATACACGCATGCGGGTAAAAATATGAATATGCAATTACGGGAGTAGAAATATAGAATGCACCGATCGAGTGTCTGAAGCGACGCCTCGAAAGGATAATAAGATAAATCATGCCTCAGTCGGGCGTCTGAGCGAGACCACATAAAGGGCTTATAAATAAAAGGAATAACAAGCATGCCACAGTCGGGCGTCTGAGCGACACCACATAAAGGGCTTATAAATAATAATAATAACAAGCATGCCACAGTCGGGCGTCTGAGCGACACCACATAAAGGGCTTATAAATAATAATAATAACAAGCATGCCACAGTCGGGCGTCTGAGCGACACCACATAAAGGGCTTATAAGAGGATAATCGCAGTGAGTATCCAGGAGGTAGCACCGTCCCAGGGATACTCGATAATTCAAATAATGTAAATGGTTAGTCCACAATAATAATAAATCAAAATCCTCATATGTCACAGGTCATAATCAATGATCTAGTTTTAGCCGTTTCTCCATCCGAAGACCGTCACTAATAATCATAGTCCTCATGTGTCACAGGTCATAAACAAAGATCTAGTTTAGCCGTTTCTCCATCCGAAGACCGTCACTATGCTCTAGTTTAGCCGTTTCTCCATCCGAAGACCGTCACTATGTCCATCTCAGACTGTAGTCCTTACCCATGGACATGGCTATCCAAATAGTTTTAACCTCTGCAGAGGGTGTACTCTTTACCCATGAGTAACTGATTTATTTAGTCCATCGGGACTAATTCCGCCTACGGTCTTTTAATTGAAAACACGCCTGACCTGCACACACTAGCTTAACTTACCGGTGTCTGGAATCACCCACGACACCTGTCAAGCAAAACTCTAAGTGGGGAGGCTACAACCTCGACGTAGCATGGGATCAAATTTATATCACGCGCTCTAAGGGGTGCCCCCCTCTCGGTCCCAACCGGAAACACCCATGCCCCCGGACCAGGTGGTATGCCTACCGGATGCAGCCGGTATCTTCCACCATGGCCTCTCTGTACGGTGTGTGCTTTGGTAAGGGGTTGACAACTTACTGAACCGTACCCTACCTGCGGCAGGGACAAGTGGTAGTACGAAACAAATAGGGGTTTACTGGAACAAGACTCGATCTACGGCCGACTCAGGAGGTCCAAGTATTCTCTGAGTGATTAGCATAACCAATATATTCCCATTAACAGACAGAAACACCGCTCATCATCTCATCATGCTATACCGGACACACTCGTCTCGACGAGGAACTAGGGACAAGCTCGTGTCTACCCAAGACCACGACTTTCCCGGCTTCCTTCCGGTATGCATGAAAAGCTCACGAGGATGATCACTATCACCAGCATATCCATTTCTAACAGCAAATAATCTCCACTGTGCACTCATGCGTACGATTTTATCGTCACATAAAATGACGTATGCTCCAAGTCAAGGTGGTGTTGTAACCGTATCAAAACGCCACACAAAAATATTATGCCAGGGTTCAGAATGCTTGCCTTCAGGTTGTGGAGAGGAAGGGTGCATTCCAAAACTTTTTGAAAGTTTTCTTCTCTCTCCATTTCCTATTTTGAAAAATATTCAAATAATATATGTTTCAAAAACAGTACAAAAAGTTGTCCTAAATATTTTTGAAATAAATCTTAAAATAAACTAGATGAAATTTGAGAGAGGTAGGAAAAGGAATCAACTCATTTGGAGTTTTATTTTAAAAGATATAGCCAATCAAAGTTCTGTTTTTAATAAAATCAGAAAAAGAAAACGTTTCGAAACAGAATACGCTTTCAAAGCTGAGGAGACGTACTTCAGGGGGTTACGCGATCACTTAAACACGTGGTGGCGGGGCTGGGTCACTGACAGTGGGTCCAGGGGGCCCACTGGTCAGGTTTGACTATTCTCGTCTCCCTCCTCTTCCTCTGCCCGAACGGAGGCAGGGCTCCGGCGATCGCCGTCGACGAACGGCGCCTCTCCGCGGGGTCCTGAGGGCGGGGATGGATCTGCCAGACTGGGGCGGTCCTCCCGGTGGTCGCTGGGTCGTCGGGGGTGGAAGGAGTCACCGGCGGCGAGCTCCGCGGCGGAGGAGGTTTCGGGTGGTTTGGGGGTTTCGGGCTATGGTGGTTCTTGGTCGCGTTTGAGAGGCTGGGCAGCTCCGTACAGTCGAGGGGAGTCGGACGGCGGCGTTGGATGGGTGGGGGAGGCCCTGGTTGCGTCGCATTGAACCGGAGTGTGGCGGCGGCCGATCCTGCCGGAGGTGAGGAAGACGGCTACCATCCGCCGATTGCTGGCTGAGGGGGTGCAATGGGGGTGGCCTGGGGTCGCCTGAGTGCTCGGAGGAGCTCGGGGGCCTCCTTTTATAGCGCGACGGGGCTGGTTCCGCGGTGGTGGATAAGAACGACGGCGAGTCGCCGTTCTGTAGTGGCCAGGGCGACGTGGCGGCGACGAGCACTAGCGGACGGGTTTGAGGATAGTCTCGGGTTGTACAAGGGGGCAGCTGGCGCGCTGCTGCGGCTCAGGCGGCGCCGTCCATGGCAGGGGCTCACTGTGGCCGGTCGCTAGCCGCCGTGGCCGACCTGACGGCGGTACTGTGGGGCTCCAGGGGTGGCTCTGCGGCGAGGGAAAGGGCGGGCGTGCTGGCTGCGAGCGGGCACGGAGAGGCGACCGTGCGACGCGGCGGCTCGGGCGCCCGCACGTGCAAAACGTGCGCTCTGGGCGCGCCCAGAGCACGCACGGGACATGCTCGACGTAATGCCAGGGTATCCTAGAGAGCTTGGATGATGCTGGTAGTTAACAGGCCAGGGTTAGGGATAGCTAGGAGCTTAGTGGACATGCTGGATGTGTCAGGGGCTCAAGATCATAATGCAAACTAGAAAACATGCCAAAACTGTTCCTGCACACAAGGTGTTCGACAAAAAGCTGAGTGCATCTAGGCAACTTTTGGAGTGGCCAAAAACTCCAGATCAGGGTCTCCCTAGATGTAGGTGATGATGGCAAGATCATTTGGGCAAAACCAGAAACTTGCTAGTGCAAGCTTTGCAAACTTTCAGTTTTGGGCAGAAAGAAGAAGGCCTTATTGCATGCACTTAAAATCCTCCAATGGGTCCACTCTCCTGGACTTAAGGGTTTTGCAGGGTGGTTTATAAGTAGGAAAAAGCTCAGGGTTACTAGAGCAAGATAAATCAGGGTTGCAGTACAAATCACCAAACTGGAGCAGAATAAAAATGAGGTTGATTCACTCAAATATTTCAAAGAACACCAATGGGTTTTAGCATAAAGTTGAATTATAGGCAACTACTGACATCTCCAAACACTTGGAAGAATTTTTAAAGGAATATTTAAATAGGTTGTAGTGCAAAAATACCTACTGGACCAGACTTGAAAAGTTGATGTAGAGCTCAAAATCTCCAATAACCAAAGGATATTTTTGCATAAAGGTGATGTGGAAACATCACATGACATCCCCAAATTTTGGTGAAAATTTTAAATGCATTAATCAAATGGTTGCAGTGCAACAGAGGCTCCAAATTTATGAAAAATCATTTTAAAAGAATAAAGCTCATGAAAAACAATTAGGCAAATAAATCCAGTGATAAAGAATTGTCTTATACAGAGAGTATACAAGTCCAATAATACTTTTGGAAAGTTTCCACTTGGGGTAAAACTCCACAATATTAAAGAAAAGAGAGGTTCTGAAATCAAGAGATAAATCCAGACAAATGGAAAAGTTTAATCTCCTGGCAAAATTTTAATTAATAAAACAAGGTCAAAATTTTGGGGTGTCACAACACTACCCCCCTTAAGAAAAATCTCGTCCTCGAGATTTGTTAAAAGCTCTTTTGAACAAACATCGCTCTTACTAAAAGAAATCATTCTACTATGCAATAAAAATGTGGCTACAATGAGAGGGCAATAAATGGTGTAAAACTACAGTGTGGTATACTGGCGTTGCGTGGAAAAATCCATGGTTGGGAAAACGAGATATTTCTATGTTGGATACAGTAAATTTAGAATAAAAATTCTAAATTACTAAAATACGCTGGTCGTACCCGAGAGCACAGTGTTCTCTCTGGCTGACAGGTGGACCCGGGGCCCATTGTTGGCCTCTTCTTCTACCTCTGGCTCTCTCTTCTTGCTCTCTCTCATGGGTTTTTCCCGCGCTTCCTCCACCGGCGACGCCTAGTGCATAGGGTATCTAGGCCGTACTGCGGTAGTGCGTGGTGTGCTAGCTGCCGGTGTAGCGTGCACTCACCTCGCGGGCCAGTGCACTGTCGGCACTGCTCGCGGATTCGCCTCCGAACACCGGCGATCGAGCGACGAGCGGTGCTGGTGGACCTCGCCCACCGTACACCGATCTCGAGCTATAAAATGATCGCGGTGCTCTTTTCTTCTTCCTCACACCTGGCCTTGCTTCTTCTTCTCATTCCTTCCCCTCCATTTCTGTTTGCAGGAGCTCGAGACGAGGCTCTAATGGCGGAGGTGATGCCGGACTGGTACGTGGTCCTGGTGTGTGGAGGTTTGGCGACGTTGCTGGGGCTCTCCGTGCTCCTGTGCGCGATGATCCTTGATGATCGTCATGATGCTGCTGCTCGAGTGTTAGCTCTTCGCGGTGGCGGTGATCATGAGGATTAGGTGCGGCATTAAGTGCTAACTGCTGTTGGTGTGCTGGAGTAACTCGCGCCCGAATGATTACTCACAAATCTCTCTTACTGAGACTGTGACGTCCTCGGGTGTGATCAGTTAGGTGCAAAATGTGTACGAGGATTGTAATTAGCGTACGAGGTTGAGAGGTTGTGTTGTGAGTCTGCCGCTGCGTGAATAAAAATCTACGTCGTGAAGAGGCATATGCTGCAGCAACTCAGGGAAAGAAATCTCACTACAAAATTTATCGTGAGTGAAAAAATTGTTAAATCAAAATCAACAGCAGTAACACTGCTCACGTAATTGAAACCAAATATCTGATCCGCCACACAAATTTTGGATACCACGTACAAGTTACAACACATAAATAAAATACTGGGATAATAAACATAGCGGTGACGTCTACAATAAAAATGGCAAAAGGACAGGGTCCTGAGAAAACGTCTCTGGTACTGGGGCACACTCTTCTTCTATCGGGGGAAGCGGGTTGACTAGCCGATGAATGCGTCTCTCCTGGTCGGGCCTCAGTGGTCTGCCGATAGCGATCTGAGGATTTAAATCGGCGAGGCTCTGGAGATAACCCATTATCCGCTGAGTCAAACGCTCTTGAGCGATAACATACTGGGCAAGGTTGGCCAGTACTGGGTCTCTCTCAGTTCGCCCACCGGGAAAAGATGCCACTTCTCCGGGTGCTGCATGACTCAGAAAATAATAATACCCTCGATCGTTGGCATAGGGTACCGCGAATCGAAGATGAGCGAGCGCTTCGTACGCAGCAGCTTCAATGGCCATATGCGGAGTCGGCATGGATTTCCCCACGAAGGAGACTTCCGTTGGGTCTTGGTTTGGGTTTGCGGGAGGGATGTGCACCACTGCCCAATATTTCAAGGTGGATGGGGTGATCCTCGATTTGAGCAACTCGTACTGGGGTGGATGGATGGCACTCATGGTACTGCAGGTAAAGTCCCACAATAATTTAAAAAAACTACCCGGGGTTGCGTCTGGAGTTCTCAGATAAATACTGGGGGTCGGCATGGCAAAGAAATGGCTGTGAGCGTTGCGCACAAGGTGAGGGGTACTTGGCAAGGTCACGAGGTGGCCTTTTATATAGCATTGGGGCTGGGTTATTTACCGTGGTGAAGGGTAACTAGTTGTCGGTTCTGCTCTTGGGGTCGGGGTCAATGCCACAGATACTCATATCTCACAAACGTGACGCATTGCTGTGGGGGTCGTCGGGGTTGGTTTCGGTAGCTGCGCCCGAAATTTAAAAATGCAACTGCATGCTGACGTACTTATGCATGGCTACTATTCCAAAATAGGGGCGCACAAGCAGGCAGCATTTAATTTGGCGATACAGGATCACACAATTACAAGGCGTAGAAATACTAAGGCTCGTTACTACTCGAGCGACTTAGTCTACTTCGTTAACATCTAAGCGGGCTTGCCTTGCGGACGTCGAGGCTTCTCCACGGGTTTCACCATCGGGATTAGCTGGATGAAGTTGAGGGGCTGCAGGGTCGGGGTAGCGATGATGACCATCGCGGGGGTTGTTGGCCACAATCCCGTTGGAGTGTGTTCCCAAAAGGCGACGAAGCACTTCTGGGGACACCAAAGTATTCTGGCCGATGGCTGGGGCAGACCGCAAGGACTCGATCGGGTGTCCGAACAGCACGACTGGGTTGTTGGCGTCGGGCTCCTCTTCTCCTCTTGACGGGGCTCGGCGAACCAGTTCTCCATGAGCTGCGATTAGATCAAGGGTGATTTGATCGAACAGTTCCTCTAGTGCACTTACATAGCGCACAAGATGCAACAATGCAGGATCCGTCTCGTGGTCTCCGTTGGAAACCTGGGGCGGCCTACCATACCCGTCACGGTTGGGGTAGTAGTAGAACGAGCGACAGTTAACTCTGGGCGACAAGTGCTGGAGTTGAACTATAGCTTCTCGAGCTGCCAGTTGGATGGCTTGTGGCTCAAAGGAAGTTGTCCTTCCAGTGAACCTGTAGGGGCGTTCTGGCGATAGTCCCCTACCATAGATGTGCACAGTGGCCCAGAACTGACGGCTCTCACCGCTCATGAGTCCTTGGTACACAACATATTCTGGGGGCTCTTCTAATGCATAGGCACGGCGGGTGAGGTTTGCGAGCACGGTCACAAAACCTCCAAGGTTGGTTGCTGTGGTCTCATTGTGAACAATGGGGCCAGGCATCGTGGCTTGGTTTGGGAAAGAGGCTGTGCTGTGCTGGGTTGAGGCTAGCGTGCCCTTTTTATAGAAAAGGGGACGGAGCCTTCCTTCGCACGCTTGCGAATGAGACATGTTAGGTGTCGGTCACTGGCGCGCGATCGACAGGCTAGGCTGATAGGTTGGGCACCGACTGCCAAAAGCGTCAGGGTCACTGTGTGGCTATCTTACACGAGAAGCTTGGCCGGGGTTGGGTTAAGGTCTGGTGGGTTGGTTAACCTAGGTTTATTGACCTGGCTAAGATAGGATTAGCCAATGGTCAGCCTGGCTGTGATACCAAGTCTGTCAGGACCGGTTTTTCGGGATATTAATTTCCCAGAAAAATGGCCCTTGTGCTCAGCAGCCCCAGGATTACTGTTAGCTGGTGAGGCACCAACTTGATACAGAAATTCCAAGCAAAGTACAAAATATATGGTACAAGACCATTGTGGCCTATGAGTACAACACTTGGTTTCTAGTGGTTGATGGCAGAAGCGGATGGTGGTTCATCTGTGTCTATGGGACTCCATTTCCCACAAGAACAGCAGACCAGGATAACTCCTATCTTCGCGAGGCTGCTATCATCATTGCGTAGGTTCCGGGGCTGTCATCGCAATGCTTATATCCATGCGAGAAATCTGGCCAAGACAATAGCCAGGGACAAGCCAGTGAGTACGTTTGAATGTACTCGCAAACATTATGAACACGGGTATAATATAACGATGATAATCATGCTCCGAAAGATTCTACGATCATAACGTCTGTCATGAAATAAACGAAATCCAAGATACACGCATGCGGGTAAAACTATGAATATGCAATTACGGGAGTAGAAATATAGAATGCACCGATCGAGTGTCTGAAGCGATGCCTCGAAAGGATAATAAGATAAATCATGCCTCAGTCGGGCGTCTGAGCGACACCACGTAAAGGGCTTATAAATAAAAGGAATAACAAGCATGCCATAGTCGGGCATCTGAGCGACACCACATAAAGGGCTTATAAATAATAATAATAATAATAACAAGCATGCCACAGTCGGGCGTCTGAGCGACACCACATAAAGGGCTTATAAATAATAATAATAACAAGCATGCCACAGTCGGGCGTCTGAGCGACACCACATAAAGGGCTTATAAGAGGATAATCGCAGTGAGTATCCAGGAGGTAGCACCGTCCCAGGGATACTCGATAATTCAAATAATGTAAATGGTTAGTCCACAATAATAATAAATCAAAATCCTCATATGTCACAGGTCATAATCAATGATCTAGTTTTAGCCGTTTCTCCATCCGAAGACCGTCACTATAATAATCATAATCCTCATGTGTCACAGGTCATAAACAAAGATCTAGTTTAGCCGTTTCTCCATCCGAAGACCGTCACTATGCTCTAGTTTAGTCGTTTCTCCATCCGAAGACCGTCACTATGTCCATCTCAGACTGTAGTCCTTACCCATGGGCATGGCTATCCGAATAGTTTTAACCTCTGCAGAGGGTGTACTCTTTACCCATGAGTAACGGATTTGTTTAGTCCATCGGGACTAATTCCGCCTACGGTCTTTTAATTGAAAACACGCCTGACCTGCACACACCAGCTTAACTTACCGGTGTCTGGAATCACCCACGACACCTGTCAAGCAAAACTCTAAGTGGGGAGGCTACAACCTCAACGTAGCATGGGATCAAATTTATATCGCGCGCTCTAAGGGGTGCCCCTCTCTCGGTCCCAACCGGAAACACCCATGCCCCCGGACCAGGTGGCATGCCTATCGGATGCAGCCGGTATCTTCCACCATGGCCTCTCTGTACGGTGTGTGCTTTGGTAAGGGGTTGACAACTTACTGAACCGTACCCTACCTGCGGCAGGGACAAGTGGTAGTATGAAACAAATAGTGGTTTACTGGAACAAGACTCGATCTACGGCCGACTCAGGAGGTCCAAGTATTCTCCGAGTGATTAGCATAACCAATATATTCCCATTAACAGACAGAAACACCGCTCATCATCTCATCATGCTATACCGGACACACTCGTCTCGACGAGGAACTAGGGACAAGCTCGTGTCTACCCAAGACCACGACTTTCCCGGCTTCCTTCCGGTATGCATGAAAAGCTCACGAGGATTATCACTATCACCAGCATATCCATTTCTAACAGCAAATAATCTCCACTGTGCACTCATGCGTACGATTTTACCGTCACATAAAATGACGTATGCTCCAAGTCAAGGTGGTGTTGTGACCGTATCAAAACACCACACAAAAATATTCTGCCAGGGTTCAGAATGCTTGCCTTCAGGTTGTGGAGAGGAAGGGTGCATTCCAAAACTTTTTGAAAGTTTTCTTCTCTCTCCATTTCCTATTTTGACAAATATTCAAATAACATATGTTTCAAAAACAGTACAAAAATTTGTCCTAAATATTTTTGAAATAAATCTTAAAATAAACTAGATGAAATTTGAGAGAGGTAGGAAAAGGAATCAACTCATTTGGAGTTTTATTTCAAAAGATATAGCCAGTCAAAGTTCTGTTTTAATAAAATCAGAAAAAGAAAACGTTTCGATACAGAATACGCTTTCGAAGCAGAGGAGACGTACTTCAGGGGGTTACGCGATCACTTAAACACGTGGTGGCGGGGCTGGGTCACTGACAGTGGGTCCAGGGGGCCCACTGGTCAGGTTTGACTATTCTCGTCTCCCTCCTCTTCCTCTGCCCGAACGGAGGCAGGGCTCCGGCGATCGCCGTCGACGAACGGCGCCTCTCCGCGGGGTCCTGAGGGTGGGGATGGATCTGCCAAACCGGGGCGGTCCTCCGGTGGCCGCTGGGTCGTCGGGGGTGGAAGGAGTCGCCGCCGGCGAGCTCTGCGGCGGAGGAGGTTTCGGGCTATGGTGGTTCTTGGTCGCGTTTGAGAGGCTGGGCGGCTCCGTACAGTCGAGGGGAGGCGGACGGCGGCGTTGGATGGGTGGGGGAGGCCCTGGTTGCGTCGCATTGAACCGGAGCGTGGCGGCGGCCGATCCTGCCGGAGGTGAGGAAGACGGCTACCATCCGCCGATTGCTGGCTGAGGGGGTGCTATGGGGGTGGCCTGGGTCGCCTGAGTGCTCGGAGGAGCTCGGGGGCCTCCTTTTATAGCGCGACGGGGCTGGTTCCGCGGTGGTGGATAAGAACGACGGCGAGTCGCCGTTCTGTAGTGGCCAGGCCGACGTGGCGGCGACGAGCACTAGCGGACGGGTTTGAGGATAGGGTCGGGCTGTACAAGGGGGCAGCTGGCGCGCTGCTGCGGCTCGGGCGGCGCCGTCCATGGCAGGGGCTCACTATGGCCGGTCGCTAGCCGCCGTGGCCGACCTGATGGCGGTACTGTGGGGCTCCAGGGGTGGCTCTGCGGCGAGGGAAAAGGGCGGGCGTGCTGGCTGCGAGCGGGGGAGGCCAGAGCGGGCGCAGGGAGGCGGTCGTGCGACGCGGTGGCTCGGGCGCCCGCACGTGCAAAACATGCGCTCTGGGCGCGCCCAGAGCACGCACGGGACGTGCTCGACGTAATGCCAGGGTAGCCTAGAGAGCTTGGATGATGCTGGTAGTTAACAGGCCAGGGTTAGGGATAGCTAGGAGCTTAGTGGACATGCTGGATGGGTCAGGGGCTCAAGATCATAATGCAAACTAGAAAACATGCCAAAACTGTTCCTGCACACAAGGTGTTCGACAGAAAGCTGAGTGCATCTAGGCAACTCTTGGAGTGGCCAAAAACTCCAGATCAGGGTCTCCCTAGATGTAGGTGATGATGGCAATATCATTTGGGCAAAACAAGAAACTTGCTAGTGCAAGCTTTGCAAACTTTCAGTTTTGGGCAGAAAGAAGAAGGCCTTATTGCATGCACTTAAAATCCTCCAATGGGTCCACTCTCCTGGACTTAAGGGTTTTGCAGGGTGGTTTATAAGTAGGAAAAAGCTCAGTGTTACTCGAGCAAGATAAATCAGGGTTGCAGTACAAATCACCAAACTGGAGCAGAATAAAAATGAGGTTGATTCACTCAAATATTTCAAAGAACACCAATGGGTTTTAGCATAAAGTTGAATTATAGGCAACTACTGACATCTCCAAACACTTGGAAGAATTTTTAAAGGAATATTTAAATAGGTTGTAGTGCAAAAATACCTACTGGACCAGACTTGAAAAGTTGATGTAGAGCTCAAAATCTCCAATAACCAAAGGATATTTTTGCATAAAGGTGATGTGGAAACATCACATGACATCCCCAAATTTTGGTGAAAATTTTAAATGCATTAATCAAATGGTTGCATTGCAACAAAGGCTCCAAATTTATGAAAAATCATTTTAAAAGAATAAAGCTCGTGAAAAACAATTAGGCAAATAAATCCACTGATAAAGAATTGTTTTATAGAGAGAGTATACAAGTCCAATAATACTTTTGGAAAGTTTCCACTTGGGGTAAAACTCCACAATATTAAAGAAAAGAGAGGTTCTGAAATCAAGAGATAAATCCAAACAAATGGAAAAGTTTAATCTCTTGGCAAAATTTTAATTAATAAAACAAGGTCAAAATTTTGGGGTGTCACACAGCCTTTCCTTTCTCCGCGGCACAGAACCTCTTCATTGGCGCCATGGGTGTCGCTGCTAGCAGTGAAGCAAGGAAGAAGAAGCAAGCGGAACGGAAAGAGATGGGTGACGGGGGCTCCGCCCCCTCCCCGTTTATAGCAGGAGAAGGCCAACCGGCGACCCCCACGATCACAGGTAATGATGGTTTTTCTACATGCAAGAGGGACTCGTCAAATCGGGCAGTTGCCGAGGCAGCGTGGGGAAGCGGAGACGCCCATGTCCCGTCAGTCACCACGCGTCAATCAAGGCCGCAGGAGGTTGGGGCCCGCGGAGCTCTGCACTTGCCCCTTGGCTTCGCCTCGAAGCCAAGTCCGAGCGCGCCTTGGGCCTGGGGGCTACTGTCGGCGTTCTGGGAACGGGGGTCCCCAGACTTGCCTGCCTGCGGCCGATGGCGTGGCTCATCTAGCGGCCTAGTACGGCCCATCTTCACCAGCAAACACTCAAGACCCTCGCGAGGGGCCAAGCCTCGTGAGGCGGACGACACAAGACCTCCTCAGGGGCCGCCTCACTAGGCTGGCTCACGAGGAGCGGAGAGATCAAGGCGAGGGGCACCTCGTGAGGTTCCCGTGAAGTGAGCCATGACGATCAAGGCTAGGCGGGCGCCAGCGGGCGCAGAGTACTGGTTTCCTCTTAGGTGCTAAAGGAGCAGGCACACGCAAAGAGTCCCGAGGCATCAGGCAAAGGTTCCCATATCGGTGCAACGAGACCAAGACCAGCAGGACGGAGGTCATCGCGGAGCCCACGACGGCGCCACCACCAGAGCCTTTAGCAGGCGAAGACCACCTTTTGTCAAGATAACTTGTACTAGCTGCCCCCCTTCAAATTGGCCGTTGTGGGATCCCTTCCCTCCTAACATTTGGGAAGAGGACCGGGGCCTCTATAAATAGGACTAGCCACCACCATAGGAAAGGGACGGACTTTAGATCATATCCTTTCCACCCTCACATGTACAAGCTCACCGAGCTCAAGAACACCTCCCCTTAGGAGGTTATTCTTCCCTTGTACTTGTTCATCCTCAGCCTATAAGGCAATCCACCACACCACACCGGAGTAGGGTGTTACACCACATCGGTGGCCCGAACCAGTATAAACTCTTGTCCCTTGTTCTTCGAGTTCGACGAGGTGAGCTTTGAGATCGTGGTGAGTGAGTGAGCTAGGGGGAGGGAGAGATCTTCATGCGCACCCAGAGTTCGAACCTTAAGGGTTTTGCTGGAACCCGCAATCCGACAATATGCACTGAACTTCACTGACTTAACTGCAGGTGCAGTTGCGTCATTGACATGTGGGCCAGATTCCTGTTGGGCCCACATGTCAATGACCCAATGCACTGCAGTTAAGTAACTGAAGCAGCGTCCCATAAGATATGTTGCGTGATTAATGTAACAACTATGTGGGCATATTTGTTGGAGTAAATTACGAGGGAGGGAAGGGGCGGAAATATTGCAGGTCACAACGGATTGGATGAGAGCGGGGGGAGGAGAGTCATGCATGCAGATTTTTTCCACACGGGGTGGAGTGGTGGGACTGCCGGAGGGAGAAGGAGAGTCAAGCAGGCGTTCATATTTCAAGGTACACTAAATTATTGCATGCGATGATTAAGGCTGGCCATAGTGGTGGTAATGTGGTATCTTACTAGCTGGGATCATGCACACAGGAATAGCAAACATGCTGATGTGGCAAAGAATTAAAGAAGAGAGGGGGTTAGAGTAACATAGGTAGATACCGTATCATGTTAAATACTACTCCCTCCGTCTAGGTGAATAAGTCATCTTAGGTTGTGCACCATGACCAAGGAGGAGGGGAAAACGAGAGAACTTAATGTTTATTTGCTAATTAATAGCATTGCATGCAATGAACTAACCACTGCATGTCGTGTTTGGTAGTCTTAAGTCATTAAAAGCATGCACATCCCACATCTCTTATTGGTTCATATGTCAAGAAATAAGAAACGAGGTAGAAGTTAATGCACCGCGCCTAAGTGTTTTGGGATTATTTGGTTTTCGTAAGATGACTTGCACACCTAGATGGAGGGAGTATGCTACTTTGTGTCATACATGGCACTATAAAGGTAGTCCCGTATCATACACTAGTATTATGCACATGATACTAGTATATGGTACTTTCTACTATGAGTAGCCTAAAGAGAATATTGACTAATCTCTACTCTCTATCTCGACTCTTATCTCTATTTTCTACTCTATATCTATACTCCTATAGAAATATCAGTTGGTGGTGATGGTGTGTCTGCCTTTGGAAAACGTGAGTCGTTCGATCTACTTGGAACCAACGACTGAGATGTGTGTGCATAGAGACATGGCCTTGCCACCGGAGGTAGCAGATATTTACCCACCTCTGCCACTGTATAAAATACGGAACTACTCATTCCAGCCTCATTTCCTTTCTGGTTCATCTCCTTGCATTCTTGCCGGCGGCGGCAAAGGTTCCTGAAGATGGAGTCCAGACTCTAGAAACCACTACAAAAACTATTCCATCGCCTCTATCTTGGTAAGAGTAGGTGAAATTTTTGAATCGAGCCCTTTAAACTAGAAGGGAGGTAGTAGTACTCTAATAGCTAACCTTGTTGTGATGAGTAGATAGGACATGGCACGCACCTGGACGGAGGATGTAGTCTGCATTGTGCATATAATTTTGTCTGAAGTCAATGTACCTCTCCTTTGACCAAACTTATAGAAAAATGTATCAACATTCACAATGTAAAATCAATATTTTTATACTCATTATAAAACGTAGTTTCATAAAATATATATTTGGTATTGTAGATATTGATATTTTTAGTATAGAATTGGTCAAAAACGTTGCAAACTTTGACTTGACACAAATCTTATGCGGAGTAAAAAGGACCAAAGGAAGTATCATGCATGCGGACTAGGCAAACAAATTGCTCATTTATAGCCAATCGAAGTCTCAAAGGGCGCGACCGCGCAAGGGAGGCAAAGGTCATGGGAGGCACGATGGTTGACAGAATTAAGTGAAGTTACATCCACGTGTCGGCATGGCGTGCGAACACGCAGAAGCTATACCGTCAGGCCTACGATATGGGTCTAGTAGACTTGACATCTAGTGGGTCCGGCATAGTACTTGAGAACTCTTTCGGGGCATGCAGCCGTTTATCCACTGGGCAAGCCAACAACCCCACACCGTTAGCACGCCCTACTCGTCCCCGTCTTCTACCTTACAACCGTTCGCTCCCACTGTCCTTTCACATTACACCAGTTCAACTTCTCCTAACCCGCCTCCAAAATCCATGGCCTCCCAAATCTCCATGATCACCGCTGAGTACCAGGTTAGAGCCATCACCAGCGATGAGTTCATCGTCATCTACACCCGTAGATCCGCGACGGTGAAAGCATGCCTTGCTCGCTTCCTATGCATGTTCAACAGTTCAAAGGATGAGTGGGTCGCTGGGCTAGATGTTGAGTACACCACAGTCCTGGAAAGCGAGAAGATTCTAGAGGAGGCAGAGAAGAATAAGCCCGTCGTGATCCAGGTTTGCGTACATAACGTGTGCTTGGTCTACCACATATGCCATGCCAACGTTGAGTGCCAGGATTTTAAGAACTTCCTCAAGGACGAAAGAGTGAAATTTGTTAATGTAGACTTTAGGAACGACAGGATTGTCCTGGGTCGGATAGGCCTCGTTAGGCCATCCCTTCGATCTCTAGAAGGCAAGCCTAGTGCCCTCCTCTCAGCCTTCAATGCTGACCCTGGCAACAGCCATGATTGATCCTTCGTACGCTCAACTGAAGAAATCTCACCACAAGTACCATCATGCATGGGAGTTGAAGACAATAGATGAAGATCACATCATGTAAGTAGCAATGGATGCCTACCTTTGTTTAAATATCTACAAGGGTTGGATGAAGAAGCAGAGACCAATGTCCAGTTCAAGCAAAGAAGCATCGGCGAAGAGGAAGATGAAGAGGGACGAGGACGAAGTCGAGGACGTGGACTCAGAATCCGAGTAAGGTGGCAGTGCAGTCGCTCATGCTGGTTCTACTGCAGTGTCAAGCGGACTAGTTGCTTAGTTTTATTTCAGGGGTGTGTTGTGCTGAGCCCCAAGCTGAACTATGTTTATGTTCTTTCTCGTTATTTGAACTCTTTAGTACGTACAGTAGTACTAGTATGTCTTACTACTGTTCTTCTTGTGGTTGGCACTACTGCTCGTATCTTCGTGTTCCTACTGCTCGTATCTTTGTGTTCCTACTGTACTTAATACATTCGTCCTGCTAGTAGTATAATTTGGGTCAGTCGATTTGTGAAAGAAGTTCGATGGAGCGAAGGAAGAAGACGGAAGAGAAGCTACCCCAGTATCTATATTAGGGTGGCAGGGTGCCCATGATCTATCTTATGAGTGTTGGGTGTGGAATGCAGTTCGCCAGAAAAAATGGATCGTGCCCGGGGTTAAACGGATGGCGAGGGTGGGGGAGCATGGCGGTGGCAGGCGGTTCAGGGGAGGGCATGGCTATGGCGGCAGGCGGTTAGGCGTCTGGCCTGCGGGCGGCTCGATGCCTGAGAGAGAAGATGAACAGTGCATCAATGTCGGAGGTTGAAGAAACCCTTCTGGCCATCCTGTTGCATCCAAACCCTAATTGCTCCTTCAGATTGCAGGATCCATGCGACATTCAAGGTCTCGAAGGTAGATTCCACGTCCGCACCCGGTTTACAGGCTCAGCACGGGCGCGACCGGCTTCCGCCGCGACAACCACCATGCGCTCCTCCTCCGCGTGGGCGGAGACAAAAGTGACACGCTAGCTCCTCCTCGCCAGCGCTCGTCCTCCTCTTCGTATGCTGCGTGCATAGACGCGGCTCCACCAGCTGCTCGCGTGCTTGGCAGCGCGGCGGCATCGCGGAGAGGGACTGCAGATGACGTGAACGGGCGAGCCTTCGGCTTCATGGCACAGGGATGGCGGCGACACGGCGGCGATGGGAGAGAAATGGTTGGCCGGAGCAGGAGGGCACCGGCATGCGCAACGGCGGTGGCGGCGGTCGATGGAACGGTGCGTCACTGTGTCGCGCTCGAAGGACATCCACCGAACCTTTTTGTGTGTGTGAAAATAATCCCCGAATATTACTCAACTTTTTTTCCTGGAAAAGTTCTTCACGCTACAATATTTCCATATATTTGAATTTATCTTCAGTTCGTGTTTAATTGGATTTGGACGTTTTAGGTGCGCCCTAGTTTTTTTAATACTGATTTTGTGACAAAGAGAGAACGTGTGTATGTGACCATATGTGTGTTGTGGCGGAAGGGCAATGTGGAGACGGTGTGCGTGTGATAGAGACATAGAGAGGTGTCAATGTGTAAATGATCATGCATGAGTGAGACATAGAGAGATGCCGATACGTTGTGTATACATGACAGAATGGTCTTCTATTTGTACTTGTGTGTGTGCGAGAGAGAGGAGCATCCGTAACACAACAACCATCTCTCTAGATTTGTCCGTCCCTCGCACGATCGCATGTAACACATGCATCAACGCACACATTTTGACACCCTCACCCGGCCCCTGCCCACCTCAAGGCCCGCACATCGCTCTCTATCTCGCACGCACAATCTCTTCATGAAAACCCTATTTTAGCATGTAGCTTTCCATCACATACACACACATTTCTTTCCATAGGTTTGATTTCTCTCAATATCTGACACACACACACCGCACACACACCCCCCACCCCTGAGCACACAATTCATCCCCATCCAAGGTTATATGGTGACCACTCTCGCTTGTGCTTCTCTGCACCCCAGCATGCACACCACCTCAATCTTCAAAGAGGGCATCGAGAAGATCGAAGACGGCGACCACACTGCACTAGAGAATGCGGGGCCATTTGGAAGCAGGATGATGTGACGAGGGCTGACTGACTCCTCCCCCCTCTCTCTCCCGCACAAAATTACCAATCCCTCTCTCTCCCGCACAAAATTATCAATCCCTCAACCCACGAGATCCTTCCCCTCTCGTCCATGTTTTTCCAGCTCTCTCATCAAACCTGTTGTCTCTTCTCCTTCCATGTGTACAAAATCCGGATGCACACGCATCTCACGTATATTACATGTCTCCATCTTTCTCACAGACCTAACTTCTTCCTCTCTCTTTCTCTCTCTATCTCTCTCTCTCTCGTTAGGTTTGTCTCCTACTCTCTCGCCCACATACATACAATCTTTCCCGCCCTATCTGCTCCGCCCTATCTGCGAGTTTGAGCATATTGTGAAGTACTATAGACCTCGTATACATCTTGGAGTTCAACAATGATTGTAACTATTGAATTGTATAGACCATTACATTCTAAGTCTAGAGCCTAATGTATTTATTTCACAATTACAACAAATGATTAATTCACTACAAACTAAGAAAACAAATGTGTACTCCCTCCGTTTTTATTTAAGTCTGCATATTAGCATTGGTCAAAGTCAAGTTTTGTAAACTCTCACAAAGTTTATAACAAAAAAATATTAACATATACAATAACAAATAAATACCATTAGATTCATTATGGAATGTACTTTCACATCATACATATTTGTTATGGTAAATGTTTATATTTTTCTATAACCTTCGTCAAACTTTAGGAAGTTTGACTTTGGTCAAACATAATATGCAGAGTTAATAAAAATGGAGGGAGTACTATTAGTTACTAGTACTACTAACTACTGAAGGAAATATGCCCTAGAGACAATAATAAAATATTATTTATTTCCTTATATCATGATAAATGTTTATTATTCATGCTAGAATTGTATTAACCGGAAACATAATACATGTGTGAATACATAGACAAACAGAGTGTCACTAGTATGCCTCTACTTGACTAGCTCGTTAATCAAAGATGGTTATGTTTCCTAGCCATAGACATGAGTTGTCATTTGATTAACGAGATCACCTCATTAGGAGAATGACGTGATTGACTTGACCCATTCCGTTAGCTTAGCACCCGATCGTTTAGTATGTTGCTATTGCTTTCTTCATGACTTATACATGTTCCTATGACTATGAGATTATGCAACTCCCGTTTACCGGAGGGACACTTTGTGTGCTACCAAACGTCACAACGTAAATGGGTGATTATAAAGGTGCTCTACAGGTGTCTCCAAAGGTACTTGTTGGGTTGGCGTATTTCGAGATTAGGATTTGTCACTCCGATTGTCGGAGAGGTATCTCTGGGCCCACTCGGTAATGCACATCACTATAAGCCTTGCAAGCATTGTGACTAATAAGTTAGTTGCGGGTTGATGTGTTACGGAACGAGTAAAGAGACTTGCCGGTAACGAGATTGAACTAGGTATCGAGATACCGACGATTGAATCTCGGGCAAGTAACATACTGATGACAAAGGGAACAACGTATGTTGTTATGCGGTCTGACCGATAAAGATCTTCGTAGAATATGTGGGAGCCAATATGGGCATCCAGGTCCCGCTATTGGTTATTGACCGGAGACGTGTCTCGGTCATGTCTACATAGTTCTCGAACCCGTAGGGTCCGCACGCTTAAAGTTACTATGACAGTTTTATTATGAGTTTATGTATGTTGATGTACCGAAGGAGTTCGGAGTCCCGGATGAGATCGGGGACATGACGATGAGTCTCGAAATGGTCGAGACGTAAAGATCGATATATTGAACGACTATATTCGGACTTCGGTAAGGTTCCGAGTGATTCGGGTATTTTTCGGAGTACCGGAGAGTTACGGGAATACGTATTGGGCCTTATTGGGCCATACGGGAAAGAAGAAAAAAGGGCCTCAAGGGTGGCCGCACCCCTCCCCTTGGTCTGGTCCGAATTGGACTAGGGAAAGGGGGCGCCCCCTTCCTTCCTTCTCTTTTTCCCTTCCTCTTTTCCTATTCCATATGGGAGGTGGAATCCTACTAGGACTAGGGAGTCCTAGTAGGACTCCACACTTGGTGCGCCCACTCCTAGGGCCGACCTCCTCCTCCCTTGCTCCTTTATATACGGGGGCAGGGGGGCACCCCAGAGACACAACAATTGATCCTTGAGATCTCTTAGCCGTGCGTGGTGCCCCCCTCCACCATATTACACCTCGATAATACCGTTGCGGAGCTTAGGCGAAGCCCTGCGCCGGTGAAACATCATCATCGTCACCACGCCGTCGTGCAGACGAAACTCTCCCTCAACACTCGGCTGGATCGGAGTTCAAGGGACGTCATCGAGCTGAACGTGTGTCGAACTCGGAGGTGCCGTGCCTTCGGTACGTGATCGGTCGGATCGTGAAGACGTACGACTACATCAACCGCGTTGTGATAACGCTTCCGCTATCGGTCTACGAGGGTACTTGGACAACACTCTCCCCTCTCGTTGCTATGCATCACCATGATCTTGCGTGTGCGTAGGAAATTTTTTGAAATTACTACGTTCCCCAACAACTACTAGTACTACTCGCTAGTTTCTTAATCCAATCACCCAACACACCACACGGGGAGTTCAGTGTCACAAAATTTTGAGGTTAGCGGGGAAATCTTCCGCGACCCTGATTCGAGCAGTGCAAAGTTACCATCATACCCTTCGAAACAGGCCTATGGATGACGCTTGGTAGGGGGCTGTTTTGGTAACTTCAGGTTCACCCTACCCCAGCCAACCCCACCTCGGCACCCAGAGTAGTACACCTGAATACTCCCCATTTTCTAAGCCCACCGCAAAATAGGCTTCTCCACGGCATCGCAACCTTCATGCTCCTCCCCATCTACATCGGCGCACTCGTCCACCGTAGCGCATCTGCCTCATTGACGATGTCATACGCCGCACTGGAGCTGGTCCACCATCGTCGTCGTACACGGAGCCTCTTCCCCGGCACCATCTTCCATGGTCTCGGATCTGCTTCTTGGAAGTCGACGCCAAGCGCAGAAGCACCACCATCGTGGACAATGAACTGAATCCCGTTGCTGACCATGGTGCACAGAGGCCGGCGCGACCATCGTACTCCTCCTCGATTGGTAATGTGTGTATTGAATCTCTTAGCAGTACATGTGCAGTTCCAATTTTGTTCATGCCTACCCTTCAAATTTCCTGGTTGCTATTGTTCCTGTAAAAGTAATTGGTTATATCCTCCATTGTCCAATAGAATATCAACTTGTAATTGTGCGTCGCTCCTGTATCACGCTGTGCTTGGGTAGGTTCTTCATCTGCAACCAGTAGTGTGGCAAATGATGGAAAGTTTTTTAGAACTAGCAAGATGCCCATGCGTTGCACGGAACATCAAGATGCATTTGTATGAGTAGTTTATCTTGTGCGAGAAAAGGATGAACGAGGGAAGGCCTTATTTGCAAATGTGGAGAGGGTTGTGGGTATCATTCTGCAAAGTTGCCATAGTTTCCTTCCTATCCGTTGGATATAAATCGGACGGCCTATATTGCAGGATGGCAGGCACACCATCATCACCAACTCTGTTTTTAGAAGAGTAGAGATAAATATTAAATATAAAATAAATATAACAGTAGAGAAGAGAGTAGAGATAGCAAGGACATCGGGAAAGGATCGTGTGCGCAGATAAAAGCGGCCGGGCACGCGCTAGTTTTGGCGCGCGGCGTCCGGCGCGCTTTATAAAATCCAACGCCCTCCCACCGCTCTGTGCCTTGCCATCGCTCTCTCCCTGCTCTATGCCTCGCCACCGCTCTCTCCCCGCTCTGCGCCTCGCCACCGCTCCCTCCCCGCTCTTTCTCGCCTCGCTGCCGCCGCGCCACCATGCCGCCGCGTCAGCAGGAAACTTGGGGATACCGCGACATCCGCGCGCGCCCCTCCGGCGGCTTCTCCACCGAGATCCGGTTCCGCGGGATGCGCCTCAGCCTCGACACTTTTGACACCACCCACGACGCCACCTGCGCGTATGATGCGGCGGTGTGGCGCCTCCGGTGGCCTAATAGAACATTGAAATTCCCCAACATGACGATGCGGGAGCGAGCGCAGGAGCTCACGCCTCTGCCACAGCTTATCACCGACGAGGATCGTCGCGACAACCGGAGGCGGGAGCACCGTATCGGCATCGCCGAGATGGACGAGAAAGCCATGGCGCTGTGGCGCCACCGCTTCCCGCAGGACATCATCAACAAGCGCGAGTTCTACGTGCAAAGGAGGGCGGAGAGGGAGAAGAGGAGTGTGACGCCCGGATAATCAAGCTATAGTAAACCTCTGCTAATGATGCCACGCCACCTCGATTACTGTTGCTAATCCCACATTGGATCAAAACTATTCAAATTCAAATTTGAATTTTCGTCAAACATCAAAAATACTCAAACATTAAAGTAAAATGTTCGGAGTGTGCAAATAAATGCCTAGGTACTAATGGTGAAGGAACCGTGCTATTATAAGAGGCCTAAATAATTAAAAGGAATTAAAACAGAAAAGAAATAAGGTAAAAAAAGAAAAACTAAAACTAACAACAACAAAAATAAAAAGGGAACCTCCCCCCAACGGCCCACTGGCCCAGCTAGCCGGCCAGCCCACGTGGCCCATCCGGCCTCACCCCACTCCCCTTAACCCCCTGTCCCGAAACCCTAGCGCCTCAGTCCCCCACTTCCCCCATGACGCCACCTTCCCCCTCCCGATCCAGATTGGATCGAGACCGATCCCATCGACCCCCCGGCGCCATCGCCGGATCGCCACCTCGCCGGACGCCATTGCCGGAGCTGCCGCGCTGCGGCACCTCGTCACCGCGTCGCCGTCATCCCCGTCTCCTCCCGCGCCCCACTGCCCTGACCCTACGCCCCCGGTCAGGCCACGGCCTCCACTCCCTCCTCTCTGTCTTCCCCGCGCTCGGTCGCCCATGCGCCGCGCCCGCGCACAGTCGCGGTGCCCCTGTCCGCATTTGTGTCGCCGCTCCCCTGCTGCATCTGCTAACCCGGCTCCCCCTCGTCACATCGGTCGCGCCCGACCGTTTCTACCCACGACCACCGCGCCTCCACGTCCCACACTGGCGCCGTCGCCGCGTCCGGCAACACCCGCGCGCAACCACGGGTGCCCAGCCACCCGCCTGTGCTTCCCCGGCTCTACACGCACCCGCAGTCGCCAGCGCGCGCGCCACCGAACCTCCTCGTCGCTCGCCGCTTCCTCCGCGGTGTCGTTCGGGTCCGTCCTGCTTGGCCTCCGCCTCCCTGTCGCCGGCCCGGCCTCGGGCTGCCGTGCCCGCTGCCGCCCAGGCTCGGCCTTTGCTCGGGCGCCCGCACTCCCCAGCAACCGAGCGGGCTGGTGCCTGCACCCGTTTGCCAGCGCCCGTTTGGCCCCTTTGGGCCGTTGAGAACGGGCCCCACCCCTGGAACTTTTTATATAAATAATAATAATAAATAAAATTAATTAATTAATAATTAAATTGATTAAATAAGTAAGTAACTTAATTAACCTAATTAATTGTAATTAATAAACCGAATCATTTTAGTCAGGCTAACTAAACCAGATTAGTTAGTCTTAGTCTATGACATGTGGGGCCCATCTGTTAGTTTGACCAGTCAACGGTCAACGCTGACCGCTGACGTCATGATGATGCAATAAACATTTTCGAATTAAATTAATACTAATAATTTATAAATTGATTAAAACTTTCAAAATTAATATAAAATAAACTGTAGGTCGGATGAAAAAACTTTATACATGAAAGTTGCTCAGAACGACGAGACGAATCCGGATACGTAGCCCGTTCGTCCGCCACACGTCCCTAGCATAGTGAACCTGCAACATTTCACCTCCGGTTCATCTGTCCAAAAATGCGAAACACCGGGGATACTTTGCCGGATGTTTCCCCCTTTCGCCGGTATCATCTACTACCGCGTTAGGGCTCACCTAACACCGCCGTTTGCTTTGTCATGCATCGTTATGCATCTGTTTGCATTGTATTAATTGTTTCTTCCCCCTCTTCTCTCCGGTAGACTACGAGACCGATGCCGCTGCTGGTGCCCCGACCGACTACGCTGTTGACGACCCCTCCTTCTTGCCAGAGCAATCAGGCAAGCCCCCCTTGATCACCAGATATCGCCTATTCTTCTCTATACTGCGTGCATTAGAGTAGTGTAGCATGTTACTGCTTTCGGTTAATCCTATTATGCTGCATAGCCTGTCATCGTTACTACAGTTGTTACCCTTACCTGCTATCCTACTGCTTAGTATAGGATGCTAGTGTTCCATCAGTGGCCCTACACTCTTGTCCGTCTGCCATGCTATACTACTGGGCCGTGATCACTTCGGGAGGTGATCACGGGTATATACTATATACTTTATACATGATACATGTGGTGAGTAAAGTCGGGTCGGCTCGTGGAGCACCCGCGAGTGATTCGTGGATTTGGGGGCTGAAAGGACCTTTGTCCCGACGGCCCTCTGGGTGGATCTTTGTGGCGGAGCGACAGGGCAGGTTGAGGCCGCCTAGGTGAGAGGTGGGCCTGGCCCTGGTCAGTGTCCGCGGTTACATCAAATAACACGCTTAATGAGTTCTTGGTATTTGATCTGAGTCTGGCCATTTGTCTATACGCACTAACCAACTACGCGGGAACAATTATGGGCACTCGACATCGTGGTATCAGCCGAAGCCTTCGTGACATCAGCGACTGAGTGGCGCGCGCCGGATTGGACTGGAACGCCTTCTAGGCTAGGTCAGCTTCCGGCCGCGTACGCAACGTGCAGGTGTGCAATGGGCGATGGGCCCAGACCCTTGCGCGCATAGGATATAGACCGGCGTGCTGACCTCTCTGTTGTGCCTAGGTGGGGCTGCGACGTGTTGATCTTCTGCGGCCAGGCATGACCCAGAAAAGTGTGACCGGCCAAATGGGATCGAGCGTGTTGGGTTATGTGGTGCACCCCTGCAGGGAAGTTTATCTATTCGAATAGCCGTGTCCCTCGGTAAAAGGACAACCCGGAGTTGTACCTTGACCTTATGACAACTAGAACCGGATACTTAATAAAACAAACCCTTCCAAGTGCCAGATACAACCCGGTGATCGCTCTCTAACAGGGCGACGAGGAGGGGATCGCCGGGTAGGATTATGCTATGCGATGTTACTTGGTGAACTTACCATCTACTCTCTTCTACATGCTGCAAGATGGAGGTGGACAGAAGCGTAGTCTTCGGCAGGATTAGCTATCCCCCTCTTATTCTAGCATTCTGCAGTTCAGTCCACCGATATGGCCCTTTACACATATACCCATGCATATGTAGTGTAGCTCCTTGCTTGCGTGTACTTTGGATGAGTACTCACGGTTGCTTTTCTCCCTCTTTTCCCCCTTTCCTTTCTACCTGGTTGTCACAACCAGATGCTGGAGCCCAGGAGCCAGACGCCACCGTCGACGACGACTCCTACTACACCGGAGGTGTCTACTACTACGTGCAAGCCGCTGACGACGACCAGGAGTAGTTTAGGAGGATCCCAGGCAGGAGGCCCGCGCCTCTTTCGATATGTATCCCAGTTTGTGCTAGCCTTCTCAAGGCAAACCTGTTAACTTATGTCTGTACTCAGATATTGTTGCTTCCGCTGACTCGTCTATGATCGAGCACTTGCATTCGAGCCCTCGAGGCCCCTGGCTTGTATTATGATGCTTGTATGACTTATTTTATATTTAGAGTTGTGTTGTGATATCTTCCCGTGAGTCCCTGATCTTGATCGTACACGTTTGCGTGTATGATTAGTGTACGATTGAATCGGGGGCGTCACAAGTTGCTATCAGAGCCGACTGCCTGTAGGAATCCCCCTTCCACACTCCTTGGCCGAAGTTGAGTCTAGTCAGTGAAAACTGTTTTACTAACATGGCTGTGTGGCTTACGGGCCCACGTCGCCATTGGGTGGTAGTAGGATCTTTTATTCCTCAACCTATACTCTGGGACTCTGACATCTCTTCTATTCGGGTTAAACGATTTTACTAACTCTGACTCTAGGTTCTTGATAATACTTTCTCCCGGAGAGCCCCTTATTACAGATGATCGTCTGCTGCACCAGAAGGATCCGAAGATACTCTCCGATGTTCTCTTGAGACTTTATGGTGTCGCTTTTGCAATTCCCTTCCATTGATAAACCCCTGTGGATAACCACATATACTCGCCATTCATACAATGCTTCCCAGTTGATCTTGTTATTACAAGATACCCTGAAATTCTCTGTGTTGCTCCGAGAATCCTTTGAGCTTACTACCTTGCTGTTCTTTGCCACATGAATACCACTATGGATAATTTCTAGCACTCACCGGATATCTGCTCATCCCCAGTTGATTCACGTATTTCACAAAAGTCTTCAAAATACTATTTGAACTTCCGAAATCCTGAGTAGCCTATTGCTCTTGAAATTCTTACTTGCTTGCATTATGGTTAATCCCGTAAGTCTATAATCTTATTGGCATCTCTTGTCATTATCATTTTGAGTCCGTTGATTCAATTTGTTGCGAATGCTTGCAATCCTCAATCAGATCCTAGAATTCATCCTTCCGGCTCAAACGTCATTTTAAACGTGAGCTGGATCTCGGCCAATCAAATTGCCATCCATTGTACCCCTAAGCCTACTCAACTTATCCATCCTTGATCACAGCGTTGCTTCTGATACCCTGATTTGGAAATAATAATTCTTTTGCATTTGAACTTTGAATTAGTCAGTTGTTTCTATAATCAGATCTCCTTGCATTCTTCTTCCTCTGGTTGAGTACCGATGCTCACATCAGATCCCTTGTGGACCATCGGTTCCTTTGTTGGATTTTATCCGACAGTGTCCTTCATATTGAATAACCTTGTGAGCCTTTCCATGGGTATATAATGCCTTTGGTAAGTTGTATCATCTGCTTTTGAACAATGCTCTAATTTCGAGCTTGTAATATTTACTCCGAAGTTTGTGGTATATGTTCCTAAGATGCCCTGATGGGTTGAACCTACGCCTTCCCTAATCCTTGTGAACCCGAAAGATTACACGGGTCATACTTATTTGGTATTGCACCAGGTAAAAGCTTTCAACAACTAATGTCATTTTCGAAATACGAGAGGTGAATGAAAGGTTATGCGTTGAACAAGTGGGAGTCGACCTTGAACCCTGTGTTCATGCCCATGGACACGATGTATACCTTATCATGGAAGCTTCTCTTAAAATAATTATCCCCTTGTTATAAGTTCATCTGGTATCCGTGGACGTGGTTCCGACCATGTTTCTCCTTGATTCCGTTTCTCGTGCAAGTTTGAGCACTTGTCTTCTGTAGAGCAATACCCTAGTCCAACCTCTACCTTGATCTGTCGTCGAGTATTACCCCCTGGTATCTCGAGATTATCATGGAACTGCATAACTTCTTATGAGTTCTTCATCAAGTGCTACATTCTCACCGATTCCAATTTTCCACGGGCTCTGAGTTATTAGTCACTCGAGAACACCGATAAGTGAATCGATTCCGCACTCCGATTCAATAACTCTAAGTAATTTTTGTTGATTATGAGTTTAATAATCCTTCAAGTCATTCCTAGCGTTATCGGCTATATCATTATCGTGCAAACTTTTTAACTGTGCTACCCGGTCCTTCCCGGAACACAACTTTCAACGATGAGCTAAGCTTATGTCGATCTCCCTTGTCTTATCGTTTCACCTCGAACGGCAAACTTGATTCCTAGTTGGTGTTGTATCCGTAGTTCCAATAATCTTTTGCTGCATCAGTCCTTCTGCTTGAGCAGGCGCTGTTCGATTACATCTTCATGAAACCTCCCGGCAAATGTGTCAGATCACCTTCAACACTTTGACTTCTTCTGAGATGTCAACTGTGATAATGATGAGAAATACCATCCTTGCCCTCGATGATTTTTATTATCATCGACAACACCCTTGACTTCCTTTCATCGCAAACATGTCCACCTTATGAATACAACGTGCTCTCCAGCTAGTGTTGTGTTCTGCCTTGAAGAATTACTGTCTTTTCTATCGAGAATGTTGTGGGGATTGCTCCACCTCTTAAGAATTCTTGGTATAGTGATACTTCTCACCATCACCATTCTTTCCTGGTCCTCTTGTTGATTCCAATAGGTACCAACTAGTTAACGGTGTTGTTTGGATTCTGCCCTTCTACGAACCCTATTGCTTTCGAGTTAATGGTCGGCCGTTCATTCTTAGACTATTGGTTATTGGATCACCATTTTGACATTGGTCGTGCAACCCAACCCATATTTCGGGCACACCTTTCAACCAATGTTTAATTGTGTATGTTTTCCTCGAGCATACTTCATTATATCATTTGGTCTGACAAATGTTATCTCCTTATCCACATAATTATGGCGATCCATCTTTTTGGATATTTGTTGAATTATCGCTGAGTCCATCAACCACCTCCTCATCCTCTCCTTGGCTTAATGATGAACCCTTGTTCGGAACTCGCGTCCATAGTTCATTTCCCGAGAATCATATAATGTCATCTCGTTAATTTGCGTTGCATCTTTTCTTCTCAGGCATCCCGTGTCTGAGGTATCTTGACACCAATCAGAGCTGAATCTCGGTCAGCTATGATGGTTGGAACATATTTTCAAGAGTTATGACATTGATCCTCATATGACCCGGTAAGGTGATGTCATGCCTAGCACACCCGACCGGAGGACCTAGTGTTATAGTTTCCTTTTTAACAAGGTTACCCATTTTTTCCATGAGGAAATTGAATGCCTTGTTTAATAAGTTTATCCTGATGGATCATTTGTGTATCCAAAGTCTATCCTTTGCTTGAAGACCATGTCAATGCTATCTCGAAGCATGTCTGTGGTACTCCGATTTTCAACAAGAACATTTGAAGCCCAATGCTAAATGTTTCCTGCTCAACTATCCAAACACCATTGTATGGGTAACATCTTGATTATTCCTTGCCTCTTATCTGAATGGTTGGGTACTTTCTCTCCTACCCTATATGCCATGTTCTGCTTGTACATGGGAAGGATATACTCCTAATAATTGTGTGTAATCACAATTTTCCTTTCCATTGTTCTGTTTAACCTGATAATTTTATTTTCCATTCCATTGTCTTCTTTAACCTTTCTTGTGGTCTATATGAACTAAGCAGTAATATTCTCCTGCTTACGTAAACACCTCGTCGTACAACCTAGTCAGTAAGACCCTGTTACTATTGTTGATGACATTTCGGTAACCACCGATGGACGAGAACTTTGCCTATTGGTCCGCCTCGTTTCAATGAGCAGGAAATGGTTCTCTTCGTCCCTCGCCCTTGGTACCAACGATGCTGCCAACATAACTGATCCGTTATTCTCTGACATGCCTTGCTTATATGATCGTGCAAGATGTCACCCCTCTTTCTACTTTTAACCCACATGGTGGGCCCATAACCCACAGTTCCACAGGATCGAAACCTGACTCTCCTGTACACCCCTGTTCCTAAAGTTATTCCTCATGCCTGGCTTCGTATGAAAGATCACGAGCCACCTTCCTAGTGATCTATTCTGGTATCAGACGCAATGCTTATTCCCATTGCTCTGAACCCCTTTCACATTTCGTATCAGGCAACGAACGATTGCCTATGCGCTTGAAACTTCTATGGTGCACCTTCTTATTTTGCTCTCGATAATTTCTTAAGTTTCAACTCGAGAGTTACTTTCGCCACCTTCCCTAATATTATCTACAAGATAAGCAACCTTGTAGAGGTCTGTGCTTTTGAACCTACCCCTTATCCTTTTCGTAAGTACGATGAAGATCCCGAAGGAAGGACGACGACTTCATCATGATGACCCGAAGCAGAGAAATGAAGACCTCAATGTAATGGATCGACCTCTTCGAGAAGAGCAACTAAGACCGAGAACACTCGCTAGAATTTTGTAACTCGAACTTTCCCCCTTACACCCCTCTTAAATCTCGGGACGAGATTTCTTGTAGTGGAGGAGAATTGTGACGCCCGGATAATCAAGCTATAGTAAACCTCTGCTAATGATGCCACGTAACCTTGATTATAGTTGCTAATCCCGCGTTGGATCAAAACTGTTCAAATTCAAATTTGAATTTTCGTCAAACATAAAAAATATTCAAACATTAAAGTAAAATGTTCGGAGTGTGCAAATAAATGCCTAGGTACTTATGGTGAAGGAACCGTGCTATTATAAGAGGCCTAAATAATTAAAAGGAATTAAAACAGAAAAGAAATAAGGTAAAAAATAAAAACTAAAACTAACAACAACAAAATAAAAAGGGAACCTCCCCCCAATGGCCCACTGGCCCAGCTAGCCGGCCAGCCCACGTGGCCCATCCGGCCTCACCCCACTCCTCTTAACCCCCCTGTCCCGAAACCCTAGCGCCTCACTCCCCCACTCCCCCCACGACGCCACCTTCCCCCTCCCGATCCAGATTGGATCGGGACCGATCCCATCGACCCCCCCCGGCGCCGTCGCCGGATCGCCACCTCGCCGGACGCCATTGCCAGAGCTGCCGCGCCGCTGCACCTCGTCACCGCGTCGCCGTCATCCCCGTGTGCTCCCCGCGCCCCACTACCCTGACCCTACGCCCCCGGTGAAGCCACGGCCTCCACTCCCTCCTCTCTGTCTCCCCCGCGCTCGGTCGCCCATGCGCCGCGCCCGCGCACAGTCGCGGTGCCCCTGCCCGCCGTTGTGTCACCGCTCCCCTGCTGCATCTGCTAACCCGGCTCCCCCTCGTCACATCGGTCATGCCCGACCGTTTCTACCCACGACCACCGCGCCTCCACGTCCCACACTGGCGCCGTCGCCGCGTCCGGCAACACCCGCGCGCAAGCACGGGCACCCAGCCACCCGCCTGTGCTTCCCCGGCTCTACACGCACCCGCAGTCGCCAGCGCACGCGCCACCGAACCTCCTCGTCGCTCGTCGCTTCCTCCGCGGTGTCGTTCGGGTCCGTCCCGCTGGGCCTCCGCCTCCCTGTTGTCGGCACCGCCTCGGGCTGCCGTGCCCGCTGCCGCAAAGGATCGGCCTTCGCTCGGGCGCCCGCACGCCCCAGCAACCAAGCGGGCTGGTGCCTGCACCCATTTGCCAGCGCCCGTTTGGCCCCTTTGGGCCATTGACAACGGGGCCCCACCCCTGGAACTTTTTATGTAAATAATAATAATAAATAAAATTAATTAATTAATAATTAAAATAATTAATTAAGTGAGTAACTTAATTAACCTAATTAATTGTAATTAATAAACCTAATCATTTTAGTTAGACTAACTAAACCAGATTAGTTAGTCTTAGTCTATGACATGTGGGGCCCTTCTCTTAGTTTGACCAGTCAACGGTCAACGCTGACGTCATGATGACGCAATAAACATTTCTGAATTAAATTAATACTAATAATTTATAAATTGATTAAAACTTTCAAAATTAATATAAAATAAACCATAGCTCGGATGAAAAAACTTTACACATGAAAGTTGCTCAGAACGACGAGACGAATCCGGATATGTAGCCCGTTCGTCCGCCACACGTCCCTAGCATAGTGAACCTGGAACATTTCACCTTCGGTTCATCTGTCCGAAAACGCGAAACACTGGGGATACTTTCCGGGATGTTTGCCCCTTTCGCCGGTATCACCTACTACCGCGTTAGGGCACACCTAACACCGCCGTTTGCTTTTTCATGCATCTGTTTGCATTGTATTCATTGTTTCTTCCCCCTCTTCTCTCCGGTAGACTACGAGACCGACGCCGCTGCTGGTGCCCCGACCGACTACGCTGTTGATGACCCCTCCTTCTTGCCAGAGCAATCAGGCAAGCCCCCCCTTGATCACCAGATATCAACTATTCTTCTCCATACTGCTTGCATTAGAGTAGTGTAGCATGTTACTGCTTTCGGTTAATCCTATTCTGCTGCATAACCTGTCATCGTTACTACAGTTGTTACCCTTACCTGCTATCCTACTGCTTAGTATAGGATGCTAGTGTTCCATCAGTGGCCCTACACTCTTGTCCGTCTGCCATGCTATACTACTGGGCCGTGATCACTTCGGGAGGTGCTCACGGGTATATACTATATGCTTTATACATGATACATGTGGTGACTAAAGTCAGGTCGGCTCGTGGAGCACCCGCGAGTGATTCATGGATTTGGGGGCTGAAAGGACCTTTGTCCCGACAGCCCTCTGGGTGGATCTTTGTGGCGGAGGGACAGGGCAGGTTGAGACCGCCTAGGTGAGAGGTGGGCCTGGCCTTGGTCGGTGTCCGCGGTTACATCAAATAACACGCTTAATGAGTTCTCGGTATTTGATCTGAGTCTGGCCATTTGGTCTATACGCACTAACCAACTACGCGGGAACAGTTATGGGCACTCAACGTCGTGGTATCAGCCGAAGCCTTCGTGACGTCAGCGACTGAGCGGCGCGCGCCGGATTGGACTGGAATGCCTACTAGGCTAGGTCTGCTTCCGGCCGCGTACGCAACGTGCAGGTGTGCAATGGGCGATGGGCCCAGACCCCTGCGCGCATAGGATTTAGACCGACGTGCTGACCTCTCTGTTGTGCCTAGGTGCGGCTGCGACGTGTTGATCTTCCGCGGCCGGGCATGACCCAGAAAAGTGTGTCCGGCCAAATGGGATCGAGCGTGTTGGGTTATGTGGTGCACCCCTGGAGGGAAGTTTATCTATTCGAATAGCCGTGCCCCTGGGTAAAAGGACGACCCGGAGTTGTACCTTGACCTTATGACAACTAGAACCGGATACTTAATAAAACACACCCTTCCAAGTGCCAGATACAACCATGTGATCGCTCTTTAACAGAGGGACGAGGAGGGGATCGCCGGGTAGGATTATGCTATGCGATGCTACTTGGTGAACTTACCATCTACTCTCTTCTACATGCTGCAAGATGGAGGTGGCAAGAAGCATAGTCTTCGGCAGGATTAGCTATCCCCCTCTTATTCTGGCATTCTGCAGTTCAGTCCACCGATATGGCCCTTTACACATATACTCATGCATATGTAGTGTAGCTCCTTGCTTGCGTGTACTTTGGATGAGTACTCACGGTTGCTTTTCTCCCTCTTTTCCCCCTTTCCTTTCTACCTGGTTGTCACAACCAGATGCTGGAGCCTAGGAGCCAGACGCCACCGTCGACGACGACTCCTACTACACCGGAGGTGTCTACTACTACGTGCAGGCCGCTCACGACGACCAGGAGTAGTTTAGGAGGATCCCAGGCAGGAGGCCCGCGCCTCTTTTGATCTGTATCGCAGTTTGTGCTAGCCTTCTCAAGGCAAACCTGTTTACTTATGTATGTACTCAGATATTGTTTCTTCCGCTGACTCGTCTATGATCGAGCACTTGTATTCAAGCCCTCGAGGCCCCTGGCTTGTATTATGATGCTTGTATGACTTATTTTATTTTTAGAGTTGTGTTGTGATATCTTCCCATGAGTCCCTGATCTTGATTGTACACGTTTGCGTGTATGATTAGTGTACGATTGAATCGGGGGCGTCACAAGGAGGGTGGAGCCAGCCGCGTATCGCGAGGACAAGCGTACGCGAAAAGCGGCCGCTCGATTCAACATGAGGCTAACAGCAGCGTCGCCTTGGGACTCCAACGACGATCGGTATCTTCACGCCTTCTTTGAGACGTCGGAGGAGGACATCACCGAGGAGGAGGCGGACGACGAGGAGTAGTTGAACTATCTATTTTTTATCTATCTATGCTATATCTATGCTGAGAACTATCCATGTCTCTACTCTCTAGTCTCTACTCTCTATCTCTACTTGTCTATATCAGCACTCCGGGCCCGCAAAAACTGGCTATTCCGGCGCTGTAAACGCTTTTTTAAAGCGTCGCGCGCCGCGCTTTCGTTGGAGATGCTCTAACATGGTAGACGAGTGCTTTAATGTTGCCCACAAGATGCGTGAGTATTACTAGTATATTTTTCTTGCCATGTTGAGATTTTAAAACCACGAGTGCGACATGTAGAGGAGCAATGAAGACCAAACACGAGATATTGGGGACATCTTCAAGGAGCGGGGCAAGTTAAAGAGGAGCTGCACCGAACCTGTAAAACGAGCTTTGGTAAGTAACCCCCTTTCAATTACTTTCATTTAGCCTCGTGTTCTTTGATGTGTATATGTTGTTGTTTCTGTTTTTCTTAGCCTCATGTTCTTTGATGTGTAATAAGAAGAGTCTTAATCGTCCTATTGCTTTCGTTTTTAGCTTGATGTAGGAAGAGGGTGTTCTCACCTTGGAGCTTGTTTTTATATTTTTCCTTTTGAATTCACTTCTCTGAGTCCTGTTTATCTGGATTCTACTAAATGGATCTGGGTTGCTCTGAGTATTGATCTAAAAAAGAAGTAACTTCATGTCAGGATGCAGTTCCTGCGAGGAGGGAAGTATGGTCAACCTCGAGATCATGTTTCCAAAATGAGGTTGGATTACACACAAGGTGCCCGTTCCCTAATGATGTTGGATTAGACACAAGGTGCAAATTCCTAGATGATGCTGGATTACACACAAGCCAGTTGGAGTCGTCAACTGTTCGCGTCTTCGTGGCTCTTGTAAAGGCTGAAAGAAAGCGTGCAGCAGCCCTTGAGAATGTAGCCGAGTTCCTGAAGAAGCGAAAAGAGCAATCAGATGCTCTCTTCACCCAACACAAAGAAGAGATAGAAGAAGCCAGAAAGAAGCTAGCAGAGGCAGAGCATGTCGGCGTCCTAGGAACGGGGCTATCCAGACTTTCCTGCCTGCGGCCCACGGCGTGGCTCCGTCAACGGGCCGGTACGGCCCAGCTTCAGCAACAACAACTCAAGACCCTCGCGAGGCGGACGACACCAAGACCTACCCGAGGGTGGCCTCACTAGGCTGGCTCCTGAGGGGCAGAGATATCAATGCAAGGTGCACCTCGCGAGGTTCATATGATGTGAGCCATGACGACCAAGGCCAGGCGGGTGCCAGCGGGCACAGTGTACCAACTTCCTCTTTGGTGCTAAGGAGGCAAGCGCAGGCCTGGAGTCCCCAGGGATCAAGCAAAGGTTTCCATATCGGTGCACCAAGACCAAGACCGCCAGGACGGCAGGGCAGAGGTCATCATAGAGCCCACCACGGCATCACCACCAAAGCCTTTTGTAGGTGAAGACTACTTTTGTCAGGATAGCTTGTACTAGTTGTTCCCCTTCAAATTTGGCCGTTGTAGGATCCCTTCCCGCCAACATTTGGGAAGAGGACCAAGGCCACTATAAATAGGACATAGCCACCACCATAGAGGGGACGGACCAATTCGACCCGAACCACATCACCAGCTCATCGAGCTCAAGAACACCTCACCTCCCGAGGCTGTTCATCACTTGTACTAGTTCATCCTCAGCCCCCTCGAGGCAATCCACCACAAAGCTGGAGTAGGGTATTACACTTCAAGGTGGCCCGAACCAGGATAAACTGTTGTGTCTCTTGTCCCTAGGGTTCCTCGAGCTAGGCTGTGGAATCGTTGGGCAGGAAGATAGGGAGGAGAGCGTTCTTCGCACGCACCCCAGAGTTCAAACCTCTGAAGGGTCTGTGATACCCTGAATCCGACATTTGGCGCGCCAGGTAGGGGTGCGTCGAAGCTTCGCCTTGCCAACCTGCTCCCATGGCGAGCACCGCCTCTCCGGCCGGACCGGCGAGCGCGCACGGAGGTGCTGCGGGCCTCCTAGCTTTCGCGCCCGCCTTGCGGCAGCTACAGTGGCTGCCCAAGTTCAGGCCAGAAATGCCGCCTCGCTATGATGGCACGGCGGATCTGGCAGGTTTCCTCCAGGACTACGAGGAGGCTGTTTGGGCGGCCGACTGGGACGACAAGGTCATGGCCAACTGGTTCCCCATGGCCCTCACCGGCGTACCGCGCGCCTCGCTTCTCAACCTGCCAGAGTCCTCTGTGGCCTCCTGGGAGGAGCTGCGTGGCCTCTTCGTCGCGCGCATTGCGGCACCGATGCCCCACGCTTTTGCCGCCCTCCTCTGCAGATCTCAAGTGCCTTCCTCAGACCGTCACCTCAAGAAGTTCTTTCGCCAAGTGGGTGCTGCCTGCATACAACAGGGAGCTCCCCAAGGGTGGGCGTCGCCCAGCGTCGACCTCACTTTCGACTCCAGGGATCACCCTGCAACCATGGCGGGCGCGCTCCTGATGCTTTGCAACCCCACCATCTGCAACGTGGTGGTAACCAGGACCCTCATAGACGGTGGAGCTGGCCTCAATGTGCTCTCGGTGGAAGCTTTCAGCTTGCTTCACGTGCCGTTTGGCCGGCTGCACGCCACCAAGCCGTTCTCTGGAGTCGTCGACGGCTCCAACTGCCCCACTGGGGCAAATCCGCTTGCCTGTCACCTTCGGCACCCGCGATAATTACCGCACTGAGCTCATCGACTTCGACATCGCCCGCATCAGCCTTCCATACAATGCAATCCTCGGGTACCTAGCCCTGGCCAAGTTCATGGTGGCGACTCACCCTGCTTACAACCTCATGAAGATGCCGGGAAGCAGCGGCGTCCTCACCGTGGCTGGGGACACCAAGGAGGCGCTGGCGGCTCTCAAGCTCATCTTTAGGGCCGCGGCCGCCACGCGGCCAGAAGCGGGGAGGGCCTCTGAGGTCCCGGGGGCTGCGCCGGCTAAAAAGAAGCAGTTATTCTCTAAAGATCGGGCCAATACGAAGCAAGTACCAGTCGACGGGGACAAGGCGTCAGGAGCCACCTTTATCATAGGCGCCGACCTCGCCCCGGATCAAGAAGAAGCGTTGGTGGGCTTCCTGGGCGCGAACAGGGAGGTGTTCGCCTAGGAGCCCAAGCAGCTGGTTGGGGTCCCGAGGGGGATAATTGAGCATCACCTGAGGGTGTGCCCCCAACATACGCCTGGTGAAGCAGAAGGCGCGCGGCAGTCCACGGAGAAGCAGTCCTTCATCGTCTAGGAAACCCTCAAGCTGCAAGAGGCTGGTGTCATCCGTGAGGTGAGATACCCTGAATGGCTAGCGAACCCGATCATCGTGCCCAAGAAAGGCGGGAAGGAACGCATGTGTGTCGACTTCACCAACCTCAACAAGGCCTGCCCTCAGGACCTGTTCCCGCTTCCGCGCATTGATCAAATCGTTGACTCCACCATCGAGTGCGACCTGCTGTGCTTCCTAGATGCCTTCTCGGGATACCACAAGATCAAGATGGAGGTGCAAGACGTTGAGAAACAGACGACCTTCTTGACCCCATGCGGGGTGTACTACAACACCTGCATGCCGTTCGGGCTGCGCAATGCTGGGGCGACCTTCCAGTGGCTGATGCACATCGCCCTTCGCCAGCAGCTCAGGAGGAACGCTGAGGCCTACGTCGACGACATCGTGGTAAAATATCGGGAGGCAAGGACCCTCATCCAGGATCTGGAGGAGACATTCGCTAGCCTACGCAAGGTGGACCTGCGGCTCAACCCGAAGAAATGCATGTTTGGCGTCCCCTTCGGTAAGTTGCTTAGTTTCCTTGTGTCACACAGAGAGATCGAGGCGAACCCGGAGAAGGTCAAGGCAATAGAAGAGATGAGCCCACTGCAGACTCTCAAAGAAACGCAAAAGCTGGCGGGCTGCGTGACTTCATTAGGGCGCTTTATCTCCAAGCTAGGGGAGCGCGCCCTCTCATTATGCAAGCTGATGAAAAAGAAGGGCCCATTCGAGTGGACTCCGGAGGCTGACGCGTTGTTTCAAGACCTCAAGAGATACCTCACCAGCCCACCGGTGATGGTGGCGCCTCGTTCTCTCGAGCCCCTGGTGCTTTACCTAGCCGTCACGCCTCATTCTGCTAGTGCAACGCTGGTGGCCGTCCGGGAGGAGCGCCGGGCCAGGAGCCAGCCTCGCGACGCCACGCATTCGGCGGGATGATGCAGCACCAAGACGATGCCCGTCAAGCCACAGTAGCGCCAGCAGATGACCAGGCCCCGCAAGATGGCGCTCCTGAGGCTGCGGTTGCCCCGATAGGCGACCGAGCTCCTGAGGTCCCCTAGCCTCAGGAAGCGCCCCAGCCTCAGGAGGTCTCGGACTCCGCCAACACTCCCGCTCTCGTCAAGCACCCGGTGTATTTCGTCAGCCCGATACTACATGACACGCGAGCACGCTACCCCATGCCGCAGAAGCTTCTGCTCGCGCTCCTTGTGGCCTCGCGCAAGCTGCGCCACTACTTTCAAGGCCACCCCATTAAGGTCGTCTAAAGCTTACCCATTGGAGAGGGAACTCTGGAGCCCCAATGCTGCGGGAAGGGTCAACGAATGGAACATCGAACTACAGGCGTTCCAGCTGGAATTCAACACCACAAGGGTCATCAAGGGTGCCGCGCTCGCCGACTTCGTGGTGGAATGGACTAACACTCCAGGGCCGAGGCGGGCGAGGACCGGTCCCTTTCGCCAGGGAGCAAGGCACCAGACGGCTGGGTCATGTACTTCGACGGCGCCTTTGCACGTCAGGGCGCAGGGGCTGGAGCCGTGTTCATCTCGCCCACCCACGACAAGCTCTACTACGTCGTGCAGCTCTGTTTCCAACGCGGCGAGAAGGTCTCCAACAATATCGCAGAGTACAAAGGCTTGATCGCTGGCCTCAAGGCCGCGGCCGCCTTAGGCGTGAAGCGCCTCACCATCAAGGGCGATTCCCAGCTCCTCGTCAACTTCTCCAAAAGTGTATGAACCGAAGGATGAACACATGGAGGCATACCTGGCAGTGGTACGCAGGATGGAGAAGCAATTCTTGGGCCTGGAGCTGCAGCACGTACCTCGCGGCACGAACAAGGAAGCTAACGATATCGCCAAGAGAGAGTCCTCCGCAGGAGCCCGGTGTCTTCGAGGAGTGACTCTTCAAGCCTTCGGCATCCCCCCGGGCTGCGGAACCAACATCGCCTCAGGAGGAGCTTCCCCCACCACCAACTTCGGGAGCCCCCGCCTACGGCCCGACCTCAAGAGCATGCTTGCTCCTTGCACTCGAGCCTCAGGAGGGGTGCTGGACCAATGAATTCAAGGCGTACCTGCTACTGGGAACCCTGCCGGAGAAGGAGGAAGACGCGGAGCGCGTGGCTCCGCAGGCCACAGCCTACTGCATTCAGGACGGTGAGCTATACTGAAAACGACCAAATGATATTTCCTTGCGATGCATCTCCAGGGAGCAGGGGTGCGAGCTGTTAACCCACGTACACGATGGGGACTGCGGGAATCACTCCTCATCGCGCACCTTGGTGGGCAAGGAGTCCTGCAGCGGATTCTACTGGCCCACGGCGCTCAACGACGCAACCGAGCTGGTGAGATCCTGTGAAGCCTGCCAGTTCCATGCCAAGCAAATCCACCAGCTTGCTCAGGCCCCCAGACTATCCCACTCTCGTGGCCATTCGCGGACTGGGGGCTGGACATCTTGGGACCGTTCCCTCAAGCGCCCGGGGGCTATCGCTACCTCTACGTCGCCATCGACAAGTTTACCAAGTGGGCGGAGGTGGAGGCCGTCCGCACCATCCCAGCCGGCTCGGTAGTCAAGTTCATCAAGGGCCTTGTGAGTCGGTTCGGGGTCCCTAATCGCATCATCACCGACAATGGCTCGCAGTTCACTAGCAACCTTTTCAAAACGTATTGTGCTAACCTTGGAATGCAGATATGCTATGCCTCAGTGGCACACCCCAGCAGCAACAGCCAGGCCGAGCGCGCCAATGCGGAGGTCCTGAGAGGCCTCAAGGCAAGAACCTTCAAGAAGAAGCTCGAGGCCTGCAGCAGGGGCTGGCTGGACGAGCTCCAGTACGTGTTGTGGTCCATTCGCACCACCGCGACCAAGCCAACGGGCGAAACTCCATTCTTCCTCGTCTACGGAGCCGAAGCGGTTCTCCCACATGTGGTCAGGCATTGCTCCGCATGGGTCGTGGCATTTGACGAGGCACGACAGGATGCTACGTGGGGGATGGATCTCATGCTGGGGGGGGGGGGACGCCGCCGTCAAGCCTCGCTCCGAGCGGCAAGGTACCAGCAGGCGCTGTGGCGGTATCACTGGCGCAACGTCCGCTCCAGGATGCTTGAGGTGGGCGATCTTGTCCTACGGCGGGTCCTCTCCAGGGAAGGGCTGCATAATCTGTCGCCCATGTGGGAGGGCCCGTTTAGGGTCGCCCGCGTCTCCAGGCCTGGCACTGCGCGCCTGGAGACGCAAGACGGGATCCCCATCCAAAACGCCTGGAACATCCAACACCTCTGGAAGTTCTACCCATGAAGCAAGGCCCAGTGCCTGTGAAGGTCTCCGCTTCTGACACTCTCACATAATAATGAGTGGGGATGTACACGCCCCGGAGTCTCCAGAGTGCCGCCCTCCGGCCTCGGGGGCTCCATCCCATGTCCTAGTGGCAGCACTTAGCTCCGCGTTGGTGAGAAGACTAGACTAGGTGCCGGACGCGGCTGTTCATTTGCTTCCTGAAGCTGATTTGTAACCTTTCAATGAAATTTGGAGGTCGCGTGTTTTTAGTTGCCAAACCGACTTTCCCCTTCGTTTTCTCTTTTGTGGTTTGGTCCTGGTTCAGGAGGAGCGGCAGTTGCCCGTCGCTCCTTCTCACGCGTCTCGTACGCGAGGGCAGGTGTGTGCGTGCGACGGGCTCGCCCCGCGCCGCAAACACACTTCGCCGTAGCCCCGTAGCTCCAGCTCGTTCTATCCTCGCGAGCTGCCCTTGAGAACACTCGTGATCTGTGCACCCTCTTGAAGTCCATGCCCCCGGGCACTGTGACGCGTTGCACCAAGCCACGACTGGCTCGTGGTCGAGGGCTCGTGCAAGGAAGAATAGGACACCCGACTAGGTTCTTTCTAAAAACCCCGCAGCTCATGATGCCTCCTGAGGTCGATGACCCTTGAGCCGCCAGCAAGGAGGGCCTCACCAGGTAATAAAGCATGCGTTCTCGCAAGAAGGGAAACTACCGCGGGCACATGAAGCTAAGTTATCCTACCACATCCATTTGGAGCATGAACACTTCAGCACAACATCGGAACAATAAGCATAGCATAGTAGCATAAATACCATGGTTCATTACACGCCCCTGCAGGGCCCCCTACTTTTTTCACATGCAGGAAGAAAGGAAAGGTTAAACAAAAGTGGCCCGCACGACCGCAGCAGCTCATGAGGCCGGGCTCCCAAGGCCTCCCGGACTCAGCCCGAGCCCTCTTCGCGCTTCACCGGAGCATGGCGACGGGACGATCCCGCCACCGTCCTCGAAGTGAGCCCAGGGACGTGGCGGCTGGTCATAGCCGCCACTGCTGGTGCTCTCGCTGGAGGAGGAGCCGCCGCTGCTGGACAAGTCGCGGCCGTCGCCAAGAGCAAGCACACCCTCAGCATCGTCGCGGCCGTCGTCGAGACCCAAGCTCTTCGCCGCCACTGTCTTCGGGACAGCACCCTGCGCGGCGACCATCTTCCCCGAACACCCTCACATAGAGGGTCGCGACGCCGTCATACCTTGAGTGGAGGGTGCACCTCCTACTCAGGACGCGCACGGGCGAACATCTGCCAGCCGCGGCTCAAGGCCACATTGCCCGCGGCGGAGACCTCCACCACGGCCACGAGGCCTTGCTGCAGCAACCGTCGGCCTACAGCCAGAGGCCGTCAAGACCAATGGCCAACAGCTCACCGGCAAAGGAGCGCGGGAGCTGGAGCTAGGTGCTAGCCGACATCTCCGACCACACAACGAACTCCGGGAGAACATCCGCCTAATGGAAGCGCGGCCGGGGAGGCCAGGCAACCACGGCACGCCTCCCCTTGGCGTAAGGGCTGCCCCGCCCCGGGCGGCTCCCGTCGCGAGAGGAAACACCACTACGGCCACCAAGGACGACACCGGTCCCCGAAGGAGTACGCCCGCGCCCCCGAGGAGCCACAGCGGGGGTCACGGCGTGCTTGCAGGGGCGGCCCTGCCCCCTGTTAGGCGGTGGCTAGCCGAGCCCCTCCTGGCGAGCTTTCCCCTTCTCTGCGGTAGAGAACCTCTTCGTCGGCACCATAGGAGCTGCAGCGAGATGGCGAGGCAAAGAAGAAGAAGAGAGCGTGCGGCGAGAAGAAGAAGAAGATGAGCAAAGGGGGCTCCGCATTTATAGCCAAGAGGAGGCCAACCGCTGGCCTCCACGATCGTGTGTAATGATGGTTTTTCCTGCATGCAGCAGAGTCTCGTCAAGTCGAACGGTTGCCGAGGCAGCTTGGGGAAGCGGAGGCGCCCACGTCCCATCAATTGCCATGCGTCGACCAAGGCCGCAGGCGGTTAGGGCCCGCGGCGCTCCACACTTGCCCTTTGGCTTCGCCTCGAAGCCAAGTTCGAGCGTGCCTTGGGCCCGGGGCCTACTGTCGGCATCCTAGGAATGGGGGTACCCAGACTTTCCTGCCTGCGGCCCACGGCGTAGCTCCGTCAACGGCCCGGTACGGCCCAGCTTCAGCAGCAACAACTCAAGACCCTCGCGAGGGGCCAAGCCTCGCGAGGCGGACGACACACAGACCTCCCTTTGGGTGGCCTCACTAGGCTGGCTCCTGAGGAGCGGAGATATCAATTTAAGGTGTACCTCGCGAGGTTCATATGACGTGAGCCATGACGACCAAGGCCAGGCGGGCGCCTGCGGGCATAGTGTACCAGCTTCCTCTTTGGTGCTAAGGAGGTAAGCGCAGGCGCGGAGTCCCGAGGGATCAAGCAAAGGTTTCCATATCGGTGCAACAAGACCAAGACAGCCACAATGGCAGGACGGAGGTCATCATGGAGCCCACCGCGGCGTCACCACCAGAGCCTTTTGCAGGCAAAGACTACTTTTGTCAGGATAGCTTGTACTAGTTGTTCCGCTTCAAATTTGGCCGTTGTAGGATCCCTTCCCGCCTACATTTGGGAAGAGGACCAAGGCCACTATAAATAGGACTTAGCCACCACCATAGAGGGGACGGACCAAATCCACTGTACTAGTTCATCCTCAGCCCCTCGAGGTAATCCACGACAAAGCTGGAGTAGGGTATTACACCACAAGGTGGCCCAAACGAGGATAAACTGCTGTGTCTCTTGTCCCTAGGGTTCGTCGAGCTAGGCTGTGGAATCGTTGGGCAGGCAAATAGGGAGGTGAGAGTTCTTCGCATGCACCCCAAAGTTCGAACCTCTCAAGGGTCTGCGGAACCCTGAATCCGACAGAGCAGGCTAGGCGTCTCCTGCTATCTAAAACAGTTGTCCATACAAATTTTCCTTCATAATAGCTAGGTTCAAATGTTTATCCAGTCAGCATGCCTGTTGTGATGTCCGTGCATCTATTGATGTGGAACAAAATAATTTTTTCGGGTCATGTAATAACAGCAATTACTTTCCAAACAATAATAGACGAAGCATTGGACATGGTATAGTTCATGCGCAAGCCCAACATTCCAAGTTCAACTTCCACATCAAACTCATGTTCACAGATATCTGCACATTCATAGATAATGTCCACAACCATGATTCACTTCAATGCCAAAAAAATGTGAGGAGAGTTATAAATAAAGAAAAACCTCTAGTTCCTACTACCAGTGCGAGCACAACAAGTCAAGACCATGCATAATTAATTATATTTTGGTCATTTTTTGACTAATCGTGAATAACTTCTGGAAGTAGGTATAATATCTAATGCCGGACGTGGCTGGGGTCCATGATGTTTTCAGCCAAACCGGGCAACACACGGGTGTCTATGCTTATGACGGGGTGGTCGTAGCATTCGTGGGTTCAGAGCGGCGGCGGCTCCCGTGGTCTACTATTCCTCGGTGTCGGCGGTGGCCGCAAACGTGTTGGCCACCTCCGCCAGCATGCCGCGGTTCCGCCAACGTTTGCGTTGGATGGTACAACCAAACACGGTGCAGCGGACGCCGTGGTCCCCTGTGTGCTGGCGTGCAGCAACTGGCCACTCCTCTACGAGCAGGCTTGGAGTGTCGAGTTGATGCACCTGGGGCCAGCTTAGAGCGGCGGCTTGCTCCTCCGCTTGCCCGCCTACAGCCTCGCCCATGGTACTAACGGCCTGGGGCGGGGAGGGAGGTGGGGCAGTGAGTTGCCTGGCTTGTCGGGGCACCCAGCCGGCTTTTTATGCCGGAGAACTCGTCTTCCTGCTCACCGGATGCTACGGAGAGTGTGGAGAAAATGGTGTGGTGTGGTTCTTTCCAGGCGTCTGCCCTCGTTTAAATTGCGAGCGGACAAGAGGAGCCAGCTGACGTTGTGTTCTAAAATGCCGGCCGGCTCGCGGATGGACATGTTGCCGGCACACACGCGGATTCAATGGAGGCAGGCGGGGTAGTCTGAAGCCGGTTGCATGCGGCGAGGAGGCGTGTTCAGTCTGGCCTGCAGTGAGTGGGGCCCTCTTGATAGGCGCGCCGGTTCCATGCCTACGCTATAAGAGGTCGCGTCCGTGTCAGAGCAGTCACTCCCTCCGGTCCATTTTTCTTTGGGTATAACAAAATCTCGTTTTCCATTCACATTTTACAAGTAAACTTCGTGGACAAACTTTGACCCAAAATACGATGGGGACTAGTAAACCAGGACGGAGGTAGTGGTTTTTTTTATCAAAGAAGGGCTTCCCCCTTCCGATTTTCATTACTGAAAACCAACATCGAAACCATAGTATTTTCCCTAGAACTACCAGGTTCAACATTTCGCAACATAAACCCATACAACCATATGCCAAGGAGGTAGTAGTTATGAATTCAATTTTCTCTCCATACCAATCGTTCTAAAACTACATAGTACTTACTAGCAAGATGTCAGTGCATTGCATGTAACATAAAGATGCATTTGTATGAGTAGTTTATCTTGTGAGAGAAAAGGATGAACGAGGGAAGGCCTTATTTGCAAATGTGGAGAGGTGTGTGGGTACCTTTTTGCAAAATTGCCATAGTTTCCTTCCTATCTGTCAGATATAAACCAGGCGGCATATATTGCAGGATGGCAGGCACACCACCATCACCAACTCTGTTTTCTTATAAGAGTGTGGATAACGTGCCATTGAAAATCAGAACTCTTACCCCGCTAAAAAAATGATGTTTAAAACATGGCTACTCGATCAGTGGCAACTGGCGAGCCACTGCCTCCAGGTCGTTCACCTGTGGTCCTAACCATCAACTCCTACGGATCAAATTATCACGCGAGCTGACTATTCCTACAAAGGTGCGCTCCACCACGTACCCGGTACCCGCGCATGCAGCAATCGTGCACCTAGGGTTTTAGGGTTTATTTGTTAAAGGTGCCTTTACGTAACTCTCATGTGTGCGAGACGGCGCGAGACTGATTGAGTGCGTGCGCCTCTTCTCTTTGTACATGTACTCCACCGTTTGTCTGGTGTCCACAAAATTACACAGTAGTAATAACTAGTAGCAAGGTGCCAATGCGTTGCCACACGATCAAAGTAGATTAATACATATTCACCGATTTGATAAAAAAAGAGTCTAGTTTTGAAATACGTATATCACTGAAAATATGTTATGTTTCACTTAAAATATATTCCATTGGCGGTTTTGATGAGATAAGGAAGGAATGTGGTTGGTTTCAAGATTCGAGTAGTGGTATCTATACCTACCTATACTAATTTGAGACTCCCTGAAAATTACCACGTTAATTAGAAATTAAGCGCCGTTTATCTGGTGGGACCCCGTGTTATGTATTCTTATAGCCATTAGATGACTCCTAGCTGGGCTAACTATTGCACATGGCTGCCTCTTATTTTATAATGAAGAAAAAAACCTATATGCTCATTGGCCCGTCTTCCTCCTCCGCCTTCTACAATATTCCTCTTTTGCCGCTCTCCATGCCCTAGGCCTAGAGGCTCCATCCATGAGATGTGGTCTCAGTATTCAGGTTGATGATGATGTCGGCCAGTGGCGCTCCCATTCATGGCCGGCGAGTAGAAGCTGCAGCTTCCGTCGTGCCCTAACAAGGATCAAAGTTAATCCGAATGCCTTTGTCATTCTCACCTTCTTTTGGCTGCAGGCTATATCGTTGACAATCAGGGGAGTTTGCTCCCGAACTTCTAGGGCTCGCCGTGTAGACACAGTTTTCCATAGCAAACAGAGCGTCTCTGCCATCAAGGTCCTTGCCAACGGTGATCTCCTGGTTAATCGGATAATTGAGTCCGAGAAACAGAGAGTGTGAACCAAGGCTATTGACCCGCCTCCAACTAAAAAATCCTGAAGGCCCCAACAAGCTGGTATCCTGCTCATAGACGTAACAGCCACTATCCGGATACTCACGTATTTTCACGGTGCTTGTATACAGTGGGGTTTTAGCAATATAACTTTTCCGACTCATGTGTCCGAATGATCATCAGTCTTTTGCCGTCGTCTTATCGAGTGAGGAACCAGTTGTGCTTCCCCGTTTTTGGCAAAGGTGGTGTGATTACAAAGGGCAGTAACTGTAGGGACACTGTATCATATCAAAAAGGACAGGCATTGTTAATGTAAGATCAGCATTGTTCAGAGTATGAGTAGGATAATGCAAGAAACATCATTGTTAATGTAAGATCAGCATTGTTAATGTAAGATCAGCATTGATATGTCCCTGTTGGAACTGGGAGGAAAATACAGGGAAATGTATACTGGGTTCGAAAATATAGAAGTGCCATCCATGGTTATACTCATGTTATCTCGCAATCGATTCTTCACAGGAAACTACCAGGTCATGCATGTTATGGAATCATGTTCCGTCCTCACAAACAAATTCTTCAAGGTAACTAACAGACCATGCATTGTTATATACTCATGTTCTGTGGGCAAATTTTTTGTGAGGATATTATTCTAGCCATTGATTGCTGAAGGGCGAATATAGGTATGTACACATGGTAAGCATTACAGGATTTCACTACTTCCAAATACAGAGTTCTCCTTATGCACATTTACTTCCCTAATGTATGGTTAGATGAAACCAACAGTGTGGTGCATGTTTCTACATCATAAAAATGAGGAAACTAATATGGCCATTGATACACACTCATATTTAGTAGTAGTATATAGATTACTGTAAAATAAGGAGAATATCCATATATTCCTAACCGTTTCATTATTCAGGGGTACAAATTGGCTGTAATGACATGATCACAATCGCATGAATTAACTCATTCCAAATATAGATGATTTACGGCGTCTGTAATACATTGCCATAGTTCTACTCAAATTCTGCTCAAACAGGGATATGCCAATCATCACCAAAACTTCAAACAGTGTCATGGCGTCATCATTAACATGAGAAGGAAACAACTTACACGCGCCTTCCCAGCAATACGTGGTACCATCTGCTTTGTCGATCACGTAGATGATGCCATTGTGTTCAATAGCATCACAGAAGTGTGTATCAGCTTTGACGATGATCCACTGCGAGCTGAGGTGTCTCCAGCTAAAGAAGGCACCGGCGTAAAGATAGGCGAGTCCGCGGTCGAACAAGGCAATTAGCTTGAAGTCTGCGTAATTCGCATGTCGTGTGGCCACTTGGCAGATTACAATCTTCTGCAAAACAAGGTTCGTCCAACTGACGTGGTAATCTAGATGACTAGGACCGTGATGGTAAAACTCTATATAATCCAATGGAGGAAGGATAATCTCATGGGAGGTCTGGAAGTTCACGAGTGCCAACTTTTTACCGTCTTCTCTAAAGGCAGCCATCGAGTGGGAATTCATGCCGACCCAGTACATACCTGCCAAGAAGTTTCGGGCGATGGTGATCGGATCAAAGTCAAGGGAAATGATGTACGGTGACCCACTACATACCTGCAAAGAAGTTTCGGCTAATGGAGATCGGATTGAAGTCGAGGGGCATCATGTACGCCTCCGTATCATGGTGAGCCAATCTTGCAAGATCAGATAGCAGCAAGCAGGGTGTCTTCAAAAGCTTTGGCCTCGCTTCGATGATGGCCGTGTGCATGCCCCTCGAGCATCCAGCCAGCCGCAGGGTGCTCAACATATCCATACATGAACAACAGAGGCCGAGGACGTCACTGGGGAGATTGCTCCAATCGCGGCTCATATGGATCCTGCGCGGTTCGCGTTCGGCCATGGTGGAGTTTGGAAGGTGGGGTTTTGGGGGGCTTGATTTACGGGGGAGAAGGTTGTCGGTGCTGGAGCGGCTAGCGAGGGAATAGTGGTACTGGGGGAGGCGAGCGAGGCGAGGGTATGCGGGGGCACAGTGAGATAATGAAGAGTGACCTCAGGATCTCCGGCGAGACGGAGATGGAGATGGAGTGGTGCTAGGGGAGAGGGAGCTGAGGCGAGGCATGCTATACAGCGGCGGTGACAGTGACTGCACAGTGCACAAGGTGAGGCTGACTTTGGTAACCCGGACATGCCGCCTGGACTGGTGTCACCTCGGGCGCAGGGTCTTGTCACTTCACTGTGAGGACGGGATGAATAATAGTATTTTGGCCATCAAGTGTACCACAGTTGTACTACTACTACTTGTAGGAGTAGTAGGAACATGAGTACACTCCCGTGCTAGCATGCCTCTGGGTTCACGTCATCCTCCAGCTATCATCCATATTGCGAGCAGAACCAAATTCTCGTGCATGCGGAAGCGCGAAGAAGGACTTTTCTTTTTTGGGGATAACCGCATATTCCTTAACCGTATTAGGAACATGAGTAGTACTCCCTCCTGTCCTCTTTTGTCTGTGCATAACTTTTTTCAGTATTTCTCTAATTAGTCTGCGTATATACCCTTTTGCATGCGCCCATTTCCCTCCATGCCCCGCATTCACAGCATTAATTAGCGTATGCATGAGCAGCTGCAGCCCGACAGCAGCCAATAAACTGCAGCATGCAAGTGGGCCACTCTATGTGCTTGGGAGAGGGAAAAGGCAACCGAAGAGCCCGTCCAATACATTGCATGCAGCAGTCAAACCACCACACCTCTCCTCATGAATGTGCATAACTTCTCCCATTTACTTCTCCATCGGGAACCGATTTTCCTCAGTTTTTTCACTACTCCTTGATATTCATTTGCATCGAAACCACACTGCATTCACATTGTTTTAACCTCTTCACATCCTCCTGGAGTAATTCCGAAGCCCCTATAAATAATCATCTTCTTCAGTTAGATTAGCCATCTAATCCTAATTCTCCAAACCATAGCCCTCTGGTCCTGCGGTTCCAAATGGCGAAAGAGATCGAGATGCAGGTTTTTAGCGTCCAACATGTCCTCATCGAAGGCTCGTTGAGCATAGTTGCCACAGTCACCGACCACCCAAGGGTTGTTCGGAAGTGGATCAACAATGTATCCAACTCCCTCCAAAAGGTGGAGATGAATGTCATCGGTCTCGACGCAGAGTACACGCAGCGTGCCACTGGGAAGATCCAACGCGCCGCTGTCCTTCAGTTGTGCCTCGAAGATGATGTTTTGGTGTACCACATCATACACGCGCCCTCTATACCAGGTGAGCTTCACGATTTCTTGTCTCGGGAGGACATATACTTCTGTGGGGCAGCCATCGCAGGGGAAAAACAGAAGTTGGAGCCGTACAACCTTGATTTGAAAAGCATCGTTGACCTACAAACCAGAATAAAAATTCATGTAGAAGATTGTGATAAACCGACACCATCCCTATTCGACGTAGCAAATTTTGTGCTAGGAACAAATCTTCAGAAGGGTGATGAGAGGCTGACATTAAGGTCGTCTGGATGGGAGAATTATCCCTTGATGTACGAGCGGATAAAATATGCTGCCCTCCATGCCCGTGTGAGTTTTGAGATAGCTGCAAGGTCGAGAGAGCATGTTGCGAAGCTGTCTCCCACGGAAAATGAGAACAAGTAGAAGAAGAAGAAGATGCTGCACCAGCAGCAGGGCATTATGGATGGATGAACTATTTCCTCTCTTGTAAAAAAAATATTCCCTCTCTATGTATATTGATATAGATGGACTATTTCTATGGTGTGCATGTCTTTGGAACAAGTAGTAGCGTGGGTCCGCGTGACTATAAGGAACTATTTATCCGCCTAGCTTTCTCTACTACTCCTTCTAGTGATCGGTATGCAATGCATGTGTCCGTAGACATGACAGCTTGTCCATGGAAGTTTAACTACGGTGACTGTTGAGGATATAGACCTTAGAGTCACCCGCCAGGAGGGGCCGGGTTACTCGCGTAGTCATTATCAGAAGCCCGGAGCCAAGCTTGAAGACGATGGGCTGAGACCCGGATACGGCTTAAAGCCCGTAGTTATAATCATTATTATAGTAGAACTTGTAGTATAAGGCAAGTATAGTTTAGAGTCCGGGCCGGACACTCTTATAAGCCGGCCGGGACTCTGAGGGCTGCTGGGCGTCAGCCTCCCTATATAAAGGGACGGCCCGGCAGCGGTTTGGGGAGAGAGAAATCTGATCGAGAGCTGGGCATAGCTGTTTAGCTCCCTGGTAATTGTAACCCTAATCAATATCACCTCAAACTGGACGTAGGCTTTTACCTTCACCGTAAGGGGCCGAACCAGTATAAACCCTCGTGTTCCTTGTCCCGCATAACCCCTTCAAGCTTTCTAGTTGCGATGGCTCCACGACTAAGTCCTAGCTCGAGGACATCTGCCGTGACAATTCCACGACAGTTGGCGCCCACCGTGGGGCCAGCGCACGGTGGATTTGAGTTCTTGAAGGGCAGCTTCGAAGGGCTCAAGGGATACGCGGTGGGCCGGATGACCAAGAGTCGTCGCGGCAAGCTCTACATCGACGATACAAACTGGGGCCCCGACGCCGGCTCAATTGAGTACGGGTACCGGGTCCCCTTCGGCGGAATTCATGTTTTCATTGGCGAAATCGGTGAGCCGGGCCCCGAGCCAGATCTCTGTGCCGATCTCATCGAAACGGCTTAGCGTGCACGACCCGCCCGGGCCCGGCCTTCCTTAAGGCGCGCTCTTGTGGGATGCATCCATGGAGGGCCCTCTGATCCATCTGGGTCTGGTGATGAGGCGGCCGCCGGCTCTGACGGCGAGTCGGCCACCGATGAGTCAAGCTCGTTGTACCAACTTCAAGATGGCAGGCTCATGGGTTGTTTCGATGGCGACAGCATTCCGGATCTTTTTGAGCCGCCAAGTCAGGTTGGAGTTTTTATGGCTGGGGCACAGCTTGTTCAGAACCCCGCTGCCGGATCGGGAAACCCGGTGCCTTCTCCGGCTCAGGTGCTGATGGATCTCACGGACAAGATGACGGCCCTGTTAACCACCACGGTTGACCCGGCGGATCAAGCCCAACATGATGCGGAGGTGGCACAGTTGAAATTGGATCTGATAAAAGCTAAGGAGGATCTTGCAGCGGAAGGAATCAGGCTGGCTGCGGAGCGGGCGGCTATCGATGCCCAGACTCAGCTGATTCAGGCGCAGTCCTTCCAACTCACGATGGATCAGAACGCGGCCAATGAGGTCATGAGAAGGAGGCATCAAAAGTCCCAGTCCCGACTCCCGCCGGTTTACGATCCGCGCAACCTCTTCAACACGCCGGGTGCAGGGTCTAGTAACCCGCCAGGGGTCATAGCACCCGGGTCTGGACCCCTTATTCAGCCACGGGTGATGGGGCCTCCCCAGGTGCCCCCTGCCCCGTCTCAGTATGTGCCAATACCCCCGGGTCATTATAATAACCCACTGGAGAACATGGTCGCTGCAAGAGCACGGCTGGCGGCCCTCCCCGTTGACGGAGACTCTCCGACGGCTATTGAGACCCGCCGGGTCAGGGAACACCTTCAGACAGCACTGGCGCAGCAAGAGGCATACTCTTACAGCCGGGACAGGATCCACTCGACCCCTCGTCCAGGCCAGAGCCCGAGTTACAGCCGGCACATGGTCTCAGCGACCGGCTCAAGTAACGTCCGACGCCATGACCCGCCCCCTGGCCATGGCCCGGTTCATAATGGAGCCTTTTACGCAGCGGACCAAGCGCGGCAAGAGGCGGAGAAAGTGCCTCAATTGACGGCTTACCAGACCCCCCCAGCTTATCCGACGACTTCCGTTGATGTGGGTATCCCTACCAGGACCGGGGGTGTCCCTTGTTTGGTGACAGCTATCCGTAATGAACGTCTACCTAAAGACTTCAAAGGCCCTAGGAAGGTGCCTAACTACACAGCTGACTTACAGCCTGCGGCCTGGATTGAGAGTTATGAGATGGCTATGGAATTGCTGGAGGTCAGTGAGGCGGCCATGGCCAAGTATTTCACCATGATGTTAGATGGAACTGCCCGCACATGGTTGAAAGGGCTACCACCGAATTCCATTGGGTCCTGGGCCGAGCTGAAAGCCCGGTTCATCCAAAACTTCAAGGATACCTGTAGGCAGTCTATGTCAATCGTGGATTTGACTAACTGTAAGCAGCAGGAGGGTGAATCCACGACCCATTGGGTTCGCCGGGTCAAGGAAATCATACATTCACCAGATAAGATGGATGCCGGTTCTGTAGTCTTAATGTTGGAACAAAACTGTCGCTTTGTGCCCCTAAAGATGAAACTCGGGCGGCTCAAACGCGACTGCACCGATATGGGTACACTAATGGCGGCTCTTGTCAAGTACGCCGATTCCGATGGTACCAAGGATCCCCCTTCAGATGATGAAAGGACAGGGAAGGGAAAGAAGAACGGCAATGGCAAGGGTCCTCAGTTTAACCCGGGGATCCAAGGAGGAGGCAAGCGCAAGGCCGATGGCAGCCTAGAATTTGTAGCCAATGCCAACTCCCAAGGTAATAACCAGCGAAGAAAGGGGAGGCCCCCTCCCCGAGGCGGCGGGTCAGGTCCAACGCTGGAGCAGCTGTTGAATGAACCTTGTCCAAGGCACGGTTCTAGAGAGAAGCCGGCGACTCATCTGTGGAAGGATTGCGCGATCATGAAGGCCTTTAATAATTACAATGGCCCGGGCGGCGGCTCAGGTGCTGGCGGTTTTCATGGCCCGGGCGGCGGCTCAAACTCCGGTCCTCAGAATGGTCAAGGGGGCTTTAATCAACAGGCTGGCCAGGGTCATCAACAGCAGCAGGGGGGTTATCAGACCAATCCAAAGCAGCTAAGCGGTGGACAGTATCATGTATTTACCACTAGTCTGTGCAAGCGAGATCAGAAGCTTCACAAGAGGGCTGTGAATGCTGTTGAGCCGGCAGTCCCACGCTACTTACGATGGTCTGAGCAGCCCATAGTGTGGAGTAGGGAGGATCACCCTCCTCGGGTGGATAACCCGGGCCACTTGGCCTTAGTGGTGGCTCCTCAAGTGGGAGGATATAAGTTCACAAAGGTGCTCATGGATGGAGGCAGCAGCATCAACATCCTCTATTATGAGACTTTTCGTCGTATGGGGTTGGTTGATAAGAACCTCAGCCAGTCCAACACTATCTTTCATGGTGTAGTACCTGGTAAGTCGGCTTATCCAGTGGGCAAGATCGAATTGGAAGTGGCTTTTGGTGATGAGAATAACTATAGGGTGGAGAAATTGACCTTTGAAGTGGTCAAGATAAGAAGTCCATACCATGCTATATTTGGACGGCCGGCTTATGCCAAGTTTATGGCACGGCCATGTTATGTGTACTTACAGCTCAAGATGCCGGGTCACAACGGGACCATTACGGTTCATGGCAGCCAGAAAGTGGCTCTGGAGTGTGAGGAAGGTGGTGCGGCTTATGCAGAATCTGTTTGTGCCACAGAGGAGTTGAAGTTTTACAAGGACAATGTTGACCCAACAGATATGACCTCTCTGAAAAAGCCGACGATGGAGAACGAGCCGGCGATGAAATTTAAGTCGGCTGATGAAACTAAGCTTGTTGATTTTGTTCCAGGAGATTCATCTCAGCAGTTTAGCATCAGTGCCAATCTGGACCCAAAATAGGAAAACGCGCTCATCGAGTTCATCCGTGAGTATAGGGGCATCTTCGCATGGAAACCTTCTAACATGCCTGGTGTACCTAGAGAACTCGCTGAGCATACTCTCAATGTTGATCCGAAATTTAAACCGGTCAGACAATTCCTTCGGCGGTTTAATGAGGAAAGGCGGAAAGCTATTGGTGAAGAAGTAGCTCGGCTCTTGGCGGCCGGGTTTATCGTTGAAGTTCTTCACCCAGAGTGGTTGGCTAACCCGGTGCTTGTACTCAAGAAGAACGGCACCTGGCGGATGTGTGTGGACTACACGGACTTGAACAAGGCGTGTCCGGCTGATCCTTTTGCCCTCCCCCGTATTGATCAAATCATTGATGCTACGGCAGGTTGTGCACGTTTAAGTTTCTTGGATGCTTATTCTGGTTATCATCAGATCAAGATGGCAGTTAAGGACCAGGAGAAGACGACGTTTATTACTCCCTTTGGAGCCTTCTGCTATGTGTCTATGCCCTTTGGACTCAAGTGTGCACAGGCGACTTACCAGCGTTGTGTACAGAACTGTCTTCATAAACAGATTGGGCGCAATGTTCACGCTTATGTGGACGACATTGTGGTTAAATCCATCAAAGAGGAAACCCTGATAGATGATTTAAGGGAAAGCTTTGATAATCTCCGGGTCTATAAGATGATGCTTAACCTGGCCAAGTGTGTCTTTGGTGTTCCTGCAGGCAAACTCTTGGGTTTTTTGGTTTCTGACAGAGGCATTGAGGCTAACCCGGAGAAGATCAAGGCCATCACCTCCCTGGCTAAGCCGGCATGTATAAATGACGTTCAGCTCTTGGCGGGTCGCATAGCTGCTTTAAGACGATTTATAAGCCGTTTGGGTGAGAAGGCCATGCCTCTATATCAGTTAATGAAGAAAACTGATACCTTTGTCTGGAATGATGCAGCTAATACTGCCTTTGAGGATTTAAAGAAGCAGCTGGCAGAGCCCCCAGTCCTTGCTGCTCCGGTTGATAAGGAGCCCTTGCTACTGTATGTGGCGGCAAACGCACGAGCCGTCAGTGTGGCTATTGTGGTGGAACGCAAGGAGGAGGGTAAGGAGCATCCGGTTCAGCGGCTGGTTTATTATGTCAGTGAAGTGCTCATTGAGTCCAAGCAGCGGTACCCGCATTGGCAGAAGCTGGTATATGGTGTGTTCATGGCGAGCCGGAAACTTAAGCATTATTTTCAGGGCCATCCCATCACTGTGGTCAGTTCTGCCCCCCTTGGTGATATCATTCAAAACAGGGAGGCCACAGGGAGAATTGCTAAGTGGGCTATAGAACTTGGACCCCACGGTCTCAAATATGTGCCACGCACTGCTGTTAAGTCTCAGGCCTTGGTGGATTTCATCAATGATTGGACAGAGTCACAAGTGCCTGAGCAAAAGCCGGATAACACATATTGGACTATTCATTTCGATGGGTCCAGGCAGTTGGAGGGCTCGGGGGCTGGCGTTGTATTGGCGTCCCCTAAAGGTGACAAGTTCCATTATGTGCTACAATTGATGTTTCCTTGCACTAACAACGCAGCTGAGTATGAGGCCCTGCTCCATGGTCTTCGGATGGCTAAGGAGATGAGCTTGAGCCGGGTAAGGTGCTTTGGTGACTCAGACTTGGTGGCTCAACAAGTATCAGGCACGTGGGATTCTAAGGATCCTCTCATGGCGGCTTATCGCCGCGAGGTCGACGCCATTGCTGGGCACTTTCAGGGCTACCAAGTGGAGCACATTGATCGCAGGAAGAACGAGGCGGCTGATGCTCTAAGCCGGCTAGGCTCTCAGCGAAAGCCGGTGCCACCTAACACTTTCCTGGACGTCCTGTATAACCCTTCGGTTAAGTTGCCTACAGAGGAAGACTTGGCTGTCCCTGACCCGGAGGCACGGCTAGTGGCGGCTCTTCATGTCATACCAGACTGGACAATGCCATATCTGGCTTATATAACCCGGGGGGAGTTGCCTGAGGATGAAACTTTGGCCAGGCAAATAACCCGGCGGGCTAAGTCAATGATCGTTATCGACGGCGAACTGCATCATCGCAGTGTTTCAGGGGCATTTCAGCGTTGTATCTCCCCTGAGGAAGGTCAAGAGATCTTGCATGAGATCCATGAAGGGGATTGTGGCCATCATGCCGGCTCAAAATCCCTTGTGGCCAAGGCTTTCCTTCATGGTTTTTATTGGCTGACGGCTCATGCCGATGCAGAGGACTTGGTCAGTAAGTGTGATGGTTGCCAAAGGTTCTCACGACGGGCTCATGTGCCGGCTCAGGAGTCGAGGATGATCCCAATCACTTGGCCCTTTGCGGTATGGGGGCTTGATATGGTTGGGCCTTTTAAACGGTCCAAGGATAAGATGACCCACCTCTTGGTGGCAGTTGACAAATTCACCAAGTGGGTGGAAGCTGAGCCAGTTAGCAAGTGCGATGCAGCCACGATGGTTCAATTTATGAAAAAGGTGATTTTCCGTTTTGGCTTTCCGCACAGCATTATAACTGACAATGGCACCAATCTTTCCAAAGGTGCCATGGAAGAGTTTTGTCAACGAGAGCATATCCGACTTGATGTTTCTTCAGTGGCTCATCCTCAATCCAATGGTCAAGCTGAGAGAGCTAACCAGGAAATTCTGAAGGGTATCAAGCCCCGGCTTTTGGTCCCTTTGCAATGGACGCCGGGTTGTTGGGTGGAGGAGTTGCCCTCCGTCTTATGGAGCATTAATACAACTCCTAACAGGTCTACACGCTTCACGCCTTTCTTCATGGTGTATGGAGCAGAAGCAGTCCTCCCCAGCGACATTCGTCACGACTCACCTCGCGTGGCGGCTTATGTTGAGACGGATAATGAACAGGCGCGCCAGGATGCTCTTGACTTGTTGGATGAGCAGCGTGATGTGGCAGCGGCCCGGTCAGCAATTTACCAACAAGACTTGTGCCGATATCATAGCCGCCGGGTCAAATCCCGGGTCTTCCAGGAAGGCGACCTTGTGCTCCGGCTCATCCAGGATCAAACAGATGCACACAAGTTATCCCCACCTTGGGAAGGGCCCTTTGTGGTCAGCAAGAACTTGCACAACGGGTCATATTACCTCATTGATATTCGGGAGCATAAAGATTCACGAAAGTCTGAGGAAGAGACCCGTCGGCCGTGGAACATAGCTCAGCTTCGGCCTTACTACACTTGAGCTACCGGCTCTCGTGGTATACATATTTGTCCCAGCCATGTATATATTATGATAAGCAATAAAGCAAGGCCTCTGTCCTTTTTTCTCCTCCAAATATGCGCGTGTTGTTTTTATTACAAAGATTACATGATGGTTTAAAGGAGGATCCGGCTTATGATCGTATTCGAATCTAGTCGTCAGCAGTAAAGTCACTTGGGGGCTTCCTGTTCAAACATGGGTCGTATTCGAACCAAAGAGAACATAGCTGTCGATACCCATTTGATTGGCAAAGTGCCGAGCTCATTAGGAGGTTACCTTTGGTCATATTTGAATCATAGCTTAACCCCTCTGAGAACCGACATGGATCGTATCCGAATCAGCGTCGTTAAGCAATTTTAAGAATCACTTGGGGGCTTCCTGTTCAAACATGGGTCGTATTCGAACCAAAGAGAACATAGCTGTCGGTACCCTCTTGATTGGCATCTCCACACCCACTGGGGGCTATATGATCGTATTCGAATCTTGGCTTAACCCCTTTGGGCCGAATCTCTGGTCGTATTCGAACCGGAAGCCCCTAAAGTTCCTCTGCTTTATCTCAAGTTTGCTCTGATCATGTCACGGTGAGTACGGCCGGGTTTCACTTTACCGGCTTAACTTTGGTTTACAGTGTTCATTGAACGTCATGGGTGTCATTATGACCGGTAAGGCGGGGTTAAGATACCAACACCGTTGCCCGGGTTACTTAAACCAGAAGTATGCTTACTGGCTGCTAAGTGTTATTACGGCTATGTTAAGCAGATAATTGAGGACCGGTCTCTTTTGATTCATATTCCGGGTTATCTATCCAAGACACCTGATTCTCCGGGCGGTAAGCCGCCTTGAGACTTGTGATTTTCCTTTTTATGCAGGATACTTAAAGGTACCTCTTTAAGGTTGAGAAAAACAAAGGGATGATTATGACCCGGAGAAATATTAAGGAGATAACTTCAAAAGACCTTGGCATTCAGCACGTGCGCGATGGCACGGCAGAGATGAACTGTTGCACCTACTCTATTACAATAACTCTTCAAGTCTAAAAGGTGGAACATTGTTTGATAAACCGCCGGCCAACTTATGATGCTCGCTGAGTGGAAGTCCCCGGCTCATTCCTGTCTTCTCCTCCGGCTGATCCCAAGACCTCGAAGGTTGATGACTTCCAGTTGATGCCGCTGAGAGCTTCGAATTTGGCTTCTTCGTCAATTAACCCGACTGGGTCAATCTCCGGGGCGAAGGTGTGCTGACGAACCGGCGGGATCAGGTTGAGGGCTTCATAGCGAGGGGTTGGAATCCTCTGATTCTCCGTGTCATAACCTGGCTGCTACTTGGTCAGATCGGTGTCGTTCCTGATGAGGGTGGCCACCGGGCGTACAGCCTTCACACACGCCGCGAAGTCCTTCTGACCGAAAGCTCAGCCGTCTTCTTTCAGGCTTGGATAACCCAGGGCGATGTCTGCCGGGTCTAGCTCTGGCAGGAATGCCTTGGCCCGGCTCAGCGTGGCGATTGCTCCGGCTCTCGCGGAGGCCCGTCGCAGCTCTTGGATCCGCTGCGGCAGAACGGCGAGCCGGCGCAGGACTTTGGCCAGATGAGTTGGCACCTCGTTGGATAGGGCCACCACAGCTAAGGCACGCTGTGACCCAGTGTAGAGCTGTTCCACCAGGGTATACATGGCCTTTAACTTGGTGACCACGCTCTTGTTGAGGTTGGCACTCCTGGGACCTGCTTAACAGAATCAGATAAGCCGGTGACACGGATGATTCATGACATATACAAATCTGATGAAAGCCGGTGAGGCGACTTACCGAAGATAGCGGCCACCATTTGGGAAACCTGGCGCTTTAGGCCGGAGAGCTCGGCGGTCTTCTCAGCGAGAGCCTTCTCCGCCTGTTCAGCCCGGGTCACCAGTGCTGCTTTCTCTTCGACCCAGGCTTTTCTCTCAGTGTCAAACTCGGTCTTCAATTTTTCTTGAGTGGAAATGCTGGATAAAAACTTGGCGTTTGCCTTCCGGGTCTCCATCTCCTGCATCTTCAGCCGGCTCTTGAGATCCGCAAGGTCCGCCTCTAGTTTCTTGCCAACAGCCTGCATATATTTCCGGGTTATTAACAGTCATTATATAAGTCCCAAGCATTTTCCAAGCAAAGACACTTGGCACATGGGGGCTAATGCATGTTGAACGTATCTATCTACATATTGCCGGTTTAGTTGAGTAAGCCGGAACCTAAGTCTACAACATATTCAAGCATAAGTCGTTGACTTGGGGTCTAGCATGGCAAAGGTAACTATGCAGTAAGTAAGAGAATAGCAGAGGAATACCTCAGATTTTTGTTGGATCTGGTTGACCATGGCGACCTCGGCGTCCCGGCTCTTGTGTACTTGGCTGATGTAGCCAGAGACAAGCTCTCCAATGCTTAAGTCGGTGTAGCCAGAGAGGTCCAGGTTCACCCGGTGGGGCTGCAGCAACTCCCCCTTCGCGGAGCATTTGGCCAACACGGTTGGTCTCCCCGGCTCAACGAACTCCGTCCGGATGATCACCACGTCCGGGTCGTCTGCTGGTGGAGCTGAGCCGGAGACCTCCGGGTTAACCGAAGTTTCGGTCGTTGCCTTGGTACTCGGGGCAGAGGCCTCAGGTGCCGTGTCCATTGGAGTGGTAGCTTCGGGGGCGGAGGTAGCTGGCGGCTCTTGAGCCGTCACCTCCGGTTCAGGTACGTCCGGCACTCCGGCTGACCTGGTCTTCTTTGCTCTTTTGGTGAGCTTTGCCTGGGCACTGACAAGACAGAAGTGTTAGGCACACAAAGAGTAAGTACAGGTAAAGATACTGTAAGATGATTGTTGTTACCCGGCTGCAGTCTTGAAGGCCGGCAGATTTGACTGCATGGAGTCACCCAAAGAGGGGGAGGTCTCCTGATAATTGGAGTCAGAAGAATTGAGTGGCTGACGGATAACACCCGCCAACGGATGAAAAGGGTACAAGTGTGAAAAAACCTCAGTGCGACGCTTTCTTGTTGCGTCGAGTAACCCGGCGGAGAGATCGGTGTCCTTGTTGGTCCGGGTGTGACGCCGGCTTTCGTGAACCTGTCGCTTCAAAAGAAATTGAGGGTCTCGATGAGCTAAAGGATGTGAAAAGCTTACTTTTCGGGTTACCCTTCGGACTTTCAGCTGTGGCAAGGGCTCCGAGTCGGAGGAAAGTGACATTACCTCTTCAACCACCGGGTTACTGGCGCCGGTGTCATCCTGTCAATGAGAAAGTGTTGATAAGGCAGACAGCAACAAATCACAAGTACAGCAAGAATTTAAAGGTTTAGGGGTTACCTCTGACTCGGAGCTGTCACTTAGTTGCATCAGCTCCGAAGCAGTAGGTCTGCTTCCTTTTTTGCGAGGGGCGGCTTTCTTGGCGGCCTTCTTCGCCTTCCTGGCTTTCTTGGCCGCCTCATGGTCATACTTGACCCGCCAGAACTTGTCATCAGCCTGAAAATACAATGGTGAATTCTTACACCAGTTCAGATGAAGGTTATATACAGAAAGGGATAATAAGTTAAAGTCGGCGGCTTACCGCTGGGGCTGGGTTGGTCTTGCAGAAGGGGGCTAACCCGGTCCTTCCACAGTCTGCCAGACTCTCATTTAACAGAGCCTTGGTCTCTTCCTCAGCAACGTCTTCTGGAAGATCGTTGCGACTGTGCCTCTGAGGGTCATCCTTTCGCCCGGTGTACTTACACATTAAGCCGGGGCGGCGGCTCAATGGGATCACCCGCCATGAGATCCAGACCCGGACCAGGTCGATTCCGTTCAGACCATTGCCCAGGAGGGCCTTGATTTTATTGATAGTCGGAAGCAGAGGCTGGCGCTCCGCTGCAGTCAGCTTGTCTGACAGTGGGTGAGTCGGTTCTAGACGTGTGGGGCGAAAGCCGGGCAACGGGTTTTCGTCAGCCGGGGATGTATCTTGGCAGTAGAACCAAGTCATATTCCAGTCCTTGGGGTGGCTCGGCGGCTCTGCGTAAGGGAAAAGACAGTCCCTACGCCGCTGGATGGAGATGCCACCTAACTCCAGACTTGGCCCGTTGGCGCACTCGTTTTGGCGGTTTAAGTAAAACAGCTCTCGGAAGAGCAGCAGACTCGGCTCTTCTCCAAGGTACACTTCGCAAAAGACTTGGAAATTGCAGATGTTGGATACGGAGTTGGGTCCTATATCTTGAGGACGCAAGTCGAAGAAGTTGAGCACATCCCTAAAAAACTTTGAGTCGGGCGGTGCGAAGCCCCGGCTCATATGATCTGCGAAGATCACTACCTCCCCGTCCCTTGGCTGTGGTCTCTCTTCCGATGGGTCAGGGGCACGGTAGGACATGATTACCTTCTTAGGCAAATATCTGGACTTAACAAAATTGGCCAGGGTCTCGTTGGTGACGTTGGACCTCATCCAATTGCAAGTGATGGGAGCCTTGGGAGGCATGGTGAAAGTTGGTGGTCTATGACAAAAAGGAAAATATCCGGGTTAATTATAAGCCGGAGATCTATAACAGAGTAGCCTGTGCTGCTGTGCACCAGTGTCATCCCTGGACCAGTAATGCTGACACGCACAGTACAAATGGAGGATTTATAACAGAGTAGCAATCACACACTTATTACATCGAATATCTCCATAGAGACTAAGTATAATAAACATGGCTTAAGGCCATCTAATAACGATAACAGCGGAAGACTTGGAAGATAAGTGAGTCCATCAACTCCAGCGGCATCACTGAGTATAAGACCACGACCTAAGGCACCTTACTCGTCGTCTGAAAAGTCTGCAACATGAAACGTTGCAGCCGAAACGGGTCAGCACATGGAATATGCTGGCAATGTAACACATAGAGAATAGTGAACAATAATAATGCTATACTATATGCATATATGGCTGGTGGAAAGCTCTATGGTTACAGTTTTGCGAAAAGCCAATTTTATCCTACTTCAAAGGAATAAATTTTATTTAACTATCATGGTGGTTGTGAAACATTGAGATGGTTGACAGCATCTCAATCCCAATTAAAAAGTCATCAATAACCCAACAAAATTAATTAGAAGTAACATAGTGTTGAGATTCACATGATAATCCAAGTACTAGATACTCAAGTTGTCCGTAACCGGGGACACGGCTAATCATGATCAGTTTGTACACTCTGCAGAGGTTTGTGCACTTTTCCCCACAAGACTCGATCTCCTCCGTTGGATTACTCGCACTACATGGTGTTTGAGTAACGGACGACCGAGACATAGTCTTTCAGAAGCGTTAGCACCTTACGATGGGTAGACCGGTACACCTACATCCCCTACATCTGCTAGTCTACCACTGTAAGAGTTCACACAACTTAGTCAACTATGCTAGAGCCCATAATAGCTTGCGGCTGCACACGGAAGTTTCTAGCATGAATAATCTCATGATCCCTTTGAACCTGGGTGGCGGTCCAAAAGAAAAACAGGCAATCCTGGAATACCCAGGTACCTCAATCCACCCAGATGTGAGTTTAAGTTGCCACCTTAAGTAAACCATTAATTAACAATCTCACATCTGTCATGAATTTCACTCAAACCCAATCCACGTCTACGAGCATAGCATGGCAATAATAAAAGCAACGTAGAAGTAACTCCCAAGGGTTTGATAGAAAAACAGGTAATAGGTACTACCTCAACTACTTCCCAATACCCACAGTTTATTAGATCCTAATCATGCAATGTGTTTGAAAGAATAGATCTAATGCAATAAAACTGGGTATGAACGGGGTATGATCAAAGTGTTACTTGCCTTGCTGATGATCCGCAAAACCTAGCGATTCGAAGTAACAAGCGGCACACTCCGGGTACTCTAACGCAAACAAACAAGCATACAATCAGTACTCAACTAATGTACAGGTAAAACTCGAATGAAAGATCCAACCAGAAAGTTCAACTTAAGAACTCCGGTTTGCAAAAAGAATCAACTCGAAAGAAACAACGAAAGTCAAACGGCGGAAGAAAGAAACTTCGTTTGCTAATCTGGATCTAGGTCAAATTTTACTGTAGCAAAAACTTGTTTGAGTAGGTTAAACTGAAAGAGAATTTCGAGACGAAACTCTAGGCGCTTGAATCACCAGATTCCGATAAACGAGCGAGAAGTTAAACAGAAACGAAGATTCGATCAGAAATCGAATCTGAGAAAATAACGAGAAAAATCCGACGAAAAAGAAAAACGGACGAACGGTTAAATAACGGACGTTCGTTAACAGAGAAAAACCGATGAACGCGTTCATTAAAACGAACGGTTCGGTGAACGCTCGTAAAATAAGAAAACCGAAAAAAATCCGATCTAGGGTTTTTTTTTAAATTAAGGGTTTTTTTTTTAAAAAAAACCGGTCAACGGGGCGAGATCTACCTCGTCGGGGTAGAGCTCCGGCGGGGCTCCGGCTAGCTCCGGCGAGGGCGGCGGGGCTCGGGCTCGGGGGCAGCGGGGTGCGGCGGCGCAAGGCGGCGGCGGCGCGGGGCTCGGCGAGCGGCGGCGGCGCGGGTGCGGGCGGCGGCGGCGCGGGTGCGGGCGGCGGGGTGCGGCGGCGGGTGCGACGGCGGCGGTGAGAAGGGAAGAGGCGACGGGGGGTATATAAGAGGGGGAGGGGGTGCTTGGAGGAGGGGCAAAGGCGGCGGCGGGCGGCGTGTCCGAGCCGGACTCCGGCGGCGGCGGGCGGCGTGCTGCGCGAGGAGACGACGGGCGGCGCGGGCTGTCGGCTGGGCCTTTGGCCCAGTCGGCGCGGGCGTTTTTTTTTGAAAGTTCCGCGAAGAAAAATGCGTAGAAAAAAATATAAAAATCAGAAAAATATGAACTAAATTTTCCCCGTCTAGTTAAAAAATCTAGAATAGGGTGAACATTTTTAAAATCAAAAATAAACATTTTGAAAACATGCATATTTTTTTAAATGCAATAAAAATTGCAAATAAAATCCAATAAATTCCAAATAATGATTTTAACATTTTTCCTCCAGTATTTCAATTGTTTTGGAGAAGTCATATTTTCTCCTCTCGTATATTTTAAGAATGAAATATTTTTCCGGAGAGAAAATAATTAAAACCAAAATCCTCGTTTGAAAAATCAAAAGAAAATTCGAGAAAATCCCCAACTCTCTCCGAGGGTCCTTGAGTTGCGTAGGATTTATCGAGAATTTGTCAAAATGCAATAAAACATGATATGCAATGATGCTCTATGTATAACATTCCAAATTGAAAATTTGGGATGTTACAAACCTACCCCCCTTAAGATGAATCTCGCCCTCGAGATTCGGGTTGGCTAGAAAACAGGTGGGAGTGGTTTTTCCGTAGATCATCCTCTCGCTCCCATGTGGCCTCATCTTCCGTGTGGTGACTCCACTGAACTTTGCAAAACTTGATGACCTTGCTGCGGGTAACTCGGCTGGCATACTCGAGAATCTTAACTAGTTTCTCCTCATAAGTCAAATCACTTTCCAACTGAATCGCTTCCAGTGGCACAGTATCTCTCAGTGGTATCTCAGCCATTTCTGCGTGGCACTTCTTCAACTGCGAAACATGAAATACATCATGTACTTCAGTCAATCCTTCGGGCAATTCCAGCTTGTAAGCAACTTCTCCCATACGTTCCAACACTCTGTATGGTCCGATAAAACGGGGCGCTAACTTTCCCTTAACTCCAAAGCGCTTCACTCCTCGAAGTGGTGATACTCGAAGATACACTCGGTCTCCGACTTCGTGAACTGTCTCCTTTCGTTTAGAATCAGCATAACTCTTCTGCCTGGACTGGGCTACCTTGAGCCTATCGCGAATCAACCTTACTTTCTGTTCAGACTCCTTAATCAAATCTGGTCCAAACAACTGACGGTCTCCAACTTCGTCCCATAACAACGGTGTTCTACACCGCCTTCCATACAAAGCTTCGAAAGGGGCCATCTTCAAACTGGTTTGATAACTGTTGTTATATGAAAACTCCGCATATGGCAAATTGTCGTCCCAACTAGATCCATAATCTAGTGCACATGCTCTCAACATGTCCTCCAAAATCTGGTTGACTCTTTCGGTCTGTCCATCTGTCTGTGGGTGAAATGCTGTACTAAATTCCAGCCTGGTTCCCAATGTTTCATGTAACTGCTTCCAAAACTTCGAGGTAAATTGGGTTCCTCTGTCTGATACAATGGTCCTCGGAACTCCATGCAAACATACGATCCTGGTCATGTATATCTTAGCCAACTAAGCACTGGTGTAAGTGGTCTTTACTGGAATGAAATGAGCCACTTTCGTCAAACGGTCGACTACAACCCATATCGAGTCATAGCCTGAACGAGTCCTTGGTAATCCTGTGATAAAATCCATGCCTATTTTATCCCACTTCCATTCGGGTATCGGCAATGGTTGCAGCAATCCTGCTGGCTTCTGATGCTCTGCCTTCACTCTCTGACATACATCACAAACTGCTACATAGTCCGCAATATCCTTCTTCATTCCGGTCCACCAGAAAGTGTTCTTCAAATCCAAATACATCTTGGTATTCCCTGGGTGAATCGAGTACGGTGAATCATGGGCTTCTTGCAAAATCAACTTTCTGATCTCCGGATCATTTGGCACATATACGCGGTCCTCAAACCATAAAGTATCGTGCTCATCCTCACGAAATCCCTTGGCTTTTCCTTTGCTCATCTTCTCCTTTATCTCTTTAATCTCCTTATCTGACTTCTGAGCATCTCTGATCCTTTCCATCAAGGTAGACTGAATCTCCAATGTCGCTAAATAGCCTCTCGGGACTATCTCCAAACATAGCTCGCGTAGGTCCTCGGCTAACTCCTGAGGTAACTCTCCTGTCATGTGGGTGCTGATATGACTCTTGCGGCTCAACGCGTCTGCGACTACGTTAGCCTTTCCGGGGTGATAATGCAATCTCATGTCATAATCCTTGATGAGCTCCAACCATCTCCTCTGTCTGAGGTTTAACTCCTTCTGCGTGAAAATGTACTTCAAACTCTTGTGATCCGTGTACACCTCACAATGGTTTCCGATGAGAAAATGTCTCCACGTCTTCAATGCATGCACCACGGCTGCTAATTCCAAATCATGCGTAGCATAATTCTTCTCATGGGGTTTAAGTTGTCGTGAAGCATACGAAACAACTCTTCCTTCCTGCATAAGCACTGCTCCAAGTCCTCGACGAGAAGCGTCGCAATAAACTTCATAGTCCTTGCGTTGATCTGGCAGAATCAACACTGGTGATGTAACCAATCGTTTCTTCAACTCTTGGAAACTAGCTTCACATTCCTCAGTCCAATTGAATTTGGTGTCCTTCTTCAATAGCTCAGTCATGGGCTTAGCAATCTTCGAGAAATTCTCGATGAATCTCCGGTAGTATCCTGCAAGTCCAAGAAAACTCCGGATTTCTCCAACTGTCGTGGGTGATTCCCAAATTGTCACTGTGTCAACCTTGGCAGGGTCTACTGCTATTCCTTCTCCAGAAATAACATGTCCGAGGAATCCAACTTCCTTCAACCAAAACTCACATTTGCTGAACTTGGCATATAACTGATGTTCTCTGAGCTTCTCAAGTACCAATCGCAAATGCTCCTCATGCCCTTCCTCATCCTTGGAAAAGATTAAAATATCATCAATGAATACCACGACGAACTTATCCAAAAACTCCATAAATACTTTGTTCATCAGGTTCATGAAATAGGCAGGTGCGTTAGTCAGTCCAAATGACATAACGGTATACTCATACAATCCATATCTGGTGGTAAATGCCGTCTTGGGTATATCCTGTTCTCGAATCTTTAACTGATGGTATCCTGATCGTAGATCGATCTTGGAAAATACTTTAGCTCCTTGCAGGTGGTCAAACAAATCATTGATCATCGGCAGTGGGTACTTGTTTTTGATGGTCACTTCATTCAATCCTCGGTAATCAACAACCATCCTTAGTGATCCATCTTTCTTCTCCACTAGAAGTACTGGTGATCCCCAAGGTGACGAACTTGGGCGAATATAGCCTTTATCCAGTAACTCCTTGATCTGTTTCTTAATTTCCTCCAAATCCTTTGCGGGCATCCTGTACGGTCTCTTAGATATTGGCCCTGTGCCTGGCAAAAGTTCAATCAAAAACTCAATGTCTCTGTCTGGTGGCATGCCTGGCAACTCTTCTGGAAATACATCCGGATAGTCCTTCACCACTGGTACTTCCTCCTGTACAACTCCTGATAAGGAATTTACTTGAGTCCTCTTCGGCACATGCCTGGATACATACTTGATCCGTTTTCCTTCTGGGGTGGTAAGCAAAATCGTCTTGCTGGCACAATCGATGTTTCCTCCATACAACGATAGCCAATCCATTCCCAGAATCACATCCAAACCTTGCGATTCCAAAACAATGAGATCTGAGGGGAAAACATGCCTACCAATGGCCAATGGTATCTGAAAACATCCTTGGGTGGCCATATACTCTGCTCCTGGTGAGGTTACTAACATAGGGTTTTTGAGAACTTTGGTGGACATCTTAAACTTGTTCATGAATCCCCTTGATATGTATGAATGCGATGCACCAGTATCGAAAAGAACAGTTGCAGTAAATGACTTAACCAAAAACTTACCTATTACTGCATCAGGCTGAGCTTCAATCTCCTCCACGCTTACGTGGTTCACATGTCCTTTGTTGAACGGGTTCGGCTTCTTCCCAGAGCTTCCATTGCCATTTCCATTTTGGGCTTCGGGACATTCGTTGGCATAATGTCCATTCTTCTGGCACTTAAAACAAGTGACTTGGCTCAGGTCCCTCTTGGCTGGGGTAGATGGGTTGGTGCGGTTCTGTCCGTTGCTTCCTCCATTCCCACTACCATTCTTGGAGCCATTATGGTTGTGCGAACTACCTCCTCCATGGGTATGCTGAAACTGTCCTCCCGGCTTCGGGGTAAAACGTGGCTTCTGCTGGGCTCCAGAGTTATACTTCCCTTGTCCATACTTCCTCTTATGGTTTTCAATCTGCTGTTGCTTCCCTTCAATCATGAGAGCTCTATCTACCAGCTCCTGGTAGTTGTTGAAGGTTGCTATCATCAACTGCATACTCAGCTCATCATTCAGTCCTTCCAGAAACTTTTCCTGCTTGGCTGCATCCGTAGCAACGTCATCTGCTGCATAACGTGCTAGCTTACTGAATTCCTCCACATACTGGCCTACGGTGCGTCCTCCTTGGCGTAGGTTACGAAACTCACGCTTCTTCATAGCCATAGCTCCTGCTGAAACATGAGCTGTACGGAAAGCTTGCTGAAACTGGTCCCATGTGACAGTGTCAATAGGGTGCGTGGCTGTATAATTCTCCCACCATGATGCTGCGGGTCCATCAAGCTGATGTGCGGCGAAACGCACTCTTTCTGCATCTGTGCAACTTGCAGTGGTCAACTCCCTTCCAACTTTGCGGAGCCAATCATCTGCTACAATCGGCTCGGTGCTACTGGAAAACACCGGCGGATTTAACCTTAGGAAACGGGCTAAGTGATCAACAGGTGGTGGTGGCGGTGGGTTGTTGTTGTTGTTGCCTTGGTTCTGAACTAACACTTGCATCAAGGCATTCTGTTGCTGAATCAACTGGGTGATCTCTGGCGGGAAAACAAATCCGGTGTCGCGTCTCGGAGGCATCTGATGGGTTTAGAAAAGATGAGAATTAAGAATAGAATGAGGTCTAGAGAGAAAACACTACCCATATGCTCATGAGACAAATTCAATCAATATCACTCAATCAATCCAAACAAGACAAAACAATCGATCTAACTAGCGTTACAAAGTGCTTGAACTATACTACTAAATGGGGGAAAACTACTACTGATATGGTGGTCTACTAAAAATTCTGATCCGTTGAAGACTCCATGATGTCTGCTCCAGCTTCATCAATCCAATCGTCTTCACTTGGTTCCGAGTCGGTGTCGTCGATGATGATGTAGTTATCCGGACAAGTGCATTCGTCGTCTTCTGCTTCTGGTACTGGATTTCCCACGAATGATCCAATTTTATTCTCCAAGTCGTCAATCTTCCCTACTAGTGCGTTGATTTCCTCCAAATAATCTTCGCGTGTAGTCTTGAGTTCTTCTTGGAGTTCCTTGATCTTCGTGAATGCCTTCTTTAGTTCTTCCTTGTCCGTGCACATCTGGTTCTCCTGGCGACGAATATGTTGGTTCTGCTCCTGGATGAAAGCTGCAATTGATCCATCCTTCTTGGTCTTGATCATCTCCCATTGCGCGTCTCGGCGTCCACAAATTTGGTAAATTGTATCCTTAAGCTCCTGGTGGTAGACTTCTCCAATGCGTCCCATGGCGATATGTGCGGCCATGCTCTTCCCTAAACTCCAAGTTGGTGCTTCGAAAACCAATCTTATGGGTTCCGTAATTGGCGCGAACGTCCTTCCTGGAATGATAACTTGAATCTTCCAGCTCTCCTCTTCTGGTAAGGTAGCGTTGCAGGTTCCGGTGACGCTTGGTATTCCTATGTTCAAGTACTTGGTGACTTCCTTCAGGTGTCGTCCAAATGGCGTGTCTTCGTCGGGTTGCATGAACTTGCTCCTTACATTCGCCATTCCTAAAAGAGTAGAAAGTGGAAAGGAGTCAGAAATGAGAAGAGAGAAGCTTTCTAGGGCTTAAGCTTAGTGGTCGTGTCCTATAGTCAGCGTGTGCTCTGATACCAACTTTGTAGCGACCAGACCTCAAATGGCCTGTGCTGCTGTGCACCAGTGTCATCCCTGGACCAGTAATGCTGACACGCACAGTACAAATGGAGGATTTATAACAGAGTAGCAATCACACACTTATTACATCGAATATCTCCATAGAGACTAAGTATAATAAACATGGCTTAAGGCCATCTAATAACGATAACAGCGGAAGACTTGGAAGATAAGTGAGTCCATCAACTCCAGCGGCATCACTGAGTATAAGACCATGACCTAAGGCACCTTACTCGTCGTCTGAAAAGTCTGCAACATGAAACGTTGCAGCCCGAAACGGGTCAGCACATGGAATATGCTGGCAATGTAACACATAGAGAATAGTGAACAATAATAATGCTATACTATATGCATATATGGCTGGTGGAAAGCTCTATGGTTACAGTTTTGCGAAAAGCCAATTTTATCCTACTTCAAAGGAATAAATTTTATTTAACTATCATGGTGGTTGTGAAACATTGAGATGGTTGACAGCATCTCAATCCCAATTAAAAAGTCATCAATAACCCAACAAAATTAATTAGAAGTAACATAGTGTTGAGATTCACATGATAATCCAAGTACTAGATACTCAAGTTGTCCGTAACCGGGGACACGGCTAATCATGATCAGTTTGTACACTCTGCAGAGGTTTGTGCACTTTTCCCCACAAGACTCGATCTCCTCCGTTGGATTACTCGCACTACATGGTGTTTGAGTAACGGACGACCGAGACACAGTCTTTCAGAAGCGTTAGCACCTTACGATGGGTAGACCGGTACACCTACATCCCCTACATCTGCTAGTCTACCACTGTAAGAGTTCACACAACTTAGTCAACTATGCTAGAGCCCATAATAGCTTGCGGCTGCACACGGAAGTTTCTAGCATGAATAATCTCATGATCCCTTTGAACCTGGGTGGCGGTCCAAAAGAAAAACAGGCAATCCTGGAATACCCAGGTACCTCAATCCACCCAGATGTGAGTTTAAGTTGCCACCTTAAGTAAACCATTAATTAACAATCTCACATCTGTCATGAATTTCACTCAAACCCAATCCACGTCTACGAGCATAGCATGGCAATAATAAAAGCAACGTAGAAGTAACTCCCAAGAGTTTGATAGAAAAACAGGTAATAGGTACTACCTCAACTACTTCACAATACTCACAGTTTATTAGATCCTAATCATGCAATGTGTTTGAAAGAATAGATCTAATGCAATAAAACTGGGTATGAATGGGGTATGATCAAAGTGTTATTTGCCTTGCTGATGATCCGCAAAACCTAGCGATTCGAAGTAACAAGCGGCACACTCCGGGTACTCTAACGCAAACAAACAAGCATACAATCAGTACTCAACTAATGCACAGGTAAAACTCGAATGAAAGATCCAACCAGAAAGTTCAACTTTAGAACTCCGGTTTGCAAAAAGAATCAACTCGAAAGAAACAACGAAAGTCAAACGGCGGAAGAAAGAAACTTCGTTTGCTAATCTGGATCTAGGTCAAATTTTACTGTAGCAAAAACTTGTTTGAGTAGGTTAAACGGAAAGAGAATTTCGAGACGAAACTCTAGGCGCTTGAATCACCTGATTCCGATAAACGAGCGAGAAGTTAAACAGAAACGAAGATTCGATCAGAAATCGAATGTGAGAAAATAACGAGAAAAATCCGACGAAAAAGAAAAACGGACGAACGGGTAAATAACGGACGTTCGTTAACAGAGAAAAACCGATGAACGCGTTCGTTAAAACGAACGGTTCGGTGAACGCTCGTAAAATATGAAAACCGAAAAAAAAACCGATCTAGGGTTTTTTTTAAATTAAGGGTTTTTTTTTAAAAAAACCGGTCAACGGGGCGAGATCTACCTCGTCGGGGTAGAGCTCCGGCGGGGCTCCGGCTAGCTCCGGGGAGGGCGGCGGGGCTCGGGCTCGGGGGCAGCGGGGTGCGGCGGCGCAAGGCGGCGGCGGCGCAGGTGCGGGCGGCGGCGGCGCGGGTGCGGGCGGCGGGGTGCGGCGGCGGGTGCGACGGCGGCGGGTGCGGCGGCGGCGGTGAGAGGGAAGAGGCGAGGGGGGGTATATAAGAGGGGGAGGGGGTGCTTGGAGGAGGGGCAAAGGCGGCGGCGGGCGGCGTGTCCGAGCCGGACTCCGGCGGCGGCGGGCGGCGTGCTGCGCGAGGAGACGACGGGCGGCGCGGGCCGTCGGCTGGGCCTTTGGCCCAGTCGGCGCGGGCGTTTTTTTTAAGTTCCGCGAAGAAAAATGCGTAGAAAAAAAAATAAAAAGCAGAAAAATATGAAATAAATTTTCCCCGTCTAGTTAAAATATCTAGAATAGGGTGAACATTTTTAAAATCAAAAATAAACATTTTGAAAACATGCATATTTTTTAAAATGCAATAAAAATTGCAAATAAAATCCAATAAATTCCAAATAATGATTTTAACATTTTTCCTCCAGTATTTCAATTGTTTTGGAGAAGTCATATTTTCTCCTCTCGTATATTTTAAGAATGAAATATTTTTCCGGAGAGAAAATAATTAAAACCAAAATCCTCGTCTGAAAAATCAAAAGAAAATTCGAGAAAATCCCCAACTCTCTCCGAGGGTCCTTGAGTTGCTTAGGATTTATTGAGGATTTGTCAAAATGCAATAAAACATGATATGCAATGATGCTCTATGTATAACATTCCAAATTGAAAATTTGGGATGTTACATACTAAGTGTGGTAAAACAGGTTTCCCATATTGCAGTAACTTTTTTGGATCAAAATGGTCGGGTGAGATGAAAATTTTTCTAGACCTAGAAACAGACGAGCGGATGTTCTTGAGCTCGAACGAATTATCTATACAGTGGAAAGAGATCTACTGGCACTTGAAATGAGGCCTAAACAACTACCGCACTAGTTGTATACAAGGCTAAAAGACCAAACAAGTGCAGTGACTACGAGAACTACCGAGGCTTGTGGCAATGGCGATGAACGCAAAGAACACAGACGAACCCTACGGTAGATCTATCTGACAGGGCAGAAGAGACTCACCGGAGTCGGAGAAGAGCGGAAGTCGCCGCCGTTTATCTGGTCTGAGTCAGGGTGATGCAGCGGCCGAGTTGATGAAGACCAGGGGCGCGACGGTGGCGGCAGTGGCAGAGCTCGGGCAGAGGAGTGACGGCGCGAGGAGGAAGAAGAGAGCGTGAGAAGAGCCTGTCGGGCCGGCCTATTTATAAGGCAAGGTCATAAGTGGGCGCGAGATTCAAGGAGATCACGGCGTGGTTATCTCCCCCCCCCACGACGCCTCGATTTTCGGAATGACAGTAAAAGCAAAGATCCGTTGCGGATCTGGCGGAGTAAAAAACGGACTTAATGGAGGATGACGTCATGGCGGATTATCCGGAGCTCAGAGGATGACGTCACTCCGGGTTATGGCCTTCACATGAATGGTAAGACGGAGATTTTTTCTGTCGGAAGAGTGGAAGATTGACGTGAGCCGGCTCAAATCAATCTGGGGCCTAATTTTGAGGATATAGACCTTAGAGTCACCCGCCAGGAGGTGCCGGGTTACTCGCGTAGTCATTATCAGAAGCCCGGAGCCAAGCTTGAAGACGATGGGCCAGAGATGGGCTGAGACCCGGATACGGCTTAAAGCCCGTAGTTATAATCATTATTATAGTAGAACTTGTAGTATAAGGCAAGTATAGTTTAGAGTCCGGGCCGGACACTCTTATAAGCCGGCCGGGACTCTGAGGGCTGTTGGGCGTCAGCCTCCCTATATAAAGGGACGGCCCGGCAGCGGTTTGGGGAGAGAGAAATCTGATCGAGAGCCGAGCATAGCTGTTTAGCTCCCTGGTAATCGTAACCCTAATCAATATCACCTCAAACTTGACGTAGGCTTTTACCTTCACCGTAAGGGGCCGAACCAGTATAAACCCTCGTGTTCCTTGTCCCGCATAACCCCTTCAAGCTTTCTAGTTGCGATGGCTCCACGACTAAGTCCTAGCTCGAGGACATCTGCCGTGACAATTCCACGACAGCGACCATCACGTTTCATCCACTGCCACTCGCGATTCCCATGACGCCGGTCCAACACACGGCACCACATCCCCCGATGTGCGCCTCACCCCTCTTGGCCGCACCGCCCCTCTGCCTTTGTGTGCATGACATGTGGGCCACCTTAAATGCGGCGAGCATCAAGTTTCTACCACAGCCACACGCGATTCCCACGACGCCGCACGCACCCACGACGCTGCACGTCCCGCACCATCGAATTTTCATCCAGCGGTTGTGACACATTTCGTCCCGGGCATCAATCCTCAGCTGGAGTACTTCTGTACTACAGGTAGTACCCGCCGGTGTGGCCATCTACGCCTCATAACGCCCCGACGCCCAGCTGTGGCACCCTCACCACGGCCACACCACCACCGGCCGGTTCATCTCGAACGAGTGAGTCGCGAACCACACCACCACCATGAGAATGACATGTGGGCCAGCCGCATTTAAGGTCCGCATGTCATTGACTCATAGGCCGGGCACTAAGCTACTGAAGTTCGGTCCCGTGGTCCCCGAGAGTGAAATGTAACTCCTGCGGCAGGCCTTGTGGTGCTCCCGCAGTACGAGCTCGTGCCAAACCCGGAATTTGTTTCTTACTACTACCAACTACTAGTAAGGTACACGTGCATTGCACGCGTGAGATTCTGGTGGTTTGTGCATTATGCTTCTACATGTGGAGTCTTCTAGATTCTACATGTGGCAAAATTTGGTGGAATGTAGATGATATCCAACGGCCAGTAGTGCTTGGATTTGCCATCTTTGTACTGTCGGATTGGCTTCATCCAACGACCAACTTTCAAAGTTATGGTTTGGTTTGCAGCCTAAGGTTGCCACGCCTAAGCTTAGGCGTGCCGGCATGTGTTTGGTTCATTGCTATGCTTGTGTCTTGCCACACTTTTCTAGCTACATGGTCCACATGTCATAGACTCAACTTCTTGCCAAATCTTGCCACACTTGTGGTGGCCATTTTGTTAGCCACATTTTTTGTGGCAGACACACTTTGCCTAAGCTTAGTTGTGGCAAAGTTAGTCATGAATGAAGTTCAACCATGGAGTCTTCTAGATTCTACTTGTGGCAGAATCTGGTGGAATGTAGATGATATCCAACGGCCAGTAGTGCTCGGATTTGCCATCTTTGTACCGTTGGATTGGCTTCATCCAACGACCAACTTTCAAAGTTATGGTTTGGCTTGCAGCCTAAGGTTGCCACGCCTAAGCTTAGGTGTGCCACAAGTGTGTTTGGTTGCGTTCTCGTCTCAGCATAGTTGTTCCCTCTTCATGCATGCTCAACTCAACACCCCTCTTCATGTATGCTCTCTTCATGCATGCTTCTAGTGTATTTGTGCTAATCTAGTGTGGACTCATGCACCCTCCATACACTCTACCAAACACCCAAAAATGGGTCGAGAAGGGAACTCTTGGGATCATGCACACTTCATACACCCTACCAAACACACCAGGCATGTGTTTGGTTCATTGCTACACTTGTGGCTTGCCACACTTTTCTAGCTACATGGTCCACATGTCATAGACTCAACTTCTTGCCAAATCTTGCCACACTTGTGGTGGCCATTTTGTTAGCCACATTTTTTCTTTCGGACACACTTTGCCTAGGCTTAGTTGTGGCAAAGTTAGTCAAGAATGAAGTTAAACCATGGAGTCTTCTAGATTCTACATGTGGCAGAATCTGGTGGAATGTAGATGATATCCAACGGCCAGTAGTGCTCGGATTTTCCATCTTTGTACCGTCGGATTAGCTTCATCCAACTACCAACTTTCAAAGTTATTCACACATTATATAGGGGGTATAGATATTGATGTGCCGGCCCGTTGCAATGGATCCAAAGTATATCTGTTTAGTGGAGTGCACTCTAAACACATTATCTATTTATTTTTCTCTAACCTTTCGTAGCCATGCAACCAAGCCACATAAGCTTCATGGGTGCCCCCCACATCATATTATTCATACTACGTTGAGAGAAAAAGATAAATCACCCAAAACAAGATCTTCCCATTTTTTGTTCCTACGATGCTGTGCCGTGCACGTACCTACTAGTTGTATAGTGGTAGTACTAGTTGTATAGTACAAACTTGGTACTAGTAGGAGCAGAGTAGTACGGAATGCTCCTACTCTATCAACGAGCCCCATCTGACACCAAATTTCTTGGCTTCTGTGCTACAGCTAGATCTTCCCCTCGTTTTTGTTTTCCAACCCGGCGGCGGGCGGGGTGTGGTTTGCCAATAGTCGGTTTGCTCAATGGCAGTCCCACATGAAAGTGAAAATGCTAGGCAACACGCCTTCCCTAAGCTATGTGTCGTGCCGGACGGGCCGTGGAGTACTCCCGATTCCCGGGCGTGTGGGGGGGGGGGGGGTGCGACGCGAACGCGGCAGGCCTTTTCCTTTTACTAGCAATGTGCCCGTGCGTTGCGACAGATCCAAAGTAGTAGAATAGTAGTACTTGTTCACAAACTTGAAAGAAATCACTCTTGTTTTGATATACTCCTAATATATTACTCCTTCTGTTCCTAAATATTTAACTTTTTAGAGATTTCAAATGGACTATCACATACAGATTATATAGACACATTTTGAAGCGTAGATTCACTCATTTTGCTCCGTATGTAGTCACTTATTGAAATCTCTAGAAAGACAAATATTTAGGAATGGAGGGAGTACTTTTCACTCAAAATATATTTCTCAGGCTGTTTTGATGAGGTGAGGGAGGGATGTGGTTGCTTTCAAGTTAATAAGGGGTTTTCTGCAAATTGGAGCAGAGAAGTGGGCTATTGTTGCAAAAATGCCACAACTTACCTCATAGCCGTTAGATGTAGATCTAATGGTCAGAAATGACGGATGGCAGACACACCACCATCACCAACTGAGTCTTTTATAGGAGTATATATGAGGTGAGGGAGGGATGTGGTTGCTTTCAAGATAATAAGGGGTTTTCTGCAAATTGGAGCAGAGAAGTGGGCTATTGTTGCAAAAATGCCACAACTTACCTCACAGCCGTTAGATGCAGATCTAATGGTCAGAAATGACGGATGGCAGAGACACCACCATCACCAACTGAGTCTTTTATAGGAGTAGGAGTAGAGAAACATGTATAAATTGTAACATTTTGGTTCTGCTCCTTGGCACGATCGATAGATAGAAATAACGATTGGAAACGCTAGGGCGGGGCTATTTCCACCAGATAAGCAGGGTACGTAGTAGCTAGGTTGGCGCATCGTTGGTTTGGTCACACGCGGTCCGACATGTTCTAGTGTTTCTAGCAAGATGCCCGCGCGTTGCATGAAGTTGATGGAAAAGGTAAGCACAACTTATAAATTGACGGATGGAGTACTAGTTATAGTGGTGCATATAATTAAGCAAAGGGATCGCACATGTCGGTATTGACTGGAACGAGAATGCAACACCACAATAAGAATTAAGGCCACGATGGTGATGCGATCGCAGTGGTGGTTACAGAAGGCAAGAAGAAAGATGCATCCATCAACGTACGACCTCCTCCTCCTCAACTTAGTGCGCCGGGCTATTGACTGGCGGCTAAGGAGCAGCGGCTTTTGTGGCGAGGTCGAGGTGCTTCTCAGCAAAGGCATCCAAGGCTTCCAGCCGGTTGAGGAAGGCCAACGTAGTACCGTCCTCACTGGCCTTGTAGATACCTATGTACATGATTTGCTCGTACACGTGGATGTGTAGGTCGACGAATTCTTGCAGGGTGAGGCGCCTCGCAGCGAGCGTGACCTCTAGGTGGACATTCTTTGTGGCGTCGGCGGGCAGTCGCAGGGCCACTAGTGCTTGAAAGATGTTCCGGCCATGGAGGCCGATTAGGGTGGCAGGCAATTAGGAGCCCGGGCGCGCGGGCTGGAGGAGTACGGCGATGTCGTCCGTGAGCTTCTTGAGGACGGTGAACTTGTTGGTGGTGGCAACGATCATCTGGTCCAACTGAGAGTCGTAGTTGGCGTCGACGGCGGCCATCCACCAGCCGGTCTCCTACACCGTCTGGAGACGATCCTCGGCGCCATGCCACAGGTCGACGTCGTGGACCATCTGGCACAGACGCTGGCCGCTCGCGCGCATCGCCGCCATGGGTCTGGAGTGAGCTCTTTTGCGCTTAGTGTAGGTGCTTAGGAAAATGCTTAGGTGCGTACGATGTGAAGATGCATTGGAATGGAGGGGCGCCTTTATATGAGGGAAAACTGCGTTGCATTCACATCATGCAGCCTCTTTTCCCGGTCCTCCTCCCATTACTTCCCTCATGCATTAATTGAAGGAGGATGCATTGGCCGTTCTACATTTCGGGAACCGCTACTCCCTCGCTCGTTTGCATTAAAGTCGTATCGGGAACTGCGCCGCCCGCTATCAAATCGAATAGTACTGCACCACCCGCTGCACGCCCGGCTGAACACGCCTCCTCGCCTCCATCAAACCCCTCCGTTAAACCCGCATGCAAACCGAGAAACCTACTCCGGCCACACGTCCGTTCATGAGCGGGCCGGAATTAAATGCAACATCGGCCGAGCTCCTCCCGTCCGCCCTCAGTTTAAACGAGGCCAGACGCCGGCCAAGCTCCTACCGTCCGCCCTCTATTTACACGAGGCCAAATAGACAGCGGGCAAGAATCGCACCCCTCCGCCGCTCCCCCATGTCCGCCTTCACCATTTTCTCCACTCTTCCGATGGCTTCCGAGGAGCCGTTCTCCGGCATATTACCCGGCTGGGTGGCCCGCCGAGCCCTCCGGATACGGGCGAGGCCGCTCGGTGCTTCACCAACCTCGCTTGGCCCGACGGAGCCAGTTGCCGCCCCAAGCAGGCGCATGGTTCAGCAACTCGCCACTCCAGTTCAGCTCGATGAGGAGTGGCGAGTTGCTCCAAGCTGGCACGGCGGAGAGCACACTGGTACGGGCATCATCGCTGCCGCGTCGTACTGCGCCTCCCGTGTCTATGGGCGCGCCTCCCGTGCCTGTAGCAGCGCCATGCAGGCAGAGACAGAAGCCGGGTGCATGGACAGCGACGAGTCGGTGGCCAGCTTCTCCGTGTCCGCTGCCATCATCGAGGAGAAGTAGAACACGGGAGGCCGCCGCCACTTGGGTCCCATGAAGGCCACCGTCGAGGCAACGACTGCGCATTCTGGTGGTTTCTTTGCTTCTTCCTCTCTTCCGAGGACCTTCGTCGACCCCGCAAAGTGTCTGCCGGACATGAGGAAGACAAAGGGATCCGCGGGCGGCCATTTAGATTATGTACTCCCTCTCCAGCTGGCGGGAAATTTTTGTTCTAAGAATGGATAAATTGTATGTATCTATAACTAAAATAAGTCTAGATACATCCATTTCTAGGACAAGTATTTCCGGACGGAGGGAGTATTAATTATACCAAGATAGCCGGATTGGCACTGCTTAGTTCATGTAAATGTAATGAAATCCATCATGTTTATATGAAGATCCGGCTTTTTTATACGAAATCCTTCATGCTTATATGAAATCAGTCCGTGTTTGCACGAATTTCATCTGGTTGGTTAGAGTTGTGAAAATGTATGCCACTGGCGTTTGATGTCGTCCTCCGCGGAAGGAAACGGGAGGAAATTTGCCGGCTGCCGTTGGAGATGCTCTTATGCTAGAAATAATAGAGTGACATCCAATCCATTTGAGTTAATTGCGTGTATGATTGTCCCTTTATAAAAAGTTCATTGCATGCACAGTGTACACGTGACTTGCAGGGTGGCTGCAGCTTCGTACAGAAAGTTAAAAAGAAACAAGTCCATCCTTAATCTTGTATTCTAAGTACTCTGTGGGTTCCACTGTCAGTACAGTAGCGAAAGAAGTATATATTAAATAAGTAATATATAATATAAAAATCTAAAGTTAAAGACATAATTCAAACTCATGTCATCACGTTGCGAGCATCCGACGCTAACCAGTCCATCACATTTTTGTTGTAGACCATGCTGCTGATATATCTCCATGTCTACTCTTATACTCCATCCGTTCCTAAATATTTGTCTTTTTCAGATTTCAAATGGACTACCACATACGGATGTGTATGTATACATATTTTAGAGTGTAGATTCACTTATTTTGCTCCATATGTAGTCACTTGTTGAAATCTCTAAAAAGACAAATATTTAGGAACGGAGGGAGTAGAAAACAGAGTTGGTGATGATGGTGTGCGTGCCATCCTGCAATATAGGCCGTCGGATTTATATCTAATGGATAGGAAGAAAACTATGGCAATTTTGCGAAAAAATACCCACACCCCTCTCCACGTTTGCAAATACGGCCTTCCCTCATTCATCATTTTCTCTCACAAGATAAACTACTCATACAAATGCATCTTGATGTTCCGTGCAACGCACGGGCATCTAGCTAGTTTCTTTTAAAATAGTTACTGCGATAATTGGGTTGAAGTGATATATTTATGTCTGCCCCGAATGCTTTCAGATTCACTAGTAGTAACAAAGAAAAGGTTGCCTTGTTAATTAACAGAAAGCTGGGTGAAAACTATCACATGAGGCTGGTAAAAAACGAGGCACACTGGGTTCAGCGTCATCGTCACTACAGCTGTGCACGCGTGAGAAGTCTACATGTCGAGGGGGCTACTGAGCGAGGCACAGAGACACAATGTTCGAGAGAGAAACCAATTGACAGATCACAATCAGATTGAGTTGCCACCCCTTGTGCTGTCATTGTTGGGGTGGGGGGAGGGGGAGGGAGAGAAAGACGTATCGAGAGTGTGCGCGGTAGGCACAGAGGCACAACTAGCGAGTGTGTGTGTGTATGTGTGTGTGTGTTCAAAAGAGGAGTAGATAGATTACTATCAAGATCGAGGTGCCGCCCTACTCCTTCGGTGTCGGGTAGTGTGTGTGTGTGTGCGTGTGTGTTTGAGAGAGAAGCCAGTCGATAGATTACTATCAAGATCGAGGTGTCACCCTACTCCTTCGGTGTTGGGAAGTGTGTGTGGTTGTGTGGGTGTGGGTGTGTGTGTCGGGGGGGGGGGGGGCAGTGACACTTACATATCCCTACTCTTATAAAAAATAGAGTTGGTGATGATGGTGTTCCTGCCATCCTGCAATATAGGCCATCCGGTTTATACCCGACGGATAGGAAGGAAACAGTGGCAATTTTGCAAATAGATACCCACACCCCTCTCCGCATTTGCAAATAAGGCATTCCCTCGTTCATCCTTTTCTCCCACAAGATAAACTACTCATACAAATGCATCTTGATGTTCGGTGCAACGCATGGGCATCTTGCTAGTAGGGAGAAGGAGTTTGTGCGACACATATCTAGCTATATTAATGATAGGTAGATAGCATTTGTGCGAGGCATACTTAAAGCATCACGAAGATAAACAAAATTGTGTGCATGCAAGTGCTGGAAAAAATGAAGCGAGAAAAAATGTGTGGGAGAGAGAGAGAGCGAAATCTCAAAACAAAAGGTGCTCTGTTGGAATCCCATTGTATGTATTCATATGGTTCCGGAACTCGAGTTAACCTTAGGCATATGTGTGAGAGACATTATTATACTTTGAGACATTAGTGGCTGTGGGTGGGCGGAATTAAAGGGGTGGACGTGTTCGACAGAGAGAGCGTGTGTGTTTTTATGTGAGAGACTTGTAGGACGGGGTAGAAAGACGAATTCTAACCTTGACCGAGGGAGAGAAATACATGAAGTGCGCGTGTGTGATTCCGATGACCACAGGGAAATGAGATATGTATGCGTGTGAGAGAGATTGCACAATTCATTCACATATCACTATCTAGCGATCGTGGACGTGCATCGCTTGAACATAAATCAATATCTACTTCATATCGTGGCCAAAGGTACAATATCGATTCAATTGTATAAAGATTGGACACTCACATATCACATTTTTTTCTATTTAAATAAACCTTTTCAGTTGTGCATGCCAAAGTTACAGTGATGTTTCTTCAAACAACCAATGTAGCTATCATGTACATGCACCATTGTTACTCTTGCATTCAAAATCATTAGTCTTGGATGATTTAAGGTTCTATTATGAAGTAATATATGTAATATTCATATGTGAATTCAACGGGTACGCAATTTATGAAATGGAGGCTATGTAATCATATGAGGTAACACTTTTAAGTAGCGGACTACAATATCCATTTCTTTTTGTGCGCCTCTACACTAACACGTCAATGCATTATGTTTAAAGTAAATAACCAATTGCACTAAATTATCAATTTACACGAGAAATACATAGGTTGAGCGTTTGATTCCTTTTTTGGGAACGCACCACTACACCCGTACGATTGGCCACGCCCGTGTCAACATCCAAGTTATCGGCGCATCATCCCGAGTTATTGTCTTTTTTTCTGGGGTGGACACACCAGTTATTAACTGCTGACGCGTGCCCTATGTACATAGTCTCGCATGACCTTCCCGCTAGCACGGTCCAAAATTAGTTGAAACTGGATACGAACGATCCCGCGGGCGGCAAAATCTCCCGCCTCCTTCTAAAATTTCCGCCACCTTAGTCTTTAGCATGCGAAATTCCCCTTTTGTCCTTGGTGCACGGAGACCAACAGTTACAATACCGCCCTCATCTACATAATAGGTCGGGGCTGCTTTGGTAACTTCCGGTTCCCCCCACTACACGGCACCCCCATTTCCTCTCCCCCTCCCGCAAAAACGACTAACTCCACAACACCAGAGCATCTCACATCACGTCATCCATACTTCATCGCCCTTTCTCCCCTCCCCTCTCGAAACCCTAGACTGCTCATCCACCGGTGTACCAGAGCCCATTCACTGCCAGTGGTGTCCACCTCGCCGGATCTGCTTCTGCGGCCGCATCTACCCCTCCCACCTCCCCTAGAAACAAGTAGACTGCTCATCCACCACTGTACCACAGCCCATTCAGTGTCGGCCTTGTCCACGGCGCCGGATCTGATTCGCTAGTACTCTCGTCAACCGCAGCGCATCTGCAGCGGCTCATTCGTACTCCCCACCAGAGACGCTTCGTCCACACCCCCCCGGTGCCGCCCCACCGACGCCCCCGTTGACGGCCTCTGATCCTCTTCGCCGACACCTTCCTCAACCCTACCGGAGCCGCTTCGCCGACAACATCGTCAACCCCACCGGAGTAGCTTCGCCTATAGTATTTTCAACCCTACCGGGGCCGCTTTGCCAACTCACAAGTCCACGGCCTCAGATCTGCTTCCTCGCACCCTCATCCAACCTACCGGAGCAGCTTCTGACGCCCCGTCCACGGCCGCAGATCCGCATCGTCGACACCATCCTTAACCTAACCACCGGAGCAGCTTCACCTATGCCCTCGTCCACGGCCACAGATCCACTTCGCCCATAGCGTAGTCCACCCTACCGGAGCCGCTCCATAAACACCCTACTCGACGGTTCTAGATCTCCTTACCAGACCTCGACAGCCAGTGCAGCCTAATCACCCTTGACGTTTCTAACCTGATTCCCACCGTCTGGCAAGATGCCAAGCACCCACCACGGCCTAGGTACTTGTCATTTTTAAACCCGTCCAGCATCACATGCCCGATGTACTTCAAATATACTAACAGGTCGCTGTTACCTATTATGCAATTGGCAAAACTACAAGGATGATGTTTCTTCTGGATCTAACAGCTTGGCCAACCAAGATCCTGGACCGAGGCATTGCTATGATCTTGTAAGCGTGTCTCTCTCTCTTGCATTGTTCTGTGCCTGCCAGCGTGCTTTGCTAGGATTTTCGACCAGTAATCCCTTTGTGCAGACAATGATTTTTACTACTGGCTACTAAATTAGATATGTAGATGTCATACATGATACTACCTCATACCTCCGTTCCTAAATATAAGTCTTTCTAGAGATTCCACTATAGGCTACATACGGAGCAAAATGAGTGAATCTACACTCAAAAATGCATCTATATACATCTGTATGTGGTCCATACTGGAATCTCTACATAGACATATATTTAGGAACAGAGGCAGTACATTACACAAAATCGTAGGTGGCATGTAGGAATTCCAGTACACTACATTAGGCTCCCTTAGAGTGCATGCTAGTCCAGCACACAGAGTCGTGGCTAGTTTATGCTACGCACACAATCATTAATTGGTGGTTTAAATATGCGCAAGGGATATGCAATGTATTATCATGTAGAGATGTCTGAAATTAGCCATGCCAACTTGCAGATTGGGTTACACAATGAAAAAGTACAAGATGTATGTGGCAATTTCATGGAACATCGCAAAAAAGGAGAGCCAGCGGTGAGCCTATACAGTGTGCTATGGTACGTCACTCCTCCATTGCAATCATCATGACATGTTATTTGTATGTCAGTTCTATTGGCCAAGTTTCTTAGGGACAGTTATTATGAGTTATCCTAAGAAAATAAGCACCTGTGAATATAAGCTCCATGTAATAAGCCAACCAGTTCTTTTCATTGCGTTTTCAGCTTATCTTTGGTATGATAATTGAAAAGTCTAGATTGCATTATATTTTTTCATTTTGCTGCCCATATGAAAATTAATTTGACTTGCAAACATCACAAATTGAACCCAGTGCAGTAATTAATATGATAGGAAAACAGACCATCACTATTTGCTCAAAATGCAAATACAAAGATACCATCTACTTGGCACAATCTACTTTGGTCAATGTTTTCCATAGAGATCCCATTGCCTAATTTAAACAAAAAACGCATGACCCACAGTCAAATGAAGAATAAATTTTTATTAAAATTCGATGGTCCAAGTGGCTGGTTATTATCATATAGCAGCACCACCTGAAAGCATCATATAGCAGCAGCAGCTCATAGCAACTCATCATACAACAGCAGCAGTGTGCAATTCATCATATACCAGCAGCAGCTCATAGCAATTCATCATATAGCAGCAACAGGAGCAGCTCATAGCAATTCATCATATAGCAGCAGAAGGAGCAGCTCATAGCAATTCATCATATAGCAGCAGCAGGAGCAGCTCATAGCAATTCATCATATAGCATTAGCAGGAGCAGCTCATAGCAATTCATCATACAGCAGCAGCAGGAGCAGCTTATAGCAACTCATCATATAGCAGGAGCAGCTCATAGCAATTTATCATATAGCAGCATCAGCTCATAGCAATTCATCATATAGCAGCAGCAGCTCATAGCAATTCATCATATAGCAGCAGCAGGAGCAGCTCATAGCAATGCATCATATAGCAGCAGCAGAAGCTGCTCATAGCAAGTCATCGTATAGTGGATCAGAATGAAAATTTGGCAAAAAATCAGAGGAGATCCTCACCTTGTTGGATGAGCTCATCCTTCAACAGCACCTCAAGGCCACGTCCTGGGAGGTGGGGAGGGGGAATAAGGTGCCTTCTGCCGCAGTGTGGCATCAGCCGTAGTTGTGCAGCGCCTGCCGGAGTAGTGCGTAGGACGAACCACAGTGGAGCAGCTACTGGAGACCATGAGAATGAGGGGCGGCACCAGAGGGAGGAGCAGCCAGGGAGACCATAACATGTCAGTAGTGAGCCTCTAGTTGACTAGCTCGTTGATCAATAGATGGTTACGGTTTCCTGACCATGGACACTGGATGTCATTGATAACGGGATCACATCATTAGGAGAATGATGTGATGGACAAGACCCAATCCTAAGCATAGCACTAGATCGTGTAGTTGGTTTGCTGAAGCTTTTCTAATGTCAAGTATCATTTCCTTAGACCATGAGATCGTGCAACTCCCGGATACCGTAGGAATGCCTTGGGTGTACCAAACGTCACAACGTAACTGGGTGGCTATAAAGGTGCACTACAGGTATCTCCGAAAGTGTCTGTTGGGTTGGTTCGGATCGAGACTGGGATTTGTCACTCCGTATGACGGAGAGGTATCTCTGGGCCCACTCGGTATTGCATCATCATAATGAGCTCAATGTGACTAAGTGTTAGTCACGGGATCATGCATTACGGAACGAGTAAAGTGACTTGCCGGTAACGAGATTGAACGAGGTATTGGGATACCGACGATCGAATCTCGGGCAAGTAACGTACCGATTGACAAAGGGAATTGTATACGGGATTGCTTGAATCCTCAACATCGTGGTTCATCCGATGAGATCATCGTGGAACATGTGGGAGCCAACATGGGTATCCAGATCCCGCTGTTGGTTATTGGCTAGAGAGGTGTCTCGGTCATGTCAGCATGATTCCCGAACCCGTAGGGTCTACACACTTAAGGTTCGATGACGCTAGGGTGATAAGGAAGTTTTGTATGTGATTACCGAATGTTGTTCGGAGTCCCGGATGAGATCCCGGACGTCACGAGGAGTTCCGGAATGGTCCGGAGGTAAAGATTTATATATGGGAAGTCACCATACGGTCACCGGAAATATTCGGGGGTATACCGGTATTGTACCGAGGGGTTCTGGGGGTCCACCGGGAGGGTCCACCTTCCCCGGAGGGCCTTATGGGCTGTAGGTGGAAGGGAACCAGCCCTTAGTGGGCTGGGCGCCAACCCCCCTAGGGCCCATGCGCCTAGGGTTTGGGGGAAACCCTAAAGGGGGGCACCCCCCCTTGCTTGGGGGGCAAGCCACCTCCCCCTTGGCCGCCGCCCCCCCTCTAGATCCCATCTAGAGGGGCCGGCCCCCTTCCCCCTTCTCCCTATAAATAGAGGGGTGAAGGGAGGGCTGCAGAACCACATCCAAGGCGCAGCCCCTCCCCTCCCCAACACCTCTCCTCCTCCGCGTGTGCTTGGCGAAGCCCTGCCGGAGAACTGTCACTCCCCCACCACCACGCCGTTGTGCTGCTGTTGGAGCCTTCTTCCTCAAGCTCTCCCTCCTCCTTGCTGGATCAAGGCGTGGGAGACGTCACCGCTCTGTACGTGTGTTGAACGTGGAGGTGCCGTCCGTTCGGCGCTTGGATCATCGGTGATTTGGATCACGACGAGTATGACTCCATCAACCCCGTTCTCTTGAACGCTTCCGCTCGCAATCTACAAGGGTATGTAGATGCACTCCTCCCCTCTCGTTGCTAGTAAACTCCATAGATTGATCTTGGTGATGCGTAGAAAATTTTAATTTATGCTACGATCCCCAACAATGGCATCATGAGCCAGGTTTATGCGTAGTTTCTATGCACGAGTAGAACACAAGTTGTTGTGGGCGTTGATTTTGTCAATTTACTTGCCGTCACTAGTCTTATCTTGATTCGGCGGCATCGTGGGATGAAGCGGCCCGGACCGACCTTACACGTACCCTTACGTGAGACAGGTTCCACCGACTGACATGCACTAGTTGCATAAGGTGGCTAGCGGGTGTCTGTCTCTCCCACTTTAGTCGGATCGGATTCGATGAAAAGGGTCCTTATGAGGGGTAAATAGAAATTGGCATATCACGTTGTGGTTTTGGCGTAGGTAAGAATCGTTCTTCCTAGAAACCTATAGCAGCCACGTAAAAGTTTGCAACAACAATTAGAGGACGTCTAACTTGTTTTTGCAGCAAGTGTCATGTGATGTGATATGGCCAGAAGGATGTGATGAATGATATATGTGATGTATGAGACTGATCATGTTCTTGTAATAGGAATCACGACTTGCATCTCGATGAGTATGACAACCGGCAGGAGCCTAGGAGTTGTCTTAATTTATTTATGACCTGCGTGTCAACTGAAACGTCATGCAATTACTTTACTTTATTGCTAACCGTTAGCCATAGTAGTAGAAGTAATTATTGGCGAGACAACTTCACGAAGACACGATGATGGAGATCATGGTGTCATGCAGGTGACGATGATGAACATGGCGCCCCGAAGATGGAGATCAAAAGGAGAAAAATGATATTGGCCATATCATGTCACTATTTGATTGCATGTGATGTTTATCATGTTTTACATCTTATTTGCTTAGAACGACGGTAGCATAAATAAGATGATCCCTCGCAAAAATTTCAAGAAAGTGTTCCCCCTAACTGTGCACCGTTGCGAAGGTTCGTTGTTCCGAAGCACCACGTGATGATCGGGTGTGATAGGTTCTAACGTTCGCATACAACGGGTGTAAGCCAGATTTACACACGCAATACACTTAGGTTGACTTGACGAGCCTAGCATGTACAGACATGGCCTCGGAACATAAGAGACCGAAAGGTCGAACATGAGTCGTATAGCAGATACGATCAACATGAAGATGTTCACCAATGATGACTAGTCCGTCTCACGTGATGATCGGACACGGCCTAGTTGACTCGGATCATGTATCACTTAGATGACTAGAGGGATGTCTGTCTGAGTGGGATTTTATTAATAATTTGATTAGATGAACTTAATTATCATGAATTTAGTCTAAAAACCTTTACAATATGTCTTGTAGATCAAATGGCCCACGCTAATGTTGCCCTCAACTTCAACGCGTTCCTAGAGAAAACCAAGCTGAAAGACGATGGTAGCAACTACACGGACTGGGTCCGTAACCTGAGGATTATCCTCATAGCTGCCAAGAAAGCATATGTCCTTGAAGCACCGCTAGGTGATGCACCTGTTTTCCCAGCAACTCAAGACGTTCTAAACGCCTGGCAGTCACGTAGTGATGATTACTCCCTGGTTCAGTGCGGCATGCTTTACAGCTTAGAACCGGGGCTCCAAAAGCGTTTTGAGCAGCACGGAGCATATGACATGTTCCAAGAGCTGAAAATGGTTTTCCAAGCTCATGCCCGGGTCGACAGATATGAAGTCTCCGACAAGTTCTACAGTTGTAAGATGGAGGAGAATAGTTCCGTCAGCGAACACATACTCAAAATGTCTGGGTTGCACAACCGCTTGTCTCAGCTGGGAGTTAATCTCCCGGATGATGCGGTCGTTGACAGAATCCTTCGGTCGCTCCCACCTAGCTACAAGAGCTTTGTGATGAACTTCAATATGCAGGGGATGGAAAAGACCATTCCTGAGGTATATTCAATGCTGAAATCAGCAGAGGTGGAGATCAAAAAGGAACATCAAGTGTTGATGGTGAATAAAACCACTAAGTTCAAGAAAGGCAAGGGTAAGAAGCACTTCAAGAAAGATGGCAAGGGAGTTGCCGCGCCCGGTAAGCAAGCTGCCGGGAAGAAGACAAAGAATGGACCCAAGCCTGAGACTGAGTGCTTTTATTGCAAGGGAAACGGTCACTGGAAGCGGAACTGCCCCAAGTACTTAGCGGATAAGAAGGCCGGCAATACCAAAGGTATATGTGATATACATGTTATAGATGTGTACCTAACCAGCGCTCGTAGTAGCTCCTGGGTATTTGATACCGGTGCGGTTGCTCATATTTGTAACTCAAAGCAGGAGCTGCGGAATAAGCGGAGACTGGCGAAGGACGAGGTGACGATGCGCGTCGGGAATGGTTCCAAGGTCGATGTGATCGCCGTCGGCACGCTACCTCTACATTTATCTACGGGACTAGTTTTAAACCTCAATAATTGTTATTTAGTGCCAGCTTTGAGCATGAACATTGTATCTGGATCTCGTTTAATGCGAGATGGCTACTCATTTAAATCTGAGAATAATGGTTGTTCTATTTATATGAGAGATATGTTTTATGGTCATGCCCCGCTGGTCAATGGTTTATTCTTAATGAATCTCGAACGTGATGTTACACATATTCATAGTGTGAATGCCAAGAAATGTAAGGTTGATAATGATAGTCCCACATACCTGTGGCACTGCCGCCTTGGTCACATTGGTGTCAAACGCATGAAGAAACTCCATGCAGATGGACTTTTGGAGTCTCTTGATTATGAATCATTTGACACGTGCGAACCATGCCTCATGGGCAAAATGACCAAGACTCCGTTCTCCGGTATAGTGGAGCGAGCAACCAACTTATTGGGAATCATACATACTGATGTGTGCGGTCCAATGAGCGTAGAGGCTCGCGGTGGCTATCGTTATGTTCTCACCCTCACTGATGACTTGAGTAGATATGGGTATGTCTACTTAATGAAACACAAGTCTGAGACCTTTGAAAAGTTCAAGGAATTTCAGAGTGAGGTTGAGAATCAACGTGACAGGAAAATAAAGTTCTTACGATCAGATCGTGGAAGGGAATATTTGAGTCACGAATTTGGCACACACTTAAGGAAATGTGGAATTGTTTCACAACTCACGCCGCCTGGAACACCACAACGTAATGGTGTGTCTGAACGTCGTAATCGCACTCTATTGGATATGGTGCGATCTATGATGTCTCTTACCGATCTACCGCTATCATTCTGGGGTTATGCTTTAGAGACTGCCGCATTCACTTTAAATAGGGCTCCGTTAAAATCCGTTGAGACGACACCGTATGAATTATGGTTTGGAAAGAAACCTAAGATGTCGTTTCTTAAAGTTTGGGGATGTGATGCTTATGTCAAGAAACTTCAACCTGAAAAGCTCGAACCCAAGTCGGAAAAATGCGTCTTCATAGGATACCCTAAGGAAACCATTGGGTATACCTTCTACCTCAGATCCGAAGGCAAGATCTTCGTTGCCAAGAACGGGTCCTTTCTGGAGAAAGAGTTTCTCTCGAAAGAAGTAAGTGGGGGGAAAGTGGAACTTGATGAGATGACCCCTCTCGAACCAAAAAGTAGCGCAGCACAAGAAAATGTTTCTGTGGTGCCTGCACCGACTAGAGAGGAAGTTAATGATGACGATCATGATCAAGTTACCACTGAACTTCGTAGGTCCACAAGGACACGTTCCGCACCAGAGTGGTAGGGCAACCCTGTCCTGGAAATCATGTTGTTGGACAACGGTGAACCTTCGAACTATGAAGAAGCAATGGCGGGTCCAGATTCCAACAAATTGCTTGAAGCCATGCAATCCGAGATAGGATCCATGTACGAAAACAAAGTGTGGACTTTGACAGACTTTCCCGATGATCGGCGAGCGATAGAAAATAAATGGATCTTTAAGAAGAAGACGGACGCGGATGGAAATGTTACCATCTATAAAGCTTGACTTGTCGCTAAGGGTTATCGACAAGTTCAAGGAGTTGACTATGATGAGACCTTCTCACCCGTAGCAAAGCTGAAGTCCATCCGAATCATGTTAGCAATTGCCGCATTCTATGATTATGAAATATGGCAAATGGACGTCAAAACGGCATTCCTTAACGGCCTCCTTAAGGAAGAATTGTATATGATGCAGCCGGAAGGTTTTGTCGATCCTAAGAATGCTGACAAATTATGCAAGCTCCAGCGCTCAATCTATGGGCTGGTGCAGGCATCTCGGAGTTGGAACATTCGCTTGATGAGATAATCAAAGCGTTTGGGTTTACACAAACTTATGGAGAAGCCTGTGTTTACAAGAAAGTGGGTGGGAGCTCTGTAGCATTTCTCATATTATATGTGGATGACATACTATTGATGGGAAATGATATAGAATTCCTGGAAAGTATAAAGGCCTACTTGAATAAGTGTTTTTCAATGAAGGACCTTGGAGAAGCTGCTTACATATTAGGCATCAAGATCTATAGAGATAGATCGAGACGCCTCATAGGTCTTTCACAAAGCACATACCTTGACAAGATATTGAAGAAGTTCAATATGGATCAGTCCAAGAAGGGGTTCTTGCCTGTATTGCAAGGTGTGAGATTGAGCATGGCTCAATGCCCGACCACGGCAGAAGATAGAGAAAAGATGAGTGTCGTCCCCTATGCCTCGGCCATAGGGTCTAGTATGTATGCCATGCTGTGTACCAGACCTGATGTAAACCTTGCCGTAAGTTTGGTAGGAAGGTACCAAAGTAATCCCGGCATGGAACACTAGACAGTGGTCAAGAACATCCTGAAGTACCTGAAAAGGACTAAGGATATGTTTCTCATTTATGGAGGTGACGAAGAGCTCGTCGTAAAGGGTTACGTCGATGCTAGCTTCGACACAGATCTGGATGACTCTAAGTCACAATCCGGATACGTGTATATTTTGAATGGTGGGGCAGTCAGCTGGTAAAGTTGCAAGCAAAGCGTCGTGGCGGGATCTACATGTGAAGCGGAGTACATGGCAGCCTCGGAGGCAGCACATGAAGCAATCTGGATGAAGGAGTTCATTGCCGACCTAGGAGTTATTTCCAATGCATCGGGGCCGATGACTCTCTTCTGTGACAACACTGGAGCTATTTGTAACACCCCACATGTAACTTTCCTTACTTGTAATTCCGACTCTTGCCATTTTCGGCCTTGTGTTATGATATTCCCTCCGTGGTCGGGTTTTGTTTTTCGTTTTGTTTTTTGTTCATGTCATGCATATCATATTATGTCATCATGTGCATTGCATTTGCATACGTGTTCGTCTCATGCATCCGAAAAATTTCCCCGTTGTCCGTTTTGCAATCCGGCACTCCTATCTCCTCCGGTGCACCCCTATTGTTTTCTTTCATGTGCGGGTGTCAAACATTCTCGGAATGGACCGAGGCTTGTCAAGTGGCCTTAGTATACCACCCGGAGACCACTGGTCAAGTTTCGTTCCATTTGGAGGTCGTGTGGTACTCCAACAGTTAACCGGGCATCCGCAAAGTCCATTTGTCTGTGCAGCAAACCCCCCCTAAAAACCAGCCCAAAACCCACCAAACTCTCTTCCATGCTGTAGGTCGTTCGATCACGATCGTGTGGGCGAAAACCGCACCTCATTTGGACTCTCCTAGCTCCCTCTACCTATTTATATGTGACCCTCCCGAAAAACGAACGCAGATGAAACCGTAGCCTTCGTCCCTCCGCGCGCCGGACACGTCCGCTCCGGCCGGACGGAATCGCGCCGCCGCCTGCGTCCAATCGCCGGCTGCCACCTGTCCCCGCCGCCCTCTCCACCGCGCCGGCCCGCTCGGCCCGGAGCGGGCCCTCCCGGCCCGCGTGCTCCGCCGCCGCACCTCGCCTCCCGTCCGCCGGCCCCGGCCACCCGCGCCGCCGCCGCGGGCACCCGCGCCCCGTCGCCCTCGACGTCGCGCCGCCGCCCACCGGCGCCGCCGCCTCCTCTCCTTCGGCCTCTCCTCCTCCCTCCGGTCACCTCCTCTTCCCCCAGTGCCCGAGCTCCGGCGAACTCCGGCCGGCCCGAGCAACCTCGATCTCGATCCACATCTACAGTACGAACGTTGACTTTCTCGTGCCCGAAATATTTCCAAGTCCTGATGATTTCACGGCAAGTACCCATATTCATCATTGCATAACTCTTTGCATGTAGTTCCGTTTCACGCGTGTAATATGTCAAATTGTTCGCCTCGTGATGCTCGACATTTTGTTCAATTGCACCATGTCCATTAGAGGTCACCTTGATGCCCAAATCTCGGTTGCAAGAGGGCTAGTTGCTGTTATCTGCTGGTTCTTATCAGAACTTGGAGATTTGTCATTTTTGTATCATTTAATCCGTGCATCTTATGGGCATCAGCTCCACATGTGTTTTGTTGTATGCCATGCTATCTTTCCAGTGGTGTATGCCATGTATTTTTGTGATCTCTGTGGTGACTAGCACAAGCATGCAAACTAGGCCCCGTAATGTTTCTGATTTCAGGGACTTAGTGATTTCTCTAAGTCCTTGTCTGCTGTTATTTTGTTGCCATCTAAACTTGATGCTACAGAGAGATCCATCCATATTTTGGAGATGTTCAGTAAGGATGTTTTGTAGTTATAGTTGTAATTGATCCATTGCTGTCCTTGTTTGCAATTATGGAGTGCCATAGCATGACTCAATCTTGCTCAACTTTTGCTATAAAATATTTCTGGCAGATTCTTAATATGATATGCATTTTTGCCAAGCATATTGTAGTTGATCCACACCTGCTATGCATTTGTTCTTGCCATGAATAGCTTCATAAACATGCCATCTTACTGTAGGTATGCTTGTTTTGTCATGCGTTGCCTTGTGGTGAGTGCATTAAGCTCACCAACATGCCTTCATATTATTATTTATGCCATGCTCTGTTTTCTGGCAGGGTCTGAAACCTGATAACGAAACTTGCTATGTTTACATGCTTGCCATCTTATCTTCTGTTCCTTTTTGGCTTATGGTCAATAAGGGACTTTTGTCATATGCATTTAGTAGAACAATGACATGCCTTGTTTTGCTATGTTAAATTCCTGTAGCATGTTGATTTCGTGATCTGAACATTGCTACCTGATGCTGTTTTCTGCATGTCCAGTAATTTCACAAAGTCTGTGATCCTGTTATCTTTTGCACTTTTGCCATGCTGGTTTGGGCTTGATATGTTGTGAACTAGCCGTAGCTCAGTGTTCATCTTTTGTCAAGCATCTCCTGTAGATTACTGCCATATGCTTTGTTGCTATGTTGGAGTGCTGTAGCATTGTTGCTTGTTGCATTTTAAGTGCTATCATGCTGTTAATCGCAGATTCGTGTCATTCTTGTTTTGCTTGCCATTTGCAAACCGTGCATCCGTTTCCGGTGATCTTTATATCGATTTCGACCGAAATCATCTCATCTTTCCAGTGGCATGCTTGGTTTGCCAAGTTACTGCCTTGTTCATCATTTTCCTTCCGGAGCACGCATTGTTGGGAAACGTAGTAATTTCAAAAAAAATCCTACGCACACGCAAGATCATGGTGATGCATAGCAACGAGAGGGGAGAGTGTTGCCCGCGTACCCTCGTAGACCGATAGCGGAAGCGTTATCACAACGCTGTTGATGTAGTCGTATGTCTTCATGATCCGACCGATCAAGTACCGAACATACGGCACCTCCGAGTTCTACACACGTTCAGCTCGATGATGATGTTCCACCGACACAGGGCTTTGCCTAAGCTCCGCAACGGTATTATCGAGGTGTAATATGGTGGAGGGGGGCACCGCACACGGCTAAGAGATCTCAAGGATCAATTGTTGTGTCTATGGGGTGCCCCCCTGCCCCCGTATATAAAGGAGCAAGGAGGAGGCAGCCGGCCAAGGGGAGAGGCGCGCCATAGGGGGGGAGTCCTACTCCCACCGGGAGTAGGACTCCTCCTTTCCTTGTGGGAGTGGGAGAAGGGAAGGGGGAAGGAAAAAGAAGGAAGGGTGCGCCCCCCTTCCCTAGTCCAATTCGGACCAGACCATGGGGAGGGGTGCGGCCACCTTTTGAGGCCTTTCTCTCCTTTCCCGTATGGCCCATTAAGGCCCAATACAAATTCCCGTAACTCTCCGGTACTCCGAAAAATACCCGAATCACTCTGAACCTTTTCGAAGTCCGAATATAGTCGTCCAATATATCGATCTTTACGTCTCGACCATTTCGAGACTCCTCGTCATATCCCTGATCTCATCCGGGACTCCGAAATCCTTCCGTACATCAAAACTCAATAAAACTGTCATCGTAACGTTAAGCGTGCGGACCCTACGGGTTCGAGAACTATGTAGACATGACCGAGACACGTCTCCGGTCAATAACCAATAGCGGGACCTGGATGCCATATTGGCTCCCACATATTCTACGAAGATCTTTATCGGTCAGACCGCATAACAACATACGTTGTTTCCTTTGTCACCGGTATGTTACTTGCCCGAGATTTGATCGTCGGTATCTCGATACCTAGTTCAATCTCGTTACCGGCAAGTCTCTTTACTCGTTCCGTAATACATCATCCCGCAACTAACTCATTAGTCACAATGCTTGCAAGGCTTATAGTGATGTGCATTACCGAGTGGGCCCAGAGATACCTCTCCGACAATCGGAGTGATAAATCCTAATCTCGAAATACTCCAACCCAACAAGTACCTTTGGAGACACCTGTAGAGCACCTTTATAATCACCCATTTACGTTGTGACGTTTGGTAGCACACAAAGTGTTCCTCCGGTAAACGGGAGTGGCATAATCTCATAGTCAGAGGAACATGTATAAGTCATGAAGAAAGCAATAGCAACATACTAAACGATCGGGTGCTAAGCTAACGGAATGGGTCAAGTCAATCACGTCATTCTCCTAATGAGGTGATCTCGTTAATCAAATGACAACTCATGTCTATGGCTAGGAAACATAACCATCTTTGATTAACGAGCTAGTCAAGTAGAGGCATACTAGTGACACTCTGTTTGTCTATGTATTCACACATGTATTATGTTTCCGGTTAATACAATTCTAGCATGAATAATAAACATTTATCATGATATAAGGAAATAAATAATAATTTTATTATTGCCTCTAGGGCATATTTCCTTCACGCATATGCATCGCATATCATATTTTGCATATCATACATGTTTTGCATCATGTTGCTTGTGCATTTCTCGTGATTGATTGTGGTTCCGTTGCTTGTGTTCTTGTCTTGGGTAGAGCCGGGAGACGAGTTCGTGAACGAGGAACCTGTTGAGTACGCTTACGAGGATCAAGCTTTCGACAACTCTGAGAACCTTGCAAGCAAGATGACCACCCCTCGAAATCACTTCTATCTTTGCTTTGCTAGTTGTTCGCTCTATTGCCATGCCGCGTTACCTATCACTTGCTATATCATGTCTCCCATATTGCCATGTCAGCCCCTAATCATCCTTTCCTAGCAAACCGTTGTTTGGCTATGTTACCGCTTTTGCTCAGCCCTTCTTATAGCGTTGCTAGTTGCAGGTGAAGTTGAAGTTTGTTCCATGTTGGAACATGGATATGTTGGGATATCACAATATTTCTTATTTAATTAATGCATCTATATATATTTGGTAAAGGGTGGAAGGCTCGGCCTTATGCCTGGTGTTTTCTTCCACTCTTGCCGCCCTAGTTTCTGTTATACCGGGATTATGTTCCTTGAGTTTGCGTTCCTTACACGGTTGGGTGATTTATGGGACCCCCTTGACAGTTCGCCTTGAATAAAACTCCTCCAGCAAGGCCCAACCTTGGTTTTACCATTTTGCCACCTAAGCCTTTTCCCCCGGGTTTTCTAGAGACCGAGGGTCATCTTTATTTTAAACCCCCGGGCTAGTGCTCCTCTGAGTATTGGTCCAACCTGTCAGTCGCCGGTGGCCACCAGGGGCAACTCTGGTCTGGCCTATCGGAAGCTTGGACAATCCGGTGTGCCCTGAGAACGAGATATGTGCAGCTCCTATCGGGATTTGTCGGCACATTCGGGTGGCTTTGCTGGTCTTGTTTTACCATTGTTGAAATGTCTTGTAAACCGGGATTCCGAGACTGATCGGGTCTTTCCGGGAGAAGGTTTATCCTTCGTTGACCGTGAGAGCTTATGATGGGCTAAGTTGGACACCCCTGCAGGGTATTATCTTTCGAAAGCCGTGCCCGCGGTTATGAGGCAGATGGGAATTTGTTAATGTCCGGTTGTAGAGAACTTGTCACTTGATCCAGTTAAAATACATCAACTGCGTGTGTAGCCGTGATGGTCCCTTCTCGGCGGAGTCCGGGAAGTGAACACGGTCTGAGTTATGTATGACGTAAGTAGGAGTTCAGGATCACTTCTTGGTCATTGCTAGATGACGACCGTTCCGTTGCTTCTCTTCTCGCTCTCTTTTGCGTATTTTCGCCACCATATATGCTTATTGCCGCTGCAGCTCCACCTCATTACACCATCCTTCCCTTTAAGCTTAAATAGTCTTGATCTCGCGGGTGTGAGATTGCTGAGTCCTCGTGACTCACAGATTCTACCAAAACAGTTGCAGGTGCCGACGATGCCAGTGCAGATGATGGGATCGATCTCAAGTGGGAGTTCGATGAGGAACGTGGTCGTTACTATGTGTCTTTTCCCGATGATCAGTAGTGGAGCCCAGTTGGGACGATCGGGGATCTAGCATTTGGGGTTATCTTATTTTCATCTGGATTTTGACTGTAGTCGGTCTATATGTTTGTATTTTGGATGATGTATGTATTATATTTATGTATTGTGTGAAGTGGCGATTGTAAGCCAACTCTTTATCCCATTCTTGTTCATTACATGGGATTGTGTGAAGATGACCCTTCTTGCAACAAAACCACTATGCGGTTATGCCTCTAAGTCCTGCCTCGACACGTGGGAGATATAGCCGCATCGTGGGCGTTACACTATTGCCCTTGCCAAGGAGCCCAGGTTTCACAAGAAGACCAGGCACATCAAGCGTCGCTTCAACTCGATTCGTGAAAATGTTCAAAATGGAGACATAGATATTTGTAAAGTACATACGGATTTGAATGTCGCAGATCCGTTGACTAAACCTCTTCCACGGGCAAAACATGATCAGCACCAGAACTCTATGAGTGTACGATCCATCACAATGTAACTAGATTATTGACTCTAGTGCAAGTGGGAGACTGTTGGAAATATGCCCTAGAGGCAATAATAAAATGGTTATTATTATATTTCCTTGTTCATGATAATTGTCTATTGTTCATGCTATAATTGTGTTATCCGGAAATCGTAATACATGTGTGAACACATAGACCATAACATGTCCCTAGTGAGCCTCTAGTTGACTAGCTCATTGATCAATAGATGGTTATGGTTTCCTGACCATGGACATTGGATGTCATTGATAACGAGATCACATCATTAGGAGAATGATGTGATGGAAAAGACCCAATCCTAAGCATAGCACTAGATCGTGTAGTTCGTTTGCTGAAGCTTTTCTAATGTCAAGTATCATTTCCTTAGACCATGAGATCATGCAACTCCCGGATACCGTAGGAATGCTTTGGGTGTACCAAACGTCACAACGTAACTGGGTGGCTATAAAGGTGCACTACAGGTATCTCCGAAAGTGTCTGTCGGGTTGGCTCGGATCGAGACTGGGATTTTTCACTCCGTATGACGGAGAGGTATCTCTGGGCCCACTCGGTATTGCATCATCATAATGAGCTCAATGTGACTAAGTAGTTAGTCACGGGATCATGCATTACGGAACGAGTAAAGTGACTTGCCGGTAACGAGATTGAACGAGGTATTGGGATACCGACGATCGAATCTCGGGCAAGTAACGTACCGATTGACAAAGGGAATTGTATACGGGATTGCTTGAATCCTCGACATCGTGGTTCATCCGATGAGATCATCGTGGAACATGTGGGAGCCAACATTGGTATCCAGATCCCGCTGTTGGTTATTGGCTAGACAGGTGTCTCGGTCATGTCTGCATGATTCCCGAACTCGTAGGGTCTACACACTTAAGGTTCGACGACGCTAGGGTGATAAGGAAGGTTTGTATGTGATTACCGAATGTTGTTCGGAGTCCCGGATGAGATCTCGGACGTCACGAGTAGTTCCGGAATGGTCCGGAGGTAAAGATTTATATATGGGAAGTCACCATACGGTCACCGAAAATATTCGGGGGTATACCGGTATTGTACCGGGACCACCGGAGGGGTTCCGGGGGTCCACCGGGAGGGTCCACCTGCCCCGGAGGGCCTTATCAGCTGTAGGTGGAAGGGAACCAGCCCTTAGTGGGCTGGGCGCCAACCCCCCTAGTGCCCATGCGCCTAGGGTTTGGGGGAAACCCTAAAGGGGGCGCCCCCCCTTGCTTGGGGGGCAAGCCACCTCCCCCTTGGCCGACGCCCCCCTCTAGATCCCATCTAGAGGGGTCGGCCCCCTTCTCCCTTCTCCCTATAAATAGAGGGGTGAGGGGAGGGCTGCAGAACCACATCCAAGGCGCAGCCCCTCCCCTCCCCAACGCCTCTCCTCCTCCGCGTGTGCTTGGCGAAGCCCTGCCGGAGAACTGTCACTCCACCACCACCACGCCGATGTGCTGCTGTTGGAGGCTTCTTCCTCAACCTCTCCCTCCTCCTTGCTGGATCAAGGCGTGGGAGACGTCACCGCTCCGTACGTGTGTTGAACGCGGAGGTGCCGTCCGTTCGGCGCTTGGATCATCGGTGATTTGGATCACGACGAGTACGACTCCATCAACCCCGTTCTCTTGAACGCTTCCGCTCGCGATCTACAAGGGTATGTAGATGCACTCCTCGCCTCTCGTTGCTAGTAAACTCCATAGATTGATCTTGGTGATGCGTAAAAAAATTTAATTTATGCTACGATCCCCAACATAGTGTACATTTAGGCATCATCATACATGGCATAACCTAATACATGTGCATTCCATTGTAGAATCTGGAATATGCAATGTTTATGTTAGTTCATACGTTGCACATGATGTTTAAATGCCCCTTAAATCTGGTCAGTCAAGTGATGGTCTTTAAGCCTCCTTCTTTGCTTCTTTTCTTGATATGTAAGATTTGCTCACACATCTGTTCAATTGCTTGTTTGCATCAGCCAGCCATACTAGGACTGTTTGCTTTGATTACTTGTTGTTCTTGACCTAACACTCTAACAGAGCTTGTCAACGATTTAAGCACTAAGGGCTGCTGTAGTGGGGCCTTTTCTAACTCATAGGTGACATAAAGGTTTGGCTGTACACTAAAGTAGGTTCTCCAGGAGTACCTGGAGATCCAGTTCGAAGGTATGCCTAGTTTTTACATAGTGCAGACATAGTAAATGATCATTTCATTGTGTGCAAGTGCAAGAGATGTGGCATGTTTCATTATGTGTTGTTGTTTTGTTATAATCTCATCCTTTTGTGTTCACAGACTGGAAAGTATGCATATTTATCTTCCAACGAGACTAGTAACTAGTTTGTGTCACCTTGCAGAGGGGGTGCAATGAAGATAAGATTGAGGATTTCTAAGTACGAGATGTTAGGAAGGAGCCTTGCAAGAGAAGTAGGAGCTGCACTGAGCCTCTTCAACCTGTTAAGGTAAGTCACTGTATCCAACTCAATAGTTCAATTCCTTGTTTGTTTGAGGCATAGTTAATTTGCTCTTTTCAATTGCTTTATTTGTCCTCAGTTAATGAGATGCCCAAAGAATGATGCCTGATGTTGGGTACTTGTATAACTATTAGTTGACATAATTAAAGGCCTTACCATTTAATTACTCTGCCGAAGTGTGCCCGAAGCTTTGAAGTCTATTAACCAACTATTATTGAATGAGGCTCACAATCTAGTTTATACTTGGCTAATGACTGCATAGTTTTGCTTGTTGTAGTATGTTTTTATGAAATCCTCTGTTGTTCATTATGCTCCCTAACACTTTAATTGAGCTACAGAATGGCCAACTGCTTGCTTACTTCTACCCAACATGTTGTCTAAATTTGTAACTTGTCTGTGTTTTGGATTGGTCCTCAACATCATGCTCCTTTGGTGAGCTAAGAGAGATTTCTGTATGCAGGCTGCACAGACAACCTTTTTTATAATTTTTAAAATATCACCTGCTTATGCTTCATGACGTGTAACATTATTGTTAGTCCTATTTTGCCATGTACAAAATAGTCTGTCTTGCTCGCTTCACTGTTGTAACTATATTTTTGCCCTAGTCATGTGTACTTACAGAAACATTTCAGGATGAAGTGACATCATCACAAAGATCTGCGAGCAGTGCAGCATGGCCGTTATCGAATGATTATGGATTGGAATTGGAATGTGCTGATGTTCTCGAGCATCAACTAGAGGTGGCAAGACAACGTGTACATGATTCTGAACATACAGTCAACAAGTTGAGACTGGACATGCAGGTATTAGATGCAGGAGTCAAAAAAATGAAACAAGACACTGAGGTAACAATGAAGGAATTGGAGATTTTGCAGACTGAAAGTTGTGCTATCTAAATCCGGCCAATCCTATTTTCTGAAGAGATTATAGTTCAAATGGTAAGTTATTTTGATGCGCGTCCATGATGTATGAGCTGTATTTGCCTAGTGTATGTAATTTGCTGTTTGTGTATGCTTTATTATCACTGGTGCCGAACCACAATGCCCAGTGGGTATAATCGGCTGTAATTTCTTTATTGTATAGTGTAGGATTATTCTACGTTTCTATGCCTTAGTCTCTTTATTGTATAGTGTATGTTTTTTAGAGGTGATAGTATAGAGTAGGATAATTCTTTGAATATGCTATATCTTTCAAACGAGGGCCAACTCGCCCAAACGTTGTAGTGACCATGACCCTCCATAGGCCGTACGTTCCATCGGCCATCTACGGGACGGACGATCCCTGGCCTTCTATGGCCGTCGGGTTCATGGGCCTTCTATGGGCTGTCGGATCCGTGGGCCTTCTATCGGTTGTCGGATCCATGGGCCTTCCATGGGCCAGCGGATCCATGGGCCTTCTATGGGCCATCGGATCAATGGGCCTTCTGTGGGCCGTCGGGTCAATGGGCCTTCGACGGGCCGTCTAATCTATGGGCCTTGTGCGGGCCGTATAAGGGGCCGTAAATGGGCTAGAGTGGAAATCGTACGTTTTATGGGCTGACCATAACGGGCCGTTAGTCGGCCGTATTTGATGATGCTATGAAAATGGCCCAACAGATTAACGGGCCACAAATTTGCCGACTGTATCCACGGGCTGAATTTGGCCCACAAGCAGAAAAGGCCTGTAACGGGCTGTAAGTAAACAAATGCTGGAAATGAGCCCAAGAATAAATGGGCCCTGAGAAGGCCAAAAGATAACATGGGCTGGAAACGGCCCAACGGTAGAATGGGCCGTTAATGGGTATAAAGTGATACACTGTTCATTACGGGCCAGTTTTACCACGGGCCGTTAATAGGCCGAGGGTTACTAAGGGCCTCATATGGGCCGAAAGACGTCATGGGCCATACATGGGCGGGAAGTTAAAACGGGCTGGAATTATATTGGACGGCCCAGATGACGCTACTGGGCCTAATTCGGATAGGCCGTAAACGGGCCTTGGGTTAGTGGGCTGTAAATGGGCTATATGCAAACAGGCCGTTAACAGGCTTGCCGTGGGCCGGCCCGCCACCTTTTGACCAAGTCAAATGGGCCGGCCTTTTCACAGAAATGGGCCTCTGTTGGGCCGTGCCACGTGTCGACGTATCATAGGCGCTTTGGGTCCAATGAGTGGATGACATCTGTCCCAACGGCGAGCCGACACGTGTTCCCTCCAGCCAATGATGATTTTACACGTGGAAAATCCCCATTGGTCGGGGATGTTAACGGGTTATCGGATCCAAAACTGGACCCGATAGCTAAACGGCGTTCCGTTACGGTGGATGCCACGTGTCGGTCACCCTTGACGAAAGCACTTCTGTGATGCCCGATTTATCGTCATGGAAGTGGACACTTCCGTGATGATAATTTTGGTAATGTCATGGAACACTTCTACGACAGCACATGTATGACTATCTTGATTCTGTCATAAATTTGTCATGCATGTACATGCATGACAGAAAACGTGACCTACTGTGACAAACACGTATCATCACGGAAGTGTATTTTTTTGTAGTGATACCTAGTGATACCAGAGAACAGTAGAGACGTGACAGATAATGAAAACCGTGTAATGTATAATGATAGGGAGAGTGTGACACTTCTCAAGGGAGACGTCGAGAGACCATGTTTGCGAAAATAGGAGAAACATGAAGTGAGCATGCCGGTGAGCTGGAGAAAAGAGAGTGATAGCTACATGAAGGAGCATGCGAGAGAGATGGGCGAGAAAGGAGATTCAAATATTTAGTTGCGTGTATAGAAAATGGCAACATAAAAGGGATTCAAATATTTGAATTCGAGATGATGATACGTGTGATTCATACTCGAACCAAAATTGATCTATCAAACACGCATACTCATATGAATTCACGCGTATCTATGTTATTTAATATGTAGATATTACTGATCCATACATTTTAGTAGAACATAATTTGGTTTAACATTTGGGCCGGTCCACGTGTCAACATATCATGGACACATCTCGCCCATTGGATGAGTGACACCTGTGCCAACGCGGAGCTGACACGTGGTTCCGTCGGCCAATGAGAATTTTACACGTGGAAAATTGGCATTGGTCATGGCTGTTAGCGGGTTATCGGATCCAAAACCGGACCCGATAGCTTAATGATGACCCATTACTGTGGATGCCACGTGTCGGTCACCCTTGACGAAAGCACTTCCATGACGTGCCATTTATCGTCATGGAAGTGACCACTTCTGTGATGATAATTTTGGTAATGTCATGGAACACTTCTATGACAGCACAGGTATGACTATCTTGATTCTATCATAAAATCGTCATGGATGTACATGCATGACAGAAAACGTGACCTAGTGTATTTTTTTGTAGTGCACCCTCTTCCTTTTGGACATCTATTATGAAAGAACAACATTTGACTGGAAAAACATAGTATGATGATACATGGAATAGGTACAGAAAATGGATAGGTATGGCATATACTCATATATGATTCTTAAACTAAGCAGATGGTGGTGTAACAAAGTAGAACTAATGCAAGAGGTCATATGCAAAATATGTGCGACTGATACGTCTCCAACGTATCTGTAATTTTTGATTGTTCCATGCTATATTATATTCTGTTTTGGACATTATTGGGCTTTATTATACACTTTTATATTATTTTTGGGACTAACCTATTAACCGGAGGCCCAACCCAGAATTGCAGTTTTTTTGCCTATTTCAGAGTTTCGCAGAAAAAGAATATCAAACGGAGTCCAAACGGAATGAAACCTTCGGGAACGTGATGTTCGAAACGAACGTGATCTAGAGGACTTGGACCCTACGTCATGACATCAACCAGGAAGGCACGAGGTAGGGGGCGCGCCCTCCACCCTCGTGGGGCCCACGTTGCTCCACCGACGTACTTCTTCCTCCTATATATACCTACGTACCCCCAAACTACCAGATACCGAGCCAAAAACCTAATTCCACCACCGCAACCTTCTGTACCCGTGAGATCCCATCTTGGGGCCTTTTCCGTAGCTCCGCCGGAGGGGGCATCGATCACGGAGGGCTTCTACATCAACACCGTAGCCTCTCCGATGATGTGAGTAGTTTACCTCAGACCTTCGGGTCCATAGTTATTAGCTAGATGGCTTCTTCTCTCTTTTTGGATCTCAATACAATGTTCTCCCCCTCTCTTGTGGAGATCTATTCGATGTAATCTTCTTTTGCGGTGTATTTGTTGAGACCGATGAATTGTGAGTTTATGATCAAGTTTATCTATGAACAATATTTGAATCTTCTCTAAATTCTTTTATGTATGATTGGTTATCTTTGCAAGTCTCTTCGAATTATCAGTTTGGTTTGGCCTACTAGATTGATCTCTCTTGCAATGGGAGAAGTGCTTAGCTTTGGGTTCAATCTTGCGGTGTCCTTTCCCAGTGACAGTAGGGGCAGCAAGGCACGTATTGTATTGTTGCCATTGAGGACAACAAGATGGGGTTTATATCATATTGCATGAGTTTATCCCTCTACATCATGTTATCTTACTTAAAGCATTACTCTGTTCTTTTGAACTTAATACTCTAAATGCATGATGGATAGCGGTTGATGTGTGGAGTAATAGTAGTAGATGCAGGCAGGAGTCGGTCTACTTGTCTCGCACGTGATGCCTATATACATGATCATACCTAGATATTCTCATAACTATGCTCAATTCTGTCAATTGCTCAACAGTAATTTGTTCACCCACAGTAATACTTATGCTCTCGAGAGAAGCCACTAGTGAAACCTATGCCCCCCGGGTCTATTTTCCATCATATAATCTTCCAACACTTCGCTATTTTTATAACCTTTTATTTTACGTTGCATCTTTATCATAAAAAATACCAAAAATATTATCTTATCATATCTATCAGATCTCACTCTCGTAAGTGACCGTTGAGGGCTTGACAACCCCTTTATCGCGTTGGTTGCGAGGTTCTTGTTTGTTTGTGTAGGTGCGAGGGACTCGTGCGTGGTCTCCTACTGGATTGATACCTTGGTTCTCAAAAACTGAGGGAAATACTTACGCTACTTTACTGCATCACCCTTTCCTCTTCAAGGGAAAACCAACGCAGTGCTCAAGAGGTAGCAAGGGCTCCCCAAGTGGGCGATGGTGGCGTCCAAGGCTGAAGAAGAGGCTCGATGGCGGCGCTTCCCCCTGTTTTAGTCCTGCAACATGTATCGTGCCTCGCGGAGGCGTAAGTACTTATGCTTGGTACTTTTAAGAGACAGTATGTTTTGTAATAATTTTCTAGGGTTCCGTGATTTCCTTTCCGTTTGCTTTAGTGATCTCTGTCGGCAGGGCCCAGCCCCGCGCATACCTCAACAGTCGTTGTGTCATCTGGATCACCAAGACGAGACCAACGAGTGAGGGGCTACGTGACCAGTTAGGCTCCTAAGACGCGATGCTCAGGAGTCCCCCTTGATGTACAAACAACCCTCGGGAAGGAGATACGGGAGTAGGTCTTAGCGTTCTGCATCGGCAAGGCCCGGCCGCGCGCATACCTCAACGGCCGTTGGGGCGTCCGGATCACCAGGACGAGACCAAGGGGTGAGGGGCTACGTGACCAGTAAGGCTCCTGAGTTGTGATGCTCAGGAGGCCCCCTTTACGTATGAACAAACCTTCATACCTTTCCTGGCCAAGCGCTCGCTCGGGAGGGGCGCGCGAAGACCGGGTCCGAGGGACCCGGCGAGGTGACATACGCCAGGCGTGACTAGAGCGCAGCCCCCGTGCCTAGCCCCCCCGCGCGACTCTCCCGTGGGGAAAGCCGCCTGCTGGTGAGACTGAACACCGAGCCTGGTGGCTCGCCTAAGGTTACTGCAGCCGTGAGGCTACCCTCAGTTGTTTATCACCAGCGTGGAGCATGGCGCTTCCGCTCTTGCATGGGCATAGCCGCTCCTCAACTGTGTCGACTGCTAGCACAGAGCATGGTGCTTCCACTGGTACGTGGGTGGGAGCTCCCTCTAAGGGGAGACTCCGGGGTGTGTACAGCCCCGCCTTGACACGTGGCTTGCACAGCTGGGCTAGAGGAGGTGTGTATGGGCACTCGTGAGCCAGTGCGGGACTCACGAGGCCCTACCTCAAGGCGGGTTGCGCCTGAATTTGATTTGGAACACTTGTGATAGTCATGCGAGATAGTTAGGCAACATGCGCCGAGTGAATCTCCTGAGGTTGTCGCATGAGAAGGCCAAACACCAATGACCCCAGGAGGTGACGTGAACGGGACCGGCCCGCCAGACAGAGCTCAGCCGCTGGGTTTGTCGACGCTGCAGGGACGGACCCAAGCACAGATGCCGTGCCGAGTCTTCTCATGCGAAAGTCCTGAAGAAAGACAACCGGCGTGCGGCTCCCGCGGTGGCGAGGCACCGGATTGCGCTCCCTCACTCATCCGCCTGCGATTAGCTCTTGCAAGAACAAGGAACCAAGGACCATGGGAGGTGACGTGCACGAGAGCTAGCCCGCGAGTCAGAGCTCAGCCACTTGGGTTTAGCGATGCTGCAGGGACGGACCCGAGCACAGGCGATGTGCCAGTCCTTAATCATGAGGCTGTCGTGGGTGGGCTTGCAAGGGTGTACAATGTTCGTGGCGATGAAGCACTGGACAGACAGGTGATAATCATAAAGCAACTCATGGATAAGGTAATGCCAGTTCTGATGGATGCAAAGACGATACATGCCGCAGGGACGGACCCACACGGCTTGGGGATAGTGCAGCCCGAGGGGCGCCCCCAACTGAACAAACCAAAAAAGTGTCACCTCGCACCGTTGCTGAAGAGGTGTTGATGTAGCTGAAGATGCGCGCTGCAGAAGTTGCTCCTCATGAGCCGCCCACGTCCTGAACCTCGGGAGGCTCTAGAGGCCTGGGGAGCTCGCGAAGATCCGTCCCACCTCTGATAGGATCGCCTGGTGCCTGGCCTCTTGAGGTGCCAGGACACCCCGCATGTGGCGCTGATGCACGACAGCCCTGTTCAGCAAACCGAAAGCCATGCGAACATAGCTGTGAGGTGGGCCCTCGCACCGGCCAATGCGGGACGGCTAGAAGAGCTCCTGAGACGCGGCCCTGTTGAGCTCAGGGATGTTGATGCAGGCGCGCAGCTCGCTATCTTCGCTGGGGCAGGGAGCTGCATAGGGTGGTGGGCGATGGTCACCTCGCATAGCTCTTGCCTCCTGAAGCTCCTCGATTGTCTTGGTGATGAACTCCTGAGCACCTGGCGCCTCATGCATTGTGCTTTCCTCACGGAAGCATGCATTGGAGCACGTCTCCATGTGGTGCCCAAGCGCCTCCCTCGTCACGCTGGCCAGGTCAGAGGCCCTCCAGAGGAGAGGCCCCGAGCCCAGCCTAAGAGGGGCGCTAGGTGCGCCTTCCTATGCGAGAGGGGAAGGCGCCCAGTCAGTGGGCGTAGGGCTTGAGGCAGCGCCGCCGGACGGCCCGCCCTCCTGAGGTCCTGGGTGGAGCAGATGCTTCTTCTTCTTGGGGACAGCCTCAGGAGGGTAGGCAGTGCCCTCGTCATCTGGGTCCTTGACTGCCGCAGCCTGGTAGGCTCGCTCGAGACAGCACACCGCGTGCTTCTCCTCGCAGGCGACCGTGATGACGCCGCTGCTTCCTGGCATCTTGAGGACGTTGTAGCCATGGTGGGTCACAGGCATGAACTTGGCCTGGGCCGGGTAGCTGAGGATGGCGTTGTACGGGAGGCCAGTGTGGGCGACGTCGAAGTTGATGAGCTCAGTGCGGTAGTTGTCTCGCTTGCCAAAGGTGACATCGGGGTGGTGGAGCCGTCGGTCACTCATGAGAAAGGCTTGGTAGGCCGCAGCTGGTCATAGGGCACCTGGAGTCAGTCGAACCTCTCGAGGAGAGAACATTGAGCCCCGCACCGCCATCGATGAGTGTCTTGGTGACGAGCACGTTGCTGATGGTTGGCGAGCAGAGCATCGAGAGGGCACCAGCAGTTGCCTCACACTTGAGCTAGTCGGAAGAGTTGAAGGTGATGGTGTACTTGGACCACCTGAGTGGACGTGTTGCCTCGAGCTTGGGGGAGGGTTGCGGTCACCTCACGCGCGAACTGCTTGAAAATGCGATGGGAGGCTGGGGCCTGAGCGCCGCCTAGGATGCAAGCGATGGCACAAGGCTCTTGAAAGCCCCCAGCCCCCTCGTCTTGGTGGTGCTCATCATTCCTCCTTGGTGGTGGCGGCAGTAGAGGAAGGCCAGCGTTTCCCTGAGGACAGTCCTCGCAAGGCTGATCTCTCCAGGTGCCCTCACGAGGCTGGCCCTACCAGCGGTCCTCACGAGGCTGATCGCGCCAGTCCTTGCGGGGGTCACAGCCGTCCCAGCGTTCTCCGCCTCGGCCACCTCCACGGCCGTAGCCTCGGTCATTGCGCTCGAGGCAACGACCGAGGCGCCCGTCGCACATGGTCCTGAGCTCCTGGCAGTCTTTGGTGTTGTGGTTGTGCATGTCTTGGAAGAAGCAGAACAGGCGGCTGCCCTGGGACGACTCCGGATGGTCGCAGCCGCGCATCATCCCTGGTTCGGCCGCAAGCACGGTTGGTCCCTTGCGCTTCACCTTCGCCTTGGTCTTATTGTCTTCTGGGTCAGCCTCCGGAAGCTCCCGGAGGTCCTGAGCTCTCACACAATTGGTCGCTATGTTGAACATCTCCAGAGCCGTACACATGTCCTCGTGTATGGCGAGCTCCTCCTTCATCTCGACGTCACGGACGCCATCAGTGAACGTCGAGATGATGGCCTCATCCGACACCTTGGGGATCTTGAGGCGAACATTGTTGAAGCACTGGATGTACTTCTGCAAGGTCTCCCCTGGCTGCATCTTGATGTGCCGCAAGTCTCCCGTAGCTGGCAGGCGGTCGCGAGTGCCCTGGAAGTTGGCAACGAAATGCTCTCGCATCTTGTCCCAGGAGGAGATTGATTCCGCGGGGAGGTTCAGGAGCCATGAGCATGCGCCGTCTTTGAGGGCCATGGGAAACCAGTTCGTCATAACCTTCTCGTCGCTGTTGGCCGCCTCGATGCTCAGCTCATAGAGCTGCAGGAACTTAGTAGGGTCACGGGTGCCGTCGTAGCGTGGAGGCAGGTCGGCCTTGAACTTCCATGGCCAGACGACGCTGTGCAGCTCCCGAGTGAACGCGCGGCACCCAGCTGTGGTCACGGGAACCCACCATAGAGGTGGAACCTGATCTTGGCGCTCGCGCGCCACCACTTCAGGCGGCGTGGTCTTGACGTGGCGGTGCTAGGAGCGCACGCGCCTCTCCTTGCGGCCGCTGCACCACCTGGTGTCTTTCTTCGCCGCGCGCCAGCGCCTTGCGCGGTGGGTTGCGCCGTGTAGCCTTGTGAAGGAAATATGCCCTAGAGGCAATAATAAAGTTATTATTTATTTCCTCATATCATGATAAATGTTTATTATTCATGCTAGAATTGTATTTACCGGAAACATAATACATGTGTGAATACATAGACAAACATAGTGTCACTAGTATGCCTCTACTTGACTAGCTCGTTAATCGAAGATGGTTGACTTTCCTAGCCATAGACATGACTTGTCATTTGATTAATGGGATCACATCATTAGGAGAAAGATGTGATTGACTTGACCCATTCCGTTAGCTTAGCACTTGATCGTTTAGTATGTTGCTATTGCTTTCTTCATGACTTATACATGTTCCTATGACTATGAGATTATGCAACTTCCGTTTACCGGAGGAACACTTTGTGTGCTACCAAACGTCACAACGTAACTGGGTGAATATAAAGGTGCTCTACAGGTGTCTCCGAAGGTACTTGTTGAGTTGGCATATTTCGAGATTAGGATTTGTCACTCCGATTGTCGGAGAGGTATCTCTGGGCCCTCTCGGTAATGCACATCACTATAAGCCTTGCAAGCAATGTGACTAATGAGTTAGTTGCGGGATGATGCATTACGGAACGAGTAAAGAGACTAGCCGGTAATGAGATTGAACTAAGTATTGAGATACCAATGACCAAATCTCGGGCAAGTAACATACCGATGACAAAGGGAACAACATATGTTGTTATGCGGTTTGACCGATGAAGATATTCGTAGAATATGTAGGAGCCAATATGAGCATCCAGGTTCCGCTATTGGTTATTGACGGAGACGTGTCTCGGTCATGTCTACATAGTTCTCGAACTCGTAGGGTCCGCACGCTTAAAGTTTGGTGACGATCGGTATTATGAGTTTTTGTGTTTTGATGTACCGAAGCTAGTTCGGAGTCCCGGATATGATCACGGACATAATGAGGAGTCTCGAAATGGTCGAGACATAAAGATCGATATATTGGACGACTATATTCGGACACCGGAAGTGTTCCGAGTGGTTTCGGAGAAAACCGGAGTGCCGGAGGGTTACCGGAAGCCCCCCCCCGGGAGAAATGATGGGCCATATGGGCCTTAGTGGAGAGAGAGAGGGCTGGCCTAGGGCAGGCCGCGCGCTCCTCCCCCTCTTGTCCGAATTGGACTAGGAGGGGGGGCGGCGCCCCCCTTTCCTTCTCCCTCTCTCCCTTCCGTTCCCCCTCCTATTAGGAGTAGGAAAGAAGGGAGTCCTACTCCTAGTAGGAGTAGGAAAGAAGGGAGTCATACTCCTACTAGGAGGAGGACTCCTTCTCCTGGCGCACCATAGAGGGCCGGCCGGCCTCCCCCTTGCTCCTTTATATACGGGGGCAGGGGGCACCTCTAGACACACAAGTTGACCTGTTGATCTATTCCAGCCGTGTGCGGTGCCCCCCTCCACCATATTCCACCTCGGTCATATCATAGCGGTGCTTAGGCGAAGCCCTGCGTCTGTAGCAACATCATCACCGTCATCACACCGTCGTGCTGACGGAACTCTCCCGTGAAGCTCTGCTGGATCGGAGTTCGCGGGACGTCATCGAGCTGAACGTGTGCTGAACTCGGAGGTGCCGTACGTTCGGTACTTGGATTGGTCGGATCGTGAAGACGTATGACTACATCAACCGCGTTGTGCTAACGCTTCCGCTTTCGGTATACGAGGGTACGTGGACGACACTCTCCCCTCTCGTTGCTATGCATCACCATGATCCTACGTGTGCGTAGGAATTTTTTTGAAATTACTACGTTCCCCAACAGTGGCATCCGAGCCTGGTTTTATGCGTAGATGTTATATGCACGAGTAGAACACAAGTGAGTTGTGGGCGATAGAAGTCATACTGCTTACCAGCATATCATACTTTGGTTCGGCGGTATTGTTGGATGAAGCGGCCCGGACCGACATTACGCGTACGCTTACGCGAGACTGGTTCTACCGACGTGCTTTGCACACAGGTGGCTGGCGGGTGTCTATTTCTCCAACTTTAGTTGAACTAAGTGTGGCTACGCCCGGTCCTTGAGAAGGTTAACACAACACTAACTTGACGAACTATCGTTGTGGTTTTGATGCGTAGGTAAGAACGGTTCTAGCTCAGCCCGTAGCAGCCATGTAAAACTTGCAACAACAAAGTAGAGGACATCTAACTTGTTTTTGCAGGGCATGTTGTGATGTGATATGGTCAAGGCATGATGCTATACTTTATTGTATAAGATGATCATGTTTTGTAACCGAGTTATCGGCAACTGGCAGGAGCCATATGGTTGTCGCTTTATTGTATGCAATGCAATCGCCCTGTAATTGCTTTACTTTATCATTAAGCGGTAGCGATAGTAGTAGAAGCAATAGTTGGCGAGACGACAACGATGCTACGATGGAGATCAAGGTGTCACGCCGGTGACGATGGTGATCATGACGGTGCTTCAGAGATGGAGATCACAAGCACAAGATGATGATGGACATATCATATTACTTATATTGATTGCATGTGATGTTTATCTTTTATGCATCTTATTTTGCTTTGATTGACGGTAGCATTATAAGATGATCTCTCACTAAATTTCAAGATAAAAGTGTTCTCCCTGAGTATGCACCGTTGCCAAAGTTCGTCGTGCCGAGACACCACATGATGATCGGGTGTGATAAGCTCTACGTTCATCTACAATGGGTGCAAGCCAGTTTTGCACACGCAGAATACTCGGGTTAAACTTGACGAGCCTAGCATATGCAGATATGCCTCGGAACACTGAGACTGAAAGGTCGAGCGTGAACCATATAGTAGATATGATCAACATAGTGATGTTCACCATTGAAAACTACTCCATCTCACGTGATGATCGGACATGGTTTAGTTGATTTGGATCACGTGATCACTGAGATGATTAGAGGGATGTCTATCTAAGTGGGAGTTCTTAAGTAATATGATTAATTGAACTTAAATTTATCATGAACTTAGTACCTGATAGTATTTTGCTTGTCTATGTTGTTGTAGATAGATGGCCCGTGGTGTTGTTCCGTTAAATTTTAATGTGTTCCTTGAGAAAGCAAAGTTGAAAGATGATGGTAGCAATTACACGAACTGGGTCCGTAACTTGAGGATTATCCTCATTGCTACACAGAAGAATTACGTCCTGGAAGCACCGCTGGGTGCCAGGCCTGCTGCAGATGCAACTGACGATGTTAAGAACGTCTGGCAGAGCAAAGCTGATGACTACTCGATAGTTCAGTGTGCCATGCTTTATGGCTTAGAACTGGGACTTCAATAATGTTTTGAACGTCATGGCCCGTGGTGTTGTTCCGTTAAATTTTAATGTGTTCCTTGAGAAAGCAAAGTTGAAAGATGATGGTAGCAATTACACGAACTGGGTCCGTAACTTGAGGATTATCCTCATTGCTGCACAGAAGAATTACGTCCTGGAAGCACCGCTGGGTGCCAGGCCTGCTGCAGATGCAACTGACGATGTTAAGAACGTTTGGCAGAGCAAAGCTGATGACTACTCGATAGTTCAGTGTGCCATGCTTTATGGCTTAGAACTGGGACTTCAATAATGTTTTGAACGTCATGGAGCATACGAGATGTTCCAGGAGTTGAAGTTAATATTTCAAGAAAATGCCCGGATTGAGAGATATGAAGTCTCCAATAAGTTCTACAGCTGCAAGATGGAGGAGAATAGTTCTGTCAGTGAACATATACTCAAAATGTCTGGGTATAACAATCACTTGATTCAACTGGGAGTTAATCTTCCGGATGATAGTGTCATTGACAGAATTCTTCAATCACTGCCACCAAGCTACAAGAGCTTCGTGATGAACTATAATATGCAAGGGATGGATAAGATAATTCCCGAGCTCTTTGCAATGCTAAAGGCTGCGGAGGTAGAAATCAAGAAGGAGCATCAAGTGTTGATGGTCAACAAGACCACCAGTTTCAAGAAAAAGGGCAAAGGGATGAAGAAGGGGAACTTCAAGAAGAACAGCAAACAAGTTGCTGCTCAAGAGAAGAAACCCAAGTCTGGACCTAAGCCTGAGACTGAGTGCTTCTACTGCAAGCAGACTGGTCACTGGAAGCGGAACTGCCCCAAGTATTTGGTGGATAAGAAGGATGGCAAGGTGAACAAAGGTATATGTGATATACATGTTATTGGTGTGTACCTTACTAGAGCCCGCAGTAGCACTTGGGTATTTGATACTGGTTCTGTTGCTAATATTTGCAACTCGAAACAGGGACTACGGATTAAGCGAAGACTGGCTAAGGACGAGGTGACGATGCGTGTGGGAGATGGTTCCCAAGTCGATGTGATCGACGTCGGCACGCTAACTCTACATCTACCTTCGGGACTAGTTTTAGACCTAAATAATTGTTATTTGTTGCAGCGTTAAGCATGAACATTATATCTAGATCTTGTTTGATGCGAGACGGTTATTCATTTAAATCTGAGAATAATGGTTGTTCTATTTATATGAGTAATATCTTTTATAGTCATGCACCCTTGAAGAGTGGTCTATTTTTGTTGAATCTCGATAGTAGTGATACACATATTCATAATGTCGAAGCCAAAAGATGCAGAGTTGATAATGATAGTGCAACTTATTTGTGCCAATGCCGTTTGGGTCATATTGGTGTAAAATGCATGAAGAAACTCCATACTGATGGACTTCTGGAATCACTTGATTATGAATCACTTGGTACTTGCGAACCATGCCTTATGGGCAAGATGACTAAGACGCCGTTCTCCGAAACAATGGAGCGAGCAACAGATTTGTTGGAGATCATACATACTGATGTATGTGGTCCGATGAATGTTGAGGCTCATGGCGGGTATCGTTATTTTCTCACCTCCACAGATGATTTGAGCAGATATGGGTATATCTACTTAATGAAACATAAGTCTGAAACATTTGAAAAGTTCAAAGAATTTCAGAGTGAAGTGGAAAATCATCGTAACAAGAAAATAAAGTTTCTACGATCTGATCGTGGAGGAGAATATTTGAGTTACGAGTTTGGTCTACATTTGAAACAATGCGAATAGTTTCGCAACTCACGCCACCCGGAACGCGACAGCGTAATGGTGTGTCCGAACATCGTAATCGTACTTTACTAGATATGGTGCGATCTATGATGTCTCTTACTGATTTACTGCTGTCGTTTTGGGGTTATGCTTTAGAGACGGCTGCATTCACGTTAAATAGGGCACCATTGAAATCTGTTGAGACGACGCCTTATGAACAAAGTTGTCATTTCTTAAAGTTTGGGGCTGCGATGCTTATGTCAAAAAGCTTCAACCTGATAAGCTCGAACCCAAATTGGAGAAATGTGTCTTCATAGGATACCCAAAGGAAACTGTTGGGTACACCTTCTATCACATATCCGAAGGCAAGACATTCGTTGCTAAGAATGGATCCTTTCTAGAGAAGGAGTTTCTCTCGAAAGAAGTGAGTGGGAGGAAAGTAGAACTTGATGAGGTAACTGTACCTGCTCCCTTATTGGAAAGTAGTTCATCACAGAAACCGGTTCCCGTGACACCTACACCAATTAGTGAGGAAGCTAATGATATTGATCATGAAACTTCAGGTCAAGTTACTACTGAACCTCGTAGGTCAACCAGAGTAAGATCCGCACCAGAGTGGTACGGTAATCCTATTCTGGAGGTCATGTTACTTCACCAAGACGAACCTACGAACTATGAAGAAGCGATGGTGAGCCCAGATTCCGCAAAATGGCTTGAGGCCAAGAAATTTGAGATGGGATCCATGTATGAGACAAAGTGTGGACTTTGGTTGACTTGCCTGATGATCGGCAAGCCATTGAGAAAAAATGGATCTTCAAGAAGAAGACTGACGCTGACGGTAATGTTACTGTCTATAAAGCTCGACTTGTTGCAAAAGGTTTTCGACAAGTTCAAGGGATTGACTACGATGAGACTTTCTCACCCGTAGTGATGCTTAAGTCTGTCTGAATCATGTTAGCAATTGCCGCATTTTATGATTATGAAATTTGGCAAATGGATGTCAAAACTGCATTCCTGAATGGATTTCTGGAAGAAGAGTTGTATATGATGCAACCAAAAGGTTTTATCAATCCAAAAGGAGCTAACAAAGTGTGCAAGCTCCAGCGATCCATTTATGGACTGGTGCAAGCTTCTCGGAGTTGGAATAAACGTTTTGATAGTGTAATCAAAGCATATGGTTTTATACAGACTTTTGGAGGAGCCTGTATTTACAAGAAAGTGAGTGGGAGCTCTGTATCATTTCTAATGTTATATGTGGATGACATATTATTGATTGGAAATGATATAGAATTTCTGGATAGCATAAAAGGATACTTGAATAAGAGTTTTTTAATGAAAGAACTCGGTGAAGCTGCTTACATATTGTGCATCAAGATCTATAGAGATAGATCAACACGCTTGATAGGACTTTCACAAAGCACATACCTTGACAAAGTTTTGAAAAAGTTCAAAATGGATCAAGCAAAGAAAGGGTTCTTGCCTGTGTTACAAGGTGTGAAGTTGAGTCAGACTCAATGCCCGACCACTGCAGAAGATAGAGAGAAAATGAAAGATGTTCCCTATGCTTCAGCCATAGGCTCTATCATGTATGCAATGCTGTGTACCAGACCTGATGTGTGTCTTGCTATTAGCCTAGTAGGGAGGTACCAAAGTAATCCAGCAGTGGATCACCGGACAGCGGTCAAGAACATCCTGAAATACCTGAAAAAGACTAAGGATATGTTTCTCGTTTATGGAGGTGACAAAGAGCTCGTCGTAAATGGTTACGCCGATGCAAGCTTTGACACTGATCAGGACGATTCTAAATCGCAAACCGGATACGTGTTTACATTGAACGGTGGAGCTGTTAGTTGGTGCAGTTCTAAACAAAGCGTCGTGGCGGGATCTACGTGTGAAGTGGAGTACATAGCTGCTTCGGAAGCAGCAAATGAAGGAGTCTGGATGAAGGAGTTCATATCCGATCTTGGTGTCATACCTAGTGCATCGGGTCCAATGAAAATCTTTTGTGACAATACTGGTGTAATTGCCTTGGCAAAGGAATCCAGATTTCACAAGAGGACCAAGAACATCAAGAGACGCTTCAATTCCATCCGAGACCAAGTCTAGGTGGGAGACATAGAGATTTGCAAGATACATACGGATCTGAATGTTGCAGACCCGTTCACTAAGCCTCTTCCACGAGCAAAACATGATCAGCACCAAAACTCCATGGGTGTTAGAATCATTACTGTGTAATCTAGATTATTGACTCTAGTGCAAGTGGGAGACTGAAGGAAATATGCCCTAGAGGAAATAATAAAGTTATTATTTGTTTCCTCATATCATGATAAATGTTTATTATTCATGCTAGAATTGTATTTACCGGAAACATAATACATGTGTGAATACATAGACATACATAGTGTCACTAGTATGCATCTACTTGACTAGCTCATTAATCGAAGATGGTTGAGTTTCCTAGCCATAGACATGAGTTGTCATTTGATTAACGGGATCACATCATTAGGAGAATGATGTGATTGACTTGACCCATTCCGTTAGGTTAGCACTTGATCGTTTAGTATGTTGCTATTGCTTTCTTCATGACTTATACATGTTCCTACGACTATGAGATTATGCAACTCCCGTTTACCGAAGGAACACTTTGTGTGCAACCAAACGTCACAACATAACTGGGTGATTATAAAGGTGCTCTATAGGTGTCTCCGAAGGTACTTGTTGAGTTGGCATATTTCGAGATTAGGATTTGTCACTCCAATTGTTGGAGAGGTATCTCTGGGCCCTCTCGGTAATGCACATCACTATAAGCCTTGCAAGCAATGTGACTAATGAGTTAGTTGCGGGATGATGCATTATGGAACGAGTAAAGAGACTTGCCGGTAACGAGATTGAAATAGGTATTGAGATACAGACGATTGAATCTCTGGCAAGTAACATACCGATGACAAAGGGAACAACATATGTTGTTATGCGGTTTAACCGATAAAGATATTCGTAGAATATGTAGGAGCCAATATGAGCATCCAGGTTCCGCTATTGGTTATTGACCGGAGACGTGTCTCGGTCATGTCTACATAGTTCTCGAACCCATAGGGGGTCCGCACGCTTAAAGTTTGGTGACGATCGGTATTATGAGTTTTTGTGTTTTGATGTACCGAAGGTAGTTCGTAGTCCCGGATATGTTCACGGACATGACGAGGAGTCTCGAAATGGTAAAGACGTGATGATCGATATATTGGATGACTATATGCAGACACCGGAAGTGTTTCGAGTGGTTTCGGAGAAAACCGGAGTGCCGAAGGGTTACCGGAACCCCCCCCCCCCGGGAGAAATAATGGGCCTTATGGGCCTTAGTGGAGAGAGAGAGGGCTGGCCTAGGGCAGGCCGCGTGCTCCTCCCCCTCTGGTCTGAATTGGACTAGGAGAGGGGGGCGGCGCCCCCCTTTCCTTCTCCCTCTCCCCCTTCCTTTCCCCCTCCTAGTAGGAGTAGGAAAGAAGGGAGTCTTACTCCTACTAGGAGGAGGACTCCTCCTCGTGGCGCGCCATAGAGGGCCGGCCGGCCTCCCCCCTTACTCCTTTATATACGGGGGCAGGGGGCACCTCTAGACACACAAGTTGATCTGTTGATCTATTCCAACCGTGTGCGGTGCCCCCCTCCACCATATTCCACCCCGGTCATATCGTAGCGGTGCTTAGGCGAGCCCTGCATCGGTAGCAACATCATCACCATCATCACGCCGTCGTGCTGACGGAACTCTCCCATGAAGCTCTGCTGGATTGGAGTTCGCGGGACGTCCTCGAGCTGAACGTGTGCTGAACTCGGAGGTGCTGTACGTTCGGTACTCGGATCGGTCGGATCGTGAAGACGTACGACTACGTCAACCGCGTTGTGCTAACGCTTCCGCTTTCGGTCTACGAGGGTACGTGAACAACACTCTCCCCTCTTGTTGCTATGCATCACCATGATCCTGCGTGTGCGTAGGAATTTTTTTGAAATTACTACGTTCCCCAACACCTCGCGCCTTGGCTCGAGGGCGACGTCTTGTTGGGCAGGTGGAGGAGGCGCACCGTGAGCCACATCACCCACGAGAGGTGGCGGGGAGGCAGCCAGCGGGATGGTGCAGGGGCCTCCCCGACGGCGCTAAGGAGCTCGACGATGCGGTCTGGCTAGTCCTCGTAGAGGTCATCAATGGGGCGATAGGGCAGGAGCTCGCGTGCCATGAGCAACGCAGTCTGCGTGTTCGCCGGCCCGCGGCGAGCATGAGACGATGATGCAGCCACCGGGGACAGCGACGGAGTAGCGGTGCGCCCATCCCGCTGCACGGAGGTCCGCATCGACGAAGCCTGCTGCTTGTGGGCCGCGGGCCGGTAGCAGCATTGGCCGCGGGTGACGGGGAGCGACGGGGAGCACCATCACCATCGGGCGCCGTCTGGGCGACGTGGGTGGCGAGGGCCTCCTGGCGCCCAGCACGAACTCGACGAGCATCACCCATGGGGACGACAGAACGGTGGCAAACCGACTGGAGGAAGAGAGGCTCCGACGCACCCCTAACTAGCACGCCAAATGTTGGATTTCAGGCTCCTCAGACCCTGGAGAGGTTCGAACTCATGGGTACGTGCGAAGAACTCAACCTCCCCAGTCTGCCTACTCGCCAATGTCACGGCCTAGCTCAATGAACAGGAAGGAAATGGGACACAATAGTTTACCCAGGTTTGGGCCACCTTGCGGTGTAAAACTCTACTCCTGCTTTGTGGTGGATTGGCCTCAAGGGGCTGAGGATGAACTAGTACAGTGGAAGAAAAACCTCAGGAGGTGTGTTCTTGAGCTAGTGGGGGTGAGGGTGATCTGAATGATCCGCCCCTCCATGGTGTTAGTGCTGCCCTACTTATAGTGGCCTTGGTCCTCTTCTCAAATGAAGGCGGGAAGGGATCACACAACGGCCAAATTCAAAGGGAGGCAACTAGTACATGTTATCCTGACAAAAGTAGTCTTCGCCTGCAAAAGCCTCTGGTCGTGACGTCGTGGTGGGCTCGGTGATGACCTCCGTCCTGCCGTCCTAGCGGTCCTGGTCTTGTTGCATGGGAATGGAAACCTTTAGCTGATTCCTTGGGACTCCGCGCCTGCGCTTGCCTCCTTAGCACCAAAGAGGAAACTGCCGTCCTCCGCCCGCTGGCGCCCTCCTGGCCTTGGTCGTCATGGCTCACATCACCTGAACCTCGCGAGGTGAGGCTTGCATAGAAATCTCCGATCCCCAGGAGCCAGCCTGGGGAGGCCGCTCCTTCTGGAGGTCTTGGTGTCGTCCGCCTCACGAGGCTTGGCCCCTCGCGAGGGTCTTGAGTTGTTGATGCTGAAGGTGGGCCGTATCGGGCCGTCGATGGAGCCACGCCGTGGGTCACAGGCAGGCAATTCTACGTACCGCCGTTCCCAGAACACCGACAATCAGACCATTAGATGTCAATCTAACGGCAATCGTGCTTCTTCAATCTCTGATCTTCCTGCTCCAACTGCCCAAACCAACGCCGGCGGAACCGCCTGCTCCCGCCTCCCTGGCCGGCTGTGCTGTCGGGCAGGCCTCATGGCCTCACCATACTCGCATCCCTGGCCTGGCTATCCCTCTACTCACCCGCACCTCCTATTATTCTCGGGCGACGGCAGCCTCACACTGCGGTCGAACAAGTAAACCCTCGTACCCACTCCACACGGGAAACAACTGTCGAGTATTCCTCGGCTCCAGGTCGTTCCCTTACTTGGCCTTGCCGTCGTCCACCAGCTTGGTGCTCTCGGCAAGGCGTGGTCAACGAACGACATCCATCGGAAAAGGACTGTACGTGGAGAGGCTGACAGCTGGGTCCATGGCCGATGCAAGGAAGTGCCTCCTTTTTTGTGTGTTGGAAGTGCCTCCTTATTAGCCGCAAAATAATGATTCCTCCTCCTGACAGCTGGGACCCATCGGAAGGGCCTCTATATTTCACAAAAAAAAACATTCCCCCTGCTGACAGCTCGGATCCACCAGCTATTACGCACAAAAATAATGAATAGCCCCGCTGCTAGGTCGGTGCCACCATATTTGGAGGCTGACTTGTGGGCCTACTAAGTTGACGCGGACGCATGGATTTGTCAACTTAGTCAATGTAAATGATTCTAGCTGCAGTGACTGTATGATATCCATCCAACGGTCGCCGTGCTTCTTCAACCTCTGGTCTTCTTGCTCCTGTCGCTCAAACCAGCGCCAGTCATGCTGCCATCTCCTGCTTCCCGTGGCCGGTTGTGCTGCCACACAGGCCTCACCGCCCCACCCTACTCCCACTGCTGGCCAGGCCTTCCCTCTAGTCACCCAAACCCCGTGTTATTCTCCGGAGACGGCAGCCTCAAACCGCAACCGAAGCAGTCAACCCTTGTACTCCCCTCCTCGTGGGCATCCACTGCTGCGTATTCCCCGGCTCCTGGTCGTTTCCTTCCTAGGTCATGCTGTCATCCACCACCTTGGTGCTCCCGGGCAGTACGGCATTGTCAATGCGGTCAACGAACGACAGCCATCAGAAGAGGATTGTAAGTGAAGAGGCTGACAGCTGGGTCCATAGCCGCACGCAAGGAAGTGCCTCCTTATTACACGCAAAATAACGATTCCCCACCTGACACCTCGGACCTACCGGAAGGGCCTCTGTATTTCGCGAAAAAACATTCCCCCTGATAGCTGGGACCCACCGGCTTTATCTTCGCACGGAAGGAACTGCCTTCTTACCCCCTTACAACTGGGACCCACCAGGTTGAAGAGAAGGTACCGTTATCTGTCCGGCCGCGAACGTGTACGTACATAGCGGTTGATCGGTCTCTCTGCAGCGATGTACTGTGGCCGAGTAAGGAGCGGCACGTGTTGAAGTAGAGGCGCTGACGTAGCATGTCACGCAGTCCCGTCTATATCATGTACACGTACATACGGCCACGCTGCAAGATAGTAAATACGGCTACGTACGTACATACGGGCGGGGTCTCTAACGCGTACAATGACTAATCCTATTCATCGGCAGCTAACCGGTTGGGTCGGAATAGAGTAAACAACGTCGCGTGTTCATCGGGAGCCAACCGACTTGGACGGAACAGCCGAAAGAAGGTCTGGCGTACCACAGAACGGAGGAAACGGCCTTCTGTTTGACCGCGTACGGTCGATACTCGGTCCTGTTCATCGGGAAGGGTCTGGCGTACCGCAAAACGGAGGAAGCAGACTTCTGTCGAAATGGGGTGCTGTTGATCGGGAGGAGTGTGGCATACCGCAAAACGGAGGAAGTGTGTTGGAGTGCATACGGTCGAAAAGGGGTCCTGTTCATTGGGAGGGGTGTGGCTTACCAGAAAACAGGACTCCACAAGCTACTGTTCATCCCCCGTCGACTTCCTCCAGCCTCCACCTGCTACTGTTCATCCACCGTCGACTTCCTCCAGCCTCCACCAGCTACTGTTCATCCACGAGGTCCTGTTCATCCAGCCTCCACCGGCAACTGTTCATCCAGCCCGCCACGAGGTCCTGTTCATCCAGCCTCCACCGGCTACTATTCAACCAGCCCTCCATGGGGTCCTATTCAACCAGCCCTCCACGTACGGGGTCCCTCCACCGGCTACTGTTCATCCACCCCCACCTCCTTGATCAGGGCCATGTTCATCCAGCGGCAACGACTGATAACCCACAAGTATAGGGGATCACAACAGTTTTCGAGGGTAGAGTATTCAACCCAAATTTATTGATTCGACACAAGGGGAGCCAAAGAATATTCTCAAGTATTAGCAGTTGAGTTGTCAATTCAACCACACCTGGATAACTTAGTATCTGCAGCAAAGTATTTAGTAGCAAAGTAATATGGAAGTAACGGTAACGGTAGCAAAAGTAATATTTTTGGGTTTTGTAGTGATTGTAACAGTAGCAACGGAAAAGTAAATAAGCGAAGAACAATATGTGAAAAGCTCATAGGCATTGGATCGGTGCTGGAGAATTATGTCGGATGCGGTTCATCATGTAACAATCATAACATAGGGTGACACAGAACTAGCTCCAATTCATCAATATAATGTAGGCATGTATTCCGAATATAGTCATACGTGCTTATGGAAAAGAACTTGCATGACATCTTTTGTCCAACCCTCCCGTGGCAGCGGGGTCCTAATGGAAACTAATGGATATTAAGGCCTCCTTTTAATAGAGTACCGGACCAAAGCATTAACACATAGTGAATACATGAACTCCTCAAACTACGGTCATCACCGGGAGTGGTCCCGATTATTGTCACTTCGGGGTTGCCGGATCATAACACATAGTAGGTGACTATAGACTTGCAAGATAGGATCAAGAACTCACATATATTCATGAAAACATAATAGGTCCAGATCTAAAGTCATGGCACTCGGGCCCTAGTGACAAGCATTAAGCATAACAAAGTCATAGCAACATCAATCTCAGAACATAGTGGATACTAGGGATCAAACCCTAACAAAACTAACTCGATTACATGATAGATCTCATCCAACCCATCACCGTCCAGCAAGCCTATGATGGAATTACTCACGCACGGCGGTGAGCATCATGAAATTGGTGATGGAGGATGGTTGATGATGACGACGGCGACGGATTCCCCTCTCTGGAGCCCCGAACAAACTCCAGATCAGCCCTCCCGAGAGGTTTTAGGGCTTGGCAGCGGCTCCGTATCGTAAAACACGATGAATCCTTCTCTCTGATTTTTTTCTCCCTGAAAGTGAATATATGGAGTTGGAGTTGAGGTCGGTGGAGCGTCAGGGGGCCCACGAGGCAGGGGGCGCGCCCAGGGGGGCAGGCGCGCCCCCCACCCTCGTGGACAGGGTGTGGGCCCCCTGACGTGGATTCTTCTTCCAGTATTTTTAATATTTTCCAAAAATATGTTCCGTGGAGTTTCAGGTCATTCCCAGAACTTTTGTTTCTGCACATAAATAACACCATGGAAAGTCTGCTAAAAACAGCGTTAGTCCTGGTTAGTTCCATTCTAATCATGCAAGTTAGAGTCCAAAACAAGGGCAAAAGTGTTTGTAAAAGTAGATACGACGGAGACGTATCAACTCCCCCAAGCTTAAACCTTTGCTTGCCTCAAGCAATTCAGTTGATAAACTGAAAGTGATAAAGAAAAACTTTTACAAACTCTGTTTGCTCTTGTTGTTGTAAATATGTAAAGCCAGGATTCAAGTTTTCAGCAAAGATTATGATTAACCACATTCACAATAACTCTTAGGTCTCATGTTTACTCATGTCAATGGCATAATCAACTAGCGAGCGATAATAATAATTCTCGGATGACAACACTTTCTCAAAACAATCATAATATGATATAACAAGATGGTATCTCGCTAGCCCTTTCTGAGACCGCAAAACATAAATGCAGGGCACCTTTAAAGATCAAGGACTGACTAGACATTGTAATTCATGGTAAAAGAGATCCAGTCATAGTCATACCCAATATAAATTAATAGTAATGAATGCAAATGACAACAGTGCTCTCCAGCTGGTGCTTTTAATAAGAGGGTGATGACTCAACATGAAAGTAAATAGATAGGCCCTTCGCAGAGGGAAGCAGGGATTTGTAGAGGTGCCAGAGCTCAGTTTTTGAAATAGAGATAAATAATATTTTGAGCGGCATACTTTCATTGTCAACATAACAACCGAGAGATGGCGATATCTTCCATGCTACACACATTATAGGCGGTTCCCAAACAGAATGGTAAAGTTTATACTCCCCCTCCACCAACAAGCATCAATCCATGGCTTGCTCGAAACAACGAGTGCCTCCAACTAGCAACAGTCCCAGGGGGAGTTTTGTTTGCAATTATTTTTATTTAGTTTGCATAAAGCATGGGACTGGGCATCCCGGTGACCAGCCATTTTCTCGTGAGTGAGGAGCGGAGTTCACTCCTCTTGAGAATAACCCGCCTAGCATGGAAGATACGGACAACCCTAGTTGATACATGAGCTATTCGAGCATACAAAACAGAATTTCATTTGAAGGTTTAGAGTTTGGCACATACAAATTTACTTGGAACGGCAGGTAGATACTGCATATAGGAAGGTATGGTGGACTCATAAGGAATAACTTTGGGGTTTAAGGGATTGGATGCACAAGCAGTATTCTCGCTTAGTACAAGTGAAGGCTAGCAAAAGACTGGGAAGCGACCAACTAGAGAGCGACAACAGTCATGAACATGCATTAAAATTAATAAACATTGAGTACAAGCATGAGTAGGATATAATCCACCATGAACATAAATATCGTGAAGGCTATGTTGATTTGTTTCAACTACATGTGTGAACATGTGCCAAGTCAAGTCACTTAAATCATTCAAAGGAGGATACCACCCCACTATACCACATCACAACCATTTTAATAGAATGTTGGCATGCAAGGTAAACCATTATAACTCATAGCTAATCAAGCATGGCATAAGCAACTATTATCTCTAATTGTCATTGCAAACATGTTTATTCATAATAGGCTGAATCAGGAACAATGAACTAATCATATTTACAAAAACAAGAGAGGTCGAGTTCATACCAGCTTCTCTCATCTCAATCAGTCCATCATATATCGTCATAATTGCCTTTCACTTGCACGACCGAACGATGTGTAAATAATAAGAGTGCACGTGCATTGGACTAAGCTGGAATCTACGAGCAAACAGGAGAAGACAAGGCAATATGGGCTCTTGGTTAAATCAATAATAATGCATATAAGAGCCACTTCAACAATTTAATCATGGCCTTCTCCTATCGACCCCCAAAGAAAACAAAAGAAATAAAACTATTTACACGGGAAAGCTCCCAACAAGCAAAAGAAGAACGGGAAATCTTTTTGGGTTTTCTTTTTAATTATTACTACTACAGCAAGAAAAGTAAACTAACTAAAAGCTACACTAATTTTTTTTGGTTTTTCTTAAGGTTTATTAAACACACAAGAAGAAAGCAAGAAAAAGGAAAATAAACTAGCATGGATATTACAGTGAAAGTGTATGAGCACCGACAACTAGCAATGAGTGTGTGAACATGAATGTAATGTCGGTGGGAAATACGTACTCCCCCAAGCTTAGGCTTTTGGCATAAGTTGGTTTATTGCCACGGATGGCTTGGCGGATATCCATAGTTGTAGCCGGGGTCGTACTGCGATGCGGCAGTTATTGCCTCCTAGGCTGCAGCGTGGCGGCGAGCTGCCTCCGCCCTCCTCTCGTACTCATCTGCCTCCTCTCTGGAAATAAAATGTCTTCCTTTTGCCTGATAATCAAAGAAGGCAGGAGCAGGGAGAGTAATACGGACAACACGACGTCTGTCAAAGATTAAGCGATATCGGAGAGGTGATTCATTCCTCTCGACAAACTGGTGGTGAACCATAGCATTAAAGTCTAAATAAGTAGGAGGCAATTCAATATCATCATTACGTATGGTTACACCAAGAAAATCAGCTAAACGAGTTGCATAAATTCCACCGAAGAAATCTCCATTAAATCTATTATGATGCAACCTACGTGCAACAATGGCTCCCAAATTATAAGATTTGTCTCCTAACACAGCACTCCTAAGAATACTGAGGTCGGGGACACACATATGACATGCTTCATCTTTACCATTTATGCACCTACCTATGAAGAGAGCAAAATAATGTATAGCAGGAAAATGAATGCTCCCTATGGTAGCTTGTGCTATATCTCTAGATTCCCCCACAGTTATACTCGCAAGAAAATTTCTAAATTCAGATTTGCGAGGTTCACTAGCACTACCCCATTGTGGAAGTTTGCAAGCAGTGGTAAAATCCTCTAAGTCCATCGTATAAGATTTTTCATAAAGATCAAACAGGACAGTTGGAGAATTGCGTGAAGATGAAAATTCAAACCTCCTCACAAAGGAACTAGTGAGATAGTGGTACTGGCGGCACTTTTCTCCCTCCAAGCTCACAAGATCAGCGTTACGCAAATATGCGTTAAATTCTTCCTTGATTCCCGCTCGATCCATAAAGTTTTCTGAAGGCCATTCACAAGGCCGCACTGGAGCGTCCCTTGGTGGCTCATCGTCAGCATCACGCATTGCAAGCCTGCGTCCTTGCTTCCTCGAAGAACCACCTTGGTATGTTTTCCAAAGCATATTTCTTCCTCTGAAATTTTTAGTAACTTCAAATAAAAGTGAACCAAGCTCAACAAAATTGATAGCAACTACTCCTACAAGTGCCTAGAGAGTATATCATGCATTAGAACTACTTGGAACCATATAAATTTGACATGGAAGCTCAAGAACATGGTCATCTAGGCAGCGCAAATTTGCAATGAATAAAGCACTAGAACAAAAACTAATTGGACCAATGGAGGAGTCACATACCAAGGAACAAGCTCCCCAAGCAGTTTTGTGAGAGGTGCTTTGAGCAAGGAGATCGAAAATCGCAGCAAAATGAGCTAGAACTCGTGCTTGAGCTGGATGGTGATTTTTTTGGGAGGAAGAAGAAGTGTGTGGGTGCAGGAATAAGTGGAGGGGAGCCACCATGGGCCCACGAGGCAGGGGCGTGCCCTGGACCCTCGTGGCCAGGTGCTTGCTCCCCCTGCTGTGTTCTCAGTTCCAGATATTCTCAAATATTCTAGAAAAAATCATATTCCATTTTCAAGGCATTTGGAGTACTTTTATTTTCGGGGTATTTTTATATTGCACGGACAAATCAGAAAACAGACAGAAAAATACTATTTTTACCTTATTTCAACTAAATAACAGAAAGTAGAGAGAGGGTACAGAAGGTTCTGCCTTCTAGTTTCATCCAACTCATGCTCATCAAAAGGAATCGACTAACAAGGTTGATCAGGTCTTGTTAACAAACTCATTGCGAATAACATGGAACCGGAGAAATTTAGAATAACACTATGTTACCTCAACAGGGATATGCACATCCCCAATAATAAGAATATCATATTTCTTGTTGACAGTAGGAAGAGGAAATTCTAAACCTTCAAAAATAATCGATGGAATTTTTCCAATAGAATTGATATTGTGGACTTGAGGTTGTTTCCTCGGAAAGTGTACCGTATGCTCATTACCATTAACATGAAAAGTGACATTGCCTTTGTTGCAATCAATAACAGCCCCTGCAGTTTCAAAAAGGGTCTTCCAAGAATTATAGACATACTATCGTCCTCGGGAATATCAAGAATAACAAAGTCCATTAAAATAGTAACGTTTGCAACCACAATAGGCACATCCTCAAAAATACCGACAGGTATAGCAGTTGATTTATCAGCCATTTGCAAAGATATTTCAGTAGGTGTCAACTTATTCAAGTCACGTCTACGATATAAAGAGAGAGGCATAACACTAACACCAGCTCCAAGATCACATAAAGCAGTTTTAACATAGTTTATTTTAATGGAGCATGGTATAGTAGGTACTCCTGGATCTCCAAGTTTCTTTGGTATTCCACCTTTAAAAGTGTAATTAGCAAGCATGGTGGAGATTTCAGCTTCCGGTATCTTTCTTTTATTAGTAACAATTTCTTTCATATACTTGGCATAAGGATTCATTTTGAGCATATAAGTTAATCGCGTACACAAAAAGATAGGTCTAATCATTTCAGCAAAGCGCTCAAAATCCTCATCATCCTTTTTCTTGGATGGTTTGGGAGGAAAAGGCATGCGTTTCTGAACCCAAGGTTCTCTTTCTTTACCATGTTTCCTAGGAACAAAGTCTCTCTTATCATAACGTTGATTCTTTGATTGTGGGTTATCAAGATCAACAGAAGGTTCAATTTCTACATCATTATCATTGTTAGGTTGAGCATCATCATGAACATTATCATTAACATTTTCACTAGGTTCATGTTCTTTACCAAATTGTGTTTCAGTATCAGAAATAGATATATCATTTGGATTCTCAGGTGGTTCAGCAATAGGTTCACTAGAAGCATGCAAAGTCCTATCATTTTTCTTTTTCTTCTTTTTAGAAGGACTAGGTGCATCAATATTATTTCTTTGAGAATCTTGCTCAATTCTCTTAGGATGGCCTTCAGGATACAGAGGTTCTTGAGTCATTTTACCAGTTCTAGTAGCCACTCTAACAGCATAGTCATTATTCTTACTATTTAATTCATTGAGCAAATCATTCTGAGCTTTAAGTACTTGTTCTACTTGAGTGGTAACCATAGAAGCATGTTTACTAATGAGTTTAAGTTCACCTTTAACTCTAGACATATAATCACCCAAGTATTCAAGCGTATCGGAATTGTATTTCAATTGTCTACCAAAATAAGCATTGAAGTTTTCTTGTTTGACGATAAAATTATCAAACTCTTCTAATGTAACACCCACGATGCGGCTATATCTCCCACGTGTCGAGGCACGACTTAGAGGCATAACCGCATAGTGGTTTTGTCGCAAGAAGGGTCATCTTCACACAATCCCATGTAATGAACAAGATTGGGATAAAGAGTTGGCTTACAATCGCCACTTCACACAATACATAAATATCATTCATGCATCATCCAAAATACAATCATATAGACCGACTACGGTCAAAATCCAGATGAAAATAAGACAACCCCAAATGCTAGATCCCCGATAGTCCCAACTGGGCTCCACTACTGATCATCAGGAAAAGACACATAGTAACGACCACGTTCCTCGTCGAACTCCCACTTGAGATCGACGCCATCATCTGCACTGGCATCGTCGGCACCTGCAACTGTTTTGGAAGTATCTATGAGTCACGGGGACTCAGCAATCTCACACCCGCGAGATCAAGACTATTTAAGCTTGTAGGACAAGGAGGAGTAGTGAGGTGGAGCTGCGGTGGCAAAAGCATATATGGTGGCTAACTTGCGCATATGAGAGCGAGAAGAGAAGCAACGGAACGGACGTCATCTAGCAATGACCAAGAAGTGATCCTGAACACCTACTTACGTCATACATAACACAGACCGTGTTCACTTCCCGGACTCCGCCGAGAAGAGACCATCACGGTTACACACGCACTTGGTGTATTTTAATTGGGTCAGGTGACAAGTTATCTACAACCGGACATTAACAAATTCCCATCTGCCTCGTAACCGTGGGCACGGCTTTCGAAAGATAATACCCTGCAGGGGTGTCCCAACTTAGCCCATCATAAGCTCTCACGGTCAACGAAGGATAAACCTTCTCCCGGAATGACCCGATCAGTCTCGGAATCCCGGTTTACAAGACATCTCAACAATGGTAAAACAAGACCAGCAAAGCCGCCCGAATGTGCCGACAAATCCCGATAGGAGCTGCACATATCTCGTTCTCAGGGCACACCGGATTGTCCAAGCTTCCGATAGGCCAGACCAGAGTTGCCCCTGGTGGCCACCGACGACGGACAGTTTGGACCAATACTCAGAGGAGCACTGGCCCGGGGGTTTAAAATAAAGATGACCCTCGGGCTCTAGAAAACCCGGGGGAAAAATGTATAGGTCGCAAATGGTAAAACCAATGTTGGGCCTTGCTGGAGGAGTTTTATTCAAGGCGAACTGTCAAGGGGGTCCCATAAATCACCCGACCGCGCAAGGAACGCAAACTCAAGGAACATAATCCCGGTATAACAGTAACTAGGGCGGCAAGAGTGGAACAAAACACCAGGCATAAGGCCGAGCCTTCCACCCTTTACCAAAATATATAGATGCATTAATTAAATAAGAGATATTGTGATATCCCAACATATCCATGTTCCGACATGGAACGAACTTCAACTTCACCGGCAACTAGCAACGCTATAAGAGGGGCTGAGCAAAAGCGGTAACTTAGCCAAACAACGGTTTGCTAGGAAAGGATGGTTAGGGCTGACATGGCTAAAATGGGAGACATGATATAGCAAAAGATAGGTAGCGAGCATGGCAATAGAGCGAACAACTAGCATAGCAGAGATAGAAGTGATTTCGAGGGGTGGTCATCTTGCCTCCAAGATTCTCAGAGTTGTCGAAAGCTTGATCCTCGTAAGCGTACTCGATAGGCTCCTCGTTCACGAACTCGTATCCCGGCTCTACCCAAGACCAGAACACAACAAACGGAACCACAATCAACAACGAGAAGTGCGCAAGCAACATGATGCAAAACATGTATGATATGCAAGATATGATACGCGATGTATATGCGTGCTCCGGAAGGAAAAAGATGAACATGGCAGTAACTTGGCAAACCAAGCATGCCACTAGAAAGATGAGATGATTTCGGTCGAAAACGATATAAAGATCACCGGAATCGGATGCACGGTTTGCAAATGGCAAGCAAAACAAGAATGACACTAATCTGCGATAAACAGCAAGATAGCACTTAAAATGCAACAAATAACAATGCTACAGCACCCCAACACAGCAACAAAGCACATGTCAGTAATCTACAGGAGATGCTTGACAAAAGATGAACACTGAGCTACGGCTAGTTCACAACATATCAAGGTCAAACAAGCATGGCAAAAGTGCAAAAGATTACAGGTTCACAGACTTGGTGAAAAACTGGACATGGCAGAAATCATCATCGGGTAGCTATGTTCGGAGCACGAAATCAACATGCTACATGCAGTTAACATAGCAAAACAAGACATGGTAGTATTCAACTAATTGCACAAGACAAAAGTCCCTTACTGAATATAAGCCAAAAAGGACCATAAGATATGATGCAAAGCATGTAAACATAGCAAGTTTCGTTATCAGGTTTCAGACTTAGCAGAAAACAGAGCATGGCAGAAATATTAATATGTAGGCCTCTTTATGAGCTTGATGCACTCACTACAGAGCAATTGATGACAAACCAAGCATACCTACAGCAAGATGGAATGATTATGAAGCTAACCATGGCAATAACAATTGCATAACATGTATGGGTCAACTAGAATAAGCTTGGCAAAAATGCATATCATGTTAAGAATCTGCCAGAAATATTTTATAGCAAAAGTAGAGCAAGATTGAATCATGCTATGGAACTCCATAATTGCACACAATTGCAGGAATGGCTCAATTACAACTATAGCTACAAAACATCCTTACTGAACATCTCCAAAATATGCATGGATCTCTCTGTAGCATCAAGTTTACATGGCAACAAAATTACAGCAGACAAAATATGCATGTTCATTAGAGAAATCACTAAGTCCCTGAAATCAGAAATATTACGGGGCCTACTTTGCATTCTTGTGCTAGTCACCACAGAGATCACAAAAACACATGGACTACACCACTGGAAAGATGGCATGGCATACTTCAAAACACATATAGAGCTCATGCTCAAAAGATGCACAGAATAAATGGTACAAAAATGACAAATCTCCAAGTTCTGTTAAGAACCAGAGAATAACAGCAACTAGCCCTCTTCCAATGAAGATTTAGGCATCAAGATGACCTCTAAGGAACATGGTGCAATTGAACAAAATGAAGAGCATCACGAGACGAACAATTTGACATATTACACGCGCGAATCGGAGCTACATGCAAGAAGTTACGGCATCGGGAACAAATGCATATACTGATAAGATTCCAGGACTTGGAAGAAAAAAAAGGGATTCGAGAGAAAGTCAACGGGAGGATCCATACCATATCCCGATCGGGCTGGGTCGCCGGCGGGAGGAAGAGGAACCAGAGGGCGATGGCGAGGCAGGGGCCGGCGGGGCCTGGCTGGAGGAGGGCGCCGGCGGCGGAGGAGGGCGCCGGAGGTGGGGTCCGCCGGCGGGGGCGGCGAGCGCCGGCGGAGGCGGCGGCGGTGGAGGGAGATGGCGGGCCGGCCGGCGGCGGGGCCGGCCGTCGGGGGCGGGGCCGGCGGCGGTGCGCGGCGGCGCGGGCACAGGAGGAGGCGGCGGCGGGCTCGGGCGGGCCCGCTGCGGGCTTCGCGGGCCGGCGGCTGGGCGGTTGGACGTTGTCCGGCGCGGACGGACGCGTCCGGCGGCGCGGTGGGAAAATTTCTAGGGTTCGTCTGCGAATCCGTTTTTCGGGATGCCCACATATAAATAGGTAGAGGGAGCTAGGAGACTTCAAATGAGGTGTGGTTTTCGCCCACACGATCGTGATCGAACGACCTAGAGCATGGAAGAGAGTTTGGTGGGTTTTGGACTGGTTTTAGAGGGGTTTTTTGCTGGATACTCAAATGGACTTTGCGGATGCCCGGTTAACCGTTGGAGTACCAAACGACCTCCGAATGGAACGAAACTTGACCGGTAGTCTCCGGGTGGTATATTAAGGCCACTTGACAAGCCTCGGTCCATTCCGAGAAAGTTTGACACACGCACACGAAAGAAAACAAGAGGGGTGCACCGGAGGAGATAGGAGCGTCGGATTGCAAAACGGACAACGGGGAAAATGCTCGGATTCATAAGACGAACACGTATGCGAATGCAATGCACATGATGACATGATATGAAAATGCATGACATGACAAAATACAAAACGAAAGACAAAACCCGACAACGGAGGGAAAAACATAACACATAGCCGGAAATGGCAAGAGTCGGAGTTACAAATATGGCAAGTTACATGCGGGGTGTTACAACACTCCACCACTACGAGAGGATCTCGTCCCGAGATCTAGGACTGGAAGAACTCCGGATATTCGGAACGGAGATGGTCCTCGCGTTCCCAGGTGGCTTCCCGGTCGGAATGGTGCGACCACTTCACTTTCAGGAATTTGATAGACTTGTTGCGAGTCTTGCGCTCAGTTTCTTCAAGAATAGCAACGGGGTGCTCATGATAAGACAAATCTTCTTGGAGGTTAATCTCTTCGAAGTCGATAGTGCGCTCAGGCGTCTTGAAGCACTTGCGGAGCTGTGACACGTGGAACACATCGTGCACGTTCGCGAAGTTGGAAGGAAGCTCAAGTTGATAGGCGAGGTCGCCTCTTTTGCCAATGATCTTGAAAGGACCCACGTATCTAGGGGCAAGCTTCCCTTTGATACCGAAGTGACGAGTGCCTTTCATTGGAGAGACGCGGAGGTAGACATGGTCTCCGATCTCGAAAGCCAAATCACGGTGCTTACTGTCATAGTAACTCTTCTGACGCGATTGCGCGGCTTGGAGGTTATCACGGATGACTTTACACATTTCTTCAGCTTCAGTGATTAAGTCATTGCCAAGAAGATGGCGTTCACCAGTCTCTGACCAATTGAGAGGAGTACGACACTTTCTGCCATAGAGAATCTCGAATGGGGCCTTGCCCGAACTCGCTTGGAAGCTATTGTTGTAGGAGAATTCAGCATAAGGAAGACAATCTTCCCATTTCATGCCAAAGAAAATGACACAAGCCATGAGCATATCTTCAAGAATTTGATTGACTCGCTCGACTTGGCCACTAGTTTGAGGATGGAAAGCTGTGCTGAAGCGAATGTTTGTGCCCATGGCCTTCTGGAAGGAGTCCCAGAACTTAGAGGTGAAGATGCTTCCACAATCTGAAGAAATCAATTGTGGAATGCCGTGCAAGGAGACAATTCTGGAGGTGTAGAGCTCTGCCAGCTGAGCTGCTGTGATGGATTCTTTGATAGGAAGGAAATGAGCCACTTTAGAGAGCTTGGCGATGACAACGAAGATAGCGTCATTTCCGCGCTTGGACTTTGGAAATCCAGTCACGAAGTCCATTTCGATATGATCAAACTTCCATTTTGGGATAGCAAGAGGTTGGGAGACCAGCTGGTCGTTGGTGTTCTGCTTTCACCCTTCGGTAGACATCACATTCATTCACGAATTGAGCAATTTCTCGCTTCATTCGAGTCCACCAATACGACTGCTTGAGGTCATGATACATCTTCGTACTTCCAGGATGAATGGACAGGAGAGAATTGTGCGCTTCGTTCATTATGACTTTCCTTAGATCACCTTTCGGAACCACAATCCGGTCCTCGAAGAACAAAGTGTCTCTGTCATCTATGCGATAGCACTTGTATTTGGAAAGACCCTTGTCGATACCACGTTTCACCTTCTTCACCATGGCATCAAGGAGTTGTGCCTCACGAATTTGATCTTCCAAAGTAGGAGATACAATGAGGTTGGCAAGAACGCCTTGAGGAACAACTTGGAGATTCAGCTTGCGGAAAGCTTCACAAAGATTCGGTTGGAAAGGCTTGAGAATTAAGCTGTTGCAATAAGCTTTCCTGCTTAAAGCATCTGCAATGACATTAGCCTTCCCTGGAGTATATTAAATACTCGGATTGTACTCTTGAATCATTTCGACCCATCGAGTCTGCCTGAGGTTGAGGTTGGGCTGAGTGAAGATATACTTGAGACTCTTGTGATCAGTGAAAATGTCCACTTGTCTTCCCAACAAGAGATGTCTCCACGTAATCAATGCATGGACAACTGCCGCCAACTCAAGATCGTGAGTGGGGTAGTTCTTCTCGTTGGGCTTCAACTGCCGAGAGGTATAGGCCACAACTTTCTTCTCTTGCATTAACACAGCACCGAGACCTTGGAGAGAAGCATCACAGAAAACTTCATACGGCTTGGATTCATCAGGAGGAGTCAAAACAGGAGCTGTGACTAGTTTCTCTTTGAGAGTGTTGAAAGCAACGTCACACTCAGGAGACCAGAATATTTCACATGCTTCTGTAGGAGGTTGGAAAGAGGCTTTGCAATCTTGGAGAAATTCTCAACGAATCTTCGGCAATAGCTTGCAAGACCCAGAAAACTGCGGAGCTGCTTGACATTTTGAGGAGGTTCCCAATCCAGAACTGCGGACACCTTCTCGGGGTTAACAGCGATGCCCTTGGCAGAGATGATGTGACCAAGGAAAAGAACTTCATCGAGCCAAAACTCACATTTGGAGAACTTCGCATAGAATTGATACTCTCTGAGCTTGTCGAGCACCAATCGCAAATGTTTGGCATGATCCTGCTTATTCTTGGAGAATACCAAGATATCATCGAGATACACCAGAACAAACTCATTGGTATAGGGGTTGAAGATGAAATTCATCATCCGAGAGAACACCGGAGGAGCATTGACAAGGCCGAAAGACACGACAGTATATTCATAAGAACCAAAGCTTGTTCTGAATGCTGTCTTGGGAATATCTTCTTCATGAATGCGAATCTGATGATAACCCATACGAAGGTCAAGCTTCGAGAACACTTTAGCCCTTTGAGTTGCTCAAATAGCTCATTGATGTTGGGAAGTGGATACTTGTTCTTGATTGTCTTCTTGTTCAATCGACGGTAGTCGACACAAAGTCCGTCCATGCCATCCTTCTTCTTGACAAAAAGAACACCACAACCCCATGGAGAAGAACTCGGTCTGATCAAACCCAGACGTTCTTGTTCATCGAGCTGCTTCTTCAATTCCTTCAGCTCGTTAGGTCCAAGCTTGTATGGACGCTTGCAAACGGGTTCCGTGCCAGGCTCTAGTTCGATAATGAACTCAACTGGCCGATGAGGAGGCATACCCGGAAGCTCTTCTGGAAAGACATCTTGATACTCGCAAACGACTGGAATTTGAGAGATGGCATCCAATTCGCCCTTCTCATTGAGAGAGAAAAACCGAATGGTTTCATCACGAGCGGCAAAAATAATCACATCCTCAGACGAGTGTGTCAATTGAATTTCCCTGGCAGCACAATCAAGTTGAGCTTTGTGCTTAGAAAGCCAGTCCATCCCGAGAATAAGATCAATATCCGAGTCACCAAGAACAATTGGAGAAGACTGAAATTTGTAGTCGCCCATCTTGATGGTAACATTCGGAACCATGGAACTTGCATTCATGCATTTGCCCGGAGAGACAACTGCTAACGGCCTAGGCAATCCTTGGAAATGCAATTCATGCTTGGATGCAAAAGGTCTTGATATGAAAGAAAGCGATGCACCAGTATCAAAAAGAACTTTTGCAGGAATACCATTAACAGGAAGATTACCCATTATCACATCAGTAGATTCCTCCGCTTGAGCTGCATTCATCATGTTCACCTTTGCAAACTTTGGATTATGCTTGACCACTGCATTGCTGGAAGATCTGACAGGAGGAGGAGGAGGAAGACGCCTCTGGTTGAAGCACTTGTTAGCATAGTGACCTTTCTGCTGACATTTTTTGCAAGTCACCTCTGAGAGTGGACGGTGATAAGGAGCATTGGACTTTGGAGCTTGATTCTGAGACTTGTTCTGATAGCCAGAGTTGGAAGAGTTTGAAGAACCATGGCCACCTTTGTTCTTCTGCAGATAAGGCTGACGAAACGGAGGAGGAGGAGGCAACCAGAACTTCTGTTGCTTAGCTGTCACAAGTGAGGAAGAAGAAGACTGAACTGCGTCTCTGACTCTTTTCTTAGAAGCCTCACACTTGAGCTGAGCAGCCTCTTGCTTCAGTGCCATATTGTAGAATTGATCAAACTGAGTAGGCTCAACAAGAACGAGAGCTAACTGCAGATCCTCTTTAAGGCCACCTCTGAAGTGATAGATCATGCTCTTCTCATCAGGAACGTCTTGTTTAGCGAAGCGAGCAAGTTTCTGAAACTGAATGTTGTATTGATACACAGACATGTTTCCTTGCTTGAGATTGCGGAACTCCTCACGCTTGCTCTCAACAACACTTTGTGGAATGTGGTGCGCTTTGAAGTCCCGACAGAAGTCAGTCCAAGTGATCACACGACCTCCTCTGGAATCTCTGTATTGCTGAAACCAATCAGCAGCTTGGTCCTTGAGCTGGAAAGAAGCGAACTTGACAAAGTCCTCAGGCCTGACATTGCTACATTCAAAATGTTTGTTGATGTCCACGAGCCAATCATCGGCATCCGTGGCCTCGGCACAGTAGCTGAAAGACTTGGGCAGATTTGCGAGAAACTGGTTGAGAGTGGCAAAGTGAAACTGATTGTTGCCTTGACCTTGATTGCCTTGATTGCCTTGCCCTTGAGTACGTTCTTGCAAGAGTTGCAGAATCATCTGAGCATTGGCGTTGGTGGCTGCCATGATTGCTTGCCATGCCTCCGGAGGTGCAGGTGGTGGCGGAGGGTTCGCTTGACTCCCTTCATTGCGATCCGGATTCTGACGCGTTGGCGGAGCTATCCTGAAGAGGGTGACATCCGGTAGCATCTTGATAGACAATTAGGTAAGTAGAATCAACGGATAGAAATTGCAACATATAGTCTTCACAATAAACATTCGAACGAAGATGAACGAATGAATTCCGTTGTAAATCATCACACTTCCATAAGTTGAGAAGCCACTTGAAAAAGATATGGAATGAACATATGAATTCGAAGCAACTCGAATACCACAATACAAAATAAAACAAAGTATTTGCTTGCAAAATAAGCCGGAACAAACATATGATAGATATTTCGTCCGAAGTTTTCGTGGTGGGGCCCACACGGGCTCAATCGTACAGCACCATCATGTACAAGGCTGTGCACATGACATACGAAGCGTCCCCGAGTCGGCAAAGCCATGGACTCTTTAAGACACAACAAGACCACTGTAAAATCAACCGTGGAAAGGCGGACCACTAGACGTCGAACCCCAATCTCATATCATGCATCTGTCGAAAAGATATCCTAAGGCTACTTGAATTCCCACTTATAAACTCCCGAAACTTTCTGGTTATGCAATCTGGTGTAGGGGATACAGGGGACACAAAATATATCACCCAAACTAACAATCCCTAGATCCAGCTGTATCCATCCGTCAACACATAACCAAGAAACCTTCGGAAATCGTTTACCTCAACCTTCGAAAAACATCCATTATACAAGTTATGGCAATACTCCCGAACTCCCGCCCCAGTACTAGGTGGCGTCGAGGTGATCTCACCAACAACTGCATAAAAGAGATTTCGATGTCGGCGAAACTCAGGTATTCCAGAACTGCAACGATAAAATTGTGACGACAACACCTCGGAGCTCAACTCCCCGGGACACTGCCACAACCCCTAAATGACAGGAGGCACCAAGAACAATGTTCTCGTCACAAATCCATCGGAACGATTCCAAGATACCCGCGTGATCCTAAATTTTTTTTAGTGAAATATGAGGAGAGAATAGTCAAAACTTCTACGTCAGGAGACCTCACCAGAGCGACGAAGGGACTGAGGAGTAAAAAGAATCCTACTCTCCGATATATATAATCCTAAGACTCAAAACATTTTTGATTCTAGACTCAACAATGCCAGCGATTCGATCAAGCAGGGGGCTCCTAAGTCGGGGATGGCTCTGATTACCAACTTGTAACACCCACGATGCGGCTATATCTCCCACGTGTCGAGGCACGACTTAGAGGCATAACCGCATAGTGGTTTTGTCGCAAGAAGGGTCATCTTCACACAATCCCATGTAATGAACAAGAATGGGATAAAGAGTTGGCTTACAATCGCCACTTCACACAATACATAAATATCATTCATACATCATCCAAAATACAATCATATAGACCGACTACGGTCAAAATCCAGATGAAAATAAGACAACCCCAAATGCTAGATCCCCGATCGTCCCAACTGGGCTCCACTACTGATCATCAGGAAAAGACACATAGTAACGACCACGTTCCTCGTCGAACTCCCACTTGAGATCGACGCCATCATCTGCAGTGGCATCGTCGGCACCTGCAATTGTTTTGGAAGTATCTGTGAGTCACGGGGACTCAGCAATCTCACACCCGCGAGATCAAGACTATTTAAGCTTGTAGGACAAGGAGGAGTAGTGAGGTGGAGCTGCGGCGGCAAAAGCATATATGGTGGCTAACTTGCGCATATGAGAGCGAGAAGAGAAGCAACGGAACGGACGTCATCTAGCAATGACCAAGAAGTGATCCTGAACACCTACTTACGTCATACATAACACAGACCATGTTCACTTCCCAGACTCCGCCGAGAAGAGACCATCACGGTTACACACGCACTTGGTGTATTTTAATTGGGTCAGGTGACAAGTTATCTACAACCGGACATTAACTAATTCCCATCTGCCTCATAACCGCGGGCACGGCTTTCGAAAGATAATACCCTGCAGGGGTGTATCAACTTAGCCCATCATAAGCTCTCACGGTCAACGAAGGATAAACCTTCTCCCGGAAAGACCCGATCAGTCTCGGAATCCCGGTTTACAAGACATCTCAACAATGGTAAAACAAGACCAGCAAAGCCGCCCGAATGTGCCGAGAAATCCCGATAGGAGCTGCACATATCTCGTTCTCAGGGCACACCGGATTGTCCAAGCTTCCGATAGGCCAGACCAGAGTTGCCCCTGGTGGCCACCGGCGACTGACAGTTTGGACCAATACTCAGAGGAGCACTGGCCCGGGGGTTTAAATTAAAGATGACCCTCGGGCTCTAGAAAACCCGGGGGAAAAAGGTATAGGTCGCAAATGGTAAAACCAAGGTTGGGCCTTGCTGGAGGATTTTATTCAAGGCGAACTGTCAAGGGGGTCCCATAAATCACCCGACCGCGTAAGGAACGCAAACTCAAGGAACATAATCCCGGTATAACAGTAACTAGGGCGGCAAGAGTGGAACAAAACACCAGGCATAAGGCCGAGCCTTCCACCCTTTACCAAAATATATAGATGCATTAATTAAATAAGAGATATTGTGATATCCCAACATATCCATGTTCCGACATGGAACAAACTTCAACTTCACTTGCAACTAGCAACGCTATAAGAGGGGCTGAGCAAAAGCGGTAACTTCGCCAAACAACGGTTTGCTAGGAAAGGATGGTTAGGGCTGACATGGCTAAAATGGGAGACATGATATAGCAAAAGATAGGTAGCGAGCATGGCAATAGAGCGAACAACTAGCATAGCAAAGATAGAAGTGATTTCGAGGGGTGGTCATCTTGCCTGCAAGATTCTCAGAGTTGTCGAAAGCTTGATCCTCGTAAGCGTACTCGACAGGTTCCTCGTTCACGAACTCGTCTCCCGGCTCTACCCAAGACAAGAACACAACAAATGGAACCACAATCAACAACGAGAAGTGCGCAAGCAACATGATGCAAAACATGTATGATATGCAAGATATGATACGCGATGTATATGCGTGCTCCGGAAGGAAAAATATGAACATGGCAGTAACTTGGCAAACCAAGCATGCCACTGGAAAGATGAGATGATTTTGGTTGAAAACGATATAAAGATCACCGGAATCGGATGCACGGTTTGCAAATGGCAAGAAAAACAAGAATGACACTAATCTGCGATAAACAGCAAGATAGCACTTAAAATGCAACAAGTAACAATGCTACAGCACCCCAACATAGCAAAAAAGCACATGTCAGTAATCTACAGGAGATGCTTGACAAAAGATGAACACTGAGCTACGGCTAGTTCACAACATATCAAGCTCAAACAAGCATGGCAAAAGTGCAAAAGATTACAGGTTCACAGACTTTGTGAAAAACTGGACATGGCAGAAATTATCATCGGGTAGCTATGTACGGAGCAAAACAAGGCATGGTAGTATTCTACTAAATGCACATGACAAAAGTCCCTTACTGACTATAAGCCAAAAAGGACGAGAAGATATGATGGCAAGCATATAAACATAGCAAGTTCCGTTATCAGGTTTCAGACTTGGCAGAAAACAGAGCATGGCAGAAATATTAATATGTAGGCCTCTTTGTGAGCTTGATGCACTCACTACAGAGGAATGCATCACAAACCAAGCATACCTACAGCAAGATGGCATGATTATGAACCTAACCATGGCAAGAACAATTGCATAGCATGTATGGGTCAACTACAATAAGCTTGACAAAAATGCATATCATGTTAAGAATCTGCCAGAAATATTTTATAGCAAAAATAGAACAAGATTGAGTCATGCTATGGCACCCCATAATTTCAACCAATTGCAGGAATGGATCAATTACAACTATAGCTACAAAACATCCTTACTGAAAATCTCCAAAATATGCATGGATCTCTCCGTAGCATCAAGTTTACATGGCAACAAAATTACAGCAGACAAGAGAAATCACCAAGTCCCTGAAATCAGATATATTACAGGGCCTACTTTGCATGCTTGTGCTAGTCACCACAGAGATCACAAAAATACACGGACTACACCACTGGAAAGATGGCATGGCATACTTCAAAACACATATAGAGCTCATGCTCAAAAGATGCACAGAATAAATGGTACAAAAATGACAAATCTCCAAGTTCTGTTAAGAACCAGAGAATAACAGCAACTAGCCCTCTTCCAATGAAGATTTAGGCATCAAGATGACCTCTAAGGAACATGGTGCAATTGAACAAAATGAAGAGCATCACGAGGCGAACAATTTGACATATTACACGCGCGAATCGGAGCTACACGCAAGAAGTTACGGCATCGGGAACAAGTGCATATACTGATAAGATTCCAGGACTTGGAAGAAAAAAAGGGATTCGAGAGAAAGTCAACGGGACGATCCATACCAGATCCCGATCGGGCTGGGTCGCCGGCGGGAGGAAGAGGAACCAGAGGGCGACGGCGAGGCAGGGGCCGGCGGGGCCTGGCCGGAGGAGGGCGCCGGCGGCGAAGGAGGGCGCCGGAGGTGGGGTTCGCCGGCGGAGGCGGTGGCGGTGGAGGGAGATGGCGGGCCGGCCGGCGGCGGCGGCGGGGCCGGCCGTCGGTGGCGGCGCGCGGCGGGGCCGGCGGCGGCGCGGGCGGGCGGCGGCGCGGGCACAGGAGGAGGCGGCGGCGGGCTCGGGCGGGCCCGCTGCGGGCTTCGCGGGCCGGCGGGGGGCAGTTGGATGTTGTCCGGCGCGGACGGACGCGTCCGGCGGCGCGGTGGGAAAATTTCTAGGGTTCGTCTGCGAATCCGTTTTTCGGGATGCCCACATATAAATAGGTAGAGGGAGCTAGGAGACTCCAAATGAGGTGCGGTTTTCGCCCACACGATCGTGATCGAACGACCTAGAGCATGGAAGAGAGTTTGGTGGGTTTTGGACTGGTTTTAGAGGGGGTTTTTGCTGGATACTCAAATGGACTTTGCGGATGCCCGGTTAACCGTTGGAGTACCAAACGACCTCCGAATGGAACGAAACTTGACCGATAGTCTCCGGGTGGTATATTAAGGCCACTTGACAAGCCTCGGTCCATTTCGAGAAAGTTTGACACACGCAAACGAAAGAAAACAAGAGGGGTGCACCGGAGGAGATAGGAGCGTCGGATTGCAAAACGGACAACGGGGAAAATGCTCGGATGCATAAGACGAACACGTATGCGAATGCAATGCACATGATGACATGATATGAAAATGCATGACATGACAAAATACAAAACGAAAGACAAAACCCGACAACGGAGGGAAAAACATAACACATAGCCGGAAATGGCAAGAGTCGGAGTTACAAATATGGCAAGTTACATGCGGGGTGTTACATATAAGCATTGTCTAGCAGACTTATAGTGAGGAATATCACCTTCATCAAATCTGTAGAGAGAATTTACCTTTACTACCTGTGTCGGGTTATCAAGACCATGAGTTTCTTTAATAGGTAATGGATTAGGATCATATATTTCCTCAATAGGCGGTAAATTAAGACCATGTATTTCTTCAATAGGAGGTAAATTCTTAACATCTTCAGCTTTAGTGGCTTTTTCTTTCATAGATTTCTTTGCCTCTTGCATATCTTCAGGACTGAGAAATAGAACACCTCTCTTCTTCGGAGTTGGTTTAGGAATTGGCTCAGGAGCTGGCTCAGGAACTGTCCAATTATTTTCATTGGTCAACATATTATTCAATAGAATTTCAGCCTCATCCGGTGTTCTTTCCCCGAAAACAGAACCAACACAACTATCCAGGTAATCTCTGGAAGCATCGGTTAGTCCATTATAAAAGATATCTAGTATTTCATTTTTCTTAAGAGGATGATCAGGCAAAGCATTAAGTAGTTGGAGAAGCCTCCCCCAAGCTTGTGGGAGACTCTCTTCTTCAATTTGCACAAAATTATATATATCCCTTAACGCAGCTTGTTTCTTATGAGCAGGGAAATATTTAGCAGTGAAGTAATAAATCATATCATGTGGACTACGCACACAACTAGGATCAAGAGAATTAAACCATATCTTAGCATCACCCTTTAATGAGAACGGAAATATTTTAAGGATATAAAAGTAGCGAGTTCTCTCATCATTAGTGAACAGGGTGGCTATATCATTTAATTTAGTAAGATGTGCCACAACAGTTTCAGATTCATAGCCATAAAAAGGATCAGATTCAACCAAAGTAATTATATCAGGATCAACAGAGAATTCATAATCCTTATCAGTAACACAGATAGGTGAAGTAGCAAAAGCTGGGTCAGGTTTCATTCTAGCATTAAGAGATTGCTGCTTCCATTTAGCTAATAACTTCTTAAGATCACTTCTATCATTGCGAGCAAGAATGGCTCTAGCAGATTCTTCATCCAGAACATAACCCTCAGGTGCAACAGGTAATTCATATTTATTAGGGGGGGAGTCTTCATCATCACTATCTTTAATATTATCAGTTTCAATAATTTCATTCTCTCTAGCCCTAGCAACTTGTTCATCAAGAAATTCACCAAGTGGCACAGTAGTATCAAGCATAGAAGTAGTTTCATCATAAGTATCATGCATAGCAGAAGTGGCATCATCAATAACGTGCGACATACCAGAATTAAGAGCAGAAGCAGGTTTAGGTGTCGCAAGCTTACTCAAAACAGAAGGTGAATCAAGTGCAGAGCTAGATGGCAGTTCCTTACCTCCCCTCGTAGTTGAGGGATAAATTTTTGTTTTCTCGTCTTTCAAGTTCTTCATAGTGACCAGCAGATATAAATCCCAAGTGACTCAAAGAATAGAGCTATGCTCCCCGGAAACGGCGCCAGAAAATAGTCTTGATAACCCACAAGTATAGGGGATCGCAACAGTTTTTGAGGGTAGAGTATTCAACCCAAATTTATTGATTCGACACAAGGGGAGCCAAAGAATATTCTCAAGTATTAGCAGTTGAGTTGTCAATTCAACCACACCTGTATAACTTAGTATCTGCAGCAAAGTATTTAGTAGCAAAGTAATATGGAAGTAACGGTAACGGTAGCAAAAGTAATATTTTTGGGTTTTGTAGTGATTGTAACAGTAGCAACGGAAAAGTAAATAAGCGAAGAACAATATGTGAAAAGCTCATAGGCATTGGATCGGTGCTGGAGAATTATGTCGGATGTGGTTCATCATGTAACAATCATAACATAGGGTGACACAGAACTAGCTCCAATTCATCAATATAATGTAGGCATGTATTCCGAATATAGTCATACGTGCTTATGGAAAAGAACTTGCATGACATCTTTTGTCCAACCCTCCCGTGGCAGCGGGGTCCTGATGGAAACTACGGGATATTAAGGCCTCCTTTTAATAGAGTACCGGACCAAAGCATTAACACATAGTGAATACATGAACTCCTCAAACTACGGTCATCACCGGGAGTGGTCCCGATTATTGTCACTTCGAGGTTGCCGGATCATAACACATAGTAGGTGACTATAGACTTGCAAGATAGGATCAAGAACTCACATATATTCATGAAAACATAATAGGTTCAGATCTGAAGTCATGGCACTCGGGCCCTAGTGACAAGCATTAAGCATAGCAAAGTAATAGCAACATCAATCTCAGAACATAGTGGATACTAGGGATCAAACCCTAACAAAACTAACACGATTACATGATAGATCTCATCCAACCCATCACCGTCCAGCAAGCCTACGATGGAATTACTCATGCACGGCGGTGAGCATCATGAAATTGGTGATGGAGGATGGTTGATGATGACGACGGCGACAGATTCCCCTCTCCGGAGCACCGAACAGACTCCAGATCAGCCCTCCCGAGAGGTTTTAGGGCTTGGCGGCCGCTCCGTATCGCAAAAACGCGATGAATCCTTCTCTCTGATTTTTTCTCCCCGAAAGTGAATATATTGAGTTGGAGTTGAGGTCGGTGGAGCGTCAGGGGGCCCACGAGGCAGGGGGCGCGCCCAGGGGGGCAGGCGTGCCCCCCACCCTCGTGGACAGGGTGTGGGCCCCCTGACGTGGATTCTTCTTCCAGTATTTTTAATATTTTCCAAAAATATGTTCCGTGGAGTTTCAGGTCATTCCGAGAACTTTTGTTTCTCCACATAAATAACACCATGGAAAGTCTGCTGAAAACAGCGTCAGTCCAGGTTAGTTCCATTCAAATCATGCAAGTTAGAGTCCAAAGCAAGGGCAAAAGTGTTTGGAAAAGTAGATACGACAGAGACGTATCAACGACCTCTACCACGACGGGATCCTGTTCATCCAACCCCCACCGGAACTGTTCGTCCAACCCCCACCGGGAACTGTTCATCAAGAGGCAGCTTTGATCGGCTTCAGTTAGGAGCAGTAGCGAAGGAAACACTCGGTTTCAGTTAACAGCAAGGGATCGATCGGGGTTCAGTAACATAGCTACTGCAGTCGCTCGGGTTCAGTTAGAGCCCAACGCCTCGCTCGGGTTCAGTTAGAGCGCACCGCCTCACACACGCGCGCATACGTGTACGAGAGAAATGCACAAACCTCCGTGCATCGCTTGGCCCCGACCACCCACCGTAATCGAGAATTCCCCAAAATCCCTCGCTTCTACCATGATTTTTTCCATCATGGACGGCCCAAAGAGTGTCATGCAGGTGCGTCTCCGGCCCGCCCAGGATGAAAAGCCCATTTTCTGTCATGATTTTTTCATAGAAGTAGGAGCCCACCACATCTATGATGATACCGGGTTTTGTCACAATTATCATCATAGAAGTCTCATAAGTATGACATAAAAAATTTCGTTCAGTCCAAGATGTCACGGATGTGTCTTTTTTTGTAGTGTTATTACTCACAAAATAAAAATGATTCCTCCCCTAAGAGCCAGGAACCACCAGCTATATCTTCGCACGCAAGGAAGTGCATCCTTATCCTCCCTGATAGCTGGGACTAATGTCTACTATGCAAGTTTATTCTTGTAGACACGTGTTGGGCCTCCAAGCGCAGAGTTTCGTAGGACAGTAGCAATTTTCCCTCAAGTGGATGACCTAAGGTTTATCAATCCCTGGGAGGTGTAGGATGTAGATGGTCTCTCTCAAACGACCCTGCAATCAAATACAAGAAATCTCTTGTGTCCCCAACACACCCAATACAATGGCAATTTGTATAGGTGCACTAGTTCGGCGAAGAGATGGTGATACAAGTGTAATACGGATGGTAGAAATATATTTTTATAATCTGAATAAATAAAAACAGCAAGGTAGCAAATAGTCAACGGGCACAAAAACTGTATTGCAATGCTTGAAAAGAGGCCTAGGGCCCGTACTTTCACTAGTGCAATCTCTCAACAATGCTAATATAATTGGATCATATAACCGTCCCTCAACATGCAACGAAGAATCACTCCAAAGTTCCTATCTAGCGGAGAACATACGAAGAAATCATTTGTAGGGTACGAAACCACCTCGAACCTAGTCTTTTCGATCGATCTATCCAAGAGTTTGTACTAAAATAACACCAAATGATTTCAGATTCGTAATACTCAATCCAACACAAGGAACCTCAATGAGTGCCCCAAGATTTCTACGGAGAAACAAAAGACGAGAACGTGCATCAACCCCTATGCATAGATTACCCCAATGTCACCACGGGAATCCGCGTGTTGAATGCCAAAACACATATCAAGTGAATTAAATGATACCCCATTGTCACCACGAGTATTCATATGCAAGACATATATCAAGTGCTCTCATATCCATAAAAGTATTCAATCTGATAACAAGGAAGTCTCAAAGGGAAAAACTCAATTCATCACAACAAGATAGAGAGGGGAAAACACCATATGATCTGACTATATTAACAAAGCCCGTGATACATCAAGATCGTGACATCTCAAGAACACGAGAGAGAGAGAGAGATTAAACACATAGCTACTGGTGCAAACCCTCAGCCCCGAGGGTGGACTACTCCCTCCTCATCATGGTGGCCGTCGGGATGATGAAGATGGCCAACGGAGATGATTCCCCCTCCGGCAGAGTGCCAGAACGAGGTCTATATTGGTTTTCGGAGGCTACAGAGGCCTGCGGCGGCGGAACTTCTGATCTAGGTTAACCCAGAGGGTTATCAGAATATTTGTGAATTTATAGGGTAAAGAGGGGGTGCGGGAGGCCACCGAGGTGGGCACAACCCACCTGGGCGCGCCTGGGCCCCCAGGCGCCCAGGCCCCCGGGTGCACCCTGGTGGGTTGTGCCCCCCTCGGGGCACCCCCAGGTGCTGCTCTGTCCCATTGGTGGTCTTCTGGTGCATAAAAAATCCACCAAATTTTTTGCAGTGTTTGGACTCCGTTTGATATTGTTTTCCTGCAATGTAAAAAAAAGCAAAAAAATAGCAACTTGCACTGGGCACTGGGTCAATAGGTTAGTCCCAAAAAATGTTATAAAGTTGCTAGAAAATGATTGTAAAACATCCAAGAATGATAAAATAACAGCATGAATACTTCATAAATTATAGATACGTTGGAGACGTATCAGCATCCCTAAGCCTAATTCCTACTCGTCCTCGAGTAGGTAAATGATAAAAGAAATAATTTGTGAAGTGTGAATGCTAACAAAGTGCATAAGTTTGATAAATCAAAATTCCAATCACTTTTCCTAGCATCAAAACAGCAATTCTTTCTTATAAACTTATCATGTTAGAGTAGCAACCAATTCACATGTTAAGGTTCAAACAATGAATTCTCTTGAAACTCAACAACCTATATTCTCAGTCACCAAGCAATTGTAATTCAACTTATTCAACAGAGTTTAAGTAAGAGCTCCACATACTCAACCATCATATAGTCCTCTATGATTGCTATAAAATTATTGTGAAACATCCAAGAATGTTAAAATAACAGCATGAATACTTCATAAATTATAGATACGTTGGAGACGTATCAGGGACCCACCCCGTCGAAGCGTACGTAGCGTTGTCGCGAACGTGTACGTACATACTAGTTGATCGGTCTCTCTACAACAATGGACCGTCGCCAAGCAAGCAGCGACATGTGTAGTAGTAGACGACGTCGAGTTGGCGGCGGAGGAAGACTCAGCAGGCCCCCGATGTAGCAGTTCAGGCATTCCCTTCTAAACTGTGTACACGTACGTACAGCCAGATGCCAAAAAATATGGCCACGTATGTACATATAGGCAGGGTCTCGAACACCTACTCGCTCATAGGTACAACTAGGGCTCGTGTACATGTTCATCTGGAGCAAACCGGCTTGGACGGAACAGTCGAAACGAGGTCTGGTGTACCGCAGAACGGAGGAAATGGGCCTTCTGTTTGACCGTGTGCGGTCGAAATAGGGTCCTGTTCATCGGGAAGGGTCCAGCGTACCGCAAAACAGAGGAAACGGACTTGTGTTGGAGTGCCTATGGTCGAACCGGGGTCCTATGCATCGAGAGGGGTGTGGCGTACTGCAAAACAGAGGAATGGACTTGTGTTGGAGCGCCTACGGTCGAAACGGGGGTCCTATTCATCCACCGTCTACTGCCTCGCTCCAGCCTCCACGGGCTACTGTTCATCCAACGTCGACCTCCTCCGGCCTCCACGGGCTACTGTTCATCCAGCCTCCACCGGCTGCTGTTCATAGAGCCTCCAGGGGGTCATGTTCATCCACCCCCAACCGACTGGGGTGCGGCGTCCTCCTCAGGGTTCTGTTCATCCAGTGGCAACGGCCTACTACCACGGGGTCCTGTTCATCCAACCCCCATCGGGAACTGTTCATCCATAGCCAACCAACCGGCTCGACTCACCACGTCTCGACTCGTTCTACGTACCGCACGCACGGTAGCAACGGTCACTATTCATAGTGAGGCAACCCAACACCGGCTGGCTACGTCTCGCACGCGGCTCGATCGGCTTCAGTAAGCAGCAGCAGTGATCGATCGCTCGGGTTTAGTTAGTAGCAGCAGGGAAGGAATCGCTCGGGTTCAGTCAGTAGCGAATGTATCGCTCGGGTTCAGTTAATAGCCAAGGGACTGATCGCTCGGATTGAGTAACGTGCGATCGCTCGGGTTCAATTAGCCAACACCTCGGACATACGCGCGTACATGAGATAAATGTGGAAACCTCCGTGCATCGCTTGGCCCCAACCACCCACCGTAACTAGGAACTCCCCGATATTTTCTCCGCCCTCGCTTCTACCATGATTTTTTCCGTCATGGACGGCCCAAAGAATGTCATGCAGCTACGTCTCCGGCCCGGCCAGGACGCAAAGCCCATTTTTGTCATGATTTTTTGTCATAGAATTAGGAGCCCACCACATCTATGATAATACCAGGTTTTGTCATAATTATCGTTATAGAAGTGTCATAAGCATGATAGAAAACAATTGTTCGGCCCAAAATGTCACAGATGTGTCTTTTTTGTAGTGTGAGCATCTTGGGAATGATGCTCAGTAGTCTTGTCGTGGTGGTGTCCAGAGCCGCCCATGTCACAATGATGTGTGGCGCACCCATCTTGCGATGGTTGGGGTGTGTGCACCGGCGTGGCGTTCTTGGACATCGTCACGCCATCATTGGAGGTTGCAGCACCGCCCGTAGGCTTCATAACTCCACCCCTTGATGTGGGAGTGGCTTGGTTTTGTTTGCCCCATTCCATACTATGCCACTCGTCTGGCTAGGATCCCCAGAGTGCCGTGGATGTTCTTCACCATCTCCGCCCCCTCCGCCGTCGTCGCCCGTGGGCGTGCACGATGGGAGCTTGGACGTAGACATAGCACCTGTTGCCGCGCCCTTCTTTTTGCGCGCCATGGACAATGATGATGAACCTGGTGCCTAGATTGCTGGAGCATATTTGCGCACGCGGCCCCCTGCCTAGTGCGCCAAAGATGTCGAGGTACGACAATCTATGGGACCGGCAAAGGCCCCTTTGTGGTTCGACTGTGGCAATCAGCAATGTACAAAGAGCAGATCCAGCAGAGACACACCAAGTTTACCCAGGTTCGGGTCACCGTGAGGTGTGAAACCCTACTCCTGCTATTGTGGGTTGGTTGTGTATGAGCTCAGATTACAAGGAGCGCAACTTGCCGGCAAGGTGCGCTAGAAGTGCAGCTACTACGAGTAACTGAGCAAAGTGTCAACCCTTGTAAAGGTAGCCATGGGCCTCCTTTTATAGATTAAAGGGTCACCACAATGTCAAAATGGTAATTACATGATATGAATAGTGGCTATAGTGCTATTGTACCTAACCTTGCCGGATTAGGACAAAACCATTAAATGCGCCATGAGGTGTCGTGTTGGGGTGAGCTCCGGCAAGGGAATGCCTCTCCTGTTGTGTCGTCAGCCCGGCGACCTCCTATTGTCTTGACACGCTCCTGGGACGGGTGTCATTAAAGTTGATCTGACACGTGCCCCGACAAGCCTCGCCTAACTGCCTGCCCGCTCGACACATATTGACAAGCTACCAGCTGGTCACTGAGGTGGAGCAGTGGAGAGGCAGAAGGAGCTTCCCAGCACGGAGCTTGCCGATCCTTTACATGCCGGTATATAGCTTGCCAGCAAATTGATGCTTGATCTTCAGTTGTCGGGGGTTGGGTGCGACATATGCCAATGGATGACTTATCATGGTGGGAGCGAGTAGCACGTCGCGGGTGCCTGGAAGCGGGATGAGGCGTAGACACGAACGCCGGCGCACTTTACGCAGGTTCGGGGCTCTCCTAGGATATAACACCCCTGGTCCTACTCTACGGGGTCTCCGCATGATCACTAAGGCACTAGTGAGTATAATGGTGCTCCTCGAGCTGTATGCTAGAGGTAAAAGAAGGCAAGGCTTGCTCTCTTCTCCCCCTAGGTGTGAGTCTAATTCTAATAGGTTGGAAACCTTTGCATGGGTGCCTTGGGGGGTTTATATAGGCCTACCCCCTGCCCCCCAGGGATACAATGGTAATCTGGCCGGGTGTAGGACCTGACTGTCAGTCTCTCTGGTCGCCGGCTTCTCCGTCGACTGATGGGGCCCGCCGCCTGGTGGGCCCTGCCGGCTGGTCTGGTACGGAGCCGACATGCCACTCCCGCCGCTCGCGGGTCTTGCCGGCTGCTGATTACTATAGCCGTGACGCTAATGACGCTTGCTTGGTCAGGGGAGCGTGGCTACAGTCCCGCCGCTTGGCGGGAGATCACTGTAGCCACTCCGCGTCTTATCTGGTTAATGGTGCACGGGTCCCGAGGAAGGAACGGGCCGCCTGTTAGGAGCCGGCCTCCCTCGGGTCCGACTGGTGAGGCTTCCGCCGTCTTCCGGGCTCTCGCTGCCTGGTAGGGCCCGCCGTCTTCAAGCCGTACCGACAGGCGGTCGTGGGAGCAGGGCTCCGCCTGACAGGAGTGACGTCAGGGGCGGAGTGGCAACAGTGCTGCGCCGGGCAGAGATCTCCGCCTGTACGGAGCAATGTGGCCACGCCCGGCCCTGGATACGGGGGGATGGGCTATACTGCAGCCTCACCCTGTCTTGTCTTCTTAATGGGGCGCAGACTTTGAGGGCGCCATGGGCCGACTGCTAGGAGCCGGACTCTCTGGAGGCCGCCTGCTAGGAGTCGGCCTGTCTTAGAGCCGCCTTCCTGAGCATGGCCGTCTTCTGGCAGTCGGCCATTCGGCCAGCCGGCCACCAGTGTTGGGGATCGTTGCAGAAATTAAAAAATTTCTATGCATCACCGAGATCAATCTATGGAGTTTACTAGCAACGAGAGGGGTGTGCATCTTCATACCTTTGAAGATCGCGAGTCGGAAGCGTTGCAAGAACGCGGATGAGGGAGTCGTACTCATAGCGATTCAGCTCGCGGTAGATTCCGATCCTAGCGCCGAACAACGGCACCTCCGCGTTCAACACACGTTCAGCCCGGTGACGTCTCCCGCACCTTGATCCAGCAAGGAGGAGGGAGAGGTTGAGGAAGAGGGCTCCAACAGCAGCACGACGGCGTGGTGGTGATGGAGTGGCTGGGGAGGGGAGGGGCTGCGCCTTGGATGTGGTGCTGCAGCCCTCCCTCCACCCCTCTATTTATAGGGAGAAGGGGGAAGGGGGCCGGCCCCTCTAGATGAGATCTAGAGGGGGGGCGGCGGCCAAGGGGGAGGGGGCTTGCCCCCCAAGCAAGGGGGGCGCCCCCTTTAGGGTTCCCCCCAACCCTAGGCACATGGGCCCTAGTGGGATGGCGCCCAGCCCACTTAGGGTTGGTTCCCTTCCACCTACAGCCCATAAGGCCCTCCGGGGCGGGTGGACCCTCCCGGTGGACCCCCGGAACCCCTCCGGTGGTCCCGGTACAATACCGGTATACCCCCAAATATTTCCGGTGACCGTATGATGACTTCCCATATATAAATCTTCACCTCCGGACCATTCTGGAACTCCTCGTGACGTCCGGGATCTCATCCGGGACTCCGAACAACATTCGTTAATCACATACAAATCTTCCTTATAACCCTAGCGTCATCGAACCTTAAGTGTGTAGACCCTACGGGTTCGGGAATCATGCAATAACTAACAGCAGGATCTGGATACCCATGTTGGCTCCCACATGTTCCACGATGATCTCACCGGATGAACCACGATGTTGAGGATTCAAGCAATCCCGTATACAATTCCCTTTGTCAATCGGTACGTTACTTGCCCGAGATTTGATCATCGGTATCCCAATACCTCGTTCAATCTCGTTACCGGCAAGTCACTTTACTCGTTCCGTAATGCATGATCCCATGACTAACTACTTAGTCACATATTGAGCTCATTATGATGATGCATTACCGAGTGGGCCCAGAGATACCTCCCCGTCATACGGAGTGACAAATCCCAGTCTCGATCCGTGCCAACCCAACACACACTTTCGGAGATACCTGTAGTGCACCTTTATAGCCACCCATTTATGTTGTGACGTTTGGTACACCCAAAGCATTCCTACGGTATCCGGGAGTTGCACGATCTCATGGTGTAAGGAAATGATACTTGACATTAGAAAAGCTTTAGCAAACGAACTACACGATCTAGTGCTATGCTTAGGATTGGGTCTTGTCCATCACATCATTCTCCTAATGATGTGACCCCGTTATCAATGACTTCCAATGTCCATGGTCAGGAAACCATAACCATCTATTGATCAACGAGCTAGTCAACTAGAGGCTCACTAGGGACATGTTACGGTCTATGTGTTCACACATGTATTACGATTTCCGGATAACACAATTATAGCATGAACAATAGACAATTATCATGAACAAGGAAATATAATAATAACCATTTTATTATTGCCTCTAGGGCATATTTCCAACAACCAGAAGCCGGCACTTTATCTTGACGTCTTGAGGGGCGCAGCCGTCCCCGATGTCTTGAAAGGTTCTGGGACTCGGGTTAGGCTACCCGTGGCCCATTACTCCGACAGTAGTCCCCGAAGCTGGTGAGGCGCCGCGGCTGAGGAGCCCAGAAGCCTCAACAGTTTCCTCCTCCGGGTGCTCTGGGTGGAAGCTTCGTTCGACTCCTGGGAAGCCGCCTGGGGGGAGTCGGCCATGTCCAGTCTGATCTATCTGGAATTTCAAATGTTACGGCGCGAACCAGGTGGCGTGCTAGCTAAGCTTCTAGGCCCGCCGCCTGTCGTGGGCGTGCCACGTGGCGCGAGCCAGCCGGGCCAGCCTGCCAGCCCACGCGCGTGATGGGACGCGACTGCGGGCCGGGCCCGCCACCACCGGGCCTCGGCACACGAGCGGATCCGCTGCGGCCCAAGCGGGCGGTTGAGTTTCCCCGCGGAGTTACTGCGCGCTGTAACTAGCGCAGTAAAGGTGGGAGCGTGGGGTCGTGGGCACAGTTAATCCCACGATCCCACGCCCGCCCCCTCGGCTTCATAGCCCGCAGGCTATAAGTAGAGGGAGGAGGGGGTGCGGCGGAGCACGCGCGCCCCTCCACCCCGTTCTTGCCTCCTTCTTCTTCCTCCCGCCGCAGCGCCCCCGAGCCATTCCGGAGCACTGCCGCAGCTCGTCTCCGTCGAGTTCGTCCGCCCCGAGGCCTCTTTGCCCTGCTCCATTCTCAGCTCCCTTGCCGCGCCCTTTCTTTCGATCTCTCCATGGCGCGCGAGCGAGGAGGAGACTGGGACGGGTCCAACGTCAACAAAGACCATATCACTTTCCTTCGCGAGACGCGGCGTCTCCCCGGCGCGGGCTACGTGAAGGCGCGCGTGCCGCCGGAGGGAGAGATCTCGCCCGCGCCGGGGGAGGGCGAGCGGGTCGTCTTCCGCTCGCACTTCATCCGCGGCTTCGGCCTGCCGGCGAGCGGCTTTCTCCGCTCGTTTCTTGAGTTTTATCACCTCCAGCCTCATCACATCACGCCCAACACCGTGATGCTTCTGGCCGCCTTCATCACGATGTGCGAAGGCTATCTCGGCATCCTCCCCACCATCGAGCTGTCGGGAGCATTCTTCTACACCAAGCTGGGCACCTCCGTCCGGGAGGTGGCTGCCCAGTGTGGTGCCTTCGTCGCGGTTCGCCGGCCGTCGCTGAAGAACGCCTTCCCTACCATGAAGCTGCCACAGTCGGTCAAGATGTGGCAGCAATCTTACTTCTATGTGTAGGACGTGGACCTGGCCGTCGACTTCATCAACCTGGCGGCTTATGTAGCCGGCCCGCTGGCCGAGCCTCGGGCCAGCTGGGGCTACAAGCCGAAGCCGGTATCAGTAGACGGCACCGCCGCCATCCAATGACTCCGGGAGCTGACCGACACCGAAGGCCTCAAGGCGTCCGACTTGTTGGCCGTCTTCGTCGCGCACCGGGTTCTCCAGCTCCAAGGCCGGCCGCACCTGATCAACCGGATGAGCGGGCATCGCGACCTATGCCGGCTGAGCACCAAGGAGATGTTGACTGTCGAGGTTGCGAACTTGGTGAACGAGATCTCCGGCCTCAAGCTAGAGGGGTCTTGGAGCTTCGGCAAGCGGCCATATTCCCGCGCCGACCCGCCGCCTGCGGTAACTTTTCCAATTCTTTCTTTTTGATACTCGTCTTAGTCTTGATCCTGGTCTTGATCAGCCGGCCTCTCATCATTTGAAACAGATCTACATGTCGGAAGCGATAGCTGCCATCGTAGGGGCGGGTGGTGATTACCAGCCGGACCGGGCGGTGAGCGACGTGGACGACCCTGACTTGGGGGCGCCTGCCTTGGAGGATACCGGGACAGGCGGCGTCTACGAAGCAGGCGGCTCCGAAGAAGGCGGCATCGAGACCTGGACCGATGATGACGAGGAGGAAGAAGAGCCGCGCCCTGCGCGGGGCACCGGCAGGGCGGACGCGGGCCCCTCTGTCAAGCCGTCTGCTCAAGGCGGCACGCGCAAGCATAAGCAAGGCGCCGTCTTGTTCGGTAGCGCGCCGAAGAAGGCCAAGAATCCGACCGCCGCGACCAGGCGGAAAGAGGCCGCAGCGACGCCGGCCAAGTAGCAGAAGTTCCCAAAGGCGCCTCCTATGGTGTCGGCGTAAGTATATTTTCCTTGTGCTCTTCTTTCTCGTTGATTCTTTCTGAACTTCCTTTGATTTATTTTCTTGATTTCGAGCTCTGCTCTCTCTCGAGAAGTCGGCCGCCCCCTCCATCGTTGGGTCGGCGGAGCCTCCACCACCACCGGGAGGCGACGTAGCGAAACGCGCGGGAGGCGCGCGAGGAGCAGGAAGCCGCCCGCCTGGAGAAGGCGGAGGCAGACAAGGTGGAGGCCGCCGCCTTGAAGAAGCTGGCGGAGGCCGAGGCCGCTACCGCGGTGAAGGAGCTGGCCGAAGAGGCCGCACGCCGCCAGTCGGCGGTATTCGTCATCCCCCTGAACTCCGCGCCGCCACCACCAGAGTTCATGGCGCCGACTGGGGGAGCCGGCGACGAGCACCCGATCATGGGGAGGGACGACGGCAATGTCGTCATGCCGGACGTAATCGTGCCCCTGCCACCACCTTCCGAGGAGGCGCGAGACAAGCAGCCCGCTGATCCGCCGACGCAACCAGCCGGAGACGAGATGGTAACCGGCCCGACTCCCGAGGTCCGCAAACCATCGCGCCATCGATTTGCAAAGGCGGCCTCAGCGACACACCCGCTGGAGACCGGTGCCGCGAGCTCTTCGATCCTAGATGCCGAGGCGACCAGCGTCGCGCCCACTGAGTGGGTGCGGGGAGGTGGGACGGGCCCTTTGAACAAGGCGATCCTGGACGTCCAGGCCAAGCTCCGCGCTGAAGCCGATGCACTCAAGTGCTGCAACAATGCGTTCCTGGAGTCGCGAGTAGCCGTCCGGGTATGCTTCTTGCTTCTTTGTTTTTAATTCTTGTATTGCTCCATGGGGGCGCGCTGGCGCACCCACTGGGTGTAGTCCTCGAGTTTCGGGCCGTCTGCTGAGCAGGCAGCTCGGAACTTTAATTGGCAAGCTCCGAGTACTAATATTGGCTGATATCTTTGCTGCAGGATTATCACAACCTCCGTGCAGCCGCCTTCAACTCCAAAGTCCAGGAGTTGGATCAACGGACCGTCGACTTGTCGCAGAGCCGGAGTAAGTCTTTTTTCTCCGCGGGGGCGCGCTGGCGCACCCGCGGGCTGTAGTCCCCGAGATTCGGGCCGACTGCTGAGCAGTCGAGCCGGATCTTCCTGGCAACTGTTCTTCTTCTCTGTTGATATTTGATAACTTTTTTCTCCGCGGGGGCGCGCTGGCGCACCCGCGGGCTGTAGTCCTCGAGATTCGGGCCGACTTCTGAGCAGTCGGGCCGGATCTTTCCTGGCAACTATATCTCTCTTTGTTGATTGATGATGTCCTTTCCTTCTTCTACTTTTGCAGAGGCCAACGCCGCCCTGCAGCAGCAGCTGGGCGAAGCTAACACCGCGCTACGTGCCAAGGAGGCGGACTGCAACAAGCTGGCCGTGGAGCGTGACCGGCTGGTCACGCAACTGGCGAAGCAGGCGGAGCTTCTCAACAAGACCCAGAAGGAGGGGGAGGCCAAGGAGGCCGGTCTCCTTGCTGAGTTCGAGACTGAACGCTCCGCCTGGACCGACAAGGAGGCTTTGCTGACCGTCGGCTTCGGCAAAATTGAGGACATGGTCGACGGTGAGCTTCCCTCTTTTTTCTTCTTCGAGCTGCCGGCTGCTGACCAAGCCGGCCTCTTGTCTCTAACTTTGGCCCTTTTGCTTTCTGTTTGAGCAGACTTCTTCCCTGGTCACTCTGACCCCGCCAACCAGGCCATGGAGGCTGATCGTGAAGAGCGGAGGGCGGAAGGTGCGCAGATTGCTGCCAACGCCCCCCGGACCCTCAGCGAGCAGCTCCTCAGCATCCAGGCCCGTCTTCGGCCGGCTCATCGGATGTTGTGTCGTCTTCAGCGTGTCGGCGGCCAGGCGATCGCCGCCCTGTGGCCGGACATGCAGGCTCCACGCACGCCCAGCCGGACCGCCGACTGGCTTGAGGTGGCGGTCGGCCGCCTTCAGGCCTGGAAGGGTTCTTCGGCCCGGGCTGGGGCACGCCGGGCCTTGGAGTTTGTCAATGCGTGGTACCCTGGGCTAAATCTAGCCTAGTTGGCCACGCTTCGACTGGAAGCCCAAGAGGAGCTGGTGGCGGTGGAGCGTGATCTTGTCCAGCGAGCCGCGGCAATCGCCGAGTACACCAACACCAGCGTCTTCGTTCCTGAGCTGGCTGAGAAGGGCACCGAGGCACCGCAGGAGTGGTTCAGGCTGAACCCAGAGGATGGCGAGGACTCGGCCGAAGTGATCGACTCCAGCGACGAGGGCGAAGACAAGGAGGACAAGGAAGGCGAAGACGAGGCACCAGAGGTCGGAGCGGACGGCCAGCCTCAGCTCGACCGCACCTCCAGCAATGAGCCATGCCCAAGAGAGCCGGCTGCTGCTGAAGGCGACCAAGCGGAGACCGACCAACCGGTCGCTCCACCAACCGGCACCACCGACTCCATCGTTCCACCGAACCCGTCTGCTGCTTCCTAGGCTACCAATTTACTTTGTTTTTACCTGCTTACCAGTCTCGACAAACTTCGTTAGCTTCGCACAATTCCACCCGCGGGGTGTATTTCAAACACTTGTTGAATGTCGGCCAAGGGCCATTGATATGTAAATATTTTTGCCGAGTTCCATCTTTCCTTGCTTTCTGCTCTTTGGCTTTATTCCTTTGCCGCCTTCCCTCGGTTGCCGTCTTGCCAGCCGAACAGCCGCTCTGCGCACTATGGTTGGGTCAAGTACTTAGCTACTTTCGGGGAGGCAAGTACTTAGCCGATTAGAGTTTTTTAGCAAGTTAAGTAGGAGCTGGCCGGCCGGCTGCTCAGCAGTCGGTCGGCAAAGCAGGAAGCGGACTTGGACTATGTGTACGCTTCGGGTCCTTAGCCATTTTTCATGCAGACACCCTTTCTGCCTTAACTCCTGCCGACCGAACAGTCGCTCTGCGAGCTGCGGCTTCTGGCAGGAGAAAGCTTAAGTGCCAACACATTACTTGTCCGGCTGCAGGAAGCATTACATAGTACAAGGCGGCGAGTCCCCGGGTCGACTGGTCGAACCCGATGCCAGGCGGACTAAATGAAATAAAACGCTGATAGGCATAATACTTATCATATAGAAAAAAAGAGGGCAGTCCTCGAGCTCTTCTCGGGTGACCCGGAGTCTTCGTACTTAATACAAAAGTTGACGTGGTACATACTGCATCAACTGTAAAACCTTCGAAGGAGGTTTGCATTCCATGGTCGCTCCGTCTCCTTGCCGGAGTCATTTCTTTTGCGTGCTCGAGGCTTCTGAGCGTCGACGAGGTAGTAGGAGTCATTGCCCAACACCTTGCTGATGATGAAGGGGCCTTCCCAAGGTGCCGAGAGCTTGTGCTGGCCGGCTGTTCGCTGGATCAACCGGAGCACAAGGTCTCCCTCTTGGAAGGATCTTGGCTTGACCTTTTGGTTGTAGTATCTACGCAGGCTCTGCTGGTAGATGGTGGACCGGCTGAGTGCCAACAGCCGGCCCTCTTCCAGCAGCTCGATGATGTCTTCTCGTGCTTCTTCTGCCTCTTCTTCGATGTACATGGTGACTCGAGGGGAGTCGAATTCTATGTCCGTCGGGATGACGGCTTCAGCACCGTAGACGAGGAAGAAAGGTGTAAAGCCGGTTGACTTGTTCGGAGTTGTGCGCAGGCTCCAAAGGACGGCCGGCAGCTCGTCGAGCCAACAGCCAGCCGAACGCTCCAGAGGCTCGACCAGTCGGGGCTTGATGCCGGACAAAATGAGGCCGTTTGCTCACTCCACCTGGCCATTTGACTGCGGATGGGCAACGGACTCTAGGTCCAGTCGGATGCCCTGCATCGCGCAGAAACGGGCCAAGGCGCCTTTGGCAAAGTTTGTGCCGTTGTCGATGATGATGTTGTGTGGTATGCCATACCGGATGGTGATGTCGGAGATGAAAGTCACAGCAGTCGGACCATTCAATTTTTTAATTGGCTTCGCTTCTATCCACTTGGTGAACTTGTCCACCGCGACAAGCAGATGAGTCAAGCCACCACGTGTTGTCTTGAATGGTCCCACCATATCCAGCCCCCAAACAGCAAAGGGCCAGGCAATGGGGATAGTCTTAAGTGCAGAAGCCGGTTGATGTGGCTTGGAGCGGAACTTCTGGCACCCTTTGCATTTCTGGACCATGTCTTTGGCGTCTTCTAGAGCAGTCGGCCTTAAAAAACCATGGCGAAAAGCTTTGGCGACAAGTGCTCTTGAGGCCGCGTGGTGACCACACTCGCCTTGATGGATATCTTTGAGGATTGCTTGGCCTTGCTCTAGCTCCACGCAGCGCTGGTACACACTAGTGACGCTGCGCCTCACAAGCGCTCTGTTGACAATGGTGTATGCTGCTGCTCGGCGTTGTACTTGCTGGGCCGAGATCTCATCAGTCGGCAGCTCTTTGTTTACCAGAAAGTTGAGTATGGGCTGAGCCCATGAAGGTGCTGCAATTTCTTCGACTGCTAGGACTACTACTTGCACAAGGGCGGTTTGGCTGGCTGGCGGCGGGTTGGAGTCGGCTGCCGCTTGCTGCATTGATGAAGTCCCCGGGCCGACTGCTGCAGTCCCCGGGCCGGGTTCTGAAGTCCCCGGGCAGGGTGCGGCTGCTGCAGTCCCCGGGTCGCCTGCTGAACTCCTCATGCGGGCTGTTGGGGTCCTCAAGTGGGATCCGACTGCTTCAGGAGGAGCTGGCACAAAGATGGAATCCGACTCTGGCGATGGCTTGACAGACGGCTTGAGGAGGCGTTGCAGGGCGACGCCAGCTGGTATTGCTTGCCGGGTGTAGCCGATTCGTGCCAAGGCGTCAGCTTGCTCATTGTCATTTCTTGGCACATGGAGGAACTCGCACCCTTCAAACTATCCACTGAGTTGCTGGACGAGGAAGCGGTAGCTGGCCATATTTGCATCCTTGGCGTCCTAGTCACCAGACGACTGCTGGACCACCAAGTCGGAATCTCCATAACACAGGATCTGGCGAATGCCGAGTTCCTTGGCAAGCCGGAGCCCGTGAATGAGTGCTTCGTATTCAGCAACGTTGTTGGAGGCGGCAAAGTGAATTTGCAGCACATATCTGAGCTTGTCACCTTTGGGAGAGGTGAGGACAATGCCGGCTCCCAAACCGGTGCGCATCTTGGAACCATCAAAGTGCATTCGCCAATGAGTGGAATCTGGCGCTGGCGGCAGGTACTGGGTCTCGGCCCAGTCGACGAGGAAGTCGGCCAGTGCTTGTGACATGATGGCGCTGCGAGGCTGGTAGTAGATGGTGTAGGGGGCCAAATCTATGGCCCATTTGGCCACTCGGCCTGAGGCATCTCGGCTTCCAATGATCTCGGCAAGTGGAACTGTGCAGACCATAGTGATTGGTGCTCTTGGAAGTATGGCTTTAGTTTCTTGGCGGCAAAGTGCACGCTGTAGCACATCTTCTGGTAGTGGGGGTAGTTTTGCTTGGAGGCGAACAACACTTCACTCAGGTAATACACCGGCCTCTGGATTGGTAGTGCTTTGCCTTCTTCCTTGTGTTCCACCACTATGACTGTGCTGACCACCCGGCTGGTGGCAGCTATGTAGAGGAGCATGGGCTCCTTAGGAGTCAGAGCCGCCAGGACAGGTGGAGTTGTCAACATCTTCTTGAGCTAGAGAAAAGCTTCATCTGCCTTGTCGTTCCACTCAAAAAAAGTGGTCTTATTCATGAGCTAGTACAGGGGAAGAGCCTTCTCGCCCAGCCGACTGATGAAACGGCTGATGGATGCCAAACAGCCGGTGAATTTTTGCACGTCCAGTAGTCGGGTGGGTACTTCCATCCTCTCGCTGGCCTGGATCTTCACAGGGTTGCACTCTATGTCGCGCTTTGAGACCAGGAAGCCGAGAAGCTGGCCGGCTGGTACTCCAAAGACGCATTTCTCCCGGTTGAGCTTGATCTGAAATCGGCGCAAGTTCTCAAAGGTCTCCTTGAGGTCTTCTAGCAGCGTTCCACGCTTTTCCGTCTTCACCACCACATCGTCCACATAGACGTGGGCATTTCTGCCGAGTTGCTTGCGGAGGCACTTCTGCATGCAACGCTGAAACATGGCATCGGCGTTTGTCAAGCCGAACGTCATGGTCTGGTAGCAGAAGGCTCCGAATGGAGTGATGAAGGCGGTCTTCAACCTGTCGGCCGAGTTCAGCTTCATTTGATGATACCCTGAGTATGCATCCAAAAAGCTCAACAGCTCGCATCCGGCTGTGGACTCTATCACTTGGTCAATTCTTGGCAAAGCAAATGGGTCTTTGGGGCATGCTTTGTTGAGGCTGGTATAATCAATACACATGCGCCACTGCTTGTTCTTCTTCAGCACTAGGACCAGGTTGGCTAACCACTCTGGAAAGAATACTTCCATGATGAAGCCGGCTGCCAGAAGCCGGCCTATCTCTTCTCCAACAACTCTTCTCTTCTCCTCCGACAGGAGGCGCAAGGGCTGCCTGACTGGCTTGGCATCGGATCGGACGTGTAGCTTGTGCTCGGCGAATTCCGTCGGAACACCCGACATGTCCTTGGGAGACCATGCAAAGATGTCCTGATTCTCACGGAGGAAATCAACGAGCTCGCCTTCCTATTTGCTGTCAAGGTTTGCACCTATGACGGCATGCCTCTCCGGGTGCTCTGGGTCTAAGGGTATCTTCTTCGTCTCCTTCGCCGGCTTGAATGAGCCCTCGGCTTCCGACTCCTTGGGGTTGGGTGACATTTCCGGCTGCTTGCCGGCCATCGCCACAACCCGGTCAAGGAGCCGCTTCTCAGCCGCGATCATGAGGGACTCGGCTAACAGGCTGCTCTCTGCTGCGCAGGCGGACGACTTCTTGTAGTCCCCTGCTATGGTCAGGATTCCCTTGGAGCTCGGCATCTTCATCTTCAGGTAAGCATAGTAGGGGACCGCCATGAACTTGGCCAGGGCAGGCCGACCAAGTAATGCATGATAAGGGCTCTCAAGGTCCACCACCTCAAACCAGACTGGCTCTCGACAGAAATGATTTTTGTCCCCGAAGAGGACATCTATCCGAGTCTTGCCGATTGGTGAGCAGGAAAGGCCAGGAACTATGCCATGGAAAACAGTCCGGCTGGGCTGAAGATGTCTCTGCTTGATTCCCAACTTCTCCATGGTATCTTTTTACAGAATGTTGATGCTGCTGCCGCCATCTATTAGAACTCGGGAGAAGTGACTAGCTCGCCTCTCCGTGGCAAATGTGGCATCCAACACCAGAGCATAAGAGTTGGGATTGGGCATCACCTCCGGGTGGTCGGCTCTGCTCCAGCTGATGGGCTTCTCAGACCAATGGATGAATTCGGGGGTCTCTGATGCAACTGCATTTACTTCTTGTTGCTGCTGCCATCTACTGCACCTGACGTCTGCCACACTGGTGAACACGACATAAGCTCCATGTTCTCTAGGGTATTCATCTTGTACAGCGCCGACTGGCCGAACCGCCGGCTGCTGGGGAGGAGGAGGCGGCAGGCCGACAGGCGGGGGAGGGTGGAGTCCATCACCCTTGGCGATCCTGGTGAGCCAGTGGCACTTTCGAGTGGTGTGGTTCGACGGCTTCGCGCCGCTGTGGAACTTGCAGGGTGAATCAAGGGTCTGCTCGTATGAGAAGGCGGGCAACCAGTTGGGCTTGCCGCCCTTCTAGCGCTTGGGAGGAGGCTGCCCTTCTGGCTGCTGATCTTCGACCGTTGCCACCTGCCGGCTCGTGGAAGCCGGCTGCATGGCCTTGCGCTTGTTTTCGTTTGGTTGTTGTCGCCGACTGGTGTCACCAGCCGGGGTCCGAGGAGCTTGAGTGGCCACCTTGCCCGACACATTGACTTGGATCTCCGCCTTCATGGAGGAGTCGGCCGTGGCGTACTTGTCTGCTATGATCAGCAGTTCGTTGAGGGTCGCCGGCTCGTCGCAGAGAAGCTTGTGCTTGAGGAGGGTACCCTCTCAGCACCCGGCAGTGAAGTACTCGATGGCCTGCACCTCGTGCACGCCCTCGCAAGAGTTGTGCAGCTTGGCCCAGCGCGTGAGGTAGTCGCGAGTCGACTCGTTGGGGCCTTGGACGCACAAGGAGAGCTGGCGAGGCTTGGGCGGCCGCTTGTACGTGCTGGTGAAGTTGCGGATGAATGCTTCAGTGAATTCCACCCAGCTGTTGATGTTGCGGGGCTTCAGGCTGTTCAGCCACGTCTGGGCTGTGCCCTAGAGCATGAGTGGAACGTACTTCACGGCAACGTGCTTGTTGCCGTTGGCGATGCTGACGGCTGTTGAGTAGTCGACCAGCCAGTCCTCCGGCTTCACGGAGCCGGTGTACTTGGGTGTATCTCTTGGGAGTGTGAACCCTCTGGGGAAAGGTTCGTCTCAGATGCGGGGGCCGAAGCAAGGCTGACCCAACTCATCTTCTTCTTCTAGCACCAGGGATCGATTGAGGCGATCGATCCGGTGGCAGGCATCATTTTCTCCGATTCCTTCTCGACGGCCAAGGCGGTCGCCGAGTGACGTGTGATCAACAAGCGCCGGGGAAATGCACCTTTCCCTGCGGGGAGGGGGAGGCGGACAGTCGTCTCGCCGCCGCACTGCTCTCGGGCGGCCGTCTTGGTCGCGCTCGATGGTGACGTGAGTCCGGCCGCGGCTAGCAGCCGGCTCCTTGTCTCTTCTATCGCGGACGCCACCAGTCGGCGTCCGGGATGTCGCGCCTTGGTCTCGGCGAGGAGGCGGGTTGTCGTTTCGCCGGTTGGGCGCTTCAGTGCGGCACCCGGCCTCTTGCTGCTCAGCAGCCGCGTCGAGGAGCTACTGGACTCGCTCCGTCATGTGGGGACGCTCGTCGCCCTCGAGTTTGTCTAGCTCGTCTGCTGCCGCCTCGGCAGCTCATATGTCTCCGCAGGCGTGGCGTAAATTGGACGATCTATCCCGAACATGCTGGCGATGGTCGCGCCACGTTACCAAATCTGGCCAATGCGGCTAGGCCCGCCGGGAGCCGGTGTGCCTCCGACGGCACGGTCCATCTCACGCTGGTAGGCCTTCGAAAGGCGTCTCATGTTGGCCAGCCGGTTGGCGCTCTCGAGAGCTGGACACGGCGTGCCCCCAGCGTCTCGGCGTCGGCGTCTTCCGGGATGGGCGCAGTCAGGTCTTGCATTTCCACCTGCAACGGATCCTGGCCACCTCCGCCAGAGTGCTCGCCATGGCTGATGACGAGCACTTCCATGACGGTGCTGCCGCCGCTGTCCGCGCGAGGAAGTGGCTCGTCGTAGACCACCACATTTGTGGGGAACGCGTCAGGCGACACCATGTCAGAGTCGACCAACATCGGGTCGGTGGAGCCAACCGACTCCAAGTCTACAGCAGGCTCGTTGGTGACGTGAAGCTGATCGAGGAGGCTCACGAGGTGGCTCTTGGGGCCATCGGTGCTCGCATCAGACGCGGTCTCGTCGGAGAGGCGAATCTCGCCAACGAGATCGCCAAGACAGCTCGCCGTGCAGGCGACCACAGCGCCACGCAGCGCGTCGGCGTAGGCGCTGTCTGGCATGTCGGGCTGGCTGCGCTCGCCAGGAAGGAACAGGGTTCCCGTCCACAACATGTCTCCGGGAGACGGTGCACCTCGCCCCACGGTGGGCGCCAAATGTCGGGGATTGGGTGCGACATATGCCAATGGATGGCTTATCATGGTGGGAGCGAGTAGAAGGTCGCCAGTGCCTGGAAGCGGGATGAGGCGTAGACACGAACGCCGACGCACTTTACCCAGGTTCGGGGCTCTCCTAGGAGATAACACCCCTAGTCCTGCTCTGCGGGGTCTCCGCATGATCACTAAGGCACTAGTGAGTACAATGGTGCTCCTCAAGCTGTATGCTAGAGGTAGAAGAAGGCTCGGCTTGCTCTCTTCTCCCCCTAGGTGCGAGTCTAATTCTAACAGGTTGGAACCCTTTGCATGGGTGCCCTGGGGGGTTTATATAGGCCTCCCCCAGGGGTACAATGGTAATCTGGTCGGGTGTAGGACCCGACTGTCAATCTCTCTGGTCGCCAGCTTCTCCGCTGACTACTGGGGCCCGCCGCCTAGTGGGCCCTGCCGACTGGTCTGGTACAGAGCCGACAGGCCACTCCCGCCGCTCGCGGTGCTTGCCGGCTGCTGATTACTGTAGCCGTGACGCTAATGACGCTTGCTTGGTCAGGGGAGCGTGGCTATAGTCCCGCCGCCTGGCGGGAGATCACTGTAGCCACTCCGCGTCTTATCTGGTTAATGGTGCACGGGTCCCGAGGAAGGAACGGGCCGCCTGTTAGGAGCCGGCCTCCCTCGGGTCTGACTGGTGAGGCTTCCGCCGTCTTCCAGGTTCTCACTGCCTGGTAGGGCCCGCCGTCTTCAGGCCGTACCGACAGGCGGTCGTGGGAGCAGGGCTCCGCCTGACAGGAGTGACGTCAGGGGCGGAGTGGCAATAGTGTCGCGCCGGGCAGAGATCTCTGCCTGTACGGAGAACAGTGGCCACGCCCGGCCCTGGATACGAGGGGATGGGCTATAATGCAGCCTCACCCTGTCTTGTCTTCTTAATGGGGGCGCAGACTTTGAGGGCGCCATGGGCCGACTACTAGGAGCCAGCCTCTCTGGAGGCCGCCTGCTAGGAGTCGGCCTGTCTTGGAGCCGCCTTCCTGAGCATGGCCGTCTTCTGGCAGCCGGCCACCGGATGGCGGCGCTTTATCTTGACGTCTTGAGGGGCGCAACCGGCCCCGATGTCTTGAAAGGTTCTGGGACTCGGGTTAGGCTACCCGTGGCTCATTACTCCGACATCAGTACAGTCTTAGTACTTCTCTATCGCTTGCCTCGAGGTCTTCTTCATGGTTTTAACAACCAAGCCTTGAGTCTTGATCAGAGCCATCCTTCGGCAAGCCCTTGCCGTTGGGAAGGCTACCACTATTTGTGCATAGGTCAGGGTACTAAAGCACCCATGTTTTAGTGCACCGACACATTGAGAATGAGGAGTAGCACGCAGGGTTGATGGAGGAAGGACAAAGGCGGTGAGTTCGATGACACGATGGAGCTTGAGGGAGGGAGATTTAATGTGCAACTAATCACCGGGTGGTTTGGTAATTCATAACAACATATAGCTCATTGAACTAACATCCATTCAAGTTAAATATTTCAGGAAGTTCAATGATTGGCATGGCATGGACTAGAGATGTGGACCCCTCAAAATGCTAGGGACACATATTGGCAAAAGCTCAAGACTCTTCATTCATATTTTAGTGATCGAAGATCACATTGAATCCATAGGAAAGCCAATACTATTAAAAGGGGATGAGCTGTTGCTTAACGGTCTACTTGCTCAAAGTGCTTATTGATATTGCTCCAAAACCCTCAACCACTTTCGCATCTCCAAATATGTCCAAAACTCAAAGTCAAACTCGGCCCCACCGAAATGATCTATCCGGCGCCACCGAGTTCAGTTGACATAGCCACTGCCAGAAACCCTAACAGTTCAGTCACACAGATACGAATCTCGTTCTCACTGAGCTGGTCACGTTTGATACGTGTTTGTCACAGTAGGTCACGTTTTCTGTCATGCATGTACATCCATGAAAATTTTATGACAGAATCAAGATAGTCATACATGTGCTGTTGTAGAAGTGTTCCATGACATTACCAAAATTATCATCACGGAAGTGTCCACTCCCATGACGATAAATCGCGCGTCACAGAAGTGCTTTCATCAAGGGTGACCGACACGTGGCATCCACCGTATCGGGTCACCATTAAGCTATCGGGTTCCGGTTTGGATCCAATAACCCGTTAACAGCCCGGACCAATGGGGATTTTCCACATGTAAAATTCTCAATGTCTAGAGTAACCACGTGTCTGCGCACCATTGGGACAGATGTCATCCACTCATTGGACCGAAGGCGCCTATTATTCATCGACACGTGGTACGGCCCAATAGAGGCCCATTCCAGTGAAAAGGCTGGCCCATTTGACTTGGTCAAAAGGTAGCGGGCAGGCCCACGGAAGCCTGCTAACGGCCTATTTGCATATAGCTCATTTACAGCCCGCTAACTCACGGCCTACCGGAATTTGGCCCAGTAGCGTCATCTGGGCCGTCCAATATGATACCAGCCCATTGTAACTTCCGGCCCATGTATGGCCGATGACGTCTTTCAGCCCATAGGAGGCCCTTTGTAACTCTAGGCCCATTAAAGGCCCGAGAAGAAACTGGCCCATTATTCGTCGGCCGTTTCTAGCCCGTGTTAACTTTCAGCCTTCTAAGGGCCCATTTATTCTTGGGCTCATTTCTAGAATTTGGGTAGTTACAGTCTATTACTGGCCTATTCCGTTTGTGGGCCAAATTCAGCCCGTGGTTACATTCGGCCCGTTTGTGGCCCGTTAACCCGTTGGGCTGTTTTCATAGCGTTATCAAATACGACCTATTAACGGCCCGTTTTGGTCCATGAATAGTACGGCCCATGTTTGGCGAAATGATTATACGCCCCGTAGAAGGCCCATGGATCCTACGGCCCGTAGAAGGCTAATGGATCCTATGGCCTGTAAAAGGCCCATGGATCATATGGCCCGTAGAAGGCCCATGGATCCTACGGCCCGTAGAAGGCCCATGGATTTTACGGCTCGTAGAAGGCCCATGGATCCTATGGCCCGCAGGAGGACCATGGATCCTACGGCCCGCAGGACGCCATGGTTACAACAGTCCGTGTGTTGCCATGGTTATTGTGGCCTAGTTACCAAAAATAGTTATTGTGGCCACTAGAAAAACGCGGAAAAAGAACTGCAGTGACTACAAGCAAACAACTAAACAAGACAATAAGGAAATAAATAAGCATGCAACTAATGCCAGGCTATTACGGCTATTACACATATTACATCCACTGGGCATCAAAGTATACCACCAGTGCAAATATAGGGAACAAAGCAGCATATTACATACACTGGCCGTCTAAATTGGCCACCAGTGCAAATAAACGCGGCAGCAAAACAAGTCCATTACTGAAACAACTTCAAAAGAGCTCAAGAAACATTATCCTGGGTATCCACCATGCTGGCAATAAGCTTAGCAAGCCTATTAGCTTTGTCCTGTTTAGCGCTAAAATCCTCCAACGCTTGTTGTTGCACCAAAAAGTATGCATCTGAATGCTCCAGGGACTTATGCAGTCCTTCCGCTTCTTGTCGCAGCACAGCTGATTGATGTCTTTCAGCTTGTAGTTGAGACTCAAGAAACCGAACTGATTCAGATAGTGAGTTTGAATAGCTTGTGCCAGCAGTAGTGGATGGTAACTCGAACACTAAACCAAGACAGGACTTTGGGGTTGTCTCACTGTCTTCAAGATAGTTTTCCTTAGCTGTTTTATTAGCTTTGTTGGAGACCAACAAGGATGTCTCACTATCCTGAACCTTATCTGCACTACTTTCTTTACCATTGCTTAATAAGGCACTCTTCCCCAATATTCTGTCAGCATTCTAAAAGAAGAAACAAGCAGACACATAACAGGTTTAGCATGTACTAGTATATGAAACTTCGGTGAACCAGTTCATTAGTAAGGTGGAGAAGATTAAACTACCAAGTCTTCTATTGCCAAGTAGTACATTATGAAAGCATCAAAAAAACATATATCTATGTCCTATGGTCACTGCATTGTCTTGCCAAATCAAAATAGAGACACGGTTCAAATCATATCAGTTCAAGAGAAAGTAGCACTGAAAGAATACAAAGCGTGGGAAACTACACGGCACAACAAGATTTCAGATGGGTACCACGGGTCTACATGTACAACAATACTATTGGCTCGGTTGTGATGCTAGTAATGTGCATGACATGAGAAGTCAACTGTATACACAATTGAAATTGAAATTAACAGAGCTATTTATAAGAGCAAACCTGTTAAAGAAACATGTGTAAATGAAAGCACAAGTGCTCACTGGGTGATTTTGGTAATTTATGTCAACATAACTTTTGTTGGACTAATACTCTTATCTATTATATTTCAGATGAGTTCAACAGTGGATCGTTTGTAGCCTTCTTCGATAAATAAGAGTGTCGAACCCAACGAGGAGCTAAAGGCAGAACAAATATTCCCTCAAGTTCTATCGACCACCGATACAACTCTACGCACACTTGACGTTTGCTTTACCAGAAACAACTATGAAACTATTTTGCAAGGATAAAACTATGAGTACTTTGCGAGAATAAAACTACGGATAAATTGCGAGGTAATAAAAGTAGATAGCTTTTGTCAACAAGAAAGTTTTGTCCCTAGGCAACCAATAACAAGTACCGGTAATCATTCTTGTAATTTTATATGAGGGAGAGGCATCAGCTAACATACTTTCTCTACTTGGATCAGATGCACTTATGATTGGAACTCTAGCAAGCATCCGCAACTACTAAAGATCACTAAGGTCGTGAAACCCAACCATAGCATTAAGTATCAAGTCTTCTTTACTCCCATACGTCATACCCCACTTACTCGGGTTTAAGCTTCTGTCACTCTCGCAACCCACCATAAGCGAACCATGAACATATTGCAACACCCTACAGCGGGGACCCCTCACGTTTGCGCGAGAACAGAGGGCACCGTAGGACAGCACCATAAATAAAATATACAATCATACCAACCAAGATCATGATTAACCCACACGACAAAACGGATCTACTGAAACATCATAGGATAACCATAGATCATTGGGAAATAATATATGGAGTTGAACACCATGTTTAATTAGAGATTACATCGGGGAGAAGGGGTGTTACACCACTGCATAGAGGGGGAGAAAGTTGGTGTTGACGGTAGCAAGATTGCTGATGTAGATCGCCATCACGATCCTTGCCCTGGCGGCACTCTAGCGCCACCGGGAGAGAGGGTGAGAGATCCCCCCTCCTCCTTCTTCTTCCTTGGTCTCCCCCTAGATGGGAGGAGAGTTCCCCCTCTGCTCCATGGGCTCCATGTTGGCGGAGGGGCAGGAGCCCCTCCGAGATTGGATCTCCCTCTCTGTTCTCTTCTTTTTCACGTTCCCCAGATCTGGCCCTTCAACATTTCTTAAATTCCCGGAGAACCATAACTCCGACTGCGCTGAAATTTTTACACGATTTTTTTCCATAAATTATATTTCTTGCACCAGAAGAAGGGCCCCAACCGACCTTCAAGGAGGGCACAAGACACCTGGGCGCGCCAGGGGGTATCTGGCGCGCCCTGGTGGGTTGTGAACTCCGTGGGCCCCCGTTTGCGTTGATTCCACCTCCCAAAAATCACATAAATTCCAAAATAAATCTCTGTAAGTTTTTATCGCGTTTGGAGCATGTTTGATATGGATTTTCTGTGATAAAAAAAACATGCAACAAACAGTTACTGACACTGGACACTGGATCAATAGGTTAGTCCAATAAATCGTATAAAAAGTTGCCAAAATTATGTAAAACTCGTATAATATTGGCATGAAACAATCAAAAATTATAGATACGACGGAGATGTATCAGCATCCCCAAGCTTAATTCCTTCTCGTCCTCGAGCAGGTAAATGATAAAAAAGATAATTTTTGATGTGGAATGCTACCTAGCATAAACTTGATCATATGTCTAATCATGGCATGAATATTAAGACATAAGTGATTCAAAGCAATAGTCTATAATTTGACATAAAGACATCAATACTCAGGCATCCCAACAAACAATCATGTCTTTCAAAATATCAACGCTAAAGAAAGCTATCCCTACAAAATCATATAGTCTTGTCATGCTCAGTCTTCTTAACACAAAATATTTATCATGCACAACCCCGATGACAAGCCAAGGAATTGGTTCATACTTTTTAACGCGCTTCTGCTTTTTCAACCCTCACGCAATACATGAGTGAAAGCCATGGATATAGCACTAAGGGTGGAATAGAATATGATGATTGGGGTAAACATAGAGAAGACAAAAGGTAAGAAAGTCTCACATCGATGCGGCTAACCAACGCGCTATGGAGATGCCCATCAAACGATATCAATGCAAGGAGTATGGATTGCCATGCGACAGACGCACTAAGAGCTATAAGTGTATGAAAGCTCAATATGAAAACTAAGTGGGTGTGCATCTAATCCTATAATGAAAAATTCTCACTAGTATATGAAAGTGACAACATAGGAGACTCTCCATATGAAAAACATGGTGCTACTTTGAAGCACGAGTGTGGTAAAGGATACTAACAATGCCCCTTCTCCCTTTGTTTTTTTTCTTTTTCTTTTTTCTTTCTTTCTTTCTTTCTTTCTTTTTATTTTATTTTTTTCCTTTTCTCTTTTTTTCTCTCATTGTCCGGAGTCTCATCCCGACTTGTGGGGGAAGCATAGGATCCATCATCCTTTCCTCACTGGGGCACTGCTCTAAAAATGAATAATTATGATCATCACACTTCTATTTACTTATAACTCAAAAGAAATAAAAATTACAAGTCGATACCTATGACAAAGTATGACTCTATGTGAATGCCTCTGGCATGTACCAGGATGTGGAATGATCTAGCAGAACATGTATGAAAAATGATGAACGGTGGCTGAGCCACAACTACTGTGTCAGTTATATGATCATGCAAAGCAATATGACAATGAATGCTCAAGTCATCAAACGGAAGTGGTGGAAGTTGCATGGCAATATATCTCGGAATGGCCATGGCAAAGCCATAATAGGTAGGTATGGTGGCTGTTTTGAGGTTGATATAATAAGGCTTATGTGTGATAGAGCGTATCATATCACGGGGTTTGGATGCACCTGCGAGGTTTGCACCACGTGTCGATGTGAGAAAGGGCAATGCACGGTACCGTAGAGGCTAGCAAATTGCGGAAAGGTAAGAGTGTGTATAATCCATGGACTCGCATTAGTCATAAAGAACTCATGTACTTATTGCAAAAGTTTATTAGCCCTCGAAGCAAAGTACTACTACGCATGCCCCTAGCGGGATAGATTGGTAGGAAAATACCATCGCTCGTCCCCGACCACCACTCATAAGGAAGACACTCAATAATAAATCATGCTCCAACTTCATAGCATAACGAGAGACTATACGTGCATGCTTCAGGAATCACAAACCTTAACACCAATATTCCTACTAACCACAACCGTTTACTAGTACCTCCCACATATTCCATCTCTATATCGCAAAACTATTGTAAGGAATCAAACATATCATATTCAGTGATCCATAAGTTTTATGTAGGATTTTATGACTAACCATGAAAATGACCAATTCTTTCCGACTCTCTAAATATATATAAGTGAAGCATGAAATTTTAATTCTTCCTACAAAAGACCATGCTCTAACAAATATAAGTGAAGCAAAAGAGCATTCTACAAACAACGGTTTCCTATGTGAAGAGAAACAGGCAATCCAAACTTCAAATGATATAAGTGAAGCACATGAAGCATTCTATAAAACCATACTCAAAAGATATAAGTGAAGTGCAATGAGCATTCTATAAACCAATCATGGACTATCTCATACCAGCATGGTGTATAAAAGAAAAATAAATGAAAAACTAAATACAAAAGACGCTCCAAGATTTGCACATATCACATGAACGAAACAAATCCGAAAATATACCGATACTTGTTGAAGAAAGATGGGATGCTTTCCGGGGCATCCCCAAGCTTAGAAGGTTGAGTATCCTTGAATATTTACTTGGTGTGCCTTGGGCATCCCCAAGCTTGAGCTCTTGCCTCTCCTCCTTCTCCTCACATCAAGACATCCTCGATCTTCGAACACTTCATCCACACAAAACTTAACCAAACTTTTAGTGGCAGGGTTAGTGAATATGGCAATGAAATCCCATCATGTACTGCCGTAACAATATTGTATAATTATAAACAAACATTACCCACTGTATGCTAGCACAATTCTATGTCCCCAAGTCAAGGAGGCTTCAACAAGAATTCAAACATACGCAAATGATGAAGTTATAACATCAATCTGTGAAAACAGGACCGTCTGTAAAGATTCGAATATCCACCATACTTATGTAACTCTAAAAATTATGACAACATTAGGAAAAATAAATATTTTGTATAGAAATACAGTACAAAATGTTTCAGAACCGTTTGAAATTCCAGTAAAAAATGTAAAATCGCGCACTACAGCCAAAGTTTCTGTTTTGCACCGCACAAACCAACAAGCAATTTAAACATCCTAAAGGCAAACCTTCGCACATTATTTTTATAATACAATGGAATTATACAACGGGCTATTTTTTTGAAAATTTTCTGTAATTAAGATTCACAAAGTTTCCATGGGCATGAACAAAGTTCGAGGCTAGCTCCCGCTTCCACGGTGCTCGTCTATCTCACTTTCACTTTTCTTTTTGTGAAGTTTTAAGTTCCCCTCTATATTTTTTCTTTTTAAAATTTATAAAAGCACTCAACAGAAATAAATGACTCTCTAAATCTTCCTGGTGGTCTCCCTGTCAGCGCTTTCTTTAAAGCCATTAAGCTAGGCATAAAGTGCTCAAGTAATGAATCCACCCGGATCCCAAGGTATATCAAAGACAATTTGAATAAATAATGATTTGTAATTTAGTAGTGAGCACAAAGCAACATAAATCATGCAATGACGAAGTCTAACTCTCTTACTATGCATCGGCATGTCATACAAGAACAATTCATGCACATCAAGTAAAGGCCAATACATAGCATAAGTAGTTTCTTGCAATTTTATCGTGTTTGAAACATAGAAAGGCGGAGATGTAGTTCCTTTCTCATAATAATTGCAAGTAGGAGCAGCAAGCACATGCATATTATATTCATCAAAATCATCATGTGTAGTGGTAAAAGGCAACCCATCAATATAATCCTTAATAAGAGCAAACTTCTTCGGTATAGCGTAGTTGGGAGAATTCAAAAAGATAATAGGACTATCATGTGTGGGTGCAATAGCAACAATTTCATTCTTAATATAAGGAACTATAGAAAGTTCATCTCCATAAGCATAACTCATATTGGCATCTTGGCCACAAGCATAGCAAGCATCAATTTCATCAAAAAGGGACATTTCAAATGAATCAACGGGATCATAGCAATTATCATGGCATTCATCCTTCGGTAAGAACGAAGGGAAATTAAATAATGTATGAGTTGAAGAGTTACTCTCATTAGAAGGTGGGCATGGGTAGCTAATCCGCTCTTCCTCCTTTTGTTCTTCGCTCTCCTCATCATCTTTTTCATCCAATGAGCCCACAGTTTTCATCAATTCCTTCTTCAATATACTCCTGCAAAATGTTAGTCTCTTCTCGGACAGCGGAAATTTTCTCAATAAATTCATCAATATCGGAATTATATTGATAATTATCATAGCAATATTTAAGGATGGCAAAATTTGCAGGTCTATAAACATCATCATCAAAAGCTTCAAACTTTTTAAACAAAGATTAAATTTCATAAGCACCCTTAAAAGCAACGAATTCCTCTATTCGTTCCACATCATAGTAAGCATATATACCATTAGCATAGGAAGCTAAGATTTCATTATCATCAAATTTGCATGAAAAGGGAAGGTGTGGAGCATTCATCCTAGAGCAACAAGTATAATCATATCTCAAACATAAATCCCGAGCATACCAATGCAACATATAAATTTGATCCCATAAAAGTTTCCCTTTTTGTGTCAACCGATAATCCCTAAAGTGTTCACGTTGATCCAACATTACTCCTGTTATCATGTTGAATGCAGTTTTCTCAGGATTATCAAAGTAGCGCATAATATTTTACACATAACGAGCATCGAGGGTTTTAGGAGGTTCCCCATCTCCATGAGTAGCAAGTACCACTAATTGTTTTGGTGTTTTGTGTTCCATATCCATATATAAAGATAGAGAACAACTTAGAACGGGAAATAAAAACTACTTAGTGATAAAGCAAACAAGAACTCACGAGAATATTCACCCCATGCTATTGCTCCCCGGCAACGGTGCCTGAAAAAGGTCTTGATAACCCACAAGTATAGGCGATCCTTTGTAGCCTTCTTCAATAAATAAGAGTGTCGAACCCAACGAGGAGCTAAAGGCAGAACAAATATTCCCTCAAGTTCTATCGACCACCGATACAACTCTACGCACACTTGATGTTTGCTTTCCCGGAAACAAGTATGAAACTATTTTGCAAGGATAAAACTATGAGTACTTTGCGAGAATAAAACTATGGATAAATTGCGAGGTAATAAAAGTGGATATCTTTTGTCAACAAGAAAGTTATTTGTCCCTAGGCAATCGATAACAAGTACGGGTAATCATTCTTGTAATTTTATATGAGGGAGAGGCATGAGCTAACATACTTTCTCTACTTGGATCATATGCACTTATGATTGGAACTCTAGCAAGCATCCGCGACTACTAAAGATCATTAAGGTCGTGAAACCCAACCATATCATTAAGTATCAAGTCCTCTTTACTCCCATACGTCATACCCCACTTACTCGGGTTTAAGCTTCTATCACTCTCGCAACCCACCATAAGGGAACCATGGACATATTGCAACACCCTACATCGGGGACCCCTCACGTTTGCGTGAGAACGGAGGGCCCCGTAGGACAACACCATAAAAAATATATAATCATACCAACCAAGATCACGATTAACCCATAGGACAAAACGGATCTACTCAAACATCATAGGATAACCATAGATCATTGGGAAATAATATATGGAGTTGAGCACCATGTTTAAGTAGAGATTACAGCAGGGAGAAGGGGTGTTACACCGCTGCATAGAGGGGGAGAAAGTTGGTGTTTACGGTAGTAAGATTGTTGATGTAGATCGCCGTCGCGATCCTTGCCCCAGCGGCACTCCAGCGCCACCGGGAGAGAGGGGGAGAGAGCCCCCCTCCTCCATCTTCTTCCTTCCCCCTGTAGATGGGAGGGGAGTTCCCCCTCTGGTAAATGGTCTCCAAGGTAGTGGAGGGGCGGGAGCCCCTCCGAGATTGGACCTCCCTCTCTGTTCTCTTCTGTTTCGTGTTCCCCAGATTTGGCCCTTCACCATTTCTTAAATTCCCGGAGATCCGTAACTCCGATTGCGCTGAAATTTTTAAGCGATTTTTTTCCATAAATTATCTTTCTTGCGCCAGAAGAAGGGCCCCAACCGACCATCAAGGAGGGCACAAGACACCTTGGCATGCCAGGGGGTGCCTGGCGCGCCCTAGTGGGTTGTGGGCTCTGTGGGCCCCCGTTTGCGTTGATTCCACCTCCCAAAAAACACATAAATTCCAAAATAAATCTCCGTAAATTTTTATCGCGTTTGGATTTCATTTGATATGCATTTTCTGCGATACAAAAAACATGCAACAAACAGGAACTGGCACTGGGCGTTGGATCAATAGGTTAGTCCAATAAATCGTACAAAAAGTTGCCAACAGTGTAAAACTTGTATAATATTGGCATGAAACAATAAAAAATTATAGATACGACAGAGACGTATCAGAGTGGCATGGACAAGAGGATGTGGAATCCCTTCAAGAAGCAAAGGACAAGGATTGGCAAAAGCTCAAGACTCTACATTTTCATTTTAGTGATCCAAGATCACGATGAGTCCTTAGGAAAAGACAATACTATTAAAAGGGGATGAGGTGTTGCTTAATGGCTTGCCTTCTCAAAGTGCTTAGTGATATGCTCCAAAGCCCTCAACCACTTTCTCATTTCCACATATGTCCCAAACCTAAAGTAAAACTCGGCCCCACCGAGTTGATCTACCCGGCGCCACCAAGTTCATTTGACATAGCCACTTCCAGAAATCGTAATCAGTTCGGTCTCACCGATGGGATCTCGGTCTCATCGGGATGGGCTTGCAAACTCTCTGTTGCCTGTTGCAATAATTTTGGTCTCACCGAGATATGCAATCGGTCCCACCGAGTTTGCTCGACCAACTCTCTGTATTGCTTTTTACGAAAATCAGTCTCACCGAGATATGCAATCGGTCCCACCGAGTTTGCTTGAGCAACTCTCTGTTTTGCTTTTTACCAAAATCGGTCTCACCGAGTTTGTTAATCGGTCAAACCAAGTTGAGGTTTTACCCTAACCCTAGCACATCAGTCCCACCATTATATCGGTCCCACCGAAAACTCTAACGTTCACATTTTGAACCATATCGGTCTGACCGAGTTTCTCGATTCGGTCCCACCGAGTTTAATAAATTGTGTGTAATAGCTAGATTTGTGTGGAGGCTATATATACCCCTCCACCCATCCTCCATTGATGGAGAGAGCCATCAGAATGTTCCTACACTTCCAGCATTCATTTTCTGAGAGAGAACCACCTACTCATGTGTTGAGACCAAGATATTCCAATCCAACCACAAGAATCTTGATCTCTAGCCTTCCCCAAGTTGCTTTCCACTCAAATCATCGTTCCACCAAATCCAAATCTGTGAGAGAGAGTTGAGTGTTGGGGAGACTATCATTTGAAGCACAAGAGCAAGGAGTTCATCATCAACACACCATCTATTACCTTTGGAGAGTGGTGTCTCCTAGATTGGTTAGGTCTTACTTGGGAGCCTCCGTCAAGATTGTGGAGTTGAACCAAGAAGTTTGTAAAGGCAAGGAGATCGCCTACTTCGTGAAGATCCACCCAAGTGAGGCAAGCCTTCGTGGGTGATGGCCATGATGGGATAGACAAGGTTGCTTCTTCATGGACCCTTCGTGGGCGGAGCCCTCCGTGGACTCGCGCAACCATTACCCTTTGTGGGTTGGAGTCTCCATCAACGTGGATGTACGATAGCACCACCTATCGGAACCACGCCAAAAATCTCCGTGTCTCCAATTGCATTTGCATACTCCAAATCCCATCCCTTTACTTTCTTGCAAATTGCATGCTTTACTTTCCGCTGCTCATATACTCTTACCATGCTTGCTTGAAATGTATTGTGAGTGTTTAAACTTGTACTAAAACTCCACCTTAACTTGAGGAAATTAAAAACTGCTACTTTTCTTTGTTGAGGGTCTAATCACCCCCCTCTAGACACCTCTTCTCGATCCTTTCAATTGGTATGAGAGCATTGGTCTCCATTGCTTTGGTTTAATCACCATTGGAGGAAGGTGGATGAGTCTACATTGGGGAGCCTTAGACGTAGAGTGCCTACACTTGATGGAGAGTTCTTTCATGAGTGGAAAAATGAGTTGCTTGAGATTTTTAATGAATATCATTTGAACAAGTACATTACTAGCCCTTGTGCACCCCATGTTGATCCTTTGCATCCTACCATTGATGAGTCTATTGACATGATCTCCAACCTTAGAACTGTCAATATTATTACTAGAGGTTTGCCTAGAAATTTGTTCGGTTGCTTGCCCACTCTTGATTGCGCCTACACTATATGGAGATTTCTTGAGGAACGATTTCCAAACTATTCCTTGCAAAACTTAGATGAGATTCTTCACAAGTCTATTGCTTTGAGTAAGATGAATTCCAATGATCCTATGTTTGGTGATTGTCTATTTGAGCTTACTAACCTCATGCATGCCAAAGGAGATGTTGGAATCATTAGCAATATCATCTTTGAAGCCATTAGAATTCATAAAGATGAACATTGTGATGATCATTTATCTAATGAATCACTCTCTCTAGGAATTGATCCATCACATGACAATGTGGAACATGGATACTATGATGAGGAAGATGATAGTTTCTTTGATTTCGATGAGTCTATGAGACACTTTGGTCTTATGGCTAATCTTTGCAGCTACATGGCTGGAGGAAAGGAATGGGTTCTTGATAGTGGATGTACCGATCACATGAACGGAGACAAGGATATATTTTGTGAGCTAGCTGAAAACGACGACCCTCGAAAGTATGTCACCTTTGGTGATAACTCAAAGGGTAAGGTGGTTGGCCTTGGTAAGGTGACCATCTCACATGATAGCTCCATACAAAATGTTATGCTCGTTGAATCTCTTGGCTATAATTTACTTTCCGTATCTAGACTTGCTGACTTTGGCTTTAATGTCCTATTTACTAAAGTAGATTGCCAAGTATTTCGAAGAGATAATCATAAAATGGTCTTTACCGGTATGCGTAGAGGTGATCTATACATTGTTGATTTCACTAAAAAGGCTCAACCTAGAACTTGCTTAATTGCTAAATCTTCTAAAGGTTGGTTGTGGCATAGGAGGTTAGGTCATGTGGGCATGTGAAATCTTGAAAAGCTAATTAAAGGTGATCATATCCTTGGAGTAAAAGATGTTATATTTGACAAGGATAGATTGTGCAGTGCATGTCAAGCAGGAAAACAAGTTGGAGGAAGCCACCCCGTGAAGAACATCATGACCACGAGAAGACCGCTCGAGCTACTTCATATGGATCTCTTTGGTCCCAATGCCTATAAAAGTCTCGGCGGAAACTCATTTGGTCTAGTCATAGTCGATGATTTTTCAAGATTTACGCGGGTGTTCTTTCTTGATGATAAATCGTAGGTCCAAAAGATCTTCAAGAACTTCGCTAGGAAGGCCCAAAATCAATTTGAAGTGAAGATCAAGAAGGTTCGTAGCGACAACGGAACGGAGTTCAAGAACGCAAATGTGGATACCTTTCTTGACGAACAAGGTATTTCACATGAGTTCTCGGCTACGTACACGCCTCAACAAAATGGAGTTGTTGAGAGGAAGAATCGGACTCTTATTGATATGGCGAGAACGATGCCTGATGAGTACAAGACAGCAAAACATTTTTGGGTGGAAGCAGTTGAGACAACTTGTCATGCAACAAATCGCTTGTATCTTCACAAGCTCCTCGGCAAGACGGCGTACGAGCTTCTCACCGATAACAAACCCCAAGTTGGATACTTTCGAGTATTCGGCTCAAAGTGCTACATTCATGATAAGCATCGTCATTCTAAATTTGCTCCTAAATCTCATGAGGGTTTCCTACTTGGTTATGGCTCAAACTCTCACACTTACCGTGTCTACAACAATTTAACCTGAAAGGTTGAAGAGACGGTAGATGTGAAGTTTGATGAATCTAACGGCTCACAAGTAGAGCAATTGCCAATCGATGTAGGAGATAAAGACCCTTCGGAAGCAATCCAAGACTTGTCTATTGGCAAGATTCATCCAACAGAGGTGAAGGAGAGTACCTCGTTTGTCCAAGTGGAAGCTTCTACCTCATGACAAGGTGAACCAAGAGTTGACATGGAGGCATCCACAAGTGGGACATGCCAAGATGAAGAGAACGAGGAAGTACACCAAGATGAACCTCATCAACCTCCTTCTCCACCTAGACAAGAGAATGACAGCGCCAACAACGAAGAAGGCCAAGAGGAAGAACAAGATGATGAAGAAGATGTTCCACCCCGACCCAAACAAAAGCTCTCACGAGTTCGAGCAAGAGTTTCACGAGACCATCCCATCGAACAAATTTTCAATGATATCCAAACCGGGAGAATCACTCGCTCTAAAACTCGTTTGGCTAATTTGTGTGAACATTATTCATTCATAGCATTGAACCTATGAAGGTTGAAGAAGCATTGGAAGATCCGGATTGGATAAATGCCATGCATGAAGAGCTACACAACTTTGAGAGGAACCAGGTGTGGACATTGGTCGAGAAGCCTGACAACAACCACAACATCATCGATACCAAATGGGTGTTTCGCAACAAGCAAGAAGAAGAAGGACAAGTCGTTCGCAAGAAAGCACGTCTCGTCACCCAAGGCTACACTCAAGTCGAAGGTATGGACTATGGTGAGACATACGCCCCCGTTGCTAGACTTGAGTCCATCAGCATCTTACTTGCATATGCTAATCACCATGATATTACCTTGTACCAAATGGACATTAAAAGTGCTTTTCTAAATGGTGTAATTGAGGAGGAAGTTTATGTTAAACAACCTCCCGGCTTTGTTAATCCTAAGAAACCCGATCATGTTTACAAACTTCACAAAGCTCTTTATGGTCTTAAACAAGCTCCTAGAGCGTGCTTCAAATGCTTGACCAAGTTCCTTATTGAAAAAGGCTTTGAGACTAGAAAATTTGATTCTACTCCTTTTACTAAAAGGGTTAATGGTGAATTGTTTGTGTGCCATTTTTTTTGATGATATCATATTTGGCTCGACTAACCCTCATTTTTGTGAAAAGTTTGGGAAGCTAATGTCGGATAAGTTTGAGATGTCTATGATGAACGAACTCAAGTTCTTTCTTGGTTTGCAAATCAAGCAAACTAAGGAGGGCACCTTTGATTCTCAAACAAAGTATACCAAGGACTTATTCAAGAAGTTCAACATGCAAGAAAGCAAAGGTATGAAAACTCCCATGCCTACTAGTGGACATCTTGACTTGACTAAGGATGGCAAATCGGTTGACCAAAAGGTTTACCGCTCTATGATTGGTTCATTGTTATATCTATGTGCCTCTCGTCCCAATATTATGCTAGGTGTGTGCATGTGTGCACGATATCAAGCAGCCCCTAAAGAATGTCATCTTAAGGCTGTGAAAAGGATAGTGAGATACTTAATTCATACACCAAATTTTGGCATTTGGTATCCTAAGAGGTCCTCTTTTGATCGTGTTGGCTACTCCTATTCGGACTATGCCGGTGACAAAGTTGATAGAAAGTCCACTTCGGGTACTTGTCAATTTCTTGGTAGATCTCTTGTGTCTTGGTCCTCCAAGAAACAAAACTCGGTATCCGTATCCACTGCCGAAGCGGAATACATTGCCGCCGGTTCATGTTGTGCTCAATTACTTTGGATGACCCAAAATCTTAAAGATTATGGGATCTATGTGAAACATGTTGCATTAATTTGTGACAATGAAAGTGCTATTAAGATTGCTCACAATCCCGTGCAACATTCTCGAACTAAGCATATTGAAGTTCGTCATCATTTCATTCAAGATCATGTTGCTAAAGGGGACATTGATCTTAAGCATGCTCGTACCGATAAGCAATTGGCGGATATATTCACCAAACCGCTTGATGAGAAAGTATTTTGCCATTCGAGAGGTGAATTGAACATCATTGACGCTTCAAACTTGGAGTAGAAACTCCATTTGGATACATGCAAGGCATGAGCCTTTGACTAATCCTTGATATTTCTCTTATGATGATGGTCATATGTCTTGGATATATTTGCACCCTTGCATGCACTACTCCAGGATGGTCCAAACGTGACACTGCAATCAGAGACCCTTTGACGAAACTGTGTGTGATGCCATAATCGCAAAGGTGGTGTAAAAAACCATCAAAAAGGTGCAAAACGTTTGCGATGACGGATGCATCAAACACGGTTCAGATTTTAGTTGCGTGTGCGATGCAGGTCATACGGTTTAGTTCAATTAACTGTTTGGGATGAGGAGGAACAAAAGAAACAGGCAGCCAGATGAAGGCGTGTGCGATATAAAACATACGGTTCACTAGGATGAACTGTGTGTGATTAGGAAACACAATGGAAACGGTTCAACTGAACAAGATGTGTGTGATACGCGGCAAACAGGTCCGTAATCAGAAATCTGTGCGAAGACCAATAATAACATAGATGATTGTTGCTAATAAGCCATGTGATTTGCTCTGTCTATAGTAGAATAACATGTGTATAAATATATATATATATATAACTGAAATAAACATCTAATTACATAAGTGACTATACAGATCATTCGCACACACCTCAACAAACAATTGCATGCATTCTAAAGTAGGAGAAACGATCATCTAGTCATCTACTTCTTGTGACACTCCCGCCACTGCTCTGTGTCTCGATCCCTCGTCTGGGGCAAGAAGAAGACACTTCCTCATGTCAACTATCTGCCTGTACATCTCGTAGCTTGTGTACGCATCCATGGCCGCGTACCTGACATGTTGTTCATGCAGTCTCTCATGCCACACACTGTGCCAGGCGTTCTTGTCCTTATTGCTCTCATTCCTCATCTTCATGTAATAGGGGTCGATGATGGCCAAGGTGAGGTCAGCCAGGGAGTTCAGTTTGTTTTTGTCACTGCCCCAGACCATGTAGTGGTGCTGGATGTTGACAAGATTCGGGCATTTCAAGTCCGAAACCTTGAGCGCTTTTAGATTGTTGGTGGTGTCCGCCGTAGCGAAATTGTAGTCGGAGCTGTTGATAAACCTGGAGAAACGCTCGCAAGGCCTTTTGTCAAGGTGGTAGTGGTAGAAGAGGACGTCATGCCGCACGCACAACTGGGCAACGGCAACCTTCTGATGGCGCCCGGCACGACAGATGGTGTACTCGAGGTCGAAGCCGACCACTCGGTACTTGTCCTCGGCAAGGAACTGCTCCATAGTTTGGATGGAGCTCTCCACCGAGACCGGATCGTTCGTGTACACCACCGAGAGGGCCTTCCCCTCACGTGGGTGTCCACTACGTGATGCGTGGTGAACTGTCCGCCGTTTTCATCGTCGGCCGCTAGGAGCGCCATTGGAGCCACGGGGAGCGCCATTGAAACCGTTGGATGTCCTCTCTATATGTGTCGTCGTGGGTGTGCTTATTGTGTCATGTGACGCGAGATATGAAGGTAAATGGCCGCAGGAATAAATGGGGGCCGGGCGGCCTGGATTCTCTGTGCGTCCGCATGGCAGTTTTTGCAGCGGGTAACTGCATCGTCGCGTCGCGCCCGGCGCAACCGCATGCACACGAACGTGCGTGATCGTGCGCCGGCTCCAAACACTGGCAGCGCGCATGGAGGGATTAGGGCAAAGCACCCGGAGGGACGCGAGAGCAAAGCGCGCGCGGCAGGACGCGAGCCGAGCGCACCACGGCCGCCTGAACCGCAAGCAACCACACGCATAGAGCAGTTGAACACGTAGAGAGCGGCCGTGTGCTACCACCTCCGTCTAGCCTATAGTCCCCTTTATATTCTGTGCCATACTTTGCCCTCAAATTTAACCAACAAAATGTTAATGCATGTTATAAGAATTATATAATTGGAAACTATGTTCAAATATGAATCCAACTGTATAATCTTTGGCGACATGCATTCGTATTTTATTAGTTAAGTCATACTTATAAACCAGGACGGGGTATAGTAGGTAATTAAATCGAAACGTTTTTTTTTGTATTAACCGAATGCGTATGTGGCCTTTCATCCTCCTCTCGCACGTCTTGTCACCCCGCTGCCGCAGACGGCTTACAGCGCAAGCTTGCGCAGTGTGCGGGGGACTTCTTTTGGCCAAACGGTGGCGCCAATGAATCGTATGTGAGCCTGTTCCCACGCAACCTCGCAGCTTACCGCGCAAGCTTCCCGCCCGACTCGGTGAAATCCCCCAAAATCCCAATGCTTACCGGCCTGCTATAAAAACCATCATGACCGGCGAGTCCTGCGTCGCATTTTCCCCTCCCTCCCTGTAGCTTATCTCGTCTGCTTCTCCCACAATCGCCAATGGCACTGGTCCGTCGTCGTCGCTCAGCCACTCCGTCGTCGTCAGAGGACAGCTCCAGCTGGGAGGCTACACCGTGGTGGTGGCATAGTCCCCGGCATAGTGTAGTGCGCGTGGCGTCCCTGTTGGGTGTGCGCAGAACACCCACCACACGCTCCACCGCCGCTGCTCGTCGGCAGTCGTTGCCGGTCGCCATTGTCGCCACACCACCTTCGAAAGCCAGGGCCATCTCCTACTTCGCCGCCGCGGCCGAAAGGCGGGAGGTGGCCATCGTGGCCGCCACCCCATTGCCGGCCACCATGGCCATCACCCGCTCCGCCATCGCGGCCCGAAGGCGGGAGGTGGTGGTCGTGGCCGCCACCCCATCATCGGCCGCCGTGGCCACCAGCCCACCGTCGACCGCTGGAGTCATCACCCGCTCCGCCACCGCGGCCCGAAGGCGGGAGGCGGAGGTGGATGCCCGCACATGAGTCAGTGACCTTGCGCGCTACACCGAGTTCCTGCGGGAGGAGGAGGAGCGCCTCGTCGAGCACGCAAAGAGCCTTACCACCGCCATGGCCGCGGCACACGCCGCCTCAGAGGCGAGGAATCATGAGATCTACGAGGAGAACCACCGCTTCGAGAGGTGTCTTCTGGAGCGGCAGAGGGCGTTCGAGGTGAGCTTCGCTGAAGCTGCAGCAGCGGCAGGCACCGTATTCCAGTTGTCCCACTCGTCGGTAGGCTCCTCCTCCTCTGCCTCTTACTAAGCGCGCTCGGCAGAGGAGAGGCAGCCGGAAGTAGTACAAAGCCCCTCCGTAGTAGTAGTATTTATGGGCTATTTTGTTCAGTTCATCTGACTATAGATGTGGTGGAACTGTACAACATACTTAAAATTAGCTAGTATATATAGTTGAACTAGCTATTTCAGTACGTGGTTGGCAACTATTGGGGAAAAGTTTGGTCGGTTCAGCTGTCGGGTTGAACTGTTTGTATAAATTAAGAACGACTGCTTAATCTATGAATGAAATCTATGCTTAATTACTGAATTTTAGTTGCAAAAATTAGATACTGCTAGTGATTTTTAGCTTCATATTTTGACAAATCGCAGTGTTGCAAGGTTGACAAATGGCAATGTTACTAGATCAACAAATGTCAATCTTTCCAGTTTGACAAATGGCAACATACCCAATATGACAGATGCAAATCTTACCAAATTGTTTGTAAGTGGTTGCACACGGGTCATCCAAAGAACCGTTTGCGTTAAAGAGATGCACAAATCCTGCTCTCACTTTGCATACGGTGTTCTATCTAAAACGTTTGCGACCAAGAGCCGCAAAAATCCTGCTCGGCACATTTTCCCTTGGCTTCCTGGGGAAGCTCCCGGTTTGCATACGGGTGTTCTAACTAAAACGTTTGCGATGAGTGTTTTATATTTAAAAACCATTGACGTTTTTTTCAAAAGAAAATCGTTTGATAAGTCTGTACATTAAGAGAGAAAAACGCAAGTTCGCTCAAACCATATCTTTCATTCATTCATACTGTGAATTTATATTCATATGATCGAGATACCGTATTAAACCCAAGAAAAAAAATATTTCCGACGGCGGCGGAGGCGGCGTGCCGTGCCGTCGTTGTCGTTGTCGTCCTCCAGGACGTCGTTGTTGAAGTCTTCAATGCAGCACAGAATGTTCTTCACTTGTAAATCAAACATCATGTCGTCCCGGGATCTACAGGCGGGGCGCGGGAGGATGGCAGCTGGCGACGCTGAGAGGTAGGGTTCGACGACGGTGTCCCATGTCGCTGAGGGGGCCGCGCGCACGGAGAGGAAGGCGGGCGGCCATGGAAGTCAAAGGGCTTGCTTCCCAGTGAGCCTGCGCAGCGTACAGCTTGCACGCTTCCCGGTGAGCCTGCGCATTCGAGGACAGCTTGCACGCCTCTCGATCAGCCTGCGCAATGGACTGTGCTCGCACGCCTCCCGTTCAGTCAAGGTCAAGCAGTTGTTCGCACGGCACCTCCTACAGCCATTAAAACCAAGACACGTGGCGTCACGTGAATGGTTAATGGAACGCACACGGTTTGAATTATACAAACGTTTGAGATATTAAAGTGCCTTTGTTGGTTGTCATTATTCGAGTGCGCCTCTCTCGAATGGACACGAAAAATACCACATCATGTCGGGTGCCATTCCATGATAGGATGCCAAGTTTCATAAATTTCAGACGAGTTTTGGATTTACTAGAATTTAAAAATAAAGTATCTCAACGTTTTGCCGGCAATCAACGGTGCTCTGGTGTTTTAAATTCATTCCCATTTCTTGCATGGGACCTAAGCATGCACCCAAGGACACACATTTGATTTTCAACCAATTTATATGGACTGGAGCATCTGCATGTAGTTCAAATTTGAATTATGCACATAAATGCATTGAAAACTCAGTTAATGTGTAAAAATGTCCAAACGAACCCCAAAAAATCTCAAAAATTGATACAACACTCATGTTGTTCTATGTTGACACGAGAATTTTTTTGAAAGCAATAAGAGGCAATGGATATCGTTTCGTCCCCAAAGGTGGGACGTTCCCTACCGAAACCATCATGCTTCTTGTGAGAAGCTTTGGTTTGTGAGAAGCATATACCCAAACCTGCCCCAAATGGGACAAAAATTTTACCACGACATGTTGATGCCGCTCCATGATGGCATGCCAAGTTTCATGAATTTCAGACAAACTTTGGATTTACTAGAATTTAAAAACCATGTATCTCAATGTTTTGCCGGCAATCAATGGTGCCCTGGTGTTTGAAATTCATTCCCATTTCTTGCGTGGGACCTAAGCATGCACCCAAGGACACATACTGGATTTTTCAACCAATTTATATGCACTGGAGCATGTGCATGTAGTTCAAATTTGCATTATGTACATAAATGTATTGAAAACTCAGTTAATGCATAAAAATGTCCAAACGAACCCGAAAAATCACAAAAATTGACACAACACTCCTGTTGTTCTATGTTGACACGAGAAATTTTTTGAAAGCAATAAGAGGCAATGGATATCGTTTTGTCCCCAAAGGTGGGACATTCCCTACCGAAACCATCAAGCTTGTTGTGAGAAGCTCTGGTTTGTGAGAAGCATATACCCAAACCTGCCCCAAATGGGACAAAAATTTTACCACGTCATATTGATGACGCTCCATGATAGCATGCCAAGTTTCATAAATTTCAGACGAGTTTTGGATTCACTAGAATTTAAAAACCAGGTATCTCAATGTTTGCGGCCGAGTGACGGTGGCAGGGTGCTTGACATTCATTCCCATTTCTTGCATGGGACCTAAGCATGCAACCAAGAACACATATTTGAATTTTCAACCAATTTATATGCATTAGAGCATGTGCATATAGTTAAAATTTGAATTATGCACATGAATGCATTGAAAACTCAGTTAATGCATAAAAATGTCCAAGCGGACCCCGAAAAATCACAAAAATTGACACAACACTCCTGTTGTTCTATGTTGACACGAGATAATTTTTGAAAGCAGTAAGAGGCAATGGATATCGTTTCGTCCCCAAATGTGGGACGTTCCCTATCGAAACCATCATGCTTGTTGTGAGAAGCTCTGGTTTGTGAGAAGCATATACCCAAACCTGCCCCAAATGGGACAAAATATTTACCACGACATGTCGATGCCGCTCCATGATAGCATGCCAAGTTTCATGAATTTCAGACGAGTTTTGGATTTAATAGAATTTTAAAACCAGGTTTCTCAGTGTTTGCGGCCGAGTGACGGTGGCAGTGTGTTTGACATTCATTCCCATTTCTTGCATGGGACCTAAGCATGCAACCAAGGACACAAATTTGAATTTTCAACCAATTTATATGCATTAGAGCATGTGCATGTAGTTAAAATTTTAATTATGCACATAAATGCATTGAAAAATCAATTAATGCATAAAAATGTCCAAACGAACCCGAAAAATCCCAAAAATTGACACAACACTCCTGTTGTTCTATGTTGACACTAGGAAAAAAGGGAAATCGACAAGAGGCAATGGATATCTTTTCGTCCAGAAAGGTGAAACGTTCCCTACCGAAACCATCAGGCTTACTATGACAAGCTTTGGTTATTGAGAAGCATATCCCCAAACCTGCCCCAAATGGGACAAAAAAAATTACCACGGCATGTTGATGCCGCTCCATAACAGCATGCCAAGTTTCATGAATTTCAGACGAGCTAAAACCAGGTATCTCAATGTTCGCGGCCGAGTGACGGTGGCAGGGTGTTTGACATTCATTCCCATTTCTTGCATGGGACCTAAGCAGGCAACCAAGGACATAGATTTGAATTTTCAACTAATTTATATGCATTAGAGCATGTGCATGTAGTTCAAATTTAAATTATGCACATGAATGCATAGAAAACTCAGTTAATGTATAAAAATTTCCAAGCGAACCCCAAAAAATCCCAAAGACTGACACAACACTCTTGTTGTTCTATGTTGACAATAGGAAAAAAATTTGAAATCGAGAAGAACCAACGGATATCGTTTCGTCCAGAAAGGTGAAACATTCCCCACCGAAACCATCACACTTGTTGTGAAAAGCTGGTTTATGAGAAGCTTATACCCAAACCTACCCCAAATGGGACAAATTTTTTACCACGGCATGTTGATGCCACTCCATGATAGCATGCCAAGTTTCATGAATTTCGGACGAATTTTGGATTTACTAGAATTAAAAAGCAAGTACGTCGATGTTTGCCGGAGAGCCACGGTGCCGTGGTGTTCTTTCATCCCCATTTCTTGCATGGGACATCATCATAAACCCATGGACACATATATGATTTTACAACCCATGTTGGTGCACCGGAGTATGTGCATGTAGTTTAATTTTGAATTGTGCACCTTAAATGGTTAGAAAACCAATTTAATGTATAAAATGTTCAAACGAACCCTAAATAATTCCAATTCTTTTACGACACACATATAGTTGCATGTTCACTGTAGATATAAGGTCTAGCAATTCAAACACCGTCTATTGCCGCTGTGACCCCATTATGTAATACAAATCAAGATGAAAAATCAAGTAGACCGCACACAGTTTATTATCACCAACCGTGTGAGATGCAACACAAAATATCCTGGAGCACCGTCGGTGTATAGTATGCCTATGGCTTACGCGAGAAGGTGCGACGGGTATAGCACCGTCGAAGAGTTGGCAATCGCCGAGAGCGTTCGAGCAGCCGTCCGTTCTTCCACCGTATACCTTGCAACGACGGAGCCCGTCCAAGCCCAGATCGCGGCTGCCAACGCCCAGCTCGTGGCGGCCTTTTCCAAAGAGATGGCGGATGTGGATGGCGAGATGCTTGCCGAGTACGGTGCGATAGATGCCTTGGAGCCCCTTCCCCAAGAGACCACCGGGCGCGAGCTGGACATGGAGCCGGCGGCGGAGATCGACGAGCACCAGCCGTAGTACTAGTACTCTTTGTTTTGTTTAATTAAGAGCATCGGTCTTTAATTTGTTAGTGTAATGTTTAGGTCAGCTAGCTCTGTTTAATTGCTGAACTTGCTCGATTAAGAAGTGTGGGTGTGTTGTAGTCTCCTTTGTGTACCCAAATTATGCAATGACGTGGATGACCACTGAAACCATGGAAATTTGAACCAAAATTTTTGACGTTCAAACTCATCACACACGGGTTAAGCTATCTGAATTGTTTGTGATGTTCACATATCATACACAGTTCTGAATAAGGGACCGTGTCTGATGACACTTTGCGCGCCAGTTTTTTCGCTGAAGCGATTCCAAATTTTTGGCTTCCTCGGAAATATCTACCTCCCCACCCCTCGCCCTTACCAAAAGCCACATTTCCGCCTTCCTTCCAAGTTGAAACCTTCACTCCTTGCTTGCAGCGCCGCCTCCTCGCCGGCGACCCTCCTTCACGCTGGTCGGCCTCGTCTATCCAGGCAGGTAATCCACACACGACCCCCATCCTCCTCCTCCTTCCACATCCCACATGCCCCGACCGCCGGCACGAGAGTGACACCTTCCACCCAAATCACCGACCCCTCCACCAAATAAGCGCCGCCCTAAGCCATGGTGCATGCAGTATAGCCAGGATCTCAAGGAGCATTTGACAGCGGAGAAGCAAATCGCGGCCGCACGCGTGTATGAGGTCGTGATGGCTGCCATTCGTGCCGACCCCCGGATCTTGGAGGAGCACCTTGCAATTTGCTAGCTACGCTGGTTAAGCATGCTCGGTTTACCCGTCGCGTGTGCTACTCCTGCCTTTCCTTCACAAATTCTAGTGAATTGTGCTATCTAATTTTACCATGCAATCTGTTGCTCTAGTGTATATGTTCTATATGTCATGCAGTATGGTGCTCACTTATTAACTATTTTGTTAATTAGTTGTCGTCTTGAGTTAACTGTTTGGTTCAATTCTGCAAATGTGATGTTCATTCTTCAGGCTGCAATTTTGTATTGTCTTCCGTGTGAGAAATAAATCGAATTTATCTTTACAAAATACATGAGAAACGAATACAATTGCTATATTTCCAAGTTGTCAAGCATGCTTGGTTTGGTTATACATTGTGCAATGTGGTGCTCAATTAACGTTTGGTTCATTTGTGTTGTGGTGTTTAGTTAATTGTTTGGTTCAATTCCGCAATGCGATGTTCAATAGTTGTGGGTGCATTCTGTTATTGTATAACATGTGAGGAATAAATTGAATTTGGCTATAGTAAATACATGAGAAACAAATACAATTGCTATATTTCCAAGTAGTTAAGCATGCTTGGTTTGGTTAAATGTCTGATCTTCTATTAGGAGTGTGTTATATTGTGCAATGTCGTCTCAGTTAATGTTTGGTTCATTTGTTGTGGTGTTTAGTTAACTGCTTAGTTCAATTTTGCAATGCGATGTCCAATTGTCATGGGTAGAATTTTGTATTGTTGTGCATGTGAGGAATAAATCGAATTTGGCTGCACTTAATACATGAGAAACATATACAAGTGCTATATTTCCTAGTTCTTAATCATGCTTGGTTTGGATAAATGGGTTTTCCATGTGGCTTGAATTAATTTGATGAATCTGCAATGTGCTTATTTTTCATCAACATATTTTACTGATAGCATGCGAACCCTTACTTAACCTGATGACTAACTACCTTATATATGTTGCAGGGAAACAATGGGAAGCACCGAGGTTTACAATCGAGGTTAGCACGTGCACGGTCCGTTGTCTAATAGCACATTATTGTGCAATCGCAGGAACCATTCTAATATTTAGGTTTTTAACAATTTGGTCTTGCACATGTAGGTCCTGCTGTCAGAGGTTTTGACCCACTGTTCGACCCTTTTTGCATATGGGGAAATGAGTTGTCCATGAATATCAATCAAATCAAGACACTCGGAAAGATTGTTAGGATAAAGAAATTAGCGACAAAAAACAAAAAGATCTTTGTCTGGACAATGAAGAAGACATCAGTTCACTACAAGATGGTACTAACTATTATACCTTGCCTTTTTTATTCCTTTGCCCCATTTCCAACATAGAGAAGATATTTATGCACATCCTTGTTTTCAGGCCTTTCCAAATGAGTTCATTGATGATTACCTCTCAAACCACCTCTATGGTCAGGAGGCGAGGAAGGTTTCATACAACACCCATGGTTCAATATTGAAGTGTTCCTGAAGAGGACGAAGGACGAACGGTCAATCATCCACAGGCACTGGCCTAAAGTTGCAAAGACCTTCAACATGAATGAAGGCTCAATATTCGCCTTCCGCTTCAGCAGTTTCCCAGATGAGATGCATCTGTCTATATGCCGTCTATGATGCTAATTTCGAAAGGTTCTACATGTTGCACGTGAAACTTGGTGCTAGTGTAGTTGTGTAATGGGGTAGCTGAGTGCTGATGTTATATCATGTACTCTGATGTGTTTCAATTATGAAATTATGCTTCCTTAATATGCAAATGAAATATATTATGTGCTTAATATGAATGTCAATTAGATTAATAAATGGATTATTAATAATAGGGCAATTAGCCTGCTAATGGAGAATTAGCCTGCTAATGGCGAATTAGCCTGCTAATTGGGTTTTGCTATTGCAAACGGTTATTGAAAAAATACCATGGGCGATGACCTCACGCAACGCACATAGTTTCTAGGAATAAACCGTGTTGGATCAATGAACAATCACACATGACTTTCTCTTGAAAACTGTTTGCGTTAGGCCACCTTGCGCAAACGTTTACCACATAAAAATTGTGTGTGATGGACAGCCTTTGCCACACAGTTTCTTCTACGGACCGTGTGTGATGCATTCAATAACGCAAACGATAGAATTGTTAATATCGTGTGCAATGGCAACGCTATCACAAATGATTTAACGGAAAATATTGTGTGTGATGTACCTGTGAACGAAAACATTTTCCTTGGAAAGACTGTGTGGGATGTACATACGAATGGAAACATTTAGCAGGGACCGACTTTGTGGGATGTACTTGCGACCGGAAACAATTTTGCCTGTATAATTGTATTTTTTAGCTCTACTGCACGTATTTCCGTATTTGAGCGCTCGCCGGTCGCACACGACCTCATTTTACCGAGCCTGTGTGCCAGGACGGCATATCCCCGACGGTTTCTAGGTCGTGCGGGAAGGACCCCCTATCGCCGTCACTCACTAGGCGACGGTTCCAAATGCCGTCGCGGAAAGGGGTTAAAAACCGTTTGTATAGCACCGACACGTACTAGTGATGCTATCTAACCTTGTAGGTACTCGGATGAATCAAAATCTATGAGATTGCAAATCACTCACATCTTGAGCAATCTCTACATCACCAAGTCTCTACAATATGGTGGTTGAAGACAAGTAAGCATGGAACCTTTCAACATATCCTTTGACAATTTCTTTATATCAAATTTCATTTGGTATCAACTTTCATGATTGTCATTTTGGATACACAAGTGCTCTTCCTTGCTAGATTAACCCATGTAGGTAGATGAACTCAACCTACAAGCGGTGCTCCCAACTCATTGATGAGATACATCAACCTTGAGCATCCCACACAAGTTCAACTACATGATCAAGATCAACACCACCACCCAAGGTTTGTTATTCCATCTTAGAGAAGCTTTACCCAAGTCATGGGTTAAAGCAGCTCAACAAGATGCGAATACATAAAAATGCTTAAACAAAAAATGGCAACCCCATTTTGAGCTTAAACGATGAGTATGACCTATGATCAAGTGTTCTCACTTGACTCCTCAGTCAATATACTCTAACATAGGTGACTTTGTCGCCGACCAATTCTAGATGAAGTTCTCTAGTGCTTTTCTGAGTTCTTGCATTTGTCTCTTGCATGTTTGTTCCCCTTCCTTAATAAAAAAACTTCATCTAGATTTCTTTATTTTTTCTGTTATGTTCTACATGCCCTGCATCTAATTCATTGCAAATCTTTCAGTTAATTCCTTGCAAATATTTGTGAGATCTTATTTGCCTAGTGAGATGAGATGACAATTGTTCTCTCTCCATGTTGAACTCGGACACAACAGTTTGTCTCCTTCGGTCAAACCGAACCATTTCGGTGCCACCGAAGAAAACAACTCGGTGTTACCGATTTCAATGTTGAGAAGACACTTTGCCATTTGCATCCTGCATATTTGTTCCAGCTCCACTCAATGATTCTTGTCCTCTACCTACATCACATTCTACATGCTGCTTTGTCATGTGACTCAAGGACCAAACCTATTCGACTCACACTCCATAAGATCCCTTCTTGGAAATTGATGTCAAATGGGGAGAGAGATATCACATCAAAGGGAGAGAGAGACCCCGGATGCTTGGTATTCAAGAGGAGAGAAGTCACATGTCTTTAAGAGGGGAAAAGACATGTTAGTATGTGTTATGTATCTTTTGATATGATTTTCTTGTATTGCTCTGAATTACTTTTCCCTACCTTCTCCTAGTATCCCATATAAGATTCAGGGGGAGAAAGACATCTAAGGGAAGGAAATCTTAAATTTATTGCATATATTTACGTTTTGGGGACATGTCTATATCCAATAGAGTACCTAGTCCTCACTCTCTACATGTCATCCCAATCTTGGTACTCTTGTGGTTTCTCAAATTGTTTTGTCTTGTAGATGGATCTGTGTTATCTAACCTTGTTTACTCAGGTTCATCTCTTCCAAAGACAGCTCAAGACCATAAGGTAAGTATATGCATCACACTCATGTCCATGATGATCTCTTGCTTATGTACATATTGTTTGCAAGAAGGACTCATGAACATGAAGGTACACTTCCTATATCCACATCATTTGCTCTAATGCATATAGCCAAGATACATGTAACTCATTGCTTGCTCTATCATGCTTATGCATTCACATGCTCTTATATTCCATATTTACATGATTGCATAAATGTAGGGGGAGCCTATGCATGTTACATGTCCTTCCAAATCTTCACTTGCTATTCTTTATATATTTATCTAAAGCTTTGATGTATGTTGTCATCAATTACCAAGAAGGGGGAGATTGAAAGCACAAGTGTTCCCTGGGTGATTTTGGTAATTAATGTCAACATATCTCTTGTTGGACTAATACTCTTATCTAGTATATTTAAGATGAGTTCAACAGTGGAGTGGCATGTACAAGAGGATGTGGAACCCCTTCAAGAAGCCAAGGACAAGGATTGGCAAAAGCTCAAGACTCCATTTTCATTTTAGTGATCCAAGATCACATTGAGTCCATAGGAAAAGCCAATACTATTAAAAGGGGATGATGTGTTGCTTAATGGCTTACTTGCTCAAAGTGCTTAGTGATATGCTCCAAAGCCCTCAACCACTTTCTCATTTCCACATATGTCCCAAACCTAAAGTCAAACTCGGCCCCACCGATTTGACCTACCCAGCGCCACCGAGTTCATTTGACATAGCCACTGCCAGAAACCATAATCAGTTCAGTCTCACCGATGGGATCTCGGTCTCACCGAGATGGGCTTGCAAACTCTCTGTTGCCTGTTGCAATAATTTCGGTCTCACCGAGATATGCAATCGGTCCCATCGAGTTTGCTTGAGCAACTCTCTGTTTTTCTTTTTACCAAAATCGGTCTCACCGAGTTTGTGTAATCGGTCAAACCGAGTTGAGGTTTTACCCTAACCCTAGCACATCGGTCCCACCGAGTTGATCATATCGGTCCCACCGAAAACTCTAACGTTCACATTTTGAACCATATCGGTCTGACCGAGTTTCTCAATTCGGTCCCATCGAGTTTGGTAAATTGTGTGTAACGGCTAGATTTTGTGTGGAGGCTATATATACCCCTCTACCCATCCTCCATTCATGGAGAGAGCCATCAGAACGTGCCTACACTTCCAACATTCATTTTCTGAGAGAGAACCACCTACTCATGTGTTGAGACCAAGATATTCTAATCCAACCAGAAGAATCTTGATCTCTAGCCTTCCCCAAGTTGCTTTCCACTCAAATCATCTTTCCACCAAATCCAAATCTGTGAGAGAGAGTTGAGTGTTGGGGAGACTATCATTTGAAGCACAAGAGCAAGGAGCTCATCATCAACACACCATCTATTACCTTTTGGAGAGTGGTGTCTCCTAGATTGGTTAGGTGTTACTTGGGAGCCTCCGTCAAGATTTTGGAGTTGAACCAAGGAGATTGTAAGGGCAAGGAGATCACCTACTTCGTGAAGATCTACCCAAGTGAGGCAAGTCCTTCGTGGGTGATGGCCATGGTGGATAGACAAGGTTGCTTCTTCGTGGACCCTTCATGGGTGGAGCCCTCCGTGGACTCGCGCAACCGTTACCCTTCGTGGGTTGTAGTCTCCATCAACATGGATGTATGATAGCACCACCTATCGCAACCACGCCAAATATCTCCATGTATCCAATTGTGTTTGCATACTCCAAATCCAATCCCTTTACTTTCTTGCAAATTGCATGCTTTACTTTCCGCTGTTCATATACTCTTGCCATGCTTGCTTGAAATGTATTGTGAATGTTTAAACTTGTGGTAAAACTCCACCTTAACTTCAAGAAATTAAAAACTGCTACTTTTCTTTGTTGAGGGTCTAATCATCCCCCCCCCTCTAGACACCTCTTCTCGATCCTTTGAGTAAACATACCTGTTGTGCCATTGGAGTTTCGATTGGATCCTTCAATTTAAAAATAAGTTTGTATGAGTAAATACAATTATACAAGAGCAAAGCAGTATGCACGATAGCAATGGAATCTTAAATGAGAAGAGTTGTTCTTCGGGTTTAAGCACTTGTTCTACATGAATAGAGTACAGTAAGATGCAAGCATATAGTACTAAAAAGAGAGCTCATAGACCTTACCACATTCTTGGTTCGGGACCAGTACAAAACAAGGCGTTCCCAGTCATGTTCCAGTAAATGTGTCTTAGGAGAACGTATGGGAATTTGATGAGTTTCGTTGCTAGTGAAGTATGTTTTCTTCAGGTAATTCCGATACTGCCACCAAGCATTCTTGAAGATAGCAGAGGTATTAGCACAGGTTACCTCATCCTGAGTTTCCAAATCGGTCCTTCTCTATAAAGAAAAATGGGAAAATTTGTTGTATTATAACCATCATGGAGGTAGAATGTATGGGACAAAGCAAAGTAATTGCCACGAATAACATTACTTATACATAACTCCTGGACAAACACCTACAACTGGCATTTTACTTCATCTTCAGTATAATATTTCCATGATGGGAAGATACGCTATTAGGATTTAACAACATCAAATGCGTTATATGCTAAACTACGAATGGCTGGTTGTGCTATTTCCATAGGAATAGGTGTACTAACTGGTGGAGTTGGGGTTCGTCGTGGTAGTACTGGTGCTTTGGGAACTGGAGCTGCCTTACTAACTGCTCTTGTTTGGGAGCTATGTGGTGGAGATGGTGTTGTGTCAACAGGAACTGGATTACTATCTGCTGTGGTTGGGGTTAGACTGGGTGAAGCTGGTTCTCTGTCCATCACAGTAGGGGTACAATCTGCGAGAGTCTGGGTTATGTGTGGTAGGGCTGGCTCTCGTGCATGTACAACCGGGGTGCTATCTCCACCAAGAGGTAGCATTGTTTTATTTGAAGACCGTGTTTTTACTCCGCTAGTTACTGTCATCACCCGCTCCAATTCCAATGGCTGATAAATAGGAAACATAGTTGAATGTACAAACATTGTATGAGAGATAGATGCAATAGATAGTGTGGAAAAAAGAGGGCATGAAATACTTGACATGTATATTGTTTAACTAAAATGGGTAACATGACATAATTTCACATATATGATGTATATCTAAACTGGATAGCGTAGCATAACATAATTCAAAGATATGATGACTAACTAAATAGGAACGCATGACATAATTCATATACATGTTATCTAAGTAATCAGGATCGCATGATTTAATTCACATGTGCGATTTATATGCTAAGCAGAGGGCATTCGCATATATGATGTCTGAACTAAGAACATGGTGTTGAATATTGTGTATATGATGTCTAAACTATGTCATGCAAGACACCATATGCATGATATGAGCAGTATAACCGTGCCAAGTTAGAGAATATAGCTCGGTGGGGGAATAGGACTGGTCATCTATCTCTGAATCCATCTCTGAGGAGCTATCGGGACCCAGCAAGAGATCTGCTTCGACAAGTAGCACTGTCTGCTCTGAAGGCCTTGTTTTCACTCCAGATTTTTCCATCACCCACTCAAATGGCTGATTCACAGGAAGAGTAGTTTAATGTACAAACATTGTCGACAAATGGAAATGTAATGAAGAAAAGGATGGGCTAGATATCATTCCAATATATGATGCCTGGTTAAACAGGATGGCATTGCACATTTCAAATATATTATGGCTGGCTAAAATACATGAGACTGCATAATTCCCATATATGATATAGAAACTAAACAGGTGGCATTACAGAACATGTCTAAACTAAGCAGATGACATATATATATATATATATATATATATATATATATATATATATATGATGTCGAAAGTAGGCACTGCAAGGCAACATATGCATGATATGACTAACATCATCATGCCAAGTTAGGGCAAACACCTTGGGGTAAATAGGAGTGGTCAGCTGCGTCTGAATCTGCCTCAGAACAGATATCTTCCTCTGGATTACAATCTGGAGAGGGGGGAGGGTTTGCCATTGAACCCACCATGGAGCAATGTCTACATGACATTGTACTGTTGCGCAAAACTCTTCTGTTTTTCTCTAGATGTTCAGCATGACTGTGTACAATACCTGACATGCATACGAAAAAATATAGTGAGATTATGTAAGGAGAGCATGCAGAAATCTAGAGTGATGGTAACAACCAGTGGATGGATCCAAAAATAATGATAGAAGGCTGATGATTACTTTAATTTAATAAAAATACAGATGATGATTGCTTTACTATTTCTTTCCCACCCAAGATGAATAACATAGGCATACCCTAGGTGAACCCAATATTAGACAGAGATACTATTCATTGCTGCCTCGATATGTGCCCCACAACTAATTTAGAACTCAAGTTTTAACATTAATTTGGACCAGACTTGGAGTCTAAGAGGTGAACAGGACTATAAAGTAGCAGGTAATATTAAGCAATGCATAACATAAGCAGAAACAAAAGAGTGCGACCTCTCTTGTGGACCCGTGTACTCCTCAGGTTCATCTGTTGAGTCGATGATGGTGATGTCGTTGCGGTGAGTGCCGGCAGCAGGGAAGGAGATCTGAGGTGGCGAAAGACGATCAGGAGTCGTGATGTCTGGTTTGGTGGATGCTTCTATCGATGGAGCAGCTCAGGTGAGGTGGACGACGTTGCGGCAGGAGCAGGACAAACCACACAAAGTTTTCTTTGACACCTACCTGTAACTGAAGTAATTCTGTAAGGGTTCCTTTGGCTTGCATGATTCTAAAAACGCAGGGATAAGAAAAACACAGGAATAGGATAGTAATGCACATGGGAAATAGAGCATTTGTAAACACAGGATTTCTGTCAACTTGGGTGTTTGGTTCACAAGAATTGGAAGAGCAGAGGAATGCAAAGAAACATCGCCAAATTAAAGTGAAACCGTATGAAAGCGTGTACAGTTAGAATGTTATTCTTCCACTAATGCACTTGGTCATGTTTTCATGCATAGGATTTTGAAAAGTAGGTCCAGGTGGATGTTTTGCTCCATTCCTTTCAACAAAATGCATGAATAATTGAACAGTAGAGTGCCATAGAAAAATTTCCAATTGCTATGTTTTTCCTTTGAACCAAAATAGCCCTAATGGATCGACATGAATGTAGAGTAATAAGTGATGCAACAAGTGTACAACCTCTTTGCCATAGCCATGTCAACCTCAGCATCATTGGGTTGGTCGCTGAAGAAGTTGAGGCAGAGGTGGCTGCCAGAGGTGTGGAGGAAGATCTGAGGAATCTGTAGACAGTGTCCAGGGCACTGCTCTATTGTGATGGACGGGTCCGTCGTTGGAGCAGCTCCGGTGAGCCGTAAGACGTCAATGCTGAAGCAGTACAAGACACACATCGTTAATCTCAAGTGGGATTCTAATAGCATCTCCAATAGATGATGTAAAATACATTACCAAAAAGTGATAGATGTAAAATTTACATCACCAAAAAACACCTGACACAACTGATGAGGTAAAAACTGTTGACTCTGAACTTAACTGTCGAAACTGAAATTTACTGTGGAATATGAATGTTACTGTCGAAACTGAATGCAATGGTAGCAGAGAAGCACTTCACATGTAGTTTAGGGAGGGCCTGCAGTTCATCTTCAACCTACACCCCCGTGAGCCTCCAGCCACCACCGGTCGAACCGCCGGCCCCCACCGCCCGCGGCCGGCTGGGCTCCCATGCCCCTCGCCACCTCGAAACCACTCCCCACCGCTGGTCCGCTGCCGCCTCGGCCAGCCCTCTAGCCCCCCCCCCCACGCCGAGCTTTTTCTCCAGCGATCCCCACACCACCGCCCCACCACCGCGCCCCCCACCACCGGCGACCATCACCCCCACCCTGAACCCTAAGATAGATAGTGGGGTACCTCTCCGGCGAGCCCCCCTCCCCACTGCGGGTGGTTCTTCCTTAACTCCGGCGAGCCCGCCCCCCCACCCCCTGAAAATCGACTGACCCAAAAGTCGATTCAGTCGACTGAAGTGTAGCTAAATCGGAGCAGAGCAGTAGCACGAGCGAGGGGGAGAGCAGTAGCACCAGCGCGAGTGAGCGAGGGAGAGCCAGACAGCAGCAGCAGCAGCAGCAGGGCGAGCGAGCGAGAGGCGGAGCAGCAGCAGTAGATCCGGTCGGTATGGACGCCACCGCCGAAGGGGCCTCGCATTGGGGAGAGCCGCCGTGGAGATGTCGCCTATGGCGCCGGCTTCGAGGTAGCCGCGCCATGGGGGTGCAGGATGGAGCACCGTATGTGCCGGGGAGGTTGCGTTAAGGAGAAGGTGCGATGCAATGAGTGTACAACCTCTTTGGTGGCGCCGAGTAGGCCTCGGCTTTGTCCGAGGAGTCGGTGAGGATGTTACGGTTCTGGTGGAGCAGGTTAAGGCAGCGCTGTATGGGGATGGAGCCACCGCGATAGACGAGGCGATCATCGGAGCAGCTCCTTGGAGGTGGAGGACGGGGCGGCTGAACAGACGGGACGACGAGATGGACGACCGATCCTCATCAGGGGAGGTGGATGAGGAACGTCGAGCTGTTGCGATGGACGATTGGAAGAGGCTCCGGCTGGGCAGCGGTGAGGTGGCGGATCGAGGAGGGTGGGGATTCACGGCTGGAGCGGAGAGGTTATGGCGGCCTGGGATTTTGAATTGTGAAAAGGAGGCGATGGGAGGGGGAACCATGACTTAGGGACGCGCTTGTCCAAAATGTAGGGTGTGTTACAAAAGTACCCCCACTGATTTGAACTAGCGGCCCTTTCGGCTCAGGGTTAGAAGGGGGATTTCGCGTGTCGGGATTTGGCAGCTGGAGGAAATTTTCGTGCATGTTGTAATTTCGGGATAACACAGCACGGGTTGTGAAGGCGTGAGGTTTGGCACGATATCTGAATTTTTGGGATATAACAAGGCGCGGGTTGAATTTTAGGGACAAGCCTAACGTGTAATATTGTACTTGTACGTACCAAATCTATTCGCACTTCCCTCAACGGAAAAAAAAACTTTTCACACCACAGAAAGAGAGAGTCTTGTCCCGTTTTACTATAAAAATGCTATTCAAAGCTATGAATCCATGTTATGTCCAATTAAATTTTTTTGCTGGCTGTATAATGCATGTAACCTACTCATACCAACATTTTAGTGCATTCCAAATGTCTATACTACCGCTGCAATTCGACCTAAATTTGAATTTGTTTATCTATTTGAATAAGAATCTTCAATCATGATTGTTGCCAACTTCAACCATCATTCGTGTATTACCTTAACAACACACCACATGATTACTATAGAGATAGATATGAACTATGTGTACTATATGAACTCGAATTCAATTTTTTGAATAGACTTGATGTTGATTCCAAATAATAGTACATTTGATGTACTAACTAGATATTCATAATATTAACCATGTTCCATACGTACACCGTGTTTATCACACAAAGTATAGTGCCCCGCCCCTAGATTATGACAGGTATTTAGCCCTGAGCTGCAAAAGCCACACATTATCCCAAATTATAATCAATGTTCTATATATTATATGTAGTACTATCAAGATGCCCATGCATTGCACGGAACATCAAGATGATCGAGGGGAGGCCTTATTTGAAAATGTGGAGAGGGGTGTGGGTATATTTTTTCAAAATTGCCATAGTTTCCTTCCTATCCATCATATATAAATCGGACGGCCTATATTGCAGGATAGCACGCACACTGTGGCACCACAGCTCAGAGAAACCAGAACGCCCCGTATTCCAGCCTAGAGATCGAGGAGAAGTCTTCTGGAATAAGGCACTGCTTAGCATAGAACAAATCAGCTCTTTATTACAAGCTATAATGATACAAGGGGATTACATCGGCACGGCGGCACTACGCCTGCCACGGTTGCTCTATGCAAGAAACAGAACAAAACAATGCAGCGGAATAACTTCTAGCAGCGGAACAACGACGATGGTGGTGAACTCCACTCCGCATGGACTCTGGCTGGAATGCTTATCCTAGCTCATACGTACGGAACCACGACAAGCAATCAAGCAATCATAGCATGACCTGGAAACTGGCATGACACGCCAGATTAGTACATTGAATCTACTTGCAAGCTCACAATAACCAGAAGCATTCAAGACAAACAACGGCATGGCAATTACAGGTTAAGCAGGAATTATCATGACATCATCAGTATAAAATGGCATGAACAACATGAACATCATACAGCTAGAACAATATGAGGATGGCATGAACATATAAATCTGACGATACTAGCACTACAAAAAAAAGACACATCCGTGACATTTTGGGCCGAATGAATTTTTTTTCTGTCATACATATGACACTTCTATGACGATAATTGTGACAAAACCCGGTATCATCATAGATGTGGTGGGCTCCTACTTCTATGACAAAAAATCATGACAGAAAATGGGCTTTTCGTCCTGGGCGGGCCAGAGACGCAGCTGCATGACATTCTTTGGGCCGTCCATGACGAAAAAACCGTGGTAGAAGCGAGGGCGAGGAAAATTTCAGGGAGGTCGGGGGCCGAGCGATGCGCGTTTCTCTCGTACACGTGCGCACGTGTGTGCGAGGCGTTGGCTCTAACTGAACCCGATCGAGGCATTGGGCTCTAACTAAACCCGAGCGATTGCACTGCAGGCTACGCGTAACTGAACCCGAGCGAGCGATCGATGGCTGTTAACTGAACCCGATCGAGCGATTCCTTCGCTACTGCTGCTAACTGAAGCCGATCGATGCTGCCTCTGGATGAACAGTGAGCGTTGCTGGGGGGGTTTGGATGAATAGTGAGCGGTGGCGGTGGATGAACAGGACCCCGTGGTGTTGCCTCTAGATGAACAGGACCCCGATTGATCGAGCCGGTTGGGGCTGGATGAACAGGACCCCGTGGAGGGGAGGATGAACAGGACCACCCCGTGGAGGGCAGGATGAACAGGACCACCCCGTGGAGGGCTGGATGAACAGTAGCCCGTGGAGGGGTGGTTGAGCAGGAGCCCGTGGAGAGGGCTGGTTGAACAATAGCCGATGGAGTAGCGCGTGGTGGAGGCTGGATGAACAGGAGCCCGTGGATGAACAGTCATAGGTGGAGGCTGGAGGATGTCGACGGTGGATGAACAGTAGCCAGTGGAGGCGGGAGGGGGTCGACGGTGGAGATGAACAGTGTCCCGTGGAATCCCGTTTGGCGGTACGCCACACCCCTCCCGATGAACAGGACCCCCGTTTTGACCGTAGCGCTCCAACACAAGTCCGTTTCCTCCGTTTTGCAGTACGCCACACCCCTCCCGATCAACAGGACCCCCGTTTCGACCGTAGGAGGTCCTTTTCCTCCATTTTGCAGTACGCCAGACCCCTCCCGATGAACAGGATCCCGTTTCAAATGTGGCCGGTCGAACACAAGGCTGTTTCCTCCGTTCTGCGGTACGCCAGGCCTCGTTTCCATCGGCTGTTCCGTCCATGCCCTCCCAATGAACACGACGACGCATTCCGTTCCGACCCAGCCCGTTGGCTCCCCATGAACATGACGACGACGCTGTTTCTCCATTCCGACCCACCCATGTACATGAGCCCTCGCCATACGTATGCGCGAGTAGGCGTTCGAGACCCTGCCCGTATGTACGTATGTGGTTGTATTTTCTTTCTTGCACACTGGCCGCTGTACGTACGTGTACATGCTACGTGCGCGCCTCTACTACGACACGTCCGCGCCTCTACATCGACCAGTATGTACGTACACGTTCGCGACCAGAATGACAATGCTACGTACGCTTCGACCAGGAGGGTCCCGACTGTCAGGCACTTTCTTGCCTGCGAAGATGTAGCTGGTGGGTCCCACCAGTCAGGGGGCGAATCTTTTTTTTGCCCGGACGCACTTCCTTGCGTGCGAAGATGTAGCTGGTGGGTCCCAGCAGTCAGGGGGAAATGTTTTTTTCGCAAAATACAGTGGCCCGTCCGGTGGGTCCTAGCTGTCAGGTGGAAGAATCATTATTTTCCGCCTACTAAGGAGGCACTTCCTTGCTGTGGCCGTGGACCTAGCTGTCAGCCTCTCCACGTACAGTCCACCTCCGATGGAAGTCATTCCTTGACCACGTTGACCACGCCACGCCGAGAGCAGCAGGGCGGTGGACGACGGCGAGGCCTAGGAAGGGGACGACGGGGAGCCGGGGAAGACGCTACAGTGGAAGCCCGCGCGGAGAGGAGTACGAGGGTTCACTGGTTCGGCTGCGGTGTGAGGCTGCCGTCGCCGCAAGGCCTGGCCAGCGGTGGGAATAGTAGGGGGCGGTGAGGCCTCCGTGGCAACACAGCCGGCCTCGGGAGGCAGGAGCATGCGGCACGACCGGCGCTGCTTTGGGCGGCTGGAGCAAGAAGACCAGAGGTTGAAGAAGCACTATGGCCGTTGGATGGACATCGTACGGTCACTGGAGCTAGAATCATTCATATTGACTAAAGTTGACAAAGGCCCGCGTCCCAGTCAACTTAGTAGGCCCACAAGTCAGCCTCCCACCATGGTGGGTCCCAGCTAGCAGGGGAGTATTCATTTTTTGTGCGTAATAAGGAGGCACTTCCTTGCATGCAAAGATATAGCTGGTGGGTCCGAGCTGTCAGCGGCGGTAACTTTTTTTCGTGAAATACAGAGGCCCTTTCGGTGGGTCCCTGATGTCAGGTGGAGGAATCATTATTTTGCGCGTAATAAGGAGGCATTTCCTTGCGTGCGGCCGTGGACCCAGCTGTCGGCCTCTCCACGTACAGTCCACTTCAGATGCATGTCGGTCATTGACCACGTTGACCAAGCCGCGCCGAGAGCACCAGGGCGGTGGACGACGGCGAGGCCTAGGAAGGGAATGACATGGAGGCAGGGAAGACTCGGCAGTTGTTTCCCACGTGGAGGGGAGTACGACTGTACGAGGGTTTACTGGTTCGTCTACCGTCGCCGGAGAATAACAGCAGGTGTGGCTGAGTAGAGGGATAGCTAGGCCAGCGATGGGAGTACGGTGGGGCGGTGAGGCCTGCGCGGCAGCACAGCCGGCCACGGGGAGGAGGGAGCAGGCAGTCCCGCCGGCGCTTGTTTGAGCGGCTGGAGCAGGAAGAGCGGTGATTGAAGAAGCACGACGGCCGTTGGATGGACATCCAACAGTCCGTGCTTGTGCGTCAACCTTTTTTTAGGAAAGCCTCTAATCTGTGGAAAACAGCATACAACCCATCTGCCATTATTTCTAATAATTTACAGCACATTTGCTAATTCTTAAGGTTTTTTTTGAGCCCATATTCTTTTTGTTAGCATTACAGCCCATATTGTGGCCACGGTTAAAAAATTATACGAAATTTTGCATATTTCGGTGCGGTTCGAACTGTTTTTAATCCCGAAATTTCGACTCACATTCAAACTGATTTTAAAAATAAATGTATATCAATATAAAATCCAACAAATTCTCCACGCATAAAAATTAATGTAATTTAAAATCTTGAAATGAAAAAAAGATATTTGAAACTAATTGCTGGTTTGATGTGTTTTAAAACTGTACAACCCATTTCTCATTACTGATGGGCCATTTTCTCGGCCTGCCGAATGAAAGCTCTCCTCGTCTTGAAAGTTTTGCAGCCCAACAGGCCTGACAAAGCGACTTACTTGGCAAATCACAAAAAAACTGGGCTGTGGCCGTGGACCCAGCTGTCAGCCTGTCCACGTACAGTACTCTTCCGATGGAAGTCGTTCCTTGACCACGTTGACCACGCCGTGCGGAGAGCACCACGGCGGTGGACGACGGCGAGGCCTAGGAAGGGGACAACGCGGAGCTGGGGAAGACGCGGCTGTGGAAGCCCGCGCGGAGAGGAGTACGAGGGTTCACTGGTTCGGCTGCGGTGTGAGGCTGCCGTCGCCGCAGGGCCTGGCCAGCGGTGGGAATAGTAGGGGGCGGTGAGGCCTCTGCGGCAGCACAGCCGGCCACGGGAGGCAGGAGCATGCGGCACGATCGGCGCTGCTTTGGGCGGCTGGAGCAAGAAGACCAGAGGTTGAAGAAGCACTACGGCCGTTGGATGGACATCGTACGGTCACTGGAGCTAGAATCGTTCATATTGAGTAAGTTGACAAAGCCCTTCGTCCCCGTCAACTTAGTAGGCCCACAAGTCAGCCTCCCACCAAGGTGGGTCCCAGCTAGCCGGGGGAGTATTCATTTTTTTGTGCGTAATAAGGAGGCACTTCTGGTGGGTCCGAGCTGACAGCGGGGCGAACGTTTTATTTTGCAAAATACGGTGGCCCGTCCGATGGGTCCCAGCAGTCAGGGTAAACGATTTTTTTCGCAAAATCCTGTTGGCCCGTCCGGTGGGTCCCCGCTGTCAGGCGGAGGAATAACTATTTTGCGCGTAATAAGGAGGCACTTCCTTGCGGCTGCCGTGGACCTAGCTGTCAGCCTCTCCACGTACAGTCCACGTCCGATGGAAGTCGTTCCTTGACCATGTTGACCATGCCGCGCCGAGAGCACCAGGGCGGTGGACGACGGCGATGCCTAGGAAGGGTACGACGCGGAGCCGGGGAAGACGCGGCAGTGGATGCACACGCGGAGAGGAGTACGAGGGTTCACTGGTTCGGCTGCGCTGCCGTCGCCGCAGAATAACAGGGTGTGTGGGTGAGTGGAGGGATGGCCTGGCCAGCGGTGGGAGTAGTAGGGGGCGGTGAGGCCTCCGCGGCAGCACAGCCGGCCACGGGAGGCAGGAGCAGGCGGCACGACCGATGCTGCTTTGGGTGGCTGGAGCAAGAAGACCAGAGGTTGAAGAAGCACGACGGCCGTTGGATGGACATCGTACGGTCACTGCAGCTACAATCGTTTATATTGACTAAGTTGACAAAGCCCTTGGTACGTCAACTTAGTAGGCCCACAGGTCAGCTTCCGAAACGGTGCGCCCCAGATGTCAGGGGGAGGAATCATTTTTTGGGCGGGTGAAGCTAGAATATCTGAGATTGAAGAAGAAGCATGGCATCCGTTGGATGGACATCCAACGGCCACTGCTGCTAGAACCGTGTGTTGACTATAAGTTGACAAAGCCTTGCATACGCGTCAACTCTGTATTTTTTAGGGGACGCGTCAACATAGTAAGGCCAGAAGTGTGTGGCAGAGAACTTATAGCCCATTTGAGATTTGTAAGAATGTGTAGCCCATTTTTGAATTCTAATGGAATTTACTACAGCCCATTTACTGTTTGTTAAAAGTACAACCCATTTCAACTAACCATTCAAAGCAGGATTCAATAAAATTTCCCACATTTTGATGGGATCCGAAATATTTTTATCCCGAAATTTCTAGTCAGATTAAATAGAATTTCAATATAAATTTATATTACGTAAAAATCCAACAAAACATTGCGCTCACAACAATTAATGAAATTAAAATTTTCAATATCCAAAAATAATATTTTATAAAGTAATCACGTGTTTGGTGCATTTTTTATAGTTACTGCCCAGTTTTTATAATTACATTCCATTTATTATTTCTTAAAGCCCATTTTCTTGTTAAGCCTAATGCATCCCTCCTAGGAAAGATTTGCAGCCCAGCGGGGCGGAGAATAACAACTTGACCTTGCCTGGGTATTCCTATAAAAAGTATAGCTGGGCTAGCCATTTTCAGCTTGAAAAAAATTAATATCTGGGCTGGATATCTGGCCTGGGCTAGACGGGCCACAGCCCGCCCAGTTAATACCTGCAGCGATGTTTTCGTTGTTGTTCAGAGGAGAAAAATTAATATCTAGGCTAAACATCGAAAAACTCTGTAGTGCTGACACCTCAAAAACACAAATACTGCTCGAGCTGCTTGGTCCCAACTGTCGGCCGCTTCTTGTGCAATTCTCTCGTTCATTGACTACTACATAGGTTGACAATGGTGTGGGACCGTGATGTCAGGAAACCAGGGGGAAGCAAAGTAAATTATAGTTATATATATAATAAGGAGGCACTTGCGTACGTGAGGCTATGGACCAGGTGGGTCCCCATTGTCATCCTCTCCAAGTAAAGTCATCTCCTCGCCCGCGCGGGCTTTCCGCGCGAAACAGTCAGCGCCGCCCGCCCCGCTTCCCGGTGCAGGCGATTGCTCCGCCTTCAAACGACACAAGTGCCGTCCGTCCGTCCATCTGCCGCCCACATTAATGGTACGTGGTTGCCGAGGCGGCTACTCTGGCGCCACACGTCCGGCCCTCCGCCCGCCCACCATTGCTATATAAACTGCTGCGCCGGCCATAGCCGCAGTCATCCGCATCCGTTCCCTTTCTCCTGTCCACACCACTGCTGCCCACCATGGCTTCCTCGCGCTCCAGCGCTCTTCGGGACAGGCGGACGATGGACCACAAGGAGATGGCAGCCATTGCTGCCGACCGGCTGGCCGGTAGGCAGCCGGAGGACGACGACGTCCCAATGGAGAACATGGTAGTCGACGATCCGGCGCCAACCCCCTCCTCCGCGCCATCCTCGTCGGTGCATTGCACCATGACCATCGGCGAGGCCCGTGCCCAATATATGGACAGGGTGAGGCAGATGCGTGAGGAGCAGCTTCGGGAGGCGCAGGCCGACACCGCCTACAACCACCATCTCCTCCAGGAGCACCTGCAGGCGGAGGAGCAGATCACCGCGGAGCGGGCGGAGCAGGAGGCGCTGCTCGACTCGTACCGCTCCGCCCGCAAGGGCCGCCTCGAGCGCTGGCGGTACCGCATGCGGGTGACGGAGGTTGCGGCCGCCTACAAAGAGGCTAGCAAAGAGGGCGATGGAGCGGGCGAGGCGCTGTTTGGCGAGACCGAGGACGAGGCATAGGACAATGCCGGCTCCGACGAGTCCCCGCTCCACTGGCGTCGATGAGGCCCTGCTCCGCCGAGGCCCCACGGCGCCAACAACGAGGCAGAGGACACCGCTGGCTCCGCCGAGGCCCCGCCCCGCCAACAACGAGGCAGAGGACATCGCCGGCTCAGCCGAGGCCCCACACTGCCGGCAACGTGGGGGAGGATTTCTACCGCTCCGCCGAGGCGCCGCCGGCAACGAGACAGAGGACATCGCCGGCTCCGCCGTGGCCCCGCCCCGCTGCCAACGAGGCCGCGCCACACAGAAAACGAGGAAGAGTAGAACACGGTAGGTCGCCACCGCTCGGGTCCAAGTAAGGCCACCGCTGCTACCCTCCGGTTGAAGCCAAGCTAGGCGGGTTGACCATTGACGGCCGGTTAGCTTCTTGGCGGTGACGTGGAGTCGGAGAGCTGCGCTGGAGAAGAACGTTGCTTCTACTTAACTGCTGGTGCAGTTGGCTGACTGACACGTGGGCCCAACAGGCCACATGTCAGTTACGCAACTGCACCTGCAGTTAAGTCACTGAAGCTTCTGTTCGGCTCAGCGGGACACAGGTGGGTAGCTTCGGTTAATTAATTATACCTCCAGCGCACCCCTTTTTAGTTGAAGAATGTATGAAATGTAATGAAATCTGGCATGTCTATATGAAATCCGACCGTGTATGAATGAATTTATTTCGATTAGTTCGAATTCCTGTATCACTGGCATTGGATGAACATGCAAAACAATACGTACTAGCATTATTCCCAGGGTGATCACCTTGTTTGCAGCAGTTTCACATGTACTCCCTCCGGTCCTTTCTAGTCTGCATACTAGTTTTGTCTGCAGTCAAAGTATCTCTACTTTGACCAATCTTATACAAAAAAGTATGTACTTTCACAATGTGCGAAGTAAAAAGGAACAGAAGGAGTACAAAGAGTTTGAGTAGCTTTTTAGCGTTTCTGTACATTGAAATCAAACACACAGGCCTCGCAATTCATAGGGAACATTCAAAACAATCGATGATTATGCATCTCAGCGACTCACATGTCAGAGGCAATATTAACTTCACAACTAAAGAATAAAGAAAAAATTGATCGACGCTGCTGACAGCAAAGGGCGTCCCATTCGAAAATATCAAACGCATGTCTTGCTAAAATCAATGAGCAAAATTTGACAAGGTTGTCCCATTCCAAAATATCAAATGCCTACGATTGTGGAATGGGCAGGGTTTGCCATCAGTTCGGACATTGACATGGCACCTCGTGCTAAATAAACCAACTGTTCTTTTTGTGCAGTTCCACCAAAATCAACCAAATTCGCGCGTAGCTTGTATGATTTCGTCCTCATATGTTGCAACGCCTTGAACTTATCGGCACCTCCTTTCTTGTGGTGGAAATGAATGATTCGATGTAATCATGAACATTTTGTGCAGTTCCCATTGAAATCAAGCTGAGCACCCCTATTTGCACAAATACAAAAAAGTGATTAGTATAAAGCAAATTGTACTATGAATTGACAGTTTCAACAGGCACATACATGGTCCATGTAGAGCACACTTTTAGGAAAATGGAACTCACCAGAAAGAATCCTAGAACAACATTGTACTCGCGCATCACAGCAAAAAAATGGAGATTTGTCAGTCCTTCTGAGCTGAAGTTAGTGTGGTCTTGTGGGGAGTATTGTAACCATCCTTCAACTGCTCCTTCTGATGAGCAGATAGACAAGGCTTCTTCATCGTGGCATAATCGGAACTAGTCATTTCACGTACTCCATATTCTTCTTCAGAGGAAGATGATCCTGTTGTGCAAAGACAAGAGGACTACTAAATGCTAGCATCCCTGTTTGCTCGAAAAAAGGAAAGGAAATATTTAAAACAACACAGATGAAGCACTTCTCAAGGACAATACCACTTTTTCATGACAGTATCTAAACAGTAGCACAACACCAATAGAGATGACAAAGCTCAATCATATGGATGAAATCAGTGGGCGAGTACCAACCTTTGTCAGGAGGCTTATTGTGTAGAGCATACAGATGAAGCACTTCTCCGGAACCATCTGTTGCTATCTACGGTGGTGGCCATGCTTACTATATACTCCTCGATTAGTTTAATGTTTCCAACATCTTCTTGTGCAGTTGCACTAAAATATATGGTATCTTCAAAGAAGATCCCTGTTTGCACAAGTAGAGATAATTACATATTACATTAAGAGTGGCATCAAATCAGTGGCAAAACAATTGCTCGTTCCAGCCATAGCAATAAATTAAGATGCAAAACTATATCATTACTTGTGTCATCACAGTTCCAGTGCTTCATTACAGCACCGGGAGTTGATTTTTGTTTTTCTTCCGCTTGTTCTTCCCCTTCATCACTTGGTTCAATAAGAGACAAGCTTCGCCTTCAATGTAAGATTTGGCATGTCAATTAGGGAGCACAAGTATAGTACTAAAATTAATTTTCTGATGAAAGTGGCAAAATACAGGCGAGCAGTTGTGAAATATCCTTATCTTACCTCAATGGGATATTACGGTGCACATACAGATTGGATGTCTTGTCTCCATTTCAGCAGTTCACTAAAATCAAGCAACATTATCGTACAAGTAGCACAACATATGAAAGCACACTGCAGAATCATGTGAAAGAACGCTAGTACTGACCTCTCATGATGCGGAATTCAAACAACTCACAAGACGAAGATCTGAACCAAATTCGCCTTAACGGATAGGAAGTAAGATCTCCTCTTGTGCAGTTCCACTAAGATCAAGTAATGAAGCAACGTTGTCGGTGTGACATTTTGGTTGAACTGCACAAAACACTCTTAAAACAAAAGTGTTTTGTGCAGTGCAACAAAAGGTCACAATGGCAACAAGGTGAAGTAGATAACCCTGTTTACACAGAGGTGCAAAGGAAACAATTAGTGATCAATAACGGTGGATGACACAGAAGCCAACAAAAAGAAGCATCTACCTTATCTAAATGGGAAAGAAAGCAAGACAGTAGCATTTCTCAAACGGTGGCATTGATTAATATTAACATAGAGATTATATTAACAATAAAATTTGTTAAACATGTAATTTGCTTTTAATTGTGGCATTGCATCAATTTTCCAGCGGCATTATTAGAGGGTGTTTGTTTACAGGGACATTTTGGTGTAGGGACTAAAAAAACTCCGTGTTAGTCAAACAGGAGGGACTTTTAGGGACTAAAAGTGGGCATTTGGGACTAAAGAAAGAAGACCCTGAGGGAGACTTTTTGGGACTTTTTCCAATAGTTGCCCCTGCCATGCATCGCACTTTGTCTCTATTAGTTCATTACTAGGGGTAACATGGTCTTTTAGCATGTCATTTAATAACCTCTAGTCCATTTTTAGTCCCTGGAACCAAGCAGGTAGGGACTAGGGAGTTTTTAACCAAACAGGGCCTTAGATTAACAACAGCTAATGAGTTGCACGGGACAGTGGACACACCAGCACCATGTGCATCTACCGATGTACTGTGGTCATGCACAGTCTGTTGCAACAAAGAATAAACAACCAAGGAGCATATTGGTGTTGGTCCCAGTTTTGTTATCTTTAGACACCTTTCCCTATGTGAGCGCAGCAAATCTAGTCCTGCTCAAACTCTACAGCCTTGTCCCTTCCCTTCCTTTTTGAACTAGTACTTTTGCCCCTTCCTTTCCTCTTTGAACCACGTCCTAGATTTATGCGATACAACTTTCCCCACAACTTTCCCCCATTCCTTTCCTCTTTGAACCACGTCCTAGATTCATGCCATACAACTTTCCCCCTTCATTTCCTCTTTAAACCACGTCCTAGATTCATGCTATATACAACTTTTCCCACTACTTTCCCCCACTCCTTTCCTCTTTGAACCACGTCCTAGATTCATGGTATACATGCAGCTAGAGCAATGCATGTGGAGTAAGTAAATTATACCTTAAGGTTCTTGGGGCGTGGTTCGGTGGGCGACGGGACGGCGGAAAGAAGAAGGGGTCGGAGGCCCTCCCGCGCCGCCGCTGGGTGGAAAGTGAACAGTTGCGCCGGTAGTCCCTCGCCGACGGCGACAGCGTTAAGCCTCCTTCCCTTCCCGGCGGACGGATCCTGCCGGCTCTTTGAGCAGTAGTGAGGGGAGAGAGAGAGAGGCCAACGAAGTCTTGTTTAGATCTGGAGAGGGCGAGAGAGTGTGAAGAGAGCAACTACAAGCGCTGAGGCTCCAGCGGGAGAGGGCGAGAGAGTGTGAAGAGAGCAACTACAAGCGCTGAGGCTCCAGCGTGTATATATACACTGGAGAGAGAGTGTGAAGCGTGCAAACCCTAGAAAACATTTTGACCAGTCAAAGAATCCACCCGAGACCTCAAGTTTGATGAGCGAACAGGCTAACCAGCTACACAACCCTCCCGTTATGTTCAACGAGAGGGAAATAACCTTTATACATTCCTGCATCCGTGTGAAAAGCATGCCGTGTTTTTTTTGTGTGTGTGGGAGTCATTGGGATTTCAATCATAATCGTGTCATGTGGCTTTGGTGGTAAGACTATCCACAGTGGTGCAGAAATAATGCCGCCTTAGTCACCTTACCTCTCTCCACGTAGTACGTTGGGTCCCACCAGTGAGAGGGTGAAACAAATAAATTAATAAGAAAAATTAAAAGCACCAGCGGTGTATCTTACCTCACACATCTCGCTACTGCTCGGGAACACTGTCCAATTGATCCCTCTGTTCGCTCACGTACTATTTAAAGTGAATCCTTATTATAACATGCACACAAATTTTGGGCACTTGTATTCGACTTAAGTCAGTGTGCCACCGTATCTCGTATACTTACTACTCCCTCCGTCTAGGTGTAATAAGTCACGTTAGAAGGTGCAATGGGACCAAGGTGCGTGTGTGTGTGTGTGTGTGTGTGTGTGTTTAACAGCATGTGTGTGTTAGAGAGAGCGACAGATCGACCTACTCCTACAGAGAGATGTTGTGTAGTGTAGTACGATTTTAGCCACGAGAGTCGGTGCATCCTCTCGTTTCCGGGCGTGTCCGGTAGGCACATGTGGACAGCTGCCACGCCCGCTCCTGACCAGCCTGGCCCACCCAAAGCCCCTCCATCGCCCGCGCGCGCTTCCCGCCCGAAACGGTCAGCGCCGCTCCAAAGAATCGGTGCCGCATTCATGCCCGGGCAGAGCGGACGCGACCTCTCACAGGCGCAAGAGTGATGGTTGCTTCGTCCATCCAACTTACTGCTGGGTCTATGTGATTTGACGGCTCATTGGTCTTTATTACTGAGGAGGTAGGACTGCTGGATGTCCCACGCTTTCGGCGAAAGGAGGTACTACTACTAGATTACAATTTTCTCCATTCTTACAGCGGAGGCGTGCAAGAGCAGTGAAAACACACAGGCTCAGTGATTACATGGCCCACCTCACACTATCACCGTGCGACACCTAACTCTTTACATAGTACTCCCTCCGTTCCTAAATATTACTAGATGAGTCCCCGCACGTTGCCATGGAACAGTGGTATATCTCTCTGCGCAAAATTATCGATTTCATAGAACTAAAAAAACTCTATAACCGCATGACAAATGTGGTAGCCAAACTAAATAAACTCCCATCATCATTTAGATCTTCCCATGTAAGGAAAAAATATCAGCCAACTCCTACTGCATAATGGGATTATATTTTTCTTTTTGACATGTTAATGGGACTTAAAAGCTCACTTACATGCATGCTACCGGTGCATGCTTGCATGCAGACATGTTGATGTGATTGAAAACCCACTCACATGCATGTGCCACGGTATTTCTGCATGCTTGCATGTGGCTTAGTGCGGAGCCTCTCGACGTCTAGATCAAACGGCTATTATGGACTGATTTACTTCATCTAACGGCTACATCAATTTTGATGATGTGGCTCAAGGAGAGGATAGAGAATTCCTAGTAGTGGGGGCTAGCTATTACTAGTAGATAAGTCTTTGTAGAGATTCCACTACATACGGAACAAAATGAATGAATCTACACTTAAAATGCATCTGTATACATCCGCATGTGGTTCATGGTGAAATCTCTACAAAGACTTATATTTAGGAACGGAGGAAGTACTAGTATAGTACGTACTATAATTTATCAGCGAGATAAATTTGTACAATGCTATGAAGCTTCCAGCTTCTGTTACATGTATCTTGCGTCCAAGGTTGCCCGTTGCAACATTTCATCAAATACAAAGGAGACTAACATGCATGCTATTGCATCTCAATGATTGACAGATCATAGCAAATATGTACTCCCTCCATTCCAAAATAAGTGTCTCAACTTTGTGCAAACTTTAGTACAAAGTTGTACTACTACTAAAGTTGACACTTATTTTGGAACAGAGGCAGCTAAAGAAAAAACGATCCATGCAGTCCCTAGCCCTTGAACCGTGAACCCTAACCAGGCTTCAATTTGTTGGCAACGTTCGAGCTTGCTAATAAATGAAGTTTGCAACCTTTTGACCATTGGATCATTTTGTGCAGTTTCACCAAAATCGAGATCAGCATCCCTGTGGCAAAGAAATTGAAGAAGCGTGATTAGAATAAGATTACTGGGACTAGTTGATGAGACATAAACTCATCACAAATACAGTACGTAGAAGCCAGTAGAGGTATGTGCGGGGCAAATAAGTAGAGAAATATCCACAGGGAGTGATGTGGGCAGCTGGAGCAGTGGTGCAAGCCGGCTGTAAAGGGAGTTGTACCTGAGGGACGTAGCTCAACCTTGAGGAGGGCGGCGGGAGGCGGCAACTGCCCACGTCGCGGCAGTGAGCAAGGGACGAAGGCAACCTCACCGGCTTTGTGAGAGAGAACAGCGGGGACCCCTGATCGGGACGTGCCGACAGTGGGTTTTCGCCGTCGGCGACGGCCACCGCATCTACACTAAGCATCCACCCCTTCCCCAAGCGGACGTGATCCGCCGGGATGTTAGAGATGTGGCCACAGTTGTTTTGTGCGAGAGAGTGTGAAGAGAGCAACCCCAGCAAGCAACCGTGTAGGCTGGCCCGTCCTGACTATGTATATAGTGGAGCGGTTTCCTTTTCTCTCCATATGAACCTATCATATTGCGTACGTGCCACTGAAGAAAAAAACTTTATTTATAAATGACGCGGCACCTACTACTCGTTCTCCTATAACCTTGCGCTTGGCATCTCCAAAATATTAACCTTGCGATTGGCTCTTCGCCTCTTCGGGAAGTCGAGCAATAATGGTAGTGCAGTATATATCGTTCTGGGTATGAGACCGAATGAATTGTTGCACGTCCACCACGTGGGCGAGGGTCGAGGGGCGAGGGAGAGTGCTACATACAGAGCAAAATGAGTGAATCTACACTAAAATACGTCTATATACATCAGTGTTTGGAGTATGTACTAGTAGTTCATATTGAAATCTACTAAAGGACATATATATTCCAAACAATATGATATAATCTCTATAACCAAGGTAGTAGGGACGAGGAGTAAACGGAGGGAGTAGTAAATTTTTCTCCTCGTCCTGCGAGCCACCGCGCGCATGGGCGAGGGAGCGGGCGTTAGGCGAAGCAAGATTCACCTCATCCTGCGAGCCACCGCACCCGTGGGCGGGGGAGATGGCGTACTAAGCAAGCTTCTCCTCGTTCTGCGAGTTGACGGGACACATCAAAAGTACTCCAGTGTATAGAGCCTTGCCTCTAAGGTAGGTCCCACATGGTTTGCCTCTTTTTTTAACATAACACGTCGAGTCGCAATTTGTTTGTTCACCCGTAGTAGACGATCCTCCCTCCACCAAGTGGACAACCAGTACACGTGCCAAATTACCACGTGGGCTTCCTTTTTCGTACAGAAATGAGCTCCACCGTGTACGTGCGCTATGCATGCACCTCTTCTCTTCGTGCACGTCCCCCACCTACGTGGGTGTGTGTGAGAGATACAAACCGCGTTCATGAGTGTTTTTTGTTTTGGGGTGGGGGTGGGGTGGGGGGTTGATTTCGTGAATTATTTGTGGGAATATGTGTCGATGACATCTCAAACAAATTTTTGCATGCAATGTGTGTGAAATGGAGGCCTATCCATATCATACATAGAGGGTCGGGCAATCCACGAGAATGGAGGGAGGGGTCATAGCTATCGATAGAGTTGAAGAGAGGATCAAGTGGGTGGGTGCGAGATCGATGAAGAGAGCCATCGAAATTGTGTGTGTGTGCAAGTCAAAGATATAGGGCGACTGGCCTACCGGAACGTTAGAGGGCACATGTCAAGTTTGTGTGTGGCAGGGAGACATGACTAGAGCGCTCGATGTATCGGTGTGTGGGGGGGAGGGGGGTGGGGGAGGGGTAGGCAGAGGCCTAACTATAGAGGTAGAATGACTCGTATATGTGTTGATAAGGAGAGACCCAGCTATGTCTTGAGGGAGATCGGTCGACATCCATACATAACTGAAGGACGGGAAATATGATGGGACAGAGAGAGAGAGGAGAGAGAGAGAGGGAGGGAGAGGGGTAGAGTGCTGGATGGGTGATGGAGTTGCTTCTCGAAGATGGTGGGAGAGGCCTACTAGACAAACTGAGGGTGGAACTGCAATGTTATCAATAAGAGTGGGGATGTGTTTCTGTGTGTGCCTGTGTGTGATAGATCTGTCAGGACGCATCCATGGATGATGAAGGGGAACCATGTGTTTGGTAAGCAAACCTAACTAGATCAGTAGATCAATTGTTGTTTGTCGGAGGAAGGGAGAGACACAACTAATGAGGTAGATCGATTGACGTGTGGGTAAAAAACGAGTTATAACGACCTAGCTAGCTATATGTATAGCGAGAGATCGGTCGGTGTACGTCCATTTGTTAGAGGCAAATAAGGCCCAGCAAGACGGATAGACAGAGAATGGAGCTAGGAGGTGGTGCGAGAGGCCCAACTACTAGCTAGAAAGGGGGAGGAGTGTGCGGTTGTGAGATCGATGAAAAGAGGGGCGAGAGTTTACACGTGTGTCTGGCCGTATGAGAGACACGAGGCAAGGACACATAAAGGAGGAGATTGAAGGTGTGTGTGTATGTTGTAGGCAGGCATCGCTGGAGAGGTTTATTGATCGGTATGTGTCGGAAAGGAGTTGTGGAGACTCTGGGAGAACGACCTAAAGAAAAATATGAATGTGCCCGGTGGATAGAATGCCGAGGGAGAGGGAGGGCGAGGAGGGTGTGTGCATGCACGAGAGAAAGTTAGTGGTAGCTACAAAGGTTAGAGGATTGTGTGGGTGTAAGAGACTAACAAAGATCATAATTTGATATGAAAGCGGATTCATATATTTGAATAGGAGATCATAGTGTTTTAAACATTGCATGCATGAATATAGCGGTGATACATGTGTTGTGCACATGTTATACCATAATGTGATAATGCATGGCGTTTGCAACTCATAGCTAAATGCCGAACAATCTAAACCATACTATACATCAAACAATCTCACATTTTATTTGAATTTGTGATAATGTGTGGCGTTTGCAGCTTACAACTAAATATCGAACAATCTAAAAAATACTATATATTGAACATTCTCACATTTTATTTGAATTTGTGGTAATGTGTGGTGTTTCCAACTCACATCTAAAATACTTGTAGGTGTAGGGGGCGGGGCACCATAGATAATGTGATAAACACATTATACATATGAGACATGGTTTAGATTATGAAGATCTAGCTAGAGCTAGAAATGTAATGTGATTTGAAATCAAAATAAAGTGGATTCAAAAAATCTAGTTCGAGTTCATATAGTACACATAGTTCATATGTAACTCGAGACTAATCATGTGGTGTGTTCTGAAGATAATACACAAACGATGGTTTAACTTGACAATAATGATGATTGTAGATCCTATTAAAACAGAGAAACGAATTCAAATGCTTTGACTTCACAACAATCATTACTGTATCTCTTATTCAAATAGAGAAACAAATTCAAATTTAGTTCATATTGAAGCGGTAGTATATACGTTTGGAATTCACTAAAACGTTCATTTGAGTAGTAGGTTGCATGCATTGTACACGTAGCGAAATATTTTAATTGAACATAACATGAATTCAAAATTTTGAATGACATTTGTAGTGTGCATTGATTTGGTACAGTACACGTTAGGCTTGTCCGGAAATTTCAACCCGCGCCTTGTTAGCCCGAAATATTTAAGATATATCTTTGTCTCGTTGTGCTCCGACAACTCCCTCCATCTCAACCCGCGCCTTACTATTCCGAAATTACAACGCGCGCGAAAACTCCCACCTCCTGTGAAATCCTGACATGCGAAATGCCCGTGGTACCCCTGAACCGAAAGAACCGCCTCAAATCGGTGGGGGTACTTTCATAACTTACCCCACATTTCGGACAAGCGCGTCTCTAAGCCATGGTTCCCCACTGCCATCCCATCCGCCCACCCATTCCTACACCGAGGCCGCGAAAACCCATGACGAAACCCCACATCCTGCTCCGTCCGCCACCCAGCCGGAGCCTCTTCCCCGACGACGTCGTCCACAGCAACACCTCGACGTCCCTCATCCACCGTACTGGATGAGGATCCGTCGTCGATCTCATCGTCCCGTTGGTTCAGCCACCCCGTCCTCCACCTCCAAGGAGCTTCCCCGATGTTCCCCTCGCCTTTCGCGCCACCTCCATTCCCACACCGCCGTCTTCACCTGCACCACCGGAAGAGCATCATCATCACCGTTTCTTTGGATGAAGCTGCGGCCTAATCGGCGCCACCAAAGAGGTTGTACACTAATCGCCGCATTTTCTTCTTGATTCGATCTCACGGTGCTGCCGGCGCTCGGTCCCGAGCCGACATGGCGCGGCTCCATCCACGGCGGCATCGCCGGCCACTTCCTCCACGGCGTCGCTCCCTCGGCGGCGACGTCCACATCAGTAGGAGCTACTGCTGCTTTAGCTCTTGCTTGCGCTGCTGCTCTGATCTTGCTCTCGGTCCCCTGCCTGGTCTGCTCTTGCTATTGCTCTTGCTCGCACTACTGCTCTCGCTCTTGCTCTTGCTTGCGATGCTGCTCCGATTTAGCTACACTTCAGTCGACTGAATCGACTTTTGGGTCAGTCGATTTTCAGGGGGTGGGGGGCTCCCCGGGGTGAAGGAAGAACCAGCCGCAGCGGGGAGGGGGGCTTGCCGGAGAGGTACCCCACTATCTATCTTAGGGTTCAGGATGGGGGCGGTGGTCGCCGGCGGTGGCGGGGCGTTGGCGGGGCGGTGGCGTGGGGATCGCCGGAGAAAAAGCTCGGCATGGGGGGGCCTAGAGGGATGGCCGGGGCGGCGGCGGACCAGCGGTGGGGAGTGTTTTCGGGGCGGGCGGGGCGGCGCACCGCCGGCCGCGGGCCGCGGGGGGCTGCTATTTGGCCGGTGGTGGCTGGTGGCTCAGGGGGGTGGAGGTTGAAGATGAACCGCAGGCCCTTGATTTCGTATCCAACGGCTGCAAAATCGATTGACCAGAGATGAAAAAGTCAGTCGACCGACGTGTAGCCTCACCTTGCTAGTGCGTTCAGTTTCGACAGCAAGATTCAGTTTCGACAGCAAAATTCAGTTTCGATAGTTAAGTTCAGTTTCGACAGTTAAGTTCAGTTTCAACTGTTAAGTTCAGTTTCAACAGTTAAGTTCAGAGATGAGCGGCTGATGTATTTTACATCTAGCACTTTGTGGTTATGTATTTTACGTCATGTATTGGAGATGCTATTAGAATTCCACTCAGGTTAACGTTGTTCGTTGTCTCTCTTGTCCTGCTTCAGCCTCGGCGTCGTACAACTCACCGGAGCTACTGCAATGACGAAACCCTCCATCACAGCGGTGCAATACCTCGGGCTCCATCTCCAGACGCCTAAGATCTTCTTCCCCTCCTCCGACAGCAAAGTCAGCCGGAGCATCCTCACCGGCCAACCCAATCACGCTTAGATCGACATGGCTTCGCCAAAGAGGTTGTACACTTGTTGCATCTCTTTTTTACTCTACATGTTATATATATTGTCCACTGAGCACACAGATTTGTTCCTTTAGTGTCTCCTTGAAAGAAAAAACGTAGGGATTTTAATTTTCACTTGTCCTCCTTTTCAAATTCCTAGTCGTGAAGCACAAGACTAAGAGATAGTAGCATAATAGCATTATAACCGTACATTTTCTTGTGGTTTGACTTAATCTCACCATGCTTCTTTGCATCCTATGATCTTCCAATTGTTGTGAATCAAACACCCAGATTGGCAGAAATCCTGTGTTTTTAAATTCTCTGTTTTGCACGTGCATTCCTATCCTATTCCTGTGTATTTCCTATCCCTGCATTGTTGGAATCCTCCAATTCAAACGAGCCCTTACAGAATTACTTCTCTTACAGATAGTTGTCAAAGAAAACCTTGTGTGGTTTGTCCCGCTCCTGCTGCGCCGTCGTCCACCCCAGCTCAGCTGCTCCAACGACAGAAGGGTCCAGCACAGCAGGGATCCGGCCTCCAAACTGTCTTTCGCCGCCTCAGATCTTCTTCCCCGCCGCTGGCAGCCATGAAAACTGCATTACCATCATCAACCGAGCAGATGACCTCGAGGACTACACGGGTCCGCAAGAGAGGTCGCACTCTTTCGTGTCTGCTTACGTTATGCATCGCTTAATATTACATGCTACTTTATCGTCCTGTTCACCGATTAGACTCTGAGTCAGCTCCAAACTAATGGTCAAACTTGAGTTATTAAATGGTTGTGGGGTACATATCGGGGCCACTATCAATAGTATCTATCTACTATCTGGTTAATCTCCGGTGTCTACTATGAGTTTCATGTTGGGTGGGAAACAAACAGTAAAGAAGCCATTATCTGTACTTTTTAACTGAAGCCATTATCTGCCTGCTATTATTGGTTTTGGGTAAATCCACTGGTTGCTACCATCACTCTGGATTTCTGCATGCACTCCTTACATAATCTCACTATGTTTTATTCCTATGCATGACAGTTATTGTAAACAATGGAACTGAACCTGTAGAGCAAAAGAGACAAGCCTTGCGTGGCAATAAAATTTCATGCAGACGTCGCTCCATGGTAGGCGCAAAGGCAGCCCCCCTCCACGCATTTCAGATTGTAATCGAGAGGAAGATATCTGTTCTGAGGGGGATTCAAAAGGACAAGACAACTCCTATTTACCCCCTGAGGTCTTCGCTCTAACTTGGCATGCTGATGTTGGTTATATCATGCATATGGTGTCTTGCATTGCTTACTTTATACATCAAATATGCCATCTGCTTAGTTTAGATATCCTTTGTGCGAATGCCATCTGTTTAGTTTATTCATCGTTTATGTGAATTATGCAGCGCCATCTTGTTTAGCCAGGCATCATATATGTGAATTTTTCAATGCCATCCTGCTTAGCCAGTCATCTTATATGTAAATTATATCAGGCCATCCTTTTTTCGTTACATATTACATTTGTCAACAATGTTAGTACATTCAACTGCTCATCGTGTGCATCAGCCATTTGACACGGTGATGGCAAATTCTGCAGTGAAAACAAGGTCTTCAGAGCAGACTATGCTATCTGACGAAGCGCATATCTCGCTGGTTACGGATAGCTCCTCAGAGGAGGATTCAGAGATAGATGACCAGTCCTATTCCCCCCCCCCCCCCGAGGTGTATGCTCTAACTTGGCAGGGTTATGTTGCTCATATCGTGCGTATGGTGTCTCACATTGCTATGTCATTTGATTAGTTTAGACATGCTTTGTGTGAATGCCACCTGTTCAGTGTCTAATTACCATATATGTGAATTATGCATTGCCATCTTGTTGCAAGACATTATATATGTAAATTATACAATGCTATCTTGTTGCAAAGGCATTATATATGTGAATTATGCAATGCCATGCTGTTTAGCCAATCATCATGTATGTGAATTATATCATGCTATCATTTTTTTGTATTACGTGTTCCATTTGTCGACAACGTTTGTATATTCAACTACTCTTCCTGTGCATCAGCCATTTCAAGCGGTGATGGAAGTATCTGGAGTGAAAACAAGGTATTCAGAGCAGACAATGCTACCTGCTGAAGCAGGCATATTGCTGGTTATAGAGAGCTCCTCAGAGGAGGATTCAGAGACTGATGACCAGTCCTATTTCCCCCCTGAGGTCTATGCTCAAACTTGGCAGGGTTATATTACCCATGTCATGCATGTTGTCTTGCATTGCTTAGTTTTTACATCATATATGGATTGCCATCTGCTTACTTGCTTACTATATAAATCATATATTTGAATTATATCATGCCATCATGTTTACATAGTACATACACATCATCTATCTGAATTATGGCATGGCAACCCATTTAATAAAGACATCATATAGTTATATCGTCTCATCCTGTTTAGTGTTTACAGTCATCATATTTTGAATTATGGCATTCTATCCGTGAATGTATGTGAATTATGGCATGCCAACCTATTTAATAAACACATTATATAGTTATGTCATGTCATCCTGTTTACATAGTCTCATATTTTGAACTATGTCTTTCCATCTTTTTTAGTTAGCCATCATAATGTGAAATTGTGTCATGCTATCCTATTTAGTTAGCCATCATATATGTGAAATTGTGTCATGCTATCCTGTTTGGTTAGACAACATAAATATGAATTATTTCATGCCCTCTTTTATTCCCCACTATCCATTGCACCTGTCTATCATACAATGTCTATACTTTCAATTACTTTTCTTGTTTATCAGCCATTTGAATTGGAGAGCGTGATGGCAGTATCTAAGGGAGTAACAACACGGTCTTCAGAAAAGATAGTGCTACCAGTTGATGCAGATAGAACCACGGTTGTACTTGCCCAAGGACCAAATCCACCACACATAACCCAGACTCTCGCAGATTGTACCCCTACCCAGTTGGACAGAGAACCAGCTACACCCCTTCTAACCCCAACCCTGGCAGATAGTAACCCAGTTCCAGTTGACACAGCACCGTCTCCACCACAGAGCACCCAAACACGAGCAGTTAGTAAGGGAACTGCAGTGCCCAAAGCACGAGGACCACCACTCCGAATCCCAACTCAACGCTTAAAGGAGAAGAAGATTTGTTCCCAGGTCAGGTTCTGTAGCTATGGTTCATAATCCTTTGCTCTTGCATTACTGTATTTACTCATACCAACTATTTTCAACTTTGAAGGATGGAATTGAAACTCCAATGGCGCAACAGGTATGTTTTAAACCTGTTTCTTTAACTGGTTTGCTGTTGTAACCTGCTCTATCTTGATTTCAGTTTCAATTGAATAAACAGTTATGTTCTCATGTCATGCACATTACAAGTGTTGTTATTGCTCTATAGTTACCCACACTTATATTCTGTCTATTCTGCTTTGTCTTGAACAAATATTATTTGAACTGTGTCTCTATCTTGATTTGGCAACAAAAACTAGAATGATATAGACCATAAAGTGACCATGGTACATAGATATATGTTTGTTTCATGCTGTTATCCTGTCCACTTTACTACTGAAATCATTTACCAAAATGAGTTTCACATACAACATGGTAAACATGTGATGTGTCTGCTTGTTTCTCTTTTAGAATGCGGACAAAATATTGGAGAACAGTACCGCGTTATCCAATGGTAAAGGAAGTAATGCAGATAAGGTTCAAGATAGTGAGACATCCCTGTTGGTCTCCAAGAAAGCTGATAAAAACTATCTTGACGACAGTGAGAGAACCCAAAAGTCCTGTCTTGATGTAGTGTTCGAGTTACTGGCCACTACTGCTGGCACAAGCTCTTCGAACTCGCTGCCTGAATCAGTTCGTCTTCTCGAGTCTCAACTTCAAGTTGAAAGACATTGATCAGATGTGCTGCAATAGGAAGCTGAAGGACTGAGGAAGTCCCTGCAGAATTCAAATGCATATTTTCTGGTGCAACAGCAAGCGCTGGAGGATTTAAGCGCCAAACAAGAGAAAGTGAATAAGCTTGGTAAGCATCTTGCCAGCATTATGGGTACCCAGGATATTGTTTCTTGAGATCTTCTAAAGTGGTTTCAGTTCTGGATTTGTTTTGTTGCGGCGTTTATTTGCGCTGGTCGCCAACTTTGACAACCAGTGTATATGATATGCTGCTTTGTTCCCTATATTTGCACTGGTGGCGAACTTTGATGCCCAGTGGATGTAATATGTGTAATAGCCGTGATAGCCTAGCGTTAGTTGCTTGCTTATTTATTTCCTTGTTGTCTTGTTTATTTGTTTGCTTGTAGTAATTGCAGTTCTTTTTCCGCGGTTAGCTAGTGGCTGCAATAACCTACTTTTTAAAACTAGGCCACAATAACCATGGGCTAATATTTACTGTAGTGACATTGGGCCTCCTACTGGCCGTAGAAACAGTGGGCCTTCTACGGGCCATAGAAACAATGGGCCTTCTACGGGCCGTAGAAACAATGGGCCTTCTGCGGGCCGTATCATCAATGGGCCTTATATAGGCCATATGATCGATTGGCCAAACATGGGCCAAACAGACCGCATTATGGCCGTAAACGGGCTAGAGTTGGAATCATCCGTTCATGGGCCGACCATAACGGGCCATCGTTAATAGGCCGTATTTGATGACGCTATGAAAACAGCCCAACGTATTAACGGACCACAAACGGGCCGAGTGTAACCACGGGCTGAATTTGGCCCACAAGCAGAAAATGACAGTAACGGGCCGTAAGTAAACGAATGCTGGAAATGAGCCCAAGAATAAATGGGCTCTGAGAAGGCCGAAAGATAACATGGGCTGGAAACGGCCCAATGAAATAACGGGCCGTTAATGGGTATAAAGTGATACACTGTTCATTACGGGCCAGTTTCACCACGGGCCGTTAATGGGTGTAAAGTGATACACTGTTCATTACGGGCCAGTTTCACCACGGGCCGTTATAGGCCAAGAGTTACATAGGGCCTCATATGGGCCGAAAGACATCATGGGCCATACATGGGCCAGAAGTGAAGACGGGCTGGAATCATATTGGGTGGCCCAAATGACAATACTGGGCCTAATTCGGATAGGGCGTAATGGGCCTTGGGTTAGCGGGCTGTAAATGGGCTATATGCGAACAGGCCGTTAACAGGCTTTACATGGGCCGGCCCGCCACCTTTTGACCAAGTCAAACGGGCCGGCCTTTTCATAGGAATGGGCCTCTGTTGGGCCGTGCCACGTGTCGAAGTATCATAGGTGCCTTCTGTCCAATGAGTGGATGACATCTGTCCCAACGATGAGCCGACACGTGTTTCCTCCAGCCAATGATGATTTTACATGTGGAAAATCCCCATTGGTCGGGGCTGTTAACGGGTTATCGGATCCAAAACCCGACTCGATAGCCTAACGGCGTTCCGTTACGGTGGATGCCACGTGTCGGTCACCCATGACGAAAGCACTTCTGTGACGCGCGATTTATCGTCATGGAAGTGGACACTTCCGTGATGATAATTTTGGTAATGCCATGGAACACTTCTACGACAGCACAGGTATGACTATCTTGATTCTGTCATAAATTTGTCATGGATGTACATGCATGACAAAAAACGCGACCTACTGTGACAAACATGTATTATCATGGAAGTGTATTTTTTTGTAGTGTAGCATGCAACATGATGACACTATATGCACCACTTATTCTGCTCGGGTTACCTCGTAACCATCACACGCATCACTTACCAACCTCGGACATCACACGATCATCTCAGGATCAAATCAAGCTTGGTATAAACAATACCGTAGTAATCATTAAATGACCACAAGGAGCTTGATCCTTACCCATGATTCTCGCACAACATCACGAATATCAACAACTCGGTATCCTCGATACCACAGTGATCATTCACGGATCACAAACGGAACCACTCTTGGCTCAACGGGTTACCTCGTAACCAAACGGTGATCATTCACGGATCACATCACCAACTTATCTCATCATCGAACCAGGGTTGTTATTAAGCACATTATTATTATTACTGTTGAGCCATAGTGTGACAACTACGAACTGGGCCCTTATCCGCGGGAGCAGCTATCAATAGATTTAGTATACACTCTGTAGAGGTAGCGCACTGTACCCACACCACGGAACCCATGGCCTCGCGCTCCCATTCAGATGGACCAACAGTGTTCCGACAAAACCATCCTACTGCCATGACACCCTCCCGACCACTGCGACAAACTCCCCGCCGGGATAAGTCCTGGGTGGCCCCGTGCCTACCAAAGGCACCAACGGCCACTTTCGTGGCAAAACAAAAACGGTCCCAAACAGGGACAAAAGCGCTTATCATCCAACTACGGGCACACAAGGTTATGTCTGCTTACCGGGCCAAGGTACCGCACGCCCATAACCTTCCCTCATTGGAGGCACCGGCGAGAGGCATGACAATAGACCCAGTTAGGACCTTCCCATAATAGCAAGCGTGGTTGCACTGGTCAGCTCGATATGGTGGCACCATGACTCGGCCAACAGTTGTTCAAGTTCAATTTAATCCGGTTAAACTTGAATGCAATTATGCTGAGGAATGATAAAATAACATGATGCAATTACAATGCATGAGCATGATATCAACATAAGCATGAGGGTGCAACATAACTATCATCCATATCAACAATGAATCATACCCAACTGAGCATGGCATAATGACGAGCATGAATATCACAAGTACAACATTGCTCATAGCATAACATGACCATTAGCATCAACAATAAATAACGTACAAGAACACATCAATAACATAACCGAGTAAACACTTAATCAACTAACAACAAGGAACAATGCATATCATAGGTACTCGTCACCGACGACAGTCATGCACCGAAGAACATGACCAACCCCACATGTACTACTACCAAGCATGGCCAATATGAAAGTAATACTAGCCGGTAGAACATGATAACAGAGTGCAAGAAAACATAGCATGACAGTAATCACCGATCCATAAGCATAACCAAAATAACAACAACAGAAGCAAAACAAACATACATTTATTAAACATTCAAGTTCAAAACCAAAGCTATTGCATGCCTATCATGTAAATGGTGGTTGTGGCTTGCCTGGGGATGAAGAAAACACCGGGAAGACGTGCGAGAAGCTCGTGGAAAGAATCGCCAGAAAACGTTCTCTATCGGAGGGGGCTGATTTAGTGCAAGGGAAAAATGGTCATTTTCAGTATGTCAAACCATAGTGAAAATGATACCAACAGAATAGGCTCAACGAAACGAAGATGTGGGCATTGGATTCACCCCAAACGGAGTTGCAAGCAAAAAGTTATAGCTCGACGAAGTTCAGGGACCAATCTGTAAAAAGATTTCTACAAACAGGCCCCTGAGTGAGAAAACAGAAAGCGCCTAAGGAGAGAATACGTTTTCAAACTAGTAAAGCGCACTGACGGCTGGAGCAAAAGAGGAATAAGCTTTCTGAAGACGAAAACGTACTTTCGGAAAGTACATTTCCACTTATCCAGCGTGGCAGTGGGGGCCCGTGGCGCTGCGCAGCTGATGAGTGGGGCCCGCCTTATCCTCTCTCTCTCTCTCCTCCCGCCTGGCTCCTTCTCCTTCCTCCCGATCGGGAACAGAATGAGGCGAGGCAGTGGCGAGGCAGAGCTCTCCGGCGATGGCCCGGGCGACTCTGACCATCTCCGGCCGAGGCGCTGGCACCGGCGGCCTCAGCGCGGAGCACCGCATCCATCCCGGCCATATGCGGACGCCGGGGAAGGCCAGAGCTGCGGTGTCGCAGGGCAACAAAAAGCAGGGGAGGCGGCGGCCGGTCTTGGGGACGGCGACCAAGGGGCTCAAGTGAATCGTGGAGAGGTGGGGGAGATGAGCCGGGGTATGGTTGATCTATTGGTGGTGGTAGAAGGAAGAGAAGGGCTCGGGGCTGCCCGAATTTAGGTGGTGGCTACCAGCGACCAAGGCCTCCTTGGAGGAGGAAAGAGCAACTCTGGTGACGGATGGAGTGGTAGGGGAGGGATCTTGGAGAGTGGGAGGCCTGCTGGTGTGCTCGAAGGGCTCGGGGGAGGGCTACTTATAGCCGGGGCGAGGGCACGGGCTCGGGAGTCACCGCGGGGATCCGGCCAACACTCTGGTGACGGTCAGCGAGCACGGGGTGGCATGAGAAGGCGACAAGGGAGGTGCGGACGAGCTACAGAGGTGCACAGGGGCGAGCAGAGCTCGGGGACAAGAGGAGGAAGATGCCGCGGCGCGAAAAGAGCCGGTCGGCTACAGCTCGCCCGTGGGCGCGCGACGAGGAGCACCGACGAAGGGCCTTACGGAGGGGGAGATGGCTCCAGGAGGACAGCGACGACGTGGTAAAACTGTTAGACATGCTCATAAGCGCGAAGACGACGAGAGGGGGAGGGGCCGGAGCTACAAGACGCCCTGGACGCGGCCAACGCCAGCAGAGCGCACGCATTGCATGCCAAAGCTCGTGATCACCACGTGCACTGGTGCACACAGTGCCACACGGCCGGCCAAATGATGTCTAGGGGTTTGTCCTTCGTGGGGAGGTTGCAACTGTGGTGGTAGTTCGGTGAAAATTGCTCTTGTTAAATGGTAATAAACATCTGAAGTTTACTGCAGTAATCTTGAACGTGCACTCGCGATCAACAGGAACTTGATTGGAGCCAAAGAGTTTGTCTGGGGTGATTAGCTTAGGAAGGACTATAATCCTGGAGATTTTGGAGCATAATGGAGCACAAACTAATATAGTTGCTTTGTAACTCACATTATGGGTCCAGAAACTTGATCAAGAAGGTGCACTCCCATGGAGAAGCCACTTGAGCTGAAATTTGGCAAGGCTTAGTGATTTGGTCATAAGAAGATGCTGTAAAAAGTTTGTACCAAATGGGTTCACCAAAATGGTACTTCCTTCACAGCTATTCCCTCTGTCCAGAAACTAGGAATAATTTTGGTGATCAAATGGCTCAATGAAATGATCCCAAATTTGGTGGAGAGATGTTATTTGGGTAGGAGAACAATCTGGTAATTTCTCAGAATTAATGAACCAATATATAATGCACTTGCTTCACAACCCGAAAATATTGCCAGAATCAAAGATTTGGTCCTGTGCTCACATAGATGATTTGATGGGGCTGAAAATGGGTTTAGGGGGTTAATATGAGCACATGAAGGAGTGTGAAAAATTTCAACTCATTTGGATAACCCTATCTAGTACTTCCTTTACAATGCCTTATGTGTGACAGAAAGTTTGAAAAATTGCTGAGGAAGATTGGCTAGGAAAATAAAGTTGATTTTTTGCATGAGGCAATTATTTGGACATAAAAGAATTCCCAAGAAGTTTGGGAGCCAACAAGGAAAGATAGGTGACACTTCCTTCTCAGAGAGCCACACTGGACAAAAATGAAGAATAATTATTGGGGAATTATTCATGGGCTAGAACAGGAAAGTTTGGGCATATTTAAACAACATATGACCCAAAGAAATTATGAGAATTATTTGGGAATTTTTGGATGGACAGAAATATAGGTTGTTTCACAACCTAGGACAATTAGGGTTATTCCTTTAATAGAAAAAGGAATATTCCTGAGAAAAAGAAATTAGGGTTTGGTCAAGCGATGAAGTGACATGATCTTGGCAAGGTTTTTAGAATGATTAGCCACTATGGAGGGGGCATGAGGATGATTTCCAGGTGGCAAGGCCACAGAACCACTCCAAAAAGAAAAACAGAGCAAAAACCAAATAAATCAAAAGAAAGGGCCAAAATCTAGGCTGTTACAACTCTTACCCCCTTGAAGAAATCTCGTCCTCGAGATTTGGTTGCTCAGGGAACAAGTATGACTTGAGGACACCGTTTCCAACTCGGGTGTCCTTTTTCCTTTATTTATTGTTCCCCCAAGAATTTCAGATGATCAACTTACCTTGCTCTGGGGTGGGTTGCTTTACGTTTCCAAATTCGGACAGGTTTTTGCTCATAAACCAAGTCCTTTTGCTGACATGATTCTCTCATATTTGGAGTGATATCCAATGGATTTGAGCATAAATTTTCTTTTGGTCATGAAAACCTTTTTACTTCTGTCATGGGGTTGCTTCAAATAAATGCAGGCCTTCTGGTTTCAATAAATACTGATAATGGCCATCTTATGACGGGATCTAACTTCTCATAAGTGTTACTTATGTATTTTGATTTATTCCTTTGGCTCGAGCATGAGATATGTGCCAAAGATTCGACTGCCTTTTGTCGTGAGCAATATAACGGGGTATGGAGTTATAGCTGTGTCATACCTCAAATAGTTACATCTTGAGACTGGCCTGACAGGGGGCTGATGGGCAATTGCTTGTTCCTGACAGACTGACTGTGTACTTGATTCTGTCGGTGAGTATACCGAGTCTGAGCTGATTGTTCGGCTTTTGATTTTCTCATTTTGTCGGTATACCCATTTGGATTTTCCACACTAACCATTCCAAGTGGGTCCGCGGGTATGAGATCCTGGTAAAACAGAGTAGGCCTCTGAGGGTATGCCTTTGTGGATCCATATGGAATTACGGCCTCCAACTGATTTGGGTATCCGGACCCTGATGGTCGTGCAAAAATCATCATACCTTTGCTGTCGGTCTCACCCTTTAACGGTCATGATTTTCTTTGTTAGGATACCTTACTGAAATAACTTGGCAACACCTGTCCTTGATTCTTCGTATGACCAGGGACGTGATTAGTGCAATATTGTTGACATTATTCCTTGTGCCTGTTTTCTGACCTGGGTCCGCACACATATGACATATACCCAGGGTTTGTAGCTGTACGGAGCTCATTGTTGAGGCCAATCGTACAAGAAGGTGACAAGGTTTTAGGACATCTCCTTCTCAGTTGTGGGAATAATGACCTTGATAACCATTGTCAAGACTGTTGATTCTGTGATGTCATCCCTAGATCTTGTCGATTCTTGTAATTCATGAGATGTATCTCTGCTTATTTCCCTTTGCCTGACTCATGAGGTTGTGGGATCCTTACTTTCCTTAGGTATATCTGCTGGATCCTTGCCGCATCTTGTATGAGTGATTGATATGACTGGGGATGCATGCTCACCATATATAAGAACCATATGCGACCAAACACTTGATTCTTGAAGACGACACATGCCCTGACTGATTTGTTCTTTCGACAAAAATGTTGCGAGTGTGATTCTTGATCGGTACTTCCATACATTGGGAACTCATCATATAACCTCTGAGGGCGGTGTATTAGTATGATACTGACGGGGCTGAGTGGCTTACGAGAGAAGCCATCCGAGTAACTTGCTGAGGAAGACTTGTTAACTTCTGCTCAAATCTTTTGTCTGGGTATCGTGCAGAAGAAGGCTCTATAGCTTACACACGAAACTTGGTCTGATTATTATGCTGGAGAAGCCTGAGTTCCGTACTTGAAAAGCTTCTCCTCGGGTATGCTTGTTGAGAAAAATTCATTTTCGTCTGTCAGAAGCTTTTACCGAGGTATCTTGCTAAGAAAGACCGGGTATCTTGGACCGGAATTTGTTCACATATCATGCTGAGGAGAATTTAAGAGCCTTGCATCGTAAATTTCTTCCGATAACATGTGGAAGAATACCGAGTTTCGTACATCCAAAGATTCATACTAATATGCAGATTGAAATCTACACACATGCCCATACTATTCTGTGGCCGATTATTTGCATGAGAAAATTTGTTTGACTGTCTTCCTTGAGCATATCACATTCCGACTTTATTTCGGATAATAACATATTTCAAGCATCATGCATTGCTGAGCCAAAATTTTGTATATGATCCATACCTTTGACTGAAAATATACCGTCGATCTTGTACCTGACTTGTCTCGCTGCTGACTTGATCATTACTGCTTTGAGGATTTTGTACTGATGTAGACTGGAGTTATTAGTACTGTTGTGAGGAGTGCACACTAATGCAAAATTAATTATCAGCCTCAAAATCAGATATTCCCCATTTCACTGTTGTTGGCTGAGAATTCCATTATGTTTAGCTGAGTTTCCAAATATTTGAACTCCTTATTACTTCTTCGAGTCTGGTGTCAGATGATGAGCAACTCTTTATAGAGGGAAAAAATGTAACACCATGGCCCAAAAAGAAAGAAGCAAAAGAAAACTCAACTAAACAAAAGCACACAACAACAATCAATACACACTCAAACAAAGTCACATAGTACTACTAGTCACAATATGCATGCCTAGTTAAGCACACAAATCTCAGTGGATCGATCTCTGGTTCTACAATCTAGCATGCTATGACGATGTGCACGAGGACGAATAAATGTGTGGAAAAATTGTTGTAAACAGCGCTACACCAAGTGCTAGCTTAGCCAGGTAGCAACCTGGACTAGCTCAGAGGCGAGGATGCACTCGGTAATCATGTAGTGGGACGCGAAGGTCGCAACTACATTATTATCAAGTGGACAGAAAAAAGGTTCGTACTCGTCCAAGAAATAGGATAGCGGGGAAAAAAACTGAGGCTGCTGACATTGCCCTTTCTTGATAACTAAGATCATTAAGGGTTGCCAACATGACAAAAAATGAAAGAGCGATTCGGGATAGAAGAATGTCCATCACCGAAACGATAGGCGGGGCTGAAAGGAGGATATCGGCAAGATACCTGAGCACCATTTTTGCAAACAGTGTCGGGATCAATTGGCAACACTCTGCTGGGACAGAAATGACACCAAACACCGAAGAACGAGCAAAAAAAGAAAACTGGAGAAATGCAACGGCTGAGCTGTAGTGGATCCGAACCGATGCCAGCTACACTCACCAAATAAACTGTTAGCAACAACTACTAAGGCTATATGCATGCTATGCAACAAACAAATGCAGCAACCAAATGCAATAAACAAGACGGACTTAAAACTACCGATTTCTACCGGTTTCTACCGCTCGCGTTGACTAGGGCGTCATACAGCCAGACCTGCTCTGATACCAAGCCTGTGGCACCCCGGCTCAGAGAAACCGGAACGCCCCGTATTCCAGCCCAGAGATCAAGGAGAAGTCTTCTGGAATATGACACTGCTTAGCACAGAACAAATCAGCTCTTTGTTACAAGCTATAATGATACAAGGGGATTACATCGGCACGGCGACACTACGCCTGCCACGGTTGCTCTACGCAAGCAGCAGAACAACACCATGGAGCAGAATAACTTCTAGCAGCGGAACAACGACAACGGTGGTGAACTCCACTCCGCATGGACTCTGGCTGGAACGCTTATCCTAGCTCGTACGAACGGAAACCACGACAAGCAATCAAGCAATCACAGCATGACCTGCAAACTGGCATGACACGCCAGGTCAATACATTGAATGTACTTGCAAGCTCACAATAACCAAAAGCATTCAAGACAAACAACAGCATGGCAATTACAGGTCAAGCAGGAATTATCATGAGATCATCAGTATAACATGGCATGAACAACATGAACATGATACAGCTAGAACAATATGAGCATGGCATGAACATATAAATCTGACGATACTAACATGCAACATGATGACACTATATGCACCACTTATTCTGCTCGCGTTACCTCGTAACCATCACATGGATCTCTTACCAACCTCGGACATCACACGATCATCTCAAGATCAAATCAAGCTTGGTATAAATAATACCATAGTAATCATTAAATGACCACAAGGAGCTTGATCCTTACCCACAATTCTCGCACAACATCACGAATATCCATAACTCGGTATCCTCGATACCACGGTGATCATTCACGGATCACAAACGGAACCACTCTTGGCTCAATGGGTTACCTCGTAACCAAACGGTGATCATTCACGGATCACATAACCAACTTATCTCTTCATCGAACCAGGGTTGTTATTAAGCACATTATTATTATTACTGTTGACCCATAGTGTGACCAACTACGAACTGGGCCCTTATCCGCGGGCGCGACTATCGATAGATTTAGTATACACTCTGCAGAGGTAGCGCACTGTACCCACACCACGGAACCCATGGCCTCGCACTCCCATTCGGGTGGACCAACGGCGTTTCGACAAAACCGTCCTACTGCCATGACACCCTCCCGGCCACTCCGACAAACTTCCCGCTGGGATAAGTCCTGGGTGGCCCCGTTCCTACCAAAGGCACCAACGGCCACCGTCGTGGCAAAACGGCCACCGTCGTGGCAAAGCGGCCACCGTCATGGCAAAACAAAAACGGTCCCAAACGGGGACAAAAGCGCTTATCATCCAAGTATGGGCCCACAAGGTTATGTCTGCTTACCGGGCCAGGGTACCGCACGCCCATAACCTTCCCTCGTTGGAGGCACCGGCGAGAGGCATGACAATAGACCCAGTTAGGACCTTCCCATAAAGGCAAGCGTGGTTGCACTAGTCAGCTCGATATGGTGGCACCATGACTCAGCCAACAGTTGTTCAAGTTCAATTTAATCCGGTTAAACTTGAATGCAATTATGCTGAGGCGTGATAAAATAACATGATGCAATTACAATGCATGAGCATGATATCAACATAAGCATGAGGGTGCAACATAACTATCGTCCATATCGGGGTGAGACAAGGCGATCCCCTCTCCCCACTCATTTTCGTCCTCGCAGCAGAGTTATTGCAAGCCGCAGTCAACGATGCTTTCATGCGTGGAGATCTTCTCTTGCCCTTCCCTTGCAACGGACAAAATGATTACCCGGTGATTCAATATGCAGATGACACGCTCCTTGTGTTGCCCGCCTGCCCGCAACAAGCTCACCGTGTCAAGGAAATCCTCTCCGATTATGCGTCCTCCATTAGCCTCAAGATTAATTTTCACAAGTCCATGCTCATACCAATCAACCTTGACGCAAGCTCCACGACTGGCTTAGCCAACATCTTTGGTTGCAACGTAGGTACGATGCCTTTCACCTACCTCGGCCTGTTGCTTGGCACCATGAAGCCGACCATCCATGAGTTCATGTCGTTAATCTGCAAAATGGAGCGTCGAATCATTGCCACGATCGCAATGATGTCCTATGGGGGCCGTCTCTCCTGGCTCAATGCATCTGTCACCTCCCTCCTGGTGTTTGCCATGTGCACGCTCAAGTTCTCTCCAAAACTGATTGAAATTTTAGACAAGATTACAAGAAGGTGTCTCTGGACAAAGAAAATTGAGCAAGGCAACAAGTGCAATTCACTGGCAGCCTGGGACCTGGTATGCAAGCCCAAGAGTAAAGGAGGATTGGTAGTGATTAACACTAAAATCCACAATGAAGCTCTCTTGTTGAAATTTTTGCATAAGTTCTACAACAAGCTTGATGTTCCATGGGCTAATTTGCTTTGGGATAATCAGTATGTCAATCAAGTACCTCATGCGATGGATCCGGTTGGATCTTTTTGGTGGAAAGATATCCTCAAGTTAACACCCATTTACTGAGGAGTTTCCCGTGTCCAAGTGGTTGATGGCTCGACTACGTTGCTCTGGAAAGATTTGTGGTCAAGTGACGTATTACAATCATCGCACCCACGTGCCTTCTCTTTTGCCCTGCATGAAGATATGACAGTCGCGGATTTCTGGGCCAGCACTGAGCTACATGAAACCTTTCACCTGCCACTGTCTGCTTTAGCTCTCAATGAGGTGCAGAACATCCAGCATGCCTCGTCCAACTTGCACCCCTCAACAGCAGTGACGGATGTCTGGTACTACTCATGGGGCGCTGCTGATTATAGGCCGAAGGATTACTACAACAACTACTTCCGTGATGCAACAGCTCATCCTGCCTTTCGGCTTCTTTGGAAATCAAATTGTACGATGAAGATCAAAGTGTTCGGTTGGCTACTGCTGCATGATAGGCTAAATACACGTGACATGCTTCGGAGAAGACACTATAACATTGGTGATGATTTTGCATGTCTTCTTTGTGGACATAATACTGATGAGACTCTTGAGCATATGATTTTCACTTGCCCGTTTAGCAAGAGGTGTTGGGCCAAACTACATATTGACTGGCCTGATTTTCAGAACAGGCTCGCTGCGTTGCAAGAGGCACAAACAAACTGGCCCCACCCTTTCTTCATCAAAGTATTCTTGATTGCTTCCTGGAGCTTGTGGAAGGAAAGAAATAACAAACACTTCAGAGGTGTTGCCCCATCCATTGCATCCTGGTTTGGGCGCTTTAAGGAGGATCTAAGGCTTTTACAACACAGAGTTAAGGTGGCACGTAGGGCTGCCCTACTCTCCTACTGTGACACACTTAGTTGAGTCCTACTTCTGTCTTTTTTCCTCCTTTTTTTACAAATAGTAGAGCACATATCAGTGATCAAGCAGTAGCAGCCAACTCCTGGTAGTGGCACCAGGAGTGCAAAATGTAATAGGTATGTGAGTTGTATGTCTATGTAAACACCCCATTTATATAGATATATGAAAATACACTGAGAGCTCTCTCTCACTGTCAACTTCCTCAAAAAAAAACTATCATCCATATCAACAATGAATCATATCCAACTGAGCATGGCATAATGACGAGCATGAATATCACAAGTACAACACTACTCATAGCATAACATGACCATTAGCATCAACAATAAAACCATGCAAGAACACATCGATAACATAACCAAGTAAACACTTAATCAACTAACAACAATGAACAATGCATATCACAGGTACTCGTAACCGATGACAGTCATGCACCGAAGAACATGACGAACCCAACATGTACTACTACCAAGCAAGGCCAATATGAAAGTAATACTAGCCGGTAGAACATGATAACAAAGTGCAAGAAAACATAGCATGAAAGTAATCACCGATCCATAAGCATAACCGAAATAACGACAACAGAAGCAAAACAAACATACAGTTACTAAAGATTCAAGTTCAAAACCAAAGCTACTGCATGGCTATCATGCAAATGGTGGTTGTGGATTACCTGGGGATGAAGAAATCACCGGGAAGACGTGCGAGAAGCTCGCGGAAAGAATCGCCAGAAAACGTTCTCTCCCGGAGGGGCTGATTTAGTGCAAGGGAAAAATGGTCATTTTTAGTATTTCAAACCATAGTGAAAATGATACCAACAGAATGGGCTCAATGAAATGAAGATGTGGGCATTGGATTCACCTCAAACGGTGTTGCGAGCAAAAAGTTATAGCCCGACGAAGTTAAAGGACCAATTTGTAAAAAGATTTCTAGAAATAGGCCCCTGAGTGAGAAAACAGAAAGCGCCTAAGGAGAGAATATGTTTTCAATCTAGGAAAGTGCACTTACGACTGGAGCAGAAGAGGAATACGCTTTCTAAAGATGAAAACGTACATTCGGAAAGTACGTTTCCACTTATCCAGCGTGGCAGTGGGGGCCCGTGGCCCACCTTATCCTCTCTCTCTCTCCTCTCGCCTGGCTCCCTCTCCTTCCTCCCGATCGGGAATAGAATGAGGCGAGGCAGAGGCGAGGTAGGGCACTCCGGCGATGGCCCGGGCGACTCCGACCATCTCCGGCCGAGGGGCTGGCACCGGCGGCCTCAGCATGGAGCACCGCATCCATCCCAGCCATATGCGGACGCCGGGGAAGGCCAGGGCGGCGGTGTCGCGCGGCAATAGAAAGAAGGCGAGGCAGCGGGCGGTCTTGGGGACAGCGGCCAAGGGGCTCCGGCGAGTCGTGGAGTGGTGGGGGAGATGAGCCGGGGTCTGGCTGATCTATTGGTGGTGGTAGCAGGAAGAGAAGGGCTCGGGGCTGCCCGAATTTAGGTGGTGCCTACCGGCGACCGAGGCGTCATGGAGGAGGAAATAGCAACTCCTGTGACAGATGGAGTGGTCGGGGAGGGACCTAGGAGAGTGGGAGGCCTGTTGGCGTGCTCGAAGGGAATCGGGGGAGGGCTACTTATAGCCGGGGCGAGGGCACGGGCTCGGGAGTCGCCGCGGGGATCCGGCCAATGCTCTGGCGACGGTCAGCAAGCACGGGGTGGAATGAGAAGGTGATGAGGTAGGTGCGGACGAGCTACAGAGGTGCATAGGGGCGAGCAGAGCTCGGGGACAAGCGGAGGAAGATGTCGTGGCGCGAACAGAGCTGGTCGGCTACAGCTCGCCCGTGGGCGCAAGGCGACGAGCGCTGATGGAGGGGCTTACGGAGGGCGAGATGGCCCCAGGAGGACGACGACGACGCGGTAAAACTATTAAACATGCTCATGAGCGCGAAGACGACGAGAGGGGGAGGGGTCGGAGCTATAAGACGCCCTGGACGCGGCCAATGCCAGCAGAGCGCGCGCATTGCATGCCAAAGCTCGTGATCACTGCGTGCACTGGTGCACACAGTGCTATACAGCTGGCCAAACGATGTCTGGAGGTTTGTACTTCGTGGGGAGGTTGCAACTGCGGTGGTAGTTTGGTGAAAATTGCTCTGGTTAAATGGTAATCAACGTCTGAAGTTTACTGCAGTAATCTTGAATGTGCACTGGTGATCAACAGGAACTTGATTGGAGCCAAAGAGTTTGTCCGGGGTGATTAGCTTAGGAAGGACTATAATCCTGGAGATTTTGGAGCATAATGGAGCACAAACTAATATAGTTGCTTTGTAACTCACATTATGGGTCCAGAAACTTGATCAAGAAGGTGCACTCCCATGGAGAAGCCACTTGAGCTGAAATTTGGCAAGGCTTAGTGATTTGGTCATAAGAAGATGCTGTAAAATTTTTGTACCAAATGGGTTCACCAAAATGGTACTTCCTTCACAGCTATTCCCTCTGTCCAGAAACTTGGAATAATTTTGGTGATCAAATGGCTCAATGAAATGATCCCAAATTTGGTGGAGAGATGTTATTTGGGTAGGAGAACAATCTTGTAATTTCTGAGAATTAATGAAGCAATATATAATGCACTTGCTTCACAACCCGAAAATATTGCCGGAATCAAAGATTTGGTCCTGTGCTCACATAGATGATTTGATGGGGCTGAAAATGGGTTTAGGGGGTTAATATGAGCACATGAAGGAGTGTGAAAAATTTCAACTCATTTGGATAACCCTAGCTAGTACTTCCTTTACAATGCCTTCTGTGTGACAGAAAGTTTGAAAAATTGCTGAGGAAGATTGGCTAGGAAAATAAAGTTGATTTTTTGCATGAGGCAATTATTTGGACATAAAAGAATTCCCAAGAATTTTGGGAGCCAACAAGGAAAGATAGGTGGCACTTCCTTCTCAGAGAGCCACATTGGACAAAAATGAAGAATAATTATTGGGGAATTATTATTGGGCTAGGACATGAAAGTATGGGCATATTTAGGCAACATATGACCCTAAGAAATTATGAGAATTATTTGGGAATTTTTGGATGGACAGAAATATAGGTTGCTTCACAACCTAGGGCAATTAGGATTATTCCTTTAATAGAAAAATGAATATTCCTGAGAAAAAGAAATTAGGGTTTGGTCAAGCAGTGAAGTGACATGATCTTGGCAAGTTTTTGAGAATGATGATCCACTAGGGAGGGGGAATGAGGATGATTTCCCAGGTGGCAAGGCCATAGAACCACTCCAAAAAGAAAAACAGAGCAAAACCAAATAAATCAAAAGAACAAGAAAAGGGACAAAATCCAGGCTGTTACACACACCATCATCACCAACTATGTTTTATTATATATAAAATATATTATATGTAGTATAACATGTTCATAACCACACCATGTGTATCACCGTTATATATATTCACGCATGCGTCAGTTTAAAACACTATGATAAATTCTTCAAATATTTGAATTCACTTTTTATAATGAATTATGATCTCTTTTCGTCTTTTAGACCCACTCAATCCTCTTATCTTTGTAGCTAGCGCTAACTTTCTCTCGTGCATGCACACGCCCACATCCCTCTCACCCTCCCCCGGCATTCTCCAGCTCCATCGTGCAAATTCGTCTTTTCACTTTAGGTTGTTCACCCACGGTGTGTGTAGGCCCCCCAGCTCCTTCTTTACGGCACACATCGATCGATATGCCTCTCTAGCCAGGTGTGCCTACCACAAACACAAGCTTTCCCTCTTCTCTTCTCACCGTCGATGTTGGAAATATGCCCTAGAGGCAATAATAAAATGGTTATTATTATATTTCCTTGTTCATGATAATTGTCTATTGTTCATGCTATAATAGTGTTATCCGGAAATCATAATACATGTGTGAACACATAGACCATAACATGTCCCTAGTGAGCCTCTAGTTGACTAGCTCGTTGATCAATAGATGGTTACGGTTTCCTGACCCTGGACATTGGATGTCATTGATAACAGGATCACATCATTAGGAGAATGATGTGATGGACAAGACCCAATCCTAAGAATAGCACTAGATCGTGTAGTTCGTTTGCTAAAGCTTTTCTAATGTCAAGTATCATTTCCTTAGACCATGAGATCGTGCAAATCCCGGATACTGTAGGAATGCTTTGGGTGTACCAAATGTCACAACGTAACTGGGTGGCTATAAAGGTGCACTACAGGTATCTCCGAAAGTGTCTGTTGGGTTAGCACGGATCGAGACTAGGATTTGTCACTCCGTATGATGGAGAGGTATCTCTGGGCCCACTCGGTAATGCATCATCATAATGAGCTCAATATGTGACTAAGTAGTTGGTCACGGGATCATGCATTACGGAACGAGTAAAGTGACTTGCCGGTAACGAGATTGAACGAGGTATTGGGATACCAACGATCGAATCTCGGGCAAGTAACATACCGATTGACAAAGGGAATTGTATACGGGATTGCTTGAATCCTCGACATCGTGGTTCATCCGATGAGATCATCATGGAACATGTGGGAGCCAACATGGGTATCCAAATCCCGCTGTTGGTTATTGGCTAGAGAGCGGTCTCGGTCATGTCTGCATGATTCCTGAACCCGTACGGTCTACACACTTAAGGTTCGATGACGCTAGGGTTATAAGGAAGATTTGTATGTGATTACCGAATGTTGTTCGGAGTCCCGATGAGATCCCGGACGTCACGAGGAGTTCCGGAATGGTCCAGAGGTGAAGATTTATATATGGGAAGTCATCATACGGTCACCGGAAATATTCGGGGGTATACCAGTATTGTACCGGGAACACCAGAGGGGTTCCGGGGGTCCACCAGGAGGGTCCACCTGCCCCAGAGGGCCTTATGGGCTGTAGGTGGAAGGGAACCAGCCCCTAAGTGGGCTGGGCGCCATCCCCCCTAGGGCCCATTCGCCTAGGGTTGGGGGGAACCCTAAAGGGGGCGCCCCCTTGCTTGGGGGGCAAGCCCCCTCCCCCTTGGCCGCCGCCCCCCTCTAGATCTCATCTAGAGGGGCTGGTCCCCTTCCCCCTTCTCCCTATAAATAGAGGGGTGGAGGGAGGGCTGCAGCACCACATCCAAGGCGCAGCCCCTCCCCTCCCCAACACCTCTCCTCCTCCGCGTGAGCTTGGCGAAGCCCTGCCGGAGAACTGCCACTCCATCACCACCATGCCGTCGTGCTGCTATTGGAGCCCTCTTCCTCAACCTCTCCATCCTCCTTGCTGGATCAAGGTGCGGGAGATGTCACCGGGCTGCACGTGTGTTGAACGCGGAGGTGCCGTTGTTCGGCGCTAGGATCGGAATCCACCGTGATCTGAATCGCTACGAGTATGACTCCCTCATCCGCGTTCTTGCACCGCTTCCGTCTGGCGATCTTCAAAGGTATGAAGATGCACTCCTCTCTCTCGTTGCTAGTAAACTCCATAGATTGATCTTGGTGATGCGTAGAAATTTTTTAATTTCTGCAACGATCCCCAATAGTGGCATCATGAGCTAGGTCTATGCGTAGTTTCTATGCACGAGTAGAACACAAGTTGTTGTGGGCGTCGATTTTGTCAATTTACTTGCCATTACTAGTCTTATCTTGATTCGCCGGCACCGTGGGATGAAGCGGCCCGGACCGACCTTACACGTACGCTTACGTGAGACAGGTTCCACCGACTGACATGCACTAGTTACAAGGTGGCTAGCGGGTGTCTGTCTCTCCCACTTTAGTCGGATCGGATTCGATGAAAAGGGTCCTTATGAAGGCTAAATAGAAATTGGCATATCACGTTGTGGTTCTGGCGTAGGTAAGAAACGTTCTTGCTAGAAACCTATAGCAGCCACGTAAAAATTTGCAACAACAATTAGAGGACGTCTAACTTGTTTTTGCAGCATGTGTCATGTGATGTGATATGGCCAGAAGAATGTGATGAATAATATATGTGATGTATGAGATTGATCATGTTCTTGTAATAGGAATCACGACTTGCATGTCGCTGAGTATGACAACCGGCAGGAGCCATAGGAGTTGTCTTAATTTATTTATGACCTACGTGTCAACTGAAACGTCATGTAATTACTTTACTTTATTGCTAACCGTTAGCCATAGTAGTAGAAGTAATAGTTGGCGAGACAACTTCATGAAGACACGATGATGGAGATCATGGTGTCATGCCGGTGACGATGATGATCATGGCGCCCCGAAGATGGAGATCAAAAGGAGCAAAATGATATTGGCCATATCATGTCTCTATTTGATTGCATGTGATGTTTATCATGTTTTACATCTTATTTGCTTAGAACGACGGTAGCATAAATAAGATGATACCTCGCTAAAATTTCAAGAAAATGTTCCCCCTAACTGTGCACCGTTGCAAAGGTTCATTGTTCCGAAGCACCACGTGATGATCGGGTGTGATAGGTTCTAACGTTTGCATACAACGGGTGTAAGCCAGATTTACACACGCAATACACTTAGGTTGACTTGACGAGCCTAGCATGTACAGACATTGCCTCAGAACACAAGAGACCGAAAGGACGAACATGAGTCGTATAGAAGATACGATCAACATGAAGATGTTCACCGATGACGACTAGTCCGTCTCACGTGATGACCTAGTTGACTCGGATCATGTATCACTTAGATGACTAGAGGGATGTCTGTCTAAGTGGGAGTTCATTAATAATTTGATTAGATGAACTTAATTATCACGAACTTAGTCTAAAATCTTTACAATATGTCTTGTAGATCAAATGGCCCACGCTAATGTCAACCTCAACTTCAACACGTTCCTAGAGAAAACCAAGCTGAAAGACGATGGTAGCAACTATACGGACTGGGTCCGGAACTTGAGGATCATCCTCATAGCTGCCAAGAAAGCATATGTCCTTGAAGCACTGCTAGGTGAAGCACCCGTCCCAGCAAACCAAGTCGTTATGAACGCCTGGCAAACACGTGTTGATGATTAGTCCCTGGTTCAGTGCGGCATGCTTTACAGCTTAGAACCGGGCCTCCAAAAGCGTTTCGAGTAGCACGGAGCATATGAGATGTTCCAAGAGCTGAAAATGGTTTTCCAAGCTCATGCCCGGGTCGAGAGATATGAAGTCTCCGACAAGTTCTACAGTTGTAAGATGGAGGAGAATAGTTCTGTCAGCGAGCACATAGTCAAAATGTCTGGGTTACACAACCGCTTATCTCAGCTGGGAGTTAATCTCCCGGATGATCCGGTTGTTGACAGAATCCTTCAGTCGCTCCCACCTAGCTAAAGCTTTGTGATGAACTTCAATATGCAGGCGATGGAAAAGACCATTCCTGAGGTATATTCAATGCTGAAATCAGCGAAGGTGGAGATCAAAAAGGAACATCAAGTGTTGATGGTGAATAAAACCACCAAGTTCAAGAAAGGCAAGGGTAAGAAGAACTTCAAGAAAGACGGCAAGGGAGTTGCCGCGCCCGGTAAGCAAGCTGCCGGGAAGAAGACAAAGAATGGACCCAAGCCTGAGACTGAGTGCTTTTATTGCAAGGGAAATGGTCACTGGAAAAAGAACTGCCCCAAGTACTTAGCGGATAAGAAGGCCGGCAATACCAAAGGTATATGAGATATACATGTTATTGATGTGTACCTAACCAGCGCTCGTAGTAGCTCCTGGGTATTTGATACCGGTGCAGTTGCTCATATTTGTAACTCAAAGCAGGAGCTGCGGAATAAGCGGAGACTGGCGAAGGACGAGGTGACGATGCGCGTCGGGAATGGTTCCAAGGTCGATGTGATCGTTGTCGGCACGCTACCTCTACATTTACCTACGGGATTAGTTTTAAACCTCAATAATTGTTATTTAGTGCCAGCCTTGAGCATGTACATTGTATCTGTATCTCGTTTGATGCGAGATGGCTACTCATTTAAATCCGAGAATAATGGTTGTTCTATTTATATGAGAGATATGTTTTATGGTCATGCCCCGCTGGTCAATGGTTTATTTTTAATGAATCTCGAACGTGATGTTACACATATTCATAGCGTGAATGCCAAGAAATGTAAGGTTGATAATGATAGTCCCACAAACTTGTGGCACTGCCGCCTTGGTCACATTGGTGTCAAACGCATGAAGAAACTCCATGCAGATGAACTTTTGGAGTCTCATGATTATGAATCATTTGACACGTGTGAACCATGCCTCATGGGCAAAATGACCAAGACTCCGTTCTCCGGAACAATGGACCGAGCAACCAACTTATTGGAAATCATACATACTGATGTGTGCGGTCCAATGAGCGTTGAGGTTCGCGGTGGCTATCGTTATGTTCTCACCCTCACTGATGACTTAAGTAGATATGGGTATGTCTACTTAATGAAACACAAGTCTGAGACCTTTGAAAAGTTCAAGGAATTTCAGAGTGAGGTTGAGAATCAATGTTGGGTGGTAGGTGCGACATATGCCAACGGGTGGCTTATCATTGTGGGAGCCAGTAAGACGTCGCCGGTGCCTGGAAACGGGATGAGGCGAAGACATGCACGCCGGCGAATCTTACCCAGGTTCGGGGCTCTCCGTGGAGATAACACCCCTAGTCCTGCTCTGCGGGGTCTCCGCATGATCACTAGATCAAAACAAGTAGCTACAAATGCTCCTTGAGCTGTTGGGTTAGAGGGAGAAGAAGGGCAAGGCTAGCTCTCCTTTTCTCTCTATGTGGTGTGTATAATTCTGTGAGACCAACCCTTTGCATGGGTGTCCCAGGGGATTTATATAGGCCTACCCCCCATTGGTACAATGGTAATCCGGCTGGGCGCGGGTCCCAGCCGTCAGTGTCTGTGCCCGCCGGCTTCTCCGCCGGCTGTAGGGGCCCGCCGACTGGTGGGTTCCGCCGGCTGCCGGCCTCTTGGCCGACAGGCCGGCCCCACCACCTGGGGGCCTTGTCGGCGGCTGGTTACTGTTGCCTCGCCCCTGATGACGAGGGCTTTGTCAAGGTAAGCGTGGCTACAGTGTCGCCGCCTTGCGGGCTCTCACTGTAGCCTCACCTCGTCTTGTCTTCTTAATGATGGACATGTTTCGAGGGAGGGAGATAGCCGGCTATTGGGAGCCGGCTACGCCCCTGGCCGACTAGGGGAGGCCGGGCCGCCTTCGAGTGTCTCTCTGGCTAAAGGGGCCCGCCGCCCGCGGGCCGTACTAGCGCTTGTCGTGGGTGACATCGAGGTCAACATGGCTATAGTGCCGCGCCGGACGGGAGATGGCTGACCCGTACGGCACCCTGTGGCCATGCCTGCTTCGGGATTCGGGGGTAGTGGGCTGTACTGCGGCCACGCCCCGTCTTATCACCGTTATGTTGATGCAGTCTTGGTGGGTGCAGTCTTGGCCGGCTTCTGGGAGTCGGCATTCTTCATGGTCGGCTTCTGGGACTCGGTCCTCTTGGGGCCGGCTTCCTGGAGTCGCCCATCTCGTAGCTTTCTTGGGGAAGGTTTCTGAGACTGGATCGCCTTCTGGGAGTCGGCTCTGGGGATAATCGGCCAGGGGAAGGCGGCCCTATGCCTTGTATGCTTGAAGGCTTGAATGGCCTGATAGTTTTTTGTGGAGCCAGGGGGAGTCAGTTAGGCTACTCGTGGCCATTTACTCGGACAGTAGTCCCCGAAGCTGATTGGGCTTCGAAGTTGAGCGGAGGTCGAGAAGCTCGGGCAGCTTCTTATCGTGACGAGCCGGCAGCTGGGAGCCGGCTTCGGTTGGGCGCGCCGTCTTGGCAAAAAAATTAAAGTCGGAGGGCGGGAGTCTGCTGGCGTGCGCGCCGGGCTGTGGGCGGGCCGCTCGCCGCCTGCGAACCACGTGGCATCCCTTGGCTGAAAAAAGCCTGCCAGCCGACGCGCGCAGCAAGACGTCGCCGCAGGTCGGGGGCCCACCACTCCCACGCCCAGGCCCAGGCGCGGATTCTCTGCGGCCCAAAGCTGTCCGCACGTCTTCCTGCGGCGGTTTTCGGCACGTCTTTAGGGCGTAGTAATCGTGGGACGTGGGGGAGTGGGTGTAGTTAATCCCATGTCCCACCCCCCGCCTCGCCTCCTCGGCTTCGCCGCACGAGGCTATAAGTAGGGGGAGGAGGGGAAGCGGCAGACGCTCGCACGCCCCTCTCCTCTCTGCCATCTTCTTCCTCCTGCTCTCCCTCACAGCAGCGCCTCGCCTCCGTGCCGTCCCACCATCCTTTTCCCCGCCGCCGTGCTCATTCTCGCCGGCCTCACGCCGCTATGCAGTACGGCGGGGACTAGGACGGCTCCAATGTCCATGAGGACCACGTCGAGTTCCTCCGCAAGACGCGGCGGCTGCCTGGCGCGGATAAGGTGCGGGTCCGTCTCGCGCCTGAGAAGGAGATCACGCCGGAGCCAGAGGAAGGCGAGCGGGTGGTCTTCCGCTCGCATTTCTTGCGCGGCATCGGCTTGCCAGCGAGCGCTTTCTTCCGTTCATTTCTTGAATTCTATCAACTCCAGCCGCACCACCTCACCCCGAACACGGTGGTGCTGCTGTCCGCCTTCGTCACCTTGTGCGAAGGCTATCTTGGCGTTCTCCCCACCCTCGAGCTCTAGGGGGAGTTCTTTCAGTCCAAGCTAGGCACGCGTATGCAGGGCGTGCCGGCTCAGAGCGGCGCCTTCATCGCGATGCGGAGGGTGGCGGGCGACAACCCCTTCCCCGTCATCATGCTGATCCAGTCGGTGAAGCTCTGGCAGAAGTCATACTTCTACGTGAAGAACGTCTCCTCGCAGGGAGACTACATCAATTTGCCGGCTTACGTAGCCGGCCCGCCGCCGGGTAGGCGGCCCCAGTGGTCCTATCGGGCCGTGACGCTGACGCCGGCTGGAGCCGCGGCTGTCGCCCGACTGCGGGTGATGATCCAGTCGGAGGGCCTGACTAGGCCCGACTTGCTGGCCGCCTTCGTCATGCGCCGGGTGCTTCCACTTCAGAGCCGCCCTCACCTGATCTGTCAGATGAGCGGCCAGCTCGATCCGAGTCGGATGTGCACCAAGGACATGCCGCACGATGAGCTGGCCCATATGGTGATTTACCTTGCGAACTGCAAGCTCTCCGCAGAGTGGCAGTTTGGCAAGGAGCCATATTCCCGAGCACATCCGCCGCACATGGTATGTTCTCTTGTTCCCTTTCTTCTCTTAGTTTTGTCGCCGAGTTCCTTTTGGCCGACTCTGACTAGTCGGCACGTCTCGACAGAGCCCTCTCCTTCGGCCTGCAGGCGGGTCAGGGGCGGAGCGCCGATTCCTCCCCGACCGGACGAAGCACGACCTGGAGGACCCCGACTTGGGGGCAGCCGCCATGGACGAAAACACCGAGGCGGGTGGCGGCCAAGCCGGCAGCAAGGCAGGCGGCTCCGGGCTTGGAGTCAGCTTCGACGACTGGCCGGACGACGACGAGGTGGAAGTCGTCCCACGCTGCCAGCCGGCGTCTGGCCACGGCGCGGGTTCCTCCGCCGCGCCGGCTGCTCGGGGCGGCAGGCAGAAGCGTCATGCCGCGTCGGGCTTGTTCGGCAGTCGGCCGAAGAAGCCCAAGGGCGGGGCAGCGGCGACTAGGCGGGAAGAGGCGGACACGAAGGCGGCCCGCTTCCGCAAGGCGGTGAAGCAGGCGCAGACGGTGTCGGCGTAAGTGTATACTCCTTCGTGTGTTATTTTTTTTCTTTTCTCTGGTAGTTCCTGAATCCTTGTCCTTTCTCAAAAAATCAGGGCTCCACTGTCACTCGAGCGGGTTGCTGCCGCCTCCGTCGTCGGATCGTCGGGAGGATCCGGGAGCACCACTCGCCGCGTGGACCCCCGTGCCGAGCTTCAGGCGGCGACGGAGCGGAAAGCGCGAGAGGCGCGGGAGGAGCGGGAGGCGGAGGAGTTGAGGGCGGTCGCCGCCAAGGCGGCGCAGGAAGGCGCGCGCCGACGCAGCGGCCAAGGCCCAAGCGGAGGCTGCGGCCGCGGCGATGGCGGAGGGGGCCTTGCTAGTCACCCCTTTGCGCGTCGCGGCGCCTGAGGCCCCAGAACCTCTGCCAGAAGAAGCCGGCGGTGACCAGCCGGGATTGGGGAGGGAGGACGACGTTGTCGTCCCGGAGAGGGAGACAGCACCGGCCCCGCCGACTGGGGTGACGCAAGGCGGCCGGCCTAACTTGCCGCCTGTGCAATCGGCCGGGGGCGAGCCGGCCGCGAGGACTGATCTGGTGGTCCAGGCGCCGTCGCGCCAGCGCGCGGGGAAGGCTGCGTCGGGGCCGCAGAAGGCCGCATCGGAGCCACAGAGGGCCGCGGGCTCCAGCTCGTCAGCCCAGGACATGGAGGCGGCCAGCGCCAGCTCGGGGTGGACGCCGGGTGGAGGGACGGCAGTGGTGAACGTGGCCCCGCAGGACGTCCGGAACCGGCTTCAAGCCCAGGCTGCGGCGCTGAGGAAATATAATGACGAGTTCCTTGCGACGCGGGCGGCCATCCGGGTTAGTCTTCTTGTCTTTGCTTTTTTGATCTTGATTTCTTTCGTGGGGGCGCGTCAGCGCACCCACTGGTTGTAGTCCCCGAGTTCCGAGTCGGCTGCTGAGCAGGCGGCTTGGAACTTTCTAGCGGGCCTTAATTTGCTATTCTTGTTCTCATTTGCTCCTCAGCCTGGCTTGCAGGACTACCACAACCTCCGCGCGGCTGCCTTCAACTCCCAGGCTCGGGAGCTGACCCAGAGGACTGTTGACCTATCTGAGAGCCGGGGTAAGTGCTTCGTCTTTTATCTCACGTGGGGGCGCGTCAGCGCACCAACTAGGTGTAGTCCCCGAGATTCGGGCCGACTGCTGAGCAGTCGGGTCGGATCTTCCTTGACGACTTTTTCTTTATTGCTTCTTTCTTTTCTGCCATCCCTGCAGCGGCCAACACCAGTCTAAGGGAGCAGCTGGGAGGGACTCAGGCCGCCCTCCGCGCTAAGGAGGCCGAGTTTGCCGCCTTGGAACAGGAGCGTGACCGCCTGGCCAAGAGGTTGGCCGACCAGGAGGAGAGCCACAAGGCGGCCCTGAAGGCGGTGCGGGACAGCGAGGCCGCCCTCCAAGCCGAGTATGAAACAGAGGCGGCCAGCTGGGCCAAAGCGAAGCAGACGCTGATCAATGGCTATGGCCAGATCGAAGACTTGGTTGACGGTAAGCCGCCTTCCTCTTCGTCCTTTCTTGCCGCTTGCCGTTTTAGCTCGTTTTTTGACTTGGTGTTTTTCTCTTCTTTCTCTTTCTTCCTTGCGCAGAGTACTTCCCTGGCTACTCTACCGTCGCCAACCAGGTCGTCGAGGCCCACCGCGAGGCACAAAGGCAGGCTGGCGCCGAAATCGCACCAAACGCTCGCCGGTCGCTGGAGGAGGAGCTCTTGGCGATCCAGGCCCGCCTCCAGCCGGCTCATCGCCTGCTCCGCCGGCTTCAGCGTGTTGGGGCGCAGGTGTTGGCCGCTCTCTGGCCTGGTGAAGTGATTCCCCGCACCCCCAGTCGGACTGCCGACTGGCTGGAGGTGGCGGTCGGCCGCTTCGAGTCCTGGAAGGCTTCGGCGGCTCGGTCCGGCGCCAGGCGGGCGCTGGAGTTCGCCAAGGCCTGGTATGCCGAGCTGAGTCTGGACTAGCTGGCCACCTGGCGGTAGGAGGCCGACACGGAGCTGGAGCCGGCGCGGCCGGCTATCATCCAGCAGGCTTCGGCGATCATCGACTACACCGACACCTCCGCCTTCACTCCTGAGGTGGATGACAACGGTGTTGCCCAGCCGGAGGAGTGGTTCGGGCTGAACCCGGTAGACGGCGAAGACTCGGCGGAGGAGATCGACTCCAGCGACGAGGGCGAGGAGGAGGAGGAGGAGGGTGAAGACACCGGGCCAGATGGTGGAGCGGCCGGTCAGCCTCAGCTTGACCGTCCCTCCAGCAACAAGGCACGTGCGGGTGCACCGCCTGCAGCCGGCGATGATCAAGCCGAGACCCAACAGCAGGCCACTCCTCCAGCCGGTGGCGCCGTCTCCACCGACCAACCCGGCTCCCACACCGCGCCCTTAGTCTAGTCTGCTGCCTCTATTTTCCTGTTTTAGCACTCTTGGAACAGTGTTTTGTTAGGTTTGCACAATTCCACCCACTAGGGGTGTATTCGAACTATGTTGATTGCCGGCCTGTTGGGGGCCTTATGTGTAAATATGAATATGCATGCGTTTGGCTTTCCCTTGTTCTTTGCTTTTCATCCTTCTGCTGTTTCCTTTGCTGCCCTCCCTTGGTTGCCGCCTCCCCAGTTAGACAGTTGCTCTGCAATATGTGGCTGGAGAAGTGCTTGGCCAGTTGGGAGGGCAAGTACTCTAGCTTTGTTGGATTATAGCGAAGTGATTGGGAGGCCGGCCAGCCGGCTGTTTTGACAGCCGGCGAGCGTGGTTGGAGGCCGTCTTTGCGTCACATAAGTTTGTTAGTCCTTAGCCATTTTTCATGTGGGCATCCTTTCTGCCTTCGGCTCTTGTCGGTCGGACAGTCGGTTCTTCGAGCTGCGACTTTCAACAAGAGGGTTTGGGAGCCGGCACACTACTTGTCTGACTTCAGGTAGAACTTTAATATAACTAAAGGCGGCCAGTCCCCGGGCCGACTAGTCGAACCCGGTGCCAGACAAAAAATTAAATGTAATAATACATTCATGAATATGACACTCGTCACTCATAGATAAAGGAGGGCAGTCCCCGAGTGCTCCTCGGGAGGCCCATTGTTTCGTACTTAATACAAAAAGGTAGCATGATACATACTGCTTTCAACTGTAAAATCTTCTCAGGAGGTTCGCGTTCCATGGTCGCTCCGACTCCTTGCCGGAATCATCCCTCTTGCATGCTCTTGGTTTTTGTGCGTCGATCAGGTAGTAGGAGTCGTTGCCTAGTGCCTTGCTGATGACGGAAGGGCCTTCCCAAGGGGCCGAGAGCTTGTGCTGGCCGGCTGTTCGCTGGATCAGGCGAAGCACAAGGTCGCCCTCTTGGAAAGATCTTGGCTTGACCTTGCGGTTATGGTAACGGCGCAAACCCTACTGGTAGATGGCAGACCGGCTGAGTGCTAATAGTCGGCTTTCTTCAAGCAGGTCGACGCCGTCTTCTCGCGCTTCCTTGGCCTCGGCCTCCGTATACATGGTGACCCGAGGCGAGTCGAACTCGATGTCAGTTGGGATCACAGCCTCGGCACCATATACAAGGAAGAACGGAGTGAAGCCGGTTGATTTGTTAGGGGTAGTGCGCAGACTCCAGAGGACAGCCGGCAGCTCATCGAGCCACCAGCCGGCCGATCGCTCCAGTGGTACGACCAGTCGGGGCTTGATGCCAGAGAGGATGAGTCCATTTGTTCGCTCGACCTGGCCGTTTGACTGCGGGTGGGCAACGGACGCTAAGTCCAGTCGGATACCCTGCGTCGTGCAGAAATGTACCAGTGCTCCTTTGGCAAAGTTTGTGCCGTTGTCGGTGATGATGCTGTGCAGCACGCCGTACCGAGTAGTGATGTTGGCAATGAACGTCACAGCAGTCGGCCCATTCAGCTTCTTGATCGGCTTTGCTTCGATCCACTTGGTAAATTTGTCCACGGCGACAAGCAGATGTGTCAAGCCGCCGCGGGCTGTCTTGAATGGGCCCACCATGTCCAGCCCGCAGACGGCAAAGGGCCAGGTGAGGGGGATGGTCTTGAGTGCAGAAGCCGGCAGGTGTTGCTTGGAACTGAAGACTTGGCATCCTTTGCAGCTTTTGACTATCTCTTTGGCATCTTCCAAAGCAGTCGGCCAAAAGAAACCGTGGCGGAAAGCTTTGGCCACAAGTGATCTTGAGGCTGCGTGGTGGCCGCATTCGCCTTGATGGATATCCTTGAGGACTGCGACACCTTTCTCTGGCTCGACGCAGCGCTGGAAGACTCCAGTGACGCTGCGCTTGACAAGTTCTCTGTTTATTATTGCATATGCTCCGGCTCGTCATTGCACTAGTCTTGCCGAGATCTCATCAGTCGGCAGCTCTCTATTGACTAGGAAGTTGAGGATGGGCTGGGCCCATGATGGAGCTGTGACTTCTTCTACTGTCAGTACGGCCACTGTGACTCGGGTGGGCGGGTTGGGCGATGGGGAGTTGGAGTCGGCCACCGCTTCTTGTGTCGCTGCAGTCCCCGGGCCGACTGCTGCAGTCCCCGGGCCGGGTTCTAAAGTCCCCGAGTCGGGTGCGACTACGGCAGTCCCGGGCCGGTTGTCGAAGTCCCCGCGCCGCCTGCTGGGTTCCTCCAGTCGGATCCAGCTGCATCGGTGGCAGGCGGTACGAAGATAGAGTCCGACTCTGGAGACGGCTTGATGGACGGTTTGAGGAGGCGCTGGAGTGAGACACCGGTCGGTATAGCCTGTCGGGTGGAGCTGATCCGCGCCAGGGCATCTGCTTGGTCGTTGTCGGCCCGTGGCACATGAAGGAACTCGCACCCTTCGAAGTACCCGCTGATCTGCTGGACGAGGAATCGATAGCTCGCCATGTTTGCATCCTTGGCGTCCCAGTCGCCAGATGACTGCTGGACCACCAAGTCTGAGTCGCCATAACACAGGATCCGGCGTATGCCGAGCTCTATGGCTAGCCGGAGCCCGTGTATCAGCGCCTCGTACTCGGCCACGTTGTTGGAGGCGGCGAAGTGGATTTGCAGCGTGTATCTGAGTTTGTCGCCTTTGGAAGAGGTGAGGACGATGTCGGCTCCCAAGTCGGTGCGCATCTTGGACCCGTCGAAGTGCATCCGCCAATGGGTAGAGTCGGGAGCCGGCGATAGGCACTGGGTCTCGGCCCAGTCGACGAGGAAGTCGGCCAATGCTTGGGACTTGATGGCGGTGCGGGGCTGGTAGAAGATTGTGTAAGGTGCCAGCGCAATGGCCCATTTAGCCACCCGGCCGGATGCATCCCGGCTGCCTATGATCTGGGCAAGCGGGGCGGTGCACACGACCGTGATGGGATGCTCTTGAAAGTAGGGCTTCAGCTTCTTGGCGGCGAAGTACACTCCATAGCAGATCTTCTGGTAGTGCGGGTAGTTTTTCTTTGAGCTGGATAGTACTTCGCTTAGATAATATACCGGCCTCTGCACTAGCTGGGCTTGGCCTTCTTCCGGGCGCTGGACCACGACAACTATGCTGACCACTCGGCTAGTCGCGGCAATGTAAAGGAGAATGGGCTCCTTCTCAGTCGGCGCCGCCTGGACAGGTGGAGTAGTCAGCATCTTCTTCAACTCATGGAAGGCTTGGTCTGCTTGGTCATTCCACTCAAAATGAGTGGATTTCTTCATGAGTCGGTACAGGGGGAGAGCCTTCTCTCCTAGCCGGCTGATAAAGCGGTTTACGGAGGCCGGGCACCCAGTGAACTTCTGCACATCCCGCAACTTGGTAGGAATCTCCATTCTCTCAGTGGCCTTGATCTTCTCAGGGTTGCACTCAATGCCGCGTTCGGAGACCAGAAAGCCTAGAAGCTGGCCGGCTGGTACTCCGAACACGCATTTCTCGGGGTTGAGCTTGATCTGGAATCGATGCAAGTTGGCAAATGTTTCTTTGAGGTCCTCCAGCAGGGTGCCGCGCTTCTCTGTCTTCACCACAATATCGTCTACATAGACATGGGCATTTCTGCCGAGTTGCTTGAGGAGGCATTTCTGCATGCAACGCTGAAAAGTGGCACCGGCATTCCTCAAGCCGAATGTCATAGTCAGGTAACAGAAAGCTCCGAATGGTGTGATGAAGGCAGTCTTCAGGCGGTCTGCTAGGTCCAACTTGATCTGGTGGTATCCAGAGTAGGCATCCAAAAAACTTAACAGCTCGCATCCGGCCGTGGAGTCTATCACTTGATCAACCCGTGGCAAAGCAAACGGATCTTTGGGGCAGGCCTTGTTGAGGCTGGTGTAGTCTATACACATACGCCATTTGTTGTTCTTCTTCAACACCAAGACCGGGTTGGCAAGCCACTCTGGGAAAAATACTTCCATAATAAAGCCGGCGCCGAGGAGCCGGGCTATCTCTTCTCCTACGATTCTTCGCTTCTCTTCTGACAGTCTGCGGAGGGGCTGTTTGACCGGCTTCGCGTCGGCTCGGACATGCAGTTTGTGCTCGGCGAAATCCTTCGGAACACCCGGCATGTCCTTTGGGGACCATGCAAAGATGTCTCGATTCTCACGGAGGAAGTCGACGAGCTCGCCTTCCTATTTACTGTCGAGGTTTGCACCAATGACTGCAAACCTTTCCAGGTTCTTCGGGTCCAGAGGTATCTTCTTTGTCTCCTTGGCCGGCTGGAAGGAGCCCTACGCATCATAATCCTTGGGGTTGGGGGACAAGGCCGGCTGCTTGCCAGCCATGGCCACAACTCGCTCCAGCATCTTCTTCTCTTCTGCCACTACGAGGGACTCGGCCAGCCGACTGCTGGCTGCGGCGCACTCGATGGACTTCTTGTAGTCGCCGGTCACAGTGATGATCCCCTTCGAGCTCGGTATCTTCATCTTCAGGTAGGCGTAGTGAGGCACAACCATGAACTTGGCCAGAGCAGGTCGGCCAAGCAAGGCGTGGTAAGGGCTCTCGAGGTCTACTACCTCGAACCAGATTGCTTCTCGGCGAAAGTGATCCTTGTCTCTGAAGAGAACATCCATCTTGATCTTGCCGATCGGGGAACAGGACAGGCCGGGTACGATGCCATGGAACACGGTCCGGCTTGGCATGAGCTGCTTTGCCTTGATGTTCAGCTTCTCCATGGTATCACGGTACAGTATGTTGATACTGCTTCCGCCATCAATCAGAACGCGGGCGAATCGGGCAGCTCGCCTCTCCGTTGCGAGGGTGACATCCACTACTAATGCATAGGAGCCAGGGGACGGCATCACCTCTGGGTGGTCGGCCCGGCTCCAGTTGATAGGCTTCTCGGACCAGTGCATGAACTCGGGGTTGCTGGAGGCGACTGCGTTGACCTCTTGGTGCTGTCGGCGCCGGCTGCGCTTGTCTTGAACCTGGCTCGTGAAGACGACATAGGCGGCGTGCTCTTCAGGGAACTCATCTTGAATGGCTGCGACTGCTGGTCGAGCAGCCGGCTACTGGGGGCTGGAGGCGGTGGGCTGGGAGGCGGAGGCGGCACCAGCCCCTCGCCCTTGGAGATCCATGTGAGCCAGTGGCACTTTAGGGTCGTGTGGTTGGACGGCTGCGCGCCGCTGTGGAACTTGCAGGGGGCATCGAGAGTCTGCTCATAGGAGAAGTCCGACTGCCAAGCCGGCCTGCCGCCCTTCTTCTTGGGAGCGGGCCGTTCTTCGGGCTACTCATCTTCAACTGTGGCCACCTGCCGACTGGTGGGAGGCGGCATAGGGGCCTTGCGCTTGTGGTCATTCTGGTAGGGGCGCCGATTGGGGTCGCCAGCCGGCGTCTTGGGAGCCGGAGCGAGCACCTTCCCAGAGGCGTCCACTCGGAGCTCGGTCTTCATCGAGGAGTCGGCCGTGGCATACTTGTCCGCGATGATCAGCAGCTCGTCGAGGGTAGCCGGCTCGTCGCAGAGGTGTCGGTGCTTGAGGAGGGTGCCCTCTCGGCACCCGGCGGTGAAGTATTGGATGGCCTGAACCTCGTGCACCCCCTCGCAGGAGTTGCGGAGCTCGGCCCACCGCGTGAGGTAGTCGCGGGTCGACTCGGTGGGCCCTTGGATGCACAGGGAGAGCTGGTGGGGCTTGGGAGGCCGCTTGTACGTGCTGGTGAAGTTGCGGATGAAGACTTCCGTGAAGTCTAGCCAGCTGTTGACGCTGTAGGGCTTGAGGTTGTTGAGCCAGGTGCGCGTCGTGCCTTGCAGCATGAGAGGGACGTACTTCACGGCTACGCGCCTGTTGCCGTTGGCTATGCTGACTGCAGTAGAGTAGTCGATGAGCCAATCTTCCAGCTTCACAGAGCCGTTGTACTTGGGCGTGTCTCTGGGGAGCGTGAACCCTTTGGGGAAGGCCTCGTCGCGGATGTGGGGGCCAAAGCATGGCGGGCCGACATCGTCTTCTTCTTCTAGCGCCAGGGATCGAGCTAGGCGGTCGATCCGGTGGCGGGCGTCGTTCTCGCCGACTCCTTCGCGGTGGCCTAGTCGGCCACCAAGAGTCGGATGCGTGACAGGTGGCGGGGTGGGATATCTCTCCCCTCGAGGCGGGGGAGGAGGCGGATTTCCTTGGCGCTCCACTGCTCGAGGACGGCCTTCCGCGTCGCGCTCGATGGTGATCCGAGTCTGGCTGTGGCTAGCAGCCGGCTCATTGTCTTTCCTTGCGCGGGCGCCGCTCGCAGTCGGCGACCGGGATGTCGCGGCGTGCTCTCGGCGCGGGGAAGGACTCTCAGCGCGGGCGCCGGATTCGTGCCGTTCTACGGCCGCGTCGATCAGCTGCTGGATTCGCCTTGTCATGTAGGGGAGCTCATCGGCTCCCAACCCATTTAGCTCTTCAGCGGCCGCCTGAGCGTCCCGCAGATTCTCGAGCGGGGTGGCGTAGACCGGGCGGTCTGCCCCCAGCATGCTGGCGATGGCCGCGCCGCGTTTCTGGACGAGGCCGGCTCGGCTCGGCCCGCCATGAGGCGGCGTGCCAAAGGCGGCGCGGTCGACTTCGCGCTGGTGAGCCTCGGTGAGGCGTCTCATGGAGGCTATCTTCTGCCCTTCCGTGATGAGGGCGAGGCGGCGTGCCTCCAGGGTCTCGGCGTTGGCGTCAGCCGGGATGGGGACGGATAAGTCATGCATCGCTGCTTATAGGGCGTCGTGGGCGTTCTCGCCCGAGTTGGCGACGTGGCTGATGACCAGCACATCAGTGACAGCGCTACTACCGCTGTCAGTTCGAGGGAGAGGGTCGTCGAAGACTACCACGTCGGAGGGGTAGGCATCGAGCGATGCCGCGTCGGAGTCGACAAGCATCGGGTCGGTGGAGCCGACCGACTCCAAGTCTACAGCAGGCTCGCTGGAGACGTGAAGTTGGTCGAGGAGGCTGACGAGGCGGCTCTCGGGGTAGTCCGTGCCCGTGTCGGACGTGCGCTCGTCGGAGATGCGAGTCTCGCCGAGCAGATCGGCGAGGCAGCTCACTGCGCGGGCGCCGTCGACGCCTTGCAGCGCGTCGGGGCAAACGCCATCGGGTGCAGCAGGCTGGCTGCGCTCGCGGGGGAGGAAAAGGTTTCGCGTCCAGAACAGGTCTCCGGATGACGGTGCACCTGGCCCCACAGTGGGCGCCAAATGTCGGGTGGTAGGTGCGACATATGCCAACAGGTGGCTTATCATTGTGGGAGCTAGTAAGACATCGCTGGTGCCTGGAAACGGGATGAGGCGAAGACATGCACGCCGGCGAATCTTACCCAGGTTCGGGGATCTTCGTGGAGATAACACCCCTAGTCCTGCTCTGCGGGGTCTCCGCATGATCACTAGATCAAAACAAGTAGCTACAAATGCTCCTTGAGCTGTTGGGTTAGAGGGAGAAGGGCAAGGCTAGCTCTCCTTTTCTCTCTATGTGGTGTGTGTAATTCTGTGAGACCAACCCTTTGCATGGGTGTCCCGGGGGATTTATATAGGCCTACCCCCCAGGGGTACAATGGTAATCCGGCTGGGCGCGGGTCCCAGCCGTCAGTGTCTATGCTCGCCGGCTTCTCCGCCGGCTGTAGGGGCCCGCCGACTGGTGGGTCCCGCCGGCTGCCGGCCTCTTGGCCGACAGGCCGGCCCCACCGCCTGGGGCCCTTGTCGGCAGCTGGTTACTGTTGCCTCGCCCTGATGACGAGGGCTTTGTCGAGGTAAGCGTGGCTACAGTGTCGCCGCCTTGCGGGCTCTCACTGTAGCCTCACCTCGTCTTGTCTTCTTAATGATGGACATGTTTCGAGGGAGGGAGATAGCTGGCTATTGGGAGCCGGCTACGCCCCTGGCCGACTAGGGGAGGCCGGGCCGCCTTCGAGTGTCTCTCTGGCTAGAGGGGCCCGCCGCCCGCGGGTCGTACTAGCGCTTGTCGTGGGTGACATCGAGGTCAACATGGCTACAGTGCCGCTCCGGACGGGAGATGGCTGACCCGTACGGCGCCCTGTGGCCATGCCTGCTTCGGGATTCGGGGGTAGTGGGCTGTACTGCGGCCACGCCCCGTCTTATCACCGTTATGTGGATGCAGTCTTGGTGGGTGCAGTCTTGGCCGGCTTCTGGGAGTCGGCATTCTTCATGGCCGGCTTCTGGGACTCGGTCCTCTTGGGGCCGGCTTCCTGGAGTCGGCCATCTCGTAGCTTTCTTGGGGAAGGTTTCTGAGACTGGATCGCCTTCTGGGAGTCGGCCCTGGGGATAATCGGCCGGGGGAAGGCGGCCCTATGCCTTGTATGCTTGAAGGCTTGAATGGCCTGATCTTTTTGAAGAGCCAGGGGGAGTCGGTTAGGCTACCTGTGGCCATTTACACCGACAATCAACGTGACAGGAAAATAAAGTTCTTACGATCAGATCGTGAAGGGGAATATTTGAGTCACGAATTTGGCACACACTTAAGGAAATGTGGAATTGTTTCACAACTCACGCCGCCTGGAACACCTCAGCGTAATGGTGTGTCCGAACGTCGTAATCGCACTCTATTGGATATGGTGCGATCTATGATGTCTCTTATCGATCTACCGCTATCATTTTGGGGTTATGCTTTAGAGACTGCCGCATTCACTTTAAATAGGGCTCTGACGAAATCCGTTGAGACGACACCGTATGAATTATGGTTTGGGAAGAAACCTAAGCTGTCGTTTCTGAAAGTTTGGGGATGCGATGCTTATGTCAAGAAACTTCAACCTGAAAAGCTCGAACCCAAGTCGGAAAAATGCGTCTTCATAGGATACCCGAAGGAAACCATTGGGTATACCTTCTACCTCAGATCCGAAGGCAAGATCTTCGTTGCCAAGAACGGGTCCTTTCTGGAGAAATAGTTTCTCTCGAAAGAAGTAAGTGGGAGGAAAGTGGAACTTGATGAGATGACCCCTCTCGAACCAGAAAGTAGTGCAGCACAAGAAAATGTTTTTGTGGTGCCTGCACCGACTAGAGAGGAAGTTAATGATGATGATCATGATCAAGTTACCACTGAACTTCATAGGTCCACAAGGACACGTTCCGCACCAGAGTGGTACGGCAACCCTGTCCTCGAAATCATGTTGTTGGACAATGGTGAACCTTCAAACTATGAAGAAGCAATGGCGGGCCCAGATTCCAACAAATGGCTTGAAGCCATGCAATCCGAGATAGGATCCATGTATGAAAACAAAGTATGGACTTTGACAGACTTGCCCGATGATCGGCGAGCGATAGAAAATAAATGGATCTTTAAGAAGAAGACGGACGCGGATGGAAATGTTACCATCTATAAAGCTCGACTTGTCGCTAAGGGTTATCGACAAGTTCAAGGAGTTGACTAGGATGAGACCTTCTCACCCGAGTGAAGCTGAAGTCGGTCCGAATCATGTTAGCAATTGCCGCATTCTACAATTATGAGATATGGGAAATGGACGTCAAAACGACATTCCTTAACGGCTTCCTTAAGGAAGAATTGTATATGATATAGCCGGAAGGTTTTGTCGATCCTAAGAATCCTGACAAGGTATGCAAGCTCCAGCGCTCAATCTATGGGCTGGTGCAGGCATCTCGGAGTTGGAACATTCTCTTTGATGAGATGATCAAAGCGTTTGGGTTTACACAGACTTATGGAGAAGCCTGTGTTTACAAGAAAGTGAGTGGGAGCTCTGTAGCATTTCTCATATTATATGTGGATGACATACTATTGATGGGAAATGATATAGAATTCTTGGAAAGCATAAAGGCCTACTTGAATAAGTGTTTTTCAATGAAGGACCTTGGAGAAGCTGCTTACATATTAGGCATCAAGATCTATAGAGATAGATCGAGACGCCTCATAGGTCTTTCACAAAGCACATACCTTGGTAAGATATTGAAGAAGTTCAATATGGATCAGTCCAAGAAGGGGTTCTTGCCTGTATTGCAGGGTGTGAGATTGAGCACAGCTCAATGCCCGACCACGGTAGAAGATAGAGAAAAGATGAGTGTCATCCCCTATGCCTCGGCCATAGGGTCTATTATGTATGCCATGCTGTGTACCAGACCTGATGTAAACCTTGCCGTAAGTTTGGTAGGAAGGTACCAAAGTAATCCAGGCATGGAACACTGGACAGTGGTCAAGAACATCCTGAAGTACCTAAAAAGGACTAAGGATATGGTTCTCATTTATGGAGGTGACGAAGAGCTCGTCGTAAAGGGTTACGTCGATGCTAGCTTCGACACGGATCTGGATGACTCTAAGTCACAAACCGGATACGTGTATATTTTGAATGGTGGGGCATTCAGCTGGTGCAGTTGCAAGCAAAGCGTCGTGGCGGGATCTACATGTGAAGCGGAGTACATGGCAGCCTCGGAGGGAGCACATGAAGCAATCTGTATGAAGGAGTTCATTGCCGACCTAGGAGTTATTCCCAATGCATCGGGGCCGATGACTCTCTTCTGTGACAACACTGGAGCTATTGCCCTTGCCAAGGAGCCCAGGTTTCACAAGAAGACCAGGCACATCAAGCGTCGCTTCAACTCCATTCGTGAAAATGTTCAAAATGGAGACATAGATATTTGTAAAGCGCATACGGATTTGAATGTCGCAGATCCGTTGACTAAACCTCTTCCACGGGCGAAACATGATCAACACCAGAACTCTATGGGTGTACGATTCATCACAATGTAACTAGATTATTGACTCTAGTGCAAGTGGGAGACTGTTGGAAATATGCCCTAGAGGCAATAATAAAATGGTTATTATAATTTTTCCTTGTCCATGATAATTATCTATTGTTCATGCTATAATTGTGTTATCCGGAAATCGTAATACATGTGTGAACACATAGACCATAACATGTCCCTAGTGAGCCTCTAGTTGACTAGCTCGTTGATCAATAGATGGTTACGGTTTCCTGACCATGGACATTGGATGTCATTGATAACGGGATCACATCATTAGAAGAATGATGTGATGGACAAGACCCAATCCTAAGCATAGCACCAGATCGTGTAGTTCGTTTGCTAAAGCTTTTCTAATGTCAAGTATCATTTCCTTAGACCATGAGATCGTGCAACTCCCGGATACCGTAGGAATGCATTGGGTGTACCAAACGTCACAACGTAACTGGGTGGCTATAAAGGTGCACTACAGGTATCTCCGAAAGTGTCTGTTGGTTTGGCACGGATCGAGACTGGGATTTGTCACTCCGTATGACGGAGAGGTATCTTTGGGCCCACTCGGTAATGCATCATCATAATGAGCTCAATATGTGACTAAGTAGTTGGTCACGGGATCATGCATTATGGAGCGAGTAAAGTGACTTGCCGGTAACGAGATTGAACGAGGTATTTGGATACTGACGATCGAATCTCGGGCAAGTAACGTACCGATTGACAAAGGGAATTGTATACGGGATTGCTTGAATCCTCGACATCATGGTTCATCCGATGAGATCATCGTGGAACATGTGGGAGCCAACATGGGTATCCAGATCCCGCTGTTGGTTATTGGCTAGAGAGCGGTCTCGGTCATGTCTGCATGATTCCCGAACCCGTAGGGTCTACACACTTAAGGTTCGATGACGCTAAGGTTATAAGGAAGATTTTTATGTGATTACCGAATGTTGTTCGAAGTCCCGGATGAGATCCCGGATGTCACGAGGAGTTCCGGAATGGTCCGGAGGTGAAGATTTATATATGGGAAGTCATCATACGGTCACCGAAAATATTCGGGGGTATACCAGTATTGTACCGGGACCATCGGAGGGGTTCCGGGGGTCCACCGGGAGGGTCCACCTGCCCCGGAGGGCCTTATGGGCTGTAGGTGGAAGGGAACCAGCCCCTAAGTATGCTGGGCGCCATCCCCCCTAGGGCCCATGCGCCTAGGGTTGGGGGGAACCCTAAAGGGGGCGCCCCCTTGCTTGGGGGGCAAGCCCCCTCCCCCTTGGCCGCCCCCCCCCCCTCTAGATCTCATCTAGAGGGGCCGGCCCCCTTCCCCCTTCTCCCTATAAATAGAGGGGTGGAGGGAGGGTTGCAGCACCACATCCAAGGCACAGCCCCTCCCCTCCGCAACACCTCTCCTCCTCCGCGTGAGCTTGGCGAAGCCCTGCCGGAGAACTGCCACTCCATCACCACCACGCCGTCGTGCTGCTGTTGGAGCCCTCTTCCTCAACCTCTCCCTCCTCCTTGCTGGATCAAGGTGCGGGAGACGTCACCAGGCTGCACGTGTGTTGAACGCGGAGGTGCCGTTGTTCGGCGCTAGGATCGGAATCCACCGCGATCTGAATCGCTACGAGTACGACTCCCTCATCCGTGTTCTTGCAACGCTTCCGTCTCGCGATCTTCAAAGGTATGAAGATGCACTCCTCTCTCTCGTTGCTAGTAAACTCCATAGATTGGTCCTGGTGATGCGTGGAAAAAATTTAATTTCTGCAACGGTCCCCAACAGTCCATGCCTCACTCCCGCCCCTCTTTTCATCGATCTCGTACTCCCACACTCCTTCCTCCTCGATATAGTATCCCTCTCACACCACCTCCTAGCTGCATCCCTTTCTCTCTATCCTTCTCTCCGGGCCTTATTTGCTTCTAACACATACATGCATGTATACCGATCGATCTCCCTACATATATCTAGGTCAACTTTAACTATTTTTCCCAGCCATCAATCGACGTACCTCACAAGTTATGTCTCTCCTTTCTTTGATTGATCTTCCTATGTAGTTACGTCTGCTTACCACAGCCATATCTTCCCCCCTCATCATTTGTGCATGCCTCCTGACCCGTCTCTCACACGCACGTGCAAAGACAGGCAGGCATCCCCTCTCTTATTGATATTGCAGGTGTGCCCTCCATTTGTCTAGTAAGCCTCTCCCACCATTTGTTAGAAGCAACTCCACCACCAACCCCTCTGACACTCTAGCTGTGTCTCTCTCCCAACCTTATTACTCTCCTACACATATGCATGGATGTCGATCGATCTCCCTCAATAGATAAGGTAGGTCTCTCTCCTCCTCCACACATATACCAGCCATTGTACCTCTATAGTTAGGTCTCTCCCCCTACCCCCCCCCCCACACACACCGATAGTCGAGCGTTGTAGGTAGGTATCCATGCCAGAGAGACAAACCGCACATGTCCCCTCTCACGTTCTAGTAGGCCCGCCATCCTATATCTTTGACGTGGGCACACACAAATTCGATGTCACTCTTTATCGATCGCGCGCGCACACACACACACACATCATCCCTCTCTTCGATTCTATGGATACCTCACGCCGATGATACCTCCACTCTCTTCTCGTGGATCGCCCCCTCTATATATATGATATTCCAGGCCTCTATTTCACACACATTGCATATATTACATTTTTTGATTGAAATATCAACGACACATATTCCCTGTCTATCTCTCAACCCCCCCCCAAAACACTCACGACCCACACACTATATCTCTCTAAGTTTGTATCTCTCTCACACAGCCCCACGTAGGTGGTGTATGTACACGAAGAGAATAGGTGCACGTACTCACGCTTCATGCCCAGCCACACCCGCGCGGGTACACGGTGGAGCCCATCTCTGTACGAAATGGCAGCCCACGTGCTAATTTGAGTGCGTGTAGCGGTTGTTTACCTACGGAGGTCGTGTACCACACGTGCACGAAACAAAGTTCAACTTGATGAGTTGGCGTGTTATTTTTAAATAAAGTTATATCGCTCAATGGCACGTACACATAATATAAAACGATTTTTATGGAGAAAAAGGTAGTCCGCACCACTATATGCAATGGAGCCTGCCTGTCGGGGTTTGTCTCTCTTCAGAGTATCTCACACAAGGCGGCGGTGGCCTCTCTCTCACCATTGGTCACTGATCCGGCCGCATCCCGTCTACCGGCGGAAAGGGACGATGTGCATCATTTCTCCGTTCGACGGCGCCGAGGCAGCACGTCCTGATCTGCGGTACCCACAGTTCCCTCTGACCAAGCTCCGGCGCGGTAGGGCCTACGCCACTTGCTCGCTGCCGTAGTATGGGCAGATCCCGCCCGCTGCCGTTCTCCTAGTTACACCCCGACGACCCCCCTCCGGTCATGCTCCACTTCACGTCTTCCCACTTCGCTTCATGTGGAAAATCTTGCATGTGGATCTTCCATAGTTCTTTGAGCAAAACGTAGCTCGTCCGGCGTACTTTCCATATTGCAATCTCGTCCTCACACCGTTTTAGACAAACACAACCGTGTTGTTATCTTCCCTTAGGACAAGGAATATGCTTCCTTTTTTCGTCGTATGTGTCATCAATTGTTATTGGCAGGTAATTGTTTCCTTTCTACCTCTTTTTTGCAAACAGGGCTATCCATTTAACCTTGTTGCTATTGCACCCTTTTGGTGAACTTCACAAATCACATTTTTTCATAAGTGTTTTACGCAGTTGTACTAAAATGTCACATGGGCAACGTCTCTACATTTTAGTGCGAGTGCACAAAGGGAGATTGGTTTTGCTCTATCCTCCTCATCCAACTCCCAGCCTAATCTTCTCCAACTATTTGCTTAATCTTCTCCAACTAGTTAGTCTAAAGAGAGGCTGCAAAGGTGACCGACTTCTATTTGTGTGTTTATTGTTTCATCAACATTCCTCTATTATTGTAGTCACACTTAATATCTTTGGAACAGGGACGCTCAGCTCTATTTTAGTGGAACTGCACAAAATGATCAGAACGTTGCATGCTCCAGACAGCTACTTTTTCTCCCAACATGCTTGTTGATTTAGACCGAGCTGGGGGGGAAGTTGCTACCGATGAAAGCATGGATCAATTTTAATTTAACACCTTCTCACAACTTTGTCTTCAGTTGTGATGTAAATATTAGCTCTGATCTACTAATCATTGAGATGCATTAGCAAGGAAGTTAGTTTATTTATTTTTTTCCGAAAGAGCATGGATGGCAAGACACACGAAACAAAAGCTGAAACCTCAGAGCATTGTACAATTTCATGTCGCTGGAAAATTATTTGTATAGTACATCAATTATGTAAACAAATGCCGGAAGCCTCTTCAGCATCCGGGTCCATGTGCCATGCACAAAGTTATACTTCCTCCGTTCCTAAATATTCGTATTTTTAGAAATTTCAAATGGACATATTTTAGAGTGAAGATTCACTCATTTTGCTTTGTATGTAGTCACTTGTTGAAATATCTAGAAAGACAAATACTCCGTAGTATTTAAGAACGGAGGGAGTAGTGCACAACCGCATGGGAGACTCAGCCTGGTCGTTGTGCGGCACTAATAGTGAGTAATGAGCAGTCAAATCGTAAGCCCCACCTTTCCCACTGTAAGTTGCTCGGAAGAAGCAACCATCAATACGCTTTTCTTTGAATCCACTCATACTACTCCCTCCGTCACTGTTTATAGAGCGCGCTTCAACAATTTCTGGACCAAGGGGGCTAGCGATCGGCCTGAAAAATAGCATTGGTAGTTATAGCACGGCGTCTATTACTAGAGGAAATAATGCGTACACACATGCATGCAGTGCTTCCACCCCAGGTACACACATGCATGCACTTACTCCACTCCGCGTACACACCTAGTACATCCAGAGAAAATTGTGGACTTGATTGCGGTTACCACACCCTAATTAATTGAGCATTAAACCAAACGGGTCTAAAGTCTCTCTAGTGGTGGAAATGCATGGAGAGAAATGCATGAAAATGAAGCGCGCCCTGTAAACTGTGACGGAGGGAGGAGTAGTATGAAGGTGCAAAACCAAGTACGCGTATGGCCAGTCGGTCAACGCACTTCCTCTTGGCATATCACTGACATGTGGAACCGGAGTGTGAGCAAACCGATCTCAATTGACGGCAAAATGGCCAACCCGTCGTTCCTTGAGAGAGACGAGGAGCGAGAACACACAGAAAGAATTGCATGGAGGCCAAGATATATTCGACCATGGTTGATCGATATCATTACATGTTTGATGTTTTTAGTACTACTATTGGGCTGCCGTTTTCCACACTTCAGTTCTCCCGAATAAATGTGTACTTTATCAGAGATTAAAATAAAATAAGAGTACAGACGCTCCACCATGCAGTTCTAGTAGTAGTACTACTCGTACTACTAAACCTTGCGCTTGGCTCTTCGCCTCTTCGTGAAGTCGAACAATGATGGTACTATAATGTATGCCTCGGGCAATCTGACACCGAATGAACTACTGCATGTCCACCACCTGGGCGAGGGTAGGTTGCATTAGTCAAAAGCTTCTCCTCGTCCTGCGAGCCACCAGGCTTGAGGTATATGGAGTGGGCGTAAGCGAGCTTCACCTTGTCCTGCAAGCTTCTCCTCGTTCTGCGAGTTCACGAGACACACCAAAAAGTAGTGCTAGTCCATACTCCCTCCTTTCCGGTTAATATGGCTTAATATTTTTGCGAGTAAATGAGAGAGCTTTATTCATATATAAGCATTCTTAGGACGATCAACCAAGAGACTGGTCACTAGGAAGCGAGGTACCCGCAAAAAAAGAGAAGGAAGCGAGGTGTTTCATCAAGCCAGCTCTCGGTCACATTCAAAGTGCAGCAATCACGGTTCGCACAAAGATGCGCCGCAAGGTTTGCTGACCTGTTTACATGCTGAATAACAAAAAAAGAGAAAATATTACTGAGTACTCCTATTTGCAACAGGATATGAGCCAGAATTAAGCGAGAATTGTGGCGAGTGTTCCATGCAATCAACTTCCATTATCACATACGAGAACCCTCGAAGAGAACCAAATGTGTTGAATATTGCTTTATCACATTTTAAAATAAAATAAGAGTCCAGACGCTCCACCATCCAGTTCCTAGTAGTAGTACATACCTCGATAGTAGTAGTACTAGTACTAGCAAACTTTGCTCTTGGCTGTTCGCCTCTTCGGGAAGTGGAACAATAATGGTACTAGTATAGTGTATGCTTCTGGCAATCTGACACCAAATTAGCTGTTGCACGTCCACCGCCTGAGCGAGGGAGAGCTTGCATTAGTCAAAAGTTTCTCCTTGTCCCGCGAGCCACTGTGCGCAAGCTTCTCTTGTCCTGCAAGCTTCTCCTCGTTCGGCAAGTTAACGGGACAAAGTAATGCTAATCCATACTACCTCCTTTCCGTTTAATATGGATTAATTTGAAGCAAGATAAATACACTGTCTGTCACTGTATATTTGTAAAAAAACGGTCAATGGACTTCATAATACGCTCATTGCACTCAATATATACATTTTCTAGTGTTTATACGGTCACTAGCTCACCCTGGCTGAGTATGTGTGTGCATGCACGTGTAGGTTGAGCACTTGAGCGTTACCGTGTGTGTTTGCTACCTCTTGAGCATGCATTGGTTTTCCCTTGAAGAGGAAAGGGTGATGCAGCAAAGTAGCATAAGTATTTCCCTCAGTTTTGAGAACCAAGGTATCAATCCAGTAGGAGACTATACGCAAGTCCCTCGTACCTGCACAAACAATCAAGAATCTTGCAACCAACACGATAAAGGGGTTGTCAATCCCTTCACGGCCACTTGCAAAAGTGAGATCTGATAAAGATAATAAGATAAATATTTTTGGTATTTTTGTTGTATAGATTGAAAAGTAAAGATTGCAAAAATAAACGGCGACAGAAATAGCTTGTTGACGGGAGATTAATATGATGGAAGATAGACCCCGGGGCCATAGGTTTCACTAGTGGCTTCTCTCAAGATAGCATAATTTACGGTGGGTGAAGAAATTACTGTCGAGCAATTGATAGAAAAGTGCATAGTTATGAGAATATCTAGGCATGATAATGTATATAAACATCACGTCCGTGACAAGTAGACCGAAACGATTATGCATCTACTACTATTACTCCACACATCAACAGCTATCCAGCATGCATCTAGAGTATTAAGTTCATAAGAACAGAGTAACGCATTAGGCAAGATGACTTGATGTAGAGGGATAAACTCAAGCAATATGATGTAGAGGGATATACTTAAGCAGTATTGAGATCCAAAGAGAGAGAAGAAGCCATCTAGCTAATAACTATGGACCCGAAGGTGTGTGGTAAACTACTCACACATCATCGGATAGGCTATGGTGTTGATGTAGAAGCCCTCCGTGATCGATTCGCCCTCCGGCGGAGCGCCGGAAAAGGCCCCAAGTTGGGATCTCACGGGTACAGAAGATTGCGGCAGTGGAAATAGGGTTTTGTGGTGCTCTTGGATGTTTTCAGGGTATATGAGTATACATAGGCGAAAGAAGTAGGTCGGTGGAGCCAGGAGGGGCCCACGAGGGTGGGGGCGCGCCTACCCCCCTGGGCGCGCCTCCCAACCTCGTGGCCGCCTCATTGCTTCCTTGACGTCCACTCCAAGTCTCCTGTATTGTGTTTGTTCCAAAAACGATCCTCGCGAAGGTTTCATTCCGTTTGGATTCCGTTTGATATTCCTTTTTTGCAAAACACTGAAATAGGCAAAAAAACAACAATTTCACTGGGCCTTCGGTTAATAGGTTAGTCCCAAAAATAATATAAAAGTGCATAATAAAGCCCATTAAACATCTAAAACAGATAATATAATAGCATGGAACAGTCAAAAATTATAGATACGTTGGAGACGTATCAGTGTTCCGTCGTGTGCTCGGACATGCAAGCATTAGGGTGTCACACGCGTTTTTGCATCCATGTATACATGTGACTGTTGCATGCATGCACGAGGTTGTAGTCCCTCACATTCACATGTTCATAAGTCAATGCTTTGTCAAAATGTTGCATGCAAGGTTTAATCATCCGTTGTTCACGCATGCATTCCTGATATTAATACGTTGGTAAACACAATTTATTGAGGAAAATGAGCCCAAGAATTGAGTACAAAGGGGACCAATAAGCCAGGATGGAGGGAGTACTAGTAGTGAACCGGAAGGAGGGAGTAGGTACTAGTAGTAGTACTACGTAACAACGTGTGGTAACAAAATTCCTCTAAGCGCATCATGTCTACGTGTCATGCAAGAAAATAGAGATAAGTACAAGTGAGACTCAGGAACGGTCATACACATAGGGGGAGTACGTGTAGGGGCCACTCAGGAGCAGTCAAATCACACAGCAAGTTAGTTGAAAGAAGCAACCATCATTTCACTCTTCAATGACACGTACGCAATATAAAATGGTCGATATGGAGAGAAAAAGAAAACCGCTCCACTATATATACACTAGCAGGAACCTAAGCTACAAGCCTGCTTGCTTGGGTTGCTCTCTTCACAAGCATAGAACAACGGTGGCCACACCACTGGTCACAGTTCCGGCCTGATCCCGCCACTGGGTGGAAGGGGACGATGTTCTGCATAGACGCGGTCGACAGCAGCGAGGGAGAAAACCCACTGTTGGTGTGTCCCGATGGGGGTTCCCCGCGGTATGGGCTGATGCCGCCTCCCAACCTCCCTTCTAGCTACAGCCCGACGTCCCAGGTACAACTTCCTTTTGGAGCCGGCTTGATCCACTGCCGCAGCTACCCACGTTGCTCCATCTCCATGTGGATCTTTCTGTACTTCTATCGGCTTCTATTTGTGATGAGTTTATGTCTCATGAACTAGTGTCAGTACTATTATTCTAGTCACACTTCTTCAATGTATGTGCCAACAGGGATGCTCAGCTCGATTCTAGTGGAACTGCACAAAAGCATCGTATAATCCGAGGGTGTCAGCCGTCTTTCCTTCGACAGGTTCTACCTAGCCAGGAAATTAAATCCTGTTTAGGGTTCTGGGTTTATGTCGTAGGGACGCCATCAGTAGTTTTTTTGTACACACTCTCACAACTTTTGTCTTTAGTTGTGAAGTAAATGTTGGCTATGATCTGTGAATCATTGAGATGCATCAGCATGCGTGTTAGTTTTCCTTTGTATTTGATGGAATGTTGTAACGGGGCAACCTTGGAGTAGGAATGAAAATGCAGTGGAAAGTTTCCGTTTTTTCAGAGAAAAAATGGAAACGGAGAAAACCCAACGTTTCGTTTCATTGGATCGTGCCCTCGAGCAAAATCAATGTTTAAATCACATCTGTCACGTTCGTGTCTCACCCTCCTCCACGGCTCCACCCCACACGGTCGCTTGGCATGCCACTCACCGCAAACCTAGTATACGATAACTTTCCCGCCTGCTTGTCGATGGATCACGCCATGGAGTACTAGCACTACTGGAAGAGATTGACAAGGAGGGGGAGGATATCTAGCTGTAGCACGGACTCCCGAGAACTTTTTACATGCATGTTGTGGCCGGCTATTGGGACCTTTGAACGCGGAGCAGTCGCGTGCACCGGAAAGTGGCACGGGCGACGCTCCCTCGGCTGGCGCGCCGCTTCAATGCTGGCGCCAGTGAGAGGTCGCGTCCGCTCTGGCCGGGTATGAATGTGGCACTGACCGTTTCGGGCGGGAAGGATGCGCGGGTGATGAAGAGGGTTCAGGTTGGTCAGGAGCGGGCGTGGCAGCGGTCCGGACGCTCGCAAACAAGAGATGTTGTACGTTAATATTGCTGCGTATATAATTAACAACGTAAATAATGTGCCAGTTGCACAAACATGATTGGAGATGGAGATGGAATTTTATGTAAACACGGATATGCATGTCTATGTCTATGTGTGTGTGCGCGAGAATATCGCGACCTGGAAGCGGGGGCTTGTTTTTGATCGAGTTTTCTTTCTTGGTATGTTAAAAAAATTGTCCACCAGTTTTCGTTTCCTTTTTCCCGGAACGCGCGTATTCTATTTAAAACCACTGCTATGGAGAGATTTTTTTACTCCATTGTATATATAGCCTCTTGTTTGATAGGTTTTCTCGCGTCTCGCTCTCTCACCCTCTCCATATCTAAACAAGATGACAGTGTCCACTCTATCTCTCTCCTCACCGGTGGTCACAGATCCGGCCGAATCCCGTCCGCTGTGGGAGGTGAGGAGGTGCAGCATTGACATTGTCGCCGTCGATGATGGAGGAAGCCGATGCGCACCGTCCTCTTGGAGACGGCGTTTGGCGCGGACGAAGGTCCTCCGCGCCCTTGTTCGTTGCCGTCGTGTGGGCAGATCCCGCCCACCCGCCTAAGCGACATTTCGCCCACCTGAAGTATAACTTCTTTTGGATTTCATGCTTCATTGTACTGGTCCAGCTCCCCAGGTCGCTGCATGCGGGTTTTCTTCTATGCCACTACTCTCCAGCTCCCCATGTACAATAGCTAGGGTTCGTCGGCTGGTCCAACATCACCTATTTTTTACTATTATAGAGGAAATGCCACTCGAAAAGTTGTTCTGGTTTATGCCTCGGTAGAGGTATACATGTTGTTTCGACAAAAAGTACATGGTGGTTGTGCGGTCATTGTCCATATGCTCCTATTGTTGCTGCTAATCTAATACTATCACTCGTTAAATGAAGAAATGCTTTTTTTCTTGGGTATCCTGGTTTAGTTCCCATCAAGATAATCATGATGCTTCTGTTTGTTTGTGTACTTTTCATTAATTCTTATTGACAGTTGAGATGTTGCTGTTAATCTTGTACCACTGCCAAAACAAAGTAACAACACTATATCCCTTTTTTATATTTTTGCAAACAGCGATGCGTATCTCCATACCCGGGCATGTCTTCCTCAATTTTAGTGGAACTGCACAAAATTGGATGGCCATTGTTGTTCCGCCTCACTGTCCTCTGCCGCGTGGTTCTTCCTTCCTCGAGCTTGATTACCGAGAAGAAACATACCACAGTGAGGATTTGTCGAAGTTCATTGGTGCCTCACCCAAACTTGATGCCAAATGGATGATGCATCACCACAATGACCTATTGATGCTCATGGTTGCACCTCATGGTTGCGTCGGCTGGTGAAGCTGGTCGATTTTCAACGAAAAATAAGTTGTTTTCCATCAATGCTCTTTGCTTGTTACCCACAAAGATGATATCCTTCATCAGTTCACCTTGGTTGCGTTGGAGACGCAGTCGTCTTTCACGTTGGTGCAATTTTATCACACAATTGGCTATGAACCAAATGTTTCCTCGAAGAAGGATCGCCGTTGCTACTAAGAGCATAAGTTTTGTATTGATTTCTAAGCCTTCTCACAACTTTGTCTCCAGCTCCCTTGTAATTTTATTTGTCCATCTATTAACTAAATATGTGGTCAGACTTTGACTAAAAAAATGGTGTGGACTAAAAACCCGGATGGACGTAGTAGCCCTCCATTTTTATTTACTCTGCATATTAGATTTGACTGAAGTCAAACTTTGTAAAGTTCGACCAAGTTTAGGCCGAACACAACAAACATAATTATTGGGAGAGGGCAAACTGTACATACTCTCAAACCTTTCCGAGAATTGAAATTAAAATTCTTTATTTGTACACACTCGCACACGTTTCCAATAATTTGGCGCATGTGTGGTTGTTCACTTAATGGAGGGTAGTGTACCGCACGTGAAGGATAGGAAGTGCGACCAGGACGCGTGGATCGTTAGTTCATCGTAAGTAATTTTCTTCACTGGTACGTTAAATAAAGAGTTTCGTTTCGTACTTACACAATTTAAAACGATTGTTATGGAGAGAAAAAGAAACCACTCCACTATATATTAGTAGTATACACGAGTACTATATAAGTACTATATAAGCTGGAGCCTCAGCGCTTGTTCGCTAGGGTTTGCGCTCTCCACACTCTCGCCGCACTACACATATATATATACATGTTGGAGGCTCAAGGTTCCTTTGCTAGGGTTTGCTATATTCACAGTCTCTCACCCTCTTCACCAGATCTAAACAAGACTGTGTTGGCCTCTGTCTCTCTTTCCCCCCTCACAGCTGGTGAAGGACTCATCCGGATCCTGTCGCACCGGGAAGGGGAGGAGGTGCAGCGTTCACTCTATCGCCTTCGATGAGGGAGGCAATCCACTGCTGGCTGCGTTGTTCTCTTTCACCCAGCGCCTGTGCGGGAGGGCCGCCAACCCTTTCTTCCTTGCTGCAGTACATAGTGTGGACAGATTCGGCCTCCCACCGCATGCCTAGCCACATCCCGACGACCCTAAGGTATAACTTTCTTTGAAACCGTCATTGCTCTAGCTGCATGCGAATCTTTTTCGATTCTATAGTCGAATCTAGGTCTTGGTTCAAAGAGGAATGAAGGGTGTAGTGGGGTGGAGCATGAATCTAGGACGTGGTTCAATGAGGAAAGGAGGGAGGGGAAGTAGTATAGATTGGCTAGCCGCTTTGTTGGTCGAAAAGGGAAAAAGGGGGTAACCCAGTACACACATCTGTAAGGAACCGATCTCTTTGCTGGAAAAGGAAAGAAACTGGGGGGTCGGGTAGTTTGTGCAGGACTAGATTTGCTGCCCTCACAAAGGAAAAAGGTTCAAAGAGAACAAATATGGGACCAACGCAGATATGCTGCTTGGCAACATACTCTACATCACCCATTTATACGTGTGGACGCACATGGTGCTGGCATGTCCCATGTCCCATACAACTATTTTGCTGTTGTTAATCTAAGAATGCCGCTGGAAAATTGAAGCAATGCCACTGTTAAAAGTAAATTACATTTTTAATGAATGTTGTTTTTAGAGAATGTCTCTGTTAATATGAATCAATGCAACCGTTTTAGAAATGCTACTGTCCTACTTTTTTCCATCAAGATAAGTTAGATGCTTCTTTTTGTCGCTGTATGTTTCCTTTTTGCTTCCTTTATTGGCCAGTAATTGTTTCCTTTTTGCCTCTGTTAAAACATGGATATCTATTCAACTTGTTGCTATAGCGAACTTAAAATGTCACACCGGCGACTTTGCTTGATTTCAGTGCAACTGCACAAAACGAGATTGGATTTCCTATTTGTGTTGGCAGATTCATACGTGATCTTGTCTGCGTCATGAAAGGTTGGTACCTGCCTTCATCCACATGATCATGCAGTGTGCTTTGAGATGCTGTGCTACTTGTATTGGTACTGTTTTAAATAAATGTTGAATTGAAGCTATTGAATTGCTGTCTTTTCCCATTAAGTAGTGAACAAAAATTGGACCAACCCAGACATGATGCTTTTTGCACTGTTACAACAAACTCTGCATCACCCCCTTTATAAGTAGATGGAAGCACATGGTGTTGTTGCACACACTCTCCCATGGAATTGTTTATGCTTTTTGTTAATCTAATGCCGTTGGTAAAATTAAGCAATGCCACTCTCAAAATTAACTACTGAATCTTATTTCAAAACTGCAACACTTGTTAGGGATCGGCGGGAGTACCATTTCTGTTAGGGATCGGCCGGAGTACATGTTTAAGAAATGTATTGTTGAGATAATGTCTCTGCTATTATATATCAGTTACAGTATTTTACAAATGGTACTATCCTCCTTTCACTAGTACGCGTCGGTGCTATACAAATGGTTTTTAACCCCTTTCTGCGACGGCATTTGGAACCGTCGCCAAGTGAGTGTGGGCGATAGGGGGTCCTTCCCACATGACCCAGAAATTGGCGGGGATAGGCCCTCCTGGGACACCAAATGAGCTCATGTGCGATCGGGTGAGGCATCGAAACCCAACCTTTCCGTAGGTATGTACATCCCACACGGTGAATCCTAGAAAAACATTTCCGTAGGTATGTATATCACACATGGTCAATCCAAGGAATACGTTTCCGTTCTTATGTACATCCCACACAATCAATCCAGGGAAAACGTTTCCGTTCGTATGTACATCCCACACAGTTTTATGTATATGCTCATGTGTGAAAGGTGTAACTATCACACACGCTCTACCTTGGTTAACTATTTTCTTTCATGAACTACATGACACATGATTTGATGTAGAAAACTGTGTGGCATTGGGCTATCCATCACAAGCGCTTTTACTGCCAGAACCGTTCGCAAAGTTCCATGACCGTCTGTTCTCTTTTTATGTTTGCCTTAATTTATTATTCGAATTTGAAATTTTGAAATATGAAACATGCAATTCAAATTCTCAGCACAATGGTTCAACAACGAATCCATAAATAAAATTTCCAGTACAATATGTTCAGTAATTACAGGATTAGGCAGCAATTAACTATGATGAACCACAATATTTAAAGGCGGTAAAGGTGAAGACACAAGTTTAAATCATTTTGACTACCGACGGTGTTTAAGAAGCGGAATGCCCATAATGTGCCTTCCTAGATGCCATAGGCAGGAACCACTTTTGTCCAACCCCTTGTGACGATCGCACGCCCATCCTTCACCGCCTTCAGGAAGACTTCAAGAGCATTATCATGGTAGCATGAATTATATACTTTAACCTTAGTTGCCTCCACTCCGATCATGTAGTTTGCATGGTAATCATCAGTAAATAGCTTCGGAAACCCTAAAAGGAGAAAAAATATCTTATACTGAGGTCTAATAGAGTAACTTGTTGTGGGCAGGGGGAAAAGGCAACACATTACTTACCATCCTAAAGTTCACTATTGTCTTCAACAAAGTGTAAATAAAGAGCTTAATTCCAATCACCCATTTCTTTCCCCTAACAATCTTTCTTAGTTTCCTCACTTGACGCTTGTTCATGCATATCTCATTGCCCCATACGCAAAAGGGATAGAAGTGTGGATCAGTACCGCTCATATATGTACCTACAAGCAACCAGTAAATGTTAGAAGCTAAACTGAGATTGCACAAATGATGTAAAATACAACTACCTATGTTCCTAAGTACAAGTATTTTTTTGAGATTTCAATATGAACTACATATGGATGTATATAGAATTATAGATATAGTTTAGATTAGGATCTAGATTCACTCATTTTGCTCCTGGTGTAGTCTATATTGGAATCTGTAAAAATAATTATATTTAGGAATAGATGGTGTATAAGACATGGGATACAACTAACCTCGACGGCAAACAACAGCATCGCCCATTGTAGCCCTGTGTAAGTACATGGAAAGCCAATGTTAACTACAACAGAGTTAACATCCACCAGAAATAGCAAATGGTAATAAAACGGCGGCATTTGTAGTGATATCTTCATTGCAAAAGAGTAGCACGGTAGCAAAGGGACGGATTAAAAAATGGATACAACTATTAATTGCAACAGGCTTAACAACATCCTAATTCATGTTTTGTAAGTTTGTAGCCAGTGAAATACAACTCTTTAAAAATGGAGACAACTGTTAATTGCAACAGGCTTAATGGCCATTGAAACCGGTACTGATAAAAATGCAACTAGCAGAGTTAAACATCACAGGGCAGGTGCTGCCAGAGCAGATAATGGCCCAGTTGTCTATAAAAAGGTAGGGAAAATAGCTAAAAAGTGTTAGGCATGTTTACTACAACATGCTTAATACATCGACCATACAAAACATAGCCATTAATTGCAACTCGTATTGGTAAGATTGAACTGGTGAGTACATACTTGGTAAGTCCTGAGAGGTAGTTGCTGGGGCACTTCATCTTGGCCAGAGCCCGCCCAAAGTAAGTGGCGGCGGAGGCGAGCTGTTCCTCCGGGTCGAACTGTGGATCATTGCCACTGACATGTGTACCTACAGGCAACCATTAAATGGTAGAAGTTAAACTGCAATTGCACAAATGATGTGAAATACTGTAAGACATGGGATGCAGCTAACCTCGACAACAAACAACAGCATCGGCCGTTATGACCCTGCGTAAGTACATGGACATGCATGTCAGGTAGAACAGGGTTAGCATCCACCAAAAATAGCAAATGGGCGGCATCTCTAGTATATCTTCATTGCGGAGAGTAGCATGGTAGAAAATGGACAGATTAAAAAAATTGATACAACTGTTAATTGCAACAGGCTTAACAGCATCCTAAGTCGTGTTTTGTAAGTTTGTAGCCATTGAAATACAACTATTTAAAAATGGTTTCAACTGTTAATTGCAACAGGCTTAATAGACATTGAAACCGGTACTGATAAAAATGCAATTGGCATAGTTAAACATCACAAGGCAGGTGCTGCCAGAGCAGAGAATGGCCCAGATGTCTATAAAAAGGTAGGGAAAATAGCTAAAACGTGTTAGGCATGTTTACTAGAACATGCTTAATACATCGACTGTACAGAACATAGCCATTAATTGCAACTGGTATTGGTAAGATTGAACTGGTGAGTGCATACTTGGTAATTCCTGAGAGGTAGTTGCTGGGGCACTTCATCTTGGCCAGAGCCCGCCCAAAGTCAGCGACGGCGGAGGCGAGCTGTTCCTCCGAGTCAAAGCGTGGATCAGTGCCACTGACATGTGTACCTACAGGCAACCAGTAAATTATGTGAAATACTGTAAGACATGCGATGCAGCTAACCTCGACGGCAAACAACAGCATCGGCCGTTATGACCCTGCGTAAGTACATGGACAGGCATGTTAAGTACAATAGGGTTAGCATCCACTAAAAATAGCAAATGGGCAGCATCTCTAGTGATATCCTGAGTCATGTATTGTAAGTTTGTTGCTGGTATTGGTGAAATTGAGCTGGACATGGTAATATTTGAACATCACATAGTGTGCAATACTGAAATAAACAAGGCACTGACATGCTTAATAAATCAATCGTACAAATCATAGCCATTCCAAGTGGTATTGGTAAGATTTAGCTGATCAGATCTTACATGTTAAGTCCCGGGGGGTAGTCGCTGGGGGACTTCATCTGGGCCAGAGCCTCCACCATGTCGGCGGCGGCGGCGGAGGCGAGGTGTTCCTTCGGGTCAACACGCATAGCGGCCATCGCGCCATGGACCGCCATCAGCTCTTGGCGGTGGGGATTTGGAGGCATGAGGATGTTTTGCACACGCCATTTTAGCAATCAGGCCGGGGCCGTGATAGAGATCGGTGTGTTACCTGACTAGATCTGAGCAGAACGTTGATGTGGTTGAAGCTATGGTTGCGGCGGCGGCGGTTTGAGATGCCGGTATGGGGACGCGCGAGGGGGGGATACTGAGGGTGGGGATGTCATTGGAGGAATAAATTTTGAAATCCCGCGGCTAATGAAAATTTCGCTGTGAAACTTGAAACTTGGGCTGGGGGAAACACACAACGCAGACGAAGCGCGTAAAATACTCATGTGCGAAAAAGGAAGTTGGCAGATCCCGTCTCCAAAAAATGTACATATGTACTTGATTTTTTCGGTCAATGGTACGCCTGGTTTATTAGGAAACATCGCACAAGTAACTCACTTATGGGTCATTAACGCAAAAAAACGCAGACGGGTACGACATAGAAACCGTGTGTTTTGTGATCTTCTAATGATTAACGCAAAACAATGCACACTGGCACACATGCTAATCAACGCTCAAAGCCCTCAAAGGATGCTCTTACCGACATTGTTCGTTAATACTACAAACTTAAAGTACTACTAGTAATTTTCTCTAATACTACAAACTTAAACTACTTCTCACATGCTGCCATCAGGGCATGCTGGCCAGACGCCGGTGTTCTCCTTCCCGGCCTTGTAGGCGGCAGCCCACCGTGCTTCGATCTCCGCCAAGCTCTCCTCACCATGGCGTGCGGCCTCTTTTTCATTGTGGCGGCGGGACTCTCTTTTCTTGACTGCTTTCTGCCTTTTCTGCTCCTTCTGTGCGGCTTTGGCTGCCTCTAGATCCACCACCCATTCGCCCATGGCAGCCTCAAAGTCCGCCCATGTAACTGACTGGCCGCCGGGTGATGAACTCGGCGCGGCGAGATGCCATCGCTTCCTTACCATGTGTGCGGTCACGGGCGGCGAGGAACACGGTGCGGCGGGATGCCATCACTTCCTTACCAGTTACTGTGCACTGCAGTGCCATGGACGATGCCTGGAGAGAGCTCTGGGATGGAGGGGCCGGGCAGCCGTACAGTGCGGTGGTATTCAAGAGTTCAACGACAAACGACAACAGAAATTTAGCTTCCCTTACAATTTTGCTCGTTCATTATCGCACACGGTTCATCTCCGTCGCTTTGGAAACAGTGTGCGTTGAGCCTATTGTGTGTTGGGTTATGATTGGCCGGAACCCCAGCCACGCGGATCGCGCGTGTGCACCGTAGGATGCGCCGCCATCAAACGGCAATCCACGTCCCTCATATCACACACGTGCACCTGTAGCTGGATTGGATTTATATGCGCTAAATGCCTAGAAAATGCACATAATCCCCTAAATATGGTAAATGAGCCCGGAAAAATGCCAAATTTGAACACGGTGATTTGGAGGGTGTATGTTCGTCGTAGAAAGAAACTCCAGGGCAAAGAACGAAGAAAATCTGGATTCCCCTTCAATCTTGGTGATTTCCCTCTCGAAAGCGTGGAACCTCTTTGGTGGTGGTTCGATTTATGAAGGCCGTGCATGACGACATAAGCCAAACCTTCTTTAATTTTTACCAGTGCATGGTGAGGTCATACCATGGCACACCATGCCAGGCGTCATGTTTTTCAAGCATTTATTTCATTTTTTCTATAGTTGATAACCCAATAAACAAACGTTTGTGGTTGACTATTGCCACACATTTCATCGAAATATATGCCTCTTCCTTATAAAAGGCATGAGAATTTACTAAATGGCACGAGCATGGTTTTCCAGGCTGTTCTTGTGCACCCTTTCATGCACCGATTGTTTGAACTTGAATTGTGTGCACTAATGCCTAGGAAATGCACATAATCCCCTAAATATGGCAAATGAACCCGAAAAAGTGCCTATTTTGAACACGGTGATTTGTAGGTTGTATGTTCATTGTAGAATAAAACTCGTGGACAAAGGACAAAGGAAATTTGGATCCCCCTTCAATCTTGGTGATTTCCCCCTCGAAACCATGAAACTTCCTTGGTGATGGTTTGATTTATAAAAGGCGTGGATCACGACATAAGGAAAACATTCTCCAATTTTTACCAGGGCATGGTGAGGCCATACCATGGCACCACGCTAGGCGTCATGTTTTCCAACCATGTGTTTCATTTTTTGTATAGTTATTAACCCAGTAAACGACGCGTTTATGGTTGACTATTGCCACACATTTCCTTGAAATATCTGCCCATTCCTTGTAAAAGGCATGAGAATGTACTAAATAACACGAGCATGGTTTTCTAGACCATTCTTGTGCACCTTTTCATGCACCGATTGTTCGAATTTGAATTATGTCCATTAATGCCTAGAAAATGCACATAATCCCCTAAATATGGTAAATGAGCCCGGAAAAAAGTCAAATTTGAACATGTTGCATTTGATGCGGTATGTTGATCGTTGGAAAAAATTGAATGACAAACTAGGATGGAAATTTGGATGCCCCTTCAATCTTGGGATTTCCCTCTCGAAAGCATGGAACTTCCTCGGTGATGGTTCGATTTATGAAGGGTGTGCATGACAACATTGCATGGTGAGGTCATACCATGGCACCATGCTAGGCGTCATGTTTTTTAAGCATATATTTCATTTTTTCAACAGTTGAAAACCCAACAAACAAACATTTGTGGTTGACTATTGCCACACATTTCATCGAAATATCTGTCCACTCCTTGTAAAAGGCATGAGAATTTACTAAATGACACGAGCATGGTTTTCCAGGCCGTTCTTGTGGACCCTTTCATGCACCGATTGTTTGAACTTGAATTATGTGCATTAATGCCTAGGAATTGCACATAATCCCCTAAATATGGCAAATGAACCCGGAAAAGTGCCAAATTTGAACACGGTGATTTGCAGGTTGTATGTTCATCATAGAAAAAAACTCTTGGACAAAGGACAAAGGAAATTTGGATCCCCCTTCAATCTTGGTGATTTCCCCCTTGAAACTATGAAACTTCCTCGGTGATGGTTTGCTTTATGAAAGGCGTGCATGACGACATGTGGCACCCCGGCTCAGAGAAACGGAACGCCCTGTATTCCAGCCCAGAGATCGAGGAGAAGTCTTCTAGAATACGACACTGCTTAGCATAGAACAAATCAGCTCTTTATTACAATCTATATTGGGTACAAGGGGTTCTGATATAACGGGGAATTACATCGGCACGGCGACACTACGCCTGCAACTGTTGCTCTATGCAAGCAGCAGAACAACTCGAAGCAGCGGGATAACTTCTAGCAGCGGAATAACGACGACGGTGGTGAACTCCACTCCGCAGGGACTCTAGCTGGAATGCTTATCCTAGCTCGCAAACAAGGAATCCACAACAAACAAGCAATCAACTCCGGCATGACCTACAAACTGGCATGACACGCCAGGTCAGTACATTGAATGTACTTGCAAGCTCACAATAACCAAAAGCATTCAAGACAAACAACAACATGGCAATTTCAGGTTAAGCAGGAATTATCATGAGATCATCAGGGTAACATGGCATGAACATCATGATACATCTAGAACAATATGAGCATGGCATGAACATATAAATCTCACGATACTAGCATGCAACATGATGACACTATATGCACCAACTTACTCTAATCGGGTTACCTCGTAACCAATACATGTAGGAACTTACCATCGCAGACATCACACGATAATCTTAGGATCCAATCAAGCTTGGTATTACAATACCGTAGTAATCATACATGACCACAAGGAGCTTGACCTTTCCCCGCGATTCTCGCACAACATCACAAATATCCATCAACTTGGTATCCATGATACCACGGTGATCCTCTCACAATCACAATAAATATCAACCAACTTCTTTTATCATCGAACCAGGGTTGTTATTTAGCACATTATTATTATTACTATTGAGTCACGGTGTGACCGACTACGAACTGGGCCCTTATCCGCGGGCGTGGCTATCGATAGATTTAAACATACACTTTGCAGAGGTTAGCACATTGTACCCACACCACGGAACCCATGGCCTCGCACTCCCATTCGGGTGGACCAAGGGAGTTCCGACAAAACCGATCTACTGCCATGACACCCTCCCGGCCACTTCGACCAACTCCCCTTTGGGCTAAGTCATGGGCGGCCCCATGCCTACCAAAGGCATCAACGGCCACCGTCGTGGCAAAACAAAACGGTCCCAAACGGGGACATGGTATACGAATCACAACAACGGGCACACAAGGCTTATGCCGTCCTACCTAATCAGGGTAGCACCCGAGCATAACCTTCCCCCGTTGGAGGCACTGGCGAGAGGCATGACAATAAACCCAATTAGGACCTTCCCATAAAAGGCAAATGTGGTTGCATTGGTCAGCTCGATATGGTGGCACCATGACTCAGCCAACAGTTGTTCAAGTTCATTTAAGTCCGGTTTAACTTGAATGCAATAAGCTGAGTCATATGAAAATAACATGATGCAACAATAATGCATGATACCAACATAAACATGGATGCAACATAAGCCTTAAGCATAATAACAGTGAATCATTTATCCAGATGAGCATGGCATACTGACGAGCATCACGAGCATAACACTACTCATGGCATAACTACTAGCATCAACAGCATCTATCATGCAAGAACATAACGACAACACTACATGCAAGCATTTAACCAACTGGATGCAAAGGAACATGCATAGCAACGACACTCAGAACAGACGATAGTCATGCACCAAAGACCATCACCAACATCAACACGTACTACTACCAAGCATGAAAGTAATACTTGCAAGACAAATGATAATCGGATGCATCGAGACATAACATGAACGTGAAGATGAAACCATAAGCAGTACCGAAACAACGATAACAGAAGCAGGTAAACAAACAGACCGTTATTTAAGGTTCAAGTTGAAAACCAAGGCTACTACATGGCCATCATGCAAGTGGGTGTTGTGGCTTGCCTGGGGGTGAAGGAGGCTCTGGGAAGAGGTGCGGTGAAGCCGCAGAAAGATTCACCGGAGAAGATTCTCCGTCGGAGGGGGCTGATTAGGGGCAAGGGTAAAATGGTCATTTTCAATATGCCAAACCATAGTGAAAATGTTACCAACAGATAGGGCTCATCGAGACGAAGAAGTAGGCTTTGGATTCACCTCAATCGGAGTTACGAGTGAGAAGTTGTGGCCGTTCACTTTTTAGGCAGAAAAGGGCTAAAACAGTGAACGTTCACAAAATAACCACTTCAGCCGGCGTAGCTGAAAAAGAGAAGGCACATTTTGAGAAATATGTTCTGTTGAAGTGAAGGCATATTCTGAGCAGAACACAAACCGAAGTACGCTTTCATTCACAGAAAACGTAATCTAGCAACTGCGCTTCCACTTAAACACGTCAGCAAAGGCGGGGCCGGGCGCTAGAGTCGCTGACGGGAGGGCCCCACTCCTCTCTCGCTCTCCTCCCTCCTTCTTCCTCCTTTCCTCCCGACGGTAGCGACAGGAGAGGCAAGGCCGGCGGCCCCGACGACAACTGCAGGCACGCCCAGCCACCGCAGGTGGCGTGTGACCTATCCAGACGCTCAGGAGGACAAGCCAGAGCCATTCCCAGCCGTCGAAGACGCCGAGGAGCTCGGGAATGGCCGCAATTGAGCCTGTGGCGGAAGGGTCTTCTGGTGGAGATGAGAACAGGGCTGCAGGGCTCCGGCGGTCGAGTGGAGGAGCTGGGAGGGTCCGCCGGAGCTCGGTGAAGTGACTGGTAGTGGAAGGAGGGGGAATGGGGCTCTGGTCCACCGAAATCGTAGCGAAGCTCGCCGGCGGCCATGGTGGCTATTTGGGGAACAGGGAGCTCCTCGAGCTCGGGCGAGAGGCCCGGCGGGGTCCTAGGAGTGAGGTGGGGGCGATGGAGTGCTCGGGGCTGGCTCTTATATAGGCGGGGCGAGGCGGTTGGCTTGGGTGCCGCCGCTCGTGTCCGGCCGAACTCTGGCGAGGCTCAGCGATCACGGGGAAGGCGCGGGAAGGCGACGAGGGAGGGAACGGACGAGGTGCAGAGGTCACGGAGACAAGGCAGTGCTCGGGGCCGAGAGGAGGAAGAAGACACGGCCGAGGAAGATGACGCGGTCACGTGCTGAAACTATGCGGCGACGGGGACGGCTCACCGAAGAAGAAGAAGGAGGGGGCAAGAGCTCCAGAGAGACGGCGATGACGCGGCGAACACGCTAGACAGGGTCAGGCGATGAGGGGACGAGTGCACAGAGAGGGAGAAGAAGATAGAGGCGCCACAACGCGCGCCTGGCCGGCATGACCCGTGGTCACCGCCTGAGCTGGCGTGCGCGGGGCACACCGATCGGCCAAATCATGTCTGGTGGAAGGACCCCGCTACCCTTAGTCCAAAGGAAGTAACAACATGGTCCAGGGGCAAAGAAGAAAAAAATAGAAGGCTCCAAACCAACTAAACAGCAAGGTGCTTGATGCCTTTTTCAGAAGATTGGTCGGGAGGGTTAGGCTGAGATTTGACTGGGGTTGATCACTCACTAAGGTGAGTAAGATGGCAGGGTTTCAACTCAATAGGAGGGGTTTAGCTAGTAGTTGCTGTAGAAACCACCAGACTGGACAAAAATACAAAACTCGAAGTAGCACCCGCATATCAATTGGGATTGAGCTGAATTTTTGTGTAGATGAGTTATTTGGTCATATGAGAGTGCCATCAACATTTCATGCCATTTGGCCAAGCCAAAATGGTACTTCCTTCATACAGCACCTCTCTGGACAGAATCTTAGGAAAATTCCTAAGGAAAATGGCTAAATCAAATGAGCACAAATTAGGTGGAGATAAGTTATATGGATAGGAGAAGGCTTAGGAAAATTTTCAGACATAATGGAGCAAGATAAAATATACTTGCTTCAGTAACTGAAAATTTGGGCAGAAACAAAGAATTGATGCTCAGCTCACATGGATGCATTGCATGAGTTCAAATCTTTTGGAGAGCTTTGATTTGATGATATGAGGGGCCTTGCAAAATTTCAACTCATTTGAATATGCCTAGCTTGCACTTCCTTCACAATCAATTCCCTCAGACGGGAACTTTGAAAAATTGCTCAAAAATATTTACTAGGCAAATGGAGTTGAATTTTGGCATGAGGCAATTATTTGGACATGGAAAAGATGTACAAGAAGTTTGGGTTCAATTGGGCAAAGATAAATGGCAGTTGCTTCACAAACTGCCATTCAGGATAGAATGGGAAAGGAATTAATTGAGCATGATGAGAAACATGGGCAATGAAATATTTTGCCATATTTGAGGAAGATATAGCCCAAACAATTTATGAGAATTATTTGGGAATTTTGGGAGTGATAGAAATATAGGTTGCTTCACAACCTAGGGCAAAAAGGCTATTCCTTTAATAGAAAAAAAGGAATATTCCCAAGGAAATGAATATTGGGGTTGGTCCAAGATGAAAATGGCAAGGTCTTGGGAAGGGTTTGAGGATGAAAAGCCACTCAGGATAAAAAGAAGAGGGCATGTTCTTCAGTTTCTAGACCACACAGCCACGGAAATAGAAAACTCAAGCAAAAACCTCAGAAAAACAAAGCAAAAAGAAAGGGGCAAAAATTAGGCTGTGGCACAACATTTTTACCAGGGCAGGTTTGGTCATACCATGGCACCACACCAGTTTCATATTTTCCAAGCATGTACTTCATTTTTGTATAGTTGTTAACCCAGTAAACGACACGTTTATGGTTGACTATTCCTACACATTTCCTTGAAATATCCGCCCATTCCTTGTAAAAGGCATGAGAATGTGTTTTCCAAATCGTTCTTGTGCACCTTTTCATGCACCGATTGTTCGAATTTGAATTATGTGCATAATTAATGCCTAGAAAAAGCACATAATTCCCTAAATATGGTAAATGAGTTCAGAAAATGTCAAATTTGAACACGTTGCATTTGAGGCGATATGTTGATCGTTGGAAAAAACTGAATGACAAACTAGGACGGAAATTTGGATTCCCCTTCAATCTTGGTGATTTCCCTCTTGAAAGCATTGAACTTCCTCAGTGATGGTTCGATTTATGAAGGGCGTGCATGACGACATAAATCAAACCTTCTCAGCTTTTAACCAGGGCACGGTGAGGCCATACCATGGCACCATGCCAGGCGTCATGTTTTTCAAGCACATATTTTATTGTTCTATAGTTGATAACCTAGTAAATGACGCGTTTGTGGTTGACTATTGCCATGCATTCCATTGAAATCTTTGCCCATTCCTTGTAAAAGGCTTGAGAAATTACTAAATACCACGAGTATGGTTTTTCAGACCATTCTTGTGCACCTTTTCAAGCACCAGTTGTTTGAATTTGAATTATGTGCATTAATGCCTACAAAATGCACATGATCCCCTAAATATTGTAAATGAACCTGGAAAAGTGTCCAATTTGAACTCGGTTATTAGCACGGTTTATGTTCATCATAGAAAAAAACTCATGGATGAAGGACAAAGGAAATTTGGATTCCCATTCAATATCGGTGATTTATTATCGCACACGATTCCGTCGCCTCTGCGAACCATGTATGTTCACTCACACATGCAAAAGGAAAAAGAAAACCCACGCCCACTTCGTCCCCACTCACTCACCGTGGACTCCTCCGCAACCCTATGCCCTAAGCTCGATGGCTGTTGGTGGCGGGCGTAGGTCGCGCTCCAAACGGCACGGGGTTTCGCCCCTACCGCTTTTCGCCGCCTATCTGCACCGACATTCTAGACTCTGGTCGACTAGGGTTTTCTACAGGATTGGGCCGGGGATTTTTCTCATGGAGAAGGTAATAAACTTAATTAGCAAAATATTCACTCATCTCTTGTCGCAGTTCGTCCGTCCCTGTTAATCAACCGGCAGAAATCATCGTGGAATCATTTTTGTTCTAGCTGATTTGTGGGTGTTCATTCTTGTGTCCACAGTGCGAGCACAAATCGGGCAACTGTGGTCGTGGCTAGTCGGAAACGAAGTTCTATCTCACCATTCCGGATGACTTCAGGGAGCGCTCGGTATGTTCAATCTCAACCTACCATGGTTGGCATGGCCTAAATTTGTGAACATATACCGTCTGTTGCTACATTATCTATATATTTGCATCAAATCTTGGTTACATTATCTATTTTTAATTCTATATTTTTGTACTTTGCTTTCATCTATATATTGATCTGTTCTATCAGTTACTCCCATATTTGCATCTTGCTCTGTTATTTCAATATATCTAATTTACGATCTTAATTTCCATTTCAAGCAGTACATTCCTTTCTTTGCAAGAACAGGAGTAGAAGGAAATCTTGGGCTTTACTTTGCTGATGACTCCCAGGATATCATATTGACAATGCAGCATGGATTTACAATGAAGGTTAGTGAAAACTTGATAAAGATGGTCACTCCTATTTTAATGCGGACCTTTGGATAAAAATGTCTAAGTGTTATGAACTGAAAGCTGGAAATAAAATTCTAGTGCGTGCACCACAGCCTGGTCAAATTAACATGGATGTTTACTTCCCCAGCGTCATCAGCCGATCAAAGTCTGATCGAGGTTAGTGTCCTTTCAACTTTGTCCATGCTGTCATATTACTATTTAATCAACCAATTGTGATATCATATTCTGACTCCGTTCCTAGGCAGTAACAAATTCTATTTACCAATTTATGCACACTATATATCTTCTGCCATGTTCTGAATAAATAATACCATTCCACCTTTTAAGCTGGATATGTTGGATGCATAGTGAATGATCTGTATGCTACTAAGCATACCAAATTTCACTGGAAGGACTTGAAGCATGTCATAAACTTTGTTGATAATCTGACAGAGATAGCACAGCGTATGAACGCTGGATTTTGGATGGGATTAATTAGACCTATGGTGCACACACTGAACAAGACCAATTGTGTGCAGAAAACGCTGGTAAAAGGTCTTATTTTAATGTTGATGCTCACAAACTATATATATCTTCAACGGTATGTTACAATTTTTTTATTCTACATGTCAACAGAAATTGCCCCCTGTAGTAGTTCCTGGATCAATTTCCCGGAGTGGTCGAATTACACTTGTGCCTGCTAATAACGCCAGAGTGATTGCAAGGTACTGCATTTCCCGCAGAAATGGAACCATTCAAATTAACAAGTTCTCGCTTCTCGTGGCAATGCATCCATATTGGAAAATTGGAGACATTGTTCTACTCATGCTCTACCAAGGCACAGGAGGGCTCTTCCTTTTCATTGGCGAGATGCAGAGTCGCCGTGATCAAGCTGCTTCCAGTGGATAGTTGTGGTTGTTGGCCCTCAGCCTCTTAAAATGTGCTAGTTGTTACTATATATGTGAAGTATGTAGATATGGACCATATGGTTATTGGTACTTAGCCTCTTAAAATGTGATAGTTGTTACTAGGTTAAGTATGTAGATATGGACCATATGGTTGTCAAAACCGTGTTACGAAGATCCTCCTTTTGTCGAATAGTGTAACCACTATTTATATGTTACTCAAATGTTGTTACCCAAGTTCATAAATTTTCATGGAAAGTATTAGTATCGTACATAGTTCTTTGAGTTTAACCGTGTGCCCGATGTCCAGAAGGCATTTGCATATTAACTATCCATATTGCAAATTCACACACATGTTAACATAAGGAAACGTATGTGTAACATACTAATCATCACACACGAGTACTCGTAGACACATCGTGTGCGATACTCCTAGCCATCACAAGCAACTAGTTTGCATTTTTCAAAGTTTTTTGTACACACAGAATCGCACACGAAGTAACTGTATTGACCGTCTGTGTTGTAATTTCTCATCGCAAACAGTTCATCCGAGTCGGCTGTTTGCCAGGTATCACACACATCTTGTTTACATGACTCGTTTGTGTTCTTTTGGCTCATCGCAAACAGTTCATCCATGTGAACTGTATGCCGCATATCACACACATCTTGTTAAGTTGAACCATTTCTGTTGTGTTCCCTAATCGAAAACAGTTCATCCGAGCGAACCGTATGCCGTATATCGCACACACATTGATATGGCTGCCCGTTTCTGTTGTTCTACCTCATCGCAAACAGTTCGAATGGATTAACCGTGTGTCCTGCATCGCACACACATGGATATGGCAGCCCGTGTCTGTTGTTCTGCCTCATCACAGATAGTTTGACTGGATTAACCGTGTGCCCTGCATCGCACACGCAACTAAAATCTGAACCGTGTTTGATGGCTCCGCCATCGCAAACGTTTTGCACCTTTTTTGACGGTTTTTTACACCACCATATGCGATTATTGCATCGCACATAGTTTCGGCAAAGGATCTCTGATCGTAGTGCCGCGTTAGCAGTATCCTGCAGTAGTGTTTGTAGTTCTTTCTACATGTTTAACCAAGGTATTTGTAAGATAATGTCTTTGTTAATATGAATCAGTCGCATTGTTTTAGGAATGGTACTTTTCTGCTTTGTCATTCTTTATACATGTTGAAACAAGGCATTGTTAAGCTAATGTCTCAGTTCATATGAATGAATCACACTGATTGAGAATTGCTACTCTCCTTCTTTGTTTCCCATTAATATAAGGTAGATCAGTAGATGTTTTTCTTCCGGGAGTATAAGTCATCAACCATTATTTCTCAGTAATTGTTTCCCTTATACCTATTGTTGCATACAAGGAGCCAATGTGTTTAAGGCAAACTGCTGCATTAGTGGGTCCAGTTGGTCTTACCACTTTGAAGAAAGAAGCAGTCATTGTCTGTGCTACATTACAGAAGGAATGATCGAGAAGCTTTAAAGAGTATTAGTAGATGCTGGTGACATGACTAGTCTGCAGAGAGCATGGGCAACTCAACAACATGTGGAGTACAAAATTCACTCCACAAGGAAAGGTATGACCAAGTCAGTTGTCGATGCATGTGTAACAAACGAGGTCAGTATCGGCCTTGATCCACATGATTGTGCTTTATTATGTTGTGCTACTTATATTGTTGTATTGTTTTGAAAAAAATGTTTAATTCAAGCTATTGTATTGCTATCTTTTCCTGTTAAGATAATGAAGATGATTATAGTTGTAAGTGTATGTTTAATCAACTAGTATCACTATTATATTCATCACACTTTTTCTGTATTAATGCATACGGGGATGCTCAGCTTGATTTAAGTGGAACTGCACAAAATGTTCAGATGGTTCGTGTCCTCCATAATACTTCATCATGCACAATACATCGAATGGTTCTCTAATCATTCGTCGTCACCTTGAGCCACCGGACTATCTGTTTGAATGGAGCTGCCAATGTGTTTAACTCTTTGCAACATATAAATACGAAATCCACCATGGTACTCAAGACATTGTTTGATTTCAGTGGAATCTGCACAAAAAAGATACACTGGTTAATCCGGCTCCATGTGCGATTTCAATGTGCAAACTGATGACAAACCATGCCCGTCTGAATGGAGCTACCAACGTCTTCAAGGCAGAATACTACCTTTAAGAAGGTTAAGAAGAAAGACAAAAAGAGAGATGGCTGATTTACTTGTGGTTTGGAGGAACACTGGGCAAACAAGTGCACAAACAAGTACAAGAAGCCAGGACAGGACTCCAAGTCTGTCAATGTCACTCTAAGCAACAATGATGGGGCATCTGGGTATGGTAATCTGTTTCCGGTAGTTTCAGTTTGTCAGTACACCGATTGGTTGGTTGACACTGGGGCGAATATTCATGTGTGTGCTGATGTGTGTTTGTTTTGTTGCAGCATATAATACGAAATCCACAAGGATGCTCAGCTTGATTTTAGTGGAACCGCACAAAATGTTCAGATGGTTCGTGTTGGGGATCGTAGCAGAAATTTAAAATTTTCTACATATCACCAAGATCAATCTATGGAGTCATCTAGCAACGAGAGAGAGGGGAGCGCATCTACATACCCTTGTAGATCGCGCGCGGAAGCGTTCACGAGAACTGGGTTGATGGAGTCGTACTCGTCGTGATCCAAATCACCGATGATCCTAGCGCCGAACGGACGGCACCTCCGCGTTCAACACACGTACGGAGCGGGGACGTCTCCTCCTTATTGATCCAGCAAGGGCGGAGGAGAAGTTGATGGAGATCCAGCAGCACGACGGCGTGGTGGTGGAAGTAGCGGGATCCTGGCAGGGCTTAGCCAAGCGCAAGCGGGGAGGAAGAGGTGTCACGGGAGGGAGGGAGGCGCCAGGGCTTGGGGTGCTGCTCCCATGCGCCTCCCCACTATATATAGGGGTGGAGGGGGCTGATTTCTTGCCCTCCAAGTCCATTGGGGCGTTGGCAAAGGTGGGGGAAAGAAATCCCATCATTTCCCTTCCCCACCGATTGTTATCCCCCCATTTTAGGGATCTTGATCTTATCCCTTCGGGATATGATCTTATTCCTTCTAAGGTGGGATCTTGGTGCACCATGACCAGGGGTGTGGGGCCTTGCCCCCACTACCCACGTTCATGTGGGTCCCCAAATGCAGGTGGGCCCCACTTTGGAACCTTCTAGAACCTTCCCGGTACAATACCGAAAAATCCTGAACATTTTCCGGTGGCCAAAATAGGACTTCCCATATATAAATCTTTACCTCCGGACCATTCCGGAACTCCTCGTGATGTCCGGGATCTCATCCGGGACTCCGAACAACTTTCGGTTAACCACATACTAATATCTCTACAACTCTAGCGTCACCGAAACTTAAGTGTGTAGACCCTACGGGTTCGGGAGACATGCAGACATGACCGAGACGACTCTCCGGTCAATAACCAACAGCGGGATCTGGATACCCATGTTGGCTCCCACATGTTCCACGATGATCTCATCGGATGACCCACGATGTTGAGGATTCAATCAATCCCGTATACAATTCCCTTTGTCAATCGGTACGTTACTTGCCCGAGATTCGATCGTCGGTATCCCAATACCTTGTTCAATCTCGTTACCGGCAAGTCACTTTACTCATACCGTAATGCATGATCCCGTGACCAAACACTTGGTCACATTGAGCTCATTATGATGATGCATTACCGAGTGGGCCCAGAGATACCTCTCCATCATACGGAGTGACAAATCCCAGTCTCGATTCGTGCCAACCCAACAGACACTTTCGGAGATACCCGTAGTGCACCTTTATAGCCACCCAGTTACGTTGTGACGTTTGGCACACCCAAAGCACTCCTATGGTATCCGGGAGTTGCACAATCTCATGGTCTAAGGAAATGATACTTGACATTTGGAAAAGCTCTAGCAAACGAACTACACGATCTTGTGCTATGCTTAGGATTGGGTCTTGTCCATCACATCATTCTCCTAATGATGTGATCCCGTTATCAATGACATCCAATGTCCATAGTCAGGAAACCATGACTATCTGTTGATCAACGAGCTAGTCAACTAGAGGCTCACTAGGGACATGTTGTGGTCTATGTATTCACACATGTATTACGATTTCCGGATAACAATTATAGCATGAACAATAGACAATTATCATGAACAAGGAAATATAATAATAACCATTTTATTATTGCCTCTAGGGCATTTCCAACAGTCTCCCACTTGCACTAGAGTCAATAATCTAGTTACATTGTGATGAATCGAACACCCATAGAGTTCTGGTGTTGATCATGTTTTGCTCTAGGGAGAGGTTTACTCAACGGATCTGCTACATTCAGGTTCGTATGTACTTTACAAATATCTATGTCTCCATTTTGAACATTTTCACGAATGGAGTTGAAGCGACGCTTGATATGCCTGGTCTTCCTGTGAAACCTGGGCTCCTTGGCAAGGGCAATAGCTCCAGTGTTGTCACAGAAGAGAGTCATCGGGCCCGACGCATTGGGAATAACTCCTAGGTCGGTAATGAACTCCTTCACCCAGATTGCTTCTTGTGCTGCCTCTGAGGCCGCCATGTATTCCGCTTCACATGTAGATCCCGCCACAATGCTTTGCTTGCAACTGCACCAGCTTACTGCCCCACCATTCAAAATATACACGTATCCGGTTTGTGACTTAGAGTCATCCAGATCTGTGTCGAAGCTAGAATCGACGTAACCCTTTACAACGAGCTCTTCGTCACCTCCATAAACGAGAAACATATCCTTAGTCCTCTTCAGGTACTTCAGGTATTCTTGACCGATGTCCAGTGTTCCATGCCGGGATTACTTTGGTACCTTCCTACCAAACTTACGGCAAGGTTTACATCAGGTCTGGTACACAGCATGGCATACATAATAGACCCTATGGCCGAGGCATAGGGGACGACACTCATCTTTTCTCTATCTTCTGCCGTGGTCGGGCATTGAGCCGTGCTCAATTGCACACCTTGCAATACAGGCAAGAATCCCTTCTTGGACTGATCCATATTGAACTTCTTCAATATCTTGTCAAGGTACGTACTTTGTGAAAGACCAATGAGGCGTCTTGATCTATCTCTATAGATCTTGATGCCTAATATATATAAGCAGCTTCTCCAAGGTCCTTCATTGAATAACACTTGTTCAAGTAGGCCTTTATGCTTCCCTAGAATTCTATATCATTTCCCATCAACAGTATGTCATCCACATATAATATGAGAAATGCTACAGAGCTCCCAGTCACTTTCTTGTAAACACAGGCTTCTCCATAAGTCTGTATAAACCCAAATGCTTTGATCATCTCATCAAATCGAATGTTCCAACTCTGAGATGCTTGCACCAGCCCATAGATGGAGTGCTGGAGCTTGCATACCTTGTTAGTATTCTTAGGATCGAAAAAACCTTCCGGCTGCATCATATACAATTCTTCCTTAAGAAAGTCGTTAAGGAATGCCGTTTTGACGTCCATTTGCCATATCTCATAATCATAGTATGCGGCAATTGCTAACATGATTCGGACGGACTTCAGCTTCGCTACGGGTGAGAAAGTCTCATCGTAGTCAACCCCTTGAACTTGTTGATAACCCTTAGCGACTAGTCGAGCTTTATAGATGGTAACATTACCATCCGCGTCCATCTTCTTCTTAAAGATCCATTTGTTTTCTATCGCTCGCCGATCATCGGGCAAGTCTGTCAAAGTCCACACTTTGTTTTCATACATGGATCCTATCTCGGATTGCATGGCTTCAAGCCATTTGTTGGAATCTGGGCCCGCCATTGCTTCTTCATAGTTTGAAGGTTCACCGTTGTCTAACAACATGATTTCCAGGACAGGGTTGCCATACCACTCTGGTGTGGAACGTGTCCTCGTGGACCTACGAAGTTCAGTAGTAACTTGATCCGAAGTACCTTGATCATCATCATTAGCTTCCTCTCTAGTCAGTGCAGGCACCACAGGAACATCTTCCTGAGCTGCGCTACTTTCTGGTTCAAGAGGTAGTACTTCATCAGGTTCCACTTTCCTCCCACTTACTTCTTTCGAGAGAAACTCTTTCTCAAGAAAGGACCCGCTCTTGGCAACAAAGATCTTGCCTTCGGATCTGAGGTGGAAGGTATACCCAATGGTTTCCTTAGGGTATCCTACGAAGACGCATTTTTCCGACTTGGGTTCGAGCTTTTCAGGTTGAAGTTTCTTGACATAAGCATCGCATCCCCAAACTTTTAGAAACGACAGCTTAGGTTTCTTCCCAAACCATAATTCATACGGTGTCGTCTCAACGGATTTCGACGGAGCCCTATTTAAAGTGAATGCGGCAGTCTCTAAAGCATAGCCCCAAAATGAGAGCGATAGATCGGTAAGAGACATCATAGATCGCACCATATCCAATAGAGTGCGATTACGACGTTCGGACACACCATTTTGCTGAGGTGTTCCAGGCGGCGTGAGTTGTGAAACTATTCCACATTTCCTTAAGTGTGTGCCAAATTCGTGACTCAAATATTCCCCTCCACGATCTGATCGTAAGAACTTTATTTTCCTGTCACGTTGATTCTCAGCCTCACTCTGAAATTCCTTGAACTTTTCAAAGGTCTCAGACTTGTGTTTCATTAGGTAGACATACCCATATCTACTCAAGTCATCAGTGAGAGTGAGAACATAACGATAGCCACCGCGAGCCTCAATACACATTGGACCGCACACATCAGTATGTATGATTTCCAATAAGTTGGTTGCTCGCTCCATTGTTCCGGAGAACGGAGTCTTGGTCATCTTACCCATGAGGCATGGTTCGCACGTGTCAAATGATTCGTAATCAAGAGACTCCAAAAGTCCATCTGCATGGAGATTCTTCATGCGTTTGACACCAATGTGACCAAGACGGCAGTGCCACAAGGATGTGGGACTATCATTATCAACCTTACATCTTTTGGTATTCACACTATGAATATGTGTAACACTACGTTCGAGATTCATTAAGAATAAACCATTAACCAGCGGGGCATGACCATGAAACATATCTCTCATATAAATAGAACAACCATTATTCTCGGATTTAAATGAGTAGCCATCTTGAATTAAACGAGATCCTGATACAATGTTCATGCTCAAAGCTGGCACTAAATAACAATTATTGAGGTTTAAAACTAATCCCGTAGGTAAATGTAGAGGTAGCATGCCGACAGCGATCACATCGACCTTGGAACCATTCCCAACGCGCATCGTCACCTCGTCCTTTGCCAGTCTCCGTTTATTCCGCAGCTCCTGCTTTGAGTTACAAATATGAGCAACCGCACCGGTATCAAATACCCAGGAGCTACTACGAGTGCTGGTAAGGTACACATCAATAACATGTATATCACATATACCTTTGGTGTTGCCGGCCTTCTTGTCCGCTAAGTACTTGGGGCAGTTCCGCTTCCAGTGACCACTTCCCTTGCAATAAAAGCACTCAGTCTCAGGCTTGGGTCCATTCTTTGGCTTCTTCCCGGCAACTGGCTTACCGGGCGCAGCAACTCCCTTGCCGTCCTTCTTGAAGTTCTTCCTACCCTTGCCTTTCTTGAACTTAGTGGTTTTATTCACCATCAACACTTGATGTTCCTTTTTGATCTCCACCTCCGCTGATTTCAGCATTGAATATACCTCAGGAATGGTCTTTTCCATCCCCTGCATATTGAAGTTCATCACAAAGCTCTTGTAGCTCGGTGGAAGCGACTGAAGGATTCTGTCAATGACTGTGTCATCTGGGAGATTAACTCCCAGCTGAGTCAAGCGGTTGTGTAACCCAGACATTTTGAGTATGTGCTCACTGACAGAACTATTTTCCTCCATCTTACAACTGAAGAACTTGTCGGAGACTTCATATCTCTCGACCCGGGCATGAGCTTGGAAAACCATTTTCAGCTCTTCGAACATCTCATATGCTCCGTGTTGCTCAAAACGCTTTTGGAGCCCCGGTTCTATGCTGTAAAGCATGCTGCACTGAACGAGAGAGTAATCATCAGCACGTTGCTGCCAAGCGTTCATAACGTCTTGGTTCTCTGGGATGGGTGCGTCACCTAGCGGTGCTTCTAGGACATAATCTTTCTTGGCAGCTATGAGGATGATCCTCAGGTTCCGGACCCAGTCCGTATAGTTGCTGCCATCATCTTTCAGCTTGGTTTTCTCTAGGAACGCGTTGAAGTTGAGGGCAACATTAGCGTGGGCCATTGATCTACAAGACATATTGTAAAGATTTTAGACTAATTTCATGATAATTAAGTTCATCTAATCAAATTATTCAATGAACTCCCACTCAGATAGACATCCCTCTAGTCATCTAAGTAAAACATGATCCGAGTCAACTAGGCCGTGTCCGATCATCACGTGAGACGGACTAGTCAACATCGGTGAACATCTTCATGTTGATCGTATCTTCTATATGACTCATGCTCGACCTTTCGGTCTTCCGTGTTCCGAGGCCATGTCTGTACATGCTAGGCTCGTCAAGTCAACCTAAGTGTATTGCGTGTGTAAATCTGGCTTACACCCGTTGTATTCGAACGTTAGAATCTATCACACCCGATCATCACGTGGTGCTTCGAAACAACGAACCTTCGCAACGGTGCACAGTTAGGGGGAACACTTTCTTGAAATTATTGCGAGGGATCATCTTATTTAAGCTACCGTCGTTCTAAGCAAATAAGATGTAAAACATGATAAACATCACATGCAATCAAATAGTGACATGATATGGCCAGTATCATATTGCTCCTTTGATCTCCATCTTCGGGGCGCCATGATCATCTTCGTCACCGGCATGACACCATGATCTCCATCATCGTGTCTTCATGAAGTTGTCACGCCAACGATTACTTCTACTTCTATGGCTAACGTGTTTAGCAATAAAGTAATGTAATTTACATGGCGTTATTCAATGACACGCAGGTCATACAAAAAATAAAGACAACACCTATGGCTCCTGCCGGTTGTCATACTCACCGACATGCAAGTCGTGATTCCTATTACAAGAACATGATCAATCTCATACATCACATATATTTCATTCATCACATCCTTTTGGCCATATCACATCACAAGGCATATGCTGCAAAAACAAGTTAGACGTCCTCTAATTGTTGTTGCATGTTTTTACGTGGCTTCTATAGGTTTCTAGCAAGAACGTTTCTTACCTACGTAAAACCACAATGTGATATGCCAACTTCTATTTACCCTTCATAAGGACCCTTTTCATCGAATCCGATTCGACTAAAGTGGGAGAGACAAACACCCGCTAGCCACCTTATGCAACTAGTCCATGTCAGTGGGTGGAACCTGTCTCACGTAAGCGTACGTGTAAGGTCGGTCCGGGCCGCTTCATCCCACGATGCCGCCGAAACAACATAAGACTAGTAGTGGCAAGAAAATTGACAACATCTATGCCCACAACAAGTTTGTGTTCTACTCGTGCATAGAAACTACGCATAGACCAAGCTCATGATGCCACAGTTGGGGATAGTAGCAGAAATTTAAACTTTTCTACGTATCACCAAGATCAATCTATGGAGTCATCTAGACACGAGAGAGAGGGGAGTGCATATACATACCCTTGTAGATCGCGCGCGGAAGCGTTCAAGAGAACGGGGTTGATGGAGTCGTACTCGTCGTGATCCAAATCACCGATGATCCTAGCGCCGAACGGACGGCACCTCCGCGTTCAACACACGTACGGAGCGGGGACGTCTCCTCCTTCTTGATCCAGCAAGGGGGGAGGAGAAGTTGATGGAGATCCAGCAGCACGACGGCGTGGTGGTGGAAGTAGCGGGATCCTGGCAGGGCTTCGCCAAGCGCAAGCGGGGAGGAAGAGGTGTCACGGGAGGGAGGGAGGCGCCAGGGCTTGGGGTGCTGTTCCATGCGCCTCCCCACTATATATAGGGGTGGAGGGGGCTGGTTTCTTGCCCTCCAAGTCCATTGGGGCATTGGCAAAGGTGGGGGGAAGAAATCCCACCATTTCCCTTCCCCACCGATTGTTATCCCCCTTTTTAGGGATCTTGATCTTATCCCTTCGGGGTATGATCTTATTCCTTCTAAGGTGGGATCTTGGTGCGCCTTGACCAGGGGTGTGGGGCCTTGCCCCCACTACTCACGTTCACGTGGGTCCCCCCATGCAGGTGGGCCCCACTTCGGAACCTTCTAGAACCTTCCCGGTACAATACCGAAAAATCCCGAACATTTTCCGGTGGCCAAAATAGGACTTCCCATATATAAATCTTTACCTCCGGACCATTCCGAAACTCCTCGTGACGTCCGGGATCTCATCCGGGACTCTAAACAACTTTCGGTTAACCGCATACTAATATCTCTACAACTCTAGCGTCACCGAACCTTAAGTGTGTAGACCCTACGGGTTCGGGAGACATGCAGACATGACCGAGACGACTCTCCGGTCAATAACCAACAGCGGGATCTGGATACCCATGTTGGCTCCCACATGTTCCACGATGATCTCATCGGATGAACCACGATGTCGAGGATTCAATCAATCCCGTATACAATTCCCTTTGTCAATCGGTACGTTACTTGCCCGAGATTCGATCGTCGGTATCCCAATACCTTGTTCAATCTCGTTACCGGCAAGTCACTTTACTCGTACCGTAATGCATGATCCCGTGACCAAACACTTGGTCACATTGAGCTCATTATGATGATGCATTACCGAGTGGGCCCAGAGATACCTCTCCGTCATACGGAGTGACAAATCCCAGTCTCGATTCGTGCCAACCCAACAGACACTTTCGGAGATACCCGTAGTGCACCTTTATAGCCACCCAGTTACGTTGTGACGTTTGGCACACCCAAAGCACTCCTATGGTATCCGGGAGTTGCACAATCTCATGGTCTAAGGAAATGATACTTGACATTTGGAAAAGCTCTAGCAAACGAACTACACGATCTTGTGCTATGCTTAGGATTGGGTCTTGTCCATCACATCATTCTCCTAATGATGTGATCCCGTTATCAATGACATCCAATGTCCATAGTCAGGAAACCATGACTATCTGTTGATCAACGAGCTAGTCAACTAGAGGCTCACTAGGGACATGTTGTGGTCTATGTATTCACACATGTATTACGATTTCCGGATAACACAATTATAGCATGAACAATAGACAATTCTCATGAACAAGGAAATATAATAATAACCATTTTATTATTGCCTCTAGGGCATATTTCCAACAGTTCGTGTCCTCCATATTACTTCATCATGCACAATACATCGAATGGTTCTCTAATCATTCGTCGTCCCCTTGAGCCACCAGACTATCAGATGACAAACTGATGACAAACCCTGCCCATTCCACAATCATAGGCATTACATATTTTGAATGGGAAAAACTTGTCAAAGTTTAATCATTGATGTTAGCAAGAAGACATTAGTTTAATATATTGGAATTGGAAGACCTTGTCAAATTTCTTCTCATTGATGTTAGCCAGAAGACATGCATTTGATATTTTTGAGTGGGACGCCCTTTGATGTGAGCAACGTCGATCGTTTTTTCCTATTCCTGTCTTCAATTCAGAAGTAAATATTTACTCTGCTGAAATGCATAGTCATATGAATGTTGACTTATGTAAGGTATTTTAAGAGTTTGTTCTGAATGTTGTCTATGTAATGTCAGGCCTTGTGAGTTTGATTGCAAAGTTGACCTTGGAATGTTGTGGCATGCGGCTTCACGAGCTGTTCATCGTGTCTCTTGAGAATAATGCTTCATATTGTTTTGCATGTTGATCTAATGCATGTGATTTGCATGTTAAGAAGATCATCCTCTTCTGTTGTTTCTGTGCTTAAGAAGTTCATTGTCTTATGTTTCATTCATATCCTATACGACAACTCGGGTAGGTTAGAGGTGAAACCATATGATCTTCCGACCAACTCATCATCTTAGGCCATGATTGGATCGTTGTTTTCTAACCAAAACTGCTTGTAAAACTGACGCTTGTAAATAAAAGCAGATGGTCTTGGGCGAAGCGCTTGGTTAGTCGATTTCGACTAGTAAAATATACACTGGTCTCTCAAATTACACGCGTAACTCGCCAGTTTTTATTATAAACCTCGGGCCCTCGGTTTCATTACGCCTGTATTTTACGAATTGTTTCGGATGACGAGTAAATTACACTTGTATCTTAATATAGGTGTGAAACAATCCAGAGCTCCCAAGCGCGGCCATACGGTTTCATGTCGTCTCAGTCACTCGAAGGTGCTCATAGGTTTCCGATGATCCTAGCTTCCTGAATGAGCAGCGGGCGCTGTATCAGACCATTCGTAGGGCCCGCGAGGCCCTCTCCGTCGTCCTTCGAGTTGTTGCGCTCGCCATGGCGCCGAGCATTGTCAACATGGTCAACGAACATGAGGAATCAGGAGATGACTTTATTTGGACAGGATGACAGTAGGGACCCACTAGGGCCACTGCCGTACGTGCGCAAGTTCCTCCTTATGATATACAACTATAATTTTTTTCTTCCTCCTGGTTTCCTGACATCACGGTCACACACCATCGTCAACCTATATAGTCAATAAGCGAGAGAATTGCACAAGGAGCGGCCGACAGTTGGGACCTAGCAGCTCGAGCAGTATTTGTTTTTTTAGGTGTAAGCGGAGTTTTTCTTGAGCGATGTTTTTGTTGTTGCTCAGAGGAGCAGGGTATCAACTGGGAGGGCTGTGGCCCATCTAGCCCAGGCTATTATTTTATGTCAACCAAATATCCAGCCCAGATATTACTTTTTCAAGGTGAAAATGGCTAGCCCAGCTGTACTTTTTTTGCGGAATACCCAACCCAGGTCAACTTGTTATTCTCCGCCCCGCTGGGGTGTAAATCTTTCCTATGAGGGATGCATTAGGCCTAACAAGAAAATGGGCTTTAAGAAATAAGAAATGGGATGTAATTATAAAAACTGGGTTGTAAATATACAAAAAACACACCAAACAGGTAATTAGTTTCAAAAATATTATTGTTTGAATTTGGAAATTTTAGTTTCATTACTTATTGCGTGCGCAGTATTCTTTAGATTTTTACCTAATACAAATTCATTTTGAAATTATATTTACTCTGACTTGAAATTTCGGCATAAATTTTTTTTGGATCCCATCAAAATATGGGATTTTTGGTTGAATTCTGTTTTGAGAGGTTGGTTGAAATTATTAATCATTGTCCTGGCTAGAAATTGGGCTGTAATTTTAACAGATTGTAAATGGTTGTAGTAAATTCCATTAGAATTCAAAAATGGGTTGTACACTATTACAAATCGCTAATGGGCTATATGTTCTCTGCCACAGATCTGATGCTCACTTATGGGCCTACTATTTTTTTGAGAATTATAGTCAGTGACGCGTACGGAAGGCTTGTGGGCCTACTAAGGCATACAGAGGGCTTTGTAAACTTATAGTCAAGACACATTCTAGCAGCAGTGGCCGATGGATGTCCATCAAACAACTGTAGTGCTTCTTCAATCTCGGATATTCTTGCTTCAGCTTCCCAAACCACCGTCGACGGTACCGCCTGCTACCGCCTCCCATGGCCGGCTGTGCCGCCGCGCAGGCTTCACTGGCCCACTCTACTCCCAAACACCGTCCAGGCCATTCCTCTACTCACCAACACCTCCTGTTCTTCACCTGCGACGGCAGCCTCACACCACAGCCGAACCAGTGAACCCTCGTACTCCCCTCCGTGTGGGCAGCCACTGTTGTGTCTTCGCCGGCTCTGGGTCGTTCCCTTCGTAATACTCGTCATCGTTCACTGCGTTGGTTCTCTCGGCGCGGCGTGGTCAACTTTTTCAACAAACAACAGCCATCGGATGAGGCATGTACGTGGATTGGCTGACAGTAGGGACCCACATGGCCCATGGCCGCACACAGCAAGTGCCCCCGTATTATGCGAAAACAAATAATTTCTCCCCCTGATAGGTTTGACCCACCATCTACATCTTCGCACGCATGGAAGTGCTTCCTTTATTACGCGGAAATAAAAAGTTTCCTCTCCCTGACAGCTGGGACCCACCAGCTTTATTATGATCCTTTTCATGAAAATATAGACTGTACCGAAGATGCTAAATTGTTTTCTTTTTATTCTAACTCCAAAAAGAAGAAATAAAAAAATAGAAAACATCTTCGCACGCAAGGATGTGCCACCTTATTACGCGAAAAATATTGATTCCCCCTGCTAGCTGGGACCCACCAGATTTGGAGGCTGACTTGTGGGCCTACTAAGTTAACACGTACACAGGGCTTTGTCAACTTAGTCAATAAACGATTCTAGCTGCACTGACCGTTGGATGTTAATCCAACGACCAAGCTGCGTCTTCAACCTCCGGTCTTGTTGCTCCAGCCGCCCAAACCTGTGTCCACCGTACCGCCTGCTCCAACCTCCCGTGGCCGGCTGTGCTACCGGGTAGGCCTCACCACCCGACCATACTACTACTGGCCAGGCCTTCCCTCTACTCACCCACACCCCCTGTTATTCTCCGGAGACGGCAGCTTCCAACCGCAGCGGAAGAAGTCAACCCTCGTACTCCCCTCCGCGTGGGCATCCACCGCTTCGTATTCCCCGGCTCTGGGTCATTCCCTTCCTAGTTCGCACCGTCGTCCACCACCTTGGTGCTCTCGGGCGGTATGGCGTCGTCAGCGCGGTCAACGAGCGACAGCCATCAGAAGAGGACTGTAAGTGGAGAGGCTGATAGCTGGGTCCATGGCCGCACGCAAGGAAGTGCCTCCTTATTATGCGCAAAATAATGATTCCTCCACCTGACACCTCGAACCTACCGAAAGGGCCTTTGTGTTTCGCGAAAAAATGTCCCCCTGACAGCTGGGACCCACCGGCTCTATCTTTGCATGGAAGGAACTGCCTTCTTACCCCCTGACGACTGGGACCCACCAGGTTGAAGCGAAGGTAGCGTTATCTGTCTGGCCGCGAACGTGTACGTACATAGCGGTCGATCGGTGTCTCTGAAGTGATGTACCGTGGCCGAGTAAGGAGCAGCACGTGTTGAGGTAGAGGCGCCGACGTAGCATGTCACGCAGTCCTGTCTATATCATGTACACGTGTGTATGGCCAGGCTACAAGATAGTAAATACGGCTACGTACGTACATACGGGTGGGGTCTCTAATGTGTACATCGACTAATCCTGTTCATCGGAAGCCAACCGGCTGGGTCGGAACGGAGAAACTGCGTCGTGTTCATGGGGAGGCAACAGAATGCGTCGTGTTCATCAAGAGGCAATGAAATACGGCGTGTTCATCGGGAGCCAATTGGCTTGGACGTAACAGCCGAAACGAGGTCTGACGTACCGCAGAACAGAGGAAACGGGCCTTCTGTTCGACCGCGTACAGTCGAAACGTGGTCCTGATCATCAGGAAGGGTTTGGCGTACCGCAAAACGAGGGAAACTGACTTGTGTTCGACCGCGTACGATCGAAACGAGGTCCTGTTGATCGGGAGGTGTGTGGCGTACCGCAAAACGGAGGAAACGGACGACTGTTGGAGCGCCTACGGTCGAAACGGGGTCCTATTGATAGGGAGGGGTGTGGCGTACCGCAAAACGGGACTCCATGAGCTACTGTTCATCCACCATCGACTTCCTCCAACCTCGACCTGCTACTGTTCATCCACCGTCGACTTCCTCCTGCCTCCACCAGCTATTGTTCATCCATGGGGTCCTGTTCATCCAGCCTCCCCGGCTACTGTTCATCCAGCCCTCCCACGAGGTCCTGTTCATCCAGCCTCCACCGGCTACTGCCTGAAGGAAATATGCCCTAGAGGCAATAATAAAGTTATTATTTATTTCCTTATATCATGATAAATGTTTATTATTCATGCTAGAATTGTATTAACCGGAAACGTAATACTTGTGTGAATACATAGACAAACAGAGTGTCACTAGTATGCCTCTACTTGACTAGCTCGTTAATCAAAGATGGTTATGTTTCCTAGCCATTGACATGGGATGTCATTTGATTAACGGGGTCACATCATTAGGAGAATGATGTGATTGACTTGACCCATTCCGTTAGCTTAGCGCTTGATCGTTTAGTATGTTGCTATTGCTTTCTTCATGACTTATACATGTTCCTATGACTATGAGATTATGCAACTCCCGTTTACCGGAGGAACACTTTGTGTGCTACCAAACGTCACAACGTAACTGGGTGATTATAAAGGTGCTCTACAGGTGTCTCCGAAGGTACTTGTTGGGTTGGTGTATTTCGAGATTAGGATTTGTCACTCCGATTGTCGGAGAGGTATCTCTGGACCCACTCGGTAATGCACATCACTTAAGCCTTGCAAGCATTGCAACTAATGAGTTAGTTGCAGGATGATGTATTACGGAACGAGTAAAGAGACTTGCCGGTAACGAGATTGAACTAGGTATTGAGATACCGACGATCGAATCTCGGGCAAGTAACATACCGATGACAAAGGGAACAACGTATGTTGTTATGCGGTTTGACCGATAAAGATCTTCGTAGAATATGTGGGAGCCAATATGAGCATCCAGGTTCTGCTATTGGTTATTGACCGGAGACGTGTCTCGGTCATGTCTACATAGTTCTCGAACCCATAGGGTCCGCACGTTTAAAGTTAGATGACGGTTATATTATGAGTTTATGTGTTTTGATGTATCGAAGGAGTTCGGAGTCCCGGATGAGATCAGGGACATGACGACGAGTCTCAAAATGGTCGAGACTTAAAGATCGATATATTGGACGACTATATTCGGACATCGGAAAGGTTCCGAGTGATTCGGGTATTTTTCGGAGTACCGGAGAGTTACGGGAATTCGTATTGGGCCTTAATGGGCCATACGGGAAAGGAGAGAAAGGTCCCAAAGGGTGGTGGCACCCCTCCCCATGGACTAGTCCGAATTGGACTAGGGAGGGGGGGCGCCCCCTTCCTTCCTTCTCCTTCTCCCTTCCCTTCTCCTACTCCAACAAGGAAAGGAGGAGTCCTACTCCCGATGGGAGTAGGACTCCCCCCTTGGCGCGCCCTCCTCCTAGGCCGGCCGCCTCCCCCCTTGCTCCTTTATATACGGGGGCAGGGGGCACCCCAAAGACACAACAATTGATCTCTTAGACGTGTGCGGTGCCCCCCTCCACCATAATCCACCTCGATAATATCGTAGCGGTGCTTAGGCGAAGCCCTACGTCGGTAGAACATCATCATCGTCACCACGCCGTCGTGCTGACGGAACTCTCCCTCAAAGCTCGGCTGGATCGGAGTTCGAGGGACGTCATCGAGCTGAACGTGTGCTGAACTCGGAGGTGCGGTACGTTCGGTACTTGGATCGGTCGGATCGTGAAGACGTACGGCTACATCAACCACGTTGTGCTAACGCTTCCGCTTTTGGTCTACGAGGGTACGTGGACTACACTCTCCCCTCTCGTTGCTATGCATCACCATGATCCTGTGTGTGCGTAGGAATTTTTTTGAAATTACTACGTTCCCCAACAGTGGCATCCGAGCCTGGTTTTATGCATAGATGTCATATGCACGAGTAGAACACAAGTGAGTTGTGGGCGATATAAGTCATACTGCTTACCAGCATGTCATACTTTGGTTCGGCGGTATTGTTGGATGAAGCGGCCCGGACCGACATTACGCGTACGCTTACGCGAGACTGGTTCTACCGACGTGCTTTGCACATAGGTGGCTGGCGGGTGTCAGTTTCTCCAACTTTAGTTGAACCGAGTGTGGCTACGCCCGGTCCTTGCGAAGGTTAAAACAGCACCAACTTGACAAACTATCGTTGTGGTTTTGATGCGTAGGTAAGAACGGTTCTTGCTAAGCCCGTAGCGGCCACGTAAAACTTGCAACAACAAAGTAGAGGACGTCTAACTTGTTTTTGCAGGGCATGTTGTGATGTGATATGGTCAAAGCATGATGCTAAATTTACTGTATGAGATGATCATGTTTTGTAACCGAGTTATCGGCAACTGGCAGGAGCCATATGGTTGTCGCTTTATTGTATGCAATGCAATCGCCCTGTAATGCTTTACTTTATCACTAAGCGGTAGCGATAGTCCTAGAAGCATAAGATTGGCGAGACGACAACGATGCTATGATGGAGATCAAGGCGTCGCGCTGGTGACGATGGTGATCATGACGGTGCTTCGGAGATGGAGATCACAAGCACAAGATGATGATGGCCATATCATATCACTTATATTGATTGCATGTGATGTTTATCTTTTATGCATCTTATCTTGCTTTGATTGACAGTAGCATTATAAGATGATCCCTCACTAAATTATCAAAGTATAAGTGTTCTCCCTGAGTATGCACCGTTGCGAAAGTTCTTCGTGCTGAGACACCACGTGATGATCGGCTGTGATAGGCTCTACGTTCAAATACAACGGGTGCAAAACAGTTGCACACGCGGAATACTCAGGTTAAACTTGACGGGCCTAGCATACAGATATGGCCTCGGAACACTGAGACCGAAAGGTCGAGCATGAATCATACAGTAGATATGATCAACATAGTGATGTTCACCATTGAAACTACTCCATCTCACGTGATGATCGGACATGGTTTAGTTGAGATGGATCACGTGATCACTTAGAAGATTAGAAGGATGTCTATCTAAGTGGGAGTTCTTAAGTAATTTGATTAACTGAACTTTAATTTATCATGAACTTAGTCCTGGTAGTATTAGCATATCTATGTTGTAGATCAATAGCTTGCATTTAGCTCCCTGTTTTATTTTTGATATGTTCCTAGAGAAAACTAAGTTGAAATATGTTAGTAGCAATGATGCGGATTGGATCCATGATCTGAGGTTTATCCTCATTGTTGCACAGAAGAATTATGTCCTTGATGCACCGCTAGGTGACAGACCTATTGCAGGAGCAGATGCAGACGTTATGACCGTTTTTGACAAAAGCTCGGTATGATGACTACTTGATAGTTTAGTGCACCATGCTTTACAGCTTAGAATCGGGGCTTCAAAGACGTTTTTTGAAACGCCACGGAACATATAAGATGTTCCAAGAGTTGAAATTTGTATTTCGTACTCATGCCCGTGTCGAGAGGTATGAGACCTCTGACAGTACTTTGCCTACAAGATGGAGGAGAATTGCTCAGCTAGTGAGCATGTGCTCAGAATGTCTGAGTACTACAATCACTTGAATCAAGTGGGAGTTAATCTTCCAGATAAGATAGTGATTGACAGAGTTCTCTAGTCACTATCACCAAGTGACAAGAACTTCGTGATGAACTATAATATGCAAGGGATAAACGGAGACGATTCCCAAGCTCTTCGTGATGCTGAAATCAACGAAGGTAGAAATCAAGAAAAGCATCAAGTGTTGATGGTTGACAAGACCACTAGTTTCAAGAAAAGGGCAAAGGGAAGAAGGGGATATTCAAGAAGAACGGCAAGCAAGTTTCTACTCAAGTGAAGAAGCCCAAGTCTGTACCTAAGCCTGATACTAAGTGCTTCTACTGCAAAGGGACTGGTCACTAGAAGCGGAACTGCCCCAAGTATTTGGCGGATAAGAAGGATGGCAAGAACAAAGGTATATTTGATATACAGATTATTGATGTGTATTTTACTAGTGTTCATAGCAACCCCTCGGTATTTGATACTGGTTCAGTTTCTAAGAGTAGTAACTAGAAACGGGAGTTGCAGAATGAACAGAGACTGGTTAAGGGTGAAGTGACGATGTGTGTTGGAAGTGGTTCCAAGATTGATATGATCATCATCGCACGCTCCCTACACTTTCGGGATTAGTGTTGAACCTAAATAAGTGTTATTTGGTGTTTGCGTTGAGCATGAATATGATTTGATCATGTTTATTGCAATACGGTTATTCATTTAAGTTAGAGAATAATTGTTGTTCTATTTACATGAATAAAACCTTCAATGGTCATACACCCAATGAAAATGGTTTGGTGGATCTCGATTGTAGTGATGCACATATTCATAATATTGAAGCCAAAAGATGCAAAGTTAATAATGATAGTGCAACTCATTCGTGGCACTGCCGTTTAGGTCATATTGGTGTAAAGCGCATGAAGAAACTCCAGGCTGATGGGATTTTGGAATCACTTGATGCTTGCGAACCGTGCCTCATGGGCAAGATGACTAAAACACCGTTCTCCGGAACTATGGAGCAAGCAACAGATTTGTTGGAAATCATACATACAGATGTATGTGGACCGATGAATGTTGAGGCTCGCGGCGGGTATCATTATTTTCTCACCTTCACAGATGATTTAACCATATATGGGTATATCTACTTGATGAAACATAAGTCTGAAACATTTAAGAAGTTCATATAATTTCAGAGTGAAGTGGAAAATCATCGTAACAAGAAAATAAAGTTTCTACGATCTAATCGTAAAGGAGAATATTTGACTTACGAGTTTGGTCCTCATTTGAAACAATGCGGAATAGTTTCACAACTCACGCCACCTGGAACACCACAGCGTAATGGTGTGTCCGAACATCGTAACCGTACTTTATTAGATATGGTGCAATCTATGATGTCTCTTACCGATTTACCACTATCGTTTTGGGGTTATGCATTAGAGACAGCTGCATTCACGTAAAAAGGGCACCATCTAAATCCATTGAGACGACGCCTTATGAACTGTGGTTTGGCAAGAAACCAAAGTTGTCGTTTCTTAAAGTTTGAGGCTGCGATGCTTATGTGAAAAAGCTTCAACCTGATAAGCTCGAACCCAAATCGAAGAAATGCGTCTTCATAGGATACCCAAAGGAGACTGTTGGGTACACCTTCTATCACAGATCCGAAGGCAAAACTTTTGTTGCTAAATTCGGAATTTTTCTGGAGAAGGAGTTTCTCTCGAAAGAAGTGAGTGGGAGGAAAGTAGAACTTGATGAGGTAACTGTACCTGCTCCCTTATTGGAAAGTAGTTCATCGCAGAAACCGGTTTCTGCGACACCTACACCAATTAGTGAGGAAGTTAATGATGATGATCATGATAATTCAGATCAAGTTATTACTGAACCTTGTAGGTTAACCAGAGTAAGATCTGCACCAGAGTGGTACGGTAATCCTGTTATGGAGGTTATGTTACTAGACCATGATGAACCTACGAACTATGAAGAAGCGATGGTGAGCCCAGATTCCGCGAAATGGCTTGAGGCCATGAAATCTGAGATGGGATCCATGTCTGAGAACAAAGTGTGGACTTTGATTGACTTGCCCAATGATCGGTGAGCCATTGAGATTAAATGGATCTTCAAGAGGAAGACGGATGGTGATAGTAGTGTTACTATCTACAAAGCTAGAATTGTCGCAAAAGGTTTTCGACAAGTTCAAGGTGTTGACTATGATGAGAGTTTCTCACTCGTATCTATGCTTAAGTCTGTCCGAATCATGTTAGCAATTGCCGCATTTTATGAAATCTGGCAAATGGATAAACAAAACTGCATTCCTTAATGGATTTATTAAAGAAGAGTTGTATATGATGCAACCAGAAGGTTTTTTCAATCCTAAAGGTGCTAACAAAATAAGCAAGCTCCAGCGATCCATCTATGGACTGGTGCAAGCATCTCGGAGTTGGAATATACGCTTTGATAAGTTGATCAAAGGATATAGTTTTATACAGACTTGCGGTGAAGCCTGTATTTACAAGAAAGTGAGTGGGAGCACTACAACATTTCTGATAAGTATATGTGAATGACATATTGTTGATCGGAAATAATGTAGAATTATTCTGCAAAGCATAAATGAGTGTTTGAAAGGAGTTTTTCAAAGAAAGACCTCGGTGAAGCTGCTTACATATTGAGTATCAAGATCTATAGAGATAGATCAAGACGCTTGATAAGTTTTTTCAATGAGTACATACCTTAACAAGATTTTGAAGTAGTTCAAAATGGAACAGTCAAAGAAAGAGTTCTTGCCTGTGTTACAAGGTGTGAAATTGAGTAAGACTCAAAGCCCGACCACGGCAGAAGATAGAAAGAGAATGAAAGTCATTCCCTATGCCTTGGCCATAGGTTCTATAAAGTATGCCATGCTGTGTACCAGATCTATTGTATACCCTACACTGATTTTGGCAAGGGAGTACAACAGTGATCTAGGAATAGATCACTGGACAGCGGTCAAAATTATCCTTAGTGGAATAAGGATATGTTTCTCGATTATGGAGGTGAAAAAAGGTTCATCGTAAAGGGTTACGTCGATGCAAGTTTTTGACACTGATCCAGGTGACTCTAAGTCTCAATCTAAATACATATTGAAAGTGGGAGCTATTAGCTAGAGTAGCTCCATGCAGAGCATTGTTGACATAGAAATTTGCAAAATACATACAGATCTGAATGTGGCAGACCCGTTGACTAAACTTCTCTCACAAGCAAAACATGATCACACCTTAGTACTCTTTGGGTGTTAATCACATAGCGATGTGAACTAGATTATTGACTCTAGTAAACCCTTTGGGTGTTGGTCACATGACGATGTGAACTATGGGTGTTAATCACATGGTGATGTGAACTAGATTATTGACTCTAGTGCAAGTGGGAGACTGAAGGAAATATGCCCTAGAGGCAATAATAAAGTTATTATTTATTTCCTTATATCATGATAAATGTTTATTATTCATGCTAGAATTGTATTAACCAGAAATGTAATACTTGTGTGAATACATAGACAAACAGAGTGTCACTAGTATGCCTCTACTTGACTAGCTCGTTAATTAAAGATGGTTATGTTTCCTAGCCATTGAGATGGGTTGTCATTTGATTAACGGGGTCACATCATTAGGAGAATGATGTGATTGACTTGACCCATTCCGTTAGCTTAGCACTTGATCGTTTAGTATGTTGCTATTGCTTTCTTCATGACTTATACATGTTCCTATGACTGTGAGATTATGCAACTCCCGTTTACCGGAGGAACACTTTGTGTGCGACCAAACGTCACAACGTAACTGGGTGATTATAAAGGTGCTCTACAGGTGTCTCCAAAGGTACTTGTTGGGTTGGCATATTTCGAGATTAGGATTTGTCACTCCGATTGTCGGAGAGGTATCTCTGGGCCCACTCGGTAATGCACATCACTTAAGCCTTGCAAGCATTGCAACTAATGAGTTAGTTGCGGGATGATGTATTACGGAACGAGTAAAGAGACATGCCGGTAACGAGATTGAACTAGGTATTGAGATACCGACGATCGAATCTCGGGCAAGTAACATACCAATGACAATGGGAACAACGTATGTTGTTATGCGGTTTGACCGATAAAGATCTTCGTAGAATATGTGGGAGCCAATATGAGCATCCAGGTTCCGCTATTGGTTATTGACCGGAGACGTGTCTCGGTCATGTCTACATAGTTCTCGAACCCATAGGGTCCGCACGTTTAAAGTTAGATGACGGTTATATTATGAGTTTATGTGTTTTGATGTATCGAAGGAGTTCGGAGTCCCGGATGAGATCAGGGACATGACGACGAGTCTCAAAATGGTCGAGACTTAAAGATCGATATATTGGACGACTATATTCGGACATCGGAAAGGTTCCGAGTGATTCGGGTATTTTTCGGAGTACCGGAGAGTTACGGGAATTCGTATTGGGCCTTAATGGGCCATACGGGAAAGGAGAGAAAGGTCCCAAAGGGTGGCGGCACCCCTCCCCATGGACTAGTCCGAATTGGACTAGGGAGGGGGGGCGCCCCCTTCCTTCCTTCTCCTTCTCCTACTCCAACAAGGAAAGGAGGAGTAGGACTCCCCCCTTGGCGCGCCCTCCTCCTAGACCGGCCGCCTCCCCCCTTGCTCCTTTATATACGGGGGCAGGGGGGCACCCCAAAGACACAACAATCGATCTCTTGATCTCTTAGCCGTGTGCGGTGCCCCCCTCCACCATAATCCACCTCGATAATATCATAGCGGTGCTTAGGCGAAGCCCTGCGTCGGTAGAACATCATCATCGTCACCACGCCGTCGTGCTGACGGAACTCTCCCTCAAAGCTCGGCTGGATCGGAGTTCGAGGGACGCCATCGAGCTGAACGTGTGCTGAACTCGGAGGTGCGGTACGTTCGGTACTTGGATCGGTCGGATCGTGAAGACGTACGACTACCTCAACCGCATTGTGCTAACGCTTCCGCTTTCGGTCTACGAGGGTACGTGGACTACACTCTCCCCTCTCGTTGCTATGCATCACCATGATCCTGTGTGTGCGTAGGAAATATTTTGAAATTACTACTTTCCCCAACACAACCAACCCTCCACGGGGTCCTGTTTAACCAGCCCCTCCATGAGGTCCTGTTCAACCAGCCCTCCACGTACGGGGTCCCTCCATCGGCTACTGTTCATCCACCTCCACGCCTCCTCAATCGGGGTCCTGTTCATCCAGCGGCAACGGCCTCTACTACCACGGGATCCTGTTCATTCAACCCCCACCGGGAACTGTTCATCCAACCCCCACCACAAACTGTTCATCAAGAGGCAGCTTCGATCGGCTTCAATTAGCAGCAGTAGGGAAGGACTCACTTGGGTTCAGTTAACAGCAAGTGATCGATCGGGGTTCAGTAACATAGCTAGTGCAATCGCTCGTGTTCAGTTAGAACCCAACGCCTCGCTCGGGTTTAGTTAGAGAGCAACGCCTCGCACACACGCGTGTCCGTGTACGAGAGAAATGCGCAAACCTCCGTGCATCGCTTGGCCCCGACCACCCACCGTAACCGGGAACTCCCCGATATTTTCCTCGCCCTCGCTTCTACCATGATTTTTTCCGTCATGGACGGCCCAAAGAATGTCATGCAGCTGCGTCTCCGGCCCGCCTAGGACGAAAAGCCCATTTTCTGTCATTATTTTTTGTCATAGAAGTAGGAGCCCACCACATCTATGATGATACCGGGTTTTGTCAAAATTATCGTCATAGAAGTGTCATAAGCATGACAGGAAAAAATTTAGTTCGGCCCAAAATGTCACGGATGTGTCTTTTTTTGTAGTGACTCTCTGTTGCCTGTTGCAATTATTTTAGTCTTACCGAAATGTGAAATCGGTCCCACCGAGTTTGCTTGACCAACTCTCTGTTTGCTCCTTGTTGAAATCAGTCTCATCGAGTTCAAGTAGTCGGCTTCACCGAGATGAGGTTTTACCCTAGCCCTAGCACATCGGTCCCACCGAGTTGTTTCAGTCGGTCCCACCGAGATTCCTAACATTCACATTTTGAACTAAATTGCTCTCACCGAGTTCTTCTATTCGGTCTGACCGAGTTGGGTCAAATATGTGTAACGGTTGGATTTTGTGTGGAGGCTATATATACCCCCTCCACCCCCTTCCCCATATGTGAGAGAGCCATCAGAACGCGCCTACACTTCCACTAATCATTTTCTGAGAGAGAACCACCTACTCATGTGTTGAGGCCAAGATATTCCAATCCTACCACAAGAATCTTGATCTCTAGCCTTCCCCAAGTTGCTTTCCACTCAAATCATCTTTTCACCATATCCAAATCTGTGAGAGAGAGTTGAGTGTTGGGGAGACTGTCATTTGAAGCACAAGAGCAAGGAGTTCATCATCAACACAACATCTATTACCTTTTGGAGAGCGGTGTCTCCTTGATTGGTTAGGTGTCGCTAGGGAGCCTCCGACAAGATTCTGGAGTTGAACCAAGAAGTTTGGAAAAGCAAGGAGATCGCCTACTTCGTGAAGATCTACCCGAGTGAGGCAAGTCCTTCGTGGGCGATGGCCATGGTGGGATAGACAAGGTTACTTTTTCGTGGACCCTTCGTGGGTGGAGCCCTCCGTGGACTCGCGCAATCGTTTCCCTTCGTGGGTTGAAGTCTCCATCAACGTGGATGTACGATAGCACCACCTATTGGAACCACGCCAAAAATCTCCGTGTCATCATTGCGTTTGCACTCTCCAAACCCTACCTCTACCTTCATATGCAATGTTTTACTTTCTGCTGCTACACTCTTAGAATTGCATGTGGAGGTTGATTGCTTGACTTATGCTAAATTGCTAAAATCTGCCCACAACTAAAATTGGGAAAAAGTTGGATTTTTATTTGGTCAAGTAGTCTAATCACCCCCCTCTAGACCTACTTTCGATCCTACAGAGATGGCGAGGTCGATGATGCGGCGGTACTCAAATGGCTATAGCCACTTCGACCATCGGAGGCTCAACCTTGTAGTGGATGGTGATGGTGACTCTCTACGGTCAAACAGTGAGGGTGGCACGCCACCGCATTGCACATGTCGCAGACCAAAGAATGACGAGGGGAGGCGGATATTGACTATTGGTGGCGATGAATAGGCGTGGTCTCAGCCGGCGGCAGTGGTGGCTATGCCAGCGAGGGACCCAGGGCGAGGGCTTGATGGCAGCGGTGACAAAGATCGGGGTCTTGCCCTTGGAGGCTGGCGGTGAGGAGGCGACCGGATCTGGAGCCGATTTTTTTCAAGGGGAGGTGGTCGGTGAGGACAACATGACATTCCAGGGCGCGCTGCGGCTTGTGCTTAAAATGGAGAGCCGCCATGGCTAGCAGATTGTCGGAAAATGGATAGGTAGGGGAAATGTAGGTGGTGTGACGTATGCATGAGAAAATCGTTCGAGCGATGAAGTACTGGAGCGAATGATTGCTCCATGATGGATTCGTGGGCAGAGGTGTGTGTGGAAATTTGCGCATGACGTCGCATAACTATTTTTGTGTCGCGTGCGTTTGCACCGGGGCGAACGTCGGATGTATAACATTTTCCTTTATAAATAATATCAAACGAGAACTCCTATTCTATCAATTTGCAGTTAAATTTCACATTTTGCTACATTTTGTTCTTATTTTAAACATTCTAGGCTAAAATAATAATAAGTCACTACAATCTATGCACACATACGTAACATAAACAGAGAAGGCTGGGGGGAGATGATAAAACAAATCGAAGAGAAAAATAAGGGTGGAGGAGAATAAGATTAACTAATCAATTCCTAACGAAGAAGATGGTGAGCTCCGGCCCGGTGGCGGTGCCCTCGGGATTGTACATGTAGTACGTCTCAGAGTCCTTGGATCCCACGACGCGGTCGAAGTGCCCGCGCATGTACGTGAGCTCGCCGTTGGCATGCGCGGCCACGTCGTCCGGCAGCACGCCGGCGCCCATGGACGTGGCGTACAGCAACCGCATCACCCGCTCGTCCTCCTCCGTTGCCTCCCGCCGAGACGCGTACCCCACGCTCTCGCCGTTCACCTCCGCCGACCAGGTCGGCTCGTCCAGCAGCCGCCGTTGCGCCGGCGACGCTTCGCCCGCGTGCTGATGCTGGTACTGCTGCAGCTTGTCGCACTCGAGCGTGACGCGCACCATGCCGGCCGCGCTGACGTCCTGGATAAACTTGGCCGTCGGCACGCACATCTCCAGCAGCAATCCCGGCGGGCTGTCCGGGCTGTCGTGGAAGGCAATGGTGATGCGCGACCGCCGGCGGCCGTACAGCGTCCCCGTGGTGCGCGTGGAGCCATGGAACTGGTTCCTGACGAGGCTGGCACCGTTGAGGCTCGGGAGGTGGGGCAGCGACGGCATCCCACGGCAGGACGGTGCCGGGAGAATTGGGAACGAACGGAACGGGGCGCGCACCGAACGCATGAGGCGGGCGGGGCGGGACCGGTGCTTCCCGTGCGGGTGCTTCTGCGGCGGCGGCGGGGGAGGCGGGTGCCGGAAGACGGGGATGTCGGTGGCCGGCTCGGGCCATGGACTTGGGATGGATGTGGCGCCGAGGAAGACTGGCTCGGCGGTCGCGGTGGGTCGTCGCGGAGGCTGTGTCATGTGGTGGTCGGCGCTGCCAGCGGCAGCGCGACGGTCTGGCGGGGTGCGAGGATGGTGGCGCGGCGGCGGCGATGGTGGGTGGGCATGTGGGGGGAAAAGAGACGTGCGGTTGGGGAGGGACGCCTTGAATAGGCTTGGCGCCAACGGGTCTATTGGCCCTGCGTGAAAATAGCTGGCGCCTGTAAATGTTGTTTTGCTTAGACTTTCTCACTTGAGCCCGAATAACAGAAGACAGTTAATCGGGGCACTCCAGTGCAATCTTGAAAGTGGGCCGGTCGCACCGCAGCCGCACGATTAGCGTGTCGTCAACCGCCTGATTGTCCCTCGTTGACTTTGTCTTCCACCATCGCGAGATCCTCAAAATTCCCCCCTTCTCTGCTAGTAGTTCCTGCACCACCGCTCGTCCCCGTCGGTTGCAGACCTCGCAACAGGTCGCGCCTCGCCCCCCTTTAGATCGCAGTTCGCCGCCTCCGCCTCGCCGGCGGTCGTCGCTCCAACAGGACGTCGTCGCTCCTCGTTTCAAAAACAACACAAAAGACAACAGACGCATCTCATGTTTCACCACCTAGCCTCGCCGTCTCCATAGCGCGCCTGTCGCAGCACCACCGTGCTGCCGGCCGCAGCTCACGCCGTCGTCTGCTCATACCATTGGCATTCCCCTGGTTGAAGCTTTTTCCACATGTGGAAGCTTTTTCGTCATTGCCGCCTGAAGCTTTTCCTCCCCCTGGTTGAAGCTTTTCCATCACTGCTTGAAGCTTTTTTCACCATTGAAGCTTATTCCTCGCGGTGGAAGATTTTTCCTCAAGCCACTTGAATCTTTTCCTCTAGCTGGATGAAGCTTTTACACAGCCGGTTGAAGCTTTTTCCAAAATGGTTGAAGCATTTTCTCTCCGGTGGAAGCTTTTTTCCCATGCCGCCTTGAAGCTTTTTCCATAGCCGACACTTACTAGTTCCAGCAAAATAAAATGCCGCTTGTAGCTCACGTATGCACCGGTTGTAGCATTTTTTTTCTCTGGTTCTGGCCATGGTCGTGCTTCCGCCCCCGCCTCCGGCCGTCACCGTGGTGCCGGCGCTGGCGCCGGCAGCTGCCCTTGCAGGGTCGGTAGGGCATCCTGGGCCCGCACCCCCATCCTGCTGGGGAGCCATAGGGCCCCGCCACGTCCGCGCATATCTACTCCTACGCTGGTCGGCCCCATTGCTACGCTCCAAAATGCTTTGGTCGTCAGCACTGCGCCCACCTTGTAAGCCGCGTCGGTCCTGCAACGGCTCTTGACCGCGCCCCCACCTTAGTCTCAACCACTCGTTGTTGAACCGTTTTCTAACCCCGCGTCCCCTCCCTTGGGGCCAAACATGCGCGCCCCACCAACCCCGATTGGTGGTGCGCAGAGCGACAATCTCGATGGATCCCTTCGCGTGCCAGACCTGCCACCGTCCCTCCTGGCACTGTGGCCCTTGCTGCGAGCGGACAGGCTCGGGTTGCACTTCCGGCAATGGCATGCAATCTGCGGTGCCAGTTTCCAATACCATATCATCCTCGACTGGCACGCTGCCAGCTGCTGCCCAGTCCACCACCCCCCCTCTGACCCGATTAACCCCACCCTCACCCCCACTTTCGACGTGCTACCCCAGGGAATCCCAGGCTCTTTGCCGGGGCACATGCATGGAAAGGCTGTTATGCCCGATGCGGTCGTGACGCGTGGCGATGGATGCGAGGAAACCATGCAGCCCTCACATACCCCGCTGGATGCGCAGACTACCTCAGGCGAGCCTCTGTCTGCACATCTCCAGCTGCAGGGCTTCCTAGACAGCATCAGGGCGCCGATCGCCCCCATTCTCACCACCCCGGCAGCCCGCCGGTGTTGCCTAGATATGCCATTGAACTTTACTCCTAGGCGTATTAAGGCCAACTCCACCGCGCGACCCCATCCTGTCCACCCCCGTCCGTTTGGGGTAAAACGAACAAACCAGACGGCCCAGCGCGCGGGCGCAAACGGACTTTTTGTCCGTTTTTTGTCCGCTTTCGACCCATCCCCGGCCCAAGTTTGCGCCGGTTTTGGGGTGAAACGGACAGCGCGCGGACGGGCGGGACGCGCGTGCTTGTCCTCCCCTGGCCCGCCTGTCGGTGGAAGAAACCAAACACCCCCCACGCCCCATTTGGCGCCATTTCCCCAAACCCTCCCACGTCCCTCCCGCCGCCCCTCTCTCCCCCGTCCATGGCCGACGCCCCGCCGAATTCCGGCGGCCTGGCCGTCGACCCGCCCAGAAAGGTGAAGAAGAAGGCGGCCAAGGCGCCAAGGAAGCCGCGGTCGGAGTGCACGCCGGAGGAGATCGCCAAGTTGGACGTGGAATCGGCGAAGAGGAGGGAACGAAGAGCGGTCCTCAAGGTCAATGCCGCCGCGGCCAAGTTCGCCGCCCAGCGCGATGCGATGGAGGCCACGCGGCGCAAGGCCGCGGTCGACGAGAAGGAGGACCTCGTCAACAAAGCGCACGCCCTCCTCATGTTTGGCATGGGCCGTCCGGCCGTTTCCCTGCAGCGGCCGTCGGCCCGGCGAGCACAGACTCGTCGGTCCCCGGCCTCCGCACTGCCAGTCGCCGACGCCCTGGACCACGCCCATGACGCCCGGCTTTCCTCCGCCAAGGCACGACGGCCAGACCCATTTCTCGGGGTCGTCAAACGTTGGCTTGTTCGCGCCGTCCACACCGCGTCCCGCGGCCGTCATCGACCTCAACGTCACGCGTGGGTCCAGTAGCAGCGGCCGTCCGTCCGTCGAGATGCAAAGAAGGCAAGCACGGGCACCGTTCACGGGCACCATGTCGGCCCCCCATGTCTTGTTTGACGGAATGCCAACACCAACGCCACCGGTAGACGACCCCTACTACAACCAGTACATGGAGGATGTGATCTTCGGGGGTGGGCAGGGCCATGACTACGACCCCGACGAGACCCAAGTCAGGATGGCCGCGCCCAGTACGTCCCCGATGAAGACGCCGACGAACGTGCTGACTACGACCATGGTGACTCATGGCATGAATACGATGACATCTATGTCGAAGGTGATGGTGATGAAGAAGAAGGCAATGACGTTGATATTAGTGGCAAGCCATTGTTCATCGACGAGCTCACCCAAAGAGCGGAAGCACAAAAGAAGAGGAAGAGCATTCGCACGGGTTCATATACACAAGATGAGGACAAGTTGATTTTCCAAGCTTGGATGGATATTAGCCAAGATCCGAGGACCGGCGCGCAACAAAAGGGCATTGTTTTTTCGACGAGAGTCCACAAAACATTCCATGAAAGGAAGATGTTTGAGCCCTACCAAATTACAAGCAACCGTGGCATCGGCTCGATTCAAAAGAGGTGGTTGTTCATCCAACAAGAGTGCAACAAGTATTGCGCCGCATTTGAGAGCGTTGAAGCATAGCCCGTGAGTGGTCTCGGCTTTGGGGGCATGGTATGCTCTCCTCTTCCTTGTCCTTTCCTTGCTACGGCCATGAGACTTCGGCCTTGTATATGTTTGCATGTTCACTTGTTGTTGATCATGTGGTGTAGGCATTTCAATCTTTGGAGGCATTCAAGGCCCGGCACAATGACAAGCCATTCACTCTTACGCATTGTTGGACGATCATTAGCAATTGCCCTAAGTTCAAGGACCAATACCGTGAACTTCAAAGGAAGAGAGGATTGAAGACGGCCAAGTTCGCCGGAGGTGGAGATGGCGAGGCGTTGAAGAGGCCGAGGGGCAAGACCAACTCCAAGGTTGACGACATACATGATGCCTCATCCATGGCATTGCATGACACTTTTCATGGCATGATGTCTCACAAGGATGTGAGCGATGAGAAGAAGCGGCAGAGCAAGGACGAGCAAATGAAGCAATACCTAGACCTTCAAAGGAAGAAGCTTGAGATGGAGGAGGCGGCCAAGAGGAGGAAGATCGACATGGAGGAGGCGGCCCGGCAAAGGCAGCTCGACATGGAGGAGGCGGCCCGACAAAGGCAGCTCGACATCGAGGCCGACAACGTCAAGGCCAGGCAGAGGCAGCTCGACATCGAGGCCACCAATGCCGCCACCAAAGCGAAGGAGGTGGCCCTTGCGATCATGAGCGTGGACTTGTCGAAGATGAGCGAGAAGACGAGGGCCTGGCTCGAGGCCAGGCAGAAGAAGATGCTCGACGCCGAAGGCCTAAACTAGGTCGTCCGGTCGGCCGTGGCCGTTCTTTTTGGAGGCTGGTGTTGGGGATATAACTATTAGGTATGACCCGCCCAGGAGGGGCCGGATTATACCTATGGCGATTCATGAAGCCCAAGATAGCTCTGGAAGATGGCGGTTCAGATAAGGGCCCAAAGCCCAAAGGCGAGTTAAGGCCCGTAGAGATAAACTGCCATATGTACATAACTTGTATTGTAAGGCAGGGATATTTAGAGACCGAGCCAGACACTGTTTATGAGCCGGTCGGGATTCTGTGAGCCGCTGGGCGTCGACCTTCGTATATAAAGGGACGACCCGGCGGCGGTTCAGGGCAAGGAAGATCAGATCGAAAGCTAGGTCAAGAGGATTCGCTCCCTAGTAATCAAAACATAAGCAATACCACCTCAAACTGGATTAGGCCTTTACCTTCACCGCAAGGGGCCGAACCTGTATAAACTCTCATGTCCTTTGTCCCGTTTTAACCCCTTTAAGCTTCCTAGTTGCAATGGCTCCACGCCTAAGTCCTTTCGCTAGGACATCTGTCGTGACAATTCCACGACAGTTGGCGCCCACCGTGGGGCCTGCGCACGATGGATTTGAGTTCTTGAAGGGCAGCTTCGAAGGGCTCAAGGGATACGCTGTGGGCCGGATGACCAAGAGTCGTCGCGGCAAGCTCTACATCGACGACGCAGGCTGGGGCCCCGACGCCGGCTCAATCGAGTATGGGTACCGGGTCCCCTTTGGTGGAATTCACGTCTTCATCGGCCGGGTCGGTGAGCCGGGCCCTGAGCCAGACATCTGCACCGACATCGTCGAGACGGCTCAGCGTGCAAGACCTGCCTAGGCTCAATCCGCCATGAAGCGTGCCTTCGTGGGATGCATCCATGGAGGAGAATTTTCTGAAGGATCTGTGTCTGGCGGTGAGACGACCATCTACTCTGATGGTGAGTCGTCCACAGGTGAAACAGATTCGTTGTATCAACTGCAAGACGGTGGGCTTGGGGGCTGTTCCGATGGCAGCAGTATTCCGGACCCCTTTGAGCCGCCGAGCAGAGTGGGGATCTTCATGGCTGGCACGCAACCCATTCAAAACTCTACGGCTGCGGCAGCGATAACCTCTGGGTCAGCGGCAGCTGGGGTAGGAGGCTCTGCGCGCCCGCCGGCTCAGGTGCTGATGGATCTCATGGATAGGATGACAGCCCTGATAACCGCCGTGGTTCATCCGGCAGATAAGGCTCAACATGATGCAGAAGTGGCACAGTTACATGAGGAGGTAGCACAAGCCAAGGAAAACCCAGCAGCGGAGGATGTCAGGATGGCCACAGAGCAGGCGGCTTTGGATGCTCAAGCTCAGCAGATTCAATCAGAGGCTTTCCAGCTTACAATGGATCTGAACGCTTCAAATGAGGTCATGAGGAGAAGGCACCAGAAGGCTCAATCCCGTCTGCCTCCGACTTATGATCCTAGAAACCTCTTCCGCACACCCGGTGCAGGCCCCAATAACCCGCCGGAGGTAAACTGGGTTGCAACGCCCAGGGCTGGGACGCCGGTTCAACCATGGGTGATGGAACCTCCTCGTATGAATACTGTTCCACCTCATTATGTACCAACACCACCAGGTCATTATTCTAACCCTTTGGAGCACATGATCGCTGTGGAGGCACGATTGGCGGCTCTCTCGGTGGAGGGCGACTCTCCGGCAGCGATTGAAACACGAAGGGTCAGAGAACTTCTTCAGACGGCTCTGGCGCAGCAGGAGGCATACTCTTATAGTCGAGACAGGATTCACTCAACCCCTCGCCCAAGCCGGAGCCCAAGTTATAGCAGGCATATAGATTCAGCAGCCGTTTCAAGCAACGCTCGGCGCCATGACTAGCTGCGCGGGCATGACCCGGCACGTGATGGAGCTCTTAACTTGGTTGATCAGGATAGGATACACCAAGAGGCTGAGCGGGCGGCTCAGCAGACGGCTAAGCAGGCGGTTCAGCGGGCAGCTTACCAGTCTTTTCCGGTTTATCCGACGATTTCTATTGAGGCAGGCGTGACCACGAGGACTGGAGGTGTCCCTTGCTTGGTGCCGGCTCTGCGTAATGAGCGTTTGCCCAAGGATTTCAAGGGCCTTCGAAAGGTGCCTAATTATACGGCCAATTTACAGCCCGAGGCATGGATTGAAAGCTATGAGATGGCCATGGAACTACTGGAGGTCGGTGATGCTGCAATGGCCAAGTACTTCACCATGATGTGGGATGGAACGGCCCGCACTTGGTTAAAGGGGCTGCCACCTAATTCCATTGGTTCATGGGTAGAGTTAAAGGCCCGGTTTATTCAGAACTTCAAAGACACATGCAAGCAGCCCATGCCAATTGTTGATCTGACTAATTGCAAGCAAGAGGAGGGTGAGTCCACAACCCATTGGGTGCGCCGGGTCAAAGCCGTAATACATTCATCTGATAAGATGGATGCCGGTTCTGCAGTCTTAATGTTGGAGAAAAATTGCCGTTTTACGCCTCTGAAACAGAAGCTGGGGTGGCTCAAGCGCGATTGTAATGACATGGGCCAGCTAATGGCGGCTCTAGTCAAATACGCCGACTTTGATAGTGCCAAGGATCTCGAGTCTGACGATGAGAAGATAGGGAAGGGAAAGAAGAACGGCAATGCCAAGGGTCAACAACATAACCCGGCGAATCAAGGAGGCAATAACAAACGTAAGGCTGACGGTAGCTTAGAGTTTGTGGCTAACACCAATGCGCAGGGCAACAATCAACGATGTAAGGGGAGACCACCTCCTCGATCCAGAAGGCCAGATCCCACTCTTGAGCAGTTGCTAAATGAGCCCTGTCCAAGGCACGGTACTCGGGAGAAGCCGACCACTCACGTATGGAAGGACTGTACGATCATGAGGGCTTTCAAGAACTCTAACATGTTCGACGGTAATCATGGGCCGGGCGTAGACTCAGGTGGCGGCTGTTTTCATGGCCCGGGCGGCGGTTCAAATTCCAACTTTCAAGGCTCTCAAGGAAATCAAGGTGGTTATAATCAGCAATCTGGCCAAGGAGGTCAGCAGCAGCAGCAGTCTACATATGAGAGCAATCCAAAGCAGCTGAATAGTGGACAGTATCATGTGTTCATCACCAGTTTGTGCAAACGGGACCAGAAGCTTCATAAGAGGGCTGTGAACGCTGTTGAGCCATCAGTTCCTTGGTATTTAAGATGGTCTGAGCAGCCTATTATATGAAGCAGGGAAGATCACCCTCCCCGGGTTGACAATCCGGGTCATCTGGCCTTGGTGGTGGCACCTCAGGTTGGTGGATATAAATTCACTAAGGTGCTCATGGGCGGAGGCAGTATCATCAACATCCTCTATTATGAGACTTTCCGTCGCATGGGGTTGACTGATAAAAATCTTAAGACATCCAACACTGTTTTCCATGGAGTGGTGCCTGGTAAGTCGGCGTACCCTGTGGGTAAGATTGAACTGGAAGTAGCCTTTGGAGATGAGCATGATTCTAGGGCTGAGAAGTTAACTTTTGAGGTGGTCAAAATCAAGAGCCCGTATCACACCCTGTTTGGACGGCCGGCTTATGCCAAGTTCATGGCACGGCTGTGTTACGTTTATCTACAGCTCAAGATGCCGGGTTATAAGGGCGCCATCACATTGCATGGAAGTCGGAAGATAGCCTTGGAATGTGAGGAAGGTGATGCTGCTTACGCTGAATCTGTTTGTGCAACAAAGGAATTGAAGTTCTACAAGGACAATGTTGACCCGGTGGACATGACGTCTTTGAAGAAGCCAACCACAGAACATGAGCCGGTGCTGAAGTTTAAGTCGGCTGATGAAACCAAGCTTGTTGATTTTGTTCCAGGCGACTCATCTAAGCAATTCAGTATCAGTGCTAATTTGGATCCCAAATAGGAAAGCGCGCTCATCGAGTTCATCCGTGAGAACCGGGACATCTTCGCATGGAAACCTTCTGACATGCCGGGTGTACCGAGAGAACTCGCTGAGCACACTCTCAATATTGATCCAAAGTTTAAGCCAGTCAGGCAGTTTCTTCAGCGGTTCAATGAGGAGAGGCGTAAGGCCATTGGTGAGGAAGTGGCTCGGCTCTTGGCGGCCGGGTTCATTATTGAAGTTTTTCATCCAGAGTGGTTGGCTAACCCGGTGCTTGTGCTTAAAAAGAATGACACCTGGGGTATGTGTGTGGATTACACGGATTTAAATAAGGCTTGTCCGGCTGATCCTTTCGCTCTCCCTCGTATTGATCAAATCATTGATGCTACGGCGGGTTGTGAGCGTTTGAGTTTTTTGGATGCTTATCCTGGTTATCATCAGATCAAGATGGCAGTTAAGGACCAGGAGAAGACGGCTTTTATTACTCCATTTGAAGCCTTCTGCTATGTGTCTATGCCTTTTGGGCTTAAGAGTGCCCAGGCGACTTATCAGCGATGTGTGCAGAATTGTCTCCACAGTCAGATTGGGCGCAATGTTCATGCTTATGTGGACGACATTGTGGTGAAGTCCAGAGAGAAGGAGACCTTGATAGATGATCTGAAGGAAACCTTTGATAACCTCCGGGTCTACAAGATGATGCTTAACCCGACCAAGTGTGTTTTTGGAGTGCCACCAGGCAAGCTTTTGGGTTTTCTGGTTTCTAACAGAGGCATCGAGGCTAACCCGGAGAAGATCAAGGCAATCACTTCTTTGGCTAAGCCGGCGTGTATCAATGATATTCAGCGTTTGGCGGGTCGTATTGCTGCTTTAAGCCGGTTCATAAGCCAGTTAGGTGAGAAGGCCATACCGCTGTATCAAATGATGAAAAAGACAGACGACTTTGTCTGGAGTGATGCTGCTAACGCTGCCTTTGAAGATTTGAAGAGATAGCTCGCTGAGCCGCCGGTCCTTGCTGCTCCTATTGATAAGGAGCCATTATTGTTATATGTGGCTGCTAACACACGTGCCGTCGGTGTGGCCATTGTCGTAGAGCGCAAGGAGGCGGGCAAGGAATATCCGGTTCAATGGCCGGTTTACTACGTCAGTGAGGTGCTTATCGAGTCCAAGCAAAGATATCCACACTGGCAGAAGCTAGTTTATGGGGGTGTTCCTGGCAAGCCGGAAACTTAAGCAGTATTTTCAGGGTCATCCCATCACTGTGGTAAGTTCTGCTCCTTTACGAGATATCATTCAAAATAGAGAAGCCACAGGATGAGTCGCCAAGTGGGCCATTGAACTTGGGCCTCATGGTTTAAAGTATGTGCCACGCACTGCTATCAAGTCTCAAGCACTGGTGGACTTCATCAACGATTGTACAGAGCTGCAGATGCCTGAAGAGAAGCCGAACAACACATATTGGACTATTCATTTTACGGGTCCAGGCAATTGGAGGGCTCAGGGGCTAGAGTTGTTTTAGCTTCCCCTCAAGGTGACAAATTTTGTTATGTGCTACGGTTGATGTTTCCCTGTACTAACAATGCAGCTGAGTATGAGGCCTTGCTCCATGGTCTTCGGATGGCTAAGGAGATGAGCTTAAGCCGGGTACGGTGCTTTGGCGACTCAGATTTGGTGGCTCAACAAGTATCAGGCAAGTGGGATTCCGAGGATCCTCTCATGGCGGCTTATCGTCGTGAAGTTGATGCCATTGCTAGACATTTCAAGGGTTACCAAGTGGAGCACATTGATCGCAGAAAGAATGAGGCGGCTGATGCTTTGAGCCGGCTGGGGTCTCAGCGTAAGCCGGTGCCGCCTAACACTTTCTTAGATATTCTGCATAACCCTTCTGTCAAGTTGCCTACAGAGGAAGACTTGGCTGTTCCAGACCGGAAGTTCAATTGGTTGCGGCTCTTCACGTCATCCCAGACTGGACAGTACCATATTTGGCTTATATGACCCGGGGCGAGTTGCCTGAGGATGAAACCTTGGCTAGACAGATAACCCGACGGTCTAAGTCAATGACAATTGCCAATGGTGAGTTGCATCATCGCAGTGTCACGGGGGCGTTTCTACGCTGTGTTTCTCCTGAGGAAGGTCAAGAAATTCTTCGTGAAATCCATGAAGGAGATTGTGGCCATCATGCCGGTTCAAAGTCCCTTGTGGCCAAAGCTTTCTGTCATGGATTTTATTGGCTGACGGCTCACGCTGATGCGGAGGACTTGGTTAGTAAATGTGATGGTTGCCAGAAATTCTCACGACGGGCTCACATGCCGGCTCAAGAATTGAGGATGATTCCAATTACTTGGCCGTTTGCAGTCTGGGGGCTCGACATGGTTGGGCCTTTCAAAAGGTCCAAAGATAAAAAGACTCGCCTTCTAGTGGTGGTTGACAAATTCACGAAGTGGGTTGAGGCAGAGCCGGTTAGTAAGTGTGACGCAGCCACGGCGGTTCAATTCATGAAAAAGGTGATCTTTCGTTTTGGCTTTCCACACAGCATTATAACTGATAACGGTACTAATCTGTCCAAGGGCGCCATGGAGGAGTTCTGTCAACGTGAGCATATCCGGCTTGATGTTTCATCAGTAGCTCACCCCCAATCCAATGGTTAAGCTGAAAGAGCCAATCAGGAAATTTTGAAAGGCATCAAGCCCCAGCTTCTGGTTCCTTTACAATGGACGTCGGGTTGTTGGGTGGAGGAGTTGCCCTCTGTGATATGGAGCATCAATACTACCCCTAACTGGTCTACGGGTTATACGCCTTTCTTCATGGTTTACGAAGCAGAGGCGGTTCTACCTAGTGACATTCGTCATGACTCGCCCCGTGTGGCGGCTTACATTGAAGCGGATAACGAACAAGCCCGTCAGGATGCACTTGACCTGTTAGATGAAAAGCGTGACTTGGCAGCAGCTCGCTTGGCGATTTACCAACATGACCTGCGCCGTTATCACAGCCGCCGAGTTAAGTCCAGAACCTTTCAAGAAGGTGACTTGGTGCTCCGGCTCATCCAGGATCAAACTGATGCACACAAGTTATCACCACCTTGGGAAGGGCCTTTTGTGGTCATCAAGAACTTGAACAATGGGTCATACTACCTTATCGATGTTCAAGAGCACAAAGACTCACGTAAATCGGATGAGGAGACCCGCCGGCCATGGAATATCGCTCATCTTCAGCCTTACTATACTTGAGCCACCGGCTCTCATGATGTACATATTTTGACGATGTATATATTATGATAAGTAATAAAGCAGGACCTCTGTCCTTTTCATCCTCAATGATCATATGTCTTCATCATCATAAATTTAAAACGACCAACTGGGGGCTGATCATATTCAAATCCAGCTTAACCCTTTGGTCCGGCTCATGATCGTATTCGAATCTAGCCATTAAACCTCATGATCACAAGGGGGATTCCTATTCAAACATAGGTCGTATTCGAACCAAAGAGAACATAGCTGTCGGTACCCTCTTGATTGGCACAATGCCAAACTCACTAGGGGGCTTCTTGATCGTATTCGAATCATAGCTTAACCCCTTTTGGGTCCGACTTTGATTGTATTCGAATCAGAGTCGTTAAAAAACTCTCAAGGTCATTTGGGGGCTTCCTGTTCAATCATAGGTCATATTCGAACCAAAGAGAACATAGCTGTCGGTACCCTCTTGATCGGCGCAACGCCAAAGCCACTGGGGGCTACATGATCGTATTCGAATCCTAGCTTAACCCCTTTGGTCCGGTTTACTGATCGTATTCGAATCAGAAGCCTCAGATATGTCTTTCTATTTGGCTTAAGTTTTTTTGGAAACAATCTTTGTTTTTGGCTTAAGGCTTTTTGTCCAGATCTAAGTATAAGTACGGTTTAAATTTAACCTTGCTTGGTTTTGGAAGATAAGTCACCAGCGTATGACAATCATCTTACATAAGGAAGTGTTGGCTTCTAAAGGATTGGGTTGTCACCCTTACTGTTCAGGTCACATGAACCGGCAGTACAAATTCAAAATCATAGGTATGATATTATAGTTGTATTTCAAAACTATAATTCATAACAGGCTTATATGTGTCTCTTCTTTCAATATTAATGGTTGTACGTAAGTTATTATGACCCGCCCTGCGGTAAGCCGCCAAGGGTTCTTGTGATTTATTCCTGTGTGCAGGATAGTTCAAAGACTTTCTTATGCATAACGAAAACAGATGATAAGTTTAAACAGGGAGAACATAAGGCGGCGGCTTAACAGTGTTGAGCATCAACACGTGCATGATGGCATGACAAAGCAAAGTCATCTTTACCCTATTACATGACTCGCCGAGTCCAAATGATTAAATTGTTTTCCAGCAAGAGACAAATATAAGCCGCCCGGCGGGTCAATTTTCTTGTTGGCCTGAAGCTTCCAGATCAACCCTTTCTGCTCCTCCGTCCTGTTCCCTGTCCTGGAAGGTTGATGATGACCAGTTAGTGCCATTCAAAGCTTCAAATTCAGCTTCATCATCAATTAGTCCGGTCGGGTCAACTTCAGGGGCAAAGGTATGCTTACGGATTGGAGGGACCAGGCTGGTCACTTTATAATGCGGCGTTGGAATCCTCTGATTTTCCGCGTCGTAACCCGGCTGGTACTTGGTGAGATCCGTGTCATCAGCAATCAGGGGGGCCACAGGGCGTATTTCCTTCACACAAGCGATGAAGTCCTCCTGTTCAAACGATGTGCCATCCTCCTTAAGACTTGGATATCCAATGGCGATGTCGGCCGGGTCTAACTCCGATAGCCACGCCTTGGCCCGGCTTAAAGCAGCCACGGCTCCGGCTCTTGCAGAAGATCGCCTTAATTCATTCAACCGCTGGGGCAGCACAAAAAGCCGCTTTAGCACATCCGCCAAGAGTGTGGGGACTTCGTTTGACTGGGCCAATGCGGCCAAGGCACGCTGAGATCCAGTGTAAAGTTGTTCCACGAGCGTGTAAACCGCCTTCAGCTTCACCAGCATGTCTTGGTTAATGTTGGACCTCCTGGGGCCTACATAGCAATATCAGGTGAGTTAATCACAATTCAGATGATCATTATAAAGATTCAATATTTGACACTTGCAGGGCGACTTACCAAAGATTGCTGAGACCATCTGAGATACATGGCGTTTTAAGTCGGATAATTCAGTGGTCACCTCTTCAAGAGCCTTTTGTGCTGTTTCAGCTCGTTGGGTTAAGGCAATTTTTTCTTCAGCCCAGGCCTTCTTCTCAACTTCAAACTCGGATTTCAATTTCTCTTGTTCAGCCACGCTGAATTCAAATTTGGAATTGGATTTTTGAGTTTCAGTCTCCTGAGCCTCCACACGGTTCTTCAAATCATGCAGTTCTGATTGAAGTTGAGTGGTGGTGGCCTGCACAAATGCCGGGTCAAAAATCATGAATATTAGCATACAATATAAAGTCCCAAACACTTTGCAAGCAAGTGTACTTGGCACTTGGGGGCTAATGTCTAACGAAGGTTTTATTTAAGTGGCGGTTCATGAGAGTAAGTCCCAAACACTTTGCAAGCAGGAGTGCTTGGCACTTGGGGGCTAATGCATATTGCTGTTAAATCTACACAAGGCTTATATTCTGCACAAGCATGTGAAGGACCGGCTCATTCATGTTGATTAAGCCGGCCCTTGGGGACTACGGAATAAGCCAGATTTTTACAGGTTTGACCAAAGGATATTACTAAAGCTTATACGTCTATTCTAAGTCTACAACATATTCATCATAAGCAATAGACTTGGGGGCTGGCATAGTAAGGATAATTCAGTGAAGGGAAAGAATTTATACCTCAAATTTCTGGTGCATTTGCTTCACCATATCAACTTCAAGGTCACGGCTGCTGTGCACTTGGCTAAGATATCCAGAAACAACTTCCCAATGCTCATGTGAGTATAATCATCAATGTCAAATCTGACCTTACGGCGTTCCAGGTGCTCTTCTTTGGTAGAACACTTGGCTAGCACAGTAGGTCTCCCCGGCTCAGTGTAGCCAGTCTTGGTGATTTCAATATGAGCATCTTTTGGGTCGTCTGTCTTAGCCGGGCTAGAGACTTCCAGATTTTCAGAGCCATCGGCGGCTTGATCGGCAGGCGGGTCAGTAATTGATGTTGGTGTGTCATGCGCTGGTTCAAGTGGCGGCTCAGGAACAGAGGCCTCAGGCGCGGTCGTCTGGAGTTCCGGTTCTTTGAAGGATGGCTCTTCGGCCGGCTTGTTCTTTTTCACCTTCTTGCCGGGCTTTGCTTTTGTGCTGCATAAGATCACAATATTAGTACAAGTATAAAGAATTGAAATGAATACAGGATAAGTAAGTTATCATTACCCTGGAGCGGTCTTAAAAGCCGGCATGTTGGACTGGAGTGAGTCACTGGAGGAAGGTGAAGTTTCCTGATAATTCGAGTCAGAAGAGTTGAGTGGTTGACGAGTGAGACCCGCCAAAGGATAAAAAGGAGTTAAGTCAGAAGTGACCTCATTCCGGCGCTTTCTTGGTGTATTTGTTAAGACGGAGGAGACTTCTGCGTCCTTGCTGGTCCGGGTCTGCCTCTGGCTCTCGTGCATCTGTTGCTTCAAAAGAAATTGAGGATCTTGATAAGCTAAAGGATGTGAAAGTCTTACTTTCCGTGTCACTCTTCGGATTTCCTGTCTTGGCAAAGGCTCGGAGTCAGAGGAAATAATAGTTACCTCTTCATCCACTCCGTGACGCGTTCCCATGTCCTCTTGATGATAATCAGTGTCAATAAGGTAATTAAAAAAGGAGCCTAATGAGTCAAGAGCTACCTCTGACTCAGAGGTATCTTCTAGTCGAAGCAAGTCTGAGGCGCTGGTCTTATTTCCTTTCTTCTTGGCGGCGGCTTTCCTGGCGGCTTTCTTGGCCTTCCTGGCTCTCTTTGCAGCTTCATGATCATATTTTGCCTTCCAAAATTGGTCATTAGCCTGTGAAAGTCAGCAAGAGTCTGAGTAAAGACAAAACCTCAAGGGTGAAGGTAAAAATGATCAATTTAGCGGCTTACCGCTGGAGCCGGGTTAGCTTTGCAGAAAGGGCTTAAGCCCACCTTGCTACAGCCTGCTAGGCTCTCGTTCAAGAGCGACTTTGTCATATCATCAATGACGTCGTTAGATAAATCGTCAGGGCTATGCCGTAGAGCATCATTACTCTCGCCTGTGTAGGTGCACATCAAACCAGAACGGCGGCTCAATGGGATGATCCGCCAGGCAAGGCAAACCCGGACTAAGTCGATACCACTTAAACCATTCCCCAAAAGAGCCTTGACTTTAGTCATGGTGGGCGTGAGTTTCTGGCGATCAGCAGCGGACAACTTGTCTGGTAGAGGATGAGTAGACTCGAAAGCCGGGCAGAGGGTTCTCATAAGTCAGAGAAGTGTCTTGGCAATAGAACCATGTCTAGTTCCAGTCTTTGGGGTGACTCGGTGGATTTGCATAAGGGAAAATGGCATCTCTCCATCGTTGGATTGAGACCCCACCAAGTTCCAAGTTAGGCCCGTTGGCACATTCATTCTGGCGGTTCAAATAAAATAACTCTCTGAAGAGTAGCAAGCTGGGTTCTTCTCCAAGATACACCTCACAGTACACTTGAAAGTTGCAAATATTAGACATAGAGTTGGGTTCGATGTCTTGAGGACGGAGGTCAAAAAAGTGTAGGACGTCTCTAAAAAACTTTGAGCCGAGTGGGGAAAAACCCCGGTTCATGTGGTCGGTGAATACAATGAGTTCCCCCTCTTTGGGTTGAGGCTTTTCCTCGGTTGGATCAGGTGCACGGTAGGACATGATTTCCTTCTTTGGCAGATAGCCAGTCTTCACAAAATCATCAAGTGTGCTATCTGTGACGATGGACTTGACCCAATTGCATGTAGTGGGTGTTTTGGGCGGCATTATGAAGACGGAAGCCTAACAAAAGAGTGAAATTGCCGGTTCAAACTTAAGCCGGAGAAGAAAAGTATTAAAATGCATATTCAAGATGGCGGCTTACAAAGGGGCCTAATGGTATATGGCTAAATTATGTCAAGTTACGTAAACCGCCATGAGCAGTGCAAATTATTTAAGCCGCCATGATAAGTCGGACGATGTCTGTTGATCATTTCAAGTTAAGTCGGCGGTTTGAGCCGCCATGGCTAGATGGATCTAACAAATGCAGTTTTTGCCTAAGTGTTACATAAACAGGTTTCACAGGCTGCAGCTATTAGTTTGGATCAACGAGTGATCAGGAAAAGAAAAATAAATCTAGACATAAAAACCAGTACAGATGAGTTCATGAGCTTTCACAAGATTTTGCTTCCAGGAAAGGGGATCTATCGATATCAAAAGTAGAAATAAAACAACTACCGCATTGGTTTAACACCGTTTTTAGATCAAAGAAGCTCGCGGAACAGTCGGGAAGATGAACTATGATGAACTACGAAGAACACAGAGAAACTCGCAAACCCTAATGCAGATCTGTGGTTTGGGAAGGCAGAAACTTACAGCTGCAGATCTACTACGGAGGGTCGCCACCGTTCTCTGGATCGACTTAGATTGATGCAGCGGTCGAGGTTGAGGAAGACAAGGTGCTCTGCAGCGGCGGCGGAGCTCGAGCGGCAGAAGAGTTGCGAGAGGAAGAAGACGCTGGAATGGGGGAGAATGAGGAAAGACCGGTTGTGCCTATTTATAAGGAAAGACTCTTAAGTGGGCGCAAAAAACGAGGAGGCCGAAAATATGGTTATCCAGCTACCAGGATGCCTCGATTCTCGAGACCGGTTGAGATACATTGGATAAAGTGTGAATTAATGGCAGATGACGTCATGGCGGGTTATCACAAATCCAGAAGTTGATGTCACGGCGGGTTACAAATTCTTGCACAATGAAGAGCAAAAGATTTTCTATAAGTGTTGAAGATTGACATGAACCAGTTCCAATAAATCTGGGGCCTAATGTTGGGGATATAACTATTAGGTATGACCCGCCCAGGAGGGGCTGGGTTATACCTATGGCGATTCATGAAGCCCAAGACAGCTCTGGAAGATGGCGGTTCAGATAAGGGCCTAAAGCCCAAAGGTGACTTAAGGCCCGTAGAGATAAACCGCCATATGTACATAACTTGTATTGTAAGGCAGGGATAGTTAGAGACCAAGCCGGACACTGTTTATGAGCCGACCGGGATTCTGTGAGCCGCTGGGCATCGACCTCCGTATATACAGGGACAACCCGGCGGCGGTTCAGGGCAAGGAAGATCAGATCGAAAGCTAGGTCAAACGGATTCGCTCCCTGGTAATCAAAACATAAGCAATACCACCTCAAACTGGATTAGGCCTTTACCTTCACTGCAAGGGGCCGAACCAGTATAAACCCTCGTGTCCTTTGTCCCGTTTTAACCAATTTAAGCTTCCTAGTTGCAATGGCTCCACGCTTAAGTCCTTTCGCTAGGACATCTGCCGTGACAATTCCACGATAGCTGGCATGGGTGCCGCCCGCCCACTGGGCCGCTGGCTGTGTGCCGGCGAGAAAAAGATTCCTTTGGAGGCCGGCTGTGTTGCCGGCCGCTGGCTGTGTTGCCGGTGAGGACAACTATTCATTTTGGAGGCTGGCTGTGTTGCCGGCCGCTGGCTGATGCCGGCGATGGACGTGTAGGCCGCTGGCTCTATTGCTGGCGTGATGAACTAGGGTCGCTGGCCTAATGAACTAGGGCTTGGCATTTGAAAGTTGCTCCTTTTTTAAAATAGACGCGGACAGGATGGGGCAAACGGATGCGGTCGTGCGCTGGGCGCACGGCCACCGCATCCCAGGACACACCCGGACACGACCCCATTGCCCCACCCAAACGGACCGAATCCGAACAAAACAGACGTCCGTTTGGGGTCGCGCGGTGGAGTTGGCCTGACCGCATAGCCAAGGCTGACCGTGGACTGAATTCCGAGGCCAAGGCGAAGCGTGTTCTCCTCCTACACCTCGGCATCATCACTAAAGACGAGCCTATTTCCAACGCAGCTCTTGAGCGCTACCATCGGATGTTCGAGCGCCCGCTGGCCGGGGATATCATGCAGGCCATCGCGGACATCTATGGGTGGCAGGTCCCCACTGATGTTGCGGGTCTCCTCGCCACGGCACGCTCGCCGTCTCAGCCTCGCCTTGTTGAGGTCCGACCTCACCAGCGCGGCACTTCACCCCGGCTTGCCATTCCTTCCCATGGATGTACACCTAAAAGTAGTCTTCTGGAACGTGCGCGGTCTTAATAGCCGGGCCAAACGCACCACAGTTTGCATCGTGTTCTCCGCTGAATTTCCATGTATCGTTTGCCTCCTCGAAACAAAGCTAAGTTATATCTCGTTGGCTACTGTTGTTGAGGCCCTGGCCCCCAGTTCTTGGACTTCTTTTTCCTTCATGCTGATGGGACGCGTGGTGGTATCCTATTGGCCTCATAGCAGGACCTCATCTCCTTCTCTCACCCGTAGAACGGAACACACCATATCATGGCCCTCGTATCCCCCTGGCTGGGCACCAACACTGGTGGATTACTGGGGTCTACGGGCCCCAGGACGACCAGGCGAAAATTGTATTCCTCTCTGATCTGCAGGATCAACGGGCCACATGCGCTGGACCTTGCCTTATAGGGGGCGACTTAAACATGATTCTGTCTGCGGAAGACAAGAACAATAACAGGCTGAATCGAGGCATCATGCACCGTTTACGGTGCTTCACAGCAGATCTCGAGTCGCACGATATTTATCACCACGGCTAGAGATACACTTGGTCGAATGAGCAGGAGCGACCGACGCTTGTTCCCAACGATCGCGTTCTCTGCACCCCGGGATGGGACTCCGAGCACCCCCATTGCATTCTCCGGTGCCTCGCATCGGCAACCTCTGACCACTGCCCCCTTGTGATTGACTGTGTGCCACGCACCCACGGGAAGCCCCGCTTCCACTTCCAGAGCTATTGGGTGAAGTGGGAGGGCTTCCATGACGTCGTCTCCGAGGCTTGGAACGTTGTTGTGCCTGATGCGGATCCTTTCCGACAGGTTTCCGCCAGGCTTAAGGCAATCGCCCGCAGCTTGCAAAGCTGGGGCGTGAAAAGAATTGGTGATGTCTCGATGCATATTCTGCTTGCAAGGGAGCTTATCGCTTGCCTTGATGCCGCCCAAGACCTGCGCCCCTTATCCGCCAGTGATGCTTGGTTGCACCGCAAACTCAAGTGCGCATACCTCGGCCTAGCTTCCCTTGAGAGGTCTATTGCGCATCAACGCACTCGTTTCTGTTGGCTCCACGATGGCGATGCGACCACGACCTTCCTCAGGATCCACGCTACTCATCGTAGGCAAAAAAATCACATCTTCCAGCTTCACGAAGATGGCCTCCCGATCTCGGAGGATGCGGGCATGGCCCGGCTGGCCTACGAGCACTTCTCGTCCATCTTCGGCTCTCACACAACTCATGACTTCACCATCGACCTTGGGGCTATAGATCACCCGACATTTCATATGTCAGATCTTGACGCGCCATTTTCTGATCAAGAAATTTGGAAGGCCGTCAAGCGCTTACCGGCCGGCAAGGTCCCGGGCCCCGATGGGTTCACTGCGGAATTCCTCCAGGCTTGCTAGGACATTGTCAAGCAAGAAATTTGTGACGTATTTCTCAAAATCTTCCAGATGAATGGGCGTGGTTTCCACAGGCTCAATGAGGCGCTTCTCACACTGCTCCCCAAAAGGCCAACACGTCCTCACTGTTTGACTATCGCCCCATAAGCTTGATTCATCTCCTCGCGAAGCTGTTCGCCAAGGTGTTATCTCTAAGGCTGGGGCCCCATCTTGGCAGCATCATTCAGCCAACCAAAGCGCGTTCATCGCACGGGGTCTATGACAACCTCATGATGGTGCAGCAAACTGCTCGGCTTCTCCATAATCTCAAGGCCCCGCGCGTCCTCCACAAGCTCGACATCGCCCAGGCTTTTGACACGGTTTCCTGGCCATTCCTATTCGAGGTCTTGAAGCACCTCGTCTTTGGCCATCGATGGTGTGCGTGGGTGGCCATCCTCCTCTCAACCTCCTCAATGAGAGTACTCATAAACAACACCCCAGTACTGCCCGTGGATCATGCTAGTGGACTCAGGCAAGGCGACCCCATTTCACCCATGATATTTGTCCTGGCGATCGACGTCCTCAACACTTTGATCCAGCATGCGAGCAGTCGCGGCATCCTTCACCGCCTCATTAGCAGGCGCGCCATCCCCGACATCTCTCTGTTCACGGATGATGTCGTTCCATTCTGCCACCACGACGACCATGATCTCTGGGCGGTTCAGGGCATCCTCAAAGTGTTCGGCCAAGCTACCGGTCACAGGACCAACTTTGCGAAGTGCTCCGCGGCACCCATCTGCTGCACTCCGGAGATGGCCACACTTGCTGGAGAGACACTCTCGTGCACAACCAAGGCCTTCCCCATCAACTACCTGGGCCTCCGACTCTCGACCAGAAAAATCAGCACATCAGCTCTTATGCCCCTCATCGAGAAGATGGCCAAACGTATGGGATCTTGGCAGGCTTGTCTACTCTCCCGAGGCGAGTGCCTCGCCCTCGTGCGCCATGTGTTGTCTGCCATGCCCATCCAACTGCTTCTAGCCATGGCTCTCTCGCTTGCAATACTCAACCTCATCAACTAGTTGATCCGCGATTTCCTATGGCATGGGCGTAGAGAAGCCCATTCTGGAAACTGCTGTCACGCCCAATATGCGACCCTATCCGAGAGGAACTCGAAGGTCCCACCAAGGATAGACCCGCATATTGAAACGCTTTTGCAAGGTGGATATCATTACATCAACATTACATAAAAGATGGGGATACATACAAGCCATACCGATGCCGCAAGAATACATCAATATACATGAGAACAACATCCGACTACGGATGAAACATAAACAGAAACTCAAACGACATCCACCCTGCTAGCCCAGGCTGCCGACCTGGAACCTATCCCCTAACCGAAGAAGAAGCAGAAGAAGAAGTCCAAAACAAGTAACATCGCTCTCGCGTCATGATCATCGCAAAACCTGTACCTGCAACTGGGGTTGTAGTAATCTGTGAGCCACGAGGACTCAGCAATCCCATTACCATGGGTATCAAAACTAGCAAAGCTTAATGGGTAAGGAAGGGGTAAAGTGGTGAGGTTGCAGCAGCGACTAAGCATGTATGGTGGCTAATATACGCAAATAAGAGCGAGAAGAGAAGCAACAGAACGGTCGTGAAACTAGCAATGATCAAGAAGTGATCCTGAACTCCTACTTACGTCAAACATAACCCAGAAACCGTGTTCACTTCCCGGACTCCACCGAGAAGACACCATCACGGCTACACACGCGGTTGATGCGTTTTAATTAAGTCAGGTGTCAAGTTCTGTACAACCGGACATTAACAAATTCCCATCTGCCACATAACCGCGGGCATGGCTCTCGAAAGTTTATACCCTGCAGGGGTGTCCCAACTTAGCCAATTATAAGCTCTCACGGTCAACGAAGGATATTCCTTCTTCCGGGAAGACCCGATCAGTCTCGGAATCCCGGTTACAAGACATTTCGACAATGGTAAAACAAAACCAGCAAAGCCGCCCGATGTGTCGACAATCCCGATAGGAGTCGCACGTATCTCCTTCTCAGGACACACCGGATGAGCAAGACGTCGGGTTGGCATAGACCCTGGTTGCCCAGGGGGCGCCGGACATCGCTCGGTTTGGACCAGCACTTAGACAAGCACTGGCCCAGGGGGGTAAAATAAAGATGACCCTCGGGATGCGCGATTCCCAAGGGAAAAGGCTAGGTGAGGCAAATGTAAAACCAAGGTTGGGCCTTGCTGGAAGAGTTTTATTCAAAGCGAACTGTCAAGGGGGTCCCATAAATCACCCAACCGCGTAAGGGACGCAAAATCAAGGAACATAACGCCGGTATGACGGAAACTAGGGCGGCAAGAGTGGAACAAAACACCAGGCATAAGGCCGAGCCTTCCACCCTTTACCAAGTATATAGATGCATTAATAATATAAGAGATATTGTGATATCCCAACATAAACATAATCTAACATGGAGCAATCTTCATCTTCACCTGCAACTAGCAACGCTATAAGAGGGGCTGAGCAAAGCGGTAACATAGCCAAACAATGGTTTGCTAGGGAGGGTGACAAAGGATAGAGGTTCATGGCAATTTGGGAGCCTTGAAGAGCAAGTGAATAGGTAGCGCAGCATAGCGATAGAACGAAGCAACTAGCATAGCAATGATAGTAATGAGATCCAAGGTGACGGTCATCTTGCCCGAAATCCCGCTAGGAAGAAAACGAGTCCACGAAGAAGATGAATCCTCGCGATCGCAACGACATGGGAACTATCGAGAAGAAGCACACAACATATAAAACACACCACACATGAACAAGGAATGATGCTCAATCAAGAATGATGCATGACAAGGCTACATGAAGCTACACACGGCAAGAGAGGATGCATACAAGAGCAACACATCAAAGCAAGTTTAAATGAGGCCGGAAACAACATATAACAATTCCGGTAAATCCTCATATGCAAATTTCGAAATTGGTCCAGAACTGAATTAACCTTATGTTCAACTTGTTAAACAGCAAGTTAAGATGCACCAGGATGATCTACATGAAATTCTAGTCAAGTTACATATAAAGTTCATTAGATTCGGAGGTACGGCCTAGAAAATATGAGCAAAACAAGTTAAACATGGCATTGATGCAAAATGCATTCAAACATCAAGCAAACACCTAAAAACAAGGATGCAGCAAGGTAATATGGAACTACATGCAAAACTAAGCAAGTTTCATATAGAGCATGCTCAAAATGGAGCAACGGTGCAACACATACACTCCAAACAAGATATAGCAACAATATGTCCAAAACAGCAACTAGGCATCTAGAAAGCATTAAAACAATATGCTACAGCAACTCCACATGAAAAAAAGGCATGGACCTGATGTACAGGTAAAGCACAACAAAACACAGACACTGAGATGTCTCCAGAAATCACTAGAACATGCTCAAAAGGACATGGCAAGATTGCAAATAATAACAGTTTCACAGACTTAGCAGAAATCACTGGACATGGCAGAAATAACATCAGGTTGCAAGGTTTAGAGCAAAAAAACAACATGCTGCAGGAATAGATCATAGCAAACAAAGGCATGGCATGAATCTAATAAAAGCATAGAACAAAAGTCCCTTACTGAACAAGAGCTAAAAAGCACAGAAGATATGATGGCACCCATGTAAACATAGCAAGTTATATAAACATGTAAACATGTAAACAATCTGCCAGGAATATTTTATAGCAAAAGTAGAGCAAGATAACAACAAGCTGTAGCATGCCATAAATACAAACAAGGGCATGGATGGATAGAGCATAACATGTATAACAAAACATCCTTAGTGAACATCTCCAGATTAAGCATAGAATGACTTGTAGCAGCAGGTTTACATGGCATCACAACATAACAGACTCAGACTTAGCAAAAATGACTAAGTCACAGAAATCAGCAACATTACGGAGGCTACTTTACATGCTTGTGCTAGTCACCACAGAGATCACAAAAATACAAGACAAGCACCACTGTAAAGATGGCATGATGTAGTCTAAAACACATGTAGTGCTCATGCTCATAGGATGCACACACAAAATGCAATGAAAAAGACAAATCACCAAGTTCTGAAAACAGGCAGCAGTTAACAGCACATAGCACTCTTGCAACGATGATTAGGGCACTAAGATGATCTCAAACAAGCATGGCACAATGGAACAAAATGAAGCATCTCATGATGAACATTTCGATATATCACACGCACCAATCGGAGCAGCACACATGAAGATATAGCATGATGAATAGTGCACCAGAATGCATGATTTTCGGGACAGGAGAAATCACCTCGAGGGGGGGGGGGGCGAAGTCAACGCGGGTCAGAACTGGATCGGATCGGGGGCTCGCCGGCGCGGGTTTGAACTGGCCGGAGTCGGGAGAGGAGAATGGGAGACCGGCGAGTGGCGGCGCTCGGGGCCCTGCAGAGAAAGAGAGAGAGAGAGATCTGAGAGAGAGAGGCAAGAGGGAGAGGGACGACGGGGAGGCTCGACCTGGCGAGGTCGCCGGCGGCGGGGCTCCGGTGGCCTGCCGGGAAGGGAACGAGGCATGGGCGCTCGGGGCCACGCCGGCGGTGGGGCGACCCGTGGAGGCGAAGGCGGGGTCGGGCAAGGGGCGGCGCGAAGCGGGGCACCTCGGGCCCCGATGGGCCTGGCGGGCCAGCCCCGGGCCCGGGCGGGCCGCGGCGGCGCGGGGCACAGGGGGACGCGGGGAGGACAGGTGGCGCTGGCCCGTTGGACGGCGCCAAGTGGCGGAGCTGGAGCGGGTGGCGCGGAAATGGAGTAGGGAGGAAGCTGGCGGCGGCTGATGATTGGGGGTGCAGTTTTCGAGGAGGAGGGAGGAGAAGGCCAAAAATGGCAAGGGGGCTGCTATATATAGCAGGGGGCTAGGGTTAGGGGATTTGCTCCGTTTTGGAGTCGTTCGATCTTGATCGGACGGTCCGGAGCGGAGGGGGGTTAGGCTGGGCCTAGGTGGGCTTTGAGAGAGGCTCGGGCTGAGAGGAGAGAGGAGAAAATGCAGCCCGACACAGTTTTCGGAGAACGAAAACGTCCGACACAGGTACCGGAAGCGGTACCGCTATACGTTTAACGGTTGGGCAGTCAAACGGACTCCGAATGCGACAAAACTTGGCAGGCGGCCTACCTACACTATATAAGACCGCATGCCAACTTACATCCCATTCCGAGAAAAAAATTTATGCCACTTATAAAATAATATTTCGGAGGTGCCGCGGGCTCGTGCGAGTGTGTCTGGACTCCGAACGGACAACGGAGAGAACCGGGAGGACCCGAACGGATGCAAGTTTTGAAAAACATGCAGATGAAATGCAGATGATGACATGGCAAAATGCAACACGCAAGCAAATGACATGGCAACGACGGCGAATAACTGGGTGACACCTGGCGCATCGGATCCAGGGCGTTACAACACTCCTCCACTAACAAGAGATCTCGTCCCTAGATCTTAGGACCGAGACGGAAGGAAAAAGGGATGAGGTGAAATAAGAACAAAACAGTGAGGATGAACAAAGTCAAGAACACTCGAGTAGGAAATAGGAATGTTGAATGAGACAAGAAGCAAAAGCTCAAGGAATAAGGCTGAATTTGAAACCACTCCGGTTAGGACAAGATAGAAAAGGAATAATAACAAAGGAATTTATGCAGCACTCCGGCTGAACAAGGAAAGAATAGAACATGAACTTGAGAAGATGGAATGATACTTGACTTGAGGAACAACACAAAATCTCCGGAAGACTTGAAATATTGGAATGAGAAGAACGGCGAAGAAGATGGCAACTTCTACCACGAATGAAATAGAGAGCATCCTTAGAAGGAAACATTGACCGGAATTGTTGAGAAAATTTAACAACAAAAGAATAAGTTTGTTGTGGGCTTGTGGATAACATCTCAAAATTATGAGGTGGTAACCTACCACGAGCGGAAAAGATTGAAAAGCTGAGAAGAACGAGGAAATGCAAAACTCCACTTCAGAAGAATATGGAGAATTAATTGCACTATGAGAAGCAAGAAGAAGATACTTGAGCTACGTCTACAAGAATCTTGATGAACACTTGAAGAATGAATTAAATCACGATGAGCCACCGTGATTAACTCCGGTAACAAAAGAATGACGTGATAAAATTGGAGGATGAAAGAGATAAGATTAAATCCTTGCAATGATTTAGATGGGGCTTCGCGTCGAGACAAGCGAGAAGCTTGGAACTCCAGAAAATAAAAGATGAAAGCACTTTGCACCGAGAATGTGATAAGATGAACAATCTCCGAAAAGAAGCGATTAATCCACATGAAGAAAGAAAATAAGGATTACGTTATGCTTATCCTCCACCAATTAAATTGATGAGAAACAATGGATTTGCATACTACTTATTCACATTGGAAAAGATTAAGGGGGGATATAGCGCAAAACTTGCGAAAGTCTTCATGAACCACCGGTAGGATTTGGAAAGAACGAGTTAATTGATATGATAACAATAGAAAGAATCTTGAATGAGCCACCGTAGGAATTGAAACGAATGACGAAAAGAGATTGAATCACCAGAAAAAATAGGAAAAGCACGAATATACTTGAGGGAATCAAGATGCAATTGAAAGAAGAGATCGCGAGCTGATTGAAGCATACTTGAACGAAGCACTGGAAGAATATGTAAACGAACGAAGGGGCACGAATATAGAATAATCGGAGAACGGATTTGAAAACTTAGAACGAAGAAATATTCTGAAATGGAGGCCTCCGGATAATTAAGACTGAAAACAACTCCTGAAATACTCCGGATGGGTGAAAATAATTGCACGACTAGAAACAATTTGATAGCGTAACATTGATCTAGCACCGCGAATCTTCGGGAGAATGGACAAGATTTAGGGAAAACTCTACTTCGGTCCTCAAATGTTGAGAATGACGACGAGAAGGACACCAAAATTGTTGAGATACTCCGGGAGAATGAAAAGCGAAGAGGTTGAGCCAACAATGAAAATATTTTGAAATCGATCTTGGAAAGGCATCTGACTGATGAAATTCATACTTACATCAAACTTCGAAAAGGATTTGAGAATAGCTCCGGGAAAATTAGAAGAGTCAGGTAAGATCCTGGGAAAAGACCTGTGGGTTAGGGCCAACTGAAGAGAAATCACCGTTGAAAAAGGATTGTTGAAGAGATAGATGATGCACCGGAACAATTGAAATATTTGAATGAGGTGATAACCTCGAATTAAATCGAACAAAGACGAATCTCTTGAGATGTCTTCATCACTCCGGAACGATTAAATGACGAGAGGGGAACGAGCAATGGAAAACATTTGAGCCGAGGAAAGAATATAATCACTACCGACAATTGGAATTGAATCCACTGGAGAAGAAAAGAGATGAAGAATGTCAAACGAGACGAGAATTCACCGGTTGAAATAATTGAGGGAAGACTGAAGATACTCCGCGCGAATGAAATTGATGCTCGAAAGAGACTCAGGCTCCGGGAATAAAAGGGGTGGGAGGGCGGGAAAAACACAGGCCACTTGAAACAGGGAACCGATGAATAACTTGCAGAGAAGACACCGGTTGAAATGATTGAGGAGAAAATGCAAAAAAACTTCGCACGAGTAGGGTGGATACTCGATTACAGACTCTGGTTCCGAGAAGAAGAAGGGTGGGCGGGTGGGAAAAACAAGGACAACTTTGGACAGGGAAACAACATCGGTTGAAAAGAGATGAGGATTAATCTAGCAAAAGATGACGAGGAACGAAACCACTTGAAGAGAGGTGCACCGGATTGAAAAGAGGATGGACAACGAACAAAAGCTAACCGTGTGATCCTGAAGAAAAATTTGAAGGGGAAGAGAAGTAAGTCGAAACACCTACGTCAAGATTTCTCACCAGAGCGACGAAGGGGCAGAGGAGTAAGAAGAATTCCTACTCTCCGATATAACTAGACTCAGAAAAAAGTTTTCTTCTAGACTCAACAACAGCCAAACTACACGATCAAACAAGGGGGCTCCTAGGGTCGATCGAGGCTCTGATACCAACTTGTCACGCCCAATATGCGACCCTATCCGAGAGGAACTCGAAGGTCCCACCAAGGATAGACCCGCATATTGAAATGCTTTTGCAAGGTGGATATCATTACATCAACATTACATAAAAGATGGGGATACATACAAGGCATACCGATGCCGCAAGAATACATCAATATACATGAGAACAACATCCGACTACGGATGAAACATAAACAGAAAATCAAACGACATCCACCCTGCTAGCCCAGGCTGCCGACCTGGAACCTATCCCCTGACCGAAGAAGAAGCAGAAGAAGAAGTCCAAAACAAGTAACATCGCTCTCGCGTCATGGTCATCGCAAAACCTGTACCTGCAACTGGGGTTGTAGTAATCTGTGAGCCACGAGGACTCAACAATCCCATTACCATGGGTATCAAGACTAGCAAAGCTTAATGGGTAAGGAAGGGGTAAAGTGGTGAGGTTGCAGCAGCGACTAAGCATGTATGGTGGCTAACATACGCAAATAAGAGAGAGAAGAGAAGCAACGGAACGGTCGTGAAACTAGCAATGATCAAGAAGTGATCCTGAACTCCTACTTAGGTCAAACATAACCCAGAAACCGTGTTCACTTTCCGGACTCCGCCGAGAAGACACCATCACGGCTACACACGCGGTTGATGCGTCTTAATTAAGTCAAGTGTCAAGTTCTCTACAAACGGACATTAACAAATTCCCATCTCCCACATAACCGCGGGCATGGCTCTCAAAAGTTTATACCCTGCAGGGGTGTCCCAACTTAGCCAATTATAAGCTCTCACGGTCAACGAAGGATATTCCTTCTCCCGGGAAGACCCGATCAGTCTCGGAATCCCGGTTACAAGACATTTCGACAATGGTAAAACAAAACCAGCAAAGCCGCCCGATGTGTCGACAATCCCGATAGGAGTCGCACGTATCTCGTTCTCAGGACACACCGGATGAGCAAGACGTCGGGTTGGCATAGACCCTGGTTGCCCAGGGGGCGCCGGACATCGCTCGGTTTGGACCAGCACTTAGACAAGCACTGGCCCGGCGGGGGGGGGGGGTAAAATAAAGATGACCCTCGGGATGCGCGACTCCCAAGGGAAAAGGCTAAGTGAGGCAAATGTAAAACCAAGGTTGGGCCTTGCTGGAAGAGTTTTATTCAAAGCGAACTGTCAAGGGGGTCCCCTAAATCACTCAACCGCGTAAGGGACGCAAAATCAAGGAACATAACACCGGTATGACGGAAACTAGGGCGGCAAGAGTGGAACAAAACACCAGGCATAAGGCCGAGCCTTCCACCCTTTACCAAGTATATAGATGCATTAATAATATAAGAGATATTGTGATATCCCAACATAAACATAATCCAACATGGAGCAATCTTCATCTTCACCTACAACTAGCAACGCTATAAGAGGGGCTGAGCAAAGCGGTAACATAGCCAAACAACGGTTTGCTAGGGAGGGTGACAAAGGTTAGAGGTTCATGGCAATTTGGGAGGCTTGAAGAGCAAGTGAATAGGTAGCGCAGCATTGCGATAGAACGAAGCAACTAGCATAGCAATGATAGTAATGAGATCGAAAGTGACGGTCATCTTGCCTGAAATCCCGCTAGGAAGAAGAACGAGTCCATGAAGAAGATGAAGCCACGAAGACGAACGAATCCTCACGATCGCAACGACACATGAACTATCGAGAAGAAGCACACAACATAGTAAACACACCACACATGAACAAGGCATGATGCTCAATCAAGAATGATGCATGACAAGGCTACATGAAGCTACACACGGAAAGAGAGGATTCATACAAGAGCAACACATCAAAGCAAGTTCAAATGAGGCCGGAAACAACATATAACAATTCCGGTAAATCCTCATATGCAAATTTCGAAATTGGTCCAGAACTGAATTAACCTTATGTTCAAGTTGTTAAACAGCAAGTTAAGATGCACCAAGATGATCTACACGAAATTCTAGTCAAGTTAGATATAAAGTTCATTAGATTCGGAGGTACGGCCTAGAAAATATGAGCAAAACAAGTTAAACATGGCATTGATGCAAAATGCATTCAAACATCAAGCAAACACCTGAAAACAAGGATGCAGCAAGGTAATATGGAACTACATGCAAAACTAAGCAAGTTTCATATAGAGCATGCTCAAAATGAAGCAACGGTGCAACACATACACTCCAAACAAGATATAGCAACAATCTGTCCAAAACAGCAACTAGGCATCTAGAAAGCATCAAAACAATATGCTACAGCAACTCCACATGAAAAAAAGGCATGGACCTGATGTACAGGTAAAGCACAACAAAACACGGACACTGAGATGTCTCCAGAAATCACTAGAACATGCTCAAAAGGACATGGCAAGATTGCAAATAATAACAGTTTCACAGACTTAGCAGAAATCACTGGACATGGCAGAAATAACATCAGGTTGCAAGGTTTAGAGCAAGAAAACAACATGCTGCAGGAATAGATCATAGCAAACAAAGGCATGGCATGAATCTAATGAAAGCATAGAACAAAAGTCCCTTACTGAACAAGAGATAAAAAGGCACATAAGATATGATGGCACCCATGTAAACATAGCAAGTTATATGACCGATTCAGACTGTGAAGAACAGAGCATGGTAGAAATAACGATAAGTAGGCATGTTGGTGAGATTGAACCACTCACCACAGAGCAATACATGGCAAGGCAAGGTAACCAGCAGCAAGAAGGCATAAATATGAAGCTAAGAATGGCAATATCATAGTCATAGGGTACATGGATCACTAGTAACAACCATCGCAAAATTGATTAACATGTAAACAATCTGCCAGTAATATTTTATAGCAAAAGTAGAGCAAGATAACAACAAGCTACAGCATGCCATAAATGCAAACAAGGGCACGGATGGATAGAGCGTAACATGTATAACAAAACATCCTTAGTGAACACCTCCAGATAAAGCATAGAATGACTTGTAGCAGCAGGTTTACATGGCATCACAACATAACAGACTCAAACTTAGCAGAAATGACTAACTCACAGAAATCAGCAACATTACGGAGGCTACTTTAGATGCTTGTGCTAGTCACCACAGAGATCACAAAAATACAAGACAAGCACCACTGTAAAGATGGCATGATGTAGTCTAAAACACATGTAGGGCTCATGCTCATAGGATGCATGCACAAATTGCAATGAAAAAGACAAATCACCAAGTTCTGAAAACAGACAGCAGTTAACAGTACAGCACTCTTGCAACGATGATTAGGGCATTAAGATGATCTCAAACAAGCATGGCACAATGGAACAAAATGAAGAACATCTCATGATGAACATTTCGATATATCACACGCACCAATCGGGGCAGCACACATGGAGATATAGCATGATGAATAGTGCACCAGAATGCATGATTTTTGGGACTTAGCAGAAATCACCTCGAGGGGGGGGGGCGAAGTCAACGTGGGTCAGAACTGGATTGGATCGGGAGCTCGCCGTCGCGGGCTTGAACTGGCCGGAGTCGGGAGAGGAGAGGGGGAGGCTGGCGAGTGGCGGCGCTCGGGGCCCTGCAGAGAAAGAGAGAGAGATCTGAGAGAGAGAGACAAGAGGGAGAGGGACGACGGGGAGGCGCGACCTGGTGAGGTCGCCGGCGGCGGGGCTCCGGTGGCCTGCCGGGGAGGGAACGACGCGCGGGCGCTCGGGGCCACGCCGGCGGCGGGGCGACCCGTGGAGGCGAAGGCGGGGTCTGGCGAGGGGCGGCGCCTTCGGGCGAAGGGCGGCGCGAAGCGGGGCGCCTCGGGCCCCGATGGGCCTGGCGGGCCAGCCCCGAGCCCGGGCGGGCCGCGGTGGCGCATGGCACAGGGGGGACGCGGGGAGGACAGGTGGCGCTGGCCCGTTGGACGGCGCCAAGTGGCAGAGCTGGAGTGGGTGGCGCGGAAATGGAGGAGGGAGGAGGCTGGCGGCGGCTGATGATTGGGGGGGTGTGGTTTTCGAGGAGGAGGGAGAAGGCCAAAAATGGCAAGGGGGACTGCTGTAAATAGCAGGGGGGCTAGGGTTAGGGGATTTGCTCCGTTTCGGAGCCGTTCGATCTCGATCGGACGGTCCGGAGCGGAGGGGGGTTAGGCTGGGCCTAGGTGGGCTGTGAGAGAGGCTCGGGCTGAGAGGAGAGAGAGGAGAAAATGCAGCCCGACACGGTTTTCGAAGACCGAAAATGTCCGACGCAGGTACCGGAAGCGGTGCCGCTATACGTTTAACGGTTGGGCAGCCAACGGACTCCGAATGCGACGAAACTTGGCAGGCGGCCTACCTACACTATAATAAGACCGCATGCCAACTTACATCCCATTCCGAGAACATTTTTTATGCCACTTATAAAATAATATTTCGGAGGTGCCGCGGGCGCGTGCGAGTGTGTCTGGACTCCGAACGGACAACGGAGAGAACCGGGAGGACCCGAACGGATGCAAGTTTTGAAAAACAGGCAGATGAAATGCAGATGATGACATGGCAAAATGCAACACGCAAGCAAATAACATGGCAACGACGGCGAATAACTGGGTGACACCTGGGGCATCGGATCCGGGGCGTTATAACTGCCTTGTGAACTGGCCGCGTGTCTGCCGCCCTCTCGACCTTGGAGGACATCCAGCGCACCGGCATCTCTCTTCATGTTCGATGGCTCTAGCTACGCATCACTGACCCATCCCGGCCCTGGCATCACCTCCACCTGCCTGACGATGCCAGCGTTCGTGATATCTTCCGGCGTCCACCTCCTGGACCGTGGGTGATGGTCGTACTTGCCGCTTCTGGATCGACCACTGGCTATACGGCAAGTTCATTGCCCAAGCTAGAATTGCACCTAGTTGCTCTTGTTCCCTGACGCTTCTGCACCAAATGGCTGGTGCATGATGGGCTCCAGAATCATGCTTGGATCCAGGATATCCGCGGCGCGCTGGGCGTTGTCGCCACTGTTGATTACATCCAACTTTGGAGGCGCCTTCTTCAGGTCTCTCTTTCATCCGAGCCCGACACTATATGCTAGAAGTGGACTGATAGTGGCTCCTACTCCGCCAAATCATGCTACAAAGCTCTCTTCCATGGTTCTATTGCCCACTCCGAGTGGAGACTGACCTGGAAGAGTTGGGCTCCCACAGACGCTAAACTATTCCTCTCGCTCGCCAGGCAAGATCGTTGTTGGACAGCCGAGAGACTGGCCAAGTGAGGCTTAGCTCACCCCCCATGATGTGTACTCTACGACCAAGAGGCCAAAGACATCACACCTGCTTGTGGACAGCCCCTTCTTCAATGAAGTTTGGTTCCGCACTTTGGCATGGTGTCGATTCACAACTGCACACCCGGATGGTGCCCTCCCCCTCTACGCTTGGTGGCAATCCGCAAACGACTCCGCACCTCTCTCACTCTGGAAGGCACTTGCTTCGATTGTGCCTCTCATCGCTTATGCAATTTGGAAGCACCACAACGCGTGTATCTTTGATCATAGGCAACCCTCCATCAATCTCCTATTCGCAGCGATTCAAGATGATGTGCGCACCTGGGCCAAGGCCAGCGCCAAAGGGCTACAAAAGCTAATTGATGTAATGTAAACTAGGCTATAATGGGGCCGAGCACCCCCTCTCTACTGCTCTCGGGAGCCTCTAACTTGCCTCCAGGCGCACAAGTCAAAGGATCTCACACCTTGTACTTTCAACCTTCCTATCAATGCAATGATACGCTCCCAGGCTGTCAGCGTTCTGGGAACGGGGGTCCCCAGACTGGCTTGCCTGCGGCCCACGGCGTGGCTAAGTTAGCGGGCCGTCCGGCCCATCTTCATCAACAAGGCATCCAAGACCCTCGCGAGGGGCCAAGCCTCGCGAGGCGGGCGACGCAAGACCTCCTCAGGAGTGGCCTAGCCAGGCGGGCTCACGAGGAGTAGAGATATCAAGGTGGGGTAAACCTCACGAGGCTCTCGTGACGTGAGCCGTGACGATCGAGACCAGGCGGGCGCCAGCGCGCGCAGCGTCCTTGTTTCCTCTTTGGTGCTAAGGAGGCAAGCGCATGCGAGGAGTACTGAGGCATCAGGCAAAGGTTGCCGTATCGGTGCAACGAGACCAAGACCAGAAGGACGGCAGGACGGAGGTATCGTGGAGCCCAAGACGGCGTCACCACCAGAGCCTTTCGCAGGCGAAGACCACTTTTGTCAGGATAGCTTGTACTAGCTGCCCCCCTTCAAATTTGCCCGTCGTTGTTGGCTCCCTTCCCGCTCAATATTTGGGGAGAGGACCAGGGCCTATATAAGTAGAACTAGCCACCACAGTAGGGGCATCGGAGCTTGATCTGATCTCAGCTTGATCCGATCTGATCGAGAGTCTACCCTAGCCACAAGAACACCTCAACCTCAGGAGGCTGTTCTTCCCCTTGTACTGTTCATCATCAGCCCAAGAGGCAATCCACCACCACACACACTAAAGTAGGGTATTACACCACAACGGTGGCCCGAACCAGTATAAATCTCGTGTCTTTCTGTGTTGCGAGTTCGTCGAGTTCGTCCGCGAAATCTTAGCGAGCTATGGCGTGGATCGGTAGGAGGGAAAGACTTCGCGCGCACCCCAGAGTTCAAACCATAAGGGTTTGCCGGAACCCCACATCCGACATTTGGCGCGCTAGGTAGGGGTGCGCCGTAGCTTCCCTTCCGTCGATTCGTAGCTCCGTCGTCTCCATGGCGGACGCTCGCCGCGCTCGAGCTGAGCGCCGGGCTGCCCTCACCGCCCGCGTTGCTCAGACGGCTCGCGTCGGCGGGCCACCTCGCCGTTCTCCATTTCCCGCTGCCAACGCTGCCACCGGCCCGTCGGGGAACGAGCAACACGCGTCCTCGCTGCATCCGTCGGTGTGGCAGGATGGCCGCACCGCCACTCCGTCACTGACCCCAGGCGGTTCTTCGTCTCATGCACGCCACGCTCCCATGGAGGCGCAGGCCGCGCTCCTCGCTGCGAACGAGCTCCTGCGCTACCGCCCAGTCGACGACCTCTAAGAGGAGTGGCTTGACCGCGTCGCAGGGGGCTCCCCGGCGCCGTCCCTCTCTCTGCCTCACCCTCCGCCAGCCACAGGCGACGTGGCTCATGGCGCGCCCCCACCACCTTTGCCCCAAGACTGCGCCTTGGCACCAAGGCGCGCGGCCCCACGGCATTATCTGCCACGCCTGGTGCCCGCGCGCGAAGAGAGAAGTTGCCAAGAAATCCCTCGGCCGTGAGAAGCTGCACCTGTGCTCCCCATGCCGCCTCGTCAAGACCGCGCGCCGCCTGCGGTGGCGCCGCGCGGACCTCATCAAGACCAAGCTCCACCTCCAAGGCAGGCCCCGGCAACCACGGCCGGCTGCCGCGCCTTCACCCCCGAGCTGCGTAGCGTCGCCTGGCCAGGCAAGTTCAAGCCGGATCTGCCTCCCCGCTACGACGGCACCTCCGATCCTACGTAGTTCTTGTAGCTCTACGAGCTGAGCATCGAAGCGGCCAACGGCGACGAGAAAGTCATGGCGAACTGGTTCCCTATGGCTCTCAAGGATGGTGCCCGCTCCTGGCTCCTGAACCTACAGCACGGCTCGATCTCCTCCTGGGATGAGATGCGCGACCGCTTCGTCGCCAACTTCCAGGGCACCCGCGACCGCCGGCCGGCCGCGGGTGACCTGTGCCGCATCAAGCAACAGCCAGGGGAGACCCTCCAGAAGTACATCCAGCGCTTCAACAACACTCGCCTCAAGATCCCCAAGGTCACGGACGAGGCCATCATCTCCGCGTTCTCAGACGGCGTCCGTGATGTCAATATGAAGGAAGAGCTCGCTATCCATGAGGAGCTGTGCACCTCTCAGGAGCTGTTCAACCTGGCGACCAAGTGCGCAAGAGCTGAGAAGGAGCGCCTCTCCCTCCTCGAGCTGCCAGCCGCGGGCACAGAGGAGAAGAAAGCCAAGGCCAAGGACGTGAAGCGCAAGGAAGCGGCAGTGCTAGCAGCGCAGCCCGACACCAAGCGGGGCAGAGATCAGCCCGAGTCCTCCAAGAATAGCCGTCCGTTCTGCGCCTTCCACAATCTAAACACCCACAACACCAGTGACTCTCAAGAGCTCAGAGCCATTCGCGAAGGACGTTTCGGTCAACGCCCCGAGCGTAGCGACCGGGGCTACAGCCGTGGAGGAGGACGTGGAGGCGGACGCTGGGACAACCGTGGCCCGCGCCAGGAGTGGCGCGACAGGCCTCGTGAGGACCGCTGGCAGGACCATCCTCGCGAGGGCGCCTGGAGGGACCAGCCTCGTGAGGATCGCCCCAAGGGCAACGACGGTCTTCCCCCGCTGCCGCCACCAAGAAGGAACGACGATCAGCATCAGTATGAGGGGGCTGGGGGCTTCCAGGAGCCGCGTGCAATCGCCTGCATCTTGGGCGGTGCGCAGGCCCCAGCCTCTCAACGCATCTTCAAACAGTTCGCTCGAGAAGTGAACACGGTGCTCCCCAAGCTCGAGGCCACGCGCCCGCTCAAGTGGTCCGAATGTGCCATCACTTTCAACTCGGCAGATCAGCTCAAGTGCGCAGCCACCGCTGGCGCCCTCCCGATGCTGTGCTCCCCAGTCATCAGCAATGTGCAGGTTACCAAGACCCTCATCGACGGCCGTGCAGGGCTCAACGTCCTATCCGTCGACACGTTTGACAACCTCCAAGTGCCATATGAGCAGCTTCAGCCTACCAAGCCTTTCTCAGGAGTGACCGACGGCTCCACCACACCGATAGGGCAGGTCAGCCTACCTGTCACCTTCGGGGAGCGCAAGAACTACCGCACCGAGCTCATCAACTTCAACGTCGCGCACATCCGCCTGTCGTACAACGCCATCTTCGGGTATCCGGCCCTGGCCAAGTTCATGGCAGTCACCCATCACGGCTACAACGTCCTCAAGATGCCAGGAAGCAGCGGAATCATCACGGTCCCATGTGAAGAGAGAGATGCGGTGTGCTCCCTTGAGCGCGCCTTCCAAGCTGCAGCAATCAACGACCCCGACAGCAGAAGTGAGGGCCCTCCGGAGGCCATCCCCAAGAAGAAGAAGCTGCGCCGTGCCGGGCCTCAGGAGGGTGGCATCATAGCTGGAGCCTCGTCAGGATCAGCGCCCGCTCCAGGGCGCCTCCCTCCATCGCATAGGAAGGCGCGCCCGGCGCCCTCCTCGGGCAGGGCTCGGGGGCTCTCTTCTGGAGGGCCTTAGACCTTGCCAACCTCACGAGGGAGGCGCTTGGGCACCACTTGGAGGCGTGCTTCGCGACACGTTTCCCTAAGGAGAACACATGGCAAGGAGTGCCCACAACTTAGGAGTTCATCACCAAGACCACTCAGGAACTGCAAGACGCAAGAGCCATGCGCGGCGATAGCCGCTCACGAGGCGCAGCTCCCCATCCAGGCGAGGATGCTGGGCTGCGTGTCTGCATCGACGTCCCAGGGCTCAACAAGGCCGCATCTCAGGAGCGTTTCTGGCCTTCGCGTGTGGGCCTTTGCGAGGGCCCGCCACACAGCTACGTTCACATGCCCTTCGGCTTGCCGAGCATGGCGTCAGCCTATCAGCACAGCATGCGGCGCGTCCTGGCGGCTCAAGAGGCCAGGTACCACGCCGTCCTGGAGGAAATGGAGACAGTCTTCAAGGAACCTCCCGAGCCCCCAGAGCCTCCTGAGGCTCAGGGCCCCGGTGGCTCGTGAAGAGTCATTCCTTCGACGCACTCCTTCAGCTGCACCAACTCTACTTCGTCTACAGAACCAGGTGACATTTTCCAAGCTCGTTTAGCTGGGAGCGCCCCTCGGGCTGCATTATTCCCAGGCCACATGGGTCCGTCCCTCTGGCATGTATCCCTTTTGCTTATGTCTTTAGCTTACCTTGCTGGGGGCGCTCCTCGGGCTGCATCATCCCCAAGCCGCTCGGGCCGGACCCAGTGGCATGTATCTTGCATTTACCCAAGCTGATTTGCCTTCCATGCTTAACCTACCTACGGCTATCACCTGCCCGATCGTCGCCTCCCACGGGGCTTCCTCACGTCGGCACGGCGCTGGTGCATGGGTCCGTCCCTGCCACGTCGACAAACCTGAGCGGTCGAGCTCTGGCTCGCGGCGCGCCCCGCGCACGTCACCTCACAAGGCCCTTAGTGCCCTCGCCTCTTCGCGGAACAACCAGCGGCATGCTGGCAGCTATAACAGCAAACCATGTTTCTTCTTGTGCCTGTTCACAGGGATCCCATGGGGAGGACAGCAGGCGGCACCGCGAGTCTGCTTTTCTCTCATGCAATTCGCTTGTGCGTTGAATGGGGGGCTCCTGAGCATCGTGACTCACGAGCTCTTACTGGCTCTCCAGCCCTCACCCCCTGGCCTTGCCCACGGCATCGCGACCTGGCATACCAGCGGCGGCTGAGCTCGCTCGAGTGCCGGGACCTGAGGACGTAGAGCACTAAGGAGAGCATGGGAGGAGGGAAACTCGTATGGGCCGACCTAGCTATGCCGCACAAACTGGCGCACAGGCCTAGTGCACCACCAGGAATTGCCACGAAGTCGACAAGATAAGTCCCGCTCTCGGATTGGCTAATTGTTGGGGCCTAAGGGTCACCCTCGCTGCAGCCCCGTTGCATCCATGTCAACTCCCTTTCTTGCCTTACCATGGCTACTTGAGCCCTAAGGGGGACCTCCTGAGCATCGCGCCTCAGGGGCTCTTACTGGACCTCGGGCCGCACACCTCCTGGCCTTGACCACGGCATGTGACCTGGCATACCAGCGAGGGTTGTAGCCTGCCCGGGGACCGGGACCTGTCAGCGTAGAGCAACAAGCCATCGCGAGGGAAGAAAGGGGGGACCGAGCCTTAACAGGACATGCGTTAACCAAATTTTCATAACGGGGAAGATGGGCGCAAAAGACATTACAGACCCTTTACACGCCCCCGCGGGGTACTTCATGATTCTTCGCAGGGAACAAAAGCTAGAACTAAGAGGGATCCTATCTACACCCTCACGTGACGGACGCCATCACCAACAGTGGGCCACGGGAGGCCGGCGCCAACCCCATCCAGATCAGTGGAGGCGATGGCCGGACGCCGCGGCTCTGCTCAGAGCGCGGCGAGAGCTCGGGGGCACGTAGCTGTCGTCGCTCGTCTCCGGAGTCTCGTAGAGCTCAGGAGAGCTACTGGACTCCCAATGTAACGCCCACGATGCGGCTATATCTCCCACGTGTCGAGGCACGACTTAGAGGCATAACCGCATTGTGGTTTTGTCGCAAGAAGGGTCATCTTCACACAATCCCATGTAATGAACAAGAATGGGATAACGAGAGTTGGCTTACAATCGCCACTTCACACAATACATAAATATAATTCATACATCATCCAAAATCCACACACAGACCGACTACGGTCAAATCCAAATGAAAATAAGATAACCCCAAATGCTAGATCCCCGATCATCCTAACTGGGCTCCACTACTGATCATCAGGAAAAGAAACATAGTAACGACCACGTTCCTCGTCGAACTCCCACTTGAGCTCGGTTGTGTCATCCGCACTGGCATCGTCGACGCCTGCAACTGTTTTGGTAGAATCTGTGAGTCACGAGAACTCAGCAATCTCACACCCGCGAGATCAAGACTATTTAAACTTATAGGAAAGGATGGTGTAATGAGGTGGAGCTACAGCAGGCACTAAGCATATATGGTAGCTAACATACGCAAGTGAGAGCGAAAAGAGAAGCAACGCAATGGTCGCGAAGCTATAAATGATCAAGAAGTGATCCTGAAACTACTTACGTTCATGCATAACTCCAACCGTGTTCACTTCCCGGACTCCGCCGAGAAGAGACCATCACGGCTACACACACGATTGATGTATTTTAAATAAGTCAAGTGACAAGGTCTCTAGAACCGGACATTAAAAAATTCCCATCTGCCTCATAACTGCGGGCACGGCTTTCGAAAGATAATACCATGCAGGGGTGTCCCAACTTAGCCCATTATAAGCTCTCACGGTCAACGAAGGATAAACCTTCTCCCGAGAAGACCCGATCAGTCTCGGAATCCCGGTTTACAAGACATTTCGATAGTGGTAAAACAAGATCAGCAAAGCTGCCCGAATGTGCCGACAAATCCCGATAGGAGCTGCACATATCTCGTTCTCAGGGCACACTGGATGAGCCAGACGTCGGGTTGGCATAGACCCTGGTTGCCCGGGGGCGCCGGACATCGCTCGGTTTGGGCCAGCACTCGAAGGAGCACTGGTCCGGGGGTTTAAATAAAGATGACCCTCGGGCTCGCGAAAACCCAAGGGAAAAGGCTTAGGTGGAAAATGGTAAAACCAAGGTTGGGCCTTGCTGGAGGAGTTCTATTCAAGGCGAACTGTCAAGGGGGTCCCATAAATCACCCAACCGCGTAAGGAACGCAAACTCAAGGAACATAATACCGGTATGACGGAAACTAGGGCGGCAAGAGTGGAACAAAACACCAGGCATAAGGCCGAGCCTTCCACCCTTTACCAAATATATAGATGCATTAATTAAATAAGAGATATTGTGATATCCCAAAATATCCATGTTCCGACATGGAACCAACTTCAACTTCACCTGCAACTAGCAACGCTATAAGAAGGGCTGAGCAAAAGCGGCAACTTAGCCAAACAACGGTTTGCTAGGAAAGGATGGTTAGAGGCTTAACATGGAAAAATGGGAGGCATGATATAGCAAGTGGTAGGTAGCGCAGCATGGCAAATAGAACGACAACTAGCAAAGCAAAGATAGAAGTGATTTCGAGGGTATGGTCATCTTGCCTGCAAGGTTCTCAGAGTTGTCGAAAGCTTGATCCTCGTAAGCGTACTCAACAGGTTCCTCGTTCACGAACTCGTCTCTCAGCTCTACCCACAACAGGAACACAAGCAACGGAACCACAATCAATCACGGGAAATGCACAAGCAACATGATGCAAAACATGTATGATATGCGAGATGTGATATGCGATGCATATGCGTGCTCCGGAGGAAAAATGATGAACAAGGCAGTAACTTGGCAAACCAAGCATGCCACTGGAAAGATGAGATGATTTCGGTCAAAATCGATATAAAGGTCACCGGAAACGGATGCACGGTTTGCAAATGGCAAGCAAAACAAGAATGACGCTATTCTGCGATTAACAGCATGATAGCACTTAGAATACAACTAGTAACTATGCTACATCACTCCAACATAGCAACAAAGCATATGGCAGTAATCTACAGGACATGCTTGACAAAAGAGGAACACTGAGCTATGGCTAGATCACAACATAACAGGCTAAAACAAGCATGGCAAAAGTGCAAAAGATATCAGGTTCACAGACTTGGTGAAATTACTGGACATGGCATAAACAGCATCAGGTAGCAATGTTCAGAGCAAGACAAACACATGCTACAGGAACTTAACATAGCCAAACAAGGCATGTCATGGATCTACTAAATGCATAGAACAAAAGTCCCTTACTGACCATAAGCCAAAAAGTACCAGAAGATATGATGGCAACCATGTAAACATAGCAAGTTTCGTTAACAGGTTCCAGACTTGGCAGAAAACAGAGCATGGCAGAAATAGTATTATGAAGGCATCTTTGTGAGCTTGATTCACTCACCACAAGGCAATGCATGACAAAATAAGCCTACCTACAGCAAGATGGAATGTTTATGAAGCTATCCATGTCAAGAGAAAGTTCATAGCATGTATGAAACAACTACAACAACCTTGGCAATATTGAATATCATGTTGACATTCTGCCAGAAATATTTTATAGCAAAAGTAGAGCAAGATTAAGACATGATATGGTACTCCATAATTGCAAAAATGGGCATGGATGAATAGAGCACGACTATATCTACAAACATACTTACTTAACATCTCCAAAAGGAGCATGGATCTCTCTATAGACACATGGATACATCGCAACAAAATAACAGCAGTCACAGACTTAGCAAAATTACTAAGTCCCTGAAATCAGAAACATCACGAAGCCTAGTTTGCATGCTTGTGCTAGTCACCACAGAGATGACAAAAATACATAGCATACACCTCTGTAAATATGGCATGGCATACATCAGAACACATGTAGAGCTTATGCCCATAAGATGCACACATCAAATGCAACAAACATAACAAATCCTCAAGTTCTGATAAGTAACAGCAGTTAACAGTATATAGCACTCTTGCACCAGAGATTTGGGCATCTAGATGAAGTTAAATGAACATCGCATAATGGAACAAAATAAAGACCATCTCGAGACGAACATTTCGATATATTATACGCACGAAACGGTGCAGTATGCGATGAGATGTGATGCAATGAACAGGAGCACATAAGTGAAAATATTCGGGACTTGGAAGAATTTGAGGAGGGAGAGAGGTCAACCCTCTCGATCTGGATCTGGCGCGGTTCGTCGGTGGCCGGAGCTGGAGCTGCTCACCGGAGCGGGGGAGGACGGCGGAGGAGATGGAGAGGAGGCGCCGCCGGCGTGGGGCTCGAGGAGGCGCGGGGCGCGGGGTCCGGCGAGGGCGCCCGGAGGCGGCGGCGGGGTTCGGCCGGGCGGCGCGGCGAGGTCGCCGGCCGGCTCGGGGTCCGGCGGGTGCGGTCGGAGCCGCGGGAGGAGGCGGAGGAGACGGGCGGCGGGGGAGCGGGCGACCCGGGAGGCGGGCGATGCGGGCCGCGGGGGCCAAACGCGGGCTCTCCGGGCCGCGGGCGTACGGGCGGCGGGGCGCCATGTGGCGGGCGGCGACTGGCTCGGGGCGGCGGCGCGATTCGTCCGGTGCCGGGCGGACGTGTCCGGCGCGCGGAGGGAGAGCCTAGGGTTTCGGGGACCTGGAATTTCAGGGAGGCTCACATATTTATAGGTAAAGGGAGCTAGGAGGCTCCAAATGGAGTGCGGTTTTCGCCCACACGATCGTGATCGAACGACGGAGAGCATGGAGGTGATTTAGATGGGTTGTTGAGCTGTTTTGGAGGGGTGTTGGGCTGCAACACAAAAGAGGTCTTTGCGGTTACCCTGTTAACCGTTGGAGCATCAAACGACCTCCAAATGGAACGAAACTTGACAGGTGGTCTACCGGTGGTATACCAAGGCCATTTGATAAGACTCGGTCCATTCCGAGAACGTTCAACACCCGCTCACGAAAAGAAACAAGAGGGGTGCGCCGGTGCACGTGGGAGTGTCGGATTGCAAAACGGACAACGGGGAAAATGCTCGGATGCATGAGACGAACACGTATGCAAATGCGATGCACATGATGACATGATATGAGATGCATGACATGAACAAAATGCAAACCGAAAAACAAAACCCGACCATGAAGGGAATATCATAACACATAGCCGAAAATGGCAAGAGTTGGAGTTACAAATATGGAAAGTTACATCCGGGGTGTTACAACACTCCACCACTACGAGAGGATCTCGTCCCGAGATCTAGGACTGAAAGAACTCCGGATATTCGGAACGGAGGTGGTCCTCGCGCTCCCAGGTGGCTTCTCGGTCGGAATGGTGCGACCACTTCACTTTCAGGAATTTGATTGACTTGTTGCGAGTCATGCGCTCAGTTTCTTCAAGAATAGCAACGGGGTGCTCATGATAAGACATATCTTCTTGGAGGTCAATCTCTTCAAAGTTGATGGTGCGCTCAGGAGTCTTGAAGCACTTGCGAAGCTGTGACACATGGAACACATCGTGCACGTTCGCGAAGTTGGAAGGAAGCTCAAGTTGATAGGCGAGGTCGCCTCTTTTGCCAATGATCTTGAAAGGACCCACGTATCTAGGGGCAAGCTTCCCTTTGATACCGAAGCGACGAGTGCCTTTCATTGGAGAGACGCGGAGGTAGACATGGTCTCCGATCTCGAAAGCCAAATCACGGTGCTTACTATCATAGTAACTCTTCTGGCGCGATTGCGCGGCTTTGAGATTTTCACGGATGACTTTACACATTTCTTCAGCCTCTGTGATTAAGTCATTGCCAAGAAGTTGGCGTTCACTAGTCTCTGACCAATTGACAGGAGTACGACACTTTCTGCCATAGAGGATCTCGAATGGGGCCTTGCCCGGACTCACTTGGAAGCTTTTGTTGTAGGAGAATTCGGCATATGGAAGACAATCTTCCCATTTCATGCCAAAGGAAATGACACAAGCCCTGAGCATATCTTCAAGCATTTGATTGACTCGCTCGACTTGGCCACTAGTTTGAGGATGGAAAGCTGTGCTGAAGCGAATGTTGGTGCCCATGGCCTTCTGGAAGGAGTCCCAGAACTTAGAAGTGAAGATACTTCCACAATCTGAAGATATCAATTGTGGAATGCCGTGCAAGGAGACAATTCTGGAGGTGTATAGCTCTGCCAACTGAGCTGCTGTGATCGATTCTTTGATTGGAAGGAAATGAGCCACTTTAGTGAGCTTGTCGATGACAACGAAGATAGCATCATTTCCACGCTTGAACTTTGGAAATCCAGTCACGAAGTCCATTTTGATATGATCAAACTTCCATTCTGGGATAGCAAGAGGTTGGAGGAGACCAGCTGGTCGTTGGTGTTCTGCTTTCACCCTTCGGCAGACATCACATTCGTTCACGAATTGAGCGATCTCTTGCTTCATTCGAGTCCACCAATACGACTGCTTGAGGTCATGGTACATCTTCGTACTTCCAGGATGAATGGAAAGAAGAGAATTGTGTGCCTCGTTCATTGTGACTTTCCTTAGATCACCTTTAGGAACCACAATCCGGTCCTCGAAGAATAAAGTGTCTCTGTCATCAATGCGATAGCACTTGTATTTGGAAAGACCCTTGTCGATACCACGTTTCACCTTCTTCACCATGGTATCCAGGAGTTGCGCCTCACGAATTTGATCTTCTAAAGTAGGAGAGACTATGAGGTTGGCAAGAAAGCCTTGAGGAACAACTTGGAGATTCAGCTTGTGGAAAGCTTCACAAAGATCCGGTTGGAATGGCTTGAGAATTAGGCTGTTGCAATAAGCCTTCCTGCTCAAAGCATCTGCAATGACATTGGCTTTGCCTGGAGTATACTCAATACTCGGATTGTACTCTTGAATCATTTCGACCCATCGAGTCTGCCTGAGATTGAGGTTGGGCTGAGTGAAGATGTACTTGAGACTCTTGTGATCGGTGTATATGTCCACTTTCCTTCCCAACAAGAGATGTCTCCAAGTTATTAATGCATGGACAACTGCCGCCAACTCAAGATCGTGAGTGGGGTAGTTCTTTTCGTTGGGCTTCAACTGACAAGAGGTATAGGCCACAACTTTCTTCTCTTGCATTAACACAGCACCGAGACCTTGAAGAGAAGCATCACAGAAAACTTCAAATGGCCTGGATTCGTCAGGAGGAGTTAAGACAGGAGCTGTGATGAGTTTCTCTTTGAGAGTGTTGAAAGCAACGTCACACTCAGGAGTCCAGACATACTTCACATGCTTCTGGAGGAGGTTGGAAAGAGGCTTTGCAATTTTAGAGAAATTCTCAATGAATCTTCGGCAATAGCTTGCAAGACCAAGAAAACTGCGGAGCTGCTTGACATTCTGAGGAGGTTCCCAATTCACAATTGTGGACACCTTCTCGGGATTAACAGCGATGCCCTTGGCAGAGATGATATGACCAAGGTAAAGAACTTCATCGAGCCAAAACTCACATTTGGAAAACTTCGCATAAAATTGATACTCTCTGAGCTTGTCGAGCACCAATCGCAAATGTTTGGCATGATCCTTCTTATTCTTGGAGAAGACCAATATATCATCGAGATACAACAGGACGAATTCATTGGTATAGGGGTTGAAGATGAAATTCATCATTCGAGGGAATGTTGGAGGAGCATTGACAAGGCCGAAAGACATGACAGTATATTCATAAGAACCAAAGCTTATTCTGAATGTTGTCTTGGGAATATCTTCTTCACGAATGCGAATCTGATGATAACACATACGAAGGTCAAGCTTGGAGAATACTTTAGCACCTTTGAGTTGCTCGAATAACTCATTGATGTTGGGAAGTGGATACTTGTTCTTGATTGTCTTCTTATTCAATGGACGGTAGTCGACACAAAGTCGGTCCGTGCCATCCTTCTTCTGGACAAAAAGAACACCACAACCCCATGGAGATGAACTCGGTCTGATCACACCCAGACACTCTTGTTCATCGAGCTGTTTCTTCAATTCCTTTAGCTCCTTGGGTCCAAGCTTGTATGGACGCTTGCAAACGGGTTCAGTGCCGGTCTCAAGATCGATAATGAACTCAACTGGCCGGTGAGGAGGCATACCCGGAAGCTCTTCTGGAAAGACATTTTGATACTCACAAACGACTGGAATCTGAGAAATAGCATTCAATTCTCCCTTCTCATTGAGAGAAAACAACCGAATGGTTTCATCACGAGCAGCATAAATGATAACATCCTCAGAAGAGTGTGTCAATTGAATTTCCCTGGCAGCACAATCAAGTTGAGCCTTGTGCTTAGAAAGCCAGTCCATCCCGAGAATTAGATCAATATCCGAGTCACCAAGAACAATTGGAGAAGACAGAAATTTATAGTTCCCTATCTTGATGGAAACATCCGGAACCATGGAGCTTGCGTTCATGAATTTACCCGGAGTGACAACTGATAACGGTCTAGGCAAATCTTGAAAAACTAACTCATGCTTGGATGCAAAAGGTCTTGAAATGAAAGAAAGAGATGCACCAGTATCAAATAAGACTTTTGCAGGAATATCATTAACTGAGAGATTACCAATTATCACATCAGTAGATTCCTCCCCTTGAGCTGCATTCATCATGTTCACCTTTGCAGACTTGGGATTATGCTTGACCACTGCATTGCTGGAAGATCTCACAGGAGGAGGAGGCGGAAGGCGCCTTTGGTTGAAGCATTTGTTGGCATAGTGACCTTTCTGCTGACACTTGTTGCAAGTCACCTCTGAGAGTGGACGATGATAAGGAGCATTCGACTTTGGAGCTTGATTCTGAGACTTGTTCTGATAGCCAGAGTTGGATGAGTGGGAAGATCCATGGCCACCTTTGTTCTTGTGCTGGTAAGGCTGACGAAACGGAGGAGGAGGAGGCAACAAGAACTTCTGTTACTTAGCAGCCACTAGTGAGGAAGAAGAAGACTGAACTGCATCCCTGACTCTCTTCTTAGAAGCCTCACACTTGAGCTGAGCAGCTTCTTGCTTCAGTGCCATATTGTAGAAATCATCATACTTGGTCGGCTCAAAAAGCACGAGAGGTAATTGCAGATCTTCTCTGAGGCCACCTCTGAATTGATAGATCATGCTCTTTTCATCAGGAACGTCTTGCTTAGCGAAGAGAGCGAGTTTCTGAAACTGAGTATTGTATTGATACACGGACATGCTGCCTTGCTTGAGATTGCGGAACTCCTCACGCTTGCTCTCAACAACACTTTGTGGAATGTGATGAGCTTTGAAGTATCGACGGAAATCATCCCAGGTAATCACATGACCTCCTCTGGAATCTTTGTATTGTTGATACCACTCGGCAGCTTGATCCTTGAGTTGAAAAGAAGCAAACTTGACAAAGTCCTCAGGCCTGACATTGCTACATTCAAAATGCTTGTTGATGTCCACGAGCCAATCATCGACATCTGGGGCCTTGGCACAGTAGCTGAAAGACTTGGGCTGATTTGCGAGGAACTGGTTGAGGGTAGCGAAGTGAGGTTGATTGTTGCCTTGGCCTTGATTGCCTTGCCCTTGGGTGCGTTCTTGCAAGAGTTGCAAAATCATCTGAGCATTGGCGTTGGTGGCTGCCATGATAGCTTGCCATGCCTCCGGAGGCGGAGGTGGTGGCGGAGGGTTTGTCTGACTCCCTTCATTGCGTTCCGGATTCTGACGCGTTGGCAGAGCCATCCTGAAGAGGCTGACATCCGTTAGCATCTTGATAGACAGATAGCCAAATTGAGTCAACGGACAGAAATTGCAACATATAGTCTTCACAATAAACATTCGAACGAGGATGAACGACTGAATTCCATAGTAAATCATCACACTTCCATTAAGTTGAGAAGCCACTTAGAAAAAGGTATGGAATCAACATTTGACTTCGAAGCAACTCGAATACCACAATTCAAAACAAAACAAAGTATTGGCTTGCAGAATAAGCCGGAGCAAACATATGATAGAGATTTCGTCCGAAGTTTTCGTGGTGGGGCCCACACGGGCTCGATCGTACAACACCATCATGTACAAGGCAGTGCACATGACATACGAGGCGTCCCCGAGTGGGCATAGCCAAGGACTCTTTAAGACACTACGAGACCACTGTAAAACCAACCGTGGAAAGGCGGACCACTAGACGCCGAACCCCAATCTCATATCATGCGTCTGTCGGAAAGATATCCTAGGATCTACTTGAATTCCCACTTATAAACTCCCGAAACTTTCTGGTTATGCAATCTGGTGTTGGGGATACAGGGGACACAAAATATGTCACCCAAACTAGCAATCCCTAGATCCAGCTGTATCCATCCGTCAACACATAACCAAGAAACCTTCGGAAATCTTGTACCTCAACCTTTGAAAAGCATCCGTTATACGAGTTATGGCAATACTCCCGAACTCCCGCCCCAGTACTGGGTGGCATCGAGGTGATCTCACCAACAACTGCATAAAAGAGATTTTTGATGTCGGCAAAACTCAGGTATTCCAGAACTGCAACGATAAAATTGTGACGACAACACCTCGGAGCTCAACTCCCCGGGACACTGCCACAACCCCTAAATGTCAGGAGGCACCAAGAACAATGTTCTCGTCACAAAACCATCGGAACGATTCTAAGATACCCGCGTGATCCTAAAATTTTTTTAGTGAAATTTGAGGAGAGAAGAGTCAAAACTTCTACGTCAGGAGACCTCACCAGAGCGATGAAGGGACTGAGGAGTAAAAAGAATCCTACTCTCTGATATATATAATCCTAAGACTCAAAACATTTATGTTCTAGACTCAACAACGCCAGCGATTCGATCAAGCAGGGGGCTCCTAAGTCGGGGATGGCTCTGATTACCAACTTGTAACGCCCACGATGTGGCTATATCTCCCACGTGTCGAGGCACGACTTAGAGGCATAACCGCATTGTGGTTTTGTCGCAAGAAGGGTCAGCTTCACACAATCCCATGTAATGAACAAGAATGGGATAACGAGAGTTGGCTTACAATCGCCACTTCACACAATACATAAATATAATTCATACATCATCCAAAATCCACACACAGACCGACTACGGTCAAATCCAACTGAAAATAAGATAACCCCAAATGCTAGATCCCCGATCGTCCTAACTGGGCTCCACTACTAATCATCAGGAAAAGAAACATAGTAATGACCACGTTCCTCGTCGAACTCCCACTTGAGCTCGGTTGCGTCATCTGCACTGGCATCGTCGACACCTGCAACTGTATTGGTAGAATCTGTGAGTCACGAGAACTCAGCAATCTCACACCCGCGAGATCAAGACTATTTAAACTTATAGGAAAGGATGGTGTAATGAGGTGGAGCTGCATCAGGCGGAAAGGATGGTGTAATGAGGTGGAGCTGCAGCAGGCACTAAGCATATATGGCAGCTAATATACGCAAGTGAGAGCGAGAAGAGAAGCAACGCAATGGTCACGAAGCTAGAAATGATCAAGAAGTGATCCTGAAACTACTTACGTTCATGCATAACTCCAACCGTGTTCACTTCACGGACTCCGCCGAGAAGAGACCATCACGGCTACACACACGGTTGATGTATTTTAAATAAGTCAAGTGACAAGTTCTCTACAACCGGACGTTAACAAATTCCCATCTGCCTCATAACCGCGGGCACGGCTTTCGAAAGATAATACCATGCAGGGGTGTCCCAACTTAGCCCATTATAAGCTCTCATGGTCAACGAAGGATAAACCTTCTCCCGAGAAGACCCGATCAGTCTCGGAATCCCGGTTTACAAGACATTTCGACAATGGTAAAACCAGACCAACAAAGCCGCCCGAATGTGCCGACAAATCCCGATAGGAGCTGCACATATCTCGTTCTCAGGGCACACCGGATGAGCCAGACGTCGGGTTGGCATAGACCCTGGTTGATCACTTGACAAGACTCGGTCCATTCCGAGAATGTTCAACACCCGCTCACGGAAAGAAACAAGAGGGGTGTGCCGGTGCACGTGGGAGTGTCGGATTGCAAAACGGACAACGGGGAAAATGCTCGGATGCATGAGACGAACACGTATGCAAATGCGATGCACATGATGACATGATATGAGATGCATGACATGAACAAAATGAAAAACGAAAAACAAAACCCGACCACGAAGGGAATATCATAACACATAGCCGGAAATGGCAAGAGTTGGAGTTACAAATATGGAAAGTTACATCCGGGGTGTTACACCCAAGGGCTGCTGCTGCTGGAGTGGCCGCGAGTGGAGCGCGCGTCAGCCTGATGCTCCTCTCTGGAGCAGCACTCCAGGCGGCGGCCCTCCGCATCAAAGACCTTGAAGAAGAGCGTGGAGGCGCCATCGTACTCGATGTGGATTGCGAGGGCGCCCCTCGTACAGCAGACCCGCGCGACCTCGCCCCAGCCGCGAGTCATGAAGATCTTGCCGGTGGGGACCACTTCGATCTCTGCTCCGGTCACCGGAGTGTCGCAGTCGGCGTGCTGCAACCAGAGCTCGAGAGGCCCCCTCAGCGGCATCACGTCGGAGAAGAACCGCGGGAAGTGGATCCAAGAGCTTGGAGGCATCAGCGCCCATAGCACAAGCTCACGCGAGGAGTCCGCGGCGTGGATTCTAGGGGCGACAGTACATGTTGCCATGGCGCGGCGACCACGGGCGTGGCGCGGGTGACGCCGCTCGTCGTTCCGTCCTTCTGAGCCCTCGGCTCATGCATACAAGGGTAGCGGATACCATGGAGGAGGCCACTCGCACCAAGGCCTCGTCATCACCTGCATCGCCGCTTCATCATGGCGGTGGACCGACCTCTTCTTCGGTGGAAGCGGCCCCGGATCATCGCGCGGGGCCTTTCCCTTCTCTTCAGCAGAGAACCTTCTGATAGGCGCCATTGTCACTAGCAGTGGAGCGAGGAGGAAGAAGCAAGCAAGAAAGGAAGAGATGGGCGACGGGGGCTCCGCCCCTCCCCTTTTATAGCCAAAGAAGGCCAACCGGCACCTCCCATGATCATAGGTAATGATGGTTTTCCTTGCATGTCGCAGAGACTTGTCAAGTCGTACAGTTGCCAAGACAGCATGGGGAAGTGGAGACGCCCATGTCCAATCAACCGCCACGCGTCAACCGAGGCCGCAGGCTTTTAGGGCCGCGACGCTCCGTACTTGACCCTTGGCTTCGCCGCGAAGCCAAACCCGAGCGCACCTTGGGCTCGGGGGCTACTGTCGGCGTTCTGGGAACGGGGGTCCCCAGACTTGCCTGCGTGCGGCCCACGGTGTGGCTAAGTTAGCGGGCCGTCCGGCCCATCTTCATCAACAAGGCATCCAAGACCCTCGTGAGGGGCCAAGCCTCGCGAGGCGGGCGACGCAAGACCTCCTCGGGAGTGGCCTAGCCAGGCGGCTCACGAGGAGCGAAGATATCAAGGCGGGGTAAACCTCACGAGGCTCTCGTGACGTGAGCCATGACGATCGAGACCATGCGAGCGCCAGGCGGGCGCCAGCGCGCGCAGCGTCCTTGTTTCCTCTTTGGTGCTAAGGAGGCAAGCGTAGGCGAGGAGTACCGAGGCATCAGGCAAAGATTGCCATATCGGTGCAACGAGACCAAGACCAGAAGGACGGCAGGACGGAGGTCATCGTGGAGCCCAAGACGGCGTCACCACCAGAGCCTTTCGCAGGCGAAGACCACTTTTGTCAGGATAGCTTGTACTAGTTGTCCCCCTTCAAATTTGCCCACCATTGTTTGCTCCCTTCCCGCTCAATATTTGGGGAGAGGACCAGGGCCTATATAAGTAGAACTAGCCACCACAGTAGGGGAATCGGAGCTTGATGTGATCTCAGCTTGATCCGATCTGATCGAGAGTCTACCCTAGCCACAAGAACACCTCAACCTCAGGAGGCTGTTCTTCCCCTTGTACTGTTCATCATCAGCCCAAGAGGCAATCCACCACCACACACACTGGAGTAGGCTATTACACCACAACGGTGGCCCGAACCAGTATAAATCTCGTGTCTTTCTATGTTGCGAGTTCGTCGAGTTCGTCCGCGAGATCTTAGTGAGCTAGGGCGCGGAGCGCGCACCCCAGAGTTCGAACCTTAAGGGTTTGCCGGAACCCCACATCTGACATAGGCGTATTGGCGAAAAAATTTATTTATGGTTAACTTGATTTGGACATTTCTTTATCAATCTGATTTAAACTCCTGATTTCCCCTCCAATCTCCAGGTCTGACCCATCCCAGTTCTTTCCCTTTCCCTTCTGACCTCATGTCGGGTTATCCCCCTCTGCATCTTCCCCGCCCTCACTTTTTGATCGCCACTGCCGATTTCATTCCCTGCACCCCACATCCGGTTCTCCTCACTTTCCTCTCCTGTCATGTACTCAGGGATTATCCTCCATGCCACTTCCCGAGCCTTGGCTTGTGCGGTTCGTGTCCACCACGTAGAATTCACAGGTCAAAGTCACCTGCCACCAGCATGCGGGCACTGTGGTTGATGGTTGACTGCCTATGGACTCGTCGGTTTCCTCCTCCATGTCTTCTGCTTCCTCGATGACTCCCTCCTGGAGAGTGAGGTCCTCGACATGGCAATGAGATGGGTGGTGGGTGGGTCAAAAAATTTGACTTTCCCTGACAACTCATGGATCCGATCTAACATTGAGTCTGGGTGAACCGGCTCCTGCTACTCCTAGATCTAGCGTGACGCCAAACTCTCGAGGATCAACCCAAGGCAAATTTGTGACATGGCCGATGTGGCCAGTCGACGATGAAGGTGGCGACATCGAAGATAAACATCTACCCAAACACGAAGGTCACGCCGAAACCGATCTGAGCTTGGATCTGAACTGACATCGATCCCCTCCATTCACCAAGCAAGACCTGCATGGGCCACCATTGTCGAAGCTAAATTCGGTAGATCCCTTGGTATGGTATCCTAGCTAGGCGATTGGGCAGGATGGTAACAAGAAGAAAGGTTTTACCCAGGTTCGGCTCTCACAGTGGAGATAATAACCTACTCCTACTCTCATATATTGTGTTGGCGTGTGTACAAAGTATAGATGAGTACCAAGGGATTGTAATATTTCTATCGACGAGCACAACCCTCGACTTATATATCATATCAGGGGTCCTAGGGTTACAGATCCTAGTTGGGTATGTTTGTGGAGTTAGAGTCCTCCACGGCTCTGGTATCTTCGGATTGTATGCCAAGTCTTCTAGAGTCTTCACATATTCGGCCATGGGCCGCCCAATGTTGCTCAGGACGTAATCGACCTATGGGTCCTCAGCATGGCCCACTAGGCCGACAACTGATGTGCTGAGAGACGCCATCATCCGGGACACCATCAATTAGTATTCGGTTATTGATCAATACCTGCACACATAGTTAACAAACTTCTTGTCCCCAACTTGGTCGGGAAGGTTGTCAGTCATCCCATCTTGCTAGTTACAAGGATTAAGCATATGGTGTGATATTAATTGATAATTGTAGATAAATGAAATAAAAAATCAGACTGTAGATGGTAATAAAATTAAGTGATCGAGATTGAAATCAATAAGGGTGAATGGACTAGGGTACATGGTCTCATAGGCATATCTCCAAACAAAATAGCATGGATGTGGTGAATAAATTATAGTTTTGTATCAATTAAATTACAAATTTTATTATTATAATTATTCATGGCATTATTGCATATATGCATTACTTCCTTATATCTATAGACCGTTATCCAACTACATCTATAGCTAATACTCCACCCCAAGATCACTATCTAGTATGCATCTCGGAGTATTAAGTAAAACAGAGTAGTGCATTAAGTAAGGTGGCATAATGTCGATAGTATCTTATCTTTACCCTATGTTCCTCCCCGAGACAACTACACAACTATCATTTTATCATTATGCTATGTTTGGATGTCCGTATTGTAGGGCTCCATACTGAATTTGGTGGAATACCAATCCAGCTAGGAAACTTCAATGGGCATAATACGAATTCGATAGTTTGGTTGGTCGCTGAACCGAAGCATGTAATCCTAGTTAGGTTTTGATTTCAAATCATGTTTGGATGGAAAACTTTGGAATTATATATCCACATGCTTTGACCTATATGTATCAAACGAAATCGCCCAACAAATTGGATTAAAAGCTAACATATAATGTTTACTTCACAAATCTAGACAATACAGATTTGGTTACGAGCTAATATGTACTCCCTCTGATCTGAATTCCAAAGTTGGATGTAACTAGACGTGTTTTTAACAGTCACCAAGGGGAGCTTCCCAACCTGAATTTGATCTCATTCAATATAAAAAATTGATCCAGATTATAAGGAATGCCAAAAAAACTAAACAAATTGACATGTTTATAAGGGAAACCAGACCAAGAACCGTACAAGTAGCAAGGGGGAAAGAAGATGAGAAAAAGTGAATTCCTAGGAGAAGGAACAACCTAGCTAGCAGATACAATGACCATCACCATGAAATACACAAGTATATATTGGGTCTCGTCGAGCATCACAATACCAAAAGTAAATAAACAACCTAATGCACCACACTGGCATGCATATCAAGCCCCATGGCGCAACACATGAGAATCCACAATAAACGAGTGATATAGCCGAACACAAACCTTGACGGGGAGCTCCATCACAAAAAATCAAAAAGATTAGCAAGATGGGGAGGCATCATTGCGTCGTTATTGAGCAAAAGTGAATCAAGACAACACCAAGAGCACAAAGGTCGCCGCAACACACCGACAACCATGGGAGGATCTTGAGGATGCACAACAATAGGAAGACACACCACACAGAGGGTACGGGCGGATGGATGCATGGTGGTGTACTCACAAATGACGCCGTCGGGAAGGTAAACGACATCCGAGGATGATGCCGCCAATGGACTTTTGCCTGGAGCACATGACTAGCAGATCCACAATGAGCAACAAGACTGTAGTGATGTGGAGCCGGGCCATACGCTGAGGAGAGATGAAGGACCACGCCCCCAGGGCGGTAAGTGATTCTAGGGTAGTGTCATCATGGTCAGCATGGATTTCTCCCATAGCACTCAGTAGGACCAGCCAACGGCAAACTGGCGGACCGCCATCCATATGGCATTGAAGGGGTGGCGAGGGTTGGTTGAATAGTGGGCGTCGAGAGAGGAGCAAGCGAGTGGATCTAGAGGCAAATAGTAGAGCCTACGGGAACACGGTGCGGAGCGGGACGGTATCGGCGAAGCCATCATCGTCATCGTCTAGACATATTTTAATTTTGGATACATCCATTTCTATCCATTTATGCGACAAGTTATTCAGGACAGAGAGAATACTATTCATTTCACAACCCAACAAGCTGGTTTAACAACTCAATATGATGCATCGAGGGATCTAGAGGCAAAAAAAACAACAACGACCATTGATAAGGGCATCTCCAATGTTGAACCAGAAATTCCCTCCTGTATTCATCCGTGGATAGGGAGGGCTGATGTCTACTACACAACCTTCTTCTCGTAGACGTTGTTGGGACTCCAAGTGCAGAGGTTTGTAGTACAGTAGAAAATTTCCCTCAAGTGGATGACCTAAGGTTTATCAATCCGTGGGAGGCGTAGGATGAAGATGGTCTCTCTCAAGCAACCCTGCAACCAAATAACAAAGAGTCTCTTGTGTCCCCAACACACCCAATACAATGGTAAATTGTATAGGTGCACTAGTTCGGTGAAGAGATGGTGATACAAGTGCAATATGGATGGTAGATATAGGTTTTTGTAATCTGAAAATATAAAAACAGCAAGGTAAGTAATGATAAAAGTGAGTTAAACGGTATTGCAATGTGTTGAAACAAGGTCTAGGGTTCATACTTTCACTAGTGCAAGTTCTCTCAACAATAAGAACATAACTGGATCATATAACTATCCCTGCACATGCAACAAAGAGTCACTCCAAAGTCACTAATAGCGGAGAACAAACGAAGAGATTATTGTAGGGCACGAAACCACCTCAAAGTTATTCTTTCTGATCGATCTATTCAAGAGTCCATAGTAAAATAACACGAAGCCATTCTTTCCGTTCGATCTATCCTAGAGTTCGTACTAGAATAACACCTTAAGACACAAAGCAACCAAAACCCTAATGTCACCTAGATACTCCAATGTCACCTCAAGTATCCGCGGGTATGATTATATGATATGTATCACACAATCTCAGATTCATCTATTCAACCAACACAAAGAACTTCAAAGAGTGCCCCAAAGTTTCTACCGGAGAGTCAAGACGAAAATGTGTGCCAACTCCTATGCATAAGTTCACAAGGTCACTCAACCCGCAAGTTGATCACCAAAACATACATCAAGTAGATCACGTGATATCCCATTGTCACCACAGATAAGCACATGCAAGACATACATCAAGTGTTCTCAAATCCTTAAAGACTTAATCCGATAAGATAACTTCAAAGGGAAAACTCAATCCATTACAAGAGAGTAGAGGGGGAGAAACATCATAAGACCCAACTATAATAGCAAAGCTCGCGATACATCAAGATCATGCGAAATCAAGAACACGAGAGAGAGAGAGAGAGATCAAACACATAGCTACTAGTGCATACCCTCAGCCCCGAGGGTGAACTACTCCCTCCTCGTCATGGAGAGCGCCGGGATGATGAAGATGGCCACCAGTGAGGGATCCCCCCTCCGGCAGGGTGCCGGAACAAGGTCCCGATTGGTTTTTGGTGGCTACAGAGGCTTGCGGCGGCGGAACTCCCAATCTAGGTTATTTTCTGGAGGTTTCTGTATTTATAGGAATTTTTGGTGTAGGTCTCACGTCAGGGGGGGGGGGTCTCCGAGTCGTCCATGAGATAGGGGGACGCCCCAGGGGGGTAGGGCGCGCCCCCCACCCTCATGGACGGCCCGGGACTCTGCTGGCCCAACGCTTTTACTCCAGGGGCTTATTTTGGTCCATAAAAAATCATCAAAAATTGGCACGTCAATTGGACTCCGTTTGGTATTCCTTTTCTGTAAAAATCAAAAATAAGGAAAAAACAGAAACTGGCACTTGGCTCTAGGTTAATAGGTTAGTCCCAAAAATCATATAAAATAGCATATAAATGCATATAAAACATCCTAGATGGATAATATAATAGCATGGAACAATCAAAAATTATAGATACGTTGGAGACGTATCAAGGGCCAGTTCGTGGACACGGATGTGGGATCCGGCCATCCAACACCGCCAACATACATTTCAACCATTGTTTGAACTAAATGGATGAAATTCATGCAAACACGGCGGATTTCATATAAACCGGATGAAATTCATTATGTTTTGGACATTTTTTAGCAAGAAACCTATACCGGACTAAGGTAAAATTAGTCTACGGCCAGCACTGGCAAATACCCATTCCCGCGACACGAGTACCCTTGACTAGTCTACGGCCAGCCGCGGCGGATCTCCATTGTCTTCCCCATGTCGGGTAGCCCAGCCATTGGATTGTCGTGAGCCCCGGAATTATATGCTTCTGCATAAAGGGCGGCTCACTCCCCATGTTCATCGGAAGTGCTCATCAGAGTGGCCCCGCTAGGATATGCTTTCACCGGAGGGGGAGGGTTCCCTTCACTTCCTTGAAGCATAGATCAAGGTTGGCTTTTGGGGCCGGACTAGACCTGGCCATGGGCAGCCTGGCCCGGACGGCTCGACCCGACCCGGCCCGAAAATCCCGGGCCGGGCTGAGCCCGAACATGCCATCGGGCCGGGCTCGGGCCTACAAATCAAGCCCGCAGGCAGATCAGGCCGGGCTCGGGCCTGTGAAAAAAATGATTTTTAGTCGTGGTCGGGCCCGGCCGAGCGGGCCGTGTCAGGCTTTTCCAGGTTTGGGCCGGGCTTGGGCCTGATTTAGTAGGCCCGGTGGTTAGGCGAGGCCGGGCTCGGGCCTGGGTCTTCAGCACCGGGCTTTTTTTGGCCCGGCCCGGAGCCCGGCCCAGCCCGAGGTATGGCCAGGTATAGGCAGGGCGATGGTGGCTTGCTACTAGGCAAGACATGGATTGTGTACGCTGGTGTCACCTAGCCGGTGGCCTTCATGGGACCCAAGCGATGGCAGCCTTCCATTTTCTACTTCTCCTTGATGATGGCGGTGGGCGCCGACGTGCTGGACACTGCCTCGTCGATCTCCATGAAGCCGGCTTCTTTCTCTGTCTGCAGAACATGGTTACACGAACATTGACGTGGGATGGAGCTGTCGCAGGCACGACAAGAACGATACAACATAGCCGATGGTGCAAAATATCGTTAGATCCCTTGGTAGGAATCGAAGCGTGGATGGAAGTCTCGAATCGAAGGTCACATAAAGGTTTTACCTACGTTCGGGCCTACATAGAGTAATATCCTACATCCTTCTTGCTTTGATATTTCAATGGTGGAGGGATACCTCGTGTGAGGGGTTTACAATGGTGTTTGATGTTGCTACCGATAGTTGCTATGTGAGATTAGATGGGAATGAGGACCCTAGATCTTCCTTTATGTAGGCAGTGGAGGTCTCGGGTTTACATAGAGGTGGACCCGATCCGTCCTGCCACCGCCTCTTCCTGGCCGTCCAAGAAAGCATCTGGTGCCGTCCCTAGGGTTTCGCCCTTGTCTTGGGCCTTACGGGCTTTGGCAAGGCCCGGGGTCATCCCCGGGGCTGAGCCACCCCTGGTGTATGACACCATTAGTACCGCCTGAGTGTGGAAGAGGTCACAGAGGTAATCCTTGAGACCTTCGACGGGCTCTTATCCTTCTTGGTGTCATATCTTGATCCTTCTTCTTTAGGGAAGTTGGCACCTAGCCTCTTACGACTGTTGTGCTTTTCCAAAGGGCTTCGTGACCGAGCGACACTTCTAAGCTTGGGCCATGCCGATAAAAATTGTTTGAAGTGTATCCTGACAATCTTAGGCTATGATGATGATGATGATGATGGCGTGCTCCTTGCGCATGCCCCTGTAAAATAGGGAATCATGTAGGGTGCGGGTCACGTGGCATGCCTGAAAGTGGAACTAGTCCCCGGGTGGTTTTGGTAATTAATAACAAGATATATGTCGTTGATCTAATGAACATTGATGATATATTTCAGAAGAGATCAATGATTGGCATGGCAAGGACTAATGGATGTGGACCCCTCAAAATGTCAGGGACAAGAATTGGCTGCTCCAAGACTCTACATTTTTGGTTTAGTGGTCCAAGATCACATTGAGTCCCTTAGGAAAGCCAATACTATTAAAAGGGGATGAGGTAATATTGATGAGGTTGTTGCTCAAGTGCTTAGTGATATTGCTCCAAAAACCCTCAATCACTTTCTCAAAACACATCTATCCAAAACCCTAGATCTTCATTTCGATACCACCGATATCACCTACTTCGGATCCACCGAGATGACCCTTCCATTGCCACAGCCAAAACCCTAGCAATTTGGTCTGACCGAAATGGTTCTCAGTCCCACCGAGACTGCCTGATCAAGTTCCTGTGATGAAGTTGCTTCATTTTGGAATCACCGAGATTAACCGATCAGAATTACGGAAACGAGGTTTTGCCCTAGCCATTGCACTTTGGTCCCACCGAGTTGGTTTAATCGGTCTCACCGAAAAGCCTAACGGTCAAGTCATTTGCACTAGTCAGTCTCACCAAGATTTCATGTCGGTGCCACCGAGTTGGGTCAAAGACTTGTAATGGTTGGGTTTCTGGTGCTGCCTATTTATACCCCTTCACTACCACTTACTCTAAAATAGAAACGAAACACAACTTCTAACATTCATTTTCTGAGAGAGAACCACCTACTCATGTGTCGAGATCAAGAGATTCCATTCCTACCATTTGAACCTTGATTTCTAGCCCCTTCAAGTTGCTTTCCACTCCAATCCTTCTCCTACCCAAGCCAAATATGTGTGTGAGAGAGATTGAGTGTTGAGGAGACTATCATTTGAAGCACAAGAGCAAGGAGTTCATCACCAACACAACATCTATTACCTTTTGGAGAGTGGTGTCTCCTAGATTGGTTAGGTGTCACTTGGGAGCCTCCAAGATCATGTGGAGTTGAACCAAGGAGTTTCTAAGGGCAAGGAGATCGCCTACTTCGTGAAGATCTAGCCGAATGAGGCTAGTCCTTCATGGACGTAAGCCATGGTGGAATAGACAAGGTTGCTTCTTTGTGGACCATTTGTGGGTGGAGCCCTTCGTGGACTCGTGCAACCGTTACCCTTTCGTGGGTTGAAGATCAACGTGGAAGTGCGATAACACCACCTATCAGAATGGTGCCAGAAATCATCGTGTCTTCATTGCATTTGACATCTCCAAACCCCTCATTTACTTACATGTGCAATGTTTTACTTTCCGCCGCTATAATCTTAGAATTTCATGTGTAGGGTGATACTAGACTTGGTAGAATTGCTAAAATCTACCCACAACTAGAATTGGGAAAAGGATAGATTTTATTTGGTCAAGTAGTCTAATCACCCCCCTCTAGACATACTTTGATCCTATAGTGTCGCAAGGCCCGACGCTTCATTTTTGGGGCCGCTATAAAAGTGGGGAGAGTGGGAGGTTTCGGCATCCCTCATCTCTACCCATTTCAACCCTCCTTCTCGCCGCGAGTCGAGTCCAACGCGTGTCAGTATGCCGCTTTCGTTCCCTCAGCATGAACTTCATAGATCTAGTTCTGTTCGCCATAGATGGCCAACACCAGTAGTGACAAAGGGGTCCGGGCCCCTAACTAGGAGCCGGCTACAAGCGTCGCCGGCCAGAAGCGGAAGCGGGTCGCCTCCAAGGGTGGCAAGAGATTGCGTGGGCCACCCCCAAGACCACGGGGAAGTGGTTTCCCTTTGTGGTTATGGAAGAGGAAGTTCAAGCATACAAGAACTAGCTCCTGATTCCGGCGGATCTAAAGACTCGGCTTCCGTCCGGTGAGGTCCTGCCGAACCCAGTGACGGTGAGCACGTGTTGTGCTTAGGATACTTCGGGTGGAGGCTTGGATGTCCCCTCCACAACTTCGTCTGTGGCATTCTCTGGTTCTTCGGCTGCCAGCTGCACCACAATTCTCCCAATGGAGTTCTTCATATTGCCAATTTTATCACTTTTTGTGAGTGTTTCCTTGGGACAGCTCCCCATTTCGAGTTGTTCTGACATTCTTCCGCATTTGCGTTCAGTCGAACAAGGGCATGGTCTGCAATCTAGGGGAGCCATACTACAACTCCGCCCTAATTTCGCCTTCTTTTCCTTCGACGTCCCGAAATCTGTTTAGGAGTGGCATAAATCTTGGTTTTATGCGGAGGGCCTTGGCGATGACCTGTCAGTCTTTGTGAGTGTGCCCCACGGAAGCTATTTTTGTGGACTCTTGTGTCCCAGCTATCACCAGAGGCGAAGATGTTGGCCGATGCTACCACTCGTCTAAATAAGGATGGATTGACCGGAGGCCACATCGCACGGACTTGAGTGGCTCATCGCATCCTACTATTTCAGGCCCGGGCCCTCCCCTTGTCCCAATACATTGGGGACAAGAGACCTCGCGCGGCTCTCCGAACTGGAGCTAAGCCTGGAGGACATGGACACCTACCTCGGCTCCCTAGGCAGCCTAAACGTTTCTTTGCAGCTTCATCCTTGCCGAGGCTGGGGAATTTCCCTTTTAAGGCCTCTTGTTGTTGATACAGGGGTTTGCTACCTTTGCGGCATATCACTCGGAGCCCCCACTACCGGAGCACGCCGTGAGCCCTAGCTTGGATGCTCTTATGAAACGAGCCCTCCCTTGGCATGGCCGAGTAAAGGGTGGGCCCGCCAAAAGGCGAAAGAAGGCTCCCAAGGAGGTTTCTGAGGAAGAGGAGGAAGAGGCCTCCCAGATGGAGGCCTCAGATGACGTGGATGGGGAAGATCCCATCGATCTAGAGGGCGACGAGGTTGTGACCTCTTCACTTGAAGGCCACAACAACGATGGTGAGGGTGGTGAACACAATAACGAAGATGATGATGGTGTGGATGAGGATGTCAGCAATGAGGATGATGGCGACGAAGAGGATGAGGAGGAAGAGATCGGTGAAGAGGAGTTGGGGAAGGATGAGACGGCGCACCAACCCCTCAAGAAGCTCCGTCGAGGCCATTGATGTCCTGCAAGGGCACAGGGCTATTGTAGCACATTCGTGTGATAACTAGGGTGTTGAACCCATAGGGAGCAAATAGGTGTTGGGGAACACAGTAATTTCAAAAAAATTCCTACGCACACGCAAGATCATGGTGATGCATAGCAACGAGAGGGGAGAGTGTTGTCCACGTACCCTCGTAGACCGACAGCGGAAGCGTTATCACAACGCAGTTGATGTAGTCGTACGTCTTCATGATCCGACCGATCAAGTACCGAACGCACGGCACCTCCGAGTTCTACACACGTTCAGCTCGATGACGTCCCTCGAACTCCGATCCAGCCGAGTGTTGAGGGAGAGTTTCGTCAGCACGACGGCGTGGTGACGATGATGATGTTCCACCGACGCAGGGCTTCGCCTAAGCTCCGCAACGGTATTATCGAGGTGTAATATGGTGGAGAGGGGCACCGCACACGGCTAAGAGATCAATAGATCAATTGTTGTGTCTATGGGGTGCCCCCCTGCCCCCGTATATAAAGGAGCAAGGGGGAGAGGGCCGGCCAAGGGGAGGTGGCGCGCCCAAGGGGGGAGTCCTACTCCCACCGGGAGTAGGACTCCTCCTTTCCTTTTGGAGTAGGAGAAGGGAAGGGGGAAGGAGAAAGAAGGAAGGGGGCGCCCCCCTCCCTAGTCCAATTCGGACTAGCCCATGGGGAGGGGTGCGGCCACCCTTTGGGGTCTTTCTCTCCTTTCCTGTATGGCCCATTAAGGCCCAATACGAATTCCCGTAACTCTCCGGTACTCCGAAAAATACCCGAATCACTCGGAACCTTTCCAAAGTCCGAATATAGTCGTCCAATATATCGATCTTTACGTCTCGGCCATTTCGAGACTCCTCGTCATGTCCCCGATCTCATCCGGGACCCCGAACTCCTTCGGTACATCAACATACATAACTCATAATAAAACTATCATCGTAACGTTAAGCGTGCGGACCCTTCGGGTTTGAGAACTATGTAGACATGACCGAGACACCTCTCCGGTCAATAACCAATAGCGGGACCTAGATGCCCATATTGGCTCCCACATATTCTACGAAGATCTTTATCGGTCAGACCGCATAACAACATACGTTGTTCCCTTTGTCATCGGTATGTTACTTGCCCGAGATTCGATCGTCGGTATCTCGATACCTAGTTCAATCTCGTTACCGGCAAGTCTCTTTTCTCGTTCCGTAATACATCATCCCGCAACTAAGTCATTAGTCACAATGCTTGCAAGGCTTATAGTGATGTGCATTACGGAGTGGGCCCAGAGATACCTCTCCGACAATCAGAGTGACAAATCCTAATCTCGAAATACGCCAACCCAACAAGTACCTTTGGAGACACCTGTAGAGCACCTTTATAATAACCCATTTACGTTGTGACGTTTGGTAGCACACAAAGTGTTCCTCCGGTAAACGTGAGTTGCATAATCTCATAGTCAGAGGAACATGTATAAGTCATGAAGAAAGCAATAGCAACATACTAAACGATCGGGTGCTAAGCTAACGGAATGGGTCAAGTCAATCACGTCATTCTCCTAATGAGGTGATCTCGTTAATCAAATGACAACTCATGTCTATGGCTAGGAAACATAACCATCTTTGATTAACGAGCTAGTCAAGTAGAGGCATACTAGTGACACTCTGTTTGTCTATGTATTCACACATGTATTATGTTTCCGGTTAATACAATTCTAGCATGAATAATAAACATTTATCATGATATAAGGAAATATATAATACTTTATTATTGCCTCTAGGGCATATTTCCTTCAGTCTCCCACTTGCACTAGAGTCAATAATCTAGTTCACATCGCCATGTGATTTAACATCAATAATTCACATCACCATGTGATTAACACCCATAGTTCACATTGTCATGTGACCAACACCCAAAGGGTTTACTAGAGTCAATAATCTAGTTCACATCGCTATGTGATTAACACCCAAAGAGTACTAAGGTGTGATCATGTTTTGATTGTGAGATAATTTTAGTCAACGGGTCTGTCACATTCAAATCCGTAAGTATTTTGCAAATTTCTATGTCTACAATGCTCTGCACGGAGCTACTCTAGCTAATTGCTCCCACTTTCAATATGTATCTAGATCGAGACTTAGAGTCATCTAGATTAGTGTCATAACTTGCATCGACGTAACCCTTTACGACGAACCTTTTGTCACTTCCATAATCGAGAAACATATCCTTTTTTCCACTAAGGATAATTTTGACCGCTGTCCAGTGATCTACTCCTAGATCACTATTGTACTCCTTTGCCCAACTCAGTGGTAGGGTATACAATAAATCTGGTACACAGCATGGCATACTTTATAGAACCTATGGCCAAGGCATAGGGAATGACTTTCATTCTCTTTCTATCTTCTTCCGTGGTCGGGCTTTGAGTCTTACTCAATTTCATACCTTGTAACACAGGCAAGAACTCTTTCTTTGACTGTTCTATTTTGAACTACTTCAAAATCTTGTTAAGGTATGTACTCATTGAAAAAACTTATCAAGCGTCTTGATCTATCTCTATAGATCTTGATGCTCAATATGTAAGCAGCTTCACCGAAGTCTTTCTTTGAAAAACTCCTTTCAAACACTCCTTTATGCTTTGCAGAATAATTCTACATTATTTCCGATCAACAATATGTCATTCACATATACTTATCAGAAATGCTGTAGTGCTCCCACTCACTTTCTTGTAAATACAGGCTTCACAGCAAGTCTGTATAAAACTATATCCTTTGATCAACTTATCAAAGCGTATATTCCAACTCCGAGATGCTTGCACCAGTCCATAGATGGATCGCTGGAGCTTGCATATTTTGTTAGCACTTTTAGGATTGACAAAACCTCCTGGTTGTATCATATACAACTCTTCTTTAATAAATCCATTAAGGAATGCAGTTTTGTTTATCCATTTGCCATATTTCATAAAATGCGGCAATTGCTAACATGATTCAGACAGACTTTAAGCATAGATACGAGTGAGAAACTCTCTCATCGTAGTCAACACCTTCAACTTGTCGAAAACCTTTTGCGACAATTCTAGCTTTGTAGATAGTAACACTACTATCAGCGTCTATGTTCCTCTTGAAGATCCATTTAATCTCAATGGCTCGCCGATCATCGGGCAAGTCAACCAAAGTCCATACATTGTTCTTCATACATGGATCTCCTCTCAGATTTCATGGCCTCAAGCCATTACCCGGAATCTGGGCTCATCATCGCTTCCCCATAGTTCGTAGGTTCGTCATGGTCAAATAACATGACCTCCAGAACAAGATTACCGTACCACTCTGGTGTGGATCTCACTCTGGTTTACCTACGAGGTTTGGTAGTAACTTGATCTGAAGTTACATGATCATCATCAATAACTTCCTCACTAATTGGTGTAGGAGTCACAGGAATAGATTTCTGTGATGAACTACTTTCCAATAAGGGAGCAGGTACAGTTACCTCATCAAGTTCTACTTTCCTCCCACTCACTTCTTTTGAGAGAAACTCCTTCCCTAGAAAGGATCCATACTAAGCAACGAATGTCTTGCCTTCGGATCTGTGATAGAAAGTGTACCCAACTGTCTCCTTTGGGTATCCTATGAAGACACATTTCTCCGATTTGGGTTTGAGCTTATCAGGATGAAACTTTTTCACATAAGCATCGTAACCCCAAACTTTAAGAAACGACAACTTTGGTTTCTTGCCAAACCACAGTTCATAAGGCGTCATCTCAACGGATTTTGATGGTGCCCTATTTAACGTGAATGTAACAGTCTCTAATGCATAACCCCAAAACGATAGTGGTAAATTAGTAAGAGACATCATAGATTGCACTATATCCAATAAAGTACGGTTATGACGTTCGGACACACCATTATGCTGTGGTGTTCCAGGTGGCATGAATTTTTGAAACTATTCCACATTGTTTTAATTGAAGACCAAACTCGTAAATCAAATATTTTCCTCCACGATCAGATCGTAGGAATTTTATTTTCTTGTTACGATGATTTTCAACTTCACTCTGAAATTCTTTGAACTTTTCAAATGTTTCAGACTTATGTTTCATTAAGTAGATATACCCATATCTGCTCAACTCATCTGTGAAGGTGAGAAAATAACGATATCCGCCAGGAGCCTCAATATTTATCGGACCACACACATCTGTATGTATGATTTCCAACAAATCTGTTGCTCTCTCCATAGTTCCGGAGAACGGCGTTTTAGTCATCTTGCCCATGAGGCACGGTTCGCAAGCATCAAGTGATTCATAATCAAGTGATTCCAAAATCCCATCAGTATGGAGTTTCTTCATGCGCTTTACACCAATATGACCTAAACGGCAGTGCCACAAATAAGTTGCACTATCATTATTAACTTTGCATCTTTTGGCTTCAATATTATGAATATGTGTATCACTACGATCGAGATCCAACAAACCATTTTCGTTGGTGTGTATGACCATAGAAGGTTTTTATTCATGTAAACTGAACAACAATTGTTCTAACTTAAATGAATAACCGTATTGCAATAAACATGATCAAATCATATTCATGCTCAATGCAAACACCAAATAACACTTATTTAGTTTCAACACTAATCCCGAAAGTATAGGGAGTGTGCGATGATGATCATATCAATCTTGGAACTACTTCCAACACACATCGTCACCTCTCCTTTTACTAGTCTCTGTTTATTCTGCAACTCCCGTTTCGAGTTACTACTCTTAGCAACTAAACCAGTATCAAAATACCGAAGGGTTGCTATAAACACTAGTGAAGTACACATCAATAACATGTATATCCAATATACCTTTTGTTCACTTTGCCATCCTTCTTATACACCAAATAGTTGGGGTAGTTCCGCTTCCAGTGAACAGTCCCTTTGCAGTAGAAGCACTTAGTATCAGGCTTAGGACCAGACTTAGGCTTCTTCACTTGAGCAGCAACTTGCTTGCCATTCTTCTTGAAGTTCCCCTTCTTCCCTTTGCCCTTTTCTTGAAACTAGTGGTCTCGTCAACTATCAACACTTGATGTTTTTCTAGATTTCTACCTTCGTCGATTTCAGCATCACGAAGAGCTCGGGAATTACTTTCGTCATCCCTTGCATACTATAGTTCATCACAAAGTTCTACTAACTTGGTGATGGTGACTAGAGAATTCTGTCAATCACTATTTTATCTGGAAGATTAACTCCCACTTGATTCAAGCGATTGTAGTACCCAGACAATCTGAGCACATGCTCACTAGTTGAGCGATTCTCCTCCATCTTTTAGCTATAGAACTTGTTGGAGACTTCATATCTCTCAACTCGGGTATTTGCTTGAAATATTAACTTCAACTCCTGGAACATCTTATATGTTCCATGACGTTCAAAACGTCTTTGAAGTCCCGATTCTAAGCTGTTAAGCATGGTGCACTAAACTATCAAGTAGTCATCATATTGAGCTAGCCAAACATTCATAATGTCTGCATCTGCTCCTGCAATAGGTCTGTCACCTAGCGGTGCATTAAGGACATAATTTTTTTGTGCAGCAATGAGGATAATCCTCAGATCACGGATCCAATCCGCATCTTTGCTACTAACATCTTTCAACATAATTTTTCTCTAGGAACATATCAAAAATAAACAGGGAAGCAACAACGCGAGCTATTGATCTACAACATAATTTGCAAAATCCTATCAGGACTAAGTTCATGATAAATTTAAGTTCAATTAATCATATTACTTAAGAACTCCCACTTAGATAGACATCCCTCTCATCATCAAAGTGATTACGTGATCCAAATCAACTAAACCATGTCCGATCATCACGTGAGATGGAGTAGTTTCAATGGTGAACATCACTATGTTGATCATATCTACTATATGATTCACGCTCGACCTTTCGGTCTCTGTGTTCCGAGGCCATATCTGTACATATGCTAGGCTCGTCAAGTTTAACATGAGTATTCCGCGTGTGCAACTGTTTTGCACCCGTTGTATTTGAACGTAGAGCTTATCACACCCGATCATCACGTGATGTCTCAGCACGAAGAACTTTCGAAACGGTGCATACTCAGGGAGAACACTTTTATCTTGAAATTTTAGTGAGGGATCATCTTATAATGCTACCGTCAATCAAAGCAAGATAAGATGCATAAAGGATTAACATCATATGCAATCAATATAAGTGATATGATATGGCCATCATCATCTTTTGCTTGTGATCTCCATCCCCGAAGCACCGTGCTCGTGATCTCCATCTCCGAAGCACCGTCATGATCACCATCGTCACCGGCACGACACCTTGATCTCCATCGTAGTATCGTTGTCGTCTCGCCAACTTATTGCTTTTACGACTATCGCTACCGCTTAGTGATAAAGTAAAACTATTACAGGGCGATTGCATCTCATACAATAAAGCGACAACTATATGGCTCCTGCCAGTTGCCGATAACTCGGTTACAAAACATGATCATCTCATACAACACATTATATCACATCATGTCTTGACCATATCACATCACAACATGCCCTGCAAAAACAAGTTAGACGCCCTCTAATTTGTTGTTGCATGTTTTATGTGGCTGCTACGGGCTTAGCAAGAACCGTTATGACCTACGCATCAAAACCACAACGATAGTTTGTCAAGTTGGTGCTGTTTTAACCTTCGCAAGGACCGGGCGTAGCCACACTCGGTTCAACTAAAGTGAGAGAGACAGACACCTGCCGGTCACCTTTAAGCAACGAGTGCTCGCAACGGTGAAACCAGTCTCGCGTAAGCGTACGCGTAATGTCGGTCCGGGCCGCTTCATCTCACAATATCGAACCAAAGTATGACATGCTGGTAAGCAGTATGACTTATATCGCCCACAACTCACTTGTGTTCTACTCGTGCATAGCATCAACGCATAAAACCAGGCTCGGATGCCACTGTTGGGGAACGTAGTAATTTCAAAAAATTTCCTACGCACACGCAAGATCATGGTGATGCATAGCAACGAGAGGGGAGAGTGTTGTCCACGTACCCTCGTAGACCGACAGCAGAAGCGTTATCACAACACGGTTGATGTAGTCGTACGTCTTCACGATCCGACCGATCAAGTACCGAACGCACGGAACCTCCGAGGTCTACACACGTTCAGCTCGATGACGTCCCTCAAACTCCGATCCAGCCGAGTGTTGAGGGAGAGTTTCATCAGCACGACGGCGTGGTGACGATGATGATGTTCCACCGACGCAGGGCTTCGCCTAAGCTCCGCAACGGTATTATCGAGGTGTAATATGGTGGAGAGGGGCACCGCACACGGCTAAGAGATCAATAGATCAATTGTTGTGTCTATGGGGTGCCCCCCTGCCCCCGTATATAAAGGAGCAAGGGGGAGAGGGCCGGCCAAGGGGAGGTGGCGCGCCCAAGGGGGGAGTCCTACTCCCAGTGGGAGTAGGACTCCTCCTTTCCTTGTGGGAGTAGGAGAAGGGAAGGGGGAAGGAGAAAGAAGGAAGGGGGCGCCCCCCCTCCCTAGTCCAATTCGGACTAGCCCATGGGGAGGGGTGCGGCCACCCTTTGGGGTCTTTCTCTCCTTTCCCGTATGGCCCATTAAGGTCCAATACGAATTCCCGTTACTCTCCGGTACTCCGAAAAATACCCGAATCACTCGGAACCTTTCCGAAGTCCGAATATAGTCGTCCAATATATCGATCTTTACGTCTCGGCCATTTCGAGACTCCTCGTCATGTCCCCGATCTCATCCGGGACTCCGAACTCCTTCGGTACATCAACATACATAAACTCATAATAAAACTGTCATCGTAACGTTAAGCGTGCGGACCCTTCGGGTTCGAGAACTATGTAGACATGACCGAGACACCTCTCCGGTCAATAACCAATAGCGGGACCTTGATGCCCATATTGGCTCCCACATATTCTACGAAGATCTTTATCGGTCAGACCGCATAACAACATACGTTGTTCCCTTTGTCATCGGTATGTTACTTGCCCAAGATTCGATCGTCGGTATCTCGATACCTAGTTCAATCTCGTTACCGGCAAGTCTCTTTACTCATTCCGTAATACATCATCCCGCAACTAAGTCATTAGTCACAATGCTTGCAAGGCTTATAGTGATGTGCATTACCGAGTGGGCCCAGAGATACCTCTCCGACAATCGGAGTGACAAATCCTAATCTCGAAATACGCCAACCCAACAAGTACCTTTGGAGACACCTGTAGAGCACCTTTATAATCACCCATTTACGTTGTGACGTTTGGTAGCACACAAAGTGTTCCTCCGGTAAACGGGAGTTGCATAATCTCATAGTCAGAGGAACATGTATAAGTCATGAAGAAAGCAATAGCAACATACTAAACGATCGGGTGCTAAGCTAACGGAATGGGTCAAGTCAATCACGTCATTCTCCTAATGAGGTGATCTCGTTAATCAAATGACAACTCATGTCTATGGCTAGGAAACATAACCATCTTTGATTAACGAGCTAGTCAAGTAGAGGCATAGTAGTGACACTCTGTTTGTCTATGTATTCACACATGTATTATGTTTCCGGTTAATACAATTCTAGCATGAATAATAAACATTTATCATGATATAAGGAAATATATAATACTTTATTATTGCCTCTAGGGCATATTTCCTTCAATAGGGAGACACTACCAACCCCGCAACTACATTGTCTGTGTAGCTACATTCGCACAAAAACCATAGTTTGGAAATAGCCTATTCTATCGGTTGCTACTGGAACAATAATAAACGGGGTTTTTAACTAGACTACAAACTTGTACAAAAATATAATAAACTAGAACACAAAGTAAAAGGGGTTGTACTTGTAGGATTGAATAGAGCAAAATGCGGTATCTAGGCTTTCGTATCACCAGTACTGGAGGAGCGTCTTAGTGGCATACAAGTATTATAGACTACTAATCGCTCTCCTCTGGTTTGCATCCATGGTCTGTCACTCCTAGGTGTACTAGACATAACATCGCAGCAAGGTCATATGCGACTGTCAGTAATACACAACGGAACCAAAGGATCATGAAGTTAATCTATCTACCCCATGTACCTGCAAGTAACATACATGCAAGATGAAAGATAGTAAATACTAAATGAAGCCACGAAGACTAGTAGTGCGTACTAGATCATACCACAGCCTAGAACCGAATCAATTACTCACACATGTTCAATCTTACAAAATACATATGCGAGGACGGAGATGGAGATGGAGATGGGCACCGGCACGCCTGGCCCATGGCTGGTGCTCGTTCATGGCGGGGATGCCTCCTTCTCCTCCTCTTGTGTGGCCTTTGTGGAGATGGTGATGGAGTGAAAGGCCTTCCCCTAGATGAGATGGGAGATCCTCTTGGCGGCTGTGTGGACTTGTGTGGAATGAGGATGATGATCCCGGTGTCTAGGGTTGGAGCTCTTCATATAGGAGGCATCCTCAAGTCCTCTCCATTGACGCAGCCTCCTCCCCTTCATCCATGGGATCTAGGGGAGTCAAATCCACACCCAACTGATGCCTTATCTGCCAAGGATCCCGTAGGAACAAACCGGAAAAAAATCGAAGCAAGATCGGGATTCTCGCCAATTTACGAAGCTGTGCGGAGATCATACGAGCGCCCAAACAAGCGGATATGGTCGTTTAGAAGGACGTCATCCGGTCTGGACTCCGGGAGCACTTTAGTATTTTGGTCACAATTTCTTCATACGAACTCCATTTTGATGTTCTTAGGCTCGTTGGATTGCTAGCGAAAATCCCGATGCGTTTGTGGCCTTGGATATTCAATCTGGACACTTTACTAAATGTCATATCATCAAATACTCCATAGGGCCTTCATCTAGTGCCTGGAAGTTCTCCAGTTTGGCACCCAACTTGGTTCTTTTGATGTGCCAAGTCCTTGAACATGCCAATACACCTACAAAGAGCACAAAACAAAGGAAAACTAATAAAAAATAAATAAAAATAAAATTAAAGTTGTGCAACAAACTTGGTAAAACGAGCAAATACCAAAAAACTATGCATTGGGACATGTATAAGTGCTAGATGGATATGTTATGAGGGGTTTTTGCACTAGAATATACTCTAAAAAGTATGCACATATAAAATCCACTCATCAACTTCCCCAAGCTTAAACCTTGCTCGTCCTCGAGCAAGAAGGTTAATAAACCAAAGTTATCCATCTAGCTGATCAATAGGATTTTTGCCCATAGGTGTATCCTTGTCTTCTCTGCAAGATCTAAGCAAAATGGATCATATTTGTACAAGGTAGTGATACGTCTCCAACGTATCTATAATTCTTGATTGTTCCATGATATTATAGTATCAATCTTGGATGTTTTAAATGTAATTATATATCATTTTTGGGACTAACCTATTAACCTAGTGCCCAGTGCTAGTTAATGTCTTTTGCTTGTTTTTGGCTTTTCAGAAAATCAATATCAAACAGAGTCCGAACGGAGAAAAAACTTTGGATTAATTTTTTCTAGACTAGAAGGGACCCTAGAAGGTTCGGGAGAAGACCTAAAGGGCCACGAGGAAACGACAAGCTTGGGGGGCACGACCCCCTAGGCTTGTGGGACCTTCGTGGCACCTCTTGACCTAATTCCACCTCTATAAATACCCAAATATTCCCAATACATCAGAGAGCCACCCAAATACTTTTTCCGCCACCGAAAGTTTCTGTCTTCCACGATCCCATCTGGAGGCCTTTTCCGGTACTCGCTGGATGGGGAATCGATCACGGAGGGCTTCTACATCAACCTTGCTGCCCTTCCGATGATGTGTGAGTAGTTTACTATAGACCTACGGGTCCATAGTTTGTAGCTAGACGGCTTCTTCTCTCTCTTTGATCTTCAATACAGTGTTCTCCTTGATGTTCTTGGAGATCTATTCGATGTAATCTTCTTTTGCGGTGTGTTGGTTGGGATCCAACGGATTGTGGGTTTATGATCAGATTATTCCTGAATATTATTGAGCCTTTTATGAATTCTTATATGCATGATCATTATAGCTTTGTGTTTCTCTACAATCTATCCATTTAGTTTGGCCAACTAGATTGATTTATCTTGCAATGGGAGAGGTGCTTTGTAATGGGTTCAATCTTGCGGTGATCTATATCCCAGTGATGGAAGGGGACAAGACACGTATTTGTGTTGTTGCCATTAATGCGAAAATGATGGGGTTTATTCATATTGATTGGATTTGGTTTGTCTACATCATGTCATCTTGCTTAAGGCATTACTCCATTCTTTATGAACTTACTACTCTAGATGCATGTTGGCACTACAAAAAAAAGACACATCCGTGACATTTTGGGCCGAACGAATTTTTTTCCTGTCATGCTTATGACACTTCTATGAAGATAATTGTGACAAAACCCGGTATCATCATAGATGTGGTGGGCTCCTACTTCTATGACAGAAAATGGGTTTTCGTCCTGGGCGGGCCGGAGACGCAGCTGCATGACATTCTTTGGGGCGTCCATGATAGAAAAACCCGTGGTAGAAGCAAGGGCGAGGAAAATATCAGGGAGTTCCCCATTACGGTGGGTGATCGGGGCTGAGCGATGTGCGTTTCTCTCATAGACGTACGTGCGTGGCTGCAAGGCGTTGGGCTCTAACTGAACCCGTGTGAGGCGTTCGCCTACTGAACCCGAGCGATTGCACTGCAGACTACGCATTACTGAACCCGAGCGATCGATCGATCTGGGTGTTAACTGAACCCGATCGAGCGATTCCTTCGGTACTACTGCTAACTGAAGCCGATTGAACCCTGCTACCTCCTTCCCTTGATAAACAGTGAGTGTTGTGAGGGGGGGAGGTTGGATGAACAGTTCCCGGTGGGGGGTTGGATGACCAGGACCCCGTGGTAGTAGAGGTCGTTGCCGCTGGATGAGCAGGACCCCGATCGAGCCGGTTGGGGATGGATCAACAGGACCCCGTGGAGGGCTGGATGAACAGGACAACCCCGTGGAGGGCTGGTTGAACAGTAGCCGGTGGAGGGCTAGATGAACAGTAGCCCATGGAGGGGTGGTTGAACAGGACCCCGTGGAGAGGGCTGGTTGAACAGTAGCCAGTGGAGGAGCGGTGGAGGCTGGATGAACAGGAGCCCGTGGATGAACAGTCACAGGTGGAGCTGGAGGAGGCCGACAGTGGATGAACAGTAGCCCGTGGAGGCAGTCAACGGTGGAGATGAATAGTATCCCATGGAGTCCCGTTTTGTGGTACGCCACACCCCTCCCGATGAATAGGACCCGCGTTTTGACCGTAGCGCTCCAACAAAAATCCGTTTCCTCTGATTTTGCGGACGCCACACCCCTCCCGATCAACATGACCCCATTTTGACCGTAGGAGGTCCAAGAGAAGTTTGTTTCCTCCATTTTGCAGTACGCCAGACCCCTCCCGATGAACAGGATCCTGTTTCGATCGTTTTGCGGTACGCCAGGCCTCGTTTCGATCGGCTATTCTGTCCAAGCCGGTTGGCTCCCGATGAACACGATGTATTCCGTTGCCTCCCGATGAACACGACACATTCCGTTGCCTCCCCATGAACACGCAGTTTCTACGTTCCAACCCAGCCATGTACACGAGCCCCGTCCGTACGTATGCGTGAGTAGGCATTCAAGACCCCGCCCGTATGTACGTACGTGGCCGTATTTACTTTCTTGCACCCTGGCTGTACATACGTGTACATACTACATGCGCGCCTCTACTACGACACGTGCCCTTCCTTACTCGGCCACGGTTCATCGCAGCAGCCTGCAGACAGACCAATCGACCAGTATGTACGTACACGTTCGCGACTAGAATGACAACGCTACGTACGCTTCGACCAGGTGGGTCCCGACTGTCAGGCACTTCCTTGCGTGCGAAGATTTAGCTGCTGGGTCCCAGCAGTCAGGGGGGAAATGTTTTTTCACGAAATACGGTGGCCCGTCCGGTGGGTCCCTGCTATCAGGTGGAGGAATCATTATGTTGCGCGTAATAAGGAGGCACTTCCATGCTGCAGCCGTGGACCCAGCTGTCAGCCTCCACGTAGAGTACTCTTCCGATGGAAGTCATTCCTTGACCACGTTGACCACGCCCCGCCAAGAGCACCAGGGAGGTGGACGACGGTGAGGCATAGGAAGGGCACGATGTGGAGCCGGGGAAGACGCGTCAGTGGAAGTCCACGCGGAGAGGAGTACGAGGGTTCACTGGTTCGGCTATGGTATGAGGCTACCGTCATCGTGGAATAACAGGGGGTGTGGGTGAGTGGATGGCCTGGCCAGTGGTGGGAGTAGTCGGGGGTGGTGAGGCCTCTGCGGCATCACAGCCGGCCACGGGAGGCGGGAGCATGCGGCACGACCGGCGCTGGTTTGGGCGGCTGGAGCAAGAAGACCAGAGGTGGAAGAAGCACTACGGCCATTAGCTGGACATCATATGGTCACTGGAGCTAGAATCATTCATATTGACTAAGTTGACAAAGCCCTCCATCCCCGTTAACTTAGTAGACCCACAAGTCAGACTCCCACTATGGTGGGTCCCAGCTAGCAGGGGGAGTATTCATTCTTTGTGCGCAATAAGGAGGCACTTCCTTGCGTGCGAAGATGTAGTTGGTGGGTCCCAGCAGTCAGGGGGAAACATTTTTTCATGAAATATGGTGGCCCGTCCGGTGGGTCCCTGCTATCAGGTGGAGGAATCATTATTTTCTGCGTAATTAGGAGGCACTTCCTTGCTGTGGCCGTGAACCCAGCTGTCAGCCTCTCCACGTACAATACTCTTCTGATGGAAGTCATTCTTTGACCACATTGACCATGCCGCACGAGAGCACCATGGCGGTGGACGACGGCGAGGCCTAGGAAGGGGACGACGCAGAGCTGGGGAAGACGCGGCAGTGGATGCCCACGCGGAGAGGACTATGAGGGTTCACTGATTTGGCTTCAATGCGAGGCTGCCATCGTCGCAGAATAATGGGCGGTGTGGGTGAGTGGAGGGATGGCCTGGCCAGCAGTGGGAGTAGTAGGGGCGGTGAGACCTCCGCGACAGCACAGCTGGCCACGGGAGGCAGGAGCAGGCGGCACGACCGACGCTGCTTTGGGCGGCTGGAGAAAGAAGACCAGAGGTTGAAGAAGCACTACGGCCGTTGGATGGACATCATACGGTCACTGGAGCTAGAATCGTTCATATTGACTAAGTTGACAAAGCCCTCCGTCCGCGTCAACTTAGTAGGCCCACAAGTCAGCCTCCCACTATGGTAGGTCCCAGCTAGCAGGGGGAGTATTCATTTTTTGTGTGATAAGGAGGCACTTCCTTGCCTGTGAAGATATAGCTGGTGGGTCCGACTTGTCAGCGGGGGGAACATTTTTTTTGAGAAATACAGAGGCCCTTCCGGTGGGTCCCAGCTGTCAGGTGGAGGAATCATTATTTTGCGCGTAATAAGGAGGCATTTCCTTGGGTGGGGCCGTGGACCCAGTTGTCATCCTCTCCACGTATACATTGCCACATGGCCCTCACCATCCTCGAAATCTACCACTCATTGTCAAACCAAGTAAGGAACTCCTTCAACCTGGCTAACTTTGCCTGGTTGCCGCCGGTGATCTGCCCGATTCGCTACTGCATCCTCTCCATAGATGTCCTTCTGAGTGGTCCGGTGCTAGCTTCGGAAGATGGAAGGAGAGACAGTGGTCTTGCAATAGAGAAGAGGGAGAGGCGAGAGAGTGGTTTTGGAATGGAGATGACGGAGAGGAGAGGGGGTGGTTTTGCAATGGAGAAGAGGGAGAGGCGAGACGGTGGTTTTGGAATGGAGATGACGGAGAGGAGAGGATGTGGTTTTGCAATGGAGAAGAGGGAGAGGAGCGTGCGGCAGCGATTTAAGATTGGACGATAGGATCGGCGCGTTGTGACTGGATAAAAATCAAAATCAATTTACCCTTCAATTAAGAAAGCGACCCCACATTAACTAGTCTCCCTTTTATTCTGGTCATAATTGACCATGATTTTCACAAATAAAACATATGTTATACATTGCAAAAATAATATAATTTCAAAGTACATTCAGATATGAACCAAACGATACAATTTTTGGTGACATGCATTCACATTTTGCTTGTCAAATACAGTACGTGGTCAAACTTTGACCCAAAATAAGCAAAACAAAAAATACTTCCAAGACTAGCGCCGCTCCTCTCCTCTTAAACCACCGCCGCTCCTCTCCTGTTCCAATCTAAATCCAGCGCCGCTCCTCTCCTCTTCCATTTCAAACCACCGCCCCTCCTCTCCTGTTCCAATCCAAAACCAGCGTCGCTCCTCTCCCATTCTAATCCAAAACCAGCGCTGCTCCTCTCCTCTTCCATTCAAAAACCACTGCTGGCGAGTGAAGGTGCTGTGGAGAAGTAGATCGATGGAGGAGTACAACCGATACATGAGGATCGCAGACGGCGACCCTGTGAAGCTAGCTAGGATGTTGGAGATATAGTCTTGGTTTGACAACAAGGAGCAACTAGCGGCGACGGCGACATCCATGGCCAAATATCAGCAACAGAGCAAAAAGGTGGCGATACTCCCGAAGGGAGCCGCGCGGGAGTACATTGGGCTGCTCCTCTGGACATGGAGCAAACAGATTCACCGAATCCGATCGTGAGGGAGTGATGGTGGGAGTATCGATCCCAAATGGAGCATCCACCAGACATTGAAGGATCTAGCATCTACAGGGTGCCGTTTGTGAGGGTCTCATGCCAGAGTGAGCCGATGGAGTCTTCATCGACCGAACCCAACTGCAAGAGGAGAAAAGCAGTTGGCCCGATGACCTTCCCCGCCATCCTCTCCCTCGCTGTTCACATCATCTCATGGGCGGATGTCTGCCGCCGAGGAATAGGAGGGGATTGCCCCCCAGGCCTATAGTCGGGCAGGTTGTGAATTGTCAGGAGGAGCTTAGGGTTGTCAGTATTTGCAGGTTGTGCATTGTGTTTTGTGTTGTGTATTTTGAGAGTACTTTCAGATATGAATGCATTTTGAATTTCAAATTTGCAATATTGAGCATATGAAGTATTTTATGAATTCTAGAGATCTATTTTTAGCTCTTCAAAAACTGTAGTTTCATAGGAGTGAAAGTGTAGGCAATGTGATTCTCAGAGAAGAAACTGCAAGTTTCAGTTTCAGATAAGAAACTGAAACTTTTAGAGGCAGAGCATTTATATTAACACGCCCTTTTCAAACAGGGATAAGATCATGTTGGAAGTTTTATTCATGGTCGAAAATGGAACTACCAGCCAGTTAAAATCATGCCGATCAACATTCATGCATAGCACATCTTCATCTGATGCACAGTCAAAAAGATATGCTATTTTCAAAATGCCCACACAATGTCGAGTGTGCGAAAAACAGAGAAAACGAGGGACAAAGTTTTGGCAAGTGTTGGACGTGGTGTGCGTACATGACAATGGGGACCCACATGTCAATAATGGAAGAGGCAAAAAATGGAGACATTTACCCTGCATCAGGTGGAATCGAACCCGGGCGGAACAGCTGTCGGGTAGTGTCACTTGGCCAATGGGCTAGTTTAGTAGTTTCGGTACAAATAAGGCACTGCCTCAAGTGGTCCGATCTCCTCCTGCGCCTTTGTGCGCTCGCCGCGGCACCGCTGTCTGCCGTTGTGAACATGCTGAACAAACGAGAGAAATCTGGAGAGGACTGTACGTGGAGAGGCGGACAGTCGGGACCGACCAGATCTATGGCTGTACGCAAGCAAGTGCCTCATTGAAAACATACTTCCTCCTAATGCTATACTGACGTTGGGGCCCATGGGTTTGTCAACATAGTAACATTTTTTTAGGTGCTTCAACGTAGTTACTAAAGGAGATAAATTCACAACGAAGCCAGGGAGCTGGCAGGTATCATTTATTATCACCGGGGCAGCAAGTATCAGCTGGGTTGTGGGCTGCACCGTCTAGGCTTTGTTTTTTAACATGCACAGCCCACGACATGCCAGTTTGTATTTTCTTGAGGGCCGTCATGTATCGACCGGCCTATGGACCTCCCATCCGAGGTTTTAGTTTTCCTGAAACATCGCAGCCCAACTTATGTAATGTTTTGAAGAAAACGCAGAGGTTTGTTCTATTTTTCTATATAAGAATAGGAACGCCTGGTCCAACTTATGTTTCCCTTCTAACTATATTATATATATTTAAATTATTTTATACGTTACTATATATTATTGTTATTGTCATCATATATTTAACAGATACTTACATATGTAATAAAACAATATCCAACGTCTTATTAACTTATAAAAATAATTTCTTAACAATAAAATCCTGGATTTTTTTGGCAACGAAAATCCTGGTGATTGTGTACAAAAGCTTGGTAAGATTTAAGGACCAATGTAATAATAAATCACTTATTATTTAAATATATTTATAACAAAATGCTCAGCCCCTGCTTATTTTTTGATAACATTGTTGCGCCCAACCCAACATTATAATTAGAATCGGCCCAGAAAAATCGTGTATTTCGAGAAAGTGCAAATGGCCTGTAATTTTTTAGGAAAAAATAAATGGGTCGCATGGACGCTACATTATTTGTTCACCAGCTTAGCAAATGGACTGTAATTCAAAAAAAAGAGATCAAATTGACTGTAAATTCTGAAAAAATGGGTTGAATATGTGCCACATTTTTGGAGGCTGAAATGTGGGCCAATAGGTCGAAGCCAATGCAAGTCGTCGTCAGCTTAGTCAACAAATGATTTTGACATCATTAGCCGTTGGATTTACATCCAACGACCGACATCCATCTTCAATCTCTCGTCTTCTTCCTCCAGCGCCGCTGGGACCACCTACTCCCGCCTCCTGCTGCTAGCAGCTCTGCTTAGCACGCTTTACTGTGAAGCACTACCCCACCGCCAGCCAGGCCAACCCTCCACCCCTCCACACCTCCTGTTCTTCTCCACCGACTGCCGAACCACACCGCACCAGAACCAGTTAACCCTCGTACACCTCTCCGTCTGTGACTCCACTCCGGCGTCTTCCCATCTCCGGCTCATTGCTGTCCGGGGCCTCGCCGTCGTCCACCACCTTGGATGCGCTCGGTGTGGTCAACGAACGACATCCATCGGAAGTGGACTATACGTGGAGAGGATGACAACTGGGTCCACGGCCGCACACAAGGAAATGCCTCCTTATTACGCGCAAAATAATGATTCCTCCACCTGACACCTGGGACCCACCGGAAGGGCCTCTGTATTTCTCGAAAAAAATGTTCCCCCCGCTGACAGGTCGGACCCACCAGCTATATCTCCTCCCATCTTCCAAAGCTAGCACCGGACCACTCAGAAGGACATCTATGGAGAGGATGCAGTAGCGAATCGGGCAGATCACCGGCGGCGACCAGGCAAAGTTAGCCAGGTTGAAGGAGTTCCTTACTTGGTTTGACAATGAGTGGGAGATTTTGAGGACGGTGAGGGCCATGTGGCAATGTATGCGAAAGAGCGAGACGGCAGCGATGAGGGCGGCGATGTACTTCTCGGCGGCAGTCCTTCGAGTTCACCGAGTATCTCCTCTGGGCGATGGACCAGATAGATTTACCCGAGGAAAAAGTCAGGCGGAGGTGGTGGGCGTACAGGTCGAAGGTCGAGTACCTAGAGGATAAAGAATCGATCGAGTACGGTGTGCCGTTCATGAGGGTGCAGAGCCAGCCGGAGCCACAGGAGTATTCGTTCTCCCACCGCAAGAGGAGGCCAGATGGCGCGATGTCGCTTCCCCGTCGTTCTCCATGGTTCCCTGACGCTCGCCTTGTTTCAACAACGGGGGTAGGGTTTAAGCTAAGCTTCGCACTAACCTAATCTTCCATCTGCTCATGCTTACAATCAGTGTGACAACTAATGAAAATCATGCTTACAATCAATCTCAGAGTACTACGCCAATCACCCTAAAATAGCTCTGGACCTTTGGGTCAAAGTTGTGACACTGTGTACAAATAAAGAACAATAGATTGGTGCTTCTTTAAGAAAAGGGTACTCCCTAGAAAACTGCCAATATAAGTTACTAGTATTTGGTTAGAGGATTTGCTGTCAAGAAAGATCCATCCACAGAGAGCGCCACAGATCCCACTGGTGGTGGATACCAATGCGTGCATGGAGCATGGTTGGTGTCGGTAATTTTTACTTGGCACACCTCGCACTCTGCATATATGTCGGTTCCATCCATACATTTGTGCAGTTCCACCAAAATCCAGCTGAATAACCCTGTTTGCACAGATAATGAAAAAGCGTGATTACATTATAGTGGGACTAGTTGATAAAACATACACTAATAAATAGAAGAAAATATTGCAATAGTCTAATAGTATGCCATGCTACGAGGGCGAGATGGGCCCTGCGACGCCTCATACGGTACGCCTCATACTGGAAATCGACCCAAGTCTCCCCGATACACCTTCTGCCAGTGATGAACATTAGTGTACATCGGTAGTACAAGGAGGGGCCTTGAGACATTCCAATCACTATTTTTGTGCAGACCAACTAAAATTAAGCACCCCAGTTTGCAGAAACGCTTAAACATTAACAATGGGACTAGTTGATGAAACATATACTAACAAAGAGAAGCACTTTCTTTTTCTACATTGGAAATGAAATGATAGAGAGGACACTCGCTCTATTTTAGCTGTATTATTACTTCATTTTATCAGTGGCACTAGGGTCGCGCAGGTGGCAAACGAGGTGTATCGTGCGTCGCAAGGATGGAGGCCGGGGGGCTTAGACTGGGATGCTCAAGCCGGCTCTTTCAGTCCCGATCTTCCCCCTGATGTTTCTGTGGTAGCATTTGGGTTGTAATCCAAACTTGGTCGAGCTGGTGCTGCGTCCCCCTACATGCCTACTGCTAGTACTCAGTCCGTTCTAGTAGTAGTTGCATAACTGCCCGTTTACACTGAGATGTTGTCGGATAATGGTTCTCTATGGTTGGGTTTCTTTAATGAAATCAGAGGAAACCCCCTCTTTTGATATATAAAAAAATCAGTGGCACTAGCGGTGCCAAAACATTGCCTCAAGTTAATAGTGCCACTAGATTAAGGTGCAAAATAATAACATTACTCCTTTATCATGGCTGTGCCAAAACAGTGGCACAAGTGCAGACTCAACATGCAGGATCTTTGGCAATGGTCAAACCAAAAAGGAACATACCTCATGATGGGAACCATATCTGCATTGAACGCCATCGTAGAAGGGATAACACCAGTCACCAACATGGATGATTCAATTCATGGGACCTTTTGGTGCAGTTCACCTAAAATGAAGCAATGTCCCATGAGCCAGCATCTTCTTCTTCATTTTTTTAAGAAAAGGGCTCCAGCCCCGGTTCCCTTTCCATCAGAAAACGAAACCCATAGAACTTCTTCTTTAGTTGCAATGAAATAGGGCAACATCAAGGTTGGTTGTGAAGCTCCTGGAATGTTCAACTATAATTTGGATATCATTTGTGCAGTTCAACTAAGATCAAGCGTTAAATGTATATCTCTGTTTGCACAAAAGAGGTGGAAATGAGGGTGACTAACAAGTGATGAAACATACATCAAATGAAAAGAAGCATGTTCCTTATCTGAATGGAAATCCTACAAGGACAGCAGCAATTTCTAAAGCAGTGGCATTGCTAGATATTAGTGTGGGCATTAGGATTAACTATGACAACCATTAAATACAACATTACTTTAATGGTGCCATTGCTTCATTTTACCAGCAACATTAAATTAACAACTGCTATAGAGTTGGTATTTGGGCACGGGAGAGTAGGCGGACCAGGACAGTTGCATTTCTAACAAAAGAAGCAACTTATCTTAATGGGAAATTTAGCAGGACATGAAAAAAAGTGCCATTGATTCATATTACTGGAGGCATTACATTGGAAACAACATTGGTTTAACATGTCCTTACTTTCAACAGTGCGACTACTACATTTTACCAGTGGCATTACATAAGAGTGGCTCGGGGCAACAAACATCAGAGCAGGAAATCTGGGTTGGTCCCATTTTTGTTCGGTATAGCCACCTTATACTATGTGAGGCAAATCTAGTGCTGGACTTACTCTGTTGACTTGTCCCCCAGTCCCCACTTTCTTTCCTTTTTCAACCAATAGATCAGGTTTACATTGAGTTTGTACTGCGTTTCCCTTTATTTCCCTATTAGACCAAGAGACTAGTTGGATAGCCCGTCTCTGCTACTTTTCGCCCCCATTATTTCCTCTTTCGACCAAGTCCTAGATTCATGTAACAAATCTTCCCCCACCCCTACCCCCTTTCTTACTTATTTTAACCAAGTAGTACTAGATTCGAGTGCATGAACTAGTTTTACCTCTTAACAGTAAAAATTTAGGTGGCTTTCGAACAGCAGATCGATCCTATCTACGAGGAGGCCTGAGGAATAGTAAAAGATACAAATGCAGCGATGTCAGGATCTCGGGAAGTAGAGCAAGGCCGGTTTCGAAGGAAGTTATACCTAAGGGTCGCCAGGATGTCGCTAGGTGGGCAGCGGGAGGCCAGATCTGCCCACACTATGGCAACGAGGAAGAAGGGGCCAGAGACCCTCCCTAGCCAGCGGTGCTTGGGAGAGAATGGCAAGGCACGCTAAGCGGGACGCGCCGGCAGTGGGTAAGAGCCATCGCCGAGGACGACCGCGTGAACGTTCCACCTTCTCACCTTCCCCGGCGGAGAGGATCCGGCTAGATCTTTTACCAGTAGTGAGCAAAGAGAGAGAGAGAGAGACAGAGAGAGAGAGAGAGTGGCCACCGCTATTGTGTTTAGATCTGGAGAGGACGAGATAGTGTGAAGAGAGCAACACTAGCAAACAAGCGCGGAGGCTCCTGCCTATATAGTGGAGTACTATTTTTCGTTTGTCTATAGGAGCCGGGTTGACCTCGTAAATGACTGTCGAGAAGTCTTCATGCACGTGCCCCGGAGGCGCAGTTGTCGTCATTTTGATCTGAAGCACTGGATTATAACATATAACACGAAAAAATGCCACACAAGAAACCATAACCTCACTGCCCCAAGGAGACAACATGAATCCTGATGGACAAACTAGATGAGGCTCAAAGCTCAAATTAAAGATAAACTCGTAGAAAAGGGGTCCATCGATAGATGTCCTAATTAACATAGCCGGCTTGACCTAGATGGTAGCTAAGTAGTCTTCGTGCATGTGCCCCCAATGACCAACGCCTTGGAGGAACTCAGTTGTCGTTGTTTAACCCTCGCAGTGATCCGAAGCACATGACACCTAATATTATGAGATGACAAGAAACCTTTTTTTAGATTTCTCATCAGAACTACAACCCTGTACAACACAGCCTGCACGATATGTAGACGATAGCCAATCCAGTCGTGTCTGCTGGAGTCTAATCACATGCATGGACGAACTAATCTTCCGTGTCATGCAGGGATCGTCCAGGCACCAACGTCTGTACAACACTTCTCTAGTACTATCGCTCGTCTCTCTCTTCTATTAACTCACCCGACTTGTAGGGGCCGGGGAGTGTGCCTATGGTAGGTTCTCAATTGCGGTCCCACATGTGTGTGCAAACGCAATATGACGCGCGTTCCATTCGGAGAGCGGCGTGCCAGACCGACCGACCGTCTGGGGTGTGACGCGAATGCGACGGTCGTGTGTATACTCCGTACATGTGTACCGCCATTTTTTTGAGGCTTTGCTCCATGGCGCAATCCATGGATACAAAATTAGTATATTGTACTATTTAAAAGTCGATGGCGGGGCTTTTCTCGCGCGGTAGGCGGGGCAGTTCCGCCTAGTCAGTTCGACGGAGACGAGAGAAGATGAGGGAGTAGGCTGCTGCAAATATAGGGCTGTGTGATTTGACATCGAGTTACTGCTGGACAGGTGGGGCCCCGTGATTTGACTTGCCATTATCATTTCAACTGCGGTGCTACGACCGGCGTGAGTCTCTCGATTCTTGACCACCTCCATGGTATACATGTGCCTATCCCAATGCTCCACCATGTAGAGGCTGGCTTTTGCATGAGAGCCCACTCCTCCACTTTTTCCTTGCCTCTTTCCTCCACATATGCCAAAATGCAATGTAAGCGGGCTTATAGCCTACTATTGTACTTGCTTGTACAGGTGCTAAGCCTGCCACATAGGCATAAAGTCTGATGTGGCAAGTTAATTAAGAAGAGAGAGACTAGTTTGGTGACCCCAGGAAGAAACGGTGCTAAGCGTGTGTACCTAGGTGAAAAGACAATTTTGAGTCTATAGCTAATTAAATGAAGCAAACTTAGCAAAAAAAACTAAGCACCTATGCATTGGCGGCTTGAGTTGCTAAGCCATTTAATGCCCTGAGCACCTCATCTAAGCAACATTTCATTGGAATAGGTCACTCCCTGGAAAATGCAATAAATACTACGAAGAAAGAGATAGAGAGAAGTAAAAAATACTCTTATAGCCAACCTTATGGCTAACCTTGTTGTATGAGTGACTAAGTGATGACTATGTATGACATGCCAACATCAGATAGCCTAACGCATCGTGTTAAATCTCCAAGGGCGCGACCGCGCGAGCGAGGCGACGGTCGTGGTAGGCTCGACCATGATACGGGCTGCTGGCAGCCTTTGGATCTGAGATCGAACGGTCGCATGCTAAGTTGCTGAAATTTTGCAGAATAACCCTTCAGGATAGGATATTCACCCATAGGTCTAGAATCACACCATGCAACCGTTCGATCTAAGATCCAAGGGCTCTTGGAAGCCCGTGTCATGGGAGAATGGAAAGCTTCATATCACCTGTAATTTTCCCGACGCTTGACATGACATCGAAAGCCATCTAATTGGGCGTCGACTAGACATGACATATAATTGGCCCCCCATAGTACTGTGCATGGATCCATTTATCCACCAGGCAAGCCACTACCCTGCCGTTCGCACGCCCCACTCAGCATTTTTAGAATCGAAAAACCGCTGGCAGTTCGCTCCTACTCGTCCCCGGACGTCCTTTAACATTACGGCAGTTCGCTCCTAGTCGTCTCGTCCTTTCACATTACGGCAGTTCCACAAATCCTAACCCTCCTCCCAAATCCATGGCGTCCCAAATCTCCATGATCGGCGGTGAGTACAAGGTTAGAACCATCACCAGCGATGAGTTCGACGTCATCTACACCCGTTCTTCCGCGACGGTGAAAGGATGCCTTGCTCGCTTCAGACGCATGTTCGAAAACTCAAATTATGAGTGGGTCGCTGGGCTAGATGTTGAGTACACCACAACCCTGGACAAAGAGAAGAATCTAAAGGAGGAAGAGAAGATGAAGCCCGCCATGATCCAGGTTTGCGTGCATGACTTAAGCTTGGTCTACCACATATGCCATGCCGACATTGAGTGTGAGGAATTTAAGAACTTCCTCAAGGGCGGCCTAGTCAAATTCGTTATTGTAGACATTACGAATGACAGAACAGTCCTGGGTCGGATAGGCCACGTTGTAGGCAAGCCCTTCGACCTCCAGAAGAATGGGCTGGTGCACTCCCGTGATTAGCCTTCAATGCTGACCCTGGCAGGAGCCATGGTTCATCCTTCGTACGGTAAACTGAAGAAACCTCCGCCCAAGTTTCATCGTGCATGGCAGTGGAATGTACTAGATATAGAACACATCCACTACGCTGCAATGGATGCCTACCTTTGTTTCAATATCTACAATGGTTGGATGAAGAGCAAGATCCAAGTGTGCGGTTCAAGCAAAGAAGTATCGGCCAAGAGGAAGGGGGACAAGGACGAAGTCGAGCACGTGGTCGAGGAGTCCGAGTAAGGTGGCAGTGTCGTTGCTCATGGTGGTTCTAATCACTGGTATAATGATGTGCTATACAAACGGTTTTTAACGCCTTTCCGCAACGACATTTGGAACCATCGCCAAGTGAGTGTGGGTGATAGGGGGGTCCTTCCCACATGACCCAGAAACCGTCGGGGATAAGCCCTCCTGGGACAACAAATGAGCTTGTGTGCGATCGGGCGAGGCATCGAAACCCAATCATTTCCGTAGGTATATACATCCCCACGGTGATTCCGAGAAAAACATTTCCGTAGGTATGTACATCCCACACGGTGAATCCCAGAAAAACATTTCTGTAGGTATGTATATCACACACAGTTCTTTGTGTGGAAACGTTTGTGCAAGGTGGCCTAACGCAAACAGTTCACTGTCGGAAGCCGTGTGTGATTGTTAGTTGATCGAACACGCCTACTTTCTAGAAACCATGTGGGTTGTTTGAGTTCATCGCCCACGGTGCTGACTGAGTAACCGTCTGCAATAGAAAACCCCAATAAGCAGGGTAATTAGCCTAATATTGTTAATCCATGTACTAATCAAACTGATATTTCTTATAAAAGACACCAGATATTTCATATCCATATAACAGCAACCAGGATTTCATAATCGAATTACATCAGATAGCTTCGGCACTAAGTTACGCCATTACACAACAACACCAAGTTTCACATGCAGCATCAAAAACCTTTGGAAAGTAACATCATACACGGTAAATAGTCAGATGAATCTCATCTGGGAAACTGCAGAAGCGGAAGGCAAAATTGAGCCTTCAGTGATGTTGAATCTCCTTGCAACTTTAGGCCAGTGGCTATGGGTAATTGCTCGTCCAACCTTCGTCCTCTTCAGCAAGACTTCAATATTGTACCATGGGTGTTGAATGAATACCTTCCTCGCCTCTTGACCATGCAGGTGGTTTGAGAGGTAATCATCGGTGAACTGCTTTGAAAATTACTGAAAACAAAACTAGGCATAAATCGCTGTTATAAATTTTGAAATGGCGCAAGGGGTAAAAATAAGGTAAAGAGTTAGTACCATCCTATAGTTGACCGATGTCTTCTTCATTGTGCAAACAAAGATCTTGCTGTTATTCGTCGCAAATTTCTTCATCCTAACAATCTTTCTGAGTTTCTTGACTTGACTGATATTCATGGACATCTCATTTCCCCATATGCAAAATTGGTCGAACAGTGGGTCTAAGCATCTGACAGCAGGACCTACATGTGCAAGACCAAATTGTAAGAAACCTAAATATTAGAATGATTCCTGCTACTGCACAATAATGTGCTATTAGCCAAAGGACCCTGCTTGAACAAACCTTGATGGTAAACTGCAGTGTCTCCCATTGTTTCCCTACAACACACATAAGGAAGATCTTGATCAGGTTAACTGAGAGTTTCCATACTATCAGTAGAATATGTATTGAGTACAGCCAAAATCGATTGGTGTCACATGCATAACAATACAAAATTGTACCCACAACAAATGAAAATCAAATTGCAGAACTGAACCAAACAGTTAAATGGATAGCAGACCAAATGAACCAAAATAGTTAACTGAGCATGACATTGCAGAATAGAAACATGTACTAGAAGATAAGACAGTTAACAAAACAAAGAATGCTTGATAACAATACTACGAAATGTAGCAATTGTTGGACCAAAGTGTTAATTGAACATTACATTTCAGAGGACAAAGCTGTTAACTGAACATCAGATTGCATATTAACATTACAGAGGACAAATCACTAAAAGGCACTGGCGGTGGCCTCGAGAAAATAACACGAACTATATTTTAAAGTAGACAACTGCGTGGCGGTGTCGACGGTGGCCTCGAAGACGAGGTGCTCGTCCAAGATCTGGCAGTTGACACGCATGGCAGCCATAGCGACCTCGTGCGTGCATGCAGCCGCATGCTACTGAGCTCCATGTTATACTGCATGCAAAATGGCTGTGGGCGGCGCTTAATTAGAGGAGGGGGGCAGTGATTTCGGTGGAAGGTGTCGCACCGTCAGTCGGGGCATGTGGGACGGGAACGGAGGAGGATGGTGTGGGTGGGGTGTGGATTACGTGACCATATCGACGAGGCCACGCAGCAAGAAGAAGGGTCGGCGGCGAGGAAGCCTCGCAGCAAGAAGAAGGGTCGCCGGCGAGGAGGCGACGCTTCAAGAAGATGGGTAGCCGGTGAGGAGGCGACGCTGCAAGAAGAAGGGTCGCTGACGAGGAGGCTGAGCTGCCAGTAAGCAGCAGTGAAGGTTTGAACTTAGAAAGCAAGGAGGAACAGTGGAAATGTGGCTTTTGGTGGGAGGGAGGGGGCCGGGAGATAGATATTTCCGCGGTGGAAATTTTTTTTTGCTCGGTGCCGTGAGAAATTGGTGCTCAAGTGTGGTTCAAGCAGGGGTGGTGGACTGTAGACGACAAAGCTTCCTGCGTAAGCCAGACAAGATGGTGCGCCAAGATATTTTATATCGCATCCCACACGATTCTTTCTAGTAAACTATTTGTGGTATACCTGATTTTTTTCATTATGTTCTGAAAGACAAAATGGTGTTACGGAGGGAAAGGATGGTGTTTGAATTGCTAGAACATTTACGTACAGTGAACATGCAACTAGTACATGAGTGGCGCGTTCAAATTTGGAATTATTCCGGGTTCATTTGGCATTTTTATGCATTATTTGAGTTTCTGGGCATTTAATGTGCATAATTCAAATTTGAACTACAAGCACATGCTCCAATGCACCAAAGTTTGTTGAAAAAACACATGTGTGTCTTTGGGTGAATTTATAGGTCCCATGCAAGAAATGGGAATGAAATTCAAACATGTGGGTGTCGTGGCTCCGCCGGAAAGATTGAGAAACTTGGTTTTTTAATTTCTGTAAATTCAAAACACACCTGAAAATCATGAAACTTGGCATGGTGTCATGACATGGCACCAACATGCTGCGGTAACTTTTTTGGCTGAATTGGGACAAGCTTTGGTGTAAGCTTGTTGCAAACCGGAGTTTCCCTCAAGAAGGCTCGTGGTTCCGAGAGGGAACGTGTCACCTCCATGTGCGCAACGACATACGTACATTGCCTTCTCCCGCCTTAATTTTTTTACACAGGCATTAGACCAAATAGAAGTATCGTGCTAAATTTTGGAATGATTCTGGGTTCGTTTGGCCCTTTTTATACATTAATTGAGTTTCTGGGCATTTAATGTGCATAATTCAAATTTGAACTACAAGCACATGCTCCAGTGCACCAAAGTTGGTTGAAACTCACATGTGTGTCCTTGGGTGAATTTCTAGGTCCCATGCAAGAGATGGGAATGAAATTCCAACATCTGGGCGTCGTGGCTCGGCCGGAAAGATTGAGAAACTTCGTTTTTTTAATTCCTGAAAATCCATAACACACCTGAAAATAATGAAACTTGGCATGGTGTCATGACATGGCACCAACATGATGTGGTAATTTTTCTATCCGATTTGTGAAGAAGGATACATTAACAATCAACAAAGTCATTTTGGAAGAAGTGATGTCATGTTACAAATAGGAAACAGAAGTATTGTTGAAACCGTGGGCGTTCTACTTACCAATTACGTGCCGCCACGCGTCCCCTTTTTTTATTGGCTAGGAGGTGCCGTGCGGGGTAGCTATTTGAGTATGGGATGCATGCGATCAGACCCTTGTGCGTGCTCATCGGGAGGAGAGCCCTTTGATGGCTATCCGCTGCGCACCTCCCTCCCAACGTCTCCATTAATGGCGCCCGAGCCCCTATTCTACGGCGTGGCTATATGTCTCACTGGACTGAGATTTAAGAGAGAAAAATGAAAATCTGAAAAGAAAGTTTTGCACGGATCTTGATGTAAGATCCACGGACCTATTTAGCATCGACTGCGACTTATAGCAAGCATGATGAATATAAGGACGATGACAGTGGATAATAATTGTCTTACATATTTAGGAACATAATTAAAAAAGCCACATGCGGCAACGCCCAAAATACACAAGGGTAAAAGAAGAAGGAAGACAACGATCTGGCTCGCTGATCTCTACTTTCTTGATGTGTTGCTGCAGGCCGCGGGAACTAGTCTCCGCGGCGAGCGGCGATGAGCTATTTCTTGTCCTCAAGATGCTGCTTGAGAGCATCCACGAATTCCTCCACCAGCATTCTGCGCTCGATGCGGAGCATGGCATTCTCATCCATAAGTTTCTCGACAATGACACCGGTCCTCTTCAACAAGGCAGTGGTCTCCTCCTGTTGCTCCGCACTTCCGACAATCTTCGCCCTCAGCTGGTCGCGCTCGGCCCGGAGCTTCGCATTGCTCTCATTTAGTTGCCGGATGACACCGGTAGCCTGTTCAAACGAGGCTTTCATGTCATCTTGCAACCTCGCCCAGCCGGAGATCTGATCCATCTGGCTAAGGACGATGGCATGCATGCGCCTGTAATAGTCCTCGCCTGCCCGCGAGACATTTTCCCAGGCCGCCGCGGCGCGGGAGGACATCTCTACTGCAATCGCGGCGCGGCGGGACATCTCTTCTGTTTCCGCGGCGCAGCGGGACATCTCTGTTGCATCGACGGCGCGGCGGGACCTCTCTGCTGCTACGGCCGTGCGGTGAGACATGTCGGCTGCATTCGCGGCGAGGCGGGACATCTCTCGTGCTTCCGCTTCCATGCTCGCCTCTCCCTGGTGGCAATTTCTCGACCTAGAACTCACGCTGGCCATGGCACACGAAAGGGAACGATGATGAATGAGTTGTCTGTTTTTGTGGATGAGGAGTTGAGGAGGAATGTGCAGTCATCTTGGAGTAGTAGTATTTATAACCGAGTACTAATACGCTCCTAAGTGGGAAACCGTTTAGGTTTTGATTGGTGTGAACAGGTTTGCAATTTGGAATGTGACGGGACGCAGGCTCAAAATTTATTGACGATTCTATAATTTCTAAGTGCGGCACTATTCCCGGTTGGCGTAACGTGGGCACACTTTCTTGGCCGCGTACATGGCGTTTCTGTTTTGTTGCCTAATCGCAAACAGTTAATCCTTCTGAAGCATATGCCCTCAATCACACATTGTCAAAAAGTAATGCGGTAGACCTTCTTTAACATGTGTTAAAAAACAAAAAAAATTCAAAACAAGGACCTTGAGGTCAATTCCACTGATGGGATGTGTCATAAATGTCCTTAATGGACATTTAAGATACATACCATCAGTGGGATTAACATCAAGAAAACTTCCCATCCAGTCACTCATCTCATGCCTACTCCAGCATGAGCACAGATAACTTGAGACTTCTCTTAGATGAGCTACTCGTGGAATAGCTAGACCTTGCTGATATAGGATGCCCTCGTCGCATCCTTATGGCGTACCCGGATGACCGCCCGTCGCCAAATGGCCAATAGATGTTGTGTAGATAGAGCATATCACATACATCTTATTAGAAGCAATCGTCTGTGTTATTATCTGTCTTCGCACACATTTCTGATTACAGACCTGTTTGCCGCGTATCACACACATCTTGTTATTTTGAACCGTTTCTGTTCTCTTGTCTTAACGCAAACAGTTCATCTGAGTGAACCGCATGCCGTATATCGCACACACCTTGATCTGGCTGACCGTTTCTTTTGTGTTGCCTAATCACAAACAGTTCATCCGAGTGAACTGTAAGCCGTATATCGCACACACCTTCATCTGGCTACCCATTTCTTTTGTTCTGCCACATCCCAAACAGTTAATTGAACTGAACCGTATGCCCAGCATCGCACACGCAACTAAAATATGAAGCATGTTTGATGCATCCTCCATTGCAAATGTTTTGCACCTTTTTTGATGGTTTTTTTACACCATTGTTTGCGATTAATGCATCGCACACAGTTTCATCGTAGGGTCTTTGATTGTAGTGTCGCGTTAGCAGCAACCTGCAGTAGTGAATGCAGTGTCTACCGGATTAGTTGATTAGTTTAATTTTAGGTGTGCTTAGCTTTATTTGAGGGGTTTGTTGTGCTGAGCCTACGGTAGAACTATGTTATGTTCCTTCTCGTTGCTTTAACTCTTCAGTACGTACATACTAGTATTTCTTATAGTTCATCTTTTAGTTGGTATGGTACTACCACTCTTTTCTTTACATTATATACGTACAATATATATGGCCAACATCATATAGCCAGCAGTTTAGTTGCCAAAGAATTTCAGGGTGCTTAGTTTTGTCAAAGAATTTCAGGGTGCTTAGTTTTATTTGAGGGGTGTGTTGTGCTGGACACCAATATTGTGACTCAAATCTCTTTTGCCAAGTTATAATGACATAAATATCGATGGACCAACATGCCGGCTCTCCCTCTATCTCACTACAGTAAAATAAAGTGTGGGGCCTACTTGATCCCAATAGTGTTCTTATTTTCCTATAAAATTATTCACTTGGTTACTCCTGACAAGCGGGGACACACTTATCATTGTGAGAATCGACTTATTTTTGTCATATAACATGGTCAACGGGTATGACGTCAAAATAGCAATGCCTAATGGCATTTTGAGCAAACATCTAACTTAACGATGGCATTTTTTAGATATCTAATTGCATTTTTGAGCAGGCATCTCACAGATCAATGGCATTTTTGAGTAGTTGTAACTTCTAATGGCAAAACTGAGTAGTGATACACAACTAGTGGCATAAATAATAAGAACCCAAGAATTAAATAGGTATGCTAATTTCTTTAATAGAATTTAGCACCCCATTTAAGCACGTACTAGCTTTTTTAATAGTACTATATGCATAATTTGGCGACGAGCGCTCTCTATATGTACCACCTTTTTTCTTTAATTTCATCTTGTTAGTTTTGCTCCATGGCACAATCCATCGATACTACTACTGTACAAAAGTATACATTTTTTAAAAGGCTAGAGGATGGGGCAGTCTAGCTTGGTCAGTTTCACGAGAGGCGAGGGCCTTTGTGATTTGACGGCTCATTACTGCTGGAAGGCGGGGCCTTGTGATTTGACTGCTCATATAAATGTGCCGACGACCGGAGGAGGAGCAAAGAACCGTGCGGTATACTCAAGTTTTCCACTGGAGTAAGACGGAGGAGCACGAAACACGGCAGCCCAGTGCCATATGGCGATAAAAATTGATCTAATTTGCTAGTCATCTCATTGTTAGCATTGTTCTATTCATGCCTCGCAGAGAACGTGACACGTGCGGCGAAACACCCGAAACAAAAGAAGAAACACAGGAGCAAAAGAAGAAGGAAGATTATCACCCCAAAAAAAGAAGGAAGACGCACACACAAGTCTGGGCGCTGCTCTCTACTACATGAAGGGTTGCTGGCCGCGGAGTCGTAACTGCTTCTTCATCGCCTCCATGACCTCCATCTCCTTGCGCGTTTCCTCCGCCATCTTCTTCATTATGTCCATGACGCAGGATTTCTCGACGCGAGCCTTCATCATCTGTTCCACTGCCGAATTACGTACCTTGACAGCAGCCGGGTGCTCGATGCAGAGCTTCGCCAACTCCTCCTTCTGTTCCATGATGCGGGCCTGCAAAATCTTCATCGAGGAACTACTCTTCTCATGCAGCTTCTTTCAGCCGGCGTTCTCCTCCTTCATCAAGTCGAGCTCATGGCATAGCTTCGCCTTGTCCTTCTGAAGTTGCAGGATTTCGCCGGTCGCCTTCTTCTCCGAGGCAATGCTCTTCTTCAGCAGCATCTGTCGGATTACGGGTTCCGGCAAACCCTTGAGGTTCGAACACTGGGGTGCGCACGAAGATCTCTCTCTCCCTAGCCCGCTCTCGCAACAATCTCAAGGCCTAGCTCGAAGGACCCAAAGAACAAGAGACACGAGGGTTTATACTGGTTCAGGCCATCGTTGTGGTATAATACCCTACTCCAGTGTGGCGTGGTGGATTGCCTCGTAGGCTGAGGATGAATAAGTACAAGGGATGAACAACCTCCTGAGGCGAGGTGTTCTTGAGCATGGTGAGCTTGTGTGTGTGAGGATGGTCTGAATAATCCGTCCCCGATCAGCCTCCCCCCACTATGGTGGTGGCTAGTCCTATTTATAGAGGCCCTGGTCCTCTTCCCAAATGTTTAGGCGGGAAGCGATCCCACAACAGCCAATTTGAAGGGGGACAACTAGTACAAGCTATCCTGACAAAAGGTGGTCTTCGCCTGCCAAAGGCTCTGGTGGTGACGCAGCCGTGGGCTCCGTGGTGACCTCCGTCCTGCCGTCCTACTGGTCTTGGCCTCGTTGCACCGATATGGAAACCTTTTCCAGATGCCTTGGGACTCCTCGCCTGCGCTTGCCCCCTTAGCACCAAAGAGGCAACTGGCACTCTGCGCCCGCTGGCGCCCGCCTGGCCTTGGTCGTCATGGCTCACTTCACGTGAACCTCGCGAGGTGCCCCTTGCATAGATATCTCCACTCCTCGGGAGCCAGCCTAGTGAGGCCAGCTCTGAGAAGGTCCTGATGTAGTCTGCCTCGCGAGGCTTGGCCCCTCGCGAGGTTCTTGAGTGGTTGCTGGTGCAGATGGGCCGTACCAGGCCATTGGTGGAGCCACGCCCTGGGCCGCAGGAAGGCAAGTCTGGGTACCCCCGTTTGTCGTTGTTCTGGGAATGGGGTTCCCTAGACTTACCTGCCTGCGGCCCATGGCGTGGCTCCACTAGCGGCCCTGTATGAACCATCTTCACCAGCAAACACTCAAGACCCTCGCGAGGGGCCAAGCCTCGCAAGGCGGATAGCACAAGACCTCCTCAGGGGCAGCCTCACTAGGTTGGCTCGCGAGGAGCGGAGAGATCAAGGCGAGGGGCACCTCATGACGTTCCCGTGATGTGAGCCATGACGACCAAGGCCAACTGGACGCCAGGCGGGCGCAGAGTACTAGTTTCCTCTTCGGTGCTAAAGGAGCAGGCACAGGCGAGGAGTCCCGAGGCATCTGGCAAAGGTTCCCATATCGGTGCAACGAGACCAAGACCAGCAGGACGGCAGGACGGAGGTCATCGCGGAGCCCACGACGGTATCACCACCAGAGCCTTTGGCAGGCGAAGACCACCTTTTGTCAGGATAGCTCGTACTAGCTGTCCCCCTTCAAATTCACCATTGTGGGATCCCTTCCCGCCTAATATTTGGGAAGAGGACCCGGGCCTCTATAAATAGGACTAGCCACCACCCTAGCAAGAGGATGGATCATTGAGGTCATCCTCAACCGCACAAGCTCACCGAGATCAAGAACACCTCTCCTCAGGAGGTAGTTCTTCCCTTGTACATGTTCATCCTAGCCTACAAGGCAATCCACCACACCACACTGGAGTTGGGTACTACACCACATCGGTGGCCTGAACCAGTATAAACCCTTGTGTCCCTTGTTCATCGGGTTCGGCGAGCTAAGCTTTGAGATCATTGTCGGAGTAATGGGCCATGGGTAGCCTAACCCGAGTCCCCGAGCACTTCAAGACATTTGGGTCGGCTGCGTCCCTCAGGCATCCAGAATGAAGCGCCGCCTTTTGGTGGCCGGCCGGCTCAAGCGGCCAGCTACCAAAAGACGACCAAGCACCAGAGGGTGGCGCCAAGATGGTCCGACTCCTAGCAGGCGGCCTCCAGAGAGGCCGGCTCCTAGCAGGCAGCCCACGACGCCCTCAGAGACTGCGCCCCCATTAAGAAGACAAGACAGGATGTGGCTACAGTGTAGCCCATCACCCCCATATCTAGGGCTTGGCGTGGCAAAAGTGCCCCGTACAGGCGGAGAACTCCGCACGATGCGGCACTGTTGCCACTCCATCCTTGACGTCACCCTTGTCAGGCGGAGCCCTGTTCCCACGACGGCCTGTCGGTACGGCCTGTAGGCTGCAGGCCCTACCAAGCAGCGAGAGCCCGGAGGGCGGCAAAGCCTGACCAGTCGGACCCAAGGGAGGCCGGCCTCTAGCAGGCCGCCTGCTCCTCCCTCGAGGTCCGTGCGCCATTAACCAGACGGGACACGGTGTGGCTACAGTGATCTCCCACCAGACGGCGGGACTGTAGCCACGCCCCTCCCCGACCAAGAATGTGTCATTAGCATTGCGGCTACAGTGCCAGCCGCTGACCAGACCCGCAAGCGGCGGGGGTGGCCTGTCGGCTCCGTACCAGACCAGTCGGCAGGGCCCACCAGGTGGTGGGCCCCAGCAGCTGGCGGAGAAGCCGGCGACCAGAGACACTGATAGCCGGTACCCGGCCAGATTACCATTGTACCCTGGGGGTAGGCCTATATAAACCCCCCAGGGCACCCATGCAAAGGGTTCCCAACCTGTTAGACCTAGACTCACATATAGAGAGAGGAGAGGGCAAGCCCTGCCTTCTTCCACCTGTAGCATACAGCTCGAGGAGCACCATTGTACCCACTAGTGCCTTAGTGATCATGCGGAGACCTCGCAGAGCAGGACTAGGAGTGTTATCTCCTAGGAGATCCCCGAACCTGGGTAAAGTGCACCAGCGTTCGTGTCTACGCCTCATCCCGCTTCTAGGCACCGACGACGTTCTACTCGCTCCCACCATGATAAGCCATCCATTGGCATATGTCGCACCCAACCCCCGACATTTGGCGCCCACCGTGGGGCGAGGTGCACTGTCTCCCGGAGACCTGTTCTGGACGGGAACCTTGTTCCTTCCTGGCGAGCGCAGCCAGCCCGGCACACCAGACGGTGTCTGCGCTGACGCGCTGCACGGTGCAGAGGTCACCTGTGCGGCGAGCTGCCTCACCGATCTTGTTGGCGAGATTCGCCTCTCCGACGAGCCCATATCTGACGCGGGCACAGATGGCCCTGAGAGCCGCCTCATCAGCCTCCTCAGCCAGCTCCACGTCGCCAGCGAGCCTGCTGTGGACTTGGAGTCGGTCGGCTCTACCGATCCGATGCTTGTCGACTCCGACACGGCGTCACTCGACGCCTTCCCCACCAACGTGGTGGTCTACGACGAGCCGCTCCCTCGCACGGATAGTGGCGGAAGCACCGTCACGGAGGTGCTTGTCATTAGCCATGGCGAGCACTCTGGCGGAGGTGCTCGAGACCCGCTGGAGGCGCCGCTGCAAGACCTGACTGCGACCATCCCAGAAGACGCTGACGCTGGAGGCGTGCCGCGTCCAGCGCGTCGAAAGCGCCAACAGGCTGGCCAGTATGAGACGCCTTTCGAAGGCCTACCAGCGTGAGATGGACCGTGCCGTCGGCGGCACACCGGCTCCTGGTGGGCCTAGCCGCATTGGCATGATCCGGCAGCGCGGCGCGGCCATTGCGAGCATGTTCGGGGAGATCACCCCGTCTACGCCACGCCCGCGGAGAACATACGAGCTGCCCAGGCGGCAGTAGACGAGCTGGACAAGCTCGAGGGCGACGAGCGTCACCACATGAAGGAGCGCGTACAGCGGCTCATCGACGCGGCTGCCGAGCCGCAAGAGGCCGGATGCCGCACTGAAGCGCCCAACCTGCAGAACGATGATCCGCCTCCTCGCCAAGATCAAGGTGCGACATCCCGGACGCCGACTGTTGGCGTCCGCGGTAGAAGAGACAAGGAGCCGGCTGCCAGCCGCAGCCGGACTCGCATCACCATCGAGCGTGACCAAGACGGCCACCCAAGAGCTGTAGAACGACGGGGCGACTGTCCGCCTCCCCCTCCTCCCCGCAGGGAAAGGTGCGCCTCCCCGCTGCCAGTTGATCACCCGACACTCGGCGACCGCCTTGGCCGCCGGGAAGGAGTCGGAGAAAACGACGCCCGCCACCGGATCGACCGTCTCAACCGATCCCTGATACTAGAAGAAGAAGACGAGCTGGGTCCGCCTTGTTTTGGCCCCCGCATTCGTGACGAGCCCTTTCCCAATGGGTTCATGCTCCCAAGAGACACGCCAAAGTACACCGGCTCCGTGAAGCCGGAAGACTGGCTGGTCGACTACTCCACGGCCGTCAACATAGCGAACGGCAACAAGCATGTTGCTGTGAAGTACGTCCCGCTCATGCTCCAGGGCAAAGCCCGGACATGGCTGAATAGCGTGAAGCACCGCAGCATCAACAGCTGGGTCGATTTCACCAAGCCTTCATCCGCAACTTCACCAGCACGTACAAGCGACCGCCCAAGCCTCGCAAGCTCTCCTTGTGCATCCAAGGCCCCAACGAGTCGACTCGCGACTACCTCACACGCTGGGCCGAGCTGCGCAATTCCTGCGAGGGCGTGCGCGAGGTGTAGGCCATCGAGTACGTCACTGCCGGGTGCCGAGAAGGCACCCTCCTCAAGCACCGGCTTCTCTATGACGAGCCGGCGACCCTCGACGAACTGCTGATCATAGCGGACAAATACGCCACGGCCGACTCCTCCATGAAGGCGGAGATCCAAGTCGATGCATCTGGCAAAGTGGCTCCTCAAGCTCCTCGGACTCCGGCTGGTGACACCAGTCGGCATCAGGAACAGAATGACAACAAGCGCAAGGCCACGCAGCCGGCTTCCACAAGCCGGCAGGTGGCGACTGTCGAAGACCAACAGCCGGAAGGGCAGCCTCTACCCAAGCATCAGATGGGCGGCAAGCCCAACTGGTTGCCCGCCCTCTCATATGAGCAGACTCTTGATGCACCCTGCAAGTTCCACAGCGGCGCGAAGCCGTCCAACCACACCACTCGGAAATGCCACTGACTCACCAGGATCGCCAAGATTGATGGACTCCTGTGTCCTCCGCCTGCCAGCCCGCCGCCTCCTCCTCCCCAGCAGCCGGCGGTACGGCCAGTCGGCGCCATACAAGATGAGTATCCTGAAGAGCATGGAGCCTATGTCGTGATCACCAGCGTGGCCAACGACAAGCACATCAGACGGCAATGGCAACAAGAAGTACATGCAATAGCATCAGAGACCCCCGAGTTCATGCATTGGTCTGAGAAGCCTGTGAGTTGGAGCAGAGCTGACCACCAGGAGGTGATGCCCTCTGCTAGTTCCTATGCCTTGGTCTTAGATGCCACCTTTGCAACAGAGAGGCGGGCTGCTCGCTTCTCCCGAGTTCTGATAGATGGCAGTAGCATCATCAACATCCTACACCGTGACACAATGGAGAAGCTGGGAATCAAACAGAGGCAGCTTCAGCCCAGTCGGACTGTATTCCATGGCATAGTTCCTGGCCTTTGCTGTTCACCAATCGGCAAGACACAGATTGACGTCCTCTTTGGAGACAAAGATCACTTCTGCCGAGAGCTAGTCTGGTTTGAGGTGGTGGACCTTGAGAGCCCCTACCATGCGCTACGTGGCCGGCCTGCTCTGGCCAAGTTCATGGCGGTCCCCCACTACGCCTACCTCAAGATGAAGATGCCGAGTACCAAGGGAATCCTAACCATAGTCAGAGACTACAAGTAGTCGTCCGCCTGTGCGGCAGATAGCAGCCGGCTAGCCGAGTCCCTCGTGATTGCAGCAGAGAAGCGGCTCCTTGACCGGGTTGTGGCAATGGCAGGAAAGCAGCAGGAAATGTCGCCAAACCCCAAGGAGTCGGAAGCTGAGGGCTCGTTCAAGCCGGCGAAGGAAACAAAGAAGATACCCTTGGACCCGGAACACCCAGAGAGGCACGCGGTCACAGGTGCGAACCTTGACAGCAAATAGGAAAGCGAGCTCGTCGATTTCCTCCATGAGAATCGGGACATCTTTGCTTGGTCTCCCAAGGACATGCCGAGTGTTCTGACGGATTTCGCCGAGCACAAGCTCCATGTTCGACCTGATGCCAAGCCAGTTAGGCAGCCCTTGCGCCACCTGTCAGAAGAGAAGAGAAGAGTCGTTGGAGAAGAGATAGCCCGGCTTCTAGGAGCCGGCTTCATGATGGAGGTGTTCTTTCCAGAATGGTTAGCCAACCCAGTACTTGTACTAAAGTAGAATAAGCAGTGGCACATGTGTATCGATTATACCAGCCTCAACAAAGCTTGCCCCAAGGATCCCTTTGCCCTGCCAAGAATTGACCAAGTGATAGACTCCACAGCCGGATGTGAGCTGTTGAGTTTTCTGGATGCATACTCAGGGTATTATCAGATCAAGCTGAACCCGGCCGATAGGCTGAAGACCGCCTTCATCACACCTTTCGGAGCCTTCTGCTACCTGACCATGACGTTCGGCTTGAGGAATGCCGGCGCCACGTTTCAGCATTGCATGCAGAAGTGTCTCCTCAAGCAACTCGGCAGAAAAGCCCATGTCTACGTGGAAGACGTTGTGGTGAGACGGAGAAGCGTGGCACGCTGCTAGAAGACCTTAAGGAAACCTTTGAAAACTTGCGCCGATTTCAAATCAAGCTCAACCCGGAGAAATGCGTCTTTGGAGTACCAGTCGGCCAGCTTCTTGCCTTCCTGGTCTCAGAGCGCGGCATAGAGTGCAACCCTGTGAAGATCAAGGCCATCGAGAGGATGGAGGTGCCCACCCGACTGTTGGACGTGCAAAAATTCACCGGCTGCTTGTCATCCATCAGCCGTTTCATTAGTCGGCTGGGCGAGAAGGCTCTTCCCCTGTACCATCTCATGAAGAAGACCACTTTTTTCGAATGGAATGATAAGGCGGACGAAGCTTTTCTCCAGCTCAAGAAGATGTTGACCACTCCGCCTGTCCTGGCGGCTCCGACTACTAAGGAGCCCATGCTTCTCTACATCACCGCCACCAGCCGGGTGGTCGGCACAGTCATGGTTGTGGAGTGCAAGGAAGAAGGCAAAGCACTACCGGTCCAGAGGCTGGTGTATTACCTGAGTGAAGTGTTGTCCACCTCCAAGAAGAACTACCCCCACTATCAGAAGATGTGTTACGGCGTGCATTTTACCGCCAAGAAGTTGAAGCCATACTTTCAAGAGCACCCAATCACTGTGGTCTGCACTGCTCCACTTGCCGAGATCATTGGAAGCCGAGATGCTTTGGGCCGAGTGGCCAAATGGGCCATAGATTTGGCCCCCTACACCATCTACTACCAGCCTCGCACAACCATCAAGTCACAAGCGCTGGCCGACTTCCTCGTCGACTGGGCCGAGACCCAGTACCTGCCGCCAGCGCCGGACTCCACCCATTGGCGAATGCACTTTGATGGTTCCAAGATGTGCACCGGTTTGGGAGCCGGCATCGTCCTCACCTCTCCCAAAGGCGACAACCTCAGATATGTGCTGCAAATTCACTTTGCCGCCTCCAACAACGTAGCTGAATACGAAGCACTCATACACGGGCTCCGGCTTGCCAAGGAACTTGGCATTCGCCGGATCCTGTGCTATGGTGATTTCGACTTGGTGGTCCAGCAGTCGTCAGGCGACCGGGACGCCAAGGATGCAAATATGGCAAGTTACCGCTTCCTCGTCCAGCAACTCAGTGGATACTTTCAAGGGTGCGAGTTCCTCCACGTGCCACGAAACGACAACAAGCAAGCCGATGCTTTGGCATGGATCGGCTCTACTCGGCAAGCAATACAAGCCGGCGTCGCCCTGCAATGCCTCCTCAAACCGTCTGTCAAGCCGTCGCCATAATCAGACTCCATCTTCGTGCTGGATCCTCCTGAAGCAGTTGGATCCGACTTGAGGACCCCAACAGCCCGCGCGGGGACTTCGGCAGGCGGCTCGGGGACTGCAGCAGTCGCACCCGGCCCGGGGACTGCAGCAGTCGGCCCGGGGACTTCATCGACTCAGCAAGCGGCAGCCGACTCCAACCCGCCGCCTCCCAGCCCAACCGCCCTCATGCAAATCGCAGTTCTGGCCGTCGAAGAAATAGCAGCACGTTCATGGGCACAGCTCATCCTCAACTTTCTGGTGAACAAAGAGCTGCCGACTGATGAGATCTCGGCCCGACAAGTGCAACGTCGGGCAGTAGCATACACCATTGTCAACAGAGAACTTGTGAGGCGCAGTGTCACTGGTGTGTACCAGCACTGCGTGGAGCCGGAGAAAGGCCAAGCAATCCTCAAAGATATCCACCAAGGCGAGTGGGGTCACCACGCGGCTTCAAGATCACTTGTTGCCAAAGCTTTTCGCCATGGTTTTTTCTGGCCGACTGCTCTAGAAGATGCCAAAGACTTCGTCCAGAAGTCTAAAGGGTGCCAGAAGTTCCGCTCCAAGCCACACTTGCCGGCTTCTGCACTCAAGACTATCCCCATTACCTGGCCCTTTGTCGTCTGGGGGCTGGACTTGGTGGGACCATTCAAGACAGCACGCGGCGGCATGACTCATTTGCTTGTCGCCATGGACAAATTCACCATGTGGATAGAAGAAAAGCCAATTAAGAAGTTGAATGGTCCGACTGCTGTGACTTTCATCGCTGACATCACCCTTCGGTATGGCATACCACACAACATCATCACCGACAACGGCACGAATTTGGCCAAAGGCGCCTTGGCTCGTTTCTGCGCGACGCAGGGCATCCGACTGGACTTAGCGTCCGTTGCCCATCCGTAGTCAAACGGCCAAGTGGAGCGAGCAAGCGGGCTCATTTTGTCCGGCATCATGCCTCGACTGGTCGAGCCTCTGGAGCGTTCGGCCGGCTGCTGGCTCGATGAGCTGCCGGCCGTCCTCTGGAGCCTGCACACAACTCCAAACAAGTCAACCGGCTTCACGCCTTTCTTCCTCGTCTATGGTGCTGAAGCCGTCATCCTGACGGACATAGAATTCGACTCCCCTCGAGTCACCATGTACACCGAAGAGGAGGCAAAAGAAACACCAGAAGACGTCGTCGATCTGCTGGAAGAGGGCCGGCTGTTGGCACTCAGCCGGTCCACCATCTACCAACAGAGTCTACGCCGATACTACAACCGGAAGGTCAAGCCAAGATCCTTCCAAGAGGGAGACCTTGTGCTCCGGCTGATCCAGCAAACAGCCGGCCAACACAAGCTCTCGGCACCTTGGGAAGGCCCCTTCATCATCAGCAAAGTTTTGGGCAATGACTCCTACTACCTGATCGACGCTTAGAAGCCCAGAGCACGCAAACGAGACGACTCCGGCAAGGAGACAGAGCGGCCATGGAATGCAAATCTCCTTCGAAGATTTTACAGTTGTTGCAGTATGTACCATGCTACCTTTCGTATTAAGTACGAAGACTCCGGGTCCCCCGAGAAGAGCTCATGGACTACCCTCTTTTATCTATATGATAAGTATTATGCCTATGAATGTGTTATTTCATTATTCCGCCTGGCACCGGGTCCGACCAGTCGGCCCGGGGGCTCGCTGCCTTGTGCTATGTGGTGCTTCCAGCAGTCGGACAAGTAGTGTGTTGGCACCTAAACCTTCTCCTGCCAGAAGCCGCAGCTCGCAGAGCGACTGCCCGGTGGGCAGGAGTCAAAGGCAGAGAAAGGGTGTCCACATGAAAAATGGCTAAGGACCCAAAAGCATGTACATAGCTCGAGACGGCTTCCCGCCTCACTGACCGGCTGTTCAGCAGCCGGCCGACCGGCTTCTACTTAACTTGCTAGCGCTCTAGTCGGCTAAGTACTTACCCTACCAAAGTAGCTAAGTACTTGACCCAGCCACAGTCCGCAGAGCAGCTGTTTAGCCGGCAAGACGACAGCCAAGAGAGGGCGGCAAAGGAAAAAAGCCAAGGAGGAGAAAGCAAGAAAAGACAGAACTCGGCAAGAATATTTACATGTCAAAAGGCACTTTGGCCAGCATTCAACAGAGTTTGAAATACACCCCGCGGGTGGAATTTTACAAATTTAACAAAGTTTGTCGAGACTGATAAGCAGGAAAAATAAAAGTTAACGGCCTAGGGAGCAGCAGAGGGGTCCGGCTGGGTGGCGGAGTCGGTCGTGCCAGTTGGTGGGGTGGACGGCTGGTTAGTCTCCGCTTGGTCGCCTCCAAAAGCAGTCGGTGCGCTCGAGCGCAGCTCGTTGTTTGAGGCGCGGTCAAGCTGAGGCTCGCCGTCCGCTCCGACCTCTGCGCATCTTCTCCGCTTTCCTCGTCCTCCTCGCCTTCTCCCCCGTCGCTGGAGTCGATCACCTCGGCCAAGTCCTCGCTGACCTCCGGGTTCAGCCCGAACCACTCCGGTGGCGCCTCGGCACCATTCTCAGCAGTTCAGGGATGAAGATGCTGGTATTGGTGTACTCGGCAATCGCCGCTGCCCGTTTGACAAGATCACCCTCCACCGCCACCAGCTCCTCCTGGGCCTCTTGTCGAAACGTGGTCAACTGGGCTAGATTTAGCCTAGGGTACCACGCCTTGACGAACTCCAAGGCCTGACGCGCTCCAGCCAGGGCTGAGGAACCCTTCCAAGCCTCCAGACGGCCGGCTGCCACCTCCAGCCAGTTGGCAGTCCGACTGGGAGTGCGTGGGGCCGGCATGTCTGGCCAAAGGGCGAAGATCGCCTGGGCCCCAACACGCTGAAGACGGCGCAGCACACTACAAAAAAAATACACTTCCGTGATGATACGTGTTTGTCACAGTAGGTCGCGTTTTCTGTCATGCATGTACATCCATGACGATTTTATGACAGAATCAAGATAGTCATACATGTGCTGTCGTAGAAGTGTTCCATGACATTACCAAAATTATCATCACGGAAGTGTCCACTTCCATGACGATAAATCGCGCGTCACAGAAGTGCTTTCGTCAAGGGTGACCGACACGTGGCATCCACCGTAACGGAACACCGTTAAGCTATCGGGTCGGGTTTTGGTCCGATAACCCGTTAACAGCCCCGACCAATGGGGATTTTCCACGTGTAAAATCATCATTGGCTGGAGGAGACACGTGTCAGGTCCGCGTTGGCACAGGTGTCACTCATCCAATGGGCGAGACGCGCCTATGATATGTTGACACATGGACCAGCCCATCAAGTTTAAATGGGCCGGCCCAACTGAAGGCCCAGAAGATTTTGCGGACCATAATGGGCCGGCCCAGCTAAAGGCCCATGATATTTTGCGGACCATAATGGGCTGGCCCAACTAGAGGCCCACAATATTTTGCGGGCCATAATGGGCCGGCCCAGGTAAAGGCCCACAAGATTTTTGTGTGCCATAATGGGCCGGCCCAGGTAAAGACCCACAAGATTCTTGCGGATCATAATGGGCCGGCCCAGCTAAAGGCCCACGAGATTTCGCCGACATTAATGGGCCGGCCCAGCTGTAGGCCCACAAGATTTTGAGGACCCTAGTAGGCCGGCCCATTAACTGGCTGCCATGTTTTGGGCCAAATGCTGGCCCATATTTGATCCGGTCCATTAATGGCCTGCCATGCTCCGGGCCTAATAGTGGCCAATATGAGATCCGGCCCGTTAAAAGCCTACCACGTTCTGGGCCAAATTACGGCCCAGATCAGGTCCGGCCCTTTAAGAGGCTTTGGGCTCAATTCTGGCCCATATCAGATTCGGCCCGTCAACTGGACACTATGCTTTTGGGCCCACTTGCTAAAGGCCCACTTAGTAATTCGGCCCTATATTAATTTTGGCCTGTTAAAAGCCTGTCATATAGTTGGGCCTAACTACGGCCCGGTTTGCATCCGGCCTACTCGCAGCCGATATCTGATTGGGCCGAACAAGGACCGAGACAATTTTGGCCTGTTAAAAGCCCGTGATTTGATTCGCACAATCATGGGTCGGGGTTCATTTCGGGCAGCTACCGGCCCGTGAGATGTTCGGCACGTTTCAGGCCCAACCTACATCGTGATTGCATGACGGCCCGATTATGTACCGTAATTTTACGGTTTGGCCGGTTTACTGCGAAGACAAGATATATATATATATAGTAAAATAACTGCAGCATTGTGAATAAGAAAAAACCTAGACTACAAAATAAAGAAATTACGGCATATTACATCCACTGGGCATCAAAGTTCGCCACTATGATAATAAAGCACAAGCAGACAGCAGATTACATACACTGGGCATCAAAGATCGCCACCAGTGCAAATAAACACGCCAACAAAATAATATACAAAACCGACAGCACTTCAATATAGTTCAAGAAAGGTTAGCCCTGCTGGGTAGCTGCAGCGCAAGCAGCTGAGCAAGATGATGAGACTGCGCTTGTTCAACACTTATATCTTCCTCACTCTGAAAGATAAACAAGCAGACAGATGACAGGTTTTGCACATAAAAGATCAGTGCTGACAATTCATCACATTTCTTACTGACGAATAAAGTGACACAGTTTAAAATTGCATTAACACAATATGGTATTGTTCAGGTCAAGACATGGCAGGAAATGACATTGTGAAGGAGTTGGCAGCTTCACGACACCACTGGATTACAGATCAAGAACTCATAAGTATCAATGGTTAGTGTGCTGTCAATTTATACCATTTCAGATTGGCAAATAAAGAGACGGTTTAAATAATAGTAGAATGATATGACATTGTTCATAGTTAAGACATTGCAGAATATGACATTGTGCTATAGTGGGTAGGTCACCACACCACTGGATTACGGATGAAGAACAGAAGCATACATGCAGTGCAAAAGAAGATCACTTGCTCTGTATAGTTTAATTTACATGGTATGAAGAAGGAACTTGGTTGTACAACTAAAAACTTAAATTGAGAAAGGACAAACTTTTGTTTATGAACTACATAATAAACTTTAAACAAGCAATTTGATGCAAACACCAAAAATAAACAGTTTTTGCAGTCATGCCTAACCAAATATATACAACAAAGTTTGAAGGCTTGAGATGGACAAACTTACATTATTTGTGAAGACAGGCTCTATAAAGGCCTTGTCCATGCTGATGGGGGGCAATTCAAGAAGTTTACCACAGAATCTTCTTCAAAAGCATTGCCTTTATTCTACATTTTGTTAAGAGTAAATATAGATGTGATAATATACGAAAAAATGGAGAATATTTAAGATAAGATGAAGAGTGATGCTACATAACCAAGTAGCTATAAATGTAAGTGCAACGATACAGGCAAAAGGTACAGCCAAGAGCAATGCACAGCTAAACTTCTTCAGTACCAACCTTATGGTAAGAGTAAATATAGATCTGATGTGTAGAAAATGGAGGGCAAAGGAAAATAAGCTGCAGAGTGATGGTACATGAACAACTACCTGTCATTCTAAGTACACTGATAAAGGACAGCATGTACTTACAAGAACAATGCAGAGCTAAAAAACATTGGCATTGGATATATTCTACACTAATGTAACCATTCATACATATCAGATAATTTGGAGCGAACAATTGATAAGCAAGCTATCATGCATACTGCTGTCACATAATGAACCAGGTATGTATGCAAGTACAGTGATACAGGACAACAGGTACTAACAAGAGCAAAGCAGCGGGCAGCATATTTGCGATATCCTGTCGTTCTTGTCAAACCGGAGTTCTTCTTCGAGCAGATTTCCTGTAAAAAAGATCCGTAAGGCACATGCGGAAAAGTAGAAGTTCAAATTGTCATGTGATTTCATAGACAGTACCTCATCCTGGGAGCGAGACCAGTGCATAACAAGGTTTTTCCATTCAATGTCTTCTAAATTTAGCACAGGAGACTTCACCGGAAATTCGTTTATAGACTTGCCATCAAAGTGTGATTTCCACAAGTAACACCGATACTGCTGCAATGCTTCCTTGAAAAGCACAAGCAAGCTTTGCTCATAATGACTATCCAGATTGACCCTCGCCTAGTTACAACAATGTAATGTAAATCATTGATATGTTCAATCAGCAGAAAACAGGAAAATAATAACCATGAATAATAGCACTTACACGTACGTTGGGCAGGAAGATGTGAAAATGGTGTTTGTCTTCACAATAATCTTCCCATGATGGGAATATATGCATGTAGTCCCTAACAACATTGAAAGCATTGTCTTTTAAACTGGGAATAAATGGAATGGGGTTCCAATCTGTCACGACCGGATTTTTGGGATAATAATTTCCCAGAAACACGGCCTTTGTGCTCACCAGCCCCAGGATTACTGTTAGCTGATGAGGCACCAACTTGATACAAGAATTCCAAGCGAGGTACAAAAATATGTAGTACAAGACCATTGAGGCCTAGGAGTACAACACTTGGTTCCTAATGGTTGAGGGCGGAAGCAGTTGGGTACATCTGTGTCTATGGGACTCCATTTCCCACAAGAACAGCTGACCAGGATAACCCCTATCTTCGCGAGGCTGCTATCTTCAACACGTAGGCTCCGAGGTTGTCATCGCGATGCTTATCTCCATGCGCGAAAATCTGGCCAAGACAATAGCCAGGGACAAGCCAGTGAGTACGTTGGAATGTACTCGCAAACATTAAGAACACGGGTATAATATAATAAGGGACAATCCTGCTCCGAAATGATTATGATCACAACGTCTGTCACGAAAAATACGGTAAACCATGATGCTCTCATGCGGGTAAAGATAAACAAAATAAAATACTGGGTGCCAAACGAGGGTCTGAATGACTCCTCGAGAGGAAACTGCAAGAATAATAATGCCGCAGTCGGGCGTCGGGGCGACACCACATAAAGGGCTTATACATAAAAGAAATAACAAGCATGCCACAGTCGGGCGTCTGAGCGACACCACATAAAGGGCTTATATATAAAAGAAACAACAAGCATGCCACAGTCGGGCGTCTAAGCGACACCACATAAAGGGCTTATATATAATAATCAAAGTGAATATCCAGGAGGTAGAACCATCCCAGGGATACTCAATAAAATACATAATGTAAATGATTAGTCCACAATAATAACAAAATTAATATATGATCCTCAGATGTCACCTGTCATAAACACAAATCTAGTCTAGCCGTTTCTCCATCCGAAGACCGTCACTGAATTCTAGCTAATTTCGTTCTCCATCCGAATACCGTTACTACGATCCAGTTAGCCGTGTCTCCATCCGAAAACTGTTACTAGATCCAACTCAGGCTGTGGTCCTTCTCAAGAACATGGCTATCCAACAGGATATGTCCTCTGCAGAGGGAGTACTGTTTTCCCACGAGTAACGGATTTACTTAGTCCTTCGGGACTAATTCCGCCTACGGCCTTTTAATTGAAAACACGCCTGACCTGCACACACCAGCTTAACTCACCGATGTCTGGAATCACCCACGACACCTGCCAAGCAAAACTCTAAGTGGGGAGGCTACAACCTCGACGTAGCATGGGATCAAATTTCTATGTGCGCGCTCTAAGGGGTGCCCCCCTCTCGGTCCCAACCGGAAACACCAATGCCCCCGGACCAAGTGGCCTGCCTACCGGAGGCCTCCGGTATCTTCCACTATGGCCTCTCTGTACGGTGTGTGCTTTGGTAAGGGGTTGACAACTTACTGAACCATACCCCGTCTGCGACAGGGACAAGTGGTAGTACCAACAAATAGGGAAGCTACTGATCAAGACTCGACCTACGACTGACTCAGGTGGTCCAAGTATCCTCCAACAATATTACCATTAGTGGAATAAATCACCACTCATCAAGCCTCACCATGCCATACCGGACATACTCGCACCGACGAGGGACTAGGGACAAACTCATGTCTACCCAAGACCACGACTTTCCCGTCTTCCTTCCAGTATGCATGAGGAGCTTACGAGGGTGATCCAAATCACTAGCGGGTCCGTTGCTGACCACAAAATATCTCCAAAAAGTACTCATGCACGAGACTTTATCGTTACATAAAGATAACACATACTCCAAGTCAAATGGTGTTGTAATCGTATCAAAACACCACTACAAAATATTATGCCAGAGTTCAGAAATGCTTGCCTTCAAGAGTATGCAAAGGATGCACTTTTTGAAAGCTTTCTCTTCTCTCCAAAATTCCTATTTCAGAAATATCCAAATAACAAATATTTCAAACACAGTACAAAAAATTGTCTCAAATATTTTTTAAATAAATCTTAAAATAAACTAGATGAAACTGGAGAGAGGTAGGAAAAAGAATCAACTCATCTGGAGTTTTATTTTAAAAGTTATAGCTGGTCAAAGTCTAGTAAAAACTCTGTTTTTAATAAAACCAGAAAAAGGAAAACGCTTCGAGGGGAATACGCTTTCGCAGTAGAGGAAATGTACTCAGGACATCTGCGTCTTCACTTAAAACAGAGAAGACAGCGTGCGGGTCACTGACAATGGGTCCAGAGGGCCCACTGGTCAGGTTTGACCGTTCTTCCCTCCCCCTCCTCTCTTCTACCCGACGGGAGCGGGGCTCCGGCGATCGCCGTCGACGAACGGCAGTGCCTCATGGGCATCCAAGGGCAGCGATGGAACGGCCAGACCGAGGCGATCCTTTTGGTGGTCGCTGGGTCGTCGGAGGTGGGAGGAGTCACCGGCGGCGAGCTCCGCGGCGGAGGGGGCTAAGGTGGTGAAGTGATTTTTGGGCTCCGGTGGTCTCCGATCGGGGTTGGGTTGCTACTGGTGGCGCTGGTTGGGCGAAGGAGTGGCTGGCTGCGACGTATTGCACCGGAGTTTGGCGGCGGCCGAGCTGGCCGGAGTTGAGGAAGATGACCACTACGGGTCGATCCACTGCTTGGGAAGCTCTACGGGGAGGGTCTGATGTCGCCTGAAGTCTTGAACGAGTTCGGGGACCCTTTAAATAGGCGCTCGAGGTTGGACTGCGACGGCTGAAGATAAGATCGCCGGCGACAGCCGTTTCTGTAGCTGCCGGGCGTCGTGGCGGCGACGAACGCGTGCTGACGAGCTTCGGGATAAGATCGAGCTATTCACAGGGGCAGCTGGCGCGCTGGTGTGGTTTGGGCGGTGCCGAACATGGCAGAGGCCGCTGCCGACGCCGGCGTGCCGCCAAGGGCGCTGCCGGCGGCGCTGCAGGGTGCTAGAGATGGCGTGGAGAGGGAGTGAGTTAGTGCATGGTTCAGCGGTGGAGCAGGGGCCAGGGACGGGTCGCGTCGAGGGTGGCAGTGCTGCGCGGCGGCTCAGTGCGCGCGCGTGCAAAACGTGCGCTCTGGGCACGCCCAGAGCACGCACGGAACCTGCTCGACGAAATGCCAGGGCGGTCTAGAGCGCGAGGGTGGAGCTGGCAATTAACAGGACTAGGATAGAGGCAACTAGGAGTTCAGTGGACAAGGTTGCTGGGTCATTGGAGCAAGTTCACAGTGCAACTAGAAAACATGCCCCAAGCTGACTGTGCACACCAAGTGCTCGACAGAATGCCAAATGCACTTAGGCAACTCTTGGAGTGGCCAAAGTCTCCAGATCAAGGTCTCTTTAGATGCAGATGATGAAGGCAAGATCATATGGGCAAAACCAGAAACTTGATAGGGCAAGATTTTGAGAAAACCAGTTTTTGGGCAGCAACTAAGGGCTGACATTGCATGCACCAAAAATTCTCCAATGGGTCCAATCTCCTGGACTTAAGAGTTTGGTAGGGAGGACTATAGGTAGGAAAAATCTCAAAGGTACTAGAGCAAAATAAAATGGGGTTGCAGTACAAATCACCAAACTGGACCAGAATAGAAATGAAGATGATTCACTCAAATCTTTCAAAGAACATCACTGGGTTTTTGCATGAAGATGTATTGTATGCATCCACTGACATCCCCAACCATTTGGAAGAATTTTTAAAGAAATATTTAAATGGGTTGTAGTGCAAAAGTGCCTACTAGATTAGATTGGAAAAGTTGGTGTAGAGCTCAAAATCTCCAATGGCCAAAAGGTATTTTTGCATAAAAGTGATGTGGAAACATCACATGACATCCCCAAATTTTGGTGGAAATTTTAAATGCATTTATCAAATGGTTGCAGTGCAAAAAGGAGCTCCAAATTTATGAAAGGTCATTTAAAAAAAATAAAGCTCATGAAAAAAATAATTTATGAAAAATAAATCTACTCATAAAGAACTGTTTTATCAGAGAGTATTCAAGTCCAACAATACTCTTTGAAGGGTTTTTCCACTAGAGGCAAAAATCCAAAAATCACAAAGGGTAAATCTTGACAAAATGGAAAAGTTTTATTTCCAGGCAACATTTTAATAAATAAAACAAGGTCAAAATTTTTGGGTGTCACACAATCTGCAGGAATTGGCCGTCTCTGCAATTGAGATAGGTCTTCGGCCGGTGGACTTGCTGTACTTTTTGCTGGAGTGGGATTTTTCTGTGGTACAACTAGTGCTGTGGCAAATGAAATCGGTATACCTTTTGCTGGAGTGCAGGTCCTGTGTGGTGGGGCTAGTTGTGTGGCCAGTGAAGTATGGGTACAGTCTGCTGGAGTCGGTCCTACGTTTTGTGTCACTGGTTGTACAGCCAATATAAGTGGGGTGTTGTCTGATTTCTCCGGCACCACCACGTTTTTCAAGGACTTTGCTGGTGCTCCTTCAGGTTCGGCAATCACCCCTTCCTTTTTGATGTCTGATGCACAAGAACAACATTTGAGTGGAAAAACATGGTATGATGACAGATGGAATATGTATTGATAATGGATGGGCATGGCATCTCGACATATATGATGAGTAAACTAAGCAGATGGCGGTGCAACAAAGTAGAAGAAATGCAAGACAACATATGCAAGATACCTGCAATCAATAAAACATTGCCAAATTAGAACAGGCACCTTGATGGGTCAACAGGACAGGCCATCTGCCTTTGACTCCTCGAGGTTATAATAGTCATTACGATCATATTCTGAACAAGAATCAACAGGTGGGGAGCGTATGAGTTTCATTGCATCCAGAATGGCACTCAATGCCTTGGTGCCAATTTTGTAAGTCATTGCAATGTTTAGCTTCAAGAGTGGACTGCTGCTAGTGCGACACAAAGCAGCTACACAGATCATAGTGTAGATATAACGGGAAAACCTTAAACATCAGAGTAAAATCAGCAAAGTGGAACTTGCTCGAATATATGTGCTAGTATTGCCGGTACGGCTAAAAAGGCTTCGGATACCAGCTCTCTTCAAGTGAAGGTGCGGTACTGTTAATATCAGTGTAACTCTCAAAGGCGACACAGCTCCCCGCATTTCCTTGCTATTCTTATAGGATTCAAGTGGGCAGGCCACTACAAATCCTATTCCTATCTTTACAAGATCCTACGAATCAAAGAGGCTCAAAGTGTCCATCACAACCAACCGTTAGACCTCTACACTGCAAATGTCCCTACTCATCTTCAGTACAAGGAACATACTGTACTACTATCATACTCCCTCCGTTCCAAAATATAAGTCTTGGTAGAGATTTCCACTATGGATCACATACAGATGTATCCAGATACATTTTAGAGTGTAGATTCACTCATTTTTCTCCATATGTAGTCCACGGTGGAATCTATACAAAGAATTGTATCTAGGAACGGAGAGAGTACATATTAAAGAAGAACGGAAGAGGAACATGGTAAAGAAGAGCAAGCAGATTTTGGATAATAAAATGTTGGTTGCGCAGTGCCCTCACATGATGAACCAGAGTGCATTAAGAATGCAACTCCCAGCTGTCTCTCGACCATTTCAGGCGGTTGGATGAAGATCCTACATCTCCTAACCCTTCTTCTTCCTTGTCTCTGATTCTTCCCATACAGAACACCGCACGGGCGGCCGGCCGGACCACCGGCCCCCACCACCTGTGTTCCTCCGCCACCCCCACCCCCACCCCCGCCCCAACCCCCACCCGCGTCTAGTTTTCTTCGTTCGGCGAGGCCCCACAACCACCCGAGCCCCTTCGATCGCACCGGCGAACTCCGGCGAGCTCTGAAAAATCGACTGACCCAATTTTGAAATTTAGTCTACTGTATTTAACTAGTGTGGAATATAAAAGGGGGAAACCATAAGCATTGGGAGTATAGTGTTGAGCGTGCCATGGCGGATCTGAAGCAGCAAATCGGACAAAGGCAACTTCGCAACCAAGACAAGAAATTAGAGTAAAGCAGTGGCGATCTATTTTCTTGCTGGGATAAATAAGTTGAGCAGATACGAAAGACTACCGCCTCTGGTGCGGCGCCGTGTACGCATCTGCTGAGAATTTGACGGTGCTGCGGTAGTGATGACTGTCGATGGCGTGGAAGCAGATCTAGGAGGGTAGACGGTGGCGGCGGGGCGCGGTGGACGAGACGGTCGTAGGAGCGGCGCCGGCAAGGTGGACGACGGCGGGGATGAAGCGAGAGGATGGGATGCAAGGATCCCGGTCCGAAGCCATGGATGAGAGAGGTCGATCTCTTGTAATGGACGGCGGCATCGGGGTATCAACTCCGGCATGGTGGAGGAGGACGGCGGTGGATGGGGTGGCGGACGGCAGCGGACGGAGGAGGGTGGGGTGGAGAGGGTGTTTTGGCGCCCACGGAGTACGAATGGGGAAAAGGGAGGTAGAGAGGAAGGAGGGAACCATGTATTCAGGGCGCGCTTGTCTCAAATGCGAGGAAATTTACAAACTTAGGCCCCGTTTCAAATTTCTACTACATCACAGCAACATTAGTCGGTTGGGGATAGGACGGTAATCTCGCATACACCGAATATTTGCTGACGAGAGTTTGTTTTTGGCGCCCACCGTGTATGAATATGAAACGGGGAGGGAGTCAATTTCGGCCGAGGACGCACTGTGTGTTGGCGCCCACCGTGTATGAATCCGAGTGAGAGGCGGTTACATCACGTTTGGGTGAAATTACAAACCTACCCCTATCAAAACCTATAGAAATCCAGCAGATAGGCTTTGCGTGGCAGGGATAGGCAGTAGTGATTTCCATCTCGCAGATTTTGGTTTCGGGCAGTTACTGCGACTTTCCCCGCTTCGTTCAAATTTTGCAGAGTGCATGTTTACCGTGCCAACTCAATTCGAATCCCGTTTGTATTCTATTTTTTTCAGGCGGGATGCATTTTCAATTGGAATTACATTCTATATACATCATTTTTTTATATATACTTTCAAAAGCACAACAAAGAATTCTGCTCCTTTATATGTATAATATGATTTACAAATACAACGATCTCGAAATCTTAAGGTTGAATTCGAAATTTTTTAACCAAATTATGATCTACTAAAATGTATGGATCAGTAATATCTACATATTAAATAACATAGATGTGCGTGAATTCATATGAGTATGCATGTTTGATAGATCAATTTTGGTTCGAGTATGGATTACATGTATCATCATCTCGAATTCAAATATTTGAATCCCTTTTTTGTTCACTCTTTTCACGCCCATCTCTCTCGCATGCATGCTCCTTCAGGTAGCTATCACTCTCTTTTCTCCAGCTCACCCGCACGCTCACTTCATGTTTCTCCTATCTTCGCAAACATGGTCTCTCGACGTCTCCCTTGAGAAGTGTCACACTATCCCTATCATTATATATTACACGGTTTTCATTATCTCTCACGTCTCTACTGTTCTCTGGTATCACTCGGTACCTCAGCTTTCTTTTTCACCGCCACACACACAGTCTCCACTCGTCTTTCACTTTGTCTTTCTCTCTATGGGATTCTCTCACACACCCTATATGTCTCTACATATGACTCATACCACTAAAATTACTCTCTCTCTCTCCTGTAGACACAAGATTTGTTGCGGTCTCCTTTTCGTCTCCATCCCAGACTGACATTATTCATTTGTGTACCGATCAGACAACCCCGACTACTGTCTCCTCTCTCTCTCTCATAGACACAGACACACAACTCCTGCTTCCACTCCCCTTCCCGACTATCATCTCTCTCTCACACACACAAAACTCTCGCTTTCGCACCCCGACTCGTATTTCTCTCACAAACATTTATCGACTAGCTAGCCTCTAGATAGGTTTATACACCCGCACACTCGTGCTTCCACCATCGCATACATGTCTCTCTCCCGCTCCTTGTATCTATGTAGATTTTTCTTCCCTTCTTGAGACACGCCCTCTCGATCATGCACACACACACTATCGCCTCATTTTAAGCTGACACCTATCGCACACACACTCCTTGTGTCTTTGTCACACATGCACTCCGTCCTCATCCACTCTCCCTCTCCCTCACACACACCTGGGCTTTTTGCAACAACTAGCAAGATGCCCATGCGTTGCACGGAACATCAAGATGCATTTGTATGAGTAGTTTATCTTGTGGGGGAAAAGGATGAACGAGGGAAGGCCTTATTTGCAAATGTGGAGAGGGGTGTGGGTATCTTTTTGCAAAATTGCCATAGTTACCTTCCTATCCGTCAGATATAGATCGGACGGCCTATATTGCAGGATGGCAGGCACATGATCATCACCGACAATGCTTTTTATAAGAGTAGGGATAAAAATAGAGTTGGTGATGATGGTGGGCCTGCTATCCTGCAATGTAGGTCGTCCGATTTATATCTGACGGATAGGAAGGAAACTATGGCAATTTACCCGCACTCTTCACCACATTTGCAGATAAGGCCTTCCCTCGTTCATCCTTTTCTCCCACAAGATCTTGATGTTCCGTGCAACGCACGGCCATCTTGCTAGTAAGAGTAGAAATTAGACATATACCACTTCTTGAATCTTGAAACCAACAACATTCCTCCCTTATCTCATCAAAACCGCCAAATGAATATATTTTGAGTGAAACATAACATATTTTAGTGATATACGTATTTCAAAACTAGACTTTTTTTTCTATCAAATCAGTGAATATGTATTAATCTACTTTGATCGTGTGGCAACGCATTGGCACATTGCTAGTAGTTATTATAATTTTTTGGACACCAGACAAACGGTGCAGTACATATACGAAGAGAAGAGGCGCATGCACGCAGTCGGCCTCTCGCTGTCTCGCACACATGAGTGTTACGTAAAGGCGACGTTAACAAATAAACCCTAAAACCCTAGGTGCACGATTGCTGCATTCGCGGGTGCCGGGTACGTGGTGGAGCACCTTTGTAGGAATAGTCAGCTCGTGTGATAATTTGATCCGTAGGAGCTGATGGTCGGGACCACAGGTGAACGACTTGGAGCGCGGTGGCTCGCCAGTTGCCACAGATCGAGTAGCCACGTTTAAAATATCGTTTTTTCAGTGGGGTTAAGAGTTCCGATTTTCAATGGCGCGTTATAAGTAGTAAGTAGTTTTTAGAACGATTGGTATGGAGCGAAAATGGAATTCATAGTACTACGTACCTCCTTGGCGTATGGTTGTATGGTTTTTTTTGCGATGGAGGTTGTATGGGTTTATGTTGCGAGATGTTCAACCTGGTAGTTCTAGGGCAAATACTATGGTTTAGATTTAGATGCTGGTTTCAGTAATGAAAATCGGAAGGGAAAACCCTTCTTTGATTAAAAAAACTACTACCTCCATTCTGGTTTACTAGTCCCCATCGTACTTTGGGTCAAAGTTTGTCCATGAATTTTACTTGTCAAATGTGAATGGAAAACGAGATTTTGTTATACCCAAACAAAAAAGGACTGGAGGGAGTGATTGCTCTGACACGGACGCGACCTCTCATAGCGCAGGCATTGAACCGGCGCGCCGGCCAAGAGGGCCGCACTCGCTGCAGGCCCAGCTGAGCACGCCTCCTCGCCGCGTGCAACCAGCTTAAGACTGCCCCGCCTGCCTTCATTGAATCCACGCGTGTGCCGGCAACACGTCCTTCCGCGAGCCGGCAGGCATTTTAGAACACAAAAAATGACTAAAATATAATTAATTTACGCATGGTCTTGACTTGTTGTGCTCGCACTGGTAGCAGGAACTAGTAGAGGATTTTCTTTATTTATAACTCTCCTCACAATTTTTTTGGCTTTGAAGTGAATCATGGTTGTGGACATTATGTATGAATGTGCAGATATCTGTGAACATGAGTTTGATGTGGAAGTTGAACTTGGAATGTCGGGCTTGCGCGTGAACTATACCATGTCCAATGCTTCGTCTGTTATTGTTTGGAAAGTAATTGTTGTTATACATGACCCAAAAAAACAGTTTGTGCCACATCAGTAGATGCACGAACATCACAACAGGCATGCTGACTGGATAAACATTTGAACCTAGCTATTATGAAGGAAATTTTGTATTGACAACAGTTTTAGATAGCAGGAGACGCCTAGCCTGCTCTGCCTCTGCTAGCTTATTTCTGGCTTCTTCCATCTCTTCTTTGGCTTGGGTGAAGAGAGCATCTGATTGCTCTTTTCGCTTTTTCAGGAACTCAGCTACATTCTCAAGGGATGCTGCACGCTTTCTTTCAGCCTTTACTAATGCCACGAGGACACGAACAGTAGACGACTCCACCTGGCTTGTGTGTAATCCAGCATCATCTAGGAATTTGCACCTTGTGTCTAATCCAACATCATTAGGGAACTGGCACCTTGTGTGTAATCCAGGCTCATTTTTGAAACATGATCACGAGGTTGACCATACTTCCCTCCTCGCAGGAACTGCATCCTGACATGAAGTTACTTCATTTTTAGATCAATACTCAGAGCAACCTAGATCCATTTAGTAGAAGCCAGATAAACAGAACTCGGAGAAGTGAATTCAAAAGGAAAAAAAATAACAACAGACTACAAGGTGAGAACACCCACTTCCTACATCAAGCTAAAAATGAAAGCATTAGGACAATTAAGACTCTTCTTATTACACATCGGAGAACACCACACTTAAGAGAAACAGAAACTACAACATATACACATCGAAGAACACGAGGCTACACGAAAGTAATTGAAAGGGTGTTACTTACCAAAGCTCGTTTTACAGGTTCGGTGCAGCTCCTCTTTAACTTGCCACGCTCCTTGAAGATGTCCCGAATATCCCGTGTTTGGTCTTCATTGATCCTCTGCATGTTCGCACTCGTGGTTTTAAAATCTCAACATGGCAAGCAAAATATACTACTAGTAATACTCGCACATCTTGTGGGCAACATTAAAGCACTCGTCTGCCATGTTAGAGCATCTCCAACAGAATTGCAACGCGCGGCGCTTTAAAAAAGCATTTACAGTGCTGAGATCGAGAAGTAGATACTAGAGAGTAGAGGATAGTTCTCAGCATAGATAGATAAAAAAATGATAATTCAACTACTCCTCGTTGTCCGACTCCTCCTCGGTGATGTCCTCCTCCGACGTCTGACTGTAGGCGTGAAGATACCGATCATCGTCGGATTCCCAGGGCAACGCTGCTCCTAGCCTCATGTTGAATTGAGCGTCCGCTTTTCGCCTACGCTTGTCCTCGCGATAGGCGGCTCGCTCCGCCCTCCTCTTATCCCTCTCCGCCATCCTTTGCGCGTAGAACTCGCGCTCGTTGATGATGTCTCGCGGGAAGTGTTCGCGCCACAGCGCCATGGCTTCCTCGTCCATCTCGGCGATGCCGAGACGGTGCTCCCGCCTCCGGTTGTCGCGACGATTCTCGTCGGTGCTAAGCCGCAGCAGAGGCGCGAGCTCCTGCGCCCGCTCCCGCGTCGGCACGTTGGGGAAGTTTAATGTTCTATGAGGCCACCGGAGGTGCCACACCGCCGCGTCGTACGCGCGGGCGGCCTCGTTGGCGGTGTTGAAATTGCCGAGGCCGAGGCGCATCCCGTGGAACCGGATCTCGGCGGAGAAGCCGCCGGAGGGGCGCGCGCGGATGCCGCGGTATCCCCAAGTTTCCCGGCGACGCGGTGGCGGCGAGGCGAAAAAGAGTGGGGAGAGAGCAGTGGCGAGGCACAGAGCGGGGAGAGAGCGGTGGGAGGGCGTTGGATTTTATAAAGCGCGCCGGACGCCGCGCGCCAAAACTAGCGCACGCCCGACCGCTTTTTCCCGCGCGCGCGATCCTTTCCCGACGTCTCTGCTATCTCTACTCTCTTCTCTACTGTTATATTTATTTTATATTTTATATTTAATATTTATCTCTACTTCCTTTACTGTCTACTTTTTTTTCTCTATACTTTTTTTCTTGCAATATAGGCCGTCTGATTTATATCTGACAGATAGGAAGGAAAAAAATGGGAATTTTGCAAAAAGATACCCATACCCCTCTCCAGATTTGCAAATAAGGCCTTCCCTCGTTCATCCTTTTCTCCCACAAGATAAACTACTCATACAAATGCATCTTGATGCGTGCAACGCATGGGCATCCTGCTAGTTCTAAAAATCTTTCCATCATTTGCCACACTACTGGTTGCAGATGAAAAACCTATCCAAGTACAGCGCGATACAGGAGCGACGCACAATTACAAGCTAATATTTTGTTGGACAATGGAGGCTATAACCAATTACTTTTACGGGAACAATAGCACCCAGGAAATTTGAAGGGTAGGTATGAACAAAATTGGAACTGCCATGTACTGCTAAGTGATTCAATACACACATTACCAATCGAGGAGGAGAACGATGGTCGCGGCGGCCTCTTTGAGTCCTGGTCGGCAACGGGAGTCAGTTCATTGTCCATGACGGTGGTACTTCTGCGCTTGGCGTCGGCTTCCGGGAAGCAGATCCGAGATTGTGGAAGACGATGCCGGGGAAGAGGCTCCGTGTACGACGACGACAGTGGACCGGCTCCAGTGCAGCGTACGAGGTCGTCGATGAGGCAGATGCGCTGCGGTGGATGAGTGCGCCGATGTAAAGGGGAGGAGCACGAAGGCTGCGGTTCCGTTGAGAAGTCTATTTTGCGGTGGGGATAGAAAATGGGGTGTATTCAGGTGTACTACTCTGGGTGCCGGGGTGGGGTTGGCTGGGTAGGGTGAACCTGAAGTTACGAAAACAGCCCCCTACCAAGCATCATCTGTAGGCGTGTTCCGAAGGCTATGATGGTAACTTCCCACTGCTCGAATCAGGGTCGCGGGAGATTTTCCCGCCGACCTCAAAATTTTGTGACACTGGACTCCCCGTGTGGCGTGTTGAGTGATTCGGCTAAGCAACTAGCGAGTAGTAGTAGTAAACTCTGCATATTAGGTTTGACCGAAGTCAAACTTCCTAAAGTTTGACCAAGTTTATAGAAAAATATAAACATTTACCATAACAAATATGTATGATGTGAAAGTACATTCAATAATGAATCTAATGGTATTTATTTGTTATTGTATATGTTAATATTTTTTGTTATAAGCTTTCTGAGAGTTTACAAAACTTGACTTTGACCAATGCTAATATGCGGACTTAAATAAAAATGGAGGGAGTACACATTTGTTTTCTTAGTTTGTAGTGAACTAATCATTTGTTGAAATTGTGAAATAAATATATTAGGCTATTGACTTCGAATGTAATGGTCTATACAATTCAATAGTTACAATCATTGTCGAATCCCAAGATGTATACAAGGTCTATAGTACTTCACAACATGCTCAAACTCACATAATCCCAGTCAAATGAGAATCTAAATGCATTTCATAGTTATTACTTTGTAGGATGCAACAAAAACAACCATAACTCTACATCAGCCATTATAGAAGCAACATTTTGACATATCCCAATGTGTGAATGAAACGTGCAGAGAGAGCTTTTGAAGATGGAGCAGATAGGGCGGGAAAGATTGTATGTATGTGGATGAGAGAGTAGGAGACAAACCTACCGAGACAGAGAGAGATAGAGAGAGAAAGAGAGAGGAAGAAGTTAGGTCTGTGAGAAAGATGGATACATGTAATATACATGAGATGCGTGTGCATCTGGATTCTGTATACGTGGAAGGAGAAGAGACAACATGTTTGATGAGAGAGCTTGAAACATATGGACGAGAGGGGAAGGATCTCGTGGGTTGAGGGATTGACAATTTTGTGCGGGGGAGAGAGGGATTGGTAATTTTGTGCAAGAGAGAGAGAGGGTGGGGGGAGGAGTCAGTCAGGCGTCGTCACATCACCCTGCTTCCAAATGACCCCGCATTCTCTAGCGCGCTGTGGTCGCCGTCTTTGATCTGCTCGATGCCCTCTTTGAAGATTGAGGCGTTGTGCATGTTGGGGTGCAAAGAAGCACAAGCGAGAGTGGTCGCCGTATAACCTTGGATGGGGATGAATTGTGTGCTCGGGGGAGTGTGTGTGTGTTGCTGCGTGTGTCTCTGTGTGTGTGTGTGTGTCAGATATTGAGAGAAAACAAACCTAAGGAGAGAAATGGGTATTCACGAAGAGATTGTGCGGGCCTTGAGGTGGGCAGGGGCCGGGTGAGGGTATCAAAATGTGCGCATTGATGCATGTGTTGCATGCGACCGTGCGAGGGACGGACGAATCGAGAGAGAGGGTTGTTGTGTTACGGATGCTCCTCTCTTTGTCTCTCTCTCTCTCTCCCTCTCTCTCTCTCTCATACACACACACACACACAAGTAAACTAGAAGACCGTTCTCTCATGTATACACAACGTATCGGCATCTGTCTATGTCTCACTCATGCATGATCATTTGCACATTCACACCTCTATGTCTGTATCACACGCACACTGTCTCCACATTGCCCTTCCGCCACAACACACATATGGACACATACACACGTTCTCTCTCAGTCACACACACAAAATCAGTATTAAAAAAAAAACTAGGGCGCACCTAAAACGTCCAAATCCAAATAAACACGAACTGGAGCTAAATTCAAATATATGGAAATATTGCAGCGTCAAGAACTTTCACAGGAAAAAGAAGTTGAGTAATATTCGAGGATTGTTTTCACACACACAAAAAGGTTCGGTGGATATCCTTCGAGCGCGACACGGTGACACACCGTTCGATCAACCGTGCGGCCGCGGTTCACGCGCTTGCACAGGATTTCCGTATCGTGGCTGTGATACTAACTAATAAAAGTGCTGCCTAAGTCTAATGTTTACGTGTACTAGTACGGTTTTCTTTTAAGTTTGACCAACCTTATATATAAAACTAAAGTAAGCTCCCACACGCGCACTCATCAATATACCGCCGCCGCCGTTGCGCATGCCGGCGCCCACCTGCTCCGGCCAACAATTTCTCGCCCATCACCGCCGTGTTGCCGCCATCCCTGTGCCATGAAGCCGAAGGCTCGCCCGCTCACGTCGTCTGCAGTCCCTCCGCGCGATGCCGCCGCGCTGCCAAGCATGCGAGCAGCTGGTGGAGCCGCGTCTATGCACGCAGCGTACGAAGAGGAGGACGAGCGCGTGCTCCAGCACGCCGGCGAGGAGGAACTAGCGTGTCATTGTCGTCCCCACCCGCGCGGAGGAGGCGCGCATGGTGGCTGTCGCGGCGGAAGCCGGTCGCGCGTGCGTCGAGCCCGCAAACTGGGTGCGGACGCAGAATCTACCTTCGAGACCTTGAATGCCACGTGGATCCTGCAATCTGAAGGAGCATTTTGGGTCAGTCGACTCATGTGAGCCGTTTGATGCAACATGGATGGCTAGAAGGGCTTCTTCCACCTCTTCTGCCATCTTCTTCCTTCGCTCCGTCGAACTTCTTTCACAAATCGAGTGACCCAAATTATACTACTAGTACGAACGTATTAGGTATAGTAGGACACGAAGATACGAGCAGTAGTACCAACTGCAAGAAGAACAGTAGTAAGACAAAGTACTAGTACTACTGTACATACTAAAGAGTTCAAATAACGAGAAAGATAATAAACATAGTTCTGCTCGGGCCTCAGCACAACACACCCTTGAAAATAAACTAAGCAACTAGTCCGCTTGACACTGCAGTAGAACCAGCATGAGCGACGGCACTGCCACCTACTCGGAGTCCGAGTCCACGTCTTCGACTTCGTCCTCGTCCCTCTTCCTCTTCCTCTTCGCCGACGCTTCTTTGCTTGAACCAGACACTGGGCTCTGCTTCTTCATCCAACCCTTGTAGATATTTAAACAAAGGTAGGCATCCATTGCTGCGTACAGGATGTGATCTTCATCTAATGTCTTCGACTCCCATGCATGATGAAACTCGTGATGAGGTTTCTTCAGTTTAGCGCACGAAGGATCAATCATGGCTGCTGCCAGGGTCAGCATTGAAGGTTGAGAGGAGGACACCAGGCTTGCCTTCTGGAGATCGAAGGGCTGGCCTACAACGAGACCTATCCGATGCAGGACATCCCTGTCGTTCTTAAAGCCTATAGTAACGAATTTCACTCTTTTGTCCTTGAGGAAGTTCTTAAAATCCTGGCACTCAACGTCGGCATGGCATATGTGGTAGACCAAGCAAATGTTATGTACACAAACCTGGATCACGGTGGGCTTCTTCCTCTCTTCGTCCTTTAGATCCTTCTCTCGTCCCAGGACTGTGGTGTACTCAACATCTAGCCCAGCGACCCACTCATCCGTGAACTGTTGAACATGCGTAGGAAGCGAGGAAGCCATGCTTTCACCATCTCGGATCCACGTGTGTAGATGACGATGAACTGATCGCCGGTGATGGCTCTAACCTGGTACTCAGCGGCGACCATGGAGATTTGGGAGGCCATGGATTTTGGAGGAGGGTTAGGAGAAGTTGAACTATTGTACCCCGTAAAAAAAACTGGGAGCGAACTAATGTGAAAGGACGGGACGACTGGGAGCGAACTGTTGTAAGGTAGAAGACGGGGACGAGTAGGGCATGCGAACGGCGTGGGGTTGCTGGCTTGCTCGGTGGATAAACGGCTGCAAGCCCCCAAAGAGTTCTCGAGAACTATGCGGGACCCACTAGATGTCATGTCTACTAGACCCATATCGTAGGCCTGACGGTATAGCTTCTGCCTGTTCGCACGCCATGTCGGCGCGTGGATGTAACTTCACTTAATTCCGTCAAACATCACGCCTCCCACGACCTTCGCCTCCCTCGCGCGATCGCGCCATTTGAGACTTCGACCGGCCATAAATGAGCAATTTTTTTGCCTTTTTTTAGACAAGCAATTTTTTTGCCTACTCCGCATGCATGGTACTCCCTCTGGTCCTTTTTACTCCCGTCAACTGTTTGCAAAGTGTTTGACCAAATTTATACTTTTTTTTGAACACCGCCTTATATTAATTAACCGGCCACACTAGTACACTCATTCGATAGAATATTCACCACACAGGGCGGTACGTTATTTACAAGAATACCATCTAATCTATTGTCAAAGCTATTCTTAGCGATTAAGTGTGCCACCTTATTGGCCGAACGGCTAATCTTTGACAATTGAAGATTGTTGATCAACTTCGAGATGCTCAACGCTTTCATCTTCAGGTCACGCATAGCAGACCTGTCATAGTCCCCCGATGCAAGAGACGCTACCACAAAAGCGCAATCAGTCTCTAAAATTACAGGATTATGAAGAGAAATACCTATGTAGAGACCGGCAATGCAAGCCCTAAGCTCCGCTTCCTCCACGCTTTGACAGGCATCAATGAAATCCCACGACCAAATTTATACTAAAAATATCAATATCTACAATACTGATTATAATGAGTATAAGAACTACGTTTTATAATGAGTGTAAAAATATTGATTTGACATTGTGAATGTTGACACAATTTTCTATAAGTCTGGTGAAAGTAGAGGTACATTGACTTCAGACAAAACTTAAATGCACAATGCAGACTAGTTCCTCCATCCAGGTGCGTGCCATGTCCTATCTTGTCATCACAACAAGGTTAGCTATTAGGCTGGCCATAGTGGGGGTAACATAAGTAGTAATGCACTTGGGACTCGCAAAGATGCTAATGTGGTAGGCAATTAAAGAAGAGAGAGATGGTTATAGTAACATAGGTAGATACCATAACATAATAAATGTGATGCTACTATGTGTCATGCATGGCAATAAATGAGACCACCTATGATACTAATCTATGATACTATGCACTATAGAGGTAGTAACATATGCATGTTACTAGTCTAAGTTACTCCCCACTATGACCAGCCTTAGAGTACCACTACCTCCCTTCTAGTTTAAAGGGCTTGATTCAAAAATTTCACCTACTCTTAGCAAGATAGTAGAGGCGGTGGAATAGTTTTTGAAGTCTGCAAAAGTACTCAACTAGTGCTGTCATTCTTCACAAAAAAATGTGTTTACCAATGCATGCATGGACACTAGTTACTCTAACCCCCCTCTCTTCTTTAATTCTTTGCCACATCAGCATGTTTGCTATTCCCGTGTGCATGATACCAGCTAAGATACCACCATTATGGCCAGCCTTAATCATCGCATGCAATAATTTAGTGCACCTTGAAATATGAACATGTGTGGGGCGTGTATGTTTTTAATGACTTGAGACTATACCTAGCCCGACATGCAAGATGACTTATTATACACCGTTCCCCATACCTACAGGAAGCCCGTTCTTCTCCAAATCTTTTCCTCTCCATGTGTGGAAACAATATGCCTGCCAAACTCTCCTTCTCCCTCCGGCGGTCCCACCACTCCACCCCATGTGAAAAAATCTGCATGCATGACTCTCCTCCCCCCAAGCTCGTCCAATTCGTTGTGACCAGCAATATTTCCACCCCTTCGCTCCCCCGTAATTTACTCCAACAAATATGCCCACGTAGCTGTTACTTAACTATGGGTGCATTGGGTCACTGACATATGGGCCCAACAGGGGTCTGGCCCACATGTCAGTGACGCAACTGGACCTGCAGTTAAGTCAGTGCAGCTCAGTCCATATCTTACGTAGGTGTGCCATTGCTCGCTATAAATATTGCGCCTCCCACGACATCGCTATCTCCTCCCCCTCACGTTCACATTCATCGCTATCTCCTCCCCCTCCCTCTCACGTCGACCACCATGGCATCGCCCCTCCCAAGCCCTAGGAGCCCCTCGCTGCATCGCGCGGACGGTCACGCGTCGCCGTTCCGTTCCTCGCCACCACTAGTCGATGAGGACGCATCGGTGTTCCGCTCCTCGCCTCTACGCGACGCGTCGCCATTCCGTTCCTCGCCGCCACTAGTCGAGGAGGACGCGTCGGTGTTCCGCTCCTCGCCGCGACGCGACGCGTCGTCGTTCCGTTCCTCGCTGCCATTAGTCGAGGAGGACGCGTCCGCATTCCGCTCCTTGCCGTGACGCGTCCAGGTGGACGCGTCGGCGTTCCCAATCTCGCCAGCACGCGCGCCGGAGGATGCATCGGCTCCGCGCTACGAGGAGAACACGGCGCCGGCCGCCGAGGCCCCCAGTCTTGAGGAGCTTTGGAAAGAAATGGATGCCGTCTTGTGGGAGGCTTTGCATCCAGCAGAGTGGGCCAAAATAGAGGTGGACAAGAAGGCCGAGGAAGAGAAGTGCAGCGCGGAACAAGCTGCCTGGGAGGCCTATGTCGCGTCCGAGAGAGTCAGGCAATTGGCTCTTTGGCAGAAGGCTCGTGCGAGGGCCGTGAGGGTGGCGGAGGACGCCCGTGCCGACGCCCTGAGTGCAGTCGGGCCCAAGCGCCTCATCTACGCTTGGCGGTACGTGGACCGGATGCACGCTTCCAGCGAGGAGGAGTACCTGTTGGCGCCGGATCACCACACCGGTGAGATCGCGCTCGCCCGCCGGCAAGCCGCCAATCAGCACCTCGCGAGTTGCGAGGCTGAGGAAGAGGCGTTGTGTCAGCGCGCTGGGAAACGGCCGTGCACCAGGGCACTCGTGGCACGCCGCTAGCACTCCTGCGAGCGTCGTGGCTTTTAGGAGGAGTATAATTTTTGTTTCGTAAGGCGATCTCATTAGTTTTGTGACGCAAATGATAAATCCCGAATGTTCAGGAATTTTTAGCGTCCTTAATTAAGTATGTAAAAGGGAAAGTTTGGAAACCTTGTGTATTCGTACGCATTTTGCAAGTACGTGCATGTAGCACAAACTTTACTATATACTATCGCACTACACGTATCTCTCGATATATGCTTGCAGACTGTGCTACTCCCTCCGTCCAGGTCAATAAGTCGTCTTTGGTTGTGCAACGTGACCAAGAAGGAGGGAAGACTTATACACCTAGACAGAGGGAGTACTACTATTACTTATGTACGTGCAAATGCACGTTTTAACATTACGATGCGGTTTTTGTAAAAGTAGAAAAACAACACTAGTCAAGCTTGAGAAACGATTCAATGCAAAACAAATGCAAAAATGCTCGTTTGATTGTTTACTTTTAGCTTCCTTCTCTGTGGTTATTTCTCTGTCGTACTTTGTACGGAGTATCTCACTAGTTGGAAAGGCATGCAAATTCCCAAACCGCTTCCTACACCCTGTATCGAATTTTTTGCCTAACAAGTTGTGCTGTGCAATTGGAATTCCAACTTGAGTACTACTACTAGTAGGAGTACCAGAGGCCAGTTCTTTTAGGCTTCTAGATTAGTAATCCCATAACTACTACCTCCGTCCTGGTTTATTGGTCCCCATTGTAATCTGTGTCAAATTTTGATAATAAATTTAACTAATGAAATGTTAGTGCATGTCTCATGCACTACTCCATCCGTCTAGGTGAGTAAGTCATCTTAGGCTGTGCACCGTGACCAAGGAGGAGGAGAAAACGAGAAACGTTAATGTTTATTTGCTAATTAATAGTATTGCATCTAACCACTGGATGTCGTGTTTGATATCTCAAGTCATTAAAAGCATGCACACTCTTTATCTCTTATTGGTTGATATGTCAAGAACCAAGAAACGAGGTAGAAGTTAATGCACCGCGCCTAAGTGTTTTGGGATTATTTGGTTTTCATAAGATGATTACACACCTAGACGGAGGGATTACAATGGTGAGGAATAAACGAGTTGAATCTTTGGTCAAAATTTAGCACAAATTACAATGGTGAGGAATAAACCAGGACGGAGTAGTAGTTTAGAAGCCCAAATAAATGAGTGAGGCGCCTTATTGTTACTCTCCACTGTGACTAGTCTTGTGGGAAAAGCTGGGGAAGCCGCCAAAAGAACTGGCCCTAGGAGTAGTAGCTAGGGATCGAGTGTGCGAGATGAACCGGAGAAAGTAAATGCAGAGAGATGAAATGCAAAAAAGACGGAGGGATGTGATGGTTGCTTGTCCGTTTATTTTACCAGGCCACTTATTACTGGGAATGGTTGGGTTTTGTGATATGACGGCTTTACTGCCGCGCCACGAGCGGGGTGAGAGGTGAGACTCCCGTGCAGCGCCGCCCTCTACACTTGTACTACATCGGTCGTGGTTTATTAGTCCCCCATTGAATTTGACTGAAGATTTAACTGACAAAATGTTAGTGCATGTCAACAAAAACTATATCGTTGGATTCGTATTTGAACATAGTTTTGAATGATATAATTTTAGGTGACATGCATCAGCATTTATCGTACTATATATAATGTTAGTTCAATTTTTGTTCATACTAATCTATAGTAGTAAGGTGCCCGTGCGTTGCACCGAAGAGTGAAATGCATTGATCGGGGAGTTGTTTATTTTGACAAAGGATGTGGGGGTCATCTCGTGTGTAACGGGTATCGATAGGTTTCTTCGTATATTATTTCATCTCTAGAGCTCACAAACATCCGGGTGAAATAGATAAAAGGTATATTTTGCAAACAAAAGCGTTCAACTGTTCAACCTGCATCCAAAACTTGTGAAGAAATAACACTTATTGTGCTTTGCAAGCAATAATCTTAAAGAATTAGTTTTTGAGTATCGATTGTTATACATGTTGGCTACAGATGACATGGCACTTTCTTATAGTCAACAGTTGGCTATACTATTAAGTAATATTAACCATGCCTTTATACACCTAGACGGAGGGATTAAATCAGGATGACTTGCAAGCGGGCAGAGGAGATGTAAGAAATGGTTCATCGTAAGTCTTTCACCAGTACTGTAGTAAAAATTCATACATGGAAGATTCTAGACTAAACCATAAACGGATACACTTTTATTCATGCGCGATACTCCAATAGAGCAAGATCCTCCATGGAAGTCTCCACATGCTTAGACAGAGGATTACATGGAGCGAAGACTAATGATCAACATTTAACTTGATAATGCGTATGTCCAGGTGAACCTCCTTGGAGTCCCCGTGCACCGCGTCAGCGGGTAAAGGATGCCATGGGTTTTCCAAGTCCACATTGGCGGGATAGTCCCAGCTCCCTAGAGTCCAAGTCCGTTCGATGAGGCCGGTGTCGCCGCCCACGCGACCCGGAGGGGTAGTAACACTGACCACGCACCCGTACATTGGCCTCGTGTCAGTGTCAGCGTGAGCGGCGTCGCCCCTGCTGTACATTACAGAGACGGGGCGGCGGCCTGCGCAGGCCTCGCCGGTGCCCACAATCAAGAGGAAAACGATGCCGTGCTCCTTCAAGACTAGCAGGAGGCGGTGATCCTCCAGCGACTCCGGCATGGTGAACGGGTAGCACGTCTCGTACTTGATGTTCTCGGCCAAGGGCCAGCAGTGACCGCTGCACGCATCCGTGAGGTAATGCACCATGTCCGCCGGCGAGCCACAAAACGGCATCGGGCACTCATAGTAGTGGACGAAGGGCTCCTTGGAGGCATCGACCAGGCCGTCCATGAAACGGGAGTGGCTGCAGGGGACGTTGCGCCAGTTGAATATATGAGCAAGTTACTACGAGTTTTAATCCGAATAAGCACAAAATAAATCATGACGTCTATAACAGAGATGAAACTAATCATGTGGACTAGCATAGTAGTAGGATACAGAGTAGAAACATGAATTCTACCACGATTTCTAACAGGAAGGACAGAAACACATACGGTGCAACGGGAGCAGCACCGTTGGCGTTGAGGTTGTCGCCCATGTCCAAACACCACGTAGACACGGTCTTTGAGCACGGTTCATAGTCGTTCCACGCTCGGGCATTGAAGTTTTTAACTATTTTAGATTTGAATATACTACTCCTCTGGTGCTAGTAGTAGAGCAGAGTCCTACTCTACTACTCTACTCAAGCAAGTTAGGGCATAGCACTGTAGGGAGTACCAGTACTATGATCACTCAAGCAAGTTGTCTCGCATCGACATGACCCTACACTGCTCGTATGTGTCTCGTAACTCAAGCGGCGTGCTGTAGTCATCATCACATGTCCACTTCCCGCAACACATATTCGCTTCTCCATCTTTGTTCGCACATAATCTCGTCCAATCTTCCATCCCCGCTAAGGCGCCTCCTCCCTCGTCCGAAACCCAAGCACTAACAATAGCAGAACCGAGCAGCGTCCGCCGAAAGAGTGGTTGGAATTCGCTCCCCACAGAGGTAATCAAGCTCATTGTTTCGCGTGTGGACAATCTCAGTACCATGCTGCTCGCCGCATGCTCGTTGGGGCTGTACCGTTTACTCAAAGCCCTCAGGCTGGAGCTTTTTAAGCCAGCTCCTTGCTTGTTGATGCCGCCTGATCTTCAGAAATGGCGTGTCACGCAGCATAACGATCGTAGGGTGGCGAGCATCAATCCCCTTGACTGCGATCCGATCCCCGTCAGCCTCAACTACATTAACGGTATGTACTGGGTCGGCATGAACACGTCTTGGATGGTGCTCGTCGACGGTCGCGGCAGCTGGATGCTCGTGGAGGTCTACACCCGGTGATTGATCCCCCTTCCTTCGATTAACACTGCACTGCTTTGGCACCGCGGCCCAGAATACTCGGAATCTTATAGTAGCAGACATGATACCAAGTTTGATTTGCTCAAGATTCTAATCTGCCAAGTGCCCACAAGATCTGCGAATTATAAAGACTTCAGGCTAATTGCGCTCTTCAACCGCGGTCTCGCCTATCTGACAGGTCACTGCGGTAAGTGGATAAATCTGCATGTCCATCGCAGGATCATACATCCTACATGGTTCTCTGATGCCATTGAACACAAGGGCTTCGTTTACGCTGTCGACTCCTTCTATGGCTGGACGTATTGCTGGCCTACTCCAGTCATTGCTACAAACGGCTGTTACAGCACTATGTTACTTTCCTATGATATCATTATGGCTTGCTTATATTACTGTCAACATTTGCTAAAAAAATATTCATGCTCATAACATGCTGTTCTTAAGATTGACTAAATCAAGAGCCCTTTTTTATTTGACTCCAACTTGATATGATGTTGTAGGCCGCCTGGTGTCCCTACCCTTCCTAATCCGAGAACCTTTCAAAGAAAAGCGGCATGGCAGTTGCAGGTGGTTCCTGGCTCGATCAGACGACGACGAAAGATTGATGATCGTTTGCACGTACCGGATGTGTTGTTTCTGGGAATACAATCACAGTCACTGCAAGGTCTTTGAGCAGGATCCCAGCTTCTCTGGGCCTTCAGGAATTTTTGACTGGAGGCTGGTAAGTAGCCTTGGTACACGCTCTCTGTTTGTCGGACTGAATTATCCGATTAACCAGGAGATAACCGACGGCAATGATCATGATGGCAGCGCGGTTTCGTTCATCAGGCAAAACTGTGTGTACACAGCGTACCATGCGTCTCTGCATGCACCATACCCTGATATGTGCCGCCACGCTCTGCAGCCCAAAGTAGGAGAGAGGGTCGCAAGTATCAGACTTCGACCTGCTGGCTGGAGTTTCCCCCGTCAGGCACCCATCTGGTTCAAGCCGTCAGCCAATCTCCACAACTTAATAAATAGTAACGTCCAACTGAGCCAGTTAGTTAGATGCGTACACTTGGTGTAGTAGGATCTTTATTTAGTTTGATGCATACACTTGTTCTTTTTTGGTAGCCCTTTTGTAATGATGGCTGATGTTTGGTTTGGAAGAGAGAGCTGCGTCTTCACTCTTCTGGCCTGCTTACTGCTTTTGTTGCACCCCCAGCCCTGGTTGCTGCTGCTGCTGTTTTCAATGTACAATCAGTAGTATATTTTGTCTACTGGTTGAATAAATGTGTTTTTAGAACGACAAACACAATGTTTTGGAAGTCGTTGCACGGTTCGATCCTTTAGTGCCCCGTACTGTAAGTAGTGCATACTATTTTTCGTACGGAACACATTTTCCACTTGTTGATAACATGCAGCCCACTGATGAAGGCCCAATAGAGAAGCCCATAATTAACTGGAAGGGAGGCTCTCACATGAATCCGGCCCAGGTACATGCTCATGGTCCCCTAAACATAAATAAGTAAGTAAATAAATAAATAACGCTAAATGCTCATGCACCAGTTCTTTAGGAAAATAGGTAGCCCAGTATTTCTTTTTGAAGAATACCCAAGCTAGGCCTATTTGTTTTCTCCGAATTACAGGGCTGCAAATCTTTCAAGAGGAGGAGGGATGCATTCCGGCCTGGCTTAAGAGTATGGTTAATGTCGGTTAAAAGTAATATCAAAAGGGGTTGAAAATTCCAAAAAATTTATAGCAAATGGGATATAAGTTTCTTTTTTTGTTTTTGTTCTTCACTGATATCTTATACATATTTCATTGGATTTAACATGACATAGTACTAATTTATTTTTAAATTTGTTTTAGTATGGCTATTAATTTTTGGATTAAGAATATTTCGTTCCCCAGCAAAAAATTGCGAATTTTCAAAATTTCCCACATATTTAGTTAATTTTTTGACCCTGGTACTGACCAGAAAATGGCCAGCAATTCTAAAAATGGAAAACGGGCTGCAATAAATTCCATATGAATTAGAAAATGAGTAAAAATTATAAAAATAATAGCAAATGGGCTGTACACGCCACAGATTTCGAGGCTGACTTGTTTACGCAAGGCTTTGTCAGTGAACACACGATTCTAGCAGCAGTGACTGTTGGATGTCCATCCAACGGCCGACGTGCTTCTTCAATCTCTGATCTTCCTGCTCCAGCCGCCTAAACTAGCGCCGGCGGGACTGCCTGCTCCCTCCTCTTGTGGCCCGCTGTGATGCTGTGCAGGCTTCCCCGGCCCACCCTACTCCCTCCGCTGGCCTAGCCGCACGCAATCAGCTGCCTCCTTATTACGCGAAAAAATGATTCCTCCCACTGACATCTGGGGCGCACCGGTTGGGAGGCTGACCTGTGGGCTTACTAAGTTGACGCGTACGCAGGGCTTGTCAACTTAGTCAACAAACGATTCTAGCAGCAGTAACCGTTGGATTTGAATCGAACGGTCCTGCTGCTTCTTCAATCGCTGCTCTTCTTGCACCAGCCGCCCAAACCAGCGCCGGGGAGACCGCCTGCTCCTGCCTCCAGTGGCCGGCTGTGCTGCCGTTGAGGCCTCATCGCCCCTACTACTCCCACCGCTAGCCAGGCCCTGCGGCGAAGGCAGCCTCACACCGCAGCCGAACCAGTGAACCCTCGTACTCCTCTCCGCGTGGGCATCCACTGCCGCCTCTTCCCCGGCTCCGCGTCGTCCCCTTCCTAGGCCTCACCGTCGTCCACCGCCTTGATGCTCTCAGCGCGGCGTGGTCAACGTGGTCAACGACATTCCATCGGAAGAGTACTGTACGTGGAGAGGCAGACAGCTGGGTCCACGGCCACAGCCCAGTTTTTTTGTGATTTGCCAAGTAAATCGCTTTGTCAGGCCTGTTGGGCTGCAAATCTTTCAAGACGAGGAGAGCTTTCATTCGGCTGGCCGAGAAAATGGCCCATCAGTAATGAGAAATGGGTTGTACATTTTTAAAACACACAAACCGGCAATTAGTTTCAAATATCTTTTTTTTCATTTCAAGATTTTAAATTACATTAATTTTTATGCATGCAGAATTTGTTGGATTTTATATTGATATACATTTATTTTTAAAATCAGTTTGAATGTGAGTCGAAATTTTGGGATTAAAACAGTTCGAACCGCACCGAAATATGCAAAATTTCATATAATTGTTTAACCGTGGCCACAATATGGGCTGTAATGCTAACAAAAAGAATATGGGCTCCAAAAAAAACCTTAATAATTAGCAAATGGGCTGTAAATTATTAGAAATAATGGCAGATGGGCTGTATGCTGTTTTCCACAGATTTGAGGCTTTCCTAAAAAAAAGGTTGACGCACAAGCAGTGACTTTTGGATGGCCATCCAACGGCCGTCGTGCTTCTTCAATCTCTGCTCTTCCTGCTCCAGCCGCTCAAACAAGCGCCGGCGGGACTGCCTGCTCCCTCCTCCCCGCGGCCGGCTCTGCTGCCGCGCAGGCCTCACCGCCCCACCGTACTCCCATCGCTGGCCTAGCCATCCCTCTACTCACCCACACCTGCTGTTATTCTCCGGCGACGGCAGACGAACCAGTAAACCCTCGTACAGTCATACTCCCCTCCACGTGGGAAACAACTGCCGAGTCTTCCCTGCCTCCGTGTCGTTCCCTTCCTAGGCCTCCCCGTCGTCCACCGCCCTGGTGCTCTTGGCGCGGCCTGGTCAACGACCGACATGCATCTGAAGTGGACTGTACGTGGAGAGGCCGACAGCTGGGTCCACGGCCGCATGCAAGGAAATGCCTCCTTATTACGCGCAAAATAATGATTCCTCCTCCTGACATCAGGGACCCACCGAAAGTGCCTCTGTATTTCACAAAAAAAACGTTACCGCCGCTGACAGCTCGGACCCACCAGCTATATCTTCGCACGCAAGGAAGTGCCTCCTTATTACGTACAAAAAAATGAATACTCCCCCTGTTAGCTGGGACCCAGTATAGTGGCAGGCTAACTTGTGGGCCTACTAAGTTAACGGGGACGGAGGGCTTTGTCAACTTAGTCAATATGCACGATTCTAGCTCGAGTGACCGTACAATGTCCATTCAACGGCTGTAGTGCTTCTTCAACCTCTGGTCTTCTTGCTCCAGCCGCCCAAACCAGCGCCGGTCGTGCCTCATGCTCCCGCCTCCCGTGGCCGGCTGCGATGCGGCGGAGGCCTCACCGCCCCCTGCGACTCCCACCGCTGGCCAGGCCATCCCTCTACTCACCCACACCCCCTATTATTCTGCGGCGACGGCAGCCTCACACTGAAGCGAACCAGTGAACCCTCATACTCCTCTACGCGTGGGCATCCACTGCCGCGTCTTCCCCGGCTCCGCGTCGTCCCCTTCCTAGGCCTCGCCGTCGTCCACCGCCCTGGTGCTCTCGGTGCGGCGTGGTCAACGTGGTCAAGGAACGGCTTCCATCGGACGTGGACTGTACGTGGAGAGGCTAACAGCTGGGTCCACGGCCACAGCAAGGAAGTGCCTCCTTATTACGTGCAAAATAATTATTCCTCCACCTAACAGCGGGGACCCACCGGACGGGCCACCGTATTTCGCGAAAAAACGTTTCCCCCCTGACTGCTGGGACCCACCAGCTACATCTTCGCACACAAGGAAGTGCTTGACAGTCGGGACCCACCTGGTCGAAGCGTACGTAGCGTTGTCATTCTGGTCGCGAACGTGTACGTACATATATACTAGTGGATGTAGAGGCGCACACGTGTCGTAGTAGAGGCGCGCACGTAGCATGTACACGTACGTACAGCGGCCAGGGTGCAAGAAAGAAAATACGGCCACGCATGTGTACATACGGGCGGGGTCTCGAACGCCTACTCGCGCATACGTATGGCCAGGGCTCGTGTACATGGCTGGGTCAGAACGGAGAAACAGCGTCGTCGTCGTGTTCATGGGGAGGCAACGGAATGCATCGTGTTCATGGGGAGGCAACGAAATGCGTCGTGTTCATCGGGAGGCAACGGAACGCATGGGAGCCAACCGCTTGGTCGGAACGGAATGCGTGGTCGTGTTCATCGGGAGGGCTTGGACGGAACAGGCGATGGAAACGAGGCCTGGCGTACCGCACAACGGAGGAAACGGATCTCCTACGTTTGGAACGGGGTCCTGTTGATCGGGAGGGGTCTGGCGTACCACAAAACGGAGGAAACGAACCTCCTACGGGCGAAACAGGGGTCCTGTTCATCAGGAGGGGTGTGGCGTACCGCAAAACGGATGAAACGGACCTCCTACGGTCGAAACGGGGGTCCTGTTGATCGGGAGGGGTGTGGCGTACCGCAAAACGGACGAAACGGACCTCCTACGGTCGAAACAGGGGTCCTGTTCATCGGGAGGGGTGTGGCGTACCGCAAAACGGGACTCCACGGGATGCTGTTCATCTCCACCGTCGACCTCCTCCAGCCTCCATGGGCTACCATCGACCTCCTCCAACCTCCACGGGCTCCTGTTCATCCAGCCTCCACCGCGCGCTACTCCACCGGCTTGTAACGCCCACGATGCGGCTATATCTCCCACGTGTCGAGGCACGACTTAGAGGCATAACCGCATTGTGGTATTGTCGCAAGAAGGGTTATCTTCACACAATCCCATGTAATGAACAAGAAAGGGATAACGAGAGTTGGCTTACAATCGCCACTTCACACAATACATAAATAATTCATACATCATCCAAAAATCCACACATAGACCGACTACGGTCAAAATCCAAATGAAAATAAGATAACCCCAAATGCTAGATCCCTGATCATCCCAACTGGGCTCCACTACTGATCATCAGGAAAAGAAACATAATAACGACCACGTTCTTCGTCGAACTCCCACTTAAGCTCGGTTGCGTCATCTTCACTGGCATCGTCGGCACCTGCACCTGTTTTGGTAGAATCTGTGACTCACAAGGACTCAGCAATCTCACACCCGCGAGATAAAGACTATTTAAGATTATAGGAAAGGATGGTGTAATGAGGTGGAGCTGCAGCAGGCACTAAGCATATATGGTGGCTAACATACGCAAATGAGAGCGAGACGAGAAGCAACGCAACGGTCGCGAAGCTAGAAATGATCAAGAAGTGATCCTGAAAGTACTTACGTTCATGCATAACTCAAACCGCGTTCACTTCCCAGACTCCGCCGAGAAGAGACCATCACGGCTACACACACGGTTGATGTATTTTTATTAAGTCAAGTGACAAGTTCTCTACAACCGGACATTAACAAATTCCCATCTGCCTCATAACCGCGGGCACGGCTTTCGAAAGATAATACCCTGCAGGGGTGTCCCAACTTAGCCCATTATAAGCTCTCACAGTCAATGAAGGATAAACCTTCTCCCGGGAAGACCCGATCAGTCTCGGAATCCCGGTTTACAAGACATTTCGACAATGGTAAAACAAGACTAGCAAAGCCGCCCGAATGTGCCGACAAATCCCAATAGGAGCTGCACATATCTCGTTCTCAGGGGACACCGGATTGTCCAAGCTTCCGATAGGCGATCCCAGAGTTGCCCCTGGTGGCCACCGGCGACTGACAGGTTGGACCAATACTCAGAGGAGCACTGGCCCGGGGGTTTAAATAAAGATGACCCTCGGGCTCACGAAAACCCAAGGGAAAAAGGCTTAGGTGGCAAATGGTAAAACCAAAGTTGGGCCTTGCTGGAGGAGTTTTATTCAAGGCGAACTGTCAAGGGGGTCCCATAAATCACCCAACCGCGTAAGGAACGCAAACTCAAGGAACATAATACCGGTATGACGGAAACTAGGGCGGCAAGAGTGGAAAAAAACACCAGGCATAAGGCCGAGCCTTCCACCCTTTACCAAATATATAGATGCATTAATTAAATAAGAGATACTGTGATATTCTAAAATATCCATGTTCCAACATGGAACCAACTTCAACTTCACCTGCACTTACCAATGCTATAAGAAGGGCTGAGCAAAAACAGTAACTTAGCCAAACAACGGTTTGCTAGGAAAGGATGGTTAGAGGCTTGGCATGGAAATATGGGAGGCATGATATAGCAAGTGGTAGGTAGCGCAGCATAGCAATAGAACGAACAACTAGCAAAGCAAAGATAGAAGTGATTTCGAGGGTATGGTCATCTTGCCTGCAAGGTTCTCAGAGTTGTCGAAAGCTTGATCCTTGTAAGCATACTCAACAGGTTCCTCGTTCACGAACTCGTCTCCCGGCTCTACCCACAGCAAGAACACAAGCAATGGAAACACAATCGATCACGGGAAATGCACAAGCAACATGATGCAAAACATGCATGAGATGCGGGATATGATATGCGATGCATATGCGTGCTCTGGAAGAAAAAGGAAGAACAAGGTAGTAACTTGGCAAACCAAGTATTCCACTGGAAAGATGAGATGATTTCGGTCGAAATCAATATAAAGATCACCGGAAACGGATGCACGGTTTGCAAATGGCAAGCAAAACAAGAATGACACGATTCTGCGATTAACAGCATGATAGCATTTAGAATACATCAAGTAACTATGCTACAACACTCCAACATAGCAACAAAGCATATGGCAGAAATATAAAGGAGATGCTTCACAAAATATGAACACTGAGCTACGGCTAGATCACAACATAACAGGTCCAAACAAGCATGGCAAAAGTGCAAAAGATATCAGGTTCACAGACTCGGTGAAATTACTGGACATGGCATAACAGCATCAGCTAGCAATGTTCAGAGCAAGCAATCAACATGCTACAGGAACTTGACATAGCAAAACAAGGCATGGCATGAATCTACTAAATGTATATGACAAGGGTCCCTTACTGACCATAAGCCAAAAAGGATCAGAAGATATGATGGCACCCATGTAAACATAGCAAGTTTCGTTAACAGGTTTCAGACTTGGCAGAAAACAGAGCATGGCGGTAAACAGAATTATGAAGGCATCTTGGTGAGCTTGATTCACTCATCACAAAGCAATGCATGACAAGACAAGCATACATACAGCAAGATGGCATGTTTATGAAGCTAACCATGGCAAGAGCAAGTTCATAGCATGTATGGATCAACTACAACAACCTTGGCAAAATTGAATATCAAATTGACATTCTGCCAAAAATATTTTATAGCAAAAGTAGAGCAAGATTGAGACATGATATGACACTCCATAATTTCAAACAGGGGTATGGCCGGATAGAGCACAACTATATCTACAAAACATCCTTACTGAACATGCCCAAAAGAAGCATGGAGCTCTCTGTAGACACATGGATACATGGCAACAAAATAACAGCAGTAACAGACAGCAAAAATCCTAAGTCCCTGAAAACAGAAATATCACGAAGCCTAGTCACCACATAGATCACCAAAATACATGGCATACACCTCTGTAAAGATGGCATGGCATAGATCAAAACACCTATAGAGCTCATGCCCAAAAGATGCACACATCAATTGCAACAAAAATAACAAATCGCCAAGTTCTGATAAGTAACAGCAGTAAACATCATATAGCACTCTTGAACCAGAGATTTGGGCATCAAGATGGACTCAAACGAGCATGGCACAATGGAACATAATGAAGAGCATCTTGAGACGAACATTCCGATATATTACTCGCACGAAACGAAGCTACGGTCACGGAGTTATGATGCGTCAAAGTATGCAACAGAATGCAATATTTCCAGCACTTAGAGAATTTCGGGAGGGGAAAAGTCAACCTTTGCGGATCCAGATCTCGATCTAGGGTTCTGGAGCGGCTCGCCGGAGATGGAGCTGCTCGCCGGAGAATAGAGGGAGATGGCGGAGAGCTCGGTGTGGTCGGGGCCGGCCGGAGTCGCGGGCTCCCTCGGGAGGCGGCGGGCGGCGACGGTGAGCACGGGCGACGGTGGCCGTGCGCGCGAGGCGAGGAGCTCGGTGGTGCGGTGGCACGGCGACGGCCGGCGCCGGCGAAGGGCGGCGGGGCGCGCCGGGCGGAGGAGACGAGGCGGCAGGGATGGGTGAAGGGCGCAGGCGACGGGTGCTGGAGGAGGAAGACGGAGCGGCGGGCGTCGGGCGCTGGCCGGGCTCGGGGCGGGGGGGGGGGGCGTGCGCGGGCCGGCGGTGCGCCACGTGGTGCCTTGCCACTGGCTTGGGGCGGCGGCGCGTTTCGTCCGGCGCCGGGCGGACGTGTCCGGCGCGCGGAGGGAGCGATAGCTAGGGTTTGGACCCGGAATTTGGACGGGGAGGGTGTTTTTATAGGTAGAGGGAGCTAGGAGACTCCAAATGGAGTGCGGTTTTTGAAGGAAATATGCCCTAGAGGCAATAATAAAGTATTATTTATTTCCTTATATCATGATAAATGTTTATTATTCATGCTAGAATTGTATTAACCGGAAACATAATACATGTGTGAATACATAAACAAACAGAGTGTCACTAGTATGCCTCTAATTGACTAGCTCGTTAATCAAAGATGGTTATGTTTCCTAGCCATAGACATGAGTTGTCATTTGATTAACGGGATCACCTCATTAGGAGAATGACGTGATTGACTTGACCCATTCCGTTAGCTTAGCACTCGATCGTTTAGTATGTTTCTATTGCTTTCTTCATGACTTATACATGTTCCTATGACTATGAGATTATGCAACTCCCGTTTACCGGAGGAACACTTTGTGTGCTACCAAACATCACAACGTAACTGGGTGATTATAAAGGTGCTCTACAGGTGTCTCCGAAGGTACTTGTTGGGTTGGCGTATTTCGAGATTAGGATTTGTCACTCCGATTGTCGGAGAGGTATCTCTGGGTCCACTTGGTAGTGCACATCACTATAAGCTTTGCAAGCATTGTAACTAATGAGTTAGTTGCGGGATGATGTATTACGGAACGAGTAAAGAGACTTGCCAGTAACGAGATTGAACTAGGTATCGAGATACCGACGGTCGAATCTCGGGCAAGTAACATACTGATGACAACGGGAACAACGTATGTTGTTATGCGGTCTGACCGATAAAGATCTTCGTAGAATATGTGGGAACCAATATGAGCATCCAGGTTCCGCTATTGGTTATTGACCGGAGAGGTGTCTCGGTCATGTCTACATAGTTCTCGAACCCGTAGGGTCCGCACGCTTAAAGTTACAATGACAGTTATATTATGAGTTTATATGTTTTGATGTACCGAAGGTTTTTCGGAGTCCCGGATGTGATCACGGACATGACGAGGAGTCTCGAAATGGTCGAGACATAAAGATTGATATATTGGAAGCCTATGTTTGGACATCGGAAGTGTTCCGGGTGAAATCGGGATTTTTCCAGAGTACCGGGAGGTTACCGGAACCCCCCGGTAACTTAATGGGCCTTAGTGGGCCTAGGTGGAAGAGAGGAGAGGAGGCTAGGGCAGGGCCGCGCCCCCCTTCCCCCCCAGTCCGAATAGGACAAGGAGAGGGGGGCGGCGCCCCCCCCTTCCTTCCTCCCCTCCACCTCTTCCCCCTTCCACTCCTAGTCCAACTTGAAAGGGGGGAGTCCTACTCCCGGTAGGAGTAGGACTCCTCCTGGCGCGCCTCTACCTCCTAGGCCGGTGGCCTCCCCCTTGCACCTTTATATACGGGGGCAGGGGGCACCTCTAGACACACAATTGATCAACGATCTTTTAGCCGTGTGCGGTGCCCGCCTCCACCATATTACACCTCGATAATATCGTAGCGGAGCTTAGGCGAAGCCCTGCGTCAGTAGAACATCATCATCGTCACCACGCGGTCGTGCTGACAAAACTCTCACTCAACACTCGGCTGGATCGGAGTTCGAGGGACGTCATCGAGCTGAACGTGTGCTGAACTCGGAGGTGCCGTGCGTTCGGTACTTGATCGGTCGGATCGTGAAGACGTACGACTACATCAACTGCGTTGTGTTAACGCTTCCACTTTCGGTCTATGAGGGTACGTGGACAACACTCTCCCCTCTCGTTGCTATGCATCACCATGATCTTGTGTGTGCGTAGAATTTTTTTGAAATTACTACGTTCCCCAACAGTGTAATCCGAGCCTGGTTTTATGCGTTGATGCTATGCACGAGTAGAACACAAGTGAGTTGTGGGTGATATAAGTCATACTGCTTACCAGCATGTCATACTTTGGTTCGGCGGTATTGTGAGATGAAGCGACCCGGACCGACATTACGCGTACGCTTACGCGAGACTGGTTTCACCGTTGCGAGCACTTGTTGCTTAAAGGTGACTGGCGGGTGTCTGTCTCTCTCACATTAGTTGAACCGAGTGTGGCTACGCCCGGTCCTTGCGAAGGTTAAAACAGCACCAACTTGACAAACTATCGTTGTGGTTTTGATGCGTAGGTAAGAACGGTTGTTGCTAAGCCCGTAGCAGCCACGTAAAACTTGCAACAACAAAGTAGAGGACGTCTAACTTGTTTTTGCAGGGCATGTTGTGATGTGATATGGTCAAGACATGATGCTATATTTTATTGTATGAGATGATCATGTTTTGTAACCGAGTTATCGGCAACTGGCAGGAGCCATATGGTTGTCGCTTTATTGTATGCAATGCAATCGCCATGTAATTGTTTTACTTTATCACTAAGCGGTAGCGATAGTCGTAAAAGCAATAAGTTGGCGAGACGACAACGATACTACGATGGAGATCAAGGTGTCGCGCCGGTGACGATGGTGATCATGACGGTGCTTCGGAGATAGAGATCACAAGCACAAGATGATGATGGCCATATCATATCACTTATATTGATTGCATGTGATGTTAATCTTTTATGCATCTTATCTTGCTTTGATTGACGGTAGCATTATAAGATGATCTCTCACTAAAATTTCAAGATAAAAGTGTTCTCCCTGAGTATGCACCGTTGCGAAAGTTCTTCATGCTGAGACACCACGTGATGATCGGGTGTGATAGGCTCTACGTTCAAATACAACGGGTGCAAAACAGTTGCACACGCGGAATACTCAGGTTAAACTTGACGAGCCTAGCATCTGCAGATATGGCCTCGGAACACGGAGACCGAAAGGTCGAGCGTGAATCATATAGTAGATATGATCAACATAGTGATGTTCACCATTGAAACTACTCCATCTCACGTGATGATCGGACATGGTTTAGTTGATTTGGATCACGCAATCACTTAGATGATTAGAGGGATGTCTATCTAAGTGGGAGTTCTTAAGTAATATGATTAATTGATCTTGAATTTATCATGAACTTAGTACCTGATAGTATCTTGCTTGTCTATGTTAATTGTAGATAAATGGCCCGTGCTGTTGTTCCATTGAATTTTAATGCGTTCCTTGAGAAAGCAACGTTGAAACATGATGGTAGCAATTACACGGACTGGGTCCGTAACTTGAGGATTATCCTCATTGCTGCACAGAAGAATTACATCCTGGAAGCACCGCTAGGTGCCTGGCCTCCTGCAAGAGCAACACCAGAAGTTATGAACGTCTGGCAGAGCAAAGCTGATGAATACTCGATAGTTCAGTGTGCCATGCTTTACGGCTTAGAACCGGGTCTTCAACGACGTTTTGAACGTCATGGAGCATATGAGATGTTCCAGGAGTTGAAGTTAATATTTCAAGCAAATGCCCGGATTGAGAGATATGAAGTCTCCAATAAGTTCTACAGCTGCAAGATGGATGAGAATAGTTCTGTCAGTGAGCATATACTCAAAATGTCTGGGTATACTAATCACTTGATTCAACTGGGAGTTAATCTTCCGGATGATAGCGTCATTGACAGAATTCTTCAATCACTGCCACCAAGCTACAAGAGCTTCGTGATGAACTATAACATGCAAGGGATGAATAAGACAATCCCCGAGCTCTTCGCAATGCTAAAGGCAGCGGAGGTAGAAATCAAAAAGGAGCATCAAGTGTTGATGGTCAGTAAAACCACTAGTTTCAAGAAAAAGGGCAAAGGGAAGAAGAAGGGGAACTTCAAGAAGAACAGCAAGCAAGTTACTGTTCAGTAGAAGAAACCCAAGTCTGGACCTAAGCCTGAAACTGAGTGCTTCTACTGCAAGCAGACTGGTCACTGGAAGCGGAACTGCCCCAAGTATTTGGCGGATAAGAAGGATGGCAAGGTTAACAAAGGTATATGTGATATACATGTTATTGATGTGTACCTTAGTAATGCTCGCAGTAGCACCTGGGTATTTGATACTGGTTCTGTTGCTAATATTTGCAACTCGAAACAGGGGCTACGGATTAAGCGAAGATTGGCTAAGGACGAGGTGACGATGCGCGTGGGAAATGGTTCCAAAGTCGATGTGATCACGGTCGGCACGCTACCTCTACATCTACCTTCGGGATTAGTATTAGACCTAAATAATTGTTATTTGGTGCCAGCGTTGAGCATGAACATTATATCTGGATCTTGTTTGATGCGAGACGGTTATTCATTTAAATCAGAGAATAATGGTTGTTCTATTTATATGAGTAATATCTTTTATGGTCATGCACCCTTGAAGAGTGCTCTATTCTTAATGAATCTCGATAGTAGTGACACACATATTCATAATGTCGAATCCAAAAGATGCAGAGTTGATAATGATAGTGCAACTTATTTGTGGCACTGCCGTTTAGGTCATATTGGTGTAAAGCGCATGAAGAAACTCCGTACTGATGGACTTTTGGAATCACTTGCGAACTGTGCCTCATGGGCAAGATGACTAAAACACCATTCTCCGGAACTATGGAGAGATCAACAGATTTATTGGAAATCATACATACAGATGTATGTGGTCCGATGAATATTGAGGCTCGTGGCGGATATCGTTATTTTTTCACCTTCACAGATGATTTGAGCAGATATGGGTATATCTACTTAATGAAACATAAGTCTGAAACATTTGAAAAGTTCAAAGAATTTTAGAGTGAAGTTGAAAATCATCGTAACAAGAAAATAAAATTTCTACGATCTGATTGTGGAGGAGAATATTTGAGTTATGAGTTTTTCTTCATTTGAAACAATGCGGAATAGTTTCGCAACTCACGCCACCCGGAACACCACAGCGTAATGGTGTGTCTGAATGTCGTAATCGTACTTTACTAGATATGGTGCGATCTATGATGTCTCTTACTGATTTACCGCTATCGTTTTGGGGTTATGCTTTAGAGACGGCTGCATTCACTCTAAATAGGGCACCATCAAAATCCGTTGAAACGACACCTTATGAACTATGGTTTGGCAAGAAACCAAAGTTGTCGTATCTTAAAGTTTGGGTTGCGATGCTTATGTGAAGAAACTTCAACCTAATAAGCTCGAACCTAAGTCGGAGAAATGTGTCTTCATAGGATACCCAAAGGAGACTGTTGGGTACACTTTCTATCACAGATCCGAAGGCAAGACATTCGTTGCTAAGAATGGATCCTTTCTAGAGAACGAGTTTCTCTCGAAAGAAGTGAGTGGAAGGAAAGTAGAACTTGATGAGGTAACTGTACCTGCTCCCTTATTGGAAAGTAGATCATCAAAGAAACCAGTTTCTGCGACACCTACACCAATTAGTGGGGAAGTTAATGATAATGATCATGAAACTTCAGATCAAGTTATTACTGAACCTCGTAGGTCAACCAGATTAAGATCCGGACCAGAGTGGTACGGTAATCCTGTTCTGGAGGTTATGTTACTAGACCATGACGAACCTATGAACTATGAAGAAGCGATGGTGAGCCCAGATTCTGCAAAATGGCTTGAGGCCATGAAATCCGAGATGGGATCCATGTATGAGAACAAAGTATGGAGTTTGGTTGACTTGCCCGATGATCGGCAATCCATTGAAAATAAATGGATCTTTAAGAAGAAGACTGACGCTGACGGTAATGTTACTGTCTATAAAGCTCGACTTGTTGCGAAAGGTTTTCGACAAGTTCAAGGGATTGACTACGATGAGACCTTCTCACCCGTAGAGATGCTTAAGTCTGTCCGAATCATGTTAGCAATTGCCGCATTTTATGATTATGAAATTTGGCAAATGGATGTAAAAACTGCATTCCTGAATGGGTTTCTAGAAGAAGAGTTGTATATGATGCAACTGGAAGGTTTTGTCGATCCAAAGGGAGCTAACAAAGTGTGCAAGCTCCAGCGATCCATTTATGGACTGGTGCAAGCCTCTCGGAGTTGGAATAAACGCTTTGATAGTGTGATCAAAGCATTTGGTTTTATACAGACTTTTGGAGAAGCCTGTATTTACAAGAAAGTGAGTGGGAGCTCAGTAGCATTTCTGATATTATATGTGGATGACATATTGCTGATTTGAAATGATATAGAATTTCTGGATAGCATAAAGGGATACTTGAATAAGAGTTTTTCAATGAAAGACCTCGGTGAAGCTGCATATATATTAGGCATTAAGATCTATAGAGATAGATCAAGACGCTTAATTGGACTTTCACAAAGCACATACCTTGACAAAGTTTTGAGGAAGTTCAAAATGGATCAAGCAAAGAAAGGGTTCTTGCCTGTACTACAAGGTGTGAGATTGAGTAAGACTCAATGCCCGACCACTGTAGAAGATAGAGAGAAGATGAAAGATGTACCCTATGCTTCAGCCATAGGCTCTATCATGTATGCAATGTTGTGTACCAGACCTGATGTGTGCCTTGCTATAAGTTTAGCAGGGAGGTACCAAAGTAATCCAGGAGTGGATCACTGGACAGCGGTCAAGAACATCCTGAAATACCTGACAAGGACTAAGGATATGTTTCTCGTTTATGGAGGTGACAAAGAGCTCATCGTAAATGGTAACGTTGATGCAAGCTTTGACACTGATCCGGACGATTCTAAATCGCAAACCGGATACGTATGTACATTGAACGGTGGAGCTGTCAGTTGGTGAAGTTCTAAGCAAAGTGTCATGGCGGGATCTACGTGTGAAGCGGAGTACATAGCTGCTTCGGAAGCAGCAAATGAAGGAGTCTGGATGAAGGAGTTCATATCCGATCTAGGTGTCATACCTAGTGCATCGGGACCAATGAAAATCTTTTGTGACAATACTGGTGCAATTGCCTTAGCAAAGGAATCCAGATTTCACAAGAGAACCAAGCACATCAAAAGATGCTTCAATTCCATCCGTGATTTAGTCCAGGTGGGAGACATAGAAATTTCCAAGATACATACGGATCTGAATGTTGCAGATCCGTTGACTAAGCCTCTTCCACGAGCAAAACATGATCAACACCAAGACTCCATGGGTGTAAGAATCATTACTGTGTAATCTAGATTATTGACTCTAGTGCAAGTGGGAGACTGAAGGAAATATGCCCTAGAGGCAATAATAAAGTATTATTTATTTCCTTATATCATGATAAATGTTTATTATTCATGCTAGAATTGTAATAACCGGAAACATAATACATGTGTGAATACATAAACAAACAGAGTGTCACTAGTATGCCTCTACTTGACTAGCTCGTTAATCAAAGATGGTTATGTTTCCTAGCCATAGACATGAGTTGTCATTTGATTAACGGGATCACCTCATTAGGAGAATGACGTGATTGACTTGACCCATTCCGTTAGCCTAGCACTCGATCGTTTAGTATGTTGCTATTGCTTTCTTCATGACTTATACATGTTCCTATGACTATGAGATTATGCAACTCCCGTTTACCGGAGGAACACTTTGTGTGCTACCAAACGTCACAACGTAACTGGGTGATTATAAAGGTGCTCTACAGGTGTCTCCGAAGGTACTTGTTGGGTTGGCGTATTTCGAGATTAGGATTTGTCACTCCGATTGTCGAAGAGGTATCTCTGGGCCCACTTGGTAATGCACATCACTATAAGCCTTGCAAGCATTGTAACTAATGAGTTAGTTGTGGGATGATGTATTACGGAACGAGTAAAGAGACTTGCCGGTAATGAGATTGAACTAGGTATCGAGATACCGACGATCGAATCTCGGGCAAGTAACATACCGATGACAAAGGGAACAACGTATGTTGTTATGCGGTCTGACCGATAAAGATCTTCGTAGAATATGTGGGAACCAATATGAGCATCCAGGTTACGCTATTGGTTATTGACCGGAGAGGTGTCTCGGTCATGTCTACATAGTTCTCAAACCTGTAGGGTCCACACGCTTAAAGTTACGATGACAGTTATATTATGAGTTTATATGTTTTGATGTACTGAAGGTTCTTCGGAGTACTGGATGTGATCACGGACATGACGAGGAGTCTCGAAATGGTCGAGACATAAAGATTGATATATTGGAAGCCTATGTTTGGACATCGGAAGTGTTCCGGGTGAAATCGGGATTTTTCCGGAGTACCGGGAGGTTACCGAAACCCCCCGGTAACTTAATGGGCCTTAGTGGGCCTAGGTGTAAGAGAGGAGAGGAGGCTAGGGCAGGGCCGCGCCCCCCTTCCCCCCCAGTCCGAATAGGACAAGGAGAGGGGGGCGGCGCCCCCCCTTCCTTCCTCCTCTCCACCTCTTCCCCCTTCCACTCCTAGTCCAACATGGAAAGGGGGGGAGTCCTACTCCCGGTAGTAGTAGGACTCCTCCTGGCGTGCCTCTACCTCCTAGGCCGGCGGCCTCCCCCTTGCACCTTTATATACGGGGGCAGGGGGGCACCTCTAGACACACAATTGATCAACGATCTTTTAGCCGTGTGCGGTGCCCCCCCTCCACCATATGACACCTCGATAATATCATAGCGGAGCTTAGGCGAAGCCCTGCGTCGGTAGAACATCATCATCGTCACCACGCCGTCGTGCTGACAGAACTCTCCCTCAACACTTGGCTGGATCGGAGTTCGAGGGACGTCATCGAGCTGAACGTGTGCTGAACTCGGAGGTGCCGTGCGTTCGGTACTTGATCGGTCGGATCGTGAAGACGTACGACTACATCAACTGCGTTGTGTTAACGCTTCCGCTTTCGGTCTACGAGGGTACGTGGACAACACTCTCCCCTCTCGTTGCTATGCATCACCATGATCTTGTGTGTGCGTAGAATTTTTTTTGAAATTACTACGTTCCCCAACAGTTTTCGCCCACATGATCGTGATCGAACGACCGAGAGCATGGAAGGGGCTTAGAGGGGTTATTGGTCTGTTAGGAGGGGGGTTTTGCTGCAACACACAAAAGGACTTTGCGGTTACCCGGTTAACCGTTGGAGCATCAAACGACCTCCAAATGGAACGAAACATGACAGGTGGTCTACCGGTGGTATACCAAGGCCACTTGGCAAACCTCGGTCCATTCCGAGAATGTTTAACACCTGCTCACGAAAAGAGACAAGAGGGGTGCGCCGGTGCAAGTGGGAGTGTCGAATTGCAAAACGGACAACGGGGAAAATGCTCGGATGCATAAGACGAACACGTATGCAAATGATATGCACATGATGACATGATATGAGATGCATGACATGAACAAAATGCAAAACGAAAAACAAAACCCGACCACGAAGGGAATATCATAACACATAGCCGAAAATGGCAAGAGTTGGAGTTACAAATATGGAAAGTTACATCCGAGGTGCTACAACACTCCACCACTACGAGAGGATCTCGTCCCGAGATCTAGAACTGAAAGAACTCCGGATATTCGGAACGGAGGTGGTCCTCGCGCTCCCAGGTGGCTTCTCGGTTAGAATGGTGCGACCACTTCACTTTCAGGAATTTGATTGACTTGTTGCGAGTCTTGCGCTCAGTTTCATCAAGAATAGCAACGGGGTGCTCATGTTAAGACAGATCTTCTTGGAGATCAATCTCTTCGAAGTTGATGGTGTGCTCAGGAGTCTTGAAGCACTTGCGAAGCTATGACACGTGGAACACATCGTGGACGTTCGCGAAGTTGGAAGGAAGCTCAAGTTGATAGGCGAGGTCGCCTCTTTTGCCAATGATCTTGAAAGGACCCACGTATCTAGGGGCAAGCTTCCCTTTGATACCGAAGCGACGAGTGCCTTTCATTGGAGAGACGCGGAGGTAGACATGGTCTCCGATCTCGAAAGCCACATCACGGTGCTTACTATCATAGTAACTCTTCTGGCACGATTGCGCGGCTTTGAGATTATCACGGATGACTTTACACATTTCTTCAGCCTCTGTGATTAAGTCATTGCCAAGAAGTTGGCGTTCACCAGTCTCTGACCAATTGAGAGGAGTACGGCACTTTCTGCCATAGAGCATTTCGAATGGGGCCTTGCCCGAACTCGCTTGGAAGCTATTTTTGTAGGAGAATTTGGCATATGGAAGACAATCTTCCCACTTCATGCCAAAGGAAATGACACAAGCCCTGAGCATATCTTCAAGGATTTGATTGACTCGCTCGACTTGGACACTAGTTTGAGGATGGAAAGCTGTGCTGAAGCGAATGTTGGTGCCCATGGCCTTTTGGAAGGAGTCCGAGAACTTAGAAGTGAAGATGCTTCCACGATCTGAAGAAATCAATTGTGGAATGCCGTGCAAGGAGACAATCCTGGAGGTGTATAGCTCTGCCAACTGAGCTGCTGTGATAGATTCTTTGAGTGGAAGGAAATGAGCCACTTTTGTAAGCTTGTCAATGACAACGAAGATAGCATCATTTCCGTGCTTGGACTTTGGAAATCCAGTCACAAAGTCCATTTCGATATGATCAAACTTCCATTCTGGGATAGCAAGAGGTTGGAGGAGACCAGCTGGTCGTTGGTGTTCTGCTTTCACCCTTCGACAGACATCACATTCGTTCACGAATTGAACGATTTCTCGCTTCATTCGAGTCCACCAATACGACTGCTTGAGGTCATGGTACATCTTCGTACTTCCAGGATGAATGGAAAGAAGAGAATTGTGTGCCTCGTTCATAATGACTTTCCTTAGATCACCTTTAGGAACCACAATCCGGTCCTCAAAGAATAAAGTGTCTCTGTCATCAATGCGATAGCACTTGTATTTGGAAAGACCCTTGTCGATACCACGTTTCACCTTATTCACCATGGTATCCAGGAGTTGTGCCTCACGAATTTGATCTTCCAAAGTAGGAAAGACTATGAGGTTGGCAAGAAAGCCTTGAGGAACAACTTGGAGATTCAGCTTGCGGAAAGATTCACAAAGGTCCGGTTGAAATGGCTTGAGGATTAAGCAGTTGCAATAAGCCTTCCTGCTCAAAGCATCTGCAATGACATTGGCCTTGCCTGGAGTATATTCAATACTCAGAATGTACTCTTGAATCATTTCGACCCATCGAGTTTGCCTGAGGTTGAGGTTGGGCTGAGTGAAGATGTACTTGAGACTCTTGTGATCGGTGAATATGTCCACTTTTCTTCCCAACAAGAGATGTCTCCATGTTATTAATGCATGGACAACTGCCGCCAACTCAAGATCGTGAGTGGGGTAGTTCTTTTCGTTGGGCTTGAACTGACGAGAGGTATAGGCCACAACTTTCTTCTCTTGCATTAACACAACACCGAGACCTTGAAGAGAAGCATCACAGAAAACTTCGAATGGCTTGGATTCGTCAGGAGGAGTTAAGACAGGAGCTGTGACGAGTTTCTCTTTAAGAGTGTTGAAAGCAACGTCACACTCAGGAGACCAGACATACTTCACATGCTTCTGGAGGAGGTTGGAGAGAGGCTTTGCAATCTTAGAGAAATTCTCAACGAATCTTCGGCAATAGCTTGCAAGACCAAGAAAACTGCGAAGCTGCTTGACATTCTGAGGAGGTTCCCAATTCACAATTGCAGACACCTTCTCGGGATTAACAGCGATGCCCTTGGCAGAGATGATATAACCAAGGTAAAGAACTTCATCAAGCCAAAACTCACATTTGGAAAACTTCGCATAGATTTGATACTCTCTGAGTTTGTCGAGCACCAATCGCAAATGTTTGGCATGATCCTTCTTATTCTTGGAGAAGACCAAGATATCATCGAGATACACCAGGACGAATTCATTGGTATAGGGGTTGAAGATGAAATTCATCATTCGAGAGAATGTTGGAGGAGCATTGACAAGACCGAAAGACATGACAGTATATTCATAAGAACCAAAGCTTGTTCTGAATGCTGTCTTGGGAATATCTTCTTCACGAATGTGAATCTGATGATAACCTATTCGAAGGTCAAGCTTGGAGAAGACTTTAGCACCTTTAAGTTTCTCAAATAGCTCATTGATGTTGGGAAGTGGATACTTGTTCTTGATTGTCTTCTTGTTCAATGGACGGTAGTCGACACAAAGTCTGTCCGTGCCATCCTTCTTCTGGACAAAAAGAACACCACAACCCCACGGAGATGAACTTGGTCTGATCAAACCCAGATGCTCTTGTTCATCGAGCTGTTTCTTATATTCCTTCAGCTCCTTGGGTCCAAGCTTGTATGGACGCTTGCAAACGGGTTCAGTGCCGGGATCAAGATCGATAACGAACTCAACTGGCCGGTGAGGAGGCATACCCGGAAGCTCTTCTGGAAAGACATCTTGATACTCACAAACGACTGCAATTTGAGAAATAGCATCCAACTCGCCCATCTCATTGAGAGAAAACAACCGAATGGTTTCATCACGAGCGGCATAAATGATAACATCCTCAAAAGAGTGTGTCAATTGAATTTCCCTGGCAGCACAATCAAGTTGAGCCTTGTGCTTAGAAAGCCAGTCCATCCCGAGAATTAGATCAATATCTGAGTCACCAAGGACAATTGGTTTAGACAGAAATTTATAGTTCCCCATCTTGATGGAAACATCCGGAACCATGTAGCTTGCGTTCATGCATTTGCCCGGAGAGACAAGTGCTAACATTCTAGGAAATTCTTGGAAATGCAACTCATGCTTAGATGCAAATGGTCTTGAGATGAAACTAAGAGATGCACCAGTGTCAAAAAGAACTTTTGTAGGAAAATCATTAACTGAGAGATTACCCATTATCACATCAGTAGATTCCTCCGCTTGAGTGCGTTCATCATGTTGACCTTTGCAAACTTGGGATTATGCTTGACCACTGCATTCCTGGAAGATCTCACAGGAGGAGGAGGCGGAAGGCGCCTTTGGTTGAAGCACTTGTTAGCATAGTGACCTTTCTGCTGACACTTGTTGCAAGTCACCTCTGAGAGCGGACGATGATAAGGAGCATTCGACTTTGGAGCTTGATTCTGAGACTTGTTCTGATAGCCAGGGTTGGATGAGTGGGAAGAACCATGGCCACCTTTGTTCTTCTGCTGGAAAGGCTGACGAAACGGAGGAGGAGGAGGCAACCAGAACTTCTGTTGCTTAGCAGCCACTAGTGAGGAAGAAGAAGACTGAACTGCGTCCCTGACTCTCTTCTTAGAAGCCTCACACTTGAGCTGAGCAGCCTCTTGCTTCAGAGCCATATTGTAGAAATCATCATACTTGGTCGGCTCAAAAAGCACGAGAGGTAATTGCAGATCTTCTCTGAGGCCACCTCTGAATTGATAGATCATGCTCTTTTCATCAGGAACGTCTTGCTTACCGAAGCGAGCGAGTTTCTGAAACTGAGTATTGTATTGATACACGGACATGCTGCCTTGCTTGAGATTGCAGAACTCCTCACGCTTGCTCTCAACAACACTTTGTGGAATGTGGTGAGCTTTGAAGTCTCGGCAGAACTCATCCCAGGTAATCACACGACCTCCTCTGGAATCTTTGTATTGTTGATACCGCTCGGCAGCTTGATCCTTGAGTTGAAAAGAAGCGAACTTGACAAAGTCCTCAGGCCTGACATTGCTACATTCAAAATGCTTGTTGATGTCCACGAGCCAATCATCGGCATCTGTGGCCTCGGCACAGTAGCTGAAAGACTTGGGCTGATTTGCGAGAAACTGGTTGAGGGTAGCGAAGTGAGGCTGATTGTTGCCTTGGCCTTGATTTCCTTGATTGCCTTGCCCTTGGGTGCGTTCTTGCAAGAGTTGCAAAATCATCTGAGCATTGGCGTTGGTGGCTGCCATGATAGCTTGCCATGCCTCCGGAGGCGGAGGTGGTGGCGGAGGGTTCGCCTGACTCCCCTCATTGCGTTCCGGATTCTGACGCGTTGGCGGAGCCATCCTGAAGAGGGTGACATCCATTAGCATCTTGATAGACAAATAGACAAGTTGAATCAACGGATAGAAATTGCAACATATAGTCTTCACAATAAACATTCGAACGAGGATGAATGAATGAATTCCATAGTAAATCATCACACTTCCATTAAGGTGAGAAGCCACTTGATAAGAGATTGATGAATAAAATAAAAAGGTACGAGTGGAACAAATAAGTGGTAAGGATTACCCAATCACAAACCAAATATCTGAGGGAAGAAATGCTAAGAGCTACTTGAATCACACCTATAAACTCCTGAAACTTTCTGGTTATGCAATCTGGTGTTGGGGATACAGGGGACACAAAATATATCACCCAAACTAGCAATCCCTAGATCCAGCTGTATCCATCCGTCAACACATAACCAAGAAACCTTCGGAAATCGTGTACCTCAACCTTCGAAAAGCATCCGTTATACGAGTTATGGCAATACTCCCGAACTCCCGCCCCAGTACTAGGTGGCGTCGAGGTGATCTCACCAACAACTGCATAAAAGAGATTTTCGATGTCGGCGAAACTCAGGTATTCCAGAACTGCAACGATAAAATTGTGACGACAACACCTCGGAGCTCAACTCCCCGGGACACTGCCACAACCCCTAAATGTCAGGAGGCACCAAGAACAATGTTCTCGTCACAAAACCATCGGAACGATTCTAAGATACCCGCGTGATCCTAAATTTTTTGGGTGAAATTTGAGGAGAGAAGAGTCAAAACTTCTACGTCAGGAGGCCTCACCAGAGCGACGAAGGGATTGAGGAGTAAAAAGAATCCTACTCTCCGATATATATAATGCTAAGACTCAAAACATTTTTGTTCTAGACTCAAAGCCAGCGATTCGATCAAGCAGGGGGCTCCTAAGTCGGGCATGGCTCTGATTACCAACTTGTAACGCCCACGATGCGGCTATATCTCCCACGTGTCGAGGCACGACTTAGAGGCATAACCGCATTGTGGTATTGTCGCAAGAAGGGTTATCTTCACACAATCCCATGTAATGAACAAGAAAGGGATAACGAGAGTTGGCTTACAATCGCCACTTCACACAATACATAAATAATTGATACATCATCCAAAAATCCACACATAGACCGACTACGGTCAAAATCCAAATGAAAATAAGATAACCCCAAATGCTAGATCCCCGATCGTCCCAACTGGGCTCCCCTACTGATCATCAGGAAAAGAAACATAATAACGACCACATTCTTCGTCGAACTCCCACTTAAGCTCGGTTGCGTCATCTGCACTGGCATCGTCGGCACCTGCACCTGTTTTGGTAGAATCTGTGAGTCACGAGGACTCAGCAATCTCACACCCGCGAGATCAAGACTATTTAAGCTTATAGGAAAGGATGGTGTAATGAGGTGGAGCTGCAGCAGGCACTAAGCATATATGGTGGCTAACATACGCAAATGAGAGCGAGACGAGAAGCAACGCAACGGTCGCGAAGCTAGAAATGATCAAGAAGTGATCCTGAAAGTACTTACGTTCATGCATAACTCAAACCGTGTTCACTTCCCGGACTCCGCCGAGAAGAGACCATCACGGCTACACACACGGTTGATGTATTTTTATTAAGTCAAGTGACAAGTTCTCTACAACCGGACATTAACAAATTCCCATCTGCCTCATAACCGCGGGCACGGCTTTCGAAAGATAATACCCTGCAGGGGTGTCCCAACTTAGCCCATTATAAGCTCTCACGGTCAACGAAGGATAAACCTTCTCTCGGGAAGACCCGATCAGTCTCGGAATCCCAGTTTACAAGACATTTTGACAATGGTAAAACAAGACCAGCAAAGCCGCCCGAATGTGCCGACAAATCCCGATAGGAGCTGCACATATCTCGTTCTCAGGGCACACCGGATTGTCCAAGCTTCCGATAGGCGATCCCAGAGTTGCCCCTGGTGGCCACCGGCGACTGACAGGTTGGACCAATACTCAGAGGAGCGCTGGCCCGGGGGTTTAAATAAAGATGACCCTCGGGCTCTCGAAAACCCAAGGGAAAAAGGCTTAGGTGGCAAATGGTAAAACCAAAGTTGGGCCTTCCTGGAGGAGTTTTATTCAAGGCGAACTGTCAAGGGGGTCCCATAAATCACCCAACCGCGTAAGGAATGCAAACTCAAGGAACATAATACCGGTAAGACGGAAACTAGGGCGGCAAGAGTGGAACAAAACACCAGGCATAAGGCCGAGCCTTCCACCCTTTACCAAATATATAGATGCATTAATTAAATAAGAGATATTGTGATATTCCAAAATATCCATGTTCCAACATGGAACCAACTTCAACTTCACCTGCAACTAGCAACGCTATAAGAAGCAAAAGCGTTAACTTAGCCAAACAACGGTTTGCTAGGAAAGGATGGTTAGAGGCTTGCCATGGCAATATGGGAGGCATGATATAGCAAGTGGTAGGTAGCGCAGCATAGCAATAGAACGAACAACTATCAAAGCAAAGATAGAAGTGATTTCGAGGGTATGGTCATCTTGCCTGCAAGGTTCTCAGAGTTGTCGAAAGCTTGATCCTCGTAAGCGTACTCAACAGGTTCCTCGTTCACGAACTCGTCTCCTGGCTCTACCCACAACAAGAACACAAGCAATGGAAACACAATAAATCACGGGAAATGCACAAGCAACATGATGCAAAACATGCATGAGATGCGGGATATGATATGCGATGCATATGCGTGCTCCGGAAGAAAAAGGACGAACAAGGCAGTAACTTGGCAAACCAAGTATTCCACTGAAAAGATGAGATGATTTCGGTCGAAATCGATATAAAGATCACTGGAAACGGATGCACGGTTTGCAAATGGCAAGCAAAACAAGAATGACACGATTCTGCGATTAACAGCATGATAGCATTTAGAATACATCAAGTAACTATGCTACAGCACTCCAACATAGCAACAAAACATATGGCAGTAATCTACAGGAGATGCTTGACAAAAGATGAACACTGAGCTACGGCTAGATCACAACATAACAGGTTCAAACAAGCATGGCAAAAGTGCAAAAGATATCAGGTTCACAAACTGAAATTACTGGACATGGCATAACAGCATCAGGTAGCAATGTTCAGAGCAAGCAATCAACATGCTATAGGACCTCGACATAGCCAAACAAGGCATGCATGAATATACTAAATGCATATGACAAGAGTCCCTTACTGACCGTAAGCCAAAAAGGACCAGAAGATATGATGGCACCCATGTAAACATAGCAAGTTTCGTTAACAGGTTTCAGACTTAGCACAAAACAGAGCATGGCAGTAAACAGAATTATGAAGGCATCTTAGTGAGCTTGATTCACTCATCACAAAGCAATGCATGACAAAACAAGCATACATACAGTAATATAGCGTGTTTATGAAGCTAACCATGGCAAGAGAAAGTTCATAGCATGTATGGACCAACTACAACAACCTTGGCAAAATTGAATATCATGTTGACATTCTGCAAAAATATTTTATAGCAAAAGTAGAGCAATATTGAGAAATGATATGACACTCCATAATTGCAAACAGGGGCATGGGTAGATAGAGCACAACTATATCTACAAAACATCCTTACGGAACATGCCCAAAAGAAGCATGGATCTCTCTGTACACACATAGATACATGGCAACAAAATAACAGCAGTAACAGACAGCAAAAATCCTAAGTCCCTGAAAACAGAGATATCACGAAGCCTAGTTTGCATGCTTGTGCTAGTCACAACATAGATCACAAAAATACATGGCATAGACCTCTGTAAAGATGGCATGGCATAAATCAAAACACCTGTAGAGCTCATGCCCAAAAGATGCACACATCAATTGCAATAAAAATAACAAATCGCCAACTTCTGATAAGTAACAGCAGTAAACATCATATAGCACTCTTGCACCAGAGATTTGGGCATCAAGATAGACTCAAACGAGCATGGCACAATGGAACAAAATGAAAATCATCTCTAGGCGAACATTTCGATATATTACACGTACGAAACGGAGCTACAGTCACGGAGTTATGATGCGTCAAAGTATGCAACAGAATGCAATATTTCCTGCACTTGGAGAGTTTCGGGAGGGGAAAAGTCAACCTTCGCGGATCCAGATCTCGATCAAGGGTTCTGGCGCGGCTCGCCGGACATGGAGCTGCTCGCCGGAGAAGAGAGGGAGACGGCGGAGAGCTCGGTGTGGTCGGGGCCAGCCGGAGTCGCGGGCTCCCTCGGGAGGCGGCGGGCGGCGACGGTGAGCACGGGCGACGGTGGCCGTGCGGGCGAGGCGAGGAGCTCGGTGGTGCGGCGGCACGGCGATGGCCGGCGCCGGCGAAGGGCGGCAGAGACGAGGCGGCGGGGACGGGCGAAGGGCGCGGGCGACGGGTGCTGGAGGAGGAAGACAGAGCGGCAGGCGTCGGGCGCTGGCCGGGCTCGGGGGGGCCGTGCGCGGGCCGAGCGGGCCGGCGGCGGAGGGGACGGCGGCGCGCCACGTGGCGCCTTGCCACTGGCTCGGGGCGGTGGCGCGTTTCGTCCGGCGCCGGGCGGACGTGTCCGGCGCGCGGAGGGAGCGGTGGCTAGGGTTTGGACCCGGAATTTGGACGGGGAGGGTGTTTTTATAGGTAGAGGGAGCTAGGAGACTCCAAATGGAGTGCGGTTTTCGCCCACACGATCGTGATCGAACGACCGAGAGCATGGAGGGGGCTTAGAGGGGTTATTGGTCTGTTAGGAGGGGGGTTTAGCTGCAACACACAAAAGGACTTTGCGGTTACCCGGTTAACCGTTGGAGCATCAAACGACCTCCAAATGGAAGGAAACTTGACAGGTGGTCTACCGGTGGTATACTAAGGCCACTTGGCAAACCTCGGTCCATTCCGAGAACGTTTAACACCCGCTCACGAAAAGAGACAAGAGGGGTGCGCCGGTGCAAGTGGGAGTGTCGGATTGCAAAACGGACAACGGGGAAAATGCTCGGATGCATAAGACGAACACGTATGCAAATGAGATGCACCTGATGACATGATATGAGATGCATGACATGAACAAAATGCAAAACGAAAAACAAAACCCGACCACGAAGGGAATATCATAACACATAGCCGAAAATGGCAAGAGTTGGAGTTACAAATATGGAAAGTTACATCCGGGGTGCTACACGGCTACTGTTCAACCACCCCTCCACGGGCACCCCTCCACCGTCTACTGTTCATCCAGCCCTCCACACCATGGGGTCCTGTTCAACCACCCCTCCACGGGCACCCCTCCACCGTGTACTGTTCATCCAGCCCTCCACCACACCACGGGGTCCTGTTCATCCAATCGATCGGCTTCAGTTAGCAACACTAGCGAAGGAATCGCTTGATCGGGTTCAGTTAACAGCCATCGATCGATCGCTCGGGTTCAGTAACGCGTAGCCTGCAGTGCAATCGCTCGGGTTCAGTTAGAGCCCAACGCCTCGCTCGGGTTCAGTTAGAGCCAACGCCTCGCACACATGCGCGTACGTGTACGAGAGAAACGCGCATCGCTCGGGCCCCGACCTCCCACCGTAACCGGGAACTCCCTGAAATTTTCCTCCCCCTCGCTTCTACCACGGTTTTTTCCGTCATGGACGGCCCAAAGAATGTCATGCAGCTGCGTCTCCGGCCCGCCCAGGACGAAAAGCCAATTTTCTATCTTGATTGTTTGTCATAGAAGTAGGAACCCACCACATCTATGTTGATACCGTGTTTTGTCACAATTATCGTCATAGAAGTGTCATATGTATGACAGAAAAAATTCGTTCGGCCCAAAATGTCACGGATGTGTGTTTTTTTGTAGTGGCATCCGATGAGCTGGCCGAAGGCGGGCCTGGATGCTGAGATGTTCACTAAGGGTCCGGGGGCGTTGGCAGTGATCTGCCAACCTTCCGCCCTCCGCTCCTCGTGATAAGCCTCAATGGCCTGGTTGGAGGCGCCAGAGTGGCCAGGGAAGAAGTCTGCTCAAGCAAAGAAGCCAGAAGTCAGAAGCTAGAAGCCAGCAGCTCAAAGAAAGAAAAAAGAAGAAAGCTTACCATTAACCATATCTTCAATCCTGCCGAAGCCGGTAGTCAGCAACGCCTCCTTGTCGGGCCAGGCGGAGCATTCAGTCTCGAACTCGGCAAGGAGATTGGAATCTTTCACCTCCGCCTCCTTCTGGGCTTTCTGGAGAAGCTCCACCTGCACTGCCAGTTGCATGGCCAGTCGGTCACGCTCCTCGGCCAGCTTGCTGCACTCTGCCTCCTTGGTACGCAACACGGTGTTGGCTTCACCCAGCTGCTGCTGCAGGATGGCGTTGGCCTCTGCAAAAGTAGAAGAAGAAAAATACGTCAACAATCAACAAGAAAGAAGTGTAGTTGCCAGGGAGATCCGGCCCGACTGCTCAGCAGTCGGCCGGAATCTCGGGGACTACAGCCCGCGGGTGCACTGTCGCGCCCCCGCAGAGAAAGAAGTTATCAACGATCAGCAAAGAAGAAATGTAGTTGCCGGAGAGATCCGGCCCGACTGCTTAGCAGTCGGCCCGAATCTCGGGGACTACAGCCCGCGGGTGCGCCCGCGCGCCCCCGCAGAGAAAGAAAACGAAGACTTACTCTGACTTTCGGACAAGTCGGCGGTCCGCTGGTCCAGCTCTCGGACGTTGGAGTTGAAGGTGGCCGCGCGAAGGTTACGATAATCCTGTAGTGAAGATATCAGACAACATTAGCACTCGGAGCTTGCCAATTAAAGTTCCGAGCCACCTGCTCAGCAGCCGGCCCGAAACTCGGGGGCTACACCCAGTGGGTGCGCTGGCGCGCCCCCACAGAGAAGTACAAGAATCAAAGACGAAGAAGTAAGAAACACACCCGAATGGCCGCTCGCGAATCCAAGAACGCCTTCTTGCACTGCTTGAGAGCGTCCGCCTCAGCTCGGAGTTTGGCCTGGACGTCAAGAACCGCCTGGTTTAAGGCTCCCGTCCTGCCTCCACGCACCCAGTCGGCAGGCGCAGCGCTGGTCGCTTCGGCATCTGGGATTGATGAACTCGCGGCGCTGGCTTCCAGCGGTCGTGGTGCTGAGGTCGCCTTCGTGAGACGACGGCGCGTGGGTGTGTGGGCCTCAAGAGTCGGGCCCGTCACCACCTCGTTGCCGGCTGGTGGCGCCGGCGGGGCAGCCGGCTGCTTGTCTCGCGCCCCTCTAGATGGCGGCGGCGGAGGCACGGCCACGTCCGGCATGAAGACATCGCCGCCTTCCCTCTCCATGATCGGGTGCTCGTTGCTGGCTCCCCCGGTCGGTGCCGTGAACTCTGGAGGGGGCTGCGCGGAGTTTATGGGAACAACGAATAGCGCCTCCTAGCGGCGTGCGGCTTCTTCAAGCCGCTTCTTCGCTGCGACATCAGCCTCGACCTCCGCCAGCTTCTTCAGCACGGCGGCCTCCGCCTTGTCTGCCTCCGCCTTCTCTAGGTGGGCGGCTTCCTGCTCCTCGCGCGCTTCACGCGCGTTTCATCCTTGCGCCTCCCGGAGGTCGGCCGCAGGGTCGATTCGCCGGGTGGTGGTGGAGGTCTCCGCTGACCCAATGACGGAGGCGGCGGCCGACTTCTCAAGAGAGAGCGGAGCTCTAAGGCAAGGAAAATAAAGCAAGGAAGCTTAGACATAATCAACAAGAAAGGAAAAGCACAAGAAAAAGATACTTACGCCGACACCATGGGAGGCGCTTTTGGGAGCTTCTGAAACTTGGTCGCCTTTGATGCGGCCTCCTTCCATCGGGTCACCGCGGCCGGGTTCTTGTTCTTCTTCGGCGCGCTGCCGAACAAGACGGTGCCCTGTTTACGCTTACGCGTGCCGCCTCGAGCAGTCGTCTCGGCGGAGGGGCCCACGTCTGCCTTGCCGGCGCCTCGCGCAGGGCGCGGCTCCTCCTCATCGTCGTCGTCAGGCCAAGTCTCGATGCTGCCTCCTTCTTCGGAGCCGCCTGCTACGTCACCGCCGCCTACTACGTCACCGCCGCCTATGGTGTCATCCTCCAAGGCGGCCGCCCCCAAGTCGGGGTCGTCCACCACGCTCACCTCGCGGTCCGGCTCGTAGTCTCCACTCAGCCCCACAATGGAGGCCGTCGCCGGAGACATATAGATCTGCGCCCAAAGGATCGACTGAGTCACACCAAGATAAAGACCGAGACAAGCACTAAAGGAAAGAGTTGAAGAACTTACAGCAGGCGGCGGGTTGGCGCGGGAGTATGGCCGCTTGCCAAACCGCCAAGACCCCTCCGATAGCTTGAGGTCTGCGATCTCATTCACCATCCGGGCCACCTCGGCAGTCGGCATTTCCCTCGTGCACATCCGGCTTGGGTCGCGGTGCCCGCTCATCCGACAGATCAGATGAGGCCGGCCTTGGAGCGGGAGAACCCGGCGCTCGACAAAGGCGACCAGCGGGTCGGATGCCTTGAGGCCCTCCGCCTCCGTCAGCACCCGGAGCTGGTTGATGGCGGCAGTGGTGTCCACCGATATGGGTTTCGGCTTGTAGCCCCAGTTGGCCCGGGGTTCAGCCAGAGGGCCGGCTTCGTAGGGCGGCAAGTTGATGAAGTCAATTGCCGGGTCGAGGTTCTCCACGTAGAAGTATGATTTCTGCCATAGTTTCACCGACTGTGACAGTTTGATGGCGGCGAAGACGTTCTTCACCGACGGCCGGCGCACCGCGACGAAGGCACCACACTGGGCCGCCTTCTCCTTGGCGGACGTGCCCAGTTTGGTATAGAAGAAGGCTCCCCACAACTCGATGGTGGGGAGGAGGCCGAGGTAGCCCTCGCACGCCGTGACGAAGGCAGACAGCAGCGTCACGGTGTTGGGCGTCAAGTGATGCGGCTGAAGATGGTAGAACTCCATGAAGGAGCGGAAGAATCCACTCGCCGGCAGGCTGAAGCCGCGGAGGAAGTGCGAGCGGAAGACGACTCGGTCGCCTCCTTGCGGCACCGGCGAGATCTCCGCCTTCGGCGACACGCGCACCTTGACGAAGCCCTCGCCGGGCAACCGCCGTGTGGCGCGGAGGAAGGCGAGATGGTCGTGGACCACGAGCGAGCCATCCCGGTCCCCTCCCTTCTCGTGCGCCATGGAGACCGAGCCCGACCGAGAAATGGCGCTGCAACGGAGCCCAAGGCCGCAACGGAGCAAGAAGCTTGGGGCGAAGGAGCCTAGCGGCGGCAAGCTACGGCGGCGCCTCGGCGGAGCACAGAGGTGCGGCAGCAGCGAGGGGAGGAAGAAGATAAAAATGGTGAAGGGAGAGGAGGGCGCGCGTGCTCCGCCGCTCCCCCTACTTATAGCCCTTGGGCTACGAAGCCGAGGGGGGCGGGACGTGGGATCGTGGGATTAACTGCGCCCTTGACCCCACGACCCCGCGATTATTGCGCGAGTTACTGCGCGCAGTAACTCCGCATGAAATCGCAACCGTCAGCCTCGGCCGAAGCGGATCCGCTCGTGCGCCGAGGCCTGGTAGTGGCCGGCCCAGCCTGCTGTCGTGTCCCATCGCGCGCGTGGGCTGGCAGGCTGGCCCGACTGGCTGATGCCGCGTGGCGTGCATAAAGCGGGTGGCGGGCCAAGAGGCCTAGCAAGCACGCCACATGGTTCCCGCCTTGACGTTTCGAAATTATCAGATGAGCTCGCCTGGTTATGGCTGACTCCCGGCAGGCGGCACACTAGGAGACGGACGAGGCACTTAGCAAGAGCACTCGGAGAAGAAAACTGCTGAGGCCTCTCGACTTATCAGCCGCGACGCCTCACCAGTTTCGGGGACTAATGTCAGAGTAATGGGCCACGGGTAGCCTAACCCGCCTCCCCGAGCATTTCAAGACATTCGGGCCGGCTGCGTCCCTCAGGCATCCAGAATGAAGCGCCGCCTTCTGGTGGCCGGCTGGCTCAAGCGGACGGCTACCAGAAGACGGCCAAGCACCAGAGGGCGGCGCCAAGACTGGACGACTCCTAGCAGGCGGCCTCCAGAGAGGCCGGCTCCTAGAAGGCGGCCCACGACGCCCTCAGAGTCTGCGCCCCCATTAAGAAGACAAGACAGGATGTGGCTACAGTGTAGCGCATCACCCCCATATCCAGGGCTTGGCGTGGCCACAGTGCCCCGTACAGGAGGAGATCTCCACACAACGCGGCACTGTTGCCACTCCATCCTTGACGTCACCCTTGTCAAGCGGAGCCCTGTTCCCACGACGGCCTCTCGGTACGGCCTGCAGGCGGCGGGCCCTACCAGGCAGCGAGAGCTCGGAGGGCGGCAAAGCCTGACCAGTCGGACCCAAGGGAGGCCAGCCTCTAGCAGGCGGCCTGCTCCTCCCTCGAGGTCCGTGCGCCATTAACCAGACATGACACGGTGTGGCTACAATGATCTCCCACCAGACGGCGGGACTGTAGCCACGCCCCTCCCTAGCCAAGCATGCGTCATTAGCATTGCGGCTACAGTGCCAGCCGCCGACCAGACGAGCAAGTGGCGGGGGCGGCCTGTCGGCTCCGTACCAGACCAGTCGGCGAGGCCCACTAGGAGGCGGGCCCCAGCAGCCGGCGGAGAAGCCGGCGACCAGAGACACTAACAGCCGGGACCTACACCCGGCCAGATTACCATTGTACCCCTGCGGGGTAGGCCTATATAAACCCCCCAGGGCACCCATGCAAAAGGGTTCCCAACCTGTCAGACCTAGACTCACATATAGAGAGAGGAGAGGGCAAGCCCTACCTTCTTCCACCTCTAGCATACAACTCGAGGAGCACCATTGTACCCACTAGTGCCTTAGTGATCATGCGGAGACCCCGCAGAGCAGGACTAGGGGTGTTATCTCCTAGGAGAGCCCCGAATCTGGGTAAAGTGCGCCGGCGTTCGTGTCTACGCCTCATCCCGCTTCCAGGCACCGGCGACGTTCTACTCGCTCCCGCCATGATAAGCCATCCATTGGCATATGTCGCACCGAACCCCCGACAATCATGGTGAGAGCGTGAGCTAGGGGAAGGGAGATCTTCGTGCGCACCCCATAGTTCGAACCTCAAGGGTTTTGCCGGAACCCGCAATCCAACATTTGGCGTGCTAGGTAGGGGTGCGCTGAAGCTTTCCTTCCATCGATCCATGCTCCACCGCTCCACCGCATCCATGGCAGAAACGCGTCGCGCTCGCGCCGAGCGTCGGGCCGCCCTGGCCGCCCGTGTCGCTCAGACAGCCCCTATCGGCGGGCCTCCCCGTCATTTGCCATCACCCGCCGCCAACGCCGCCATCGGCCCGACAATAAACGAGCAGCAGGCATCCTCCCTGCACCCCTCTATGCGGCGGGACGGCCGCACTGCTACCCCGTCGTTGACTCCGGCCGGCTCATCGTCCCACGCTCGTCGCGCGCCCACAGACGCGCAGGCCGCGCTGCTCATGGCACGCGAGCTCCTGCGCCATAGCCCGGTCGACGACCTCTACGAGGACTGGCTGGACCGCATCGCCGAGGTTGTCAGCACCGCAGGGGGCTCCCTCGCACCGTCCCTCTCGCTGCCTTGCCCTCCTCCAGCTGTGAGCGATGTAGCTCACGGAGTGCCTCCGCCCCAAAGCGGCGCCCTGGCACCAAGACGCACGGCCCCTCGGCGCGACCCGCCGCGTCGGGCGCCCGCGCATGAAGAAGGAAGCTACCAAGAAGTTCCCCGAACGCGAGAAGACGCTCCCGCACTCCCGGCGCCACCACGTCAAGACCGCATGCCGCCTGCGGCAGCAGTGCGTGGACATCAAGACCAAGCTCCGCCTTCGCGGTGGCCCCCTGTGGCTACATCAGGCTGCCGTGCCTTCACTCCGGAGCTGCGTAGCGTCGTTTGGCCAGGCAAGTTCAAGCCAGACCTGCCTCCGCGCTACGACGGCACCCTCGACCCTGCGGAGTTCTTGCAGCTCTACGAGCTGAGCATCGAGGCGGCCAACGGCGACGAGAAAGTCATGGCGAACTGGTTTCCCATGTCTCTCAAAGATGGTGCTCCCTCGTGGCTCCTGAACCTGCCCTCGGGTTCGATCTCCTCCTAGGGTGAGATGCGCGACCGCTTCATCGCCAACTTCTAGGGCACTCGCGACCGCCCGCCGGCCGCGGGTGACCTACGCCGCATCAAGCAACAGCCAGGAGAGACCCTGCAGAAGTACATCCAGCCCTTCAACAGCGTTCGACTCCAGATCCCCAAGGTGACGGAAAAGGCCATCATCTCAGCGTTCTCTGATGGCGTCCGCGATGTCAAGATGAAGGAGGAGCTCGCTATCCACGAGGAGCTATGCACAACATTGGAGATGTTCAACATGGCGACCAAGTGTGCGAGAGCTGAGGAGGGGCGCCTCTCCCTCCTCGAACTCCCTACTGCCGACCTAGAAGAGAGGAAAGCCAAGGCCAAGGACGTGAAGTGCAAGGGGGTAGCCATGCTCGTGGCGGAGCCAGATACGAAGTGCGGCCGGGACCACCCCAAGTCGTCCAAAAGCAGTCGTCCGTTCTTCGCCTTCCACAACGTACACAACACAACACCAATCACTTCCAAGAGCTGACGGCCATTCGAGATGGATGCTTCAATCGGCACCCCGAGCGCAATGACCGGGGCTACGACTGAGGAGGAGGACGAAGTGGAGGACGCTGGGACGACCGCGGCCCCCGTTAGGAGTGGCGTGACGGGCATCGCGAGGACCACTGGCAGGACCAGCCTCGTGAGAGCGCCTGGAGGGACCAGCCTCGTGAGGACCATCCTCAGGGCAATCCTGGCCTCCCTCCGCTACCGCCACCGCCAAGAAAGAACGACGACCACCATCAGGACGAGGGGGCTGGGGGCTTCCAGGAGCCGCACGCTTATGCTTGCATCTTGGGCGGTGCATAGGCCCCAGCTTCCCAGCGCATCTTCAAGCAGTTTGCTCGCGAGGTGAACGCGGCCCTTCCCAGGCTCGAGGCTACACGCCCGCTCAGGTTGTCCAAATGCGCCATCACCTTTAGCTCGTCAGACCAGCTCAAGTGCGCGGCTACCGCCGGTGCCCTCCCGATGCTTTGCTCACCCGTCATCAGCAATGTCCAAGTCACCAAGCCCCTCATCGACGGCGGCGCAGGGCTCAATGTCCTGTCCGTCGAGACGTTCGATAGCCTCCAAGTGCCATACGATCAGCTACAGCCTACCAATCCTTTCTTAGGAGTGACCGACGGCTCCACCACTCCAATAGGGCAGGTCCGCCTCCCTGTCACCTTTGGCCAGCGCCACAACTACTGCATCGAGCTCACTGACTTCAATATCGCCCACATTCGTTTGCCGTACAATGCCATCCTCGGGTATCCAGCATTGGCCAAGTTCATGGCAGTGACCCACCACGGCTACAACGTGCTCAAGATGCCAGGGAGTGGTGACATCATCACGGTCCCCTACGAAGAAAGAGATGCAGTGTGCTCCCTGGAGCGCGCCTTCCAAGCTGCAGCAGTCGAAGACCCCAACAATGAAGGCATCGTGTAGCCTCCTGAGGCCATCCCCAAGAAGAAGAAGCAGCTAATCCACCTAGCGCCTCAGGGAAGCGGTGTCTCCAGTGGCGCCACCTCAGGATCAGCGCTCGCAGCCGGGGCGCCTCCCTCCCTTGCATAGGAAGGCGTGCCCGGCGCCCTCCTCAAGCTGGGCTCGGGGGCTCTCTTCTGGATGGCCTCAGACCTAGCCAACGTCACGAGGGAGGCGCTCGGGCACCACGTGGAGGCGTGCTTCACTGCACGTTTCCCTCAAGAGGGCACAAGGCGAGGAGCGCCTAGTGCTCAGGAGTTCATCACCCAGGCGATCCAGGAGCTTCAAGAAGCAAGGACCATGCGCGGCGACCGCCGCCCACCACCCGGTCCAGCTCCCCATCCCGGCGAGGACGGCGGGCTGGGCATCTGCGTCGACATTCCAGGGCTCAACAGGGCCGCATCTCAGGAGTGCTTCTAGCCTTCACGCGTTGGCCGATGCGAGGGTCCACCTGACAGCTATGTTCGCATGCCGTTTGGCCTGCCTAACGCGGCTGTCACCTACCAGCGTCATCTACGGAGCATCCTGGCGGCTCAGGAGGCCAGACATCACGCAGTCCGGGCGGAGATGGCGACGGTCCCCAAGGAACCAACTGAGCCCCAGAGCCTCCTGAGGCTCAGGGCCCTGGTGGCTCATGAGGAGCGACCTCTCTAGCGCGCACCCTCAGCTACCTCAACACTGCTTCGACAACGGAACCAGGTGACATTTTCCATTTTATTCAGCTGGGAGCGCCCCTCGGGCCTGTCCCTGCGGTATTTATCTTTTTGCATCTTTAGCTTACTCTGTTGGGGGCGCCCCTCGGGCTGCATCATCCCCAAGCCGCTCGGGTCCGTCCCAGTGGCATGTATCGTTATTGCTTCTACCTAAGCTAGCTTGTCTCCTTGCATGAGTTATCTATGGCTATCACCTGCTTATCTGGTACATCGATACCCCACCCACGACCACCCTCGTTGCCACGGGAGCCACGCGCCGGTTGTCTTCCCTTAGGATTCCTCGCATGAGTAGGCGTGGCACAGCGTCTGTGCTCAGGTGCGTCTCTGCAGCGTCGATAAACCCAACGACTGAGCTCTGTCTGGCGGGCTGGCCCCATTCATGTCACCTCCTGGGGTCGTTGGTGTCTGGCCTTCTCATGGGATCACCTCAGGAAATTCGTCCGGCGCAGGTTGCCTAACCATCTCGCAGGATCTCTGAAGCTACCAAGAACCAAGACCAGGCGCACCCGCCTTGAGGTACGACCTCGTGAGTCCCGCGCTGGCTCACGAGTGCCCAGACACCTCGTCTGTCGGAGTAAATGGCCACGGGTAGCCTAACCGACTCCCCCTGGCTCTTTAAAAATTATCAGGCCGACCGAGCCTTCAAGCACCCAAAGCACGGGGCCGCCTTCCCCTAGCCAGCTATCTCAAGGACCGACTACGGGAAGACGACCCGGCCTTAAAAACCCTCCCGAAGAGAGCCACAAGATGGCCGACTCCAGGAAGCCGGCCACAAGAGGACCGACTCCAGGAAGCCGGCCACAAGAGGACCGACTCCAAGAAGCCGGCCAAGACTGCACCCTTGAGGCTGCACCCACATAATGGTGACGAGACGGGGCGTGGCTACAGTACAGCCTGCCACCCCCGAATCCCGGAGCACGCGTGGCCATAGTGCGCCGTACGGGTCGGCCATCCCCCGTCCGGCGCGGCACTGTTGCCATGTTGACCATGACGCCACCCACGACAGGCTGTCAGTACGGCCCACGGGTGGCGGGCCCCTTCAGCCAGAGAGACGCTCGAAGGCGGCCAAGCCTCCCCTAGTCGGCTGGGGGGTAGCCGGTTCCCAATAGCCGGCTACCTCCCTCCCTCGAAGTATGCGCATCATTAAGGAGACAAGACGAGGTAAGGCTACAGTGATAGCCCGCCAGGCGACGGCACTGTAGCCATGCTTACCTCGACAAAGCCCTCGTCATCAGGGGCGAGGCTACGGTAACCAGCCACCGACAAGACCCCCAAGCGGTGGGGCCGGCCTGTCGGCCAAGAGGCCGGCAGCCGGCGGCACCCACCAGTCGGCGGGCCCCAGCGGTCGGCGGAGAAGCCGGTGAATACAGACACTGACGGCTAGGACCCGCGTCCAGCCGGATTACCATTGTACCCCTGGGGGTAGGCCTATATAAACCCCCCGGGCACCCATGCAAAGGGTTGATCTCTTAGAGTTTTAGACACCACGTAGAGAGAAAAGGAGAGCTAGCCTTTCCCTTCTTCTTCCTCTAGCCAAACAGCTCAAGGAGCCACTTGTAGCCACTTGTGTTGATCTAGTGATCATGCGGAGACCCCGCAGAGTAGGACTAGGGGTATTATCTCCACGGAGAGCCCCGAACCTGGGTAAGATTCGCCGGCGTGCATGTCTTCGCCTTATCCCGTTTCCAGGCACCGGCGATGCCTTACTGGCTCCCACATTGATAAGACACCCCTTGGCATATGTCGCACCTACCACCCGACATTTGGCGCCCACCGTGGGGCCAGGCGCACCGTCGTCCGGAGACCTGTTCTGGACGGGAACCCTTTTCCTTCCCAGCGAGCGTAGCCAGCCCGGCACGCCCGATGGCGCTTGCCCCGACGCGCTGCAAGGCGTCGACGACGCCTGCGCGGTGAGCTGCCTCGCCGATCTTCTTGGCGAGGCTCCCATCTCCAACGAGCATGCGTCCGACACGGGCACAGACTGCCCCGAGAGCCGCCTTGTCAGCCTCCTCGACTAGCTTCATGTCTCCAGCGCGCTTGCTGTGGACTTGGAGTCGGTCGGCTCCACCGACCCGATGCTTGTCGGCTCCGACACGGCATCGCTTGACGCCTTCCCCACCAACGTGGTGATCATCGACGACCCTCTTCCTCGAGCTGACAGTAGCAGCAGCGCTGTCACTGAGGTACCGGTCATCAGCCACGGCGCCGTCTCAGGAAAAAACGCCCACGACGCCCTACAAGCGGCGCTACACGACTTGTCCGTCCCCATCCCGGCCGACGCCGACGCCGAGACATTGGAGGCACGCCGCCTCGCCCTCGTCGCGGAAGGCCAGAAGATAGCATCCATGAGACGCCTCACTGAGGCTCACCAGCGTGAAGTCGATCGTGCTGCCTTCGGTACGCCGCCTCCTGGCGGGCCGAGCCGAGCCGACTTCATCAAGAAACGCGGCGCGGCCATCGCCAGCATGCTGGGAGCAGACCGCCCAGTCTACGCCACGCCACTCGAGAACCTGCGTGCCGCTCAGGCGGTCGTAGACGAGCTGAACGGGCTGGGGGCCGACGAGCTCCCCTACATGACTAGACGCATCCAGCAGCTGATCGACGCGGCTGTAGAGCGGCATGAAGCCAGCGCCCGCGCTGAAAGTCCTCCCCCACGCCGAGAGCACGGCGCGACATCCCGGATGCCGACTGCAAATGGCGCCCGCGCGACAAAAGCAAGGAGCCGGCTGCTAGCCGAAGTCGGACTCGGCTCACCATCGAGCGCGACGTAGAAGACCGCCCCCAAGCTGTGGAACGACGAGGCGATCCGCCTCCTCCCCCGCCTCGTGGGGAGAGATATCCCCACCCCGCCACCTGTCACGCATCCGACTCTCGGCGGCCGACTAGACCACCGCGAAGGAGTCGGCGAGAATGACGCCCGCCACCTAATCGACCGCCTAGCGAGATACCTGGCGCTAGAAGAAGAAGATGATGTAGTCCCGCCTTGCTTTGACCCCCGCATCCGCGACGAACCCTTCCCCAAAGGGTTCTCGCTCCCAAGAGACATGCCAAAATACAACAGCTCTATGAAGCCGGAAGACTGGTTGATCGATTACTCCACCGCAGTCCGCAAAGCGAACGGCAACAGGCGCGTTGCCGTGAAGTACGACCCGCTCATGCTTCAAGACATGGCACGCACTTGGTTGAACAGCCTCAGGCCCTACAACATCAACAGCTAGCTAGACTTCACGGAAGTCTTCATCCGCAATTTCACCAGCACGTACAAGCGGCCTCCCAAGCCCCGCCAGCTCTCCTTGTGCGTCCAATGGCCCAGCGAATCAACTCGCGACTACCTCACGCGTTGGGCCGAGCTCCGCAACACCTGCGAAGGGGTGCACGAGGTTCAAGCCATAGAGTACTTCACCGCCGGGTGCCGAGAGGGCACCGTCCTCAAGCACCGGCTCCTCTGCGACGAGCCGACTACCCTCGATGAGCTGCTGAATATAGCAGACAAGTACGCCACGGCCGACTCTTCAATGAAGACCGAGCTTCGAGTGGATGCCTCTGGAAAGGTGCTCGCTCCGGCTCCCAAGAAGCCGGCTGGCGCCTCCAGTCGACGCCCTTACCAGAATGACAACAAGTGCAAGGCCCCTATGCCGCCTTCCACCAGTCGGCAAGTAGCCACAATCGAAGACGAACAACCTGAAGAACGGCCGGCGCCAAAGAAGCAGAAGGGCGGCCGGCCGGCTTGGCAGCCGGCTTTCTCCTACAAGCAAACCCTTGATGCCCCCTGCAAGTTCCACAGCGGTGCGAAGCCGTCCAACCACACGACCCGGAAGTGTCATTGGCTCACACGGATCTCCAAGGGCGAGGGGCTGGTGCCACCTCCCCCTGCTGGCCCGCCGCCTCCAACCCCTTAGCAGCCGGCTGTTCGACCAGCAGTCAGAGCCATTCAAGATGAGTTCCCAGACGAGCACGCCGCCTACGTCGTCTTTACAAGCCAAACTGAAGACAAGCACAGTCGGCGCCGACAACACCAAGAAGTTAACGCGGTGGCCTCTAGCAACCCAGAGTTTATGCATTGGTCTGAGAAGCCTAACAGCTGGAGTCGGGCCGATCACCCAGAGATGATGCCGTCTCCCGGCTCCTATGCATTGGTGTTGGATGCCACCCTCACGACAGAAAGGCGAGCTGCCCGTTTCTCCCGTGTACTGATTGACGGTGGGAGTTGCATCAACATACTGTACCGCGACACCATAGAGAAGCTGAACATCAAGACGAAGCAACTCATGCCAAGCTGGACTGTGTTCCATGGCATCGTACCCGGCCTGTCCTGTTCACCAATCGGCAAGATCAAGATGGATGTTCTCTTCGGAGACAAGGATCACTTCCGCCGAGAGGCAATCTGGTTTGAAGTGGTGGATCTAGAGAGGCCCTACCACGCGTTGCTTGGCCGACCTGCCCTGGCCAAGTTCATGGCTATGCCCCACTATGCCTACCTCAAGATGAAGATGCCGAGTTCAAAGGGGATCATCACCATAACCGAAGACTACAAGAAATCCTCCGAGTGTGCTGCAGCTAGCAGCCGGCTGGCCGAGTCCCTCGTGATTGCTGAAGAGAAGAAGATGCTGGACCGAGTCGTGGCCATGGCCGGCAAGCAGCCGACCCTGTCCCCTGACCCCAAGGAATATGACGCTCAAGGCTCCTTCCAGCCAGCCAAGGAAACAAAGAAGATACCGCTGGACCCGGAGAACCCGGAGAGGTTTGCTGTCATTGGGGCAAACCTAGACAGCAAATAGGAAGGCGAGCTCGTCGACTTCCTCCATGAGAATCGGGACATCTTTGCATGGTCCCCAAAGGACATGCCGGGTGTTCCGAAGGATTTCGCCGAGCACAAGCTACACGTTCGAGAAGACACAAAACTAGTCAAACAACCCCTTCGCCGACTGTCGGAGGAAAAGAGAAGGATTGTGGGAGAAGAGATAGCCTGGCTCCTGGCAGCCGGCTTCATTATGGAGGTGTTTTTTCCAGAGTGGCTTGCCAACCCGGTCCTGGTGTTGAAGAAAAACAATAAATGGCGCATGTGTAGATTACACCAGCCTCAACAAAGCCTGCCCCAAAGATCTGTTTGCCTTACCTCGATCAGGTGATAGACTCCACAGCCAGATGCGAGATGTTGAGTTTCTTGGATGCTTACTCAGGCTACCAGCAGATCAAGTTGGATCCAGCCGACCGTCTGAAGACCGCCTTCATCACACCATTCAGAGCTTTCTGCTACCTGACTATGACATTCGGCTTGAGAAATGCCGATGCCACTTTTCAGCGTTGCATGCAGAAATGCCTCCTCAAGCAACTCGGCAGAAATGCCCACGTCTATGTAGAAGATATTGTGGTGAAGACAGAGAAGCGCAGCACCCTGTTGGAAGACCTCAGAGAAACATTTGCCAACTTGCGCCGGTTTCAGATCAAGCTCAACCCTGAGAAATGCGTGTTCGGAGTACCAGCCGGCCAGCTTCTAGGCTTTTTGGTCTCCGAACGCGGCATCGAGTGCAACCCAGTGAATATCAAGGCCATATAGAGAATGGAAATTCCTACCAAGCTGCGAGACGTCCGAAAGTTTACCGGGTGCCCGGCCTCCCTGAACCGCTTCATCAGCCGGCTAGGAGAGAAGGCTCTCCCCCTGTACCGACTCATGAAAAAGTCCACCCACTTCGAGTGGAACGACCAAGCAGTCCAAGCTTTCCACGAGTTGAAGAAGATGCTGACCACGCCGCCTATCTTGGCGGCGCCCACTGATAAAGAGCCCATGCTCCTTTACATTGTCGCGACTAGCCGAGTGGTCAGCACAGTTATTGTGGTCCAACGCCCAGAAGAAGGCCGGGCTCATTTAGTCCAGAGGCCGGTGTATTATTTGAGCGAAGTACTGTCCACCTCAAAGCAAAACTACCCGCACTACCAGAAGATGTGCTATGGAGTATACTTCGCCGCCAAGAAACTGAAGCCCTACTTTCAAGAGCATCCCATCACGGTCGTACGTACTGCCCCGCTTGCCGAGATCATAGGCAGCCGAGATGCATCCGGCCGGGTGGCTAAGAGGGCCATTGCGCTAGCTGCTTACACGATCTTCTACCAGCCTCGCACCGCCATCAAGTCCCAAGCATTGGCCGACTTCCTTGTCGACTGGGCCGAGACCCAGTACCTACCGCCGGCTCCCGACTCCACTGATTGGCGGATGCACTTTGACGGATCCAAGATGCGCACCGCCTTAGGATCCGGCATCGTCCTCACCTCTCCCAAGGGCGACAAACTCAGATACACATTGTAAATTCATTTTGCCGCCTCCAACAACGTGGCCGACTACGAATCGCTCATACACGGGCTCCGGCTAGCCAAAGAGCTCGGCATCCGCCGGATCCTGTGCTATGGCGACTCGGATTTGGTAGTCCAACAATCATCCGGCGACTGGGACGCCAAGGACGCAAACATGGCGAGCTACCGATTCCTCGTTCAGCAAATCAGCGGATACTTTGCAGGATTCGAGTTCCTCCACGTGCCACGGGCCGACAACGAGCAAGCAGATGCCCTGGCACGAATCGGCTCCACCCGACAAGCTATACCAACCGGCGTCTCTCTTCAACGCCTCCTCAAACCGTCTGTCAAGCCGTCTCCAGAATCAGACTCCCTCTTCGTACCACCTGCCCCTGATGCAGTCGGATCCGACTTGGGGAACCCAGCAGGTGGCTCGGGGACCTCGACAGGCGGCCCGGGGACTGCCGTAGTCGCACCCGGCTCGGGGACTTCACAACTCGGCCCGGGGACTGCAGCAGTCGGCCCGGGGACTGCAGCAGTCGGCCCGGGGACTGCAACGACACAACAGGCGGTGGCCGACTCCAACTCTTCACCACCCAACCCACCCACCCTGGTCGCAGTAGCCGTATTGGCAATAGAAGAAGTCACAACTCCATCATGGGCCCAACCCCATCCTCAACTTCCTGGTAAACAGAGAGCTGCCGACTGACGAGATCTCGGCAAGACAAGTTCAATGCCGAGCCAGAGCATACACAATAATAAACAGAGAACTCGTTAAGCGCAGCGTCACTAGAGTCTTCCAGCGCTGCGTCGAGCTAGAGAAGGGCATAGCAATCCTCAAGGACATCCACCAAGGTGAATGCGGCCACCACGCGGCCTCAAGATCACTTGTCGCCAAAGATTTCCGCCATGGTTTCTTCTAGCCGACTGCTTTAGAGGACGCCAAGGAATTAGTCAAGTGCTGCAAAGGGTGCCAAGTCTTCAGCTCCAAGCAACACCTGCCGGCTTCTGCACTCAAAACCATCCCCTCACCTGGTCCTTTGCCGTCTGGGGATTGGACATGGTGGGCCCATTCAAGACGGCCCGTGGCGGCATGACACATCTGCTTGTCGCCGTGGACAAATTCACCAAGTGGATTGAAGCTAAGCCAATCAAGAAGCTGAACGGGGCGACTACCGTGACATTCATCGCAGATATCACCACCCGGTATGGCGTACCACACAGCATCATCACCGACAATGGCACGAATTTTGCCAAAGGAGCACTAGCACGTTTCTGCGTGACACAGGGCATCCGACTGGATTTAGCGTCTGTTGCCCACCCGCAGTCAAACGAGCAAGTCGAGCGAGCAAACGGCCTCACCCTCTCCGGCATCAAGCCCCGACTGGTCGTACCACTAGAGCGTTCGGCCGGCTGCTGGCTCGATGAGCTGCCGGCTGTCCTCTAGAGCCTGCGTACTACCCCGAACAAGTCAACCGGCTTCACCCCTTTCTTCCTTGTATATGGTGCCGAGGCTGTTATCCCAACTGACATTGAGTTCGACTCACCTCGGGTCACCATGTACACGGAGGCGGAGGCCAAGGAAGCGCAAGAAGACGGCGTTGACCTGCTGGAAGAGGGCCGGCTGTTAGCACTCAGCCGGTCCGCCATCTACCAGCAGGGTTTGCGCCGTTACCACAACCGGAAGGTCAAGCCAAGATCCTTCCAAGAAGGCGATCTTGTGCTCCGGCTGATCTAGCGAACAGCCGGCCAGCACAAGCTCTTGGCCCCTTGGGAAGGCCCCTTCCTCATCAGCAAGGCCCTAGGCAATGACTCCTACTACCTGATCGACGCGCAGAAGCCGAAGGCACGCAAGAGAGATCCGGCAAGGAGTCGGAACGACCATGGAACGCCAATCTCCTCCGGAGATTTTACAGTTAAAAGCAGTATGTATCACGCTACCTTTTGTATCAAGTACAAGACAACGGGCCCCCCGAGGAGCACTCGGGGACTGCCATCTTTTATCTATGTATGACGAGTGTCATACCTATGAATGTATTACTACATTTGTTTTTTTGTCCGGCACCGGGTTCGATCAGTCGGCCCGAGGACTTGCCGCCTTGAGTTATATTAAAGTTCTACCTGCAGTTAGACAAGTAGTGTGCCGGCACCCAAGCCCTCTCTTGTTGAAAGTCGCAGCTCAAGAATCGACTGTCCGACTGGCAAGAGTCAAAGGCAGGAAAGGATACCCACACAAAAAAGGCTAAGGACTAACGAACTAATATAACACAAGCCGGCCTCCCACCCCGCCTACCGGCTGTCAGAACAGCTGGCTGGCCGGCTTCCCAACCACCTTGCTACAATCCAAGAAAGCTAGAGTACTTGCCCTCCCAAATGGCCAAGCCCTTCCCCAGCCACAGACTGCAGAGCGGCTGTCCGGTTGGGAAGGCGGCGACCAAGGGAGGGAGCAAAGGAAACAGCCAAAGGATGAAAAGCAAATACAATCAGAAGCCAAGCACATGCATAATTATACTTACACAAAAGGCCTTCAAAAGGCCGGCATTCAACATAGTTTGAATACACCCCCAGTGGGTGCAACTGCGCAAACTTAACAAAATACTGTTCAAAGAGCAATAAACAGGAAAGTGAAGGCAGCGGATCAGGCTAAGGGTGCAACAAGCGAGCCGGGCAGGTCAGTGGAGACGGCAGTGCTGGCTGGAGGAGTGGCCGGCTGGCGAGTCTCGGCTTGATCATCGCCGGCTGCAGGCGGCGCGCTCGCACGTGCCTCGTTGCTGGAGGCACGATCAAGCTGAGGCTGGCCGGTTGCTCCACCATCTGGCATGACGTCTTCACCGTCCTCTCCCTCCTCCTCTTCGCCCTCGTCGCTGGAGTCGATCTCCTCCGCCGAGTCCTCACCATCCGCTGGGTTCAGCCCGAACCACTCCTCCGACTGAGCAATGTCATCATCATCCACCTCAGGAGCAAAGGCGCTGGTGTCGGTGTAGTCGGCGATCGCCGAGGCGCGCTGGATGATAGCCGGCCGCACCGCCTCCAGCTCCTCGTCAGCCTCCTGCCGCCAGGTGGCAGGCTGGTCCAAACTTAGCTCAGGGTACCAAGCCTTGACGAACTCCAGCACCCTCCTGGCGCCTGACCGAGCTGCAGAGGCTTTCCAGGCCTCGAAGCGGCCAACTGCTACCTCCAGCCAGTCGGCAGTCCGACTGTGGGTACGGGGAACCACCTCGCCGGGCCAGAGGGCGGCCAGCACTTGCGCCCCAACGCGCTGAAGACGGCGGAGCATGCGGTGAGCCGGCTGGAAGCGGGCTTGGATCGCCAGAAGGTGCTCCTCAAGCGACCGGCGAGCATCCGGCGCGATCTCAGCACCAGCCTGCCTTTGCGCCTCACGGTGGGCATTGACGACTTGGTTGGCGGCAACAGAGTAACCAGGGAAGTACTCTGCACAAGTAAGAAAGGAAGAGAGAAAACACAAAGTCAGAAAATGGACCAAATGACAAGCGGCAAGCAAAGGAACGAAGAAGAAGGCGGCCTACCGTCAACCAAGTTTTCGATCTGGCCATAACCGTTGATCAGCGATTGCCTTGCCTCAGCCCAGCTCACCACGTCGGTCTCGTACTCGGCTTGGAGGGTGGCCTCGTTGTCCTGCGCCGGCTTCAGGGCTGCCTTGTGGCTCTCCTCCTGGTCGGCCAGCTTCTTGACCAAGCGGTCACGCTCCTGAGCCAAGGCGTCGAACTCGGCTTTCTTGGCGCGAAGGGCGGTCTGGGCCCCACCCAACTGCTCCCTCAGGTTGGAATTAGCCTCTGCAGATATGGCAAAGAAGAAAGAAGCAATAAGAAAGAAGTCGCCAGGAACAATCCGGCCCGACTGCTCAGCAGTCGGCCCGAATCTCGGGGACTACACCCAGTGGGTGCGCGGACGCGTCCCCATGTGAGATAAAAGATGAAGCACTTACTCCGGCTCTCAGTTATATCAGCGGTCTCCTGGGTCAGCTCCCGAGCCTGGGAGTTGAAGGCAGCCGCGCGGAGGTTGTGGTAGTCCTGCAAGTAGGACAGAGAAGCGAATAAGAACAAGGTAGCAATCGAAGTCTACTAATAAGTTCCAAGCCGCCTGCTCAGCAGCCGACTCAGAACACGGGGACTACACCCAGTGGGTGCGCTGACGCGCCCCCACGGAAGAAATTAAGATCGAGAAATAAAAAAGTGGGAAGACTCACCCGAATGGCCGTCCGTGTCATGAGGAACTCTTGATTGTACTGCCTCAGCACGGCGGCCTGGGACTGAAGCCGGTTCCGGACTTCTTGCGCCGCCACGTTCACCACGGCCGTCCCGCCACCCGGCGTCCACCCCGAGCTGGTGCTGGCCGTCTCCAGATCCTCGGCCGACGAGCAAGAGCCCGCGGCTTTCTGCGGGTCCGGCGCCGAAGTCTCCTTCCCCGCGCGCTGGCGCGATGGCGACCGGACCACCAGGTCCATCCTCGCAGTCGGCTCGCCTCCAGCCAGTTGCACGGGCGGCACATTAGGCCGGCTGCCTTGGTCCGCCCCAGTCGGCGATGGCGGTGCCTCCTCCCTCTCCCGGACGACGACGTCGTCCTCCTCCCTCTTCATCCCCGGCAGGTCGCCACCGGCCTCCTCCGGCGGGGGCTCCGAGATCTCGGGTGCCACGGCGCGCAGGGGGACGACAAGCAGGGCCTCCGCCGCCCTCTCTGTGGCTGCAGCCTCCGCCTGGGTCTTGGCCGCCACGTCGGCTTGTGCCGCCGCCGACTCCTCCGCCAGATCTAGTGCCGCCTTGGCAGCGACCGCCCTCAGCTCCTCCGCGTCCCGGTCCTCCCGCGCATTCCACTCCGTCGCTGCTTGAAGCTCGGCACGAGGGTCCACGCGGCGGGTGCTTGCAGATCCTCCCGCCGATCCAACCACGGAGGCGGGAGCGGTCCGCTCAAGAGAGAGCGGAGCCTTGTTTGATAAGTCAAGACGAGGATTCAGAAGATGTCAACGAAAAAGAAGAAAGAATACGTGAGAAAATCGACACTTACGCCGAAACCATTTGTGGCTGCTTCACCACCTTGCGGAAGCGGGCAGCCTTCGCGGCTGTCTCGTCCCGCTTGGTCGCCGCTACCGTGCTCTTGGGCTTCTTCGGCCGACTGCCGAATAGGCCCGGCGCGGCCCGGCGCTTCTGCGCGCCGCCTCGGGCAGCCGGCGCGGTAGACGAGCCCGCGCCATGGTCGGACGCCGGCTGGCGACGCGGGATGATTTCCGCCTCGTCATCATCTGGCCAGTCGTCGAAGCTGGCTCCAAGCCCGGAGCCGCCTGCTTCGCCGCCTCCCCCCTCGGTGTTGTCGTCCAGAGCGGCCTCCCCCAAGTCGGGGTCGTCCAGGTCATGCGCCGCCCGATCGGAGAGAAATTGGCGCTCCGCAACCGCTGCCCCGGCCGCCGGTCGAAGGAGGGGGCTCTGCCAAGACAAACCAACTAGTCAGAGTCGGCCAAGAGAAACTTGGTGACAAAAGTAAAGAAGAGAAGATAACGAAAGCTTACCATAGGCGGGGATGGGCACGGGAGTACGGCTCCTTGCCAAACTGCCACTCGTCGGTGAGCTTGCAGTTCGCGAGGTAGTTCACCATGAGAGCTACCTCGGAGTGAGGCATCTCCTTGGTGCACATCCGACTCGGATCGAGTTGGCCGCTCATTTGACAGATCATATGAGGGCGGCCTTGGAGCGGGAGCACCCGGCACACCACGAACGTGGCAAGCAGGTCGGACCCAGTCAGGCCCTTCGACTGGACCATTACCCAGAGTCACGCGACGGCGGTGGCTCCCGCCGGCGATAGCGTTCTAGCCCGATAGGATCACTGGGGCCGCCTCCCAGCCGGTGGGCCGGCTACATAGGCCGGCAAGTTGACGAAGTCGCCTTGCGGAGCGACGTTCTTCACATAAAAGTAGGATTTCTGCCAGCGCTTCACCGACTGGATCAGCGTTATGGGAGGAAAAGGGTTGTCGGCTACCGGCCTCCGCACCGCGATGAAGGCGCCGCTCTGAGCCGGCACGCGCTGCATGGCGGTGCGAGCTTGGACTGGAAGAATTCCCCCAGAGCTCGAAGGTGGGAAGGACGCCAAGGAAGCCCTCGCATAAAGTGACGAAGGCAGGCAGCAGCACCACCGTGTTTGGAGTGAGGTGGTGCGGCTGGAGCTGGTAGAATTCAAGGAAGGAGCGGAAGAAGGCGCTCGCAGGCAGGCCAAGGCTGCGCAGGAAGTGTGAGCGGAAGATTACCCGCTCGCCTTCCTCCGGCGCCGGCGTGATCTCCCTCTTTGACGCAAGACGGGCCCGCACATGGTCCTCGTCGGGCAACCGCCGCGTCTTGCGGAGGAAGTCGATGTGGTCCTCATGGACGTTGGAGCCGTCCCAATCTCCGCTGCGCAACATGACGGCAAGAAGTCGATGAGAAAGGCGCGGCGACGGCGAAACCACGGCCTCGCGGCGGCGAAGCTGCGGGGTAGTGCGAAGGCTAGAGGGACGGCGCAACGGCGAGGGGCTGCGGCGACGGAGAGAAAGAAGAAGAAGATGGCGGAGCGATGGTGAGCCTGCGAGCGTCTGCTGCTCCCCCTCCTCCCCCTATTTATAGCCTCGTGCGGCGAAGCCGAGGAGGCGAGGCGTGGGGGACGTGGGATTAACTGCGCCCACTCCCCCACGTCCCGTGATTATTGCGCCCTAACGGCGTGCGGAAACTGCCGTTGGAAGGCGAGCGGCCCGTTTTGGGCCACAGAAGATCCACACCTATGCCTAGGCGCGGAAGTGGCGGGCCCGGGCCTGCTACGGCGTCCCGTCATGCGCATGTGCTGGCAGGCCCTTCCAGCCGAAGGGCACCACGTGGCGCGCGGGCAGCAAGTGGCCGGCCCGTAACCCGGCGTGCGCGCCGGCTGGCTCCCGCCTCCAGACTTCAAAACCTCACCAAGACAGCGCGCCTGATCGAAGCCGGCTCCTAGCTGCTGGCTCTTCAAGATAGGAAGCTGATTGAGCTTCTCGTCCTCCTTTCAGCCTCGAAGCCCAACCAGCTTCGGGGACTACTGTCGGAGTAAATGGCCACGGGTAGCCTAACCGAATCCCCCAGGCTCTTTAAAAATTATCAGGCCGACCGAGCCTTCAAGCACCCAAAGCACGGGGCCGCCTTCCCCTAGCCGGCTATCTCAAGGACCGACTACGGGAAGACGGCCCGGCCTTAAAAACCCTCCTGAAGAGAGCAACAAGATGGCCGACTCCAGGAAGCCGGCCACAAGAGGACCGACTCCAGGAAGCCGGCCACAAGAGGACCGACTCCAAGAAGCCGGCCACAAGAGGACCGACTCCCAGAAGCCGGCCAAGACTGCACCCACATAACGGTGACGAGACGGGGCGTGGCTACAGTACAGCCTGCCACCCCTAAATCCTGGAGCACGCGTAGCCACAGTGCGCCGTACGGGTCGGCCATCCCCCGTCCGGCGCGGCACTGTTGCCATGTTGACCATGACGCCACCCACGACAGGCTGTCAGTACGGCCCACGGGTGGCGGGCCCCTTCAGCCAGAGAGACGCTCGAAGGCGGCCAAGCCTCCCCTAGTCGGCTGGGGGGTAGCCGGTTCCCAATAGCCGGCTACCTCCCTCCCTCGAAGTATGCGCATCATTAAGGAGACAAGACGAGGTAAGGCTACAGTGATAGCCCGCCAGGCGGCGGCACTGTAGCCATGCTTACCTCGACAAAGCCCTCGTCATCAGGGGCGAGGCTACAGTAACCAGCCACCGACAAGACCCCCAGCCGGATTACCATTGTACCCCAGGGGGTAGGCCTATATAAACCCCCCAGGGCACCCATGCAAAGGGTTGATCTCTTAGAGTTTGAGACACCACGTAGAGAGAAAAGGAGAGCTAGCCTTGCCCTACTTCTTCCTCTAGCCAAAAAGCTCAAGGAGCCACTTGTAGCCACTTGTGTTGATCTAGTGATCATGCGGAGACCCCGCAGAGCAGGACTAGGGGTATTATCTCCACGGAGAGCCCCGAACCTGGGTAAGACTCGCCGGCATGCATGTCTTCGCCTTATCCCGTTTCCAGGCACCGGCGATGTCTTACTGGCTCCCACAATGATAAGCCACCCGTTGGCATATGTCGCACCTACCACGCGACATCGTCTAGCCCTGCCGTGCAAGCCATGTGTCTGGGCGGGGCTGTACACGCCCTGGGGGCTCCACTCAGAGGGAGCCCTCACCCACACACTAGTGGAAGCACCATGCTCCGTGCTGGCAGTCAACATGGTCGAGGAGCGGCTATGCCCGTGCAAGTGCGGAAGCGCTATGCTCCGCGCTGGTGATAAACAACTGAAGGTGGCCCCATGGCCGTACCAACCTCAGGGAGCCACCCGACTCAATGTCCAGCCTCACCGCAACGCTTTCCCCTCGGGAGAGTCACGCGAGGGGGCTGGGCACGGGGGCTACGCTCAAGCCCTGCCTAGCGTACCCCGCCCTGCCAGGTCCCTCGGACCTGGTCGTCGCGCGCCAGTCCCGAGCAGGACCTCGGCGGGGACAGGTATGAAGGTCTGTTTGTGCGTCAAGGGGGACTCCTGAGCATCGCAACTCAGGAGCCTAACTGGCCACGTAGCCCCTCACACCTTGGTCGGTCCTGGTGATCCGGACGGCCCAACGGCGGCTGAGGTATGCGCGGGGTCGGGCCCTGCCGACGCAGAACATCAAGCAAACGGGAAGGAAATCACGGAACCTAAATAAATTATTACACAATATATTGTCCCCCAAACGACAAGCAGAGTTTTAACGCCTCCACGAGGCACGTCTCATGTCACACAAAAGCTCGCAGGAAAGTAAAACGAGAAGGAGCACCATCCTTCGCCAGCAAGCCCTTTCTTCAGCCTTGGGCGCCGTCGTCAGGGAGCGCCTTCCCGCGGGCAGCAGCACCGTCGATCGTGTCGTTGGCCTCGACCGCAGGATCGGCGGGGCCGTCGGTTGGAAGTGCGGGCTCGATGGCAAGGAACTTCTTCAACAGGGCTTCCACCTGGCCCTCCACGGTTGCGGCAGCGGCTGCGCAGCGCGCCTCCTCCACGGGCTCGAGCAGCTCGCCGAGATCGGCTCCGGGGTTGCGAAGATGCAGGTGGCTGAAGACGCGTGTCAGAGCCGAAGAGGGAACCATGGGGGCTTCCCCCTCCACCATGGGGCGATCCTGTCGACGACACCCTCGAGCGCCTCGACAAGATAATGAAGCAGCTGGGCGGGGCCTTCGTCGTTCGTCGACGGCGGCTTCTCCAAGCCCTTCTCGTAGAGTGCCCGCAGCGCTTCGCGGGATCTCTCCTCAAGGGACATGAATGCCACGCGGTCTTCGGCAACGATCTTCGCCCTGGCCTCCAACAGGGTCTTCTCAGCCTCCAGCTTCTTCTCCACCACCTCCAGGCGGCTGTGCTCTGCGGCCTGCGCCCTCGCCAACTGCTCCAGTTCGGCGTCACGACCATTGACCGCGTCTTCCCAGGCCTTCATCTTCTCCTCCTCCGCCTTGCGGTCGCGAGCCTCGGCTACGCGCTCGTTGCGTATGGTCTCCAGCTCGGCCTCCAGCGACTGGAAGTGATCTTGGGCGGCCCCGGCGTCCTTCAGTGCCACCTTGCGGGCAGCCGCGGCTTGGGCGGCGGCCTGCTTGTCCTTCTCAGACGCCGCCGCGGCCTGGCTCAGCGCCTCCCGGTCGGATGCATCAGAGTGCAACCAGCCAGAGATCAGCTCTAGGCGTCCGGCCACTAGGCAGCGGTCGGCACCTTGAAGATCACCCCGTAGCCGGGTCAGCGCAGAAAGGGCATGCTCCAGGGTGTCAGGCGAGGCAGAAGGATCACGAGCTGGCGGTGGGACCGAAGGAGAAGGCAGCGTCGTCGCCAAGACCTGCAGGTTGACGGTCGCCAAGACCGGGGTGGCCGCCGAGTCCTGCTCCTCCACCTCGCCGGAATTGTCGGAGGACACCACCACCGGAACCGTCACCCCGGCGCCTCAGAGGGCACCATCGGCACGAGGCCATGCCCATTGAAGATAGGCATGGCGGCAGCAATCTTCACCCCATCCGGGCGGCGGTACAAGGGAATGAAGCTGTCCGGCGGGTACCCTTGGTCGTCCCCAACCAAGGAGAGGAGGGCCGTGCCCAGCTCCTTGTCAGACATGGCCTCCAAACGCAGGCGGAGGTCATCCCCTTCGTGCCCGGGCTTCCACAAGGGGCGCACACGCATGCCTGGAGGGGAGGCACGCGCTGTGCCATGAACTCCTTGACGATCATGGCCCCCGCCAGCTTCGCCGCCCTTGGGTCACCAGGCTTCAGGTCGGCGGTCATCCTCTCCAGCACCAACTCCGCCCGAGGGTCGGTGAGCTTCGTGCGGAACCACCCGTCTTGAGACACGGGCATCTCCGTTGACAGCACCAGCCGAGGGTGGGAGCACTTGGCATCCATCAGGACCCACATGCACCTGAAGCCCTCGGCCTTCTTACTGGCCTTCGAGATCGCATTGGTCTTGTTTGCCGCGACGAAGTTGACGCACCCTGAGCAGGGGCCCTCCTTAATCCGGAGGTAGAGGAAGTGGCGCAGTAGCACCATGGACGGCATCACCCCAACGTACGCCTCGCAATAGAAGGCGAAGATCGACGGAAGGAGGATGGAGTTGGGATGAAGATGGAGGGTGTGAATCTTGTAATGGCTGAGGACGGAATAGAAGAAGTCGGAGAAGAGAGGAACCAACCCCGCGACGATGCTGCTCATGAAGAAGGGATAGAAGGTGCTGCCCGACGCCTCCGGCTCGGCGAGCCAGCCCGGAGTGCTATTTTCCTCTTCTCATCGCCCTCCGCCGTCATCAGGAGCGTGGCGGTGAGGTTCTTCTCCGAGACGCTTGGCGCTTTCAGCGCAGGCTCGTACCAGGATGGCGGAGGGGTGGCCCGAGCTTTGTTGGGCGCCATTGGCGGTAGGCTCAGAGGAGGATTTGGACGGATCTAGAGTCTTTGGGAATGAGGTGCAAGAAAGGGGATCTGGAGCAGGAGGAATGGGAGCGATGAAGGCAGCGCGGCCCGCACCAGCCTTTTGTCAGTCGGGCAGTTGCCGAGGCAGCGTGGGGAAGCGGAGGCGCCCATGTCCCGTCAGTCGCCACGCGTCAATCAAGGCCGCAGGCGGTTGGGGCCTGTGGCGCTCCGCACTTGCCCCTTGGCTTCGCCTCGAAGCCAAGTCTGAGCGCGCCTTGGGCCCGGGGGCTACTGTCGGTGTTCTGGGAATGTGGGTCCCCAGACTTGCTTGCCTGCGGCCCACGGCGTGGCTCCACTAGCGGCCCTGTACGTCCCATCTTCACCGGCAAACACTCAAGACCCTCGTGAGGGGCCAAGCCTCGCGAGGCGGACGACACAAGACCTCCTCAGGGGCAGCCTCACTAGGCTGGCTCACGAGGAGTGGAGAGATCAAGGCGAGGGGCACCTCGTGAGGTTCCCGTGACGTGAGCCATGACGACCAAGGCCAGGCGGGCGCAGAGTACTGGTTTCCTCTTCGGTGCTAAAGGAGCAGGCGCAGGCGAGGAGTTCCGAGGTATCAGGCAAAGGTTTCCATATCGGTGCAACGAGACCAAGACCAGCAGGACGGCTGGACGGAGGTCATCACGGAGCCCACGATGGCGTCACCACCAGAGCCTTCGGCAGGCGAAGACCACCTTTTGTCGGGATAGCTTGTACTAGCTGTCCCCCTTCAAATTGGCCGTTGTGGGATCCCTTCCCACCTAATATTTGGGAAGAGGACCCGAGCCTCTATAAATAGGACTAGCCACCACCCTAGCAAGAGGACGGATCATTGAGGTCATCCTCAACAGCACAAGCTCACCGAGCTCAAGAACACCCCTCCTCAGGATGTATTTCTTCCCTTGTACTTGTTCGTCCTAGCCTACAGGGCAATCAACCACACCACACTGGAGTAGGGTATTACACCACATCGGTGGCCCGAACCAGTATAAACCCATGTGTCCCTTGTTCTTCGGGTTCGGCAAGCTAATCTTTAAGATCGTGGTGAGAGCGTTCGCTAGGGGAAGGGAGATCTTCATGCGCACCCCAGAGTTCGAACCTCAAGGGTTTTGCCGGAACCCGCAATCCGACACCGTTCCGAGGACACCAACAGTAGCCCCGGGCCCAAGGCGCTCTCGTACTTCGCTTTGAAGCGAAGCCAAGGGGCAAGTGTGGAGTGCCGCGGGCCCCAATAGCCTGCGGCCTTGATTGGCGTGGCGACTAACGGGACATGGGTGTCTCCGCTTCCCCATGCTGCCTCGGCAACCATTCGACTAGACGAGACCCTGCTGCATGCAGAAGAAAACCATCATTACTTGTGACCATGGAGGCCGGCGGTTGGCCTCCTCCTTGCTATAAATAAGGAGAGGGGCGGAGCCCCCGTTGCTCTTCTCTCCCTCCATTCCGCCTGCTTCTTCTTCCTCCTCGCCCCACCATCTTGCTGCAACACCCATGGCGCCGACGCAGAGGCTCTCAACCGCCGAGAAGGGGAAGGCCCGCCAAGAGGGGCCCGGCTCGCCGCCGTCGGAGAGGGGGCGCGGTCGCCCTCGCAAGCACGCCGCAACCCCCACTGTGGCCCCTCACGGGCGCGAACAAACTTCCCCGGGATCAGGCGCCGTTCCAGGCAGCCGCGGTGGTGCCTCTTCGTGCGGCGGGAGCCGCTCGCGACGTGGCTGTCCTGCCCACGAGGGGAGGCACGCCATGGTTGCCCGGCCTCCCCCGCCGCGCTTTCACTCGGCGGAGGTGCTGCCGGAGTTCGTCGTGTGGTCGGAGAACCCGGCCGGCACCTAGCTTCTGCTCCCATGCTCCTTTGCTGGCGAGCTGCTGGACACGGGTCCTGGGGGCCTTTGGCTTCAGGCCGACTGCTGCTGCAGCAAGGCTTCATGGGTTGCGGTAGATGTCTCCGTCGCGGGCAACATAGCCTTGGCCCGCGGCTGATAGACGTTTTCCCGAGCGCGCGGTCTGAGCCGGCGGTGCACCCTCCATTTCAAGTACAATGGTGACGCGACCCTCTTCGTGAGGGTGTTTGGGGAAGATGGTCGCCGCGCCGGGTGCTGCCCTGAAGATAACGATGGTGATGAAGTGCTCGGCCTTGGCGACGGCCGTGACGAGGATGGGGGTGACCTCGCCCTCGCTGACGGCCGTGGTTCACCCGGCTACGGCAGCTCCTCCTCCAGCGAAAGCTCCAGCAGTGGCGGCTACGACCAGCCGCCACGCCGTCGGGCTCGCTTCGAGGACGTTGGCGGGTTGTCCCATCGTCGCGCCCCAGTGAAGCGCGAGGAGGGCTCTGGCTGAGTACGAGGGGCCGATCCCCGTGAGCAGCCGCATTGTAGGAGCCACTTTTGCCTGTCCCTTCCTTTCCTTTCCTCCTGTATCGCAAAAAGCAAGTATGGGGCCCTACGAGGGCATGTAATGAACCATAGTGCTTATGCTTACTTCATGTTGTGCTTACTGTTTCCGGGTTATGTTGTGGAATTGATGCCTTAAGTAGGCGTAGAGAGGTAACTTAGCTTGGTCCATCTGGGGTAGCTTCTACCTCATGAGGGCGCGCGCCTCCTGGCATCTGGTGGGGCTTCCCTGCTGTCGACTCGGGCGACATCGCGAAGCTGTGAAAATTCGTTAGGAAATCCATATCCCTCCTTGCGCGAGGCCTCAAGCATTGGCTGATCATGGCCTAGCGCACCATGTCGCGGTACCTGTGGGCCACAGACTTAAAAGGAGGGCGTGCCGATCATGAGCTCAGACGAGGGCGCCCCGCGAAGACCAGGGGAGTGCGCACGCACTCACACCCATCCCGTAGCCCCCGCGCGGGGCGCGCGAGGGAGAGCGTCCGGCAACTGCCGCCCTCCCTGGCGCAAAACAAAGAATTGAGGGAAGAAATAGAGAGAAGAGGGGGTTCAACCAAGTCAACAAGAAATGCCAGAACTTCAAATTCCATTAAAAAAGGGGGTGCAAGCCAACTACAGAAAGCAAATGAACAGCCGCGTCCAGCACCTAGTCTAGTCTTCTCACCAGCGCGGAGCTAAGTGCTGCCACTAGGACATGGGAGGGAGCCCCCGAGCCCCAAGGGCGTCACTCCGGAGACTCCGGGGCGTGTACAGCCCCACTCATTATTACGTGAGAGTGTCACGAGCAGAGACCTTCACAGGAACTGGGCCTTGCTTCATGGGTAGAACTTCCAGAGGTGCTGGATGTTCGAGATGTTCTGGATGGGGATCCCGTCCTGCGTCTCCAGGCGCACGGCGCCAGGCCTGGAGACACGGGCAATCCTAAATGGGCCCTCCCACATGGGTGAGAGCTTATGCAGCCCTTCCCTATAGAGCACCCGCCTAAGGACGTGATCACCCACCTCGAGCGTCCTGGAGCGGACGTTGCGACAGTGGTACCGTCGCAGAGCCTGCTGTTACCTTGCCGCTCAGAGCAAGGCTTCATGGCGGCGTTCCTCCCCCAACACAAGGTCCATCCCCCGCATGGCGTCCTGATGCGTCTCATCGAACGCCAGGACCCGCGCGGAGCGATGCCTGACCTAGTGAGGGAGAACCGCTTCTGCTCTGTAGATGAGGAAGAACGGGGTCTCGCCTGTTGGCCTGGTGGCGGTGGTGGGGATGGACCATAGCACGGACTGGAGCTCGTCGTGCCAGCCCCTGCCGTAGGCCTCGAGCTTCTTCTTGAAGGTCCTGGTCTTGAGGCCTCTCAAGACCTCCGCGTTGCTTGGCTTGGCCATTGCTCCTGGGGTGTGCCACCGAAGCGTAGCAAATCTGCTTTCCATGGTTAGCACAATATGTCTTGAAGAGATTGCTAGTGAACTGCGAGCCGTTATCGGTGATGATGCGGTTAGGGACCCCAAACTGGCTCACGAGACCCTTGATGAACTTGACCGCGGACCCGGCAGGGATGGCGCGGACGGCTTCCACCTCCACCCATTTAGTGAACTTGTCGGTGGTGACGAAGAGGTAGCGGTAGCCCCCGGGCGCTTGAGGGAAGGGACCCTGGATATCCAGCCCCCAGACCGCGAATGGCCAAGAGAGTTGTATAGTCTGGAGGCCTTGAGCCGGCTGGTGGATTTGCTTGGCATGGAACTGGCAGGCCTTGCAGGATCTCACCAGCTCGGTTGTGTTGTTGAGTGCCGTGGGCCAGTAGAACCCGCTACGGAATGCCTTGCCCACCAGGGTGCGTGATGATGAATGCTGCCCGCAATCTCCTCCGTGTATGTCGGCCAGCAGCTCACACCCCTGCTCCCTGGAAATGCATCAGAAGGAAACGTCATTTGGTCATTTTCTATACAACTCACTGTCCTGGATGCAATATGCCATAGCCTGCCGGGCCACGCGCTCCGCGTCCTCTTCTTTCTCCGGCAGCGTTCCTTGCACCAGGTATGCCTTGGACTCCTCGGTCCAGCACCCCTCCTGAGGCTCGAGCGCCAGGAGCAGGCGTGCTCCTGAAGTCGGGCCACAGGCGGGGGCTCCCGAGGCTGGTGGTTGGGGAATTTCCTCCTGAGGTGATGCCGGCTCCGCAGACGGGGGAGCTGCTGAAGGCTTGAAGAGCCGCTCCTCAAAGACGTCGGGCTCCTGGGGCAGGCTCCTGGATGCCCTTTTGGCGATGTCGTCAGCTTCCTTGTTCGTGTCGCGAGGCACATGTTGTAGCTCTAGGCCCAAGAACTGCTTCGCCATCTTGCGCACCTCTGCGAGGTATGCCTCCATGTGCTCGTCCCTCGGCTCGTACACCTTCTTGTTGAAGTTTACAAGGAGCTAAGAGTCGCCCTTGATGGTGAGACGCTTTGAGGGACTCCTGGATTAGGGGGTCCTCAGACAGCCGGACTATATCCTTTGGCCGGACTGTTGGACTATGAAGATACAAGATTGAAGACTCCGTCCCGTGTCCGGATGGGACTCTCCTTGGCGTGGAAGGCAAGCTTGGCAATACGGATATGTAGATCTCCTCCCTTGTAACCGAATCTATGTAACCCTAGCCCCCTCCGGTGTCTATATAAACCGGAGGGTTTAGTCCGTAGGACAACAACAATCATACCGTAGGCTAGCTTCTAGGGTTTAGCCTCTACGATCTCGTGGTAGATCAACTCTTGTAATACTCATATCATCAAGATCAATCAAGCAGGAAGTAGCGTATTACCTCCATCGAGAGGGCCCGAACCTGGGTAAACATCGTGTCCCCCGCCTCCTGTTACCATCCGCCTTAGACGCACAGTTCGGGACCCCCTACCCGAGATCCGCCGGTTTTGACACCGACATTGGTGCTTTCATTGAGAGTTCCACTGTGCCGTCATCATAAGGCTGGATGGCTCGTCTCGTTGTCAAGGACAACATCACCTCTGGGGGAGCCCTGGCTGTAGGCCAAACTCTCCGGCTAGGCGGCTTCGTCATGACCGCCCGTTTGGCTGTTGCGCCGACGATGACTTCTCGGGTCATCGAAAACAGCCTCCACGTCGGCTCAGAATTCGCCGAGCAGTTGGATCTGATGGAGCTCTCTTCCTTGAACGAGCTCTTGGATCGCATCGCCGCCTTGGGAGTCACTACGGACTATGATCAGATCGGGCTTAAACCCGACCCCAGGGAGATTAACTCCCCGCCGGTCACCCATCAGATAGCAGTGGTGGAGGAGCAATGCAGCGATTCTTCCTCTATCTTGAGGACAAACAATGTCCGGATTCCCGAGCTCTCCGAGCCGGATACCCGTCTACGGGAGGACATGGCCCATGCCTCGAACCTAGAATCAGGCAGCAGGCCAGACCTATTGGGCAACATCCCGGAGCCCGAACTGCCAAGCTCGAAAACTCCTCCGCCCCTGGGTCTCAGATCGGGTCAGGGTTCGGACCCAAATCCACCCACCCACCCAGATATAAATGATCTTTCCCACATTAGACAAGAGCCCCAAGAGACAGTACACCACTATTGGGCCAGATTCCTCCTTGTAATGAGCAAGGTTAAGGACTGTCGCGAGGAAGACGCAATTTCATTCTTTTGCAAAAATTGCACGGATAGGGGAATCCTCAACGCCATAAGTCGCCGTGACATAGCACACTTTGCTGACTTGGCGGCCATAGTACTGAAGTACCGTGTGATGGAAAGCGCCTGGAAAACCCAAACAAAATTTTGGGATCCTCTGGCTCTCACAAAACCCCCCGTCTGAACTAAAAGGGTGTACTCTCGTAAGTCACCCGATCCAATTACAAAGAAACAAAAGCCCAATACAGGGCGCTGAACCGTATTGGAGGTATGGCTTAATGGGCCATGCAAAATTCACAGTACAGCGGATACCATGCCAACACACAGCCTTAGAGCATGTTGGGTACTCCGGTAGGTGGCCAAGAGCGGTGAGGATCTCCTCATCAACAATACCGCAGAGCACCATCCCGCGGAAAACAGCAATACAGTATTGACAGTCTTCGAGACCTTTGCCTTAAATAATAGGCGTAAGCGAGCACTCCGCAGCCTTGCCGAAGTCTGCCACGTGGCAGCAATAAATCCATGGAGTGATACGGCTATCACCTTCAATGCCAGTGACGAACCTAAATGCCGAACAGCCCGAGCACCAACCGCCTTGGCCCTTAGTCCAATTGTGGACGGCTTCCGGCTTACTAAACCTCATCTATGAGGAGACTCTTCGAAAAATGGAAATAGACAAAAAAGGCATTAAGCAAAGCAGCACGACCTTCAGAGGAATCATCCCTAGTTGGGAGGCACGATGCGCTGGGAAAATCACACTAGATGTGGTATTCGGCACGCCGGAGAATTATAGGTCCGAAGAAATCGCATTCCAAGTGGCCCCGTTCAATAGCGGATACCACGCCCTTCCAGGGCGGGAGGCCTTCACGATCTTCCACGCTATACCCCATTACGGGTACATGAAGCTCGAAATGCCCGGGCCCAATGGAATCATCACTCTAGCTAGTGATCCGGACATAGCACTCCGCGCCGAAAATAAAACAGCCGCACTGGCTCTCAAGGCGTTATCCGAAGCCCTTGCGGCCGAAGAATTAACTGCGCTACGCTCCACAGTGGACAGGGAGGACGTGATACTCGACAAAATATCCAAGTCCACCTCTTTTAAACCAGCGGATGAAATAGTCAAATTCCAAGTCCATCCAACGGACCCTACAAAAACAGCATCCATCGGGGTACAGTTAAATCCCACAATAGACGCCGCGCTACGGGAGTTCTTGCGCGCGAATTGGGACATCTTCGCCTGGCATCCTTCAGACATGCCAGGAATCCCACGCAGGTTGGCCGAGCATAGCCTTAACATTCTAAAGGGGTTCAAGCCGGTCAAGCAGACTCTTCGGCGTTTCTCTGAACCTAAGCGACAAGCCATGGGAGAGGAGCTAGCCCAGTTACTGGAGGCCGGATTCATTAGAGAAATAAAACATCCGGACTGGCTAGCAAACCTGGTGATGGTACCAAAGAAGGATAAATCCTGGCGCCTATGTGTCGATTTCAAAGACCTTAACAAGGCTTGCCCCAAGGATCCCTTCCCCCTCCTCCGCATCGATCAAATTATCGACGCTACCGCAGGACACGACTCATTGTGTTTCCTCGATGCACACTCCGCATACCATCAAATTAAGATGGCGGAGTCTGATCAAGCCACAACGTCATTTATCACTCCTTACGGCCCCTTCTGTTTTAACACCATGCTTTTCGGGCTCAAAAACGCTGGTGCAACCTATCAATGCATGATTCAGACATGCTTGGAGACACAGATCGGCAAAATAGTGGAGGGGTACGTAGACGATGTGGTCATTAAAACCAGACACGTCGAATTCTTAATAGACGACTTGAGGCTCACGTTCGACAATCTCCGAACATACGACATTAAGGTCAATCCGGAAAAATGCGTCTTCGGCATGCCTGCCGGAAAGCTCTTAGGCTTCATCGTCTCCAACAGAGGAATCGAAGCAAATCCGGCTAAAATCCGAGCTCTGTCACAGTTGGCCATCCCAACAGACCACAAGCAAATCCAGAAACTAACTGGATGCGTGGCTGCCTTAATGTGACACCCCAAAATTTTGACCTTGTTTTATTAAGTAAAATTTTGCCAGGAAATTAAACTTTTTTTCATTAGTCTAGATTTACCTTTGGATATTGTGGGTTTTTACCTCAAGTGGAAAACTTTCCTAAGGTATTATAGGACTTGTAAACTCTCTCTTTGGAACAATTCTTTATCACTGGATTTGATTGCAAGATTTGCCTTTCCCTGAGCTTTATTCTTTTAAAATAATTTTTCATGAATTTGGAGTCTCTGTTGCACTGCAACCATTTGATAAATGCTTTGAAAAATTTCACCAAAATTTGGGGATATCATGTGATGTTTCCACATCACTTTTATGCAAAAATATCTTTTGGTTATTGGAGATTTTGAGCTCTACATCAACTTTTCAAATCTGGTCCAGTAGGCATTTTTGCACTACAACCTATTTAAATATTTCTTTAAAAATTCTTCCAAGTGTTTGGAGATGTCAGTAGATGCATATAATTCAACTTCATGCAAAAACCCAGTGTTGTTCTTTGAAAAATTTGAGTGAATCAACCTCCTTTTCATTCTGGTCCAATTTGGTGATTTGTACTGCAACCCTATTTTATTTTGCTCTAGTGCCCATGAGCTTTTTCCTGCTTGAAGCCCTCCCTACAAAACCCTTATGTCAAGGAGAGTGGACCCATTGGAGGATTTTAAGTGCATGCAATGAGACCTTTTTCTTTCTGTCCAAAACTGAAGTTTTGCAAAACTTGCACTAGCAAGTTTCTGGTTTGGCCCAAATGATCTTGCCATCATCACCTACATCCAGGGAGACCCTGATCTGGAGTCTTTGGCCACTCCAAGAATTGCCTAGATGTACTTAGCATTATGTCGAACACCTTGTGTTCATGGACAGTTCTGGCATGTTTTCTAGTTTGCATTATGGATTTGATCCACTGACCCAGCAACCTTGTCCACTAAGCTCCTAGCTATCCCTATCCTTGTTCTGTTATTTGCCAGCCTCCCTCTAGCACTCTAGGCTGCCCTGGCATTTCGTCGAGCACGTCCCGTGCGTGCTCTGGGTGCGCCCAGAGCGCACGTTTTGCACGCGCGCGCACCGAGCCGCCGCGTCGCACTGCCGCCCTCGCCACGTCCCGCCCCTGGCCCTTGCTCGCCTACAGAGCCGCGCCCTGCACTCGCCCACTCGCCAGTACCCTCCAAGCCAGCCCTGGCACCCTACAGCGCCGCTGTCAGAGCCTTTGGCGGCACGCCGGCGTCGGCAGTGAGCTCCTGCCATGGTCGGCGCCGCCCAAGCCACCCGCGCGATATAGATTTGATCCCATGCTACGTCGAGGTTGTAGCCTCCCCACTTAGAGTTTGGCTTGACAGGTGTTGTGGGTGATTCCAGACACCGGTAAGTTAAGCTGGTGTGTGCAGGTCAGGCGTGTTTTCAATTAAAAGGCCGTAGGCGGAATTAGCCCCGATGGACTAAATAAATCCGTTACTCGTGGGTAAAGAGTACACCCTCTGCAGAGGTTATATCTATTCGGATAGCCATGTTCATGGGTAAGGACTACAGTCTGAGATGGATCTAGTGACGGTATTCGGCTGGAGAAACGGCTAAACTAGAATCTAGTGACGGTCTTCGGATGGAGAAACGGCTAGACTAGAGCTTTGATTTTGACCTATGACATATGAGGATCATGTTTATTATTATTATGGACTAACCATTTACATTTCTTGAATTATTGAGTATCCCTGGGACGGTTCTACCTCCTGGATATTCACTGTGATTATTCTTATATAAGCCCTTTATGTGGCGTCGCTCAGACGCCCGACTGCGGCATGTTTGTCATTTATTTACTATTCATAAGCCCTGTATGTGGTGTCGCTCAGACGCCCGACTGCGGCATGCTTGTTATTTATTTATCCGTTATAAGCCCTTTATGTGGCGTCGCTCAGACGCCCGACTGCGGCATGTTTGTCATTTATTTACTATTCATAAGCCCTTTATGTGGTGTCGCTCAGATGCCCGACTGTGGCATGCTTTTTATCTTCCTTTCATTCATAAGCCCTTTATGTGGTGTCGCTCAGACGCCCGACTGCGGCATGCTTGTTATTTATTTATCCGTTATAAGCCCTTTATGTGGCGTCGCTCAGACGCCCGACTGCGGCATGTTTGTCATTTATTTACTATTCATAAGCCCTTTATGTGGTGTCGCTCAGACGCCCGACTGAGGCATGATTTATCTTATTATCCTTTTCAAGGCGTCGCTTCAGACACTCGATCAGTGCATTCTATTTTTCTATTTCCGTATTACATATTCATATTTTAACTGCTTGCGAGCATCACGGATTTTCGTTTATTTCGTGACAGACGTTGTGGTCATAGAAATTTTCGGAGCACGATTATCCCTTGTTATATTATACCCGTGTTCAAAATGTTTGCGAGTACATTCAAACGTACTCACTGGCTTGTCCCTGGCTATTGTCTTGGCCAGATTTCTTGCATGGAGAAGAGCGTTACGACGACAGCCCCGGAACCCATGTAAAGGTGATAGCAGCCTCGCGAAGATAGGAGTTATCCTGGTCAGCTGTCCTTGTGGGAAATGGAGTCCCATAGACGCAGATGTACACAAACCGCTTCCGCCATCAACCACTAAAAACCAAGTGTTGTACTCCTAGGCCACAATGGTCTTGTACTACATATTTTGTACTTTGCTTGGAATTCTTGTATCAAGTTGGTACCTCATCAGCAAACAGTAATCCTGGGGCTGGTGAGCACAAAGGCCGTTTTCTGGGAAATTAATATCCCGAAAAACCGATCCTGACACTTAAGCCGCTTCATCTCCCGATTAGGAGAAAAGGCACTGGCTCTTTATCGCCTTCTTCGACGCACCGAACACTTCAAGTGGACGGATGCTACCACGGCCGGATTAGAAGAAATAAAAGCCGTTTTGTCCACAAACCCAATCTTGGCCACGCCAAATGTTGGCGAACCAATGCTGTTATATATAGCGGCAACACACCAAGTTGTAAGCGCAGTGCTCGTCGTCGAACGAGAGACGGACGGACATAAATTCCCGCTTCAAAAGCCGGTATACTATGTATCCACTGTCCTCACTCCATGCAAATCACGGTACCCACATTATCAAAAGATAGCATACGCGGTCTTCATGGCATCTCGGAAACTATGACACTACTTTCAAGAGTGTTCAATTACGGTGGCCTCTGAAGTACCACTCAACGACATCATAAGCAACCGCGAGGCCACGGGTCGGATTGCTAAATGGGCTATTGAGCTCCTCCCGCTCGACATAATATACAAACCATGGCGAGCCATTAAGTCACAAGTACTGGCTGATTTCGTCGCCGAATGGACCGAAGCTGAACTCCCTAAAGAGTATGGCGCGTACTCCAATTGGATCATGCACTTTGACGGCTCTAAAATGCTGGCTGGTCTGGGGGCTGGTGTCGTCCTGACATCCCCCACCGGAGATACAGTCCAATAAGTACTCCAAATACTATACACAGACTCCAATAATGCAGCAGAATACGAGGCCCTGTTACATGGTCTCCGGATGGCAGTCTCCATGGGCATTCAATGCCTAGAGGTGCGTGGGGATTCGAACCTCGCAATATCTCAAATAAATGGAGACTTCGACGCCAAGGATCCAAAAATTGGTGGCTTATCGCAATGTCGTCCTCAAAATGTCAGCTCGGTTCGTGGGGCTTGAATTCCACCCTGTGGTCCGGGAAAACAATCAGGCGGCAGATATCCTTGCCCGCATCGGCGCTAAGCGCGACCCGGTCCCACCTAATATCTTCTTGGAAAGGCTGTTTAAGCCATCTGTGGTATGGGAAGGAGAGACCGGAAATAATAGTCTAGACCCGGACACAATGCCAGATCCCGAACACCCTGACGTAATCGGAGGCTTTACCACCGAAATAACACCTTCTGCCCACGTGATTATGGCTGTCATCGCCCCGTGGACAGAACCCTTCTTGGCCTACCTAACTAGGCAGAAACTACCAGAGGACCCAAACGAGGCACGTTGCATTGTGCGGCGGTCTAAAGCCTACAAGGTCCATGAGGGAGAGCTTTATAAGAAAAGTGCTACCGGAGTCCTTCAAAGGTGCATCTCCGAAGAGGAAGGATGATAACTTTTGACAGAAATTCATGCTGGACTTGGTGGCCACCACGCCGTGGCTCGGGCCCTTGTAAGCAAGGCCTTCCGTACAGGTTTTTATTGGCCCACAGCCCGGGCAAACGCACAGGACCTCGTTCAATGTTGCGTCGGTTGCCAGCTTTTCGCAAACCAAAGCCATATGCCACCTACCGCTCTCCAAACAATCCCCATCACTTGGCCCTTTGCGGTCTGGGGAGTTGATATGGTCGGACCCCTTAAAGGGGGAAGCCATAAGAAAAAATACCTATTGGTCATGGTGGACAAATTCACCAAATGGATAGAAGCCAAACTAGTTAAAACGGCCAAATCCGGACCAGTGATAGACTTCATATCCGGGGTTGTACACCGTTATGGCGTTCCCCATAGCATCATCACCGATAAAGGCTCGAACTTTACAGCCGACGAGGTAAAACTTTGGTGCAGCAACATGGGCATCAAGCTCGATTATGCTTCTGTCTATCACCCGCAAACTAACCGTCAAGTCGAGCGAGAAAATGGTCTTATCATGAGCGGCATTAAACCCAGATTGGTGCGATCCTTGAAGGAAACTGATACGGACTGGGTAGAGGAGCTCCACTCCGTACTATGGGGGCTGCGGACCACGCCGAATTGCACTACCGGATACACACCGGATTTCATGGTGTACGGCGCAAAGGCGGTACTGCCCTGCGACATAATTCATGACTCACCTCGAGTGCGCATGTAAGAAGAGAAAGAAGCCGAGCTTGATTGGCAGGACAGTTTGGACGCCCTGGAGGAGGAGCGTGACGTGGCAAAAGCCCGTTCCGCATTTTATCAGCAACAGGCTCAAAGGTATCAAAGCAGAGAAGTACGGGCCAAGACTTATAACATCGGCGAACTCGTTCTATGCCTACCGGAGAAGAAAAAGAATAAGCTCAAGCCCAAATGGGAAGGTCCCTTCGTTATTGACCAAGTTCTGACCGGTGAAGCGTATCGTCTGCGGGATGCATCAGACAATCGACTCGAGCCAAACCCATGGAATGCAGCCAGACTCCAAAGGTTCTACGCCTAGTGCCGGACTCTATGTTCGTCTCCTTACCTCCGTCAATTTTTTTATATCCGTTATCTGTCTTTTCTTTCTTTCTTTCTTCCCTTTTTTTCAAGGCCTTAAAAGGCTAAAATGTGTCTTGACTACACAATCTTGACGCGCTAGCTGTCGGTGTCAAAACCGGCGGATCTCGGGTAGGGGGTCCCGAACTGTGCGTCTAAGGCGGATGGTAACAGGAGGCGGGGGACACGATGTTTACCCAGGTTTGGGCCCTCTCGATGGAGGTAATACCCTACTTCCTGCTTAATTGATCTTGATGATATGAGTATTACAAGAGTTGATCTACCATGAGATCATAGAGGCTAAACCCTAGAAGCTAGCCTATGGTATGATTGTTGTTGTCCTACGGACTAAACCCTCCAGTTTATATAGACACCGGAGGGGGCTAGGGTTATACAGAGTCGGTTACAAGGGAGGAGATCTACATATCCGTATTTGCCAAGCTTGCCTTCCACGCCAAGGAGAGTCCCATCCAGACACGGGACGAAGTCTTGAGTCTTGTATCTTCATAGTCCAATAGTCCGGCAGAAGTATATAGTCCGGCTGTCCGAGGACCCCCTAATCCAGGACTCCCTCAATAGCCCCTGAACCAGGCTTCAATGACGATGAGTCCGGCGTGCAGATTGTCTTTGGCATTGCAAGGCGGGTTCCTCCTCCGAATACACCATAGAAGATTTTGAACACAAAGATAGTGTCCGGCTCTACAAAACAAATTCCACATACCACCGTAGAGAGAATAATATTTCCGCCAATCTAATCTGCCGACACATTTTGCAGTATGACATCACATGACGGCCCGGTCATTATTCGAACCATTTTTCACAACCAGCCACTGCACATATCGCGAGGCGGTTTCCTTGGCACGTCTTGTCGAAGCAGAGATCGTGTCCCCTTATCACGGGATTCCCATCAATACGGGTGTGGGTAACCCAACCGCGCCATCAATTACGGCGCTTGGGGAATAAGCGAGTTTAGCAGGTAGGTGGGGAGGCGCATAGCTTCTTCCGCCCTTATAAAGGGACAAGGATTCACCCTTTTCACCCACGCCTTCTTCCTCCTTGCTCATCCATTCTTGCGCACTCGAGCTCCAGCACCCAAGTTCACGTTTTTCTCCTCCAACCACTCCAAGCATGTCCGGAGCGGGAGGCAAGTGGATGGTCTCCTCCGTTATGGAGGAGAACATCACAAAGCTGCGGGGAGCCGGATATCTGGCCACAGATATCGCGCACCCGCTGCCAGATGCGGGGCAGATCATCCCTACTCCAGAACCCCATGAGAGGGTGGTTTTCCTTACCCACTTCGTCCGCGGACTGGGATTTCCCCTCCACTCGTTTGTCTGCGGGCTCATGTTCTACTACGGGCTGGACTTTCATGATCTGGCCCCCAATTTCATCCTCAACATCTCGGCGTTTATCGTCGTGTGTGAGGCCTTCCTTCGCATCAAGCCCCACTTCGGCCTGTGGCTGAAGACCTTCAATGTTAAACCGAAGGTGGTGGTTAGCCAGCAAGCGGAGTGCGGAGGCGCCATGGTGGGCAAAATGCCCAATGTCACATGGCTCGAAGGCTTCTATGTGGAGACCATAAAGGGGTGGCAATCGGGATGGTTCTACATCACCGAGCCGCGCGACACCAACTGGGTGGCGGCCCCCAAATTTCGATCCGGAATCCCCATGTGGCTCACCTCCTGGAAAGAGAAGGGCCTGTCCTGGGGTTCCCCGGTAGAGCTGACCGGACTCCAGACATGCATCAAAAACATGATGAGCAAGAAAATCAAGCTCGTCAACGTGGTCCAAGTCATGCCCTTTCGTCGGATCCTCCCGTGTCAAAGACGGGCATTCAATTTGCGGGAGTTCGACCCGGCCGAGCACCAGACGCTGTGAGAGCTCTTCGACACGACGAACAAGGACGTCTGGAAGGTGCTGTTCAAGGGCGCCGAGGTACCTCCTCCCCTTATCGAGGACCGCGGACTCAGCGCAAAGCGCCCTGCTAATCCGGTAAGTCTTTTATATCTTATAAGATGTTCATTTCCCCAGTATAACCACGCGCGGGATCTAAGTCTCCACGCCATTTAACAGGACTGAGTAGTGACAACGGAGCAGATCGATTGTCCGGCTACCCTGCCCGAAGATCCAGCGGATGCTCTCCTAACGGAGATGCTGGTTCCGGCACCTTATGAGGTGCCGGAGAAGAAGGCCAAGAAGAAGGCCACGGGGACCAGGAAGGGTCTCCGGCGCAAGGTTATATCGGACTCATCGTCCGAAAGCACCAAGGTGCACTCCTCCCACGAAAATGAGGAGGAAGAAGAGGAAAGTTCTCCGCCCCCAGCCGGGGGAGACAAGAAAAGGAAGGCCGCCCCATCTGGGGAGGCTGAAGGGTCCAAGAAGGGAAGGACCCTCCTTCCGGACACCTCCACAACCGCCGCCTATAGCGACAACGAGTGGTTGCCTAGGGACAAGCCCCTGGCAAGTCGTAAGTATTCGGATACCATAATAATTCTGGTATGTTTCGTTTTGTTGTTTCTCATCATGCCGAACATGATCATGCAGTCCATCCTGAGCCCGCATCGACGTATCCTCTTCGGAGGAGTCTTTGGGCCAATCGGAGATGAACAGCGATTCGCCCCCGCCTGTCTCCTCCCCCCGCCCTACGGACGATGTCGAGGTGTTGTCTCATAGGGCACCGAACCAAGGGGAGGTAGTCCTGGAGGCGCCTCAAGGCGACATTCCGGACGCTGGGCGCAAGGGGAGCAAAACTCCAAAGGGCTCCAATGGCGGGGGCAGCATGTTTAGCCCCCAGTCGAATACTGTACCGGAACCTCTAGTGGTTCCGGACTCTGTCAGGCGACCCCTCACTAAGGGGGGCGAGCTGTCTATGCCGATGACCTCTGTCCAACCAGAGGCATCAGACAACTTGCTAGAAGCGCTTCGCGGCGCTTCCATTGGTGAAGAGAACCACACTATCATGAGTGCGGTGGTCAAGAAGGCTCAGTCTGCCAAGAGCGGACTAACTAAAGCCTGTGCCAGCCTTCTAACAGGCTTTGAGGTAAGTAATCAAATTATAAGAAAATATTCCAGCATAGACAGTAGCCCCTGATGCTCTGTTTGCCATTCGCAAAGGAAGGCCGAATAGAGGATCAAATAATAATCGTAGGAGTCTAATCAGAATATGTCTATGTGTATATGCAGGCTTCACTGCCGGCCGCTGCCGCACGTACTGCGGAGGTTGCCGCACTGAATCGCGACCTTGAGCGGTCCAAGGAAGAGCTCGGCCTTGCCAAGAGGTAGCTCGAAGAGAACAAAGGTAAGTGACACCCCGTCTGAATATTGATAAAGAAAATTTTGTTTTTGGAATAATAGGATCGTCATGAATTTTGCTAGGGACCACAACCAAAGTGGCGGCCCTGCAGAAGGCGCTATCCGAGGCCGAAGACAAAGCGGCCAAGGAGCGCATCGAGCGAGAAAAGCAAGAAGCCCGAGTAGGCGAGGTGCAGCAAGAGCTCCAGGCTCTCGCCGAAAAGCACGAGTCCTTGGAGCGTGACTCTAAGACGCAAGGGTCCAAGCTTGCGAAAGCCCTTGAAAGCGCACATCATGCCAAGGCCGAAGCCCAAAAGGCCCTCCGGGAAATTGAGGCAGTTAAGAAGATAGCTGCGGGTAAGGCATTCATTATGCAAAGCAAGCATGTGAAGGAAACTTTCTTTTTACTTACCCGAGTTCGGAGCTCTCCAGGAGCGTTCGCAGATCTGCCCCGCAGTGTGTCGGATGCCGCAGAGTTCTACCGGGCTGAGGAGGGGAGCTCGACGGAGAAGTTGTTCTGGTCTCAGTATACTGGGACCGATCACCCAATGCCCTTGAGCGACCAGCTGAAGCAATTGGTCGTGTTCCACAAGGCGGCCGAACAGGCCATGAAGGATCTTATAGTCCGGATGTGGCCTGGCGAGACCCTGCCTAATAGCTACTTCGGTCTGGTGAGGCGGCTTGTGAACGCCTGCCCACGGCTTGAAGTCATAAAGTGGTCCGTCTGCATCGAGGGTGCGTGCAGGGCTTTTGCCCGGGCGAAGGTGCACTGGGCGAAGCTGGACGCCAAAAAGCTGGTGAAGGAGGGGCCACCGAAGGGCAAGGAGCATCGCCACCCCGAAAAGTATTATGAAAGTGTCCTGAAGGGTTCTCACCTTGTGGCGGAGGAATGTGCTAAGGATGTAATATTCGAATGAATGTACTCATGTGATCCTGTAATATGAAACGAGTTCATGTGAGTTATGCAACGCTTGTTAATTTAAAATATTACCTTCTGTGCGACCGTTTATGAAATCTGAGAGTTGGCCAGTCGTCGGCTTTCGCCCCCATGTAACTAGTACTGGGGTGTTCGGGATAAACCTGAGCACTCTTTATCCCAATTTTGGGTCCTTCGAGGGAGGTGTTCAGCACAACGAACTAGGCAATCGGACTATAAGGCTTTATCACTCTCACTTAGCCATAGAAGTCTACAATTTTAAATTTTGGCGAAGCCCCTAGTATTCGGAAGGCCGAATTCGGGGTGCTATATATGCCTAAGTCGGGCAAGGCCAACTCCTTGCCCGAAGCGGAAAAAGTCTTTAAGGACTTGAGACCTCTCGAACAGCGACCAGCTCTCGCCTTGTCATGACAGTCAGTTTTCGGCTTTCTCTACTGAGGTGCTCATCCGGAAGAACCGGGACACAATCGCAGTAGTTCTCCCAGCGCTACCTTAGCCGATATTGCGGAACGTAAGGTACCAAAACATGGGAGCCGGGCAAACCCAACTATTGACCCAAGACATGATTCGGAGTTGATGCATATAATGCTATAAGTTCAGGGTGCCGCACTATCGAAAGTGTTCGGACTTCTCACGCCGTATTATGGGGTATACTGAAGCCCCTGGCGCACTAGTCGTACCAGAATGTACGGGTGCAATTTGTCGTAAATAAGCAGACAGGGAAAAAATGGTAATGCAATAATAGACTAACGCTATGCATTATTATTTAAATAATACGTTGAAGCGTACTGATACAAGTAGTGCAACTAAGCAAAAAATAGGACTATTTTACATGTCCTATCCAAGGGCAAGTTGTGTATGGGTATTAAAAACAGGTATTTCCATCGTTATCAGAGACCACCTGGGGATTCCCTTGTACGTCTTAGCTTCTTGCCTCCTTGGTGTTTCCTTCCCGCAGTGCGTCCAACAATCAGACTGCCGAAAAGGTCTTCCGGAGAGTAAGGTCCTGAAAGAGAGAAAATGGTAAAGGTATACAGCCCCTGGGGCAGTTGAGCCGCCTTGTGGGGCGTGTCCTGGCCGTGCCCCCGCCTATGCCCATGGTATTTTTAGTGCGTAATTATGTATGCGCGGCACAGATTTCGTCGCTTGACCGGGACTAGGACGGAGGCCGAATTGCTAGGCGGGCTCTGAACGTGCCAGGCGATCCTGTTGCAGGTTACTCCGGACTCGCTTGAAGGTGTCCAGGGGCTTTATCGCCGAATTGGCGGTTTGCCTTAAAAGGCTGCTTTGTGGCTCTTCTGCAAGGGCCGCAGTGTGCTCCTCCATGCGGAGCGAGCGTTCTGTGTTTCCATTGACTGTTATAACACCACAAGGTCCTGGCATTTTGAGCTTGAGGTATGCATAATGCGGTACCGCATTGAATCTGGCAAATGCGGTTCGTCCGAGCAGTGCGTGATAGCTGCTGCGGAATGGGACGATGTCGAAGATTAACTCCTCGCTGGAAGTTGTCCGAAGATCCGAAGACCACTTCCAATGTGATTGAGCCCGTGCAGCGGGCCTCTACACCTGGGATGACACCTTTAAAGGTGGTTTTAGTGGGTTTGATCCTCGAGGGGTCTATACCCATTTTGCGCACTGTATCCTGATATAGCAGGTTTAGGCTGCTGCCGCCGTCCATATGGACTCAGGTGAGGTGAAATCCGTCAATGATGGGATCAATGACCAATGCGGCAGAACCACCATGACGGATACTAATGGGGTGGTCCCTACGATCGAAAGGGATCGGACAGGAAGACCATGGGTTGAACTTTGGGGCGACTGGCTCCAATGCGTAGACCTCCCTTAGTTCGTGCTTCCGTTCCCTCTTGGGAATATGGGTTGCGTATATCATGTTTACCGTTTTCACTTGGGGAGGACATTTCTTCTGTCCTTCTGTGTTCGGAGGCCGAGGCTCCTCCTCGTCGTCGCTATACAGCCCCTTGTCCTTGTTTTCGGCGTTTAACTTGCCGGCCTGCTTGAACACCCAGCATTCTCTATTGGTCTGATTGGCTGGCTTATCGGGGGTGCCGTGAATTTGAACGAGCGATCGAGTATGCGGTCCAAACTGGACGGGCCCCGATTACTTCTTTTGAATGGCTTTTTCCGCTGACCGGATTTAGAGCCACTGAATCCGGCATTTACTGCCGTGTCTTCAGCGTTGTCGCCGTTGTTGCGGCGCTTGTGTCTGTTACGACGTGGTCTGCCGTTAGTATTTTTGGTATCTAAAGTGCCAGGATTCCTTGATGTGTTGTTGCTGCGAGCCAGCCAGCTATCGTCCCCCGCGCAAAAGCGGGTCATGAGTGTCGTGAGGGCTGCCATGGACTTCGGCTTCTCCTGGCCGAGGTGCCGGGCGAGCCACTCGTCACGGATGTTATGCTTGAGTGCCGCTAAGGCCTCTGGATCCGGACAGTCGACAATTTGGTTTTACTTCGTTAGGAACCTGGTCCAGAATTTCCTGGCCGATTCCCCTGGCTGCTGAATTATATGGCTCAAGTCATCACCATCTGGTGGTCGCACATAAGTGCCCTAGAAGTTGTCAAGGAATGCATCTTCCAAATCCTCCCAACTGCCAATGGAGTCTGCTGGCAAGCTATTCAGCCAATGCCGAGCTGATCCTTTGAGTTTTAGTGGGAGGTACTTGATGGCATGTAGATCATCACCGCAAGCCATGCGGATGTGGAGGAGGAAATCCTTGATCCATACCGCGGGATCTGTTGTACCGTCATATGATTCAATGTTTACGGGTTTAAAACCCTCTGGGAATTCGTGATCCATTACTTCATCAGTGAAGCATAGGGGGTGTGCGGCGCCTCTGTGCCGGGCAATATCTTGACGCAGTTCATACGAGTCTTCTCTGATGTGTTCGGCCCGGCCGGATTTGCTTTTAGTGTATCCCGCGTGACGGTCCTCGTCCCGTGTTGGGGCGCGCCCCCGTGATCCTTAGATCGATCTTGCATGTTTTGCTTTGTTTTCCAATACGTCTCGCAGGTCCCGCGTGTTGCCCCGGGCCTTGGTATTTTTGTTTGAGCGGCGGCGGGGTGCGGGCTAGACTTCGGGCTGAAATGCATGTCTGTCTCGGCCACGAGGTGGTCGATCAGCCGCATCATACACTGGTGATGTAGGTTTCAATGCTTCCTCCTCGAGTTGGGGTAGCAACCTGCAGTTTGGGTAACTCTTGGTTGGGCGCTCGAGTTCATATTCCTCGGCTGCCAGGACTTCAGTCCATCTATCCGCTAGCAGATCTTGATCAGCTCGAAGCTGTTGTTGCTTTTTCTTCAGGCTGTTTATTGTGGCTATAAGTTGGCGCTTGAAGCGCTCCTGCTCGACGGGATCCTCAGGCATGATAAATTCCTCGTCGCCGAGGCTCACCTCGTCTTCATAGAGAGGCATGTATTTGTCATCCTCTGATTCTCCATCTGCTGCCTGTTCTGGAGGGCTAGCTTGTTCATCCTCCCGCTCGAGGTCTGGCTAGAGGGGATTATCGTCGTCTTCGGCATTATCCGGAGCGTGATTGTCTCTTGTGCCGGTATCGCTACTTTTGCTATGGCGAGACTTAGAGCGGCGCCGCTGACGTCGGTGCTTGGATTGCTTCTTGGAGGGGTTATCCTCCATTGTCTTGTCGCCATCCCCTTATTTGGGGTGTCCACCATGTATATATCATACGATGAGGTGGCAGTCTATCGCCCTGTGGGCGGTGGTTCTTGTTTGTCTCCTGCATCGTCGTCCATACCATCGATGTCTTCGGAGCCGAAGTCAAGCATGTCGGTTAAATCGTCGACAGTGGCTACTAAGTGGGTGGTGGGTGGGGAACGAATTTCTTCGTCGTCCGCATCCCATTCTAGCCGGACACAGTTCGGCCAAGGGTCTCCTGACAGGGAGAGAGACCTCAACGAGTTTAGCACGTCGCCGAAAGGCGAGTGCTGAAAGATATCCGCGGAGGTAAACTCCATGATCGGTGCCCAATCGGATTCGACAGGCACGGACGCAGGCTGCTTGGAGTCCGTGGCCGGGGACGAATCCAACGGTTCGGCGACATGGGTCTCATAGGAGGTGAAGTCAGTATTCGGCTCTATCGCCACTGAGTGTGCAGCCTCTGTGGCGGGGTCCATCCACCCATCCTCAGATGGCGCAATTTGTTCCGGATTGAGGGCCGGAGTAGTTGCAGGTGTGATCTCCCGAAAACTATCTGACGGCAGAGCTAAATCATGCTCATCGTGCTTGTGCGGTGCACCTGACATGGGCTCGAATCCGTCGAAGATCAAGTCTCCGCGGATATCGGCAGTATAGTTTGTCATGGAATTGTCACGGCAGATGTCCTCAAGCTAGGACTTAGTCGTGGAGCCATCGCCGCTAGGAAGCTTGAAGGGGTTAACGGGACAAGGAACACGAGGGTTTATACTAGTTCGGCCCCTTACGATGAAGGTAAAAGCCTACGTCCAGTTGAGGTGGTATTGATTAGGGTTTCGATGACCAGGGAGCTTAACTGCTATGCCTGGAACTTGATGAGATCTTTCTCGTCCCTAAACCGCTGCCGGGTCGTCCCTTTATATAGAGAGGTTGACGCCCAGCGGCTCTCAGAGTCCCGGCCGGCTCATAAGAGTGTCCGGCTCGGACTCTTCAACTATTCTTGCATTACACTACAAGTTCTACCATAATGATGATTGTAACTACGGGCCTTAAGCCATATCCGGGTCTTAAGCCCATCTTTGGCCCACCGTGTTCAAGCTGGGCGCCGGGCTTCTGGTGATGACCATTATGAGTAACCCGGCCCCTCCTGGCGGGTGACTCTAAGGTCTATATCCTCAACATTAGGCCCCAGATTGATTTGAGCCGGCTCATGTCAATCTTCAATTCTTTCGACAGAAAATGTCCGGCTTACAATTGTGTGAAGGCCATAACCCGGCGTGACGTCATCCTCTGGACTCCGGGTAATCCGCCGTGACGTCATCTAACATTAAGTCCATTTTTTACGCCACCAGATCTACAACGGATCTTATCTTTACTACCATCCCGAAAATCGAGGCACCTCTCGAGCGAGATAACCGCGCTGTGACCTCCTCGTTTCTCGCGCTCACTTATGAGACTGACCTTATAAATAGCCCGACCCTCGGGTCTTTCTCATTCTCCCTCTTCCGTCGTCTCCTTCCTCTCACTGCTCCCGTGCTGCTCGAGCTCCGCCGCCGCCGCCGTAACAGAGCTCCGCGTCCTCGTCGTCCTTGGCCGCTGCATCACCCTGAGCCGTCCAGAGAACCGCGGCGAACCCCTGCATCCGTAAGTTCCTTCCTCCTCGTAGGATAGATCTGCGTTAAGCTCCTGCTGTTCTTCCCGTGCTCTTCGCCGTCGTTCACGAGTTCTTGGTAGTTTTTATTTTTACTGCCTTTCTTGATCTCTATCTGCATAGGACAGCCGCGGTAGTGGTTTCACACCCATTCCAATGTTCATAGATCCCTTTCTACTGCACATAAATCCCATTTGAACCTGCGAACTTTCTCCTGCTTCTGTTTTAGGTCTAGAAATTTTCTTTTTCAGCCGACCATTTTGATCCAATTTTTTTACTGCAATGTGTGAAACCCGTTTTCACCATACTTAGTAAAAAACTGCACTCGTTGAGTCATGGCGGTTTACATTTCCGGTTTAAAAAAACCACGCGCCGTAGAACTTTCCGGCTCAAAGGAAGCCATGCGCCGTAAAATTTTCCGGCTCACTTACAACAAGGCTGTAGACGATTTGAATTACTCTCAAGCACACCAGCGGCTTAGATAACCTGATGCATTTAGATATATGTCATTAGGCCCCTCCATAAGCCGCCACTTTAAACACCGAACTGTAAATTTCCTCCGGCTTTCAATTAAATCGGACATTTTACTTTTATCATAGGCGTCCGACTTTCACCATGCCTCCCAAAGCTCCCAAAGCTCCCATCACATGCAATTGGATGAGGTCCAACGTCACCGATGAGACTTTAACAGATTTCATGAAGTCGGGTTACCTGCCTAAGAAGGACGTCATGTCCTACCGTGCCCCCGACCCATCAGAAGAGAGACCACAACCAAGGGACGGGGAGGTGGTCATCTTTGCGGATCACATGAGCCGGGGCTTCGCACCGCCCGGCTCAAAGTTTTTGAGAGATGTACTGAACTTCTTTGACCTGCGGCCACAAGATATAGGACCCAACTCGGTGTCCAACATATGCAATTTCCAAGTGTTCTGCGAGGTCTACCTTGGAGAGGAGCCCAGCCTACTGCTCTTCAGAGAGCTCTTCTACCTGAACCGTCAGAACGAGTGCGCCAACGGGCCAAGCTTGGAACTTGGCGGCATCTCCATTCAGCGACGGAGAGACTACCTTTTCCCTTACGCCGAGCCGCCGAGTCACCCAAAGGACAGGAACCCGACGTGGTTCTATTGCCAAGACACGTCGCCGGCTGACGAGAGCCCGCTGCCCGGCTTTCGCCCTTCACGTCTGGAACCAACTCACCCTCTGTCTGACAAGTTAACTCAGGCGGAGCGCCAACCTCTGCTCCCCACCATCAACAAGATCAAGGCTCTCCTAGGCAATGGTCTCAACGGAATTGATCTGGTCCGGGTCTGGATCTCGTGGCGGGTGATCCCCCTGAGCCGCCGCCCCGGCTTAATGTGTGAATATACAGGCCGGAAAGATGACCCCCTGCGACACAACCGCAACGATCTTCTTGAAGACGTTGCTGAAGACATGACCAAGGCTCTTTTAAATGAGAGCTTGGCAGACTGCGGGAGGACCGGGTTAGCCCCCTTCTGCAAGACCAACCCAGCCCCAGCAGTAAGCCGTTGATCTGAACATTTTATCTTCTTCTGTAGATAACCTTCATCTGAATCTTTAAGAAATCTTCATTGTATTTTTCAGGCTGATGACAAATTCTGGAAGGTCAAATATGACCATGAGGCGGCCAAGAAGGCCAGGAAGGCGAAGAAAGCCGCCAAGAGAGCCGCTCCCCGCAAGAAGGGAAGTAGGCCTACTGCTTCAGAGCTGATGCAACTAAGCGACAGCTCCGAGTCAGAGGTAACCCCTGAACCTGTAAGCTCTTTTTATATCTGTTATTTATTTCTATCCACTTTATCAATACTGTTCATCAACAGGATGACACCGGAGCAAGTAACCCGGTGGATGAAGAGGTAATGTCACTTTCCTCCGACTCGGAGCCCTTGCCAAGGCTGAAAGTCCGAAGGGTAACCCGGAAAGTAAGATTTTCACATCCTTTAGCTTATCAAGATCCTCAATTTCTTTTGAAGCGACAGACTCATGAGAGCCGGCGGCACACCCGGACCAACAAGGACGCTGACCTCTCTTCCGGCTTACCCGACGCATCGAGGAAACGCCGAACCGAGGTTATCTCCAATTTGTACCCTTTTCATCCTTTGGCGGGTGTTATACGTCAACCGCTCAATTCTTCTGACTCAAACTATCAGGAAACCTCACCCTCCTCTGGTGACTCAATGCAATCAAGCCTGCCGGCCTTCAGGACCGTACCCGGGTAACAATGATCATCTCTTTGTTATGCGTATCTTTGCTCATACCTTTGTACTAACCTTTTTGTCCTTTCAGTGCCCAGGCAAAGCTCACCAAGAGGGCGAAGAAGAACAAACCGGTCGAAGAGCCGGACTTGCCTGAACCGGAGGTAGCAGCTCAAGAACCGCCAGCTGCCTCCGCTCCCGAAGCCACTGCTCCAACCGACAAGGCAACTGCAGAAGCTTCTGCTAACCCGGAAACCTCCAGCTCGGCTCAGCCGGTCAATGACCCGGACGGAGTTTGTTGAGCCGGGGAGACCTACTGCACTGGCCAAGTGCTCCGCCAAGGAGGAGTTGCTACAGCACCGGCCGGTTAATCTGGACCTCACCGACTACGCCAATCTGAACATCGGAGAGATCGTCTCCGGCTATGTCAACCAAGTGCACAAGAGCCGGGATGTAGAAATCGGCATGGTGAACCAGATTCAGCAGAAATCTCAGGTACTACTCTTCTTTCTACTTGCTTACTGCATAGTTATCTTGTTATTCTTACCATACTCTAGCCCCCAAGTCTACGACTTATGATAGAATATGTTGTAGACTTAAGTTCCGACTTACTCGCTTGAACCGGCAATTTGTAAATAGAAACATTCGATATGCATTAGCCCCCAAGTGCCAAGTGTCTTTGCTTGGAAAGTGCATGGGACTTTAAAATTGCATAATAACTATTCATCCTATAACCCGGAAATCATGCAGGCTGCTCGCAAGAAGTTCGAAGCTGATATCTCCGATCTGAAGACCCACCTAAAGACGCAAGAAACTGTGACCCGGAAGGCCAATGCCAAATTTGTGTCCAGTATTGCTGCGCAAGAAAAGCTGAAGACGGACTTTGACGCTGAACGGAGAGCCTGGGCCGAAGATAAGGCTACTCTCGTGAACCGGGCCGAACAGGCGGAGAAGGCTCTGTCAGAGAAGACCGCCGAACTCTCCGGCTTAAAGCGCCAAGTATCCCAGATGGTTGCCGCAATCTTCGGTAAGTCATTTCACCGTCTTTCATCAAGTTGATAATCTTTATATCTTATAACTCATCCTTGTCAGCGGCTTATCTTATTCTGTTAAACAGGTCCCAGAAGCGCCAACCTCAACCAAAGTGTGGTAACCAAGTTGAAGGCCGTGTACACCCTGGTGGAGCAACTCTACACCGGGTCACAGCGTGCTTTGGCTGTGGTGGCCCTATCCAATGAGGTGCCGACTCACCTCGCGGAAGTTCTTCGCCGGCTCGCCGTTCTTCCTCAACGTATCCAAGAGCTGCGATGGGCCTCTGCAAGAGCCAGAGCCATAGCTGCTCTAAGCCGGGCCAAGGCGTTCCTGTCAGAACTAGACCCGGCGGACATCGCTCTGGGCTACCCCAGTTTGAAGGAAGACGGCACCGCCTTCGACCAAAAGGACTTCGCAGCCTGCGTGAAGATCGTACGCCCGGTGGCCACTCTGATTGGCAATGATACATATCTGACCAAGTACCAGCCGGGTTACGATGCAGAGAATCAGAGGATCCCCACTCCGCGCTATGAAGCCCTCAGCTTAGTCCCGCCAACTCGTAAGCACACCTTTGCCCCGGAGATTGACCCGGCGGGGTTAATTGACGAGGAAGCTCAATTTGAAGCTCTGAGCGGCATTGACTGGAAGTCGTCAACTTTCCAGGTCTTGGGAACAGCCGGAGGAGAGGAGAGGGATGAACCGGAATCTTCAACCCAGCAAGCATCGTAACTCTGCAGGTGGCTTATCAAACAATGCTTCACCCTTTTGGACTCGATGAGTCTTGTAATAGAGTAGGACCAACACTTTAACTTTGCCGTGCCATCGTGCACGCGTTGAATGCTAAATTCCATTGAAGTTGTCTCCTTTATACTTCTCCGGGTCATAATTGATCATTTACTTTCCTTGAACTCAAATAGGTGCCTTTAACTATCCTGCATAGAAAGACAAATCACAAGTCTCTAGGCGGCTTACCGCACTGAGAATCATAGTTTTAGACATATAACCCGGAATATGAATCAAAAAAGACTGGTCCTCAATTATGTCCTTGACATAACCGTAACAACATACTTACCAGCCTGCAAGCACACTTCCGGCTTAGATAACCCGGGCAATAAGGTTGGTACCTCAATTCCGGTTTACCAGTCTTAATAACGCCGATTGTGTTCGACTAGTACTATAAATCAAAGTTAAGCCGGCAAAGTGAGACCCGCCGTGCACACTTGAAATAATCAGAAGAACTCGCTATAAATCAGAAGAACTTAGGGGCTTCCGGTTCGAATACGACCAGAGACCCGTCCCAAAGGGGTTATGCTCGGATTCGAATGCGATCATATAGCCCCCAGTGGGTGTGGCGATGCCAATCAACAGGGTACCGACAGCTATGTTCTCTTTGGTTCGAATACGACCTATGTTTGAACAGGAAGCCCCCAAATGACCTTAAGAATTGCTTAACGACGCTGATTCGAATACGATCCACGTCGGTTCCCAAAGGGGTTAAACTATGATTCAAATATGATCAAAGAAAACTCCCCAATGAGCTCGGCACTTTGCCAATCAAATGGGTATCGACAGCTATGTTCTCTTTGGTTCGAATACGACCTATGTTTGAACAGGAAGCTCCCAAGTGATTATATTGTGTATGGCTAGATTCGAATACGATCATAAGCCGGATCCTCCTTCAAGTTATCACATGATCTTTGTAATGAAAACAACACATTTATCTTTGGAGGAGAAAAAAGGACAGAGGTCCTGCTTTATTGCTTATCATAATATATACATGGTTTAGAGAAGTATGTACATTATGAGAGCCGGTGGCTCAAGAGTAATAAGGCCGAAGCTGAGCTATGTTCCACGGCCGACGGGACTTACGTGAATCTTTGTGCTCCCGAATGTCAATGAGGTAATATGACCCGTTGTGCAAATTCTTGCTGACCACAAAGGGCCCTTCCCAAGGCGGGGATAGCTGTTGCGCATCTCTTTGATCTTGGATGAGCCGGAGCACCAGATCGCCTTCCTGGAAGACCCGGGACTTAACCCGGCGACTATGATAACGGCGCAGGTCTTGTTGGTAAATCGCTGAGCGAGCGGCTGCCACATCACGCTGTTCGTCCAACAAGTCAAGAGCATCTTGGCGCGCCTGTTCATTATCCGCCTCAACATAAGCCGCCACTCGAGGCGAATCATGATGGATGTCACTGGGGAGGACTGCTTCTGCCCCATAAACCATGAAGAAAGGCGTGAAACCTGTAGACCTGTTAGGAGTAGTGTTGACGCTCCATAACACGGAGGGAAACTCCTCCACCCAACAACCCGGCGTCCGTTGCAAAGGGACCAAAAGCCGGGGCTTGATGCCCTTCAGAATCTCCTTATTAGCCCTCTCAGCTTGACCATTGGATTGAGGATGAGCCACTGATGAAACATCAAGTCGGATATGCTCTCGTTGACAAAACTCCTCCATGGCACCTTTGGATAGATTGGTACCATTATCAGTTATAATGCTGTGCGGAAAGCCGAAGCAAAAAATCACCTTTTTCATAAATTGAACCGCCGTGGCTGCATCACACTTGCTAACTGGCTCCGCTTCAACCCACTTGGTAAATTTGTCAATTGCCACCAAGAGGTGGGTCTTCTTATCCTTGGACCTTTTAAAAGGCCCAACCATATCAAGCCCCCAGACCGCAAAGGGCCAAGTAATTGGGATCATCCTCAGCTCCTGAGCCGGCACATGAGCCCGTCGCGAGAACCTTTGGCAACCATCACATTTACTGACCAAGTCCTCTGCATCAGCATGAGCCGTCAGCCAATAAAAACCATGATGAAAAGCCTTGGCCACAAGAGACTTTGAGCCGCCGTGATGGCCACAATCCCCTTCATGAATCTCGCGCAAGATCTCTTGGCCTTCCTCAGGGGAGACACAACGCTGGAACGCTCCCGTAACACTGCGGCGATGCAACTCACCATTGATGACAACCATTGACTTAGACCGCCGGGTTATTTGTCTGGCCAAAGTTTCATCCTCAGGCAAATCTCCCCGGGTCATGTAAGCCAAATAAGGCACTGCCCAGTCCGGTATGATGTGGAGAGCCGCCACCAGTCGTGCCTCCGGGTCAGGGACAGCCAAGTCTTCCTCTGTAGGCAACTTAACAGAAGGGTTATACAGGACGTCCAGGAAAGTATTAGGCGGTACCGGTTTTCGCTGAGAGCCCAGCCGGCTTAAAGCATCAGCCGCCTCGTTCTTCCTGCGATCGATGTGCTCTACTTGGTAACCCTGAAAGTGCCCAGCAATGGCATTAACTTCGCGACGATAAGCCGCCATGAGAGGGTCCTTGGAGTCCCACTTTCCTGATACCTGTTGAGCCACCAAGTCTGAGTCGCCGAAGCACCTTACCCGGCTCAAGCTCATCTCCTTAGCCATCCGAAGACCGTGGAGCAAGGCCGCGTATTCAGCTGCATTGTTGGTCCAAGGAAACATCAATTGTAGCACATAATGAAACTTGTCACCTTTAGGGGAAGCCAATACGACTCCCGCCCCCGAGCCCTCCAATTGCCTGGACCCATCGAAGTGAACAGTCCAGTATGTGTTGTCCGGCTTTTGTTCGGGCACTTGTAGCTCTGTCCAATCATTGATGAAATCCACCAAAGCCTGCGATTTAACAGCAGTGCGTGGCACATACTTCAGACCATGAGGTCCGAGCTCTATAGCCCACTTAGCCACTCTCCCTGTGGCCTCCCTATTCTGAATGATATCTCCAAGGGGGGCAGAACTGACCACAGTGATGGGGTGACCCTGGAAATAATGCTTAAGCTTCCGGCTTGCCATGAACACACCATAAACAAGCTTGTGCCAATGCGGATACCGCTGCTTGGACTCAATGAGTACTTCACTGACATAATAAGCCGGCCGCTGAACCGGATGCTCCTTACCCTCCTCCTTGCGCTCCACCACCACAGCCACACTGACGGCTCGTGTGTTAGCCGCCACATATAACAATAAAGGCTCTTTGTCAATCGGAGCAGCAAGGACTGGGGGCTCTGCCAGCTGCCTCTTTAAATCCTCAAAAGTAGTATTAGCTGCATCGTTCCAGACAAAGTCATCAGTTTTCTTCATCAACTGATATAATGGCATGGCCTTCTCACCCAAACGGCTTATAAACCGGCTTAAAGCAGCGATGCGACCCGCCAAGCGCTGGACGTCATTTATACACGCCGGCTTAGCCAGGGAGGTGATGGCCTTGATCTTCTCCGGGTTAGCTTCAATGCCTCTGTTAGAAACCAAGAAACCCAAGAGCTTGCCTGCAGGAACACCAAAAACACACTTGGCCGGGTTAAGCATCATCTTGTAGACTCAGAGATTATCAAAGGTCTCTCTCAGATCATCTATCAAGGTTTCCTCCTTCCTAGATTTAACCACAATATCATCCACATAAGCATGAACATTGCACCCAATCTAGTTATGAAGACAGTTCTGCACGCAACGCTGATAAGTCGCCTGTGCACTCTTGAGTCCAAAGGGCATAGACACATAGCAGAAGGCTCCAAAGGGAGTGATGAACGACGTCTTCTCCTGGTCCTTAACTGCCATTTTAATTTGATGATATCCCGAATAAGCATCCAAGAAACTTAAGCGCCCACAACCCGCCGTAGCATCAATGATTTGATCAATACGGGGAAGGGCAAAAGGGTCAGCCGGACACGCCTTGTTCAAGTCTGTGTAGTCCACACACATCCGCCAGGTGCCGTTCTTCTTGAGCACGAGCACCGGGTTAGCTAACCACTCTGGGTGAAAGACTTCAACAATAAACCCGGCCGCCAAGAGCCGGGCCACCTCCTCCCCAATAGCTTTCCGCCTCTCTTCATTAAACCGCCGAAGGAATTGCCTGACCGGCTTAAATTTCGGATCAACATTGAGAGTGTGCTCAGCGAGTTCTCTAGGTACACCTGGCATGTCAGAAGGCTTCCATGCAAAAATGTCCCTATTCTCACGGATGAACTCGATGAGCGCGCTTTCCTATTTTGGATCCAGATTGGCACTGATGCTAAACTGCTGAGATGAATCACGTGGAACGAAATCAACAAGTTTAGTCTCATCAGCCGACTTAAATTTCATTGCCGGCTCATGCTCCGTAGTTGGCTTTTTCAAAGAGGTCATATCTGTTGGGTCAACATTGTCTTTGTAAAATTTTAACTCCTCTGTTGCACAAACAGATTCTGCATAAGCCGCATCACCTTCATCACACTCCAAGGCCACCTTCCGGCTGCCAGATCCTCCTTAGCTTTCACTAGATCTAACTTTAACTGTGCCACCTCCGCATCATGCTGAGCTTGATCCGCCGGGTCAACCGCGGCGGTCAATAGGGCCGTCATCTTGTCCGTGAGGTCCATCAGCACCTGAGCCGGCGAGGGCACCGGGTTTCCTGCTCCAGCAGCAGGGTTCTGAACAGGCTGCGCACCGGCCATGAAGATTCCAACCCGGCTTGGCGGCTCAAACGGGTCCGGAATACTGTCACCATCGGAACAACCCATGAGCCTGCCATCTTGAAGTTGATACAACGAGTTTGACTCATCTGTGGATGACTCGCCGTCAGAGTCGGCGGCCGTCTCATCACCAGATCTGGATCTATCAGAGAGCCCTCCATGGATACATCCCACAAAAGCATGCTTTAAGGCAGGCGGGGCCCGGGCGGGTCGTGCGCGCTGAGCCGTCTCGATGAGATCGGCGCAGAGATCCGGCTCAGGGCCCGGCTCACCAATCTTGCCAATGAAAACAAGAATTCCTCCGAAGGGGACCCGGTACCCGTACTCAATTGAGCCGGCGTTGGGGCCCCAGTTTGCATCGTCGATGTAGAGTTTGCCGCGACGACTCTTGGTCATCCGGCCCACAGCGTATCCCTTGAGCCCTTCGAAGCTGCCCTTCAAGAACTCAAATCCACCGTGCGCTGGCCCCACGGTGGGCACCAACTGTCGTGGAATTGTCATGGCAGATGTCCTCAAGCTAGGACTTAGTCGTGGAGCCATCACCGCTAGGAAGCTTGAAGGGGTTAACGGGACAAGGAACACGAGGGTTTATACTGGTTCGGCCCCTTACGATGAAGGTAAAAGCCTACGTCCAGTTGAGGTGGTATTGATTAGGGTTTCAATGACCAGGGAGCTTAACTGCTATGCCTGGCTCTTGATGAGATCTTTCTCGTCCCTAAACCGCTGCCGGGTCGTCCCTTTATATAGAGAGGTTGACGCCCAGCGGCTCTCAGAGTCCCGGCCGGCTCATAAGAGTGTCCGGCTCGGACTCTTCAACTATTCTTGCCTTACACTACAAGTTCTACCATAATGATGATTATAACTACGGGCCTTAAGCCATATCCGGGTCTTAAGCCCATCTTTGGCCCACCGTCTTCAAGCTGGGCGCCGGGCTTCTGGTGATGACCATTATGAGTAACCCAGCCCCTCCTGGCGGGTGACTCTAAGGTCTATATCGGCGGTATAGTTCAAGTTTCCAAACCTGACCTGATGTCCAGGGGCGTAGCTCTCGATCTGCTCCAGATGGCCACGCGAGTTGGCCCGCAGTACGAAGCCGCCGAATACAAAGATCTGTCCGGGGAGGAAAACCACACCCTGGATCGCATTGTTGCCGATGATAGAAGGAGCCATCAAGCCTTATGGTGACGGCATAGTGGAGCTCTCAATGAAAGCACCAATGTCGGTGTCAAAACCGGCGGATCCCGGGTAGGGGGTCCCGAACTGTGCGTCTAAGGCGGATGGTAACAGGAGGCGGGGGACACGATGTTAACCCAGGTTCGGGCCCTCTCGATGGAGGTAATACCCTACTTCCTGCTTTATTGATCTTGATGATATGAGTATTACAAGAGTTGATCTACCACGAGATCATAGAGGCTAAACCCTAGAAGCTAGCCTATGGTATGATTGTTGTTGTCCTACGGACTAAACCCTCCGGTTTATATAGACACCGGAGGGGGCTAGTGTTACACAGAGTCGGTTACAAGGGAGGAGATCTACATATCCGTATTTGCCAAGCTTGCCTTCCACGCCAAGGAGAGTCCCATACGGACACGGGACGAAGTCTTGAGTCTTGTATCTTCATAGTCCAACAGTCCGGCAGAAGTATATAGTCCGGCTGTCCGAGGACCCCTAATCCAGGACTCCCTCACTAGCTGCGCTCATTATACCTGGGGGCTTCTTATACAGAAGCTTAATACAACTATTTTCCGGGCTCTATGCCCCACACATGTGTTATTCTTCCACATGTACCTTTTTCGCCATTATATGGATCGATATGACTTAAGTTTTGGCCAAGCTTGGTTGCCTGGCTCTTGTGTTCCCGTTAATTCGGCTAGCACATAAGGGGAGCACCTCTGCGATTGTTACTGCCGGGTCAGCCGGATGTGTACCTCAGACTGGGTGAAGCCGAAAGCTAGCGTTCTTAAGGGAATATTCGGTCGGTGAACAAAAGATGACCTTTATTTATTGTAATACATGCCCCCAGATGTTTATATCCTGCGTCTCTTTTTGCAGTTTGAACATGCACATTAATGCATGCGTACCCAGGGAAAGGAACCCTTAACGGAACTATTCTCCCTGGAAGATGTTTCTTACTATCCATGTAATATAACATAGCTAGTTGGGTACTTGTTTGTTCAAGCACTTATGACCCCTACGCCTGGTTTCCACGCGTACCCTGGTTTTTACATAACTGAGCAGGTATTCGGATACACTCCGGACTGTCGGGTCCAGAGGTCGAAGCGAAAAGGTCCGCCATGACAAATGATTTACAATCCGGCTAGGGACAATACATGTCAATGGAAGTACACAGTCACTTAGACTGACTAAATTCTTCTTCTATACCATCCAACAGGCTGTCTAGCCTACAATCCTGTTGGGAATACTTTGCGGCTAATTCTACTTGGTCATACACCAAACTGACGGGGATCTCTTTCCCATCAGACCCCACAGGTCCGACCTCGGCCATGTGGTTCGGGTCAGCCTTGGTATATCGCGTCTTCACCATGTCCCAGGCTTCCCTTGCACCTTGTTGGCAGGCTGATATCTTCCATAATCGGAAGCGCTGCCGCGCTCCCTTGAGCTTCTCTACAAGCTCCCCCATGCCTCCTGGCAGGGAGGCGGATGGCCACAAGGCTTGGGCAATGCCCTGCATCACCTGTCGAACTTGATCGTGCAGTTGTGAGAGCTCTGGCAGAAGATCACCCGCAGACCCGGGCATCTCCTCCGCGGGACGACCCGTCGGCATACCTGCAGACATAACTCTGTTAGCCGGTTTCTTGGCCGAACTCTTTAAAAGTTCGTTCAAGCACTTACTGAAAATGCCGCGTCAAAGCCTCTTATTCTCCTTTACGGAGTCAGCAAGCTGGGCTCGAACATCTTTCAGTCCAACGCCCAGCCGGGTATTGGCGTCTTGGAGACCGTTTTTCTCCCGTCTAACCCGTGTAAGCACGTGCTCACCAGCCTTTAGCTGTCGTTGAGCATGTTGCTCATCCCCTCGCACGACCTCCGGATTCACTCCGGAGTCATCTGCAGAATCTATTGTTAGATTTGCATGTATGCCGCATACTACCTGGTACATGTCTTTCTTTGCAATAGAAATAAGTGTTACCAGATGGGGCCTTCTCCGACTCCTTCACTGCCGCAACTGCGGCCTGAAGCTGGGCTTTGCACTCCTCCAGCTCTTGAGACAACCGGGTATTCTTCTCCGTAAGAACCTATGCAAACAATGATCCTTAAATCAGTTGTGCCAACTGTTTCAAGTCTCAGGGGCTACTGATATACATAATTATTAGATTTTCTTACCCGTATATCCTTTACCTACTGGTCCGTGGCTCTGGCAAGACCATTTTGAGCAGCTCGGATGTACGCGTCTCCTGAGTTGAAGGCATCAAACGCCTCTTGGGAGAAACAAGCGTCGTGGAGTACGGCCCGGCGACGCCTGTGATTCATGGCATTCTCCACTTCAGAATTCGTAGCGGACATCCTATCCGCATCCTCTGTAGGAGGAACATCCGATGTTGGTCCCATGTTAGCATCCGCCTGTATGTCCGGCTCCGGAGCCCAGCTGGTGGAGGCGTGGCCGGCAACCTCTCCGGATATAGTCCGGCGAGCGTTTTTCCTACTAGGAAACATGGATGTTATTATATTTTAAAAGACAACAACAACGGAGCGGGGTTCTTTTTCATACCTCTGCGACGGCGTCTCAGTCCTGACCGCCTTCCTTTTAAGCCTACCCGGCTTCGGTGCCCCTTGTTGGTGAGTCACTGCGGGTTCGGCATGGCGTCCCGAGGGCATTCCCTGTAAGACACCATATGTGTGTGGTAGGTGAAGTGCAGAAAAAGGGATCCTTCTCGGAAGTTGGGACTCCGGTTTTACTTACATGCGATGCAGGGAGTAGTCCAGGATAATCGACTATGATGGCCACCATGGCATCGTCGCAGCTCAATTGATAGAACGTCCTGTCAATAAGCTCCACAAATGTGTCCGGATCCTCTTCATGTCCGGGGTCGAGGGCCCGGTCAGGGTCCTCTGGTTGTGGAGGTGGGCTGTGGACCTCCCTCACAGCTTTTCGCAGCTCCTGCTATGATATAGCAAGGTAAATATTTATGACAAAGAATGCGGGAAGGTCTGGAGTAAAAAGTAGCAGCTCACCCAGTTTGGGGGGTTGTACATGGAGAACCCAGCCCGTGGCTTGATACGGATGAACTCCTCGTCCTCTCCTTATATAAATCGGACAACATTTTCGCTAGAGCATCGACGGAGCCGGACTTTACTACCGCTGCGGGTGGCGTCGTCTTCTCCATTGAAGTGCCACACCGGTTGTCCCCGATATTGAAGTGGCTGCACCCCCCGCATTATACATATTGACATAACCTCGATTATTGTCAATCCTCATTTCGCCAGCGTTTGTATCCGGCCCATCAGGTAAAGGACCTCTCTGTTATCTTCCTCCTGTGGGCTCCCAGGGCGCCAGCTGCGGCGTTTCTTCAAAGGGGCGTTATTAAACTCAGGAAGGCCCATCCGAACAGGGTCCGGAAGGGGGACTTCCTCCATATAAAACCACTCCGAAGGCCAGTCTTCGGATGTCTTCTTCGGAGTACCAGACAGGTATCCGGTCCCGGCGATGCGCCATATCTCGGCTCCGCCCACTTGATATATCGACCCCTCCTGTGTACGGGGTACGAGGCAGAATAGCCTCTTCCATAGCTCAAAATGAGCTTCACAGCCCAAAAACACCTCGCTAAGGGCGACATAGCCTGCGATGTGTAATATGGAGGCAGGAGTAAAATTATGCAGCTGGATGCCGTAGAACTCCAGGAGCCCGCGGAGGAACGGATGGATTGGAAATCCAAGTCCCCTTAACAAGTACGGGACAAGGCATACCCGCTCCCCCATCGACGGGTTGGGAAAGCTCTCCGCTTGTTCCCCGCCATTGTAAGTGGCTAGTCCAGCTCGGACGGGGACCATATACACAGGAGGAAGAAACCCCTGGGTCTGTAACTCTACTAACTGTCTGTGTGAAATAGAACACTTCTTCCAGTTGCCTGGCTTAGGGCTACGGGAGCGAGAGGAGGAGCTGGGACGACCGGCCATGATAGGATGGATTTTTCCGGGCGCGCTCCGATGGATACTCGCTGAGGGAGGATAGTGTGATCTGGATCTAAGGATCCCCGGTCCCTTAAATAGACGATTTACTCACATGGTTAGGGTGGCAAGTGCAAAAATGCCCAGACTTCTCGCATTCGCTCGACATGTGAAGGATAGCCATTATTAGGCGCAGAAGCCGAGGAGTGCAACATTCATGGGAAGCCGGACACTACTCGACAGGTACTCAGGACTTGGAGAAGAACCCGCTCTGCAATGCCGAAGACAATCTGCGCACCGGACTCATCGTCATTGAAGCCTGGTTCAGGGGCTACTGAGGGAGTCCTGGATTAGGGGGTCCTCGGACAGCCGGACTATATCCTTTGGCCGGACTGTTGGACTATGAAGATACAAGATTGAAGACTCCGTTCCGTGTCCGGATGGGACTCTCCTTGGCGTGGATGGCAAGCTTGGCAATACGGATATGTAGATCTCCTCCCTTGTAACCGACTCCGCGTAACCCTAGCCCCCTCCGGTGTCTATATAAACCGGAGGGTTTAGTCCGTAGGACAACAACAATCATACCATAAGCTAGCTTCTAGTGTTTAGCCTCTACGATCTCGTGGTAGATCAACTCTTGTAATACTCATATCATCAAGACCAATCAAGCAGGAAGTAGGGTATTACATCCATTGAGAGGGCCCGAACCTGGGGAAACATCGTGTCCCCCGCCTCCTGTTACCATCCGCCTTAGACGCACAGTTCGGGACCCCCTACCCGAGATCCGCGGGTTTTGACACCGACACAGTTCACCCCCAAGGCTGCTGCTGCCTTGAGGCCGGTGATCAACCCCTCGTATTCCGCAATGTTGTTGGAGACCTTCTCGCCCCGCTGGAAGCAGAGCTGCACGGCGTAGTATAGCTTGTCGTGGGTGGGCGAGATTAGCACGGCACCTGGCTTCAGCTCCCATGCTCCTTTGCTGGCGAGCTGCTGGACACGGGTCCTAGCGGCCTTTGGCTTCAGGCCGACGGCTGCTGCAGCAAGGCTTCGTGGGTTGTGGTAGAGGTCTCCGTCGCGGGCAACGTAGCCCTGGCCCGCGGCTGGCAGACGTTTGCCTGAGTGCGTGGTCTGAGCCGGCGGTGCACCCTCCACTTCAAGTACGATGGTGACGCGACCCTCTTCGTGAGGGTGTCCGGGGAAGATGGTCGCCGCGCCAGGTGCTGCCCTGAAGACAACGATGGTGACGAAGTGCTCGGCCTTGGCGACGGCCGTGACGAGGATGAGGGTGAACTCGCCCTCGCTGATGGCCGTGGTTCACCCGGCTACGGCAGCTCCTCCTCCGGTGAAAGCTCCAGCAGCGGCGGCTACGACCAGCCGCCACGCCGTCGGGCTCGCTTCGAAGACGTTGGTGGGTCGTCCCATCGCTCCGCCCCAGTGAAGCGCGAGAAGGGCTCTGGCTGAGTCCGAGGGGCCGATCCTCGTGAGCAGCCGCGTCGTAGGAGCCGCTTTTGCCTGTCCCTTCCTTTCCTTTCCTCCTGTATCACAAAAAGCAAGTATGGGGCCCTACGAGGGCGTGTAATGAACCGTAGTGCTTATGCTTACTTCATGTTGTGCTTACTGTTTCCAGGTTGTGTTGTGGAATTGATGCCTTAAGCAAGCGTAGAGAGGTAACTTAGCTTGGTCCATCCGGGGTAGCTTCTACCTCATGAGAGCGCGCGCACTACAAAAAAATACACTTCCGTGATGATACGTGTTTGTCACAGTAGGTCGCGTTTTCTATCATGCATGTACATCCATGACAGAATCAAGATAGTCATACATGTGCTGTCGTAGAAGTGTTCCATGACATTGCCAAAATTGTCATCACGGAAGTGTCCACTTCCATGACGATAAATTGCGCGTCAAAGAAGTGCTTTCGTCAAGGGTGACCGACACGTGGCATCCACCATAACGGAACACCATTAAGCTATCGGGTCGGATTTTGGATCCGATAACCCGTTAACAGCCACGACCAATGCCGATTTTCCACGTGTAAAATTCTCATTGGCTGATGGATCCACGCGTCAGCTCCACGTTGGCGCAGGTGTCACTCATCCAACGGTCGAGATGGGCCTATGAAATGTTTTACACGTGGACCGGCCCAAAAGTGGCCCACAAAGTTTAAATGGGCCGGCCCAACCGAAGGCCCATAAGATTTAGCGGACCATAATGGGTCGGCTCAGCTAAAGGCCCACAGAATTTAGCGGACCATAATGGGCCGGCCCAGCTAAAGGCCCACACGATTTTGCAGACCATAATGGGCCGGCCCAGCTAAAGGCCCACAAGATTTTGCGGACCACAATGGGCCGGCCCAGCTAAAGGCCCACAAGATTCTGCAGACCATAATGGGCCGGCCGAGCTAAAGGCCCAACATTCTTTGTCAAATCGGCCCGTCAACGGCTTGTCCTAAACTTGTCATCAACGCGGCCCATGGTCACTTCTGGCCCGTTAACAGCCCGCTAAGTAATTGGGCCGAATTACGGCCCGGTGTATTTCCGACCTGCTAAAGGTCCGGCTTCATTTCGGCCCATTTACAGGCCATCAAAACTTTCGGCCCATAAACGACTATGAAGGATTTGGGTCATATTCGGCCATGTCTGACATTCGGCCTGTTACAGGCCCACTATAGCTTTGGGCCACTTTCGGCCTGTTGTCATTTTTGTCCTATTAACGCCGGACGTAAACCATGGGCCATATGTGGCCCAACGTCATATCGGGCCCATTAACGGCCCATATAAAAATGACGATAATCTAGCCCGACCGAAGTTCCAGCCTGTTAAAGGCCCGTGTATTAGGTCGGTTCATTTATGGCTCGTCCGAATTTCGGCCTGTCAAAGATCCGCATTGTAATTGGGCCACCATTTCGGCCTGCTAAGTCCAGTGGGTTATTTGGCACAATCAGGGCCCAATCTCACTTTCGGTCTATTAAAGGCCCATGTTTTTATGGGCTCGTGATATTTACACCTGTAAACGGCCTATTTTTACTGAGGGCCCAAATTATGTTTAGGCCTGTTAAAGGCTCACTATGGGCACAGGCCTACCAGAAAAATATGAAAGCTTATGCTGATTTAGGCCCAGATATTTTTAGTGGGCTACATGCCAATTTCGGCCCGTAATCGTTTTTAGCCCAATTGGAATGGGCCCGACGAATGTTGGCATGTTGGGCTCCTACGAAGCTTTCGGCCGAATACATTACTAAGATAAACCTACACTATACAAAAATAGCGTCGTAATTATTGCAGCGTGAGGCAGCATCATAAATGTTGTATCACAACAAAATAAATTCCAACCATACAACAAAAGGCCTGTTGGCATAAAGTTTAAAGTCCTTCCAGATAAAAGCACCATCAGATGTATAGAAGCACAGATCATTTGACCTGAGTGCTAATGTTTCGGGCTGTAGAATCTGATGGAGCAGCACGATCTCCACCTTTTTCCGCTATTGCTCTTGAACAACGAAGCGAATGCCTGATAGTCTGGTTTCAAAACCATTCATATCTTGACGACATTTCTCAACCACTATTCTTGTTTCCGAAACAACGTCCATTAGGGATTGGACTTGTGTCTGGAGCACAGATATATCACTCTGTCTAGCAGGAAGATTTTGTTCAGTAGGCGATTTGGACGAGGTTACCTTGACAACCAACCCAGAATTACGCAGGAAGGTGCTTTTTGCACTGTTAGTGGAGAGATACTGACGCAATGCAGCAAGAGGTGACATTGTGCCTGTAGTAGCCTCGTCACCTTCAGGTGGTTGTGGCTGGTCAATCATTTGTTCCATAGCTTCCTGAAAGTTTGAACTTGTAGATTAGTGTACCAGATAAGTTACTAATGAGACAAAAACAAACAAAGTAGGTTAAACATTTATACATAACTTATTTTGGTGAACTACTGTAATACATTAGCATGTATTGTAGTGCCAACTACATAATAAAATCACTTTCGGAACATATGTCCATGTAGCATGCCTACTGTATTGTCTATTTCCTCACATTCATTGACATCTAAGGATAAAGAGACATGGTTTAAAGTAGGATGAACATAGTATGACATCATTCATATCATGGGAAAATAGATATAAAACAAACAGGCTATTTTATCATTGTGTGCGCACGTGAACATAACAACTAGATTATAGATCACGACCAAAAGAATATCCTTCATCTCTTTTAAACCATGTAAGGTGAAATGATACGTTAAGACAACTGTGAATAAAAGTGAACAGAGTAACTGACATTGGCTGCAAACCAAGTAGTTAAATGAACACATCACAGTACCAATCGGTTCAATGCAGGAGGAGTAAGGACTTACAACAGCGGCTTGAACTGGTGTGCTCGTGCCCTTCATCTTGCTGGTGTGGCAATCCTTGAAGATTTGCACTGCATTCGGTTCATGTTCTTTTTGGTCCGCACGGGCTTTCCTCTGTATTTGGAACAAGTCAATATAGATACGATAATATGGCACAAAAAAAGAAGGAAGTAGCAGCTATTTACAAGAGCCTCACAGTGTGCAATATAGCTACGAGATCCTGTTGTCTGTTGGAATTTCACTTTAGAACGGTTAGTTTTGTTCTTCAAACAGTTAGCCTAGAAGAAGATACACTTGTAAGGCACATACATAAATACAAGTTCAATATGTGGTCTGATCAAATACATATAGCCTACCTGATACTTTGGATCAGACTAGTGTTTAACGAGGGCTGTCTAGTCTTCATGTGTAATATATTCCACTGGAGATGTTTGGGCGATTTCATTGTTAGCCTTGCCTTCAAAGTGAGATTTTCTAAGGTGGTACCGATACTGTCACAGAGCAAACTGAAAAACATGAGTGCATGCTTGTTTAGTTGCATCATCTTTTGGATCCAACTTGAACCTCGTCTGTTGAAAAAAGAATGTGAGTCTTATTAGGAGGAAGCTAGAAAGTATGGGACAGAGCAAGACAATATTACTAATTGCGGTGAATAACATTACTTACGGATAAATGGTAAAGGATGGTGTTAAACTAGGTATTGTCTTTCTCATTCCTGTACTGGATCCACGTTGGGAGGATACGTGCATGACACCTAACGGCAACGGCTGCCTCTGATACTAAATTGGCTGACTCTGTAGCATCACGTGGCCTTTTTAAACCTGCCTCAAAATGGATCTCCATTCTTCCTCCTTTAGATTTTGTTAATCTGTCAAGCATTATCCCTGATGTCTGTTTCCGCTTGCGCCGTGGTGCTAGTTCAACAATGAATATGGAAAGTGTTAGTGTACATCAAACTGTGAGAATACATATAAAGGAGCATGCAACTGCAACTTGACTTGGTCAGGTACCGTCTTGGTGTTGATGCTCATGAGGTTCATCTGATCTTGCCAAGTCATGTTGTGTCAGCAGTGCTTCGGAAGTAGTGTTAGGTGTGAAGGTAGCTTGGGAACTGGCCAGTTCCGGAGCAAACGAACGAGTAACTGGTTGAGATGCTGGTACAGTTGAAGCGGATGCTGCAGCTGGTGGAACAGGTGATACTGTGTTTGTAGATTTAGCCGGTGGACTTGGACCTTCTACTGCACTATAAGTACCAGCAGAATCTCGACGGCAGAACCTTTTCCGTTTCACCCGACGAGTAACAGCACTCCCTACTATATTATTTTCCTTGCTCTTTTTTGACTTTGCCATGTCAAGCTGTACCCACAACACAAAAGAATAAAATCACTCTTCAGAACTCATTGATGCATGATACAGACAAGCAATACTTTGATGTAAGACAACCGTATGAGGATGGAATATGTAAGAAAAACAGGACGGCATGACATATTCACAGCTACGATGTGCAAACTAAGCAGAAGAATTTTCAAGAAAATAGAAGTAATGCAAGCTAGACACCATATGAAAGATGCAACCAATATTACTCTGCCAAGTTAAAAGTGTCTTGTCATAAGTGGCAATTCGAAAAATTAGAAGCAGTACAACGTAGAAATCAATGCAAGATGCAACCACTATCAAATTGCCATGTTAAAAGCGTCCAATCATGAGTGTCTGATGCGGGATACACAACAGCAGTACTTTGATGTAAGAACATGGTATGATAGATAGATGTAGTGTATTCTAGACACAGAAAGCCATGTCATATGCACATGTATAACGTATAAACTCAACAGGTGCAATTTAATCAAAATAGAAGAAATACAGGCTAGATAACATATGCAACATGAAACCAATTATCACACTGTCAACTTAGAGCAAGCACCTGCGATGGTGGAGTACGGGAGATGAACTCATCATGTAGACTTGGGACTTCAACTTCATTAGCAGTAGTAGTGGAAAATCTAGAGAGTCTCTGTTTGCGTCGGTGCGGAGGACCACCAACATCCCCTAACTTACTCTTTTCCTTCCTATTTTCTGATATTGCCTTATGAAGTCAAAACCACAAGAAGATGAATAAAATTAGCTCTGCATAACTGGTTGATGCATGATACAGACGAACACTACTTTGATGTAAGGCAAGCGCAGGATAGGAGGATGGAATATATACAAAAAAAGACAGCGTTTCATATTCACACGTACGATAGGAGGATGGAATATGTATGAAAAACCAGTAAGCGGAAGGCATTTCAACAAAATTAGAAGAAATGAAAGCTAGGCACCATATGAACATGCAACCAATATCACTCTATCAGATAAAAAGTGTCTCGTCGTAAGTGCCATTTCAAGAAATTAGAAGCAGTACAAGCTAGAAGACAATGCAAAATGCAACCTACATCACAGTCCCAAGTTAAATGTGTCTTATGGGTAAGTGATCGTTGCAGGTATAAGTTGTAAGCTACGCAGATGCAATTCTACATAATCAGCAGTAATACAAACTAGACATCATAAGGAAAACGCAACCACGTATAACAGTTCCAAGTAAGAGCAAGCACCTGTGATGGTGGAGTTGATGGGGAACGTAGTAATTTCAAAAAAATTCCTACGCACACACAAGATCATGGTGATGCATAGCAACGAGAGGGGAGAGTGTTGTCCACGTACCCTCGTAGACCGACAACGGAAGCGTTATCACAACGCGGTTGATGTAGTCGTACGTCTTCACGATCCGATCGATCAAGTACCGAACGCACGGCACCTCCGAGTTCTACACACGTTCAGCTCGATGACGTCCCTCGAACTCCGATCCAGCCGAGTGTTGAGGGAGAGTTTCATCAGCACGACGGCGTGGTGACGATGATGATGTTCCACCGACGCAGGGCTTCGCCTAAGCTCCGCAACGGTATTATCGAGGTGTAATATGGTGGAGGGGGGCACCGCACACGGCTAAAATATCGTATATCAAGTGTGTGTCCATGGGGTGCCCCCTGCCCCCGTATATAAAGGAGCAAGGGGGAGGCCGCCGGCCTAGGGAGGAGAGGCGCGCCAGAAGGGGGAGTCCTACTCCCACCGGGAGTAGGACTCCTCCTTTCCTTGTTGGAATAGGAGAAGGGAAAGGAGAAGGAGAAAGAAGGAAGGGGGCGCCCCCCTTCCCTAGTCCAATTCGGACCAGATCATGGGGAGGGGTGCGGCCACCTTTTGAGGCCTTTCTCTCCTTTCCCGTATGGCCCATTAAGGCCCAATACGAATTCTCGTAACTCTCCGGTACTCCGAAAAATACCCGAATCACTCGGAACATTTCCGAAGTTCGAATATAGTCGTCCAATATATCGATCTTTACGTCTCGGCCATTTCGAGACTTCTCGTCATGTCCCCGATCTCATCCGGGACTCCGAACTCCTTCGGTACATCAACATACATAAACTCATAATAAAACTGTCATCGTAACGTTAAGCGTGCGGACCCTACAGGTTCGAGAACTATGTAGACATGACCGAGACACCTCTCCAGTCAATAACCAATAGCGGAACCTGGATGCTCATATTGGTTCCCACATATTCTACGAAGATCTTTATCGGTCAGACCGCATAACAAAATACGTTGTTCCCTTTGTCATCGGTATGTTACTTGCCCGAGATTCGATCGTCGGTATCTCGATACCTAGTTCAATCTCGTTACCGACAAGTCTCTTTACTCGTTCCGTAATACATCATCCCGCAACTAACTCATTAGTCACAATGTTTGCAAGGCTTATAGTGATGTGCATTACCGAGTGGGCCCAGAGATACCTCTCCGACAATCGGAGTGACAAATCCTAATCTCGAAATACGCCAACCCAACAAGTACCTTTGGAGACACCTGTAGAGTACCTTTATAATCACCCATTTACGTTGTGACGTTTGGTAGCACACAAAGTGTTCCTCCGGTAAACGGGAGTTGCATAATCTCATAGTCATAGGAACATGTATAAGTCATGAAGAAAGCAATATCAACATACTAAACGATCGGGTGCTAAGCTAACGGAATGGGTCATGTCAATCACGTCATTCTCCTAATGAGGTGATCCCGTTAATCAAATGACAACTCATGTCTATGGCTAGGAAACATAACCATCTTTGATTAACGAGCTAGTCAAGTAGAGGCATACTAGTGACACTCTGTTTGTCTATGTATTCACACATGTATTATGTTTCCGGTTAATACAATTTTAGCATGAATAATAAACATTTATCATGATATAAGGAAATATATAATACTTTATGATTGCCTCTAGGGCATATTTCCTTCAGTCTCCCACTTGCACTAGAGTCAATAATCTAGTTCACATCGCCATGTGATTTAACATCAATAATTCATATCACCATGTGATTAACACCCATAGTTCACATCTCTATGTGACTAACACTCAAAGGGTTTACTAGAGTCAATAATCTAGTTCACATCGCTATGTGATTAACACCCAAAGAGTACTAAGGTGTGATCATGTTTTGATTGTGAGATAATTTTAGTCAACGGGTCTGTCACATTCAGATCCGTAAGTATTTTGTAAATTTCTATGTTTACAATGCTCTGCTCGGAGCTACTCTAGCTAATTGCTCCCACTTTCAATATGTATCTAGACCGGGACTTAGAGTCATCTAGATTAGTGTCAAAACTTGCATCGACGTAACTCTTTACGATGAACCTTTTGTCACTTCCATAATCGAGAAACATATCCTTATTCCACTAAGGATAATTTTGACCGTTGTCCAGTGATCTACTCCTAGATCACTATTGTACTCCCTTGCCAAAATCAGTGTAGGGTATACAATAGATCTGGTACACAGCATGGCATACTTTATAGAACCTATGGCCAAGGCATAGGGAATGACTTTCATTCTCTTTCTATCTTCTGCCGTGGTTGGGCTTTGAGTCTTACTCAATTTCACACCTTGTAACACAGGCAAGAACTCTTTCTTTGACTGTTCTATTTTGAACTACTTCAAAATCTTGTTAAGGTATGTACTCATTGAAAAAACTTATCAAGCGTCTTGATCTATCTCTATAGATCTTGATGCTCAATATGTAAGCAGCTTCACCGAGGTCTTTCTTTGAAAAACTCCTTTCAAACACTCCTTTATGCTTTGCAGAATATTTCTACATTATTTCTGATCAACAATATGTCATTCACATATACTTATCAGAAATGTTGTAGTGCTCCCACTCACTTTCTTGTAAATACAGGCTTCACCGCAAGTCTGTATAAAACTATATCCTTTGATCAACTGATCAAAGCGTATATTCCAACTCCGAGATACTTGCACCAGTCCATAGATGGATCGCTGGAGCTTGCATATTTTGTTAGCACCTTTAGGATTGACAAAACCTTCTGGTTGCATCATATACAACTCTTCTTTAATAAATCCATTAAGGAATGCAGTTTTGTTTATCCATTTGCCATATTTCATAAAATGCGGCAATTGCTAACATGATTCGGACAGACTTAAGCATAGATACGAGTGAGAAACTCTCATCGTAGTCAACACTTTGAACTTGTCGAAAACCTTTTTGCGACAATTATAGCTTTGTAGATAGTAACACTACTATCAGCGTCCGTCTTCCTCTTGAAGATCCATTTATTCTTAATTGCTTGCCGATCATCGGGCAAGTCAACCAAAGTCCACACTTTGTTCTCATACATGGATCTCATCTCAGATTTCATGGCCTCAAGCCATTTTGCGGAATCTGAGCTCACCATCGCTTCTTCATAGTTCGTAGGTTCGTCATGGTCTAGTAACATAGCCTCCAGAACAGGACTATCGTACCACTCTGGTGCGGATCTTACTCTGGTTTACCTACGAGGTTTGGTAGTAACTTGATCTGAAGTTACATGATCATCATCATTAACTTCCTCACTAATTGGTGTAGAAGTCACAGGAACAGATTTCTGTGATGAACTACTTTCCAATAAGAGCAGGTACAGTTACCTCATCAAGTTCTACTTTCCTCCCACTCACTTCTTTCGAGAGAAACTCCTTCTCTAGAAAGGATCCATTCTTAGCGACAAATGTCTTGCCTTCGGATCTGTGATTGAAGGTGTACCCAACTGTCTCCTTTGGGTATACTATGAAGACACATTTCTCCGATTTGGGTTTGAGCTTATCAGGATGGAACTTTTTCACATGAGCATCGCAACCCCAAACTTTAAGAAACGACAACTTCGGTTTCTTGCCAAACCACAGTTCATAAGGCGTCGTCTCAACAGATTTTGATGGTGCCCTATTTAACGTGAATGTAGCTGTCTCTAATGCATAACCCCAAAACGATGGTGGTAAATTGGTAAGAGACATCATAGATTGCACTATATCCAATAAAGTACGGTTATGACGTTCGGACACACCATTATGTTGTGGTGTTCCAGGTGGCATAAATTTGTGAAACTATTCCACATTGTTTTAATTGAAGACCAAACTCGTAAGTCAAATATTTGTCTCCGCGATTAGATCATAGAAACTTTATTTTCTTGTCACAATGATTTTCCACTTCATTTTGAAATTCTTTGAACTTTTCAAATGTTTCAGACTTATGTTTCATCAAGTAGATATACCCATATCTGCTCAAATCATCTGTAAAGGTGAGAAAATAACGATATCCGCCACGAGCCTCAATATTCATTGGACCACATACATCTGTATGTATGACTTCCAACAAATCTGTTGCTCTCTCCATAGTTCCGGAGAATGGCGTTTTAGTCATCTTGCCCATGAGGCACGGTTCGCAAGCATCAAGTGATTCATAATCAAGTGATTCCAAAATCCCATCAGTATGGAGTTTCTTCATGCGCTTTACACCACTATGACCTAAACGGCAGTGCCACAAATAAGTTGCACTATCATTATTAACTTGGCATCTTTTGGCTTCAATATTATGATTATGTGTATCACTACGATCGAGATCCAACAAACCATTTTCGTTGGTGTGTATGACCATAGAAGGTTTTTATTCATGTAAACAGAACAACAATTGTTCTCTAACTTTAAATGAATAACCGTATTGCAAAAAACATGATCAAATCATATTCATGCTCAACGCAAACACCAAATAACACTTATTTAGTTTCAACACTAATCCCGAAAGTACAGGGAGCGTGCGATGATGATCATATCAATCTTGGAACTACTTCCAACACACATCGTCACCTCGCCTTTTACTAGTCTCTGTTTATTCTGCAACTCCCGTTTTCGAGTTACTACTCTTTAGCAACTGAACCAGTATCAAATACTGAGGGGTTGCTATAAACACTAGTAAGTACACATCAATAACATGTATATCCAATATACCTTTGTTCACTTTGCCATCCTTCTTATCCACCAAATACTTGGGGCAGTTTTGCCTCCAGTGACTAGTCCCTTTGCAGTAGAAGCACTTAGTCTCAGGCTTAGGTACAGACTTGGGATTCTTCACTTGAGTAGCAACTTGCTTGCCGTTCTTTTTGCAGTTCCCCTTCTTCCCTTTTCCCTTTTCTTGAAACTAGTGGTCTCGTCAACCATCAACACTTGATGTTTTTCTTGATTTCTACCTTCGTCGATTTCAGCATCACGAAGAGCTCGGGAATTACTTTTGTCATCCCTTGCATACTATAGATCATCACGAAGTTCTACTAACTTGGTGATGGTGACTAGAGAATTCTGTCAATCACTATTTTATCTGGAAGATTAACTCCCACTTGATTCAAGCGATTGTAGTACCCAGCCAATCTGAGCACATGCTCACTAGTTGAGCGATTCTCCCCCATCTTTTAGCTATAGAACTTGTTGGAGACTTCATATCTCTCAACTCGGGTATTTGCTTGAAATATTAACTTCAACTCCTGGAACATCTTATATGGTCCATGACGTTCAAAACGTCTTTGAAGTCCCGATTCTAAGCCGTTAAGCATGGTGCACTAAACTATCAAGTAGTCATCACATTGAGCTAGCCAAACGTTCATAACGTCTGCATCTGCTCCTGCAATAGGTCTGTCACCTAGCGGTGCATCAAGGACATAATTTTTCTGTGCAGCAATGAGGATAATCCTCAGATCATGGATCCAATCCGCATCTTTGCTACTACCATCTTTCAACATAATTTTTCTCTAGGAACATATCAAAAATAAACATAGGGAAGCAACAACGCGAGCTATTGATCTACAACATAATTTGCAAAATACTATCAGGACTAAGTTCATGATAAATTTAAGTTCAATTAATCATATTACTTAAGAACTCCCACTTAGATAGACATCCCTCTAATCATCTAAGTAATTACGTGATCCAAATCAACTAAACCATGTCCGATTAACACGTGAGATGGAGTAGTTTCAATGGTGAACATCACTATGTTGATCATATCTACTATATGATTCACGCTCGACCTTTCGGTCTCCGTGTTCCGAGGCCATATCTGTATATGCTAGGCTCGTCAAGTTTAACCTGAGCATTCCGCGTGTGCAACTGTTTTGGACCCGTTGTATTTGAACGTAGAGCCTATCACACCCGATTAACACGTGGTGTCTCAGCACGAAGAACTTTCGCAACGGTGCATACTCAGGGAGAACACTTTATCTTGAAATTTTAGTGAGAGATCATCTTATAATGCTACCGTCAATCAAAACAAGATAAGATGCATAAAGGATTAACATCACATGCAATCAATATAAGTGATATGATATGGCCATCATCATCTTGTGCTTGTGATCTCCATCTTCGAAGCACTGTGCTTGTGATCTCCATCTCCGAAGCACCGTCTTTGTGATCTCCATCTCCGAAGCACCGTCATGATCACCATCGTCACCGGCGCGACACCTTGATCTCCATCGTAGTATCGTTGTCATCTCGCCAACTTATTACTTTTACAACTATCGCTACCGCTTAGTGATAAAGTAAAACTATTACATGGCGATTGCATTTCATACAATAAAGCGACAACCATATGGCTCCTGCCAGTTGCCGATAACTCGGTTACAAAACATGATCATCTCATACAACAAATTATATCACATCATGTCTTGACCATATCACATCACAACATGCCCTGCAAAAACAAGTTAGACGTCCTCTATTTTGTTGGTGCAAGTTTTACGTGGCTGCTACGGGCTTAGCAAGAACCGTTCTTACCTACGCATCAAAGCACAACGATAGTTTGTCAAGTTGGTGCTGTTTTAACCTTCGCAAGGACCGGGCGTAGCCACACTCGGTTCAACTAAAGTGAGAGAGACAGACACCCACCGGTCACCTTTAAGCAACAAGTGCTTGCAACGGTTAAACCAGTCTTGCGTAAGCGTACGCGTAATGTCGGTCCGGGCCGCTTCATCTCACAATACCGCTGAACCAAAGTATGACATGCTGGTAAGCAGTATGACTTATATCGCCCACAACTCACTTGTGTTCTACTCATGCATAGCATCAACGCATAAAACCAGGCTCTGATACCACTGATGGGGAACGTAGTAATTTCAAAAAATTCCTACGCACACACAAGATCATGGTGATGCATAGCAACAAGAGGGGGGAGTGTTGTCCACGTACGCTCATAGACCGACAGCGGAAGCGTTATCACAACGCGGTTGATGTAGTCGTACGTCTTCACGATCCGACCGATCAAGTACCGAACGCACGGCACCTCCGAGTTCTACACACGTTCAGCTCGATGACGTCCCTCGAACTCCGATCCAGCCGAGTGTTGAGGGAGAGTTTCGTCAGCACGACGGCGTGGTGACGATGATGATGTTCCACCGACGCAGGGCTTCGCCTAAGCTCCGCAACGGTATTATCGAGGTGTAATATGGTGGAGGTGGGCACCGCACACGGCTAAAATATCGTATATCAAGTGTGTGTCCATGGGGTGCCCCCCTGCCCCCGTATATAAAGGAGCAAGGGGGAGGCCGCCGGCCTAGGGAGGAGAGGCGCGCCAGAAGGGGAGTCCTACTCCCACCGGGAGTAGGACTCCTCCTTTCCTTGTTGGAATAGGAGAAGGGAAAGGAGAAGGAGAAAGAAGGAAGGGGGCGCCCCCCTTCCCTAGTCCAATTTGGACCAGATCAGGGGGAGGGGTGCGGCCACCTTTTGAGGCCTTTCTCTCCTTTCCCGTATGGCCCATTAAGGCCCAATACGAATTCCCGTAACTCTCCGGTACTCCAAAAAATACCCGAAACACTCGGAACCTTTCCGAAGTCCGAATATAGTCGTCCAATATATCGATCTTTACGTCTCGGCCATTTCGAGACTCCTCGTCATGTCCCCGATCTCATCCGGGACTCCGAACTCCTTCGGTACATCAACATACATAAACTCGTAATAAAACTGTCATCGTAACGTTAAGCGTGCGGACCCTACGGGTTCGAGAACTATGTAGACATGACCGAGACACCTCTCCGGTCAATAACCAATAGCGGAACCTGGATGCTCATATTGGTTCCCACATATTCTACGAAGATCTTTATCGGTCAGACCGCATAACAACATACGTTGTTCCCTTTGTCATCGGTATGTTACTTGCCCGAGATTCGATCGTCGGTATCTCGATACCTAGTTCAATCTCGTTACCGGCAAGTCTCTTTACTCGTTCCGTAATACATCATCCCGCAACTAACTCATTAGTCACAATGCTTGCAAGGCTTATAGTGATGTGCATTACCGAGTGGGCCCAGAGATACCTCTCCGACAATCGGAGTGACAAATCCTAATCTTGAAATACGCCAACCCAACAAGTACCTTTGGAGACACCTGTAGAGCACCTTTATAATCACCCATTTACGTTGTGACGTTTGGTAGCACACAAAGTGTTCCTTCGGTAAACGGGAGTTGCATAATCTCATAGTCATAGAAACATGTATAAGTCATGAAGAAAGCAATAGCAACATACTAAACGATCGGGTGCTAAGCTAACGGAATGGGTCATGTCAATCACGTCATTCTCCTAATGAGGTGATCCCGTTAATCAAATGACAACTCATGTCTATGGCTAGGAAACATAACCATCTTTGATTAACGAGCTAGTCAAGTAGAGGCATAGTAGTGACACTCTGTTTGTCTATGTATTCACACATGTATTATGTTTCCGGTTAATACAATTTTAGCATGAATAATAAACATTTATCATGATATAAGGAAATATATAATACTTTATTATTGCCTCTAGGGCATATTTCCTTCAGGAGTAGGGGAGATGTGCTCATCATGTACACGTATGTTCTAGAAACAGGAACATGTGTCATATTCACAGGCATTATGTGTAAAGTAAGCAGATGCAATTCAAGTTAGAAGCAATACAAGCTAGACATCATACGCAACATGCAACCACATATAATAGTGTCAAGTTAGAGCAAGCACATGTGATGGTGGACTAGGGGAGATGTGCTCATCATCTACACAACTACATTGACTGTCCAGCCTTGTGTTGTCTTGCGAATCTTGTTGGGAGGATGGCGGAGTACAATCTGTAGAGACCCCCTGTTTGAGTTGCTCCGAAGGACCACCATCATCCACTGCCGGACTAATTTCCTTTAGCTGTAATGATTTTGCATTGTGATGTCAAACTGATAAGAAAAAGGAATAAAATTCGCTCTTCAGAACTCATTCATGCATGATACTGACGAACACTACTCGGATGAAAGGCAAACACATGATGCGATGATGGAATATGTATGAAAAACAGGATGGTGTGACATATTCACACCTATGATGTGCTAACTAAGCAGAAGGCATTTTAACAAATTAGAAGCACTGCAAGCTAGACACCATATGAAAGATGCAACCAATATCACTCTGCCAAGTTCAAACTGTATGGCGTTTCAACAAATTAGAAGCAGTACATGCTAGAAATCATATGCAAGACACAACCAATATCACAGTGGTGACTTAAAGGTGCCTTATCATAAGTGACTGATGCGGGATATGCAAGAATAGTAGTCTGATGTAGAAACAGGAACACATGTCATATTCACAGGCATTATGTGTAAAGTAAGGAGATGCAATTCAACAAAGTTAGAAGCAATACAAGCTAGACATCATACGCAACATGCAACCACATATAATAGTGCCAAGTTAGAGCAAGCACCTGTGATGGTGGAGTAGGGGAGATGTGCTCATCATCTACACAGCTACATTGACTGTCTAGCCTTGCGTTGTCTTGCGAATCTTGTTGGGAGGATGGCGGGGTAGAATCTGTAGAGAACCTTCGTTTTAGTTGCTCGGAAGGACCACCATCATCCAATGCCTTGCCAATTTCCTTCAGCTTTATTGATTTTGCATTGTGAGGTCATACCGACAAGAAAAAGGAATATCATTCGCTCTTCAGAACTCATTCATTCATGATAGTGACGAACACTACTCTGATGAAAGGCAAAGTCATGATACGAGGATGGAATATGTACGAAAAAATGGACGGCTTGACATATTCACACCTATGATGTGGTAACTAAGCAGAAGACACTTCAACAAATTAGAAACACTGCAAGACACCATATGGAAGGTGCAATCAATATCACTCTGCCAAGTTAAAACTGTCTCGTCATAGGTGGCATTCATCAAACTATAAGCAATACATGCTAGAAATCATATTCAAGATGCAAACCAATATCACACTGCCAACTTAAAGGTGTCCCATCATAAGTGACTGATATAGGATACACAAGAAGAAAACTATATCGCATCTGCTTAGCTTACACATGATACATGTGAATATGACACGCTTTCCTGTTTTTGGCAAAAAACAGGAAGGCGTGTCATATTCACATGTATAATGTGTAAGCTAAGGAGATGCAATTTAACAAATTAGGACCATTGATGAGGGATACACAAGAAAAGTAGTTTGATGTAAGAACATGGTTAATAGAAAGACATAGTATGTACCAAAAACAGGAAAGCATGTCATATTCACAGGTATAATGTGTTAACTAAGCAGATGCAATTTACCCTAATTAGAAGCATTACAAGGTAGACAGCATATGCAACATGCAACCACATATCACACTGCCAAGTAAGAGCAAGCACCTGCGATGGTGGTGTGGGGGAATTGTGGTGATCAACTAGAGAGCTACGTTGACTATCTTCATTTAGCCTTGTTGTTTCTTGAGAATCATGTGGGGAGGATGACACTGCACTCTTTAAACGAGTAGGGCGTCTCACAGTAACCCACTCAGGTGTCTGTCTCATCATAAGTGATTGACGAGGGATACAAAAGAGCATTAGTTTGATGTACGAACATGGTTAATAGACATATGTAGTATGTGTAAAGTAAGCAGATGCAATTTGACCAAATTGGAAGCAATACAAGCTAGACACCATATGCAACATGCAACCACATTTCATAGCGCGAAGTTAAAGCTAGCACCTGGGATGGTTGTGTGTGGCAATTGAGATCATCAACTGCAGAGCTACGTTTACTGTCTCCAACTGCTGACACTGCACTCATTAGAGCGCTGAAACGCTTAGTGCTTATCTTCGAATGACACTGGAGCCACTTCTGTCTTTTCTTTTCTGCATTCATCAACACTACGTCAGAGTCTGAAATACCCATGCATAAAAAAACAATATTATGAGTATGGGTGAAGTGTGTGCACAATTAGTACAGTGTAAAGGTAGCAGATAGCTGGTCGGTGAGAAATAAATGACGGGAGACATATGATAGCTCTACAACATGCATGGCACACTAAATTACTACAGGATTCTATGAAAATAACAGTCGACTGAAAGCAAATAGGTCAGTCCATTTTTTCTGCACCGTCCGATGTACAAAGAACGGGCAGATCGCCTTCATTTACCTCCAGCCAGTCAGTGTTGACGATCTTCCTCGAAACGCCAGCGACCACCGGCCCAGTATTCCTCCCCTGCCTGCGCCCTCCCCTCGACCTCACCGCACCGCCGTACTTGGCACCGCCCCCCCGGCCATCCATTCAAGCCCCGCCAACCTCCAAATCGGGCGCAAGCAACTCCTGCGCCCCACACCCCTAGGATAGACACCGATGCGCCGCTTCCCCGGGGAACAGGCGGACTAGGTGCTCCGCGCGCCTAAGCGGGTGTTGCTTCTTTTAATTGCGGTTTGACTGACCCTGAATTGAAATGCAGGCGGGCTACTGACCTCTAGCAAAGGTGAAATAGTAAAAGGGAGGAAACCTTGTGCATTAAGTATCACGAAGAAGATGAAGTAAGAAGCGCTCAACTAGTTTCTTTCGTGGGATGAATACGGTGTGAGCGGAGACGTAAGATTTGCACGAATAAGGGAAGAGGAGTGCCTCTTTCTGCTGGCAGTGCTGTGTCCTCCTTCTGTTTTTCCGACGATCTTCTTGTTGTTCGCCGGAAACCAGAAGTTGTGGAGGACGGTGCAGCCTTGGACAAACCCATGGCCAAGTTGTTGAGTGTGGTGCGGTGGCCGTCTGTCGGAGGCGGGGAAGCAGATCCGAGGCGGCGAACGATGGTGTAGCGGGAAAAGCTCCGGTGCGGTGGACGGTTGCGACAGTGGAGCCGCAGCAGTGAGGCGCACAGCGTGGTCGGAGTGGTTCTGGTACGGCGCACGTCGGCGTCGGCGTCGGCGTCGTGGAGGCAGCTCTGCCTCGGCTTCAGCTGCTAAGTCCTTGAGGGCGTTGCGGTTGCGGTTGCGTTGGACGACGACGTAGGGGTACCGGCTCCAGCGTGATGGAGGAGGGCGGCGGTGGATTGGCCGCTATGGGGTGGAGGACGGAGGAGGTTGGGGTTTCGCGGCTGGTGGAGAGGGCGTTTTCGCGCCCACGGAGTATGAATGGGGAAACGGAGGGAGGCGGGGAACTAAGGGGGAACAATGTTTCGGTTTGAGACGCGCTTGTTTGAAATTTGGGGAAAGTTACAAACTTTGCCCCATCTAAAATTTTGGACATATTGCGGGTTGGGGGTAGGACAGTCATGTCAGGTGTCCCAAATGTGGGGGGATAGATTTCGGCCGAGCACATGGGTAGGTGCCCACGGCGTATGAATGCTTCTCGGAGGTAGTTGAGACTGGCATCTTGGTGAAGTCAAACCTACCCCGGTTTAGACCTTTGGACATCGGGCCGATAGGCTACACGGGCCAGAGTCAGGACAGTAATTTCCTACCACCAAAACATTAGTCTCGCGCGGTTTCGGGTGACCAGAGGCCTATTTGGCGCTTCATTCAATATTTGGGAGCAGAAGCATTAACGTTTTCGGTTCTCTTGAAATGAACTTTCAGGATTAGTCAAACTTCACAAATCTTTACTCTTGAAAAATCCTAAAGCTACGATTATTTTGGAATGGAGGGGGTACATTTGAATATACATTGTACACGAGTATATATTAAAAAATATGCAACTTACCTCAGTTCATGCATGGTTCCAGATATAATCTCCTTGGTTGCATAAAAAAGTTAGATATGTGTATGAATACATATAGCATGTTCAAACTCACAACAAAGATTGATGCCCCCTTTTACATCTGCTTTACAAATGCCATTATCTCGGGTTCAAATAGATGAATGCACTTCCTATGAATTCGAATCTTCGAAACCCCCTTTATGTTGAATTCGACATGTATTCTATTTCGTAGCTAGCAATTTGGAATGTATCCATGCAAGTGACAAATGTATAAAGTGCTTCACAGTAACAACATGGAGTGCACTAATTAATGTTTATATATGAATTGCAAAAGCATCCATTGCCTGTATTTCAAACCGCTCTCACTCTATGGATCGATAATATGAAATAAACACATGCACATGCTAGAATTCAATAGAGTATGGGTGTGTGATAGACCGATTTTCATCCATACACAATTTGCAAAATTCATGATCTCATCCAAAAATAATAATTCCATTTATATTTTAATTTAATGCGTAGAACCGCCTTTTACACGTAGATGCACTATGCCTCGCCCCGTTCTCACAAACACGTTATATATCTCTCTATCTAACGCATAAGTGCACACACTTTATATGCATCGGCATTTCTCTTTCAAACATGCTCACAATCTCTCTCAGGGTGTCGGGGTGTCTCATGCACATGCTCTCTCTGTTTCTCTCTCTCTCTCTCTTTCTGACTACTATGTACCACTCTTTTCACTAATCTCGGTTGGAAAACACTATTTCTCTCACATGCATATATACACATGCACGGTCTCTACTAGCCCTCTATACGCACATATATGTGCCTACGTGTCTCCCGCACGCACATTATCTTTAGGCCTCTCTCGCATACATTGCCCCCCCGACACACCTCTCTCTTAGTAGTTGGCAGATATGATTTCATCATATCATTCGGTAGGATATCCCTGGCTGTTAGGCTGGATGGTAATACGAGGCAAAGTTTTACCCTAGTTCGGATCGGACCCTTGCAGTTGAAGAAGGAGCCTACTCCTGGTACTGTATATTAGTGATAGGGGTGTGTACAAAGTACACGTGAATACCAGGCATTGTGCGTGTGTGTATACAATCGACGAACCAGCCCCGAAGCTTATATAACATACTAAGGGCCTAGGGTTACAAATCATATATAGTCGGCTTATCACCAGTGGGGATAGAGTCCTCCGCGACTCTGGCAGCTTCGTGTTGTACGCCGAGTCCTCCACATGGGTCTTCATATAACACATCTCGGTCCTACCTATATGTGGTGCAGGATGGAACCGACCCATGAGTCTTCATGTTGACCCACCACAACTAGAAATGATGTGCCAACCACACCACACACGCAATCGGCCACTATGAAAATAAGCATATACAATAGTACAACGGTATCTAGCTCATGATACGTCTCCTAATTTTGTTGATGACACTGACGGACTTTGCATTTGATGCGTGCTCCGTATTTTGTTGACGACACTTACGGTCATTGTATTTGAAGCGAAAGCACGATATGGTCACTGGACTTCAGAATAAGCTCATCACGGTCACCACATACATTTTGTCGTGCTAACCAACGTGTGGTTGGATGGTTAGAGGACAGTGGTTTCTCGAGCCCACCAAGGTTAATGTCCAGGTGCTTGCATTTATCTTGTGTTAATTTCAGTATTTTCCGGCGATGTACATTCAGTGGGAGGAGACGTTCCACTCGACTACGAGGCACCTATGGTGACTTCGTAAAATCTCAAGATCATATATGCTGGCCCACTCTCTCAAAGGTGATCATAGGGGTAGGGTTTCGCGTGTTTGCGCTTATAGCGGTGAGTGCTTGCGCGTATATATGAGCCCTTGCGTCTGTACCGTGTTAAACAAATACATATCATGACTATACGGTCACTGGCTCACCCATACAACTCCGTATTTTGTTGATGACACAATCAATTGACCAGTCAAACGTTCCATGCGGCGCAACTAGTGTTGCACCATCGGGGCGCGTAACCGTGGGGCCCACCTGTTAGCCCGTATATGAAAGAAAGAAATGGTAGTTTGAGTCTGTACTGTGTTAATAAAATAGGAGTACATTTTAGGGTGATCATACGGTCACTGGCTCACCATACAGCTCCATAATTTGTTGATAACACGATCAATTGACCAGTCAAACGGTCCACATTCAGCAGCGCACATTACCATAGGGCCCACCCGTCAGCGCATATATGAAGGACAGAAATGGTAATAAATTAGTGGTCGGTGGGTATTCGAAGTCGTGAGACCTCTGGTTGGCAGTCACCGGCGGTTGGGGGGCGTTCATTGGGCGGTGGTGTGGGGATCCCCGGAGAAAAAGCTCGGCGGGGGGGGGGGGGGGGTAGAGGGATGGCCGGTGCGGCGGCGGCCGGTGATGGGGAGTGGTTTTGGGGAGGGCGGGCCGGCTGCGGGCGGCGGGGGCTGGCGGTTCGGCCGGTGGTGGCTGGCGGCTCAGGGGGGGTGGAGTTTGATGATAAACTGGAGGCCCTCGATTTCGTATCCAACGGCTGGAAAATCAAATGAGCAGAGATGAAAAATTCAGTCAACTGACGTGTAGCCTCACCCCGCACGTACACATGCACGCACGCAAGACACGCACACATGTAGGCGTGAAACACTGACATGTACACACGCACGCATCCTGGCGTGCAACACTGACACGTACACATGCACTCACGAACACACGCACGTACGCACCCATGCATGCAACACTGAAATGTACCCTTGCACGCACGCAACACTCGCACGCCTGCATGCACACAACACACGACGCAAGACACACGCTCAACCTATACGTGCATGGACCCTTTGTTAAGGACATGGATTGTTACGGGTATTAATCAATCTTATCTGTGATAAGCAGAACATTGATGTTTGCAGCGGTCTTTATGAATCACAACGTATCGAACAGGCTACCAACATAGTAGGCTTGTCTACATGAAAAAGATGACGTCACACTCAATGAAAAATCATCGGTTTATGAAATGCCCGCTTCTGACCGCCCTGGCCCACCAAAGGTTCCTCTGCTCTGCGCTGCCTGCGTTGGGTCACTGACATGCAGGCCATGCACCCAAAGAGCCCACACGTCAGTGGAAGAATGGCGCGGCGTCCTAGGTCAGAGTCGAGGGCGCCACTCGCGGCACGCCCGGCTGAACACGCCTCCGTGCCGCATTCAAACGCCTCCATGAAACCCGCCCGTGTGGAAGACGAGAAACCCACTCTGGACACACGTACATTCATGACCGGGCCGGTGTTAAACGCAACGCCGGCCGAGCTCCTCCCGTCCGCCGTCTATTTAATCTCCTATTTAAACGAGGCCAAACGCCGGCCAAGAATCGCACACCCCCGCCGCTCCCCTATCTCCTCCACCATTTTGTCCACTCTTACAATGGCTTACGAAGAGTAGTTATTCCGCATCCAAGCCGACTGGGTAGCCTGCCGGATACGAGCTATGCAGCTCGTTGATCCACCTCCCTCCCCTCGCCCGACGGAGCCAGTTGCCGCCCCAAGCCGGCGCGCGGTTCAGCAACTCGCCGCTCCAGGCCAGCTCGACGAGGAGCAGCGCACGGGCGTCGTTGCTGCCGTCCACACCACCGCCTCGTACCGCGTCTCCCGTTTCTGTGGCCGAGACTCCCATGCCGGCGGCCGTGCCATGCAAGCAGCAACAGAAGCAGGGTGCGCAGAGAGCGACGAGTCGGAGGCCAGCGCCTCCGCGTCCGCCGCCATCATCGAGGAGAAGTAGAACACGGGAGGCCGCTGCCGCTTGGGTCCCATGAAGGCCACCGCGGAGGCGACGCCGGCGTACACAGTAGGTGTCTTGCCGGATCCTTTTGTTTCGAGGACCTTCGTCGACCCCGCATGGGCTCCACGGAAGAGGGGAATGTTAGGATGAACTCGAACAGGTGCCGGCCACCATCATCTTCGGCACCAGCCAATGATATCAGTTGGGCAGTGGGGAAGCGAGCCGTCCTTTGCACTCAAGCATATACCTCCGGGGCTCCCTGCAGTCCGGTGATCGTGCTGCCGGACATGAGGAACACAAATCGATCGGCGGGCGACCATTTAGGCCAGGTATTATATACCTGTGCTGTCCAGAACTAGCACCGCGTAGTTCATTTGAATGTAATGAAATCCGTCATGTTTGTATGAAAATCCGGTATTTTATATGATTTCCGTCATTGTTTATATGGAATATCAGTTTGTCTATGTGTTTGCATGAATTTCGTCCGGTTGGTTGAGTTGCTGTCATAATGTGTGCGGCTATGGTTGGATGGCGTAATTTGCGGGTCGCCGGTCGGTCTGCGGGCGGCTCGGGCGGCGTTGTGGGACAAAAAAACACAGCTTGTGCGAGCTCGTCTCCAACGTGCGCGCTGGAGGATGCATGACAGCATGAGCACCCGAGCCATTCCTCGTTCATCGGTGGCAAAGGCACCGGTGGACAAAAGGGTCGCCAATATTTTGGCTACCCCGGGCAAGATCCAAACAGCCCCTCCCAACAGATTCAAATCCCTCATTCGCCGTGGAATTTTGCCATGTGTTGTTTTCATGGACTAGCAAGATGCCCGTGCATTGCACGGAACATCAAGATGCATTTTTTTACAAACTCCCGCATGCATGCAAGGGATAATTAATGTCCTCCTTTGCTAGTACCACGAGGAAAACACCATTAATATTGCATCGATTAGTGTTAGTGGCCTTGTATATCTGCAAATTGTAATTTTGATAGTGGCCCCTTGTATATAAAAATGGAAGGAAAAAGATGAGAGATAAGGTGAGGAGGAGTGGGGCATGGTGGTGACTAGTGGTCGGACTGGGCGGAGGCACGGGGATGGACGGCGCATTATGTCTAAGTTTGTATCTCTCTCACACACACACCCACGTAGGTGGGGGACGTGCACGACGAGAAGAGGTGCACGCACGGCGCACATACTCCCGTCTCTTTCTCAACCACACCCGCGCGGGTACACGGTGGAGCTCATTTCTGTACGAAAAAGGCAGCCCACGTGGTAATTGGGCACGAGTACTGGTTGTCCACTTGGTGGAGGGAGGATCGTCTACCACGGGTGAACAAACAAATTGCGACTTGACGCGTTATGTTAAATTAAAAAAAGAGGCAAACCATGTGGGGCCTACCTTAGAGCAATGCTCTATACACTGGAGTACTTTTGATCTGTCCCGTCAACTCGCAGAACGAGGAGAATCTTGCTTAGTACGCCATCACCCCCGCCCACGGGCGCGGTGGCTTGAAGGATGAGGTGAAGCTTGCTTACGAGTAGTAGTACTACTACTACCGTACGCCTTTACGCCCGCTCCCTCGCCCACGCGCGCGGTGGCTCGCAGCATGAGGAGAAAATTTTACCACTCCCTCCGTTTACTCCTCGTCCCTACTACGTACTTTGGTTAGTACTCCCTCCATTTACTTATACAAGGCCACTATAAAAAAATACATTTTGCATCTATACAAGGCCACAAATAGTAATCGAGTCAAAAGTTAGTACTCCCTCCTTTCCAGTTTATGGCTCAATTTCAAAATCTCTCCAACCAAGGTAGACGGTGAGTGGTCGAATTAATTTCGTAGTTTGCACAAGTAATTAGTACGCTCGTTTTTCTCAAGAAGTTATGTTTACCGAGGCATTAATTAGAACGAATGCATGAATGACCACTAAATATCCATGAACTTGTACATGCATTGGTTAGTTTCCTCTTGACACTGCTTGCGTCGGGTGATCTAACGCACCTCGAAATCCAACATGTAATGGTACTACTACTAGTATAGTAGAATTGAGACTTATCGAACGGAAAAACGAATGTTTTTTAGATGAGCCCTATAAACCCTAGTGGGTACGTACTCCGTAAAAACAGATTTTTCCAAAACTAAGTCGCTCCCTTTCATGAATTCTGTAGTATACTCCTCCGTCGACGCTCCCTTTCATGAATTCTGTACTTCCTGTCGCCGACATGTGGGACATATAGCAACCGAGTCGACGTGTCAAGCACCAAATAACAGTGCAGAACAGCAGGGGGGACGCACCCCACTCGTACCGGCCCAGTAGTAGTAATGAGCAATGAGACGTCAAATCACAATGCCGCACCTTCCCAGACGGACGAAGCGACCATTATTTCACACTTCGGTTCTCCATCATCTCAAACCACATAGTATTGCTTCTACCTCAAGAGGGACACACGCATAGCCTTGGTACATCATGACAGGTGGGACCGCATGACAGGCCATGCTCCCCCGCCGATCGCTCGGTAAAATCACCTCATTTTTACTATCCTTCCTCCGTATCGGTTTACTACATGGCATGCACGTCGTTCTAGGTTGAGAATTTAACTGGCTATATATGTGATGAACAGTACTCTAGCCTTTTAAAAAATGTATACTTTTGTACAGTAGTACAATCAATGGATTGCACCATGGAGCAAAAATTGAAATTAAAAAAAGGTGGTACATATAGAGAGCGCTCGTCGCCAAATTATGCATATAGTACTATTAAAAAAGCTAGTACGTGCTTAATTGGGGTGCTAAATTCTATTAAAGAAATACTAGTAGTATGTACATACTGAAGAGTTAAAGTAACGAGAAGAAACATAACATAGTTCTGCTGGGGGCTCAGCACAACACACCCCTCAAATTAAACTAAGCACACCTGAAATTAAACTATGCAACTAATCCGGTAGACACTGCATTAGAAGTTTAGAACCACCATGAGCAACGACACTGCCACCTTACTCAGAGTCCTCGTCCACGTCCTCGACTTCGTCCTTGTCCCTCTTCCTCTTGGCCGATACTTCTTTGCTTGAACCGCACACTTGGCTGTTGCTCTTCATCCAACCCTTGTAGATATTGAAACGAAGGTAGCCATCCATTGCAGCGTAGTGGATGTGGTCTATATCTAGTACATTCCGCTGCCATGCATGACGATGAAACGTGTAATGAGGTTTCTCCAGTTTACGGTATGAAGGATGAACCATGGCTCCTGCCAGGGTCAGCATTGAAGGCTGACGAGAGGGCACCAGCTGATTCTTCTGGAGGTCGAAGGGGTTGCCTACAACGAGGCCTATCCGACCCAAGACTTCTTTGTCGTTCTTAAAGTCTACAGTAACGAATTTCACTGTTTTGTCCTTGTGGAAGTTCTTAAAATCCTGGCACTCAACGTCGTCATGGCATATGTGGTAGACCAAGCAAACGTTATGTACGCAAACCTGGATCACGGCGGGCTTCTTCCTCTCTTCGTCCTTTAGATCCTTCTCTCGTCCCAAGACTGTGGTGTACTCAACATCTAGCCCAGCGACCCACTCATCATCTGAGTTTTCCAACATGCGTCTGAAGCGAGAAAGGCATCCTTTCACCGCCGCGGAAGAACGGGCGTAGATGACGTCGAACTCATCGTCGGTGATGGTTCTAATCTTGTACTCATCGCCGATCATGGAGATTTGGGATGCCATGGATTTGGGAGGAGGGTTAGGATTAGTGGAACTGCCGTAATGTGAATGGACAGGACGACTAGGAGCAAACCGCCGTAGTATTGAAGGACGTGCGGGGACGAGTAGGAGCGAACTGCCAGCGTGCGAACGGCAGGGTAGTGGCTTTCCATTCTCCCATGATACGGGCTTCCGAGAGCCCTTAGATCTGAGATCAAACGGTTGCATGGCGTGATTCTAGACCTATGGGTGAATATCCTATCCTAGAGGGTTATTCTGCAAATTTTCAGCAACTCAGTTAGCATGCGACTGTTTGATCTCAGATCCAAGGGCTGCCAGCAGCCCGTATCATGGTCGCGCCTACCACGACCGTCGCGTCGCTCGTGCGGTCGCGCCCTTGGAGATTTAACATGGTGTGTTAGGCTATCTGATGTTGGCATGTCATACATAGTCATCACTTAGTCACTCATACTTCAACAAGGTTGGCTATAAGGTTGGCTATAAGTGTATTTTTTTTACTCCTCTCTATCTCTTTCTTCATACTCCCTCCGTCCCATAATATAAGAACATTTTTGACACTAGTGTAGTGCCGAAAATGTTCTTATATTATGGGACACAGGGAGTACTAGTATTTATTGCATTTGCCAAGGAGTGACCTCTTCCAATGAAATGGTGTTGCTAAGTTTGCTTCATTTAATTAGCTATAGACTCAAAATTGTCTTTTCACCTAGGTACACGTGCTTAGCACCGTTTCTTCCTTGGGTCACCAAACTAGTCTCTCTCTTCTTGATTAACTTGCCACATCAGACTTTATGCCTATGTGGCAAGCTTAAGCACCTGTAGGAGCAAGTAAAAGTAAGTACAATTGTGCGCTTTACATGGCATTTTTGCATATGTGGAGGAAAGTGAGGCAAGGAAAAAGTGGAGAAGTGGGCTCTCATGCAAGAGCCAGCATCTACTACATGGTGGAGCATTGGGAGAGGCACCTGTATGGAGGTGGTCAGGAATCGGGAGACTCACGCCGGTCGTAGCGCCGCAGTTAAAATGATAATGGCAAGTCAAATCACGGGGCCCCACCTGTCCAGCAGTAACTCGCTGTCAAATCACACAGACCTACGTTTGCAGCAGCCTACTCCCTCATCTTCTCGCGTCTCTGTTGAACCGACTAGGCGGAACTGCCCCACCTACCGCGCAGGAAAAGCCCCGCCCTCGACTTTTAAATACAACTACATCCGCTTAAGAACCCAATGATATACTTTTTGTGACATAGTAACTCATATTAGTTAGTGAAATGGATGACCTAGAACTACGTGCAGGCCCTATAAACCGAGACGCCTAAAAATAAAAAACCCGAGACAGAGAGGGTAGTTCAGCACGTATCTTTTTAGATCAATATAGTCGGGATTCACCAAGGAGCAAAACCAAGTGGTAGGCTGCTCCTGGCGTAGCAACTCAAGCAGGGTCAGTCCGCACATGAAATGGCGACAAACTTAACAGGACCCCTTTTGGCCGACATGTGTCTCATCCACCATCTTGTTCCATGTGCGATGCACCAAATTACAGTTCGGAGCAGCGGTTGGAATTGGAGGCACCCCGGTCGTAGCGCCGCAGTAGTAGAAAATGAGCGATGAGGGGTCAAATCACAAAGCCTCACCTTTCCCGCATTAAGCTGGACGGACGAAGCAACCATCATTTCACTCTAGGGCGCAAGAGCATAAAGAAAAGAGAAAACAATGATGCGTGCGGCAGCTACCTAGGGCACCATAGGGTAGGGATCTCCACTACATATCCTTTTTTTTAAAGCGCCTCCACTACAAATCGGCTTCTCCCTCGTCCTCTTGAAGAAAACCGATGATGATTGCGGCGGTAGGGTTTGTAGGAGTACTACGGGGTGCGGGGTCACGTCGTAGTAAACGGGTTTGAGTCGACGCTTTAAATATGTGTGGGCCGCTTGGTTTTACGGGAACGAGGCAGCATTTTGGGTTCGGGGACCAGTGGAGATATAGTACGTACAAAAAATTGTGGACGTAGGTTCGACCGAAAGGCAATGATGCATGGGCCCTGCATTTTGATATACCCGGGGCCGCGTGAAATTTCCTACTCTACTCAAAACTAGTAAGGTACACATGTATTGAACGCATGAGATTTCGAAACCAAATTATGAATAAATACACACTATAGCATGTAAAGCTTTGAGTCATATATGCATGATGTAGATGTTCGTTTAGTTCTTATAGTTCATCTCATTCAAAATCAATTAGTTTTATAAAAATGTTAAGATTCATGGGGTTGTGCATTGTATCATAAAGTAAAAAACAAATAATGGAAATTCATTTAGAAAAAAATAATCAATTATGATACAGAAGATTCTAGAACAAAGGAGAAGTGCTTGTGTTTTGAGGTTTGTGCATTATGCTTAAGTTCAACCATGGAGTCTTCTAAATTGTACATGTGGCAGATCTGGTGGAATGTTGATGATATCCAACGGCCAGTAGTGCTCGGATTTGCCTATCTCTGCACTGTCGGGTTAGCTTCATCCAGCGACCATCTTTCAAAGTTATTGGCACACTATATAGTTCTTGTGCCATAGTTGCATGTTTTGGATAAAAGCTACTAGTGGGTTGAACTATCTATTTAGGAATAGAAGATGTATACATGGAAGTTGTAGGGAAAGATATGACATGGAGCATCTCAATTCCTATGAGTAGGGATTGGAAAAGAGATGTCATTTGGTTCACATCATAGGAACTTTCCTATTGAATCTAGAGATGACATGTATCTCAATTCCTATGAGGAGGGATTAGAAAAGAGATGTAATTTGGTTCATATCATAGGAACTTTTCTATTGAATATACGCTAATGTTTATTTTCCTTTGAAATTAAGGGAGTATAGGAATCCATTCATATGAACCAAGTGGCTCTAAAGCTATAGAAATGATATCATGTTTATTTCCTTTGAAATGTGGAGTATTGGAATCTATTCCTATGAACCAATTGGCTCTAAAGGAAAAAATCCTATAAAAATCATATCATATAGAGTTCCTATGATATTCGTCGACACTAAAGGATGCTTGAAATTGTTGCGGGTGATACGATGGTCTTTCTTTGTAGACTCCTCACCCATCTTTATAGTTACCTCTCGAGGATGAATGAAATGATATATACATGGTATTCTACATGTGCAATTTGGTACACGAAAACTCGGTAAAAGTTTGCGAGGTTCGAATTTTCAATAAAGCTATATGCACTACATTTCGGAACGGAGGGAGCATACAGCAGTTGCTAACACTCACGTGGAAGATTTGTGTGTAGGAGGAGTGGCTGTTCTGTTAAATGACATGGAAAACTGACACTGTCGGATGCCGATCTAACGGTTCTTACGGTGTTCGTCAGGAAAAGGCTTGTGGCGAACGTTTGTCGGATAATGATTTACGGACACATGCATTGCATTGATATGTGCCCCCCTCTCTCACACGCACACGCACCCTCACGAGTCACGACTCTCCCGAGTCCTCTCGCAGACTCGCACGTCGCACCCACCGTCTATCTGCAGGTAGACGTCACGCACATATGTGCTCTTCACACCCTACCCTCAGAACTTCTAAAAAACAAAAGACGGCGCGCACATTTTATTTTAGCTCACACGTCACACACTTATACTATTACTCTTGCGACGAACGTTCTTTGGGCATAGTATATTGTACTCTCACAAAGAAAAGCGGTGCACGCACGCACTAGTTCTCTCACACCCACTCGCGGGTACACGTAGGAGCGCATTTTTTTGAAGCTGGTACAACAAAATCACTCCACTATATATAAAAGCAGGAGCCTTAGCGCTTGCTTTACTAGGGTTCCTCTCGTTCACTCTCTCATGCTCTCCAGATCTAAGCAACACATAGGTGGCCACACTCTCTCTCAGCTCACGGCTGGTCACAAATCCGGCCGGACAACCTCGACCAGGGCAGGGGTGTAGGTGCATTGTTCATGCTGTCGGCGGCAGCGAGGGAGGAGACCAACGGCTGCCCGCATGTCCCGATCGGCGGCCGTGCCGTTCTCTCCGAGAGAGCGCCGGCTCGGGAGGGCCTCCGACCCCTTCTTCCTCCCTGCGGTATTGTGGCCAAGATGCGGCCTCCTGACGCCGTCTTTGCCACATACCGATGACCCTCAGGTATATATTCCTTCGAAACCTGCCTTGCTCTACTGCCCCAGCTCCCTTCGTATGGATCCTTTTCTACTTCCGTCCGCTGTTCCAAAGCCACCTAGACTTCTACTATTATTAGAAGTAAATCTAGTTCATACAGTCGACTCAAAGCGTTGGTTCAAACAGGGAAGAAAGTGGGAAAGCTGTAGCATGAATCTAGGACTTGGTTCTAAGAGGAAACGGGGGAAAGTAGTAATATCTGTCACTATTTAAATAACCGTACTTCGTATTTGCGCAAACAGGGATGTCTGTCTCCATATCGTTTCGGGATGTCTGTCTCCGTATCGTTTCTATCCGCGCAATCAAAAGCACACACCTCAGTTTTGGTACAACTGCGCAAAATGAGATGGCTATCCCTCGTTGCCGTCGTCTAACCTCCCGTCTTCAAGGTATCCCTACATTAGTAGTAACTAAGGTAGAATGACCAACGCAATCTAAAAGAAGCTGATTCGTACGTTTTACTTCCTGATTGCAGTGCAGGGACGAGCGAAAACAACTGCATCCTAGTCCGGAATGCACTTTCTACCAGTTCATCCATGGACCGAGGACTAGCTGGCACGGTTGCACGGCGGTTTTTTGGACAGGTGCGCGGACAAGAGGCATTGTGGTCTGCTTATTTCTGCAAATAGCGGTGCTTAAATTTAGTGGAATGCACAAGCATTTCAGCTGGTCAGTACACTGCATGGTTCAGTTAAGCATTCCAGCTGAGACCACAATTATAATTAGTTATTCTGGAATGAGAGAACCTAACCCTGGATGGTGGCAACAAGAAAAAACCAGAGTGAACTCCAGGAAATTTAAGCCTGCCGGGAGGCCCTTTGCTCAGAGAAGCCTTGCTTGTTTTTCCTGATTTGTAAACCTTCTCACAACTTTGTCTTTTGCTATGAACTAGTATATGTTTGTTATTTTCTATGAATCATTGAGATGTATAAAATTGCTTAACTTATGCTTTTCAAGTTTTTTATGAAGACGATTTTAATGTGAGTGTTCCACATGAGCGCTGGACTAGCGTGTGAACGTTCGGAATTTATTACATTGTGGCCTCAATTAACTACATGAACCACTGTAACAAGATACATAGTTGCTTATATGTCAGACAGCAGATTGTTGATTGTTAGCTGGTCGATAGCCTAGTGTTGAAGCGAGCTGAGCCAATGTGCCGTGTTTTGCACAACTGCTTACAAGTGGGGTAGCACCAACAGTGTTTACAAGTACTTATGTATACGTTGGCGCACGGTTCTCGAACGAGTGCTCTATTTCATCAAAACACACACTGCTCATATGATAAACCATGACAACTTATGTCTTACCATGCCATATTCATGAAAAAACTAGTGAGGACGCATCTGTTTCGGCAACAATTACGATGGTTCTCACATGATTCACGGGCACACAAAAGTAGCAGCAGTTCCCATAGACGGACTCAAAAAGAGTACTAGCCCCAGAGGGGTCGATAACATGCAAGGTTCGGATAATTAGACACAATCCAAACTACTATTAAACACTAGCTGGGGCAACTATTTCATGCCTCGATCTAATTTGGGCTGGATACAAGACGGACCTTGCCATGAACATCATCGAGGACGTCCCGCAGCAGCTCAATCCTGTGAACCTTCATGAAGACAACCTTGTGGCCTTGCCACAGATAAACTTGTTTGTGGAGGCATGCCACGTCATCTTCCTGCGTAAGCTTGACAAGAACAGTATGCCTCACAAACGAAGGAGTAGCTTTGAACTTCTTGTGCTTCAGTACACCCTGGACAACACGCCTGACAACAGTGAGGCTTGAATACAACTCTTCATTGGTATAACCGCAAATGGCTTCCAGGATCCAACAGCCTAAGAACTCTGTTTTCCCAGTGCGTATATTCAGGTCGTCTGCCTCATAGCGAGTGACATGTACAACCACACAATCCTTGTCTGCATCAGGGCTCTAATTGAAACAGAAACAAATTCTGAATTACTTTGCAGTATAAGAAACACAAGTTATTTAAACCACTATGTATAGCATGGCATCGAAGCTAATAAAATTTTGCATTATTAATCACCACATACTTCCTTTTCTAAAAAAATCACCACATACTTAGATGAAAAACCACAATCGAGATCGGCAAAGAAGGAAATCACCTTGGGCAGCTCAGCGGGGGGGGGGGGCACATCCTCGAAGGGGGAAAACTGCTCCTCCAGTGCCATGGGGGCTGTAACCTCAAACAGGGCGTTGACCATCTCAGTAGTGGCCGTGAGCGTATCTAGGGTCGGCTCAGTGGTTGCCACCATCTTCTTAGAGCTCTCTATCTCGTGGGGATCAGCCTCCCGCGTCTGCTCCAATATCGGCAGATCTTTGCCTGGTTCTCCTTGGACCATCATGAAACTGACGAATACTAGGAGACCACTGAAAGGAAAACACAATCGCAATGACAATGAAACAAAAAAGAGAGTGTGGATTGGTTACTGCTTTGCAAAAGTTCTTTATTATCTCTGAACAAAAATATACCAACATCATGGATCCGCTTACCTTCCCTTCGTTTGGAGAGAAGAACAGTGGCAGATGCGAGTGTTGCCTTTCTTGAAGACGGTGAGGGAGAAGGGGATTCAGCGAAGAGTGAAATGATGGTTGCTTCGTCCGTCAAACTTAGACTGCGGGGAGGTGGGGTTTTGTGATACGACGGCTCGTTATTGCCGCGGTACGACCGGGGTGACTCTCCGCCTGCATACTGCCTTCTAATTTGGTGGATGGCATTTGGGCCCGCGCGCTGCATGGCCCGCATGTCGGTGAACAAAAGTATAACGGCATTCAGTAGAGGGAGACGTTTCAATGACCTAGGAGGAGCCAGAAGCGGTAGAGCGTCTCCACTGTACTAGTAGTAATTGTTTTTCTGGGTAGCTGTAGAGTGTCTCCACTGTACTAGTAGTAATTGTTTCTCTGGGCCCAAGACAAAACAGCCCATCCACACTAGTAAATAGTAAAATCAATTCAAAAGCCCATATATTTACTGAATGAGAGGCGCTACCCACACCCAGCACACCCCCCCCGATCTGAACAAGATTATTGGCTTGCTGCAATGCTTTCCATGTCTGGAGAAGTTGTATATAAAGGTGATAATTTCACGCACATTGGAAGCCCGCATATAGTGTACTAGAATTAACCATTCAGTTGTTGCTTTTTCGACACTCTTCTTTTAGACCTAAACTGTTTTCAATCTTCCTGTCTATTTAGGCAACAGGACGGGGTAAGAAAGTTATAACCAATCGGTGGATTCATAAGCATCGGGATTTTCTCACTTCTCATGAGATTCGATTGAAGATAATAACGCTAGAACGATAGGTAGCCAACCGTGCAAACACAAGATTTGTCACATTCTTCCTGCTGAATGCGAGGTTACTATTGTCCATCAGGCTTAAGTTTATCAGCAGCATGGTTTTGACGGATGGGTATGTCGAAGAGCAAAAAAAGGAGTTTCAGGTGGGCAAAAGAGCTTCTGAACGTGTCGGGCTTCTATTTACAACATATTGTGGTCATAATCCAGTAAATTTTACGACCTAGGGTGTTCATTCTATGGACCTGACCGATCCATTTGACTGTGACTGCCGAAAACAGTGCTGGAGTTAAATGTTGTTGCCCTTTTCAATCTGGTTTTTTTGTAAACCTGATGAACAATTAACCCTCGTGCTTTTGTACAGTTTGTAAGCTGGAGTTAGATGTTCCTGCCCTTTTCAACTCGGCTGTGACTGTCATATTTTCTTTGAAACAAGGCAAATGGCTTGCCATTGGTTTAATTTAGAGTGAAATATTGTAACAAATCCCAACCAAGGGAAATAACATCACTCTCGCCGGCTGCTTGAGCTCACTGTGCATTACAGAAGCCAAGTGATTAGCCCCCACCAGCACCCACAAACTTATTTCGAACTAGTACATCAAATGGGCTGTAAATTTTCATAGGAAAGGCTACATGACCGTGACAGATTTGGATTCTGACATTTGGGACCCGCGAGGAAATAGCCTATCCAAGGTGGTGTCAACTTACTAGCCAGTCAACAAACGATTCTGCCTACCAGCCGTTGGATTGACATCCAACATCTGTCGTGTATCTTCTATCTCTTGTCTTCTTCTTCCTCCAGCCACCCAAACCAAACCACCCCGTCGGCTCCCCCAGCTCCCGCCTCCCATGGCTGGCTGCGCCTCCGTCGCCCTACCGTACGTACCCTCCAACATTGGCCAGTCCCTCCCTCTATTACCCCACATGTCCTATTATTCTCCGGCGACGTCAGCCCCAACACGCACCCGCGCCCGAACCAGTCAACCCTCGTACTCCCCTCCGCCTGCGACTGGACCGGCGCATCTTCAACGGCTCCTGTTCGTTCCGTCCGAGGCCTCGCCGTCGTCCTCCGCCTTGCGGCCTTGGTTCGCTCGCCGTGCGCGGTGCGCCGCCCTCTTGCGTTGTCAACGTCGTCAACAACCGAGAGGAACAAGGAGATGGTTGTACGTGGAGAGGATGATAGTAGGGACTCACCCGCGTCATGGCAGTACGCAAGCAAGTGCCTCTATAGTACAAGCCCAAAAATATGGTTCCTCCTAATGGTTGGACATCTAGGGCTCACGCCATTGTCAACATAGTCAATAAAGGAGAGAATTACACTACGAGCGGCTGACACCAGGGACCCAGCAAGTCGTGCAGTTTTTTTTTGAGGAACAAGCAGTTGTTATTTATACTAGTTTTAGCGACGGATCAGGGTAACAACGGGGCTGTGCGGGGGCTGTGGCCCGTCTAGCCAGGGTTTTATTTATGTTTACCACATCATGAGCCCAGTTGTGTTTTTTCTTGCTAAAAATGGCTAGCCCAGTTCTAATTTTTTAAAGAAATACCCAAACAAGGCCTACTTGCTTTATTGGCCCTGCTGGGCTGCAAATCTTTCAAGACGAGGAGAGTTTCATTCGGTTTGCCCAGAAATGGGCAGTATATTTTTAAAACACATCAAACCGGGAATTAGTTTCAATTTTTTTTCATTACAAGATCTTAAATTCCATTGATTTTTATGCGTGGACAATTATTTGGATTTTATATTTATATAAATTATTTTTCAAAATAGTTTGAATGTGAATCAATATTTCTGGATTAAAAACAGTTGACCGCACCGAAGTATGCAAAATTTTGTATACTTTTTAACCGTGGCCACAATATGGGGTGTAATGCTAACAAAAAGAAGATGGGCTCCAAAGAAATTCTTAAGAATTAACAAATGGGCTGTACATTATTAGAAATAATGGCAGATGGGTTGTATGCTGTTTTCCATAGATTAGAGGCTGACTTGTGCGCCTACTACAGGTTGACGCGTATGCTTTCATAAAAAAAAGTTGACGCACACGCAACGCCCTGTCAACTTAGTCAACACACGAGAACAGTGACTGTTGGATGTCCATCCAACGGCTGTCGTGCTTCTTCAATCTCTGCTCTTCATGCTCCAACCGCTCAAACAAGCGCCGGCGGGACTGCCTGCTCCCTCCTCCCGCGGCCGGCTATGCTGCCGCGCAGGCCTCACGGCCCCACCGTACTCCCATCGCTGGGCTAGCCATCCCTCTACTCACCCACACATGCTGTTATTCTCCGGGGATGGCAGACGAACCAGTAAACCCTCGTACTCCTCCGCGTGGGAAACAACTGCCGAGTATTCCCTGGCTCCGTGTCATTCCCTTCCTAGGCCTCGCCGTCGTCCACCGTCCTGGTGCTCTTGGCGCGGCCTGGTCAACGTGGTCAATGAACGACATCCATCAGAAGTGGACTGTACGTGGATAGGCTGACAGCTGGGTCCACGACCGCACGCAAGGAAATGCCTCCTTATTATGCACAAAATAATGATTCCTCCACGTGATAGCTAGGACCCACAGGAAGGGCCTTTGTATTTCGCGAAAAAAATGTTCCCCCCGCTGACAGGTCGGACCCACCAGCTATATCTTCGCACGCAAGGAAGTGCCTCCTTATTACGCCCAAAAAAATGAATACCCCCCTGCTAGCTGGGACCCACCATATTGTTGGGCTGACTTGTGGGCCTACTAAGTTGATGGGGACGGAGGGCTTTGTCAACTTAGTCAATACTCCAGTGACCTCATGATGTCCATCCAACGGCCATAGTGCTTCTTCAACCTCTGGTCTTCTTGCTCCAGCCGCCCAAAGCAGCTCCGGTCGTGCCGCCTGCTCCTGCCTCCCGTGGCCGACTGTGCTACCGCGGAGGCCTCACCGCCCACATACTACTCCCACCACTGGCCAGGCCATCCATCCACTCACCCACACCCCCTGTTATTCTGCGGCGACGACAGCCTCACACCACAGCCGAACCAGTGAACGCTCGTACTCCTCTCCGCGTGGGCATCCACTGTCGCGTCTTGCCCGGCTCCGCGTCGTCCCCTTCCTAGGCCTCGTCGTCGTCCACCGCCGTGGTGCTCTCGGCGCGGCGTGGTCAATGTGGTCAACGACTGACTTCCATCGGAAGAGTATTGTACGTGGAGAGGCTGACAGCTGGGTCCACGGCAGCCGCAAGGAAGTGCCTCCGTATTACGCGGAAAATAATTATTCCTCCACCTGACAGCGGGGACCCACCGGACGGGCCACCAGTATTTTGCAAAAAAAATTGTTTCCCCCTGACTGCTGGGACCCACCGGACAGGCCACTGTATTTCGCGAAAAAAACGTTCCCCCCGCTGTCAGCTCGGACCCACCTGAAGTGCCTCCTTATTACGCACAAAAAAATGAATACTCCCCCGGCTAGCTGGGACCCACCTTGGTGGGAGGCTGACTTGTGGGCCTACTAAGTTGATGGGGATGAAGGGCTTTGTCAACTTAGTCAATATGAACGATTCTAGCTCCAGTGACCGTACGATGTCCATCCAATGGCCGTAGTGCTTCTTCAACCTCTGGTCTTCTTGCTCCAGCCGCCCAAAGCAACGCCAGTCGTGCCGCATGCTCCTGCCTCCCGTGGCCGGCTGTGCTGCCGCAGAGGCCTCACCGCCCCCTACTATTCCCACCGCTGGCCAGGCCCTGCGGCGACGGCAGCCTCACACCGCAGCCGAACCAGTGAACCCTCGTACTCCTCTCCGCGCGGGCTTCCACTCCCGCGTCTTCCCCGGCTCCGCGTCGTCCCCTTATTAGGCCTCGCCGTCGTCCACCGCCATGGTGCTCTCCACGCGGCGTGGTCAACGTGGTCAAGGAACGACTTCCATCGGAAGAGTACTGTACGTGGAGAGGCTGACAGCTGGGTCCACGGCCACAACCCAGTTTTTTGTGATTTGCCAAGTAAGTCGCTTTGTCAGGCCTGTTGGGCTGCAAATCTTTCAAGACGAGGAGAGCTTTCATTCGGTTGGCCGAGAAAATGGCCCATCAGTAATGAGAAATGGGTTGTACATTTTTAAAACACATCAAACCGACAATTAGTTTCAAATATCTTTTTTTCATTTCAAGATTTTAAATTACATTAATTTTTATGCGTGGAGAATTTGTTGGATTTTATATTGATATACATTTATTTTTAAAATCAGTTTGAATGTGAGTCAAAATTTTGGGATTAAAAACAGTTTGGACCGCACCGAAATATGCAAAATTTCGTATAATTTTTTAACCGTGGCCACAATATGGGCTGTAATGCTAACAAAAAGAATATGGGCTCCAAAAAAACCTTAAGAATTAGCAAATGGGCTGTAAATTATTAGAAATAATTGCAGATGGGCTGTATGCTGTTTTCCACAGATTTGAGGCTTTCCTAAAAAAAGGTTGACGCACAAGCACTGACTGTTGGATGTCCATCCAACGGCCGTCGTGCTTCTTCAATCTCTGCTCTTCCTGCTCCAGCCGCTCAAACAAGCGCCGGCGGGACTGCCTGCTCCCTCCTCCCCGCGACCGGCTATGCTGCCGCGCAGGCCTGACCGCCCCACCGTAATCCCATCGCTGGCCTAGCCATCCCTCTACTCACCCAAACCTGCTGTTATTCTCCGGCGACGGCAGACGAACCAGTAAACCCTCGTACAGTCGTACTCCCCTCCGTGTGGGAAACAACTGTCGAGTCTTCCCTGCCTCCGTGTCGTACCCTTCCGAGGTCTCGTCGTTGTCCACCGCCGTGGTGCTCTCGGCGCGGCGTGGTCAATGTGGTCAACGACCGACTTCCATCGGAAGAGTACTATGCGTGGAGACGCTGACAGCTGGGTCCACGGCCGTAGCAAGGAAGTGCCTCCTTATTACGCGCAAATAAATTATTCCTCCACCTTACAGCGGGGACCCACCGTATTTTGCAAAAAAACATTTCCCCCCTGACTGTTGGGACCCACCAGCTAAACCTTCGCACGCAAGGAAGTAAGTCCGGGCAAAAAAAATACAAAATGATTCGCCCCCTGACTGCTGGGACCCACCAGCTACATCTTCGCACGCAAGGAAGTGCCTGACACTCGGGACCCACCTGGTCGAAGCGTACGTAGTGTTGTCATTCCGGTCGCTAACGTGTACATACATATATACTGGTGGATGTAGAGGCGCGCACGTGTCGTAGTAGAGGCGCGCACATAGCATGTACACGTACGTACAGCGGACAGGGTGCAAGAAAGAAAATACGGCCATGTATGTGTACATACGGGCGGGGTCTCAAACGCCTACTCGCGCATACGTACGGCGAGGGCTCGTTGACATGGCTGGGTCGGAACGGAGAAATAGCGTCGTCGTCGTGTTCATGGGGAGGCAACGGAATGCGTCGTGTTCATGGGGAGGCAACGGAATGCGTCGTGCTCATCGGGAGGCAACGGAACGCGTGGGAGCCAACCGGCTGGGTCGGAACGGAATGCGTGGTCGTGTTCATCGGGAGGGCTTGGACGGAACAGCCGATGGAACGAGGCCTGGCGTACCACAGAACGGAGGAAACGGCCTTGTGTTCGACCGGCCACGTTCGAAACGGGATCTTGTTCATCGGGAGGGGTCTGGCGTACCGCAAAACGGACGAAACAGACCTTCTACGGTCGAAACGGGGGTCCTGTTGATCGGGAGGGGTGTGGCGTACCGCAAAATGGACGAAACGGACCTCCTACGGTCGAAACAGGGGTCCTGTTGATCGGGAGGGGTGTGGCGTACCGCAAAACGGACGAAACGGACCTCCTACGGTCGAAACGGGGGTCCTGTTCATCGGGAGGGGTGTGGCGTACCGCAAAACGGGACTCCACGGGATACTGTTCATCTCCACCGTCGACCTCCTCCAGCCTCCACGGGCTACCGTCGACCTCCTCCAGCCTCCATGGGCTCCTGTTCATCCAGCTTCCACCGCGCGCTACTCCACCGGCTACTGTTCAACAACCCCTCCACGGGCACCCCTCCACCGTCTATTGTTCATCCAGCCCTCCACACCACAGGGTCCTGTTCAACCACCCCTCCACGGGCACCCCTCCACCGTCTACTGTTCATCCAGCCCTCCATACCACGGGGTCCTGTTCATCCAGAGGCAACGCCACCGCTCACTGTTCATCCAACCCCCTCCCCCCCCCCCCCCCGCAACGCTCACTGTTCATCCCAGAGGCAGCATCGATCGGCTACAGTTAGCAGCAGTAGCGAAGGAATCGCTCGATCGGGTTCAGTTAACAGCCATCGATCGATCGCTCGGGTTCAGTAACGCGTAGCCTGCCGTGCAATCGCTGGGGTTCAGTTAGAGCCCAACACCTCCCTCGGGTTCAGTTAGAGCCAACGCCTCGCACATGTATGAGAGAAACGTGCATCGCTCGGCCCCCGACCTCCCACCGTAACCGGGAACTCCCCGAAATTTTCCTCGCCCTCGCTTCTACCACGGTTTTTTCCGTCATGGACGGCACAAAGAATGTCATGTAGCTGCGTCTCCGGCCCGCCCAGGACGAAAAGCCCATTTTCATTCATGATTTTTTGTCATAGAAGTAGGAGCCCACCACATCTATGATGATACTCGGTTTTGTCACAATTATCGCAATAGAAGTGTCATATGTATGACAAAAAAATATTCGTTCGGCCCAAAATGTCACGGATGTGTCTTTTTTTTGTAGTGGCGCCTCCTGGCATCTGGTGGGGCTTCCCTGCTGTTGACTCGGGCGACGTCGCGAAGCTGCGAAAATTCATTAGGAAATCCATATCCCTCCTTGCGCGAGGCCATAAGCATGGGTTGATCATGGCCTAGCGCACCATGTCGCGGTTCCTGTGGGGCACGGACTTAAAAGGAGGGTGCACTGATCACGAGCTCAGACGAGGGCGCCTCGCGGAGACCAGGGGAGTGCGCACGCACTCACACCCGTCCCGTAGCCCCCGCGCGGGTCGCGCGAGGGAGAGCGTCGGGCAACTGCCGCCCTCCCTGGCGCAAAACAAAGAATTGAGGGAAGAAACAGAGAGAAGAGGGGGTTCAACCAAGTCAACGAGAAATGCCAGAACTTCAAATTCCATTAAGAAAAAGGGGGTGCAAGCCAACTACAGAAAGTAAATGAACAGCCGCGTCCGGCACCTAGTCTAGTCTTCTCACCAGCGCGGAGCTAAGTGCTGCCACTAGGACGTGGGAGGGAGACCCCGAGCCCCAAGGGAGGCACTCCGGAGACTCCGGGCCATGTACAGCCCCACTCATTATTATGTGAGAGTGTCACGAGCAGAGACCTTCACAGGCACTGGGCCTTGCTTCATGGGTAGAACTTCCGGAGGTGCTGGATGTTCCAGGTGTTCTGGATGGGGATCTCGTCCTGCGTCTCCAGGCGCGCGGCGCCAGGCCCGGAGACACGGGCAATCCTAAACGGGCCCTCCCACATGGGTGAGAGCTTATGCAGCCCTTCCCTAGAGAGCACCCGCCTCAGGACGAGATCACCCACCTCGAGCGTCCTGGAGCGGACGTTGCGACAGTGGTACCATCGCAGCGTCTGCTGGTACCTTGCCGCTCAGAGCAAGGCTTCATGGCGGCGTTCCTCCCCCAGCACAAGGTCCATCCCCCTCATGGCATCCTGATGCGTCTCATCAAATGCCAGGACCCACGCGGAGCGATGCCTGACCTAGTGAGGGAGAACCGCTTCTGCTCTGTAGACGAGGAAGAACAGGGTCTCGCATGTTGGCTTGGTGGCGGTGGTGCGGATGGACCATAGCATGGACTGGAGCTCGTCATGCCAGCCCCTGCCGTAGGCCTCGAGCTTCTTCTTGAAGGTCCTGGTCTTGAGGCCTCTCAAGACCTCCGCGTTGCTCGGCTTGGCCATTGCTCCTGGGGTGTGCCACCAAAGCGTAGCAAATCTGCTTTCTAAGGTTAGCACAATATGTCTTGAAGAGATTGCTAATGAACTGCGAGCCGTTGTCGGTGATGATGCGGTTAGGGACCCCACACTATCTCACGAGACCCTTGATGAACTTGACCGCGGACCCGGCAGGGATGGCGCGGACGGCTTCCACCTCCGCCCATTTAGTGAACTTGTCGATGGTGACGAAGAGGTAGCGGTAGCCCCCGGGCGCTCGAGGGAAGGGACCCAGGATATCCAGCCCCCAGACCGCGAATGGCCAGGAGAGTGGGATAGTCTGGAGGCCTTGAGCCGGCTGGTGGATTTGCTTGGCATGGAACTGGCAGGCCTTGCAGGATCTCACCAGCTCGGTTGCGTTGTTGAGTGCCGTGGGCCAGTAGAACCCGCTACGGAAAGCCTTGCCCACCAGGGTGCGTGATGATGAATGATGCCTGCAATCTCCTCCGTGTATGTCGGCCAGCAGCTCGCACCCCTGCTCCCTGGAAATGCATCGCAAGGAAACGTCGTTTGGTCGTTTTCTGTACAACTCACTGTCCTGGATGCAATATGCCGTAGCCTGCCGGGCCACGCGCTCCGCGTCCTCTTCTTTCTCCGGCAGTGTTCCTTGCACCAGGTATGCCTTGGATTCCTCGGTCCAGCACCCCTCCTGAGGCTCAAGCGCCAGGAGCAGGCGTGCTCCTGAAGTCGGGCCACAGGTGGGGGCTCCCGAGGCTGGTGGTTGGGGGAGTTCCTCCTGAGGTGATGCCGGCTCCGCAGACGGGGGTGCTGCTGAAGGCTTGAAGAGCCGCTCCTCAAAGACGTCGTGCTCCTGGGGCAGGCGCCTGGACGCCCTTTTGGCGATGTCGTCGGCTTCCTTTTTCGTGCCGCGAGGCACATGCTGTAGTTCTAGGCCCAAGAACTGCTTCTCCATCTTGCGCACCTCTACGAGGTATGCCTCCATGTGCTCGTCCCTCAGCTTGTACACCTTGTTGGAGAAGTTGACAAGGAGCTGAGAGTCGCCCTTGATGGTGAGATGCTTCACCCCCAATGCTGCTGCTGCCTTGAGGCCGGCGATCAACCCCTCGTATTCCACAATGTTGTTGGAGACCTTCTCGCCCCGCTAGAAGCAGAGCTGCACGGCGTAGTACAACTTGTCTTGGGTGGGCGAGATGAGCATGGCACCAGCCCCCGCGCCTTGGCGTGCGAAAGCGCTGTCAAAGTACATGACCTAGCCATCGAGCGCTTCACTTCCTGGCGAGAGGGATCGGCTCTCGCCTGCTTCGGGCTTCGAAGCGTCGGTCCATTCTCCGACGAAGTCGGCGAGGGCTGCTCCCTTGATGACCCTGGTTGTGCTGAACGCCAACTGAAATACTTGCAGTTCAATGTTCCACTCAGCGACTCTCCCCACAGCATTGGGGCTCCGGAGCACCCTCTCCAGTGGGTAGGCTAAGACGACCTTGATTGGGTGGCCTTGGAAGTAATGGTGCAGCTTGCGCAAGGCCACCAGGAGCACGAGCAAAAGCTTCTGCGACATGGGATATCGTGCTCTTGTGTCCCGTAACACTGCGCTGACGAAGTATATTGGGTGCTCGACGAGGGTAGGAGCGTCAATGGAGCCCGTGTCCTCCAGAGGTTGCGGTGCCTCTTGAGGTGAGGGGACCTTAGGAGCTTGGTCGCCCACCGGGGCCCCCACAGGCCTGGAAACGCCGTCTTGTAGGGCCTGATCACCTGCGGGCATCGTTGTGGCTTTGGCGATGCCGTCTTGGGGTCGCGCCGTCCCTACTGAAGGTGCAACACTACGTGGTGGGCTCTTGGCCTGGTGCTCCTCCCGAATAGCCACCAACACCGCGCTGGCGGAGTAGGGTGTGGCGGCTAGGTAGAGCACCAGGGGCTCGAGGGGATGAGGCGCTACCACCACCGGAGGGCTGGTCAAATATCTCTTGAGGTCTTGAAAGGCCAGGTCGGCTTCTAGGGTCCACTCGAACGTCCCTTCTTCTTCTTCATCTTGAAGAACGGCAGGGCGCGCTCCCCCAGCTTAGAGATGAAGCGCCCCAGCGAGGTCACGCACCCGGCGAGCTTCTGCATTTCCATGAGAGTTTGCGGCGGGCTCATGTCTTCTATCGCCTTGACCTTCTCCGGGTTAGCCTCGATCCCCCTGTGTGACACAAGGAAGCCCAGTAGCTTGCCGGAGGGCACATCGAACACACACTTCTCCGGGTTGAGCCGCAGGTCCACCTGGCACAAGCTGGCGAAAGTCAACTCCAGGTCCTGAATGAGGGTCCTTGCCTCCTGAAATTTTACCACGATGTCGTCGACATAGGCTTTAGGGTTTCTCCCTAGCTGCTGGCCCAAGGCAATGTGCATCACCCGTTGGAAGGTTGCCTAGCGTTGCGTAGTTCGAATGGCATGCAAGTCTAGCAATATACCCCGCACGGCGTTAAGAAGGCCGTCTTCTCCACATCTTCCACCGCCATCTTGATCTGGTGGTAACCCAACAATGCATCCAAGAAGCACAACAGGTCGCACTCGGCGGTGGAGTCGATGATCTGGTCGATGCGCGGGAGCGGGAACGATTCTTGAGGGCGGGCTTTCTTGAGGTTGGTGAAGTCGACGCACATGCGTTCCTTCCCGACCTTCTTGGGCACAACGACGGGGTTCGCCAGCCATTCCGGGTACCGGACTTCACGAATGACACCGGCTGCTTCTAGCTTGCGAGTTTCCTGGACGATGAAGGCCTGCTTCTCCGTGGACTGTCGCCGCGCCTTCTGCTTCACAGGGCGCACATTGGGGCACACCCTTAAGTGATGTTTGATTACCCCCCTGGGGACCCCTACCAGCTGCTTGGGCTCCCAGGCGAATAACTCCTTGTTCGCGCGCAGGAACTTCACCAGCGCCTCCTCTTGGTCCGGGTCAAGGTTGGCGCCCATGGTGAAGGTAGCTCCCGAGGATCCATCCTCCTCGACTGGTACTTGCTTCGTTTCTGCTCGGTCCTGAGTGAACAACTGCTTCTTTTTTGCCGACGCGGCCCCCTTAGCCCCTGGGGCGGCTTCATCGGCCGGGTGAGCTGCTGCAGCGGCCCAGAAGGCGAGCTTGAGGGCCGTCAAGGCCTCCTTGGTGTCTCCAGCCACGGTGAGGACGCCTCTACTGCCCGGCATCTTCATGAGGTTGTAGGCCGGATGGGTCGCTTCCATGAACTGAGCCAGGGCTGGATACCCTAGGATGGCTTTGTATGGGAGGCCGATGCGGGCAATGTTGAAGTCGATCAGCTCGGTGCAGTAGCCGGGAGGCGTATTCGCCCCAGGAGGTTGGTGGATCCGCTGCCGACTCCGGAGAAAGGCTTGGTGGGGCGGAGTCGGCCGTACGGCACGTGGAGCAAGCCGAAAGCTTCCACGGAAAGCATGTTGAGGCCAGATCCGCCGTCGATGAGGGTCTTGGTCATGGCGACATTGCAGATGGTGCGTGTGCAGAGCATTGGGAGCACGCCCGAGCCAGCAGTGGTAGCGGGGTGGTCCCCTGAGTCGAAGGTGAGGCCGGCTTTGGGCGCCGCCCATCCCGGAGGGGCTCCCTGCTGCACAGAGGCAGCTCCGGTCTGATGGAAGAACTACTTAACATGGCGGTCCGAGGGTGGTGCCTATGAGCCGCCGAGGAGGGTTGCGACGGCGACTGGCGCCGGCGCCGCGAAGCGTGTGATGAAAAGGCCGCGCAGCTCCTCCCAAGAAGCCATAGAGGATCCAGGTAGGTTGAGCAGTCAGGCGTGCGGTGCACCAGCGAGGGCCAGGGCCATGGGGAACCAGTTGGCCATGACCTTGTCATTGCCTCCGGCCTCCAGAATGGCCTCCTCGTATGCCAGCAGGAAGGTCGACGGATCCGCCGCGCCGTCATAGCGGGGTGGCATCTCCGGCCTGAACTTGTGTGGCCACTGCACCCGCTGTAAGGCGGGGGTGAGGGTCCTGAGCCCCATGGCACCGTCGTGGGCGTCTGTCTGTCCGGTCGGAGGAGCGATGCCGGCCATGGGGACCGAACGGAGAGGTGAAGCTGGCGGAGGAGCGGAGCTTCGGCGCACGCCTACCTGGCACGCCAAATGTCGGATTACGGGTTCTGGGAAACCCTTGAGGTTCGAACATAGGGGTGTGCACGAAGATCACTCTCTCCCTAGCCCGCTCTCGCAATGATCTCAAGGCCTAGCTCGACGAACCCAAAGAACAAGAGACACGAGGGTTTATACTGGTTCGGGCCACCGTTGTGGTGTAATACCCTACTCCAGTGTGGTGTGGTGGATTCCCTCGTAGGCTGAGGATGAACAAGTACAAATGATGAACAGCCTCCTGAGGAGAGGTGTTCTTGAGCTCGGTGAGCTTGTATGTGTGAGAATGGTCTGAATGAACCGTCCTCGATCAGCCTCCCCCACTACGGTGGTGGCTAGTCCTATTTATAGAGGCCCTGGTCCTCTTCCCAAATGTTTAGGCGGGAAGGGATCCCACAACGGCCAATTTGAAGGGGGACAACAATACAAGCTATCCTAACAAAAGGTGGTCTTCGCCTGCCAAAGGCTTTGATGGTGACGCGTGGGCTCCGTGGTGACCTCCGTCCTGCCATCCTACTCGTCTTGGTCTTGTTGCACCGATATGGAAACCTTTGCCTGATGCCTTGGGACTCCTCGCCTGCGCTTGCCCCTTTAGCACCAAAGAGGCAACTGGTACTCTGCGCCCGCTGGCGCCCGCCTGGCCTTGGTCATCATGGCTCACGTCATGTGAACCTCGTGAGGTGCCCCTTGCATAGATATCTTCGCTCCTCGGGAGCCAGCCTAGTGAGGCTGCACCTGAGGAGGTCTTGGGGTCGTCTGCCTCCCGAGGCTTGGCCCCTCGCGAGGGTCTTGAGTGGTTGCTGGTGAAGATGGGTCGTACCAGGCCCTTGGTGGAGCCACGCCCTGGGCCATAGGAAGGCAAGTCTGGGTACCCCCGTTCCCAAGACGCCGACAGCATCACCAAGCCGGCGGTCAACACCCCCAGCTCATTGAGCTCAGCGGGCATGTCGTCGAGGCTCTCCTTGAGCAGCTCCACCAAGCCGTGGCTGAACTCCTTATGCTTATTGAGCTGCTTATTGAGCTGATCGGGCATGCCATAGAGGGATAACGACTCCAGCACCGCCAGCTCCGCATGTTCGCCTCCGTGGCTTGGGCGCTCCTGGGAGCCATCGCCTGCCCGTGAGAGATCTTTCGAGGTCTCTGTGAGGCGGCGAGCCCTCTTTTTTTCCGCAGCCTTGGTTGCCGCTCCCTTGTTACGAGTAGTTCTCGACCTAGAGCTCGGCATACCGGCCATGGCAAGGATGGATGAAGGACTTATGAGGAGGAAGGTAGAGTAATTTTTGGTTAGGTAGTTTCCCTTTTTATAACCCAAGTACTAGCACTAGTACTAAAACCTGCATAGTGGGAACACGTTCAGGTTTGGTACGTACTAGTAGGTGTGAGAATGCTTGCACTTAATTGTGGCACTAGTATTTTGGAATGTGATGGGAACAAGGTAAAGATTAATTGATGGATTTGGTTTCGAGGCCCGAAACGGCTCCCGATGAGTTTAGTGGAACATAAATTTCAAGTACTCCATCCATCTCAGTTTACAAGGCTTGCACGCGTATCTAGGTCGTCAATGTAACTTATATAAAATAAATTGTTTAACATAAAAAATATATCATTAAAAAATAGAATATTTGAAGTTTGTAATGATATATTTTTCGTAATGTATGCCTCTTATTAAGTTGGTCAAGTTAACGACCTAGGTACACGTGCAAGACTTGTAAACTGAGATAGAGGGAGTACTACACCGCTCAAATGCGTTTGCACAAGTCAGTGATGTAACTAGTCGCACGTGTCAGACCAAGCCGATGCGTGTTCCTTTGGTGAGACGCGGGTCCGACCGACTGTCTGTTGGTGCGAACGACCGTAAAGTATTACGCGATGGAGACTTCTGGTTGTGGCTTCGGTTAATTGTCACGACCAAGCATTCAAAAACTAGTGATAAATCAATTACCATCTTTTTTCAAATGACCAAGTATTTCCACAGGAATACAATACATATAGATGGAGTGATTGTCAAGGTTGCAAACCGACATGGCGTTGCAAGTTCACTGTAGCAGCTACCGACTAGGTCACTGCATCGCTGGCGGGGAAGGAGGGAAGCTCACCTCGCCTACGATGCATGCCCAGCGACGCTGCCGCAACTGGTCCCGGGATTTGGCTTCTCCTACCGCCCATTTGAACAGTTGCACCGGCTGCTCATGCCATTGCGCAGGCATGCGCGTTCTTTCCTCCGCAGTCAACTCCGTGAATATGATTTCTGCCATTAGCCCTAGCTCGAAATCAATGCGACGTTGCCAAATGTTGACATCCCTCAGCATCTCTCCCCTGAGATCGACTTGCGCCTCCGCCTTGTGCTGCGCCAGGCGCAGCTCCTTGGAAGTTCTCTCCAATCAATGTGACGCTTCCTCGATCCGATTTGCCCTTGCTTCCCACCACCTGTAATGCAGCCCTAGCATGTCCTTCGGCGCCACCGATCTGTGATTCCAGAGCAATGGATTCCCTCTAAAATACATGTGAGTTTCTCTCAAAGGCAGCAGTGCTGCGGGTCGCAGCGAGAGGGCAGCCCGCGGGATCCTGGGATCTAAGGAATTATCCATGGCGGGATCCTCCATGGCGGGATCTGGTGGGCGAGGCGGGGAGGCGAGCCTAGGCGCTGGGAGAGCCCTACGAGGCTAAGATAAAGATAGTACTACTCCACTCCGTCCATATTCAAATACAAAGGCCACCGACAGTAGCCCTGGCAAAAATTGATCATGCTGCCTGCGTCCTGGTTTATTGGCCCCTTTTTTTGTGCCACTTTTTATGACATGCATAAATATTATGTTACTTAAAAATATGGTCAAAAATTAGCACAAAATAAGAAGGACACCAATCGAAGTAGGAACCCATGATTTAACTACTTGCATGCACGAAGTGGAGTAATGATGTCTTTCTTCCTCCCTCACGTCCACTCAATTTGCATGCGTTGTATTAATTGACCATCAATGAAGTGAAGGACTTTACACGCGTCAAATTATCACATGGGGTGGATCTTCGTACAAAAATGCGTCCCCCCATGTACCCGCGTGTGTGTGCGAGGGAATGAGTGCGTGTGTGGCGCGTGTCCACATCTTCGCTTCATGCATGTACCGCCAGTGTGCCTCAGAGAGGACGAGTACATTCTTCTGGAACCAGCAGCACGTCACTGTGATCAATCCACACAAGGAGGTCACGACAACGCCTCCACATGTGCCACGTGGCTTCATGAACTATAAGAGAGACACTGTGTAGCGTGCCATTGGAATTCTAATTTACGTGTTTTGCACATACTCGAAGTACTAGTAAGGTACACGTGCATTACACGCATCAGATTTGGCAACCAAATTATGAATAAATACCACACTATAGCATGTAAGCTTTGAGTCATATATGCCTGATGTAGACGTTCATTTAATTCTTATAGTTCATCTTATTCAAAATCAATTAGTTTTGATAAAAAATCTAGGGCCTCTTTGATTCGTAGGATTTCCAAAACGCGGGAATAGGAAAAACATGGGATTACAGTGGAATGTCGTCTTGAATCCTACAAGATTGTACGAGTGTTTGATTGTGCATAGAAAAAACATAGGATTCTTTCAAAGAGGTTTGAGTGGTTGGGATGTTTCCTATGGAATCTAGTGCAAATGAATCCTATGGAAAAATTCCTATGGTTTACAATCCTACGAATCAAACAACCAAGATAGGAAAAATTCCTAAGGATTAGAATCCTCCAAAATTCCTTTGAGAATCCTTTGAATCAAAGAAGCCCTTAATCTATTTTATGATTCATGGAATTGTGCGTTGTAAAGATAAAGTGAAAACAAGTAATGAAAAAGTTTCGTCAATTATGATACTGAAGATTCTAGAACAAAGGAGAAGCACTTGTGTTTTGAGGTTTGTGCATTATGCTTAAGTTCAACCATGGAGTCTGCTAGATTGTACATGTGGCAAAATCCGGTGGGGGCTAGAAGATGGTGCGAGGGGCCAAGTGGAGGGAGACTATCAAGGAGTGCACAAGTGCGAGATCGATATTTAAAGAGAGGGTGCGAGAACGTGCGCTGTTGCGTGTGGTGGCGGAGCCATGAAAAGTAAATGAGCTAGGGGGACAAGCATTGCTAATCCTTTATGAGGAGGGCCAATTCATCAACTTAAACCATTTTACCAGCAATTGTCTAATGATCAATTTCATATTAGCCTCGATATATAGTGATGTTAGGGGGGGCAGGGCCCTTGCTGCCCCCTGTCTTCACCACTATGCGCGCGTCTGAGTGGAAGGCATGGATGATGAGACGGGGGCGTTGGATATATAATTGATGTGGGTGTATTAGCTATGTAATCCTATATAGAGAGGTATAGATTGATCGATGTGTACGTGGGAAAGAGGGTGAGACCTCACTAGATATATAGATTGATCGGTTTGTGTGGAAAACTGGGAAAGAACTAGCTATATATACACACACATAGAGGAACATAGATCATTGCGCATGCATGTGAGAGATAAATAATGCCCGATATGATGAAGAGGGGGAGGTGTGTGTGTGTGTGTGTGTGTGTGCATGCATGGGAGACTGGCCTGAAGAAAAAGATTGCATCTGTGCAATGGATAATGCCGAGTGGTAGTGTGTGTGCATGCATGCACGAGAGGAAGTTAGTGGTACAACTATAAAGAGAAGACGACTATGTGGGTGTAAAATACTAGGTGAGGTCATAATCAATGTAAAGTTGAATTCAAATATTTGAATAAGAGATCATGATGTTTGAAACCCATGCATGCATGAATAGAACTGAGATATGCGCCGTGTTGTTTGGAAACAAGCATGTTCTACTGTATACACATTGCACAAGGTCAGACTGATTTGAATTTGAGATACCAATGGCAGACATCATTTGGCCACATTGCATCCGTGCATGGACACACTATTCTAATTTTAGATGATGGGTGGCTTTCGCATCACATATCTATATCTATACCCCTATATATTTTATATTTTATATTTTTTATATAGTGTGTAGATAACTTTAACTTCGAAAGATGGTCGTTGGATGAAGCCAATCCGATGGTGCAGAGATGGCAAATTTGAGAACTAATGGTCGTTGGATATCATCTAGATTCCACCAGATTTTGCCACATGTACAATCTAGAAGACTCCATGGTTGAACTTAAGCATAATGCACAAACCTCAAAACACAAGCACTTCTTCTTTGTTCTAGAATCTTCCGTATCAGAATTTCCTAAATGTTTTTATACATGATTTGCCATTATTTGTTTTTACTTTATGCTTTACAACGCACAATTCCATGAATCTTAAAATAGATTAGCTTTCTTATAAAAACTAGATGATTTTGAATGAAATGAACTATAAGAATTAAACAAACATCTACATCATGCATCTATGACTCAAAGCTTACATGCTATAATGTGGTATTTATTCATAATTTGGTTGCCAAATCTCATGCGTGCAATGCACGTGTACCTTACTAGTCTAAATGGTGTTTGTGTGTGTGTTGTGCGTGTTAAACACATTGTACGTAGTATCATACATGGTTTAGATTCCGAACATCTAGCTAGAGCATACATGTACTATGATTTGAATTCAACATAAAATGGACACATATATTTGAATTTGAGATCGTATGTACATGTAGTTTGTATTTATATAGGAACTTACTTCTCCTATATTCATGTCATGTGTTGTGAAGATAATATTTAGATGGTTGTATAACTAACCCGAGTACAATCCCATTCAAACAGGGAAAATGTACTCAAATTTAGTCCATATGCTAGACAACACACATTGTTTTTTTTATTGTTGAGGGAAGTGCAAATTGTTTTGGTACTGTACACGTTATGTTTGTTGTCCTGATTTTTTTATTATATTTGAATGCATTTCTAGTAATATAGTAAAACGGGAAATGGCTCTCTCTAGTGATGAGGTGCGAATTGTATTTTTTTGGTACATGTTAAGCGTGTTCTCCCAAAATTTCAAGCCGCGCCTTGTTATGCCGAAATTTCAAGCTAGCATCTCTGTCTATCATGCTGTGAAACTCCCGCCTCTTCAACCCGCGCCTTGTTACCCCGAAATATTTAGGATATATCTTTGTCTCGTTGTGCTCCGAAAACTCCCTCCATCTCAACCCCCGCCTTGCTATCCCAAAATTACAACGCGCGCGAAAGCTCCCACCTCCTGCGACATCCCGACACGCAAAATGCCAGTGATACCCCTGAACCGAAAAAACCGCCTAGCTCAAATCGGTGGGGGTACTTTCGTAACTTACCCCACATTTCGGACAAGCGCGTTCCTCAGCCATGGTTCCCCACTCCCATCCCATCCGCCCACCCATTCATACACTGAGGCCGCGAAAACCCGCGAAGCCCCACACCCTCCTCCGTCCGCCACCCAGCCGGAGCCTCTTCCCCGACAAGGTCGTCCACATCAACACCTCAATGTCCCTGATCCACCGTACCGGAGGATCCATCGTCCATCTCGTCGTCCCGCCTGTTCAGCCACCCAGTCCTCCACCTCCAAGGAGCTGCCCCGATGTTCCCCTCGTCTTTTGCGCCACCTCCATTCCCACACCGCCATCTTCACCTGCACCACCGGAAGAGCAGTATCATCACCGTTTCCTCGGATGAAGCTCAGAATGATTTGCTCAATGAATTGAATAGTAAGAATAATGATTATGCTGTTAGACTGGCTACTAGAACTGGTAAAATGACTTAGGAACCTTTGTATCCTGAAGGCCATCCTAAGAGAATTGAGCAAGATTCTCAGAGAAATAATGTAGATGCACCTAGTCCTTCTAAAAAGAAGAAAAATAAAAATGATAGGACTTTGCATGCTTCTAGTGAACCTGTTGCTGAAACACCTGAGAATCCAAATGATATTTCTATTTCTGATGCTAAAACACAATCTGGTAATGAACATGAACCTAGCGATAATGTTAATGATGATGTTCATGATGATGCTCAACCTAGCAATGATAATGATGTAGAAATTGAACCTGTTGTTGATCTTGATAACCCACAATCAAAGAATCAACGTTATGACAAGAGAGATTTTGTTGCTAGGAAACACGGTAAAGAAAGGGAGCCATGGGTTCAAAAACCCATGCCTTTTCCTCCCAAACCATCCAAGAAAAAGGATGATGAGGATTTTGTGCGCTTTGCTGAAATGATTAGACCTATCTTTTTGCGTATGCGTTTTTAACTGATATGCTCAAAATGAATCCTTATGCGAAGTATATGAAAGATATTGTTACAAATAAAAGAAAGATACAGGAAGCTGAAATTTCCACCATGCTTGCTAATTATACTTTTAAGGGTGGAATACCTAAGAAACTTGAAGATCCAGTAGTACCAACTATACCATGCTCTATTAAAAGAAACTATGTTAAAACTGCTTTATGTGATCTTGGAGTCGGTGTTAGTGTTATGCCTCTCTCTTTATATCGTAGACTTGACTTGATTAAGTTGACACCTACTGAAATATCTTTGCAAATGGCTGATAAATCAACTGCTATACCTATCGGCATTTGTGAGGATGTGCCTGTTGTGGTTGCAAATGTTACTATTTTAACATACTTTGTTATTCTTGATATTCCCGAGGACGATAGTATGTCTATTATTCTTGGAAGACCCTTTTTGAATACTGCAGGGGCTATTATTAATTGCAACAAAGGCAATGTCACTTTTCATGTTAATGGTAATGAGCATATGGTACACTTTCCGAGGAAACAACCTCAAGTTCATAGTATCAACTCTATTGGAAAATTCCATCAATTATTTTGGAGGTTTTGAATTTCCTCTTCCTACTGTCAAGAAGAGATATGATACTCTTATTATTGGGGATGTGCATATCCCCGTTGAGGTAACATAGTGTTATTCGAAATTTCTTCGGTTCCATGTTATTCGGAATGAGTTTGTTAACAAGACTTGATCAACCTTGTTAGTGGATTCCTTTTGATGAGCATGAGATGGATGAAATTAGAAAGCACAACCTTCTGTACCCTTCTTTTACTTTCTGTTATTAAGTTGAAATAAAGTAAAAATAGTATTTTTTGCCAGTTTTCTGAATTATCTGTGCAATAAAAATATCCCGAAAATAAAAGTTCTCCAAATGCCCTGCCAATTTAATATGATTTTATCTGGAATATTTGAGAATATCTGGCACTGAGAACACAGCAGGGGGAGCAAGCACCTGGCCACGAGGTTCCAGGGCGTGCCCCCTACCTCGTGGGCCCATGGTGGCTCCCCTCCACTTATTCCTGCACCCACACACTTCTTCTTCCTCCAAAAAATCACCATGCAGCTCAAGCACGAGTTCTAGCTCATTTTGCTGCGATTTTCGATCTCCTTGCTCAAAGCACCTCTCACAAAAATGCTTTGTGGGATTGTTCCTTGGTATGTGACTCCTCCAATGGTCCAATTAGTTTTTGTTCTAGTGCTTTATTCATTGCAAATTTGTGCTGCCTAGGTGACCATGTTCTTGAGCTTGCATGTCAAATTTATATGGTTCCAAGTAGTTCTAATGCATGATATAGGTTCTAGGCACTTGTAGGAGTAGTTGCTATCAATTTTGTTGAGCTTGGTTCACTTTTATTTGAAGTTACTAAAAATTTCAGAAATTTTCAGAAAATGATGAAGAGATTTTTGAGGGGCTCATCGAGCTGAAGCTCGAAGGAAAAGAAAAGTGAAGAAGCAGATAGGCCCAAATATAATCTGCCTCGTACCGCGGAGGTTCGGCCGTGTGAATGGCCTTCCGATGATTTCTTGAGAGCAGCCGGGAATTATGATGATTTTTATGAATTGGTTGAGAATGCAGGCCTCACCGACTTCCTCCGCGACCAACGCGAACAGTATCTCTTACTCACCAATACTTTTGTGCAAAAGTTCTACTATTATCCTAAGGAATCACCTCCTTCAGTAGAGTTTCATTTATATGATGTGGTTAAGAAGATGTCACTATATGAATTTTGCAGGGTTGCAAAATACCTTTTGAGGGTAGCTTAGAGGAACCACATCGTAAAGATGTGGACGGGTTTATTGATACTATTACTGTAGGGGAAACTAGGAAGGTTTCCGATGCAAGAATCACTAGCATACATTTTCCTGTTTTACGCTATTTTGCAATATTTGCTAGTCGTTTCTTAATTGGTCGCGGAAACTGTGGAAACTTTAGTGTTCCTGACATTATTATTTTGTTCCATGGTTTATTCTGTGATGACTCTGTTAGTATGGGTGGTATTATTGCCAAACGGTTAAGTCTGAACCGTACAAAGGGCCCCATCTTTGGAGGTATCTATGCTTCACGCCTTGCTGCATATTATAACATACCTATTAGGCACTATGAAAAAGAAGAAAAATTGTTGCCCACTGTTTATTTAGATTATAAGAGTATGGTAGCGCATGATTTTATTTTTAAGAATAGGGAAGGGGCGCTTAAATACAAATTGTTCTTTGATAAACATCTCCCTGAGACTATTACCTTGTCTGCTCCTTCCTTGTTTAATTTATCTGCAGGTCAATATCTGGTTCCGCTGGTGGCCATTCATGCCTACCGGAACCCTGCATCAACCACAGAGCCAGAGTTTGAACCACAATTTGATCCTCCACGACAGTCTAATTACCAGTGGGATCCGGAGATGATTGCCAACCGGTGGCAATCAGGGGCTTCTTCATCACAGTACGACCCCGGTTACAACTTTGGATATCCGCCAGGCCATCCATGGCAATAAACCAACTTAGGCCAAAAGTCTAAGCTTGCGGGAGTACGTATTTCCCACCGACATTACATTTATGTCCACACACTCATGGCTAGATGTCGGTGCTCATACTCTTTCACTGTAATATCCATGCTAGTTTATTTTCTTTTTACGTTTTCTTCTTGTGTGTTTGATAAACCTTAAGAAAAAAACACAAAAGTAGTAGCTTTTAGCTAGTTTACTTTTCTTGCTGTAGTAATAATTAAAAGAAAACCCAAAAATATTTCCCGTTCTTCTTTTGCTTGTTGGGAGCTTTCCCGTGTAAATAGTTTTATTTATTTTCTTTTCTTTGGGGGTCGCTAGGAGAAGACCATGATTAAATTGTTGAAGTGGCTCTTATATGCATTATTGTTGATTTAACCAAGAGCCCATATTGCCTTGTCTTCTCCTGTTTATTGAATGCTCGCAGATTCCAGCTTAGTCCAATGCACGTGCACTATTATTATTATTCACATCGTTCGGTCGTGCAAGTGAAAGGCAATTATGACGATATATGATGGATTGATTGAGATGGGAGAAGCTGGTATGAACTCGACCTCTCTTGTTTTTGTAAATATGATTAGTTCATCGTTCCTGATTCAGCCTGTTATGAATAAACATGTTTGCAATGACAATTAGAGATTATAGTTACTTATGCCATGCTTAATTAGCTATGTTATAATGGTTTACCTTGCGTGCCAACATGCTATTAAAATGGTTTTGATGTGGTATAGTGGGGTGGTATCCTCCTTTGAATGATTTAAGTGACTTGACTTGGCACATGTTCACACATGTAGTTGAATCAAATCAACATAGCCTTCACGATATTTATGTTCATGGTGGATTATATCCTACTCATGCTTGCACTCAATGTTTATTAATTTTAATGCATGTTCATGACTGTTGTCGCTCCCTAGTTGGTCGCTTCCTAGTCTTTTGCTAGCCTTCACTTGTACTAAGCCGGAATACTGCTTATGCATCCAATCCCTTAAACCCCAAAGTTATTCCATATGAGTCCACTATACCTTCCTATATGCGGTATCTACCTGTCGTTCCAAGTAAATTTGTATGTGCCAAACTCTAAACCTTCAAATCAAATTCTGTTTTGTATGCTCGAATAGCTCATGTATCAACTAGGGTTGTTCGTATCTTCCATGTTAGGCGGGTTATTCTCAAGAGGAGTGGACTCCGCTCCTCACTCACAAGAAAATGGCTGGTCACCGGGATGCCCAGTCCCATGCTTTATGCAAATCAAATCAAAATAATTGCAAACAAAACTCCCCCTGGGACTGTTGCTAGTTGGAGGCACTCGTTGTTTCGAAGCCATGGATGGATGCTTGTTGGTGGAGGGGGAGTATAAACTTTACCATTCTGTTTGGGAACCGCCTATAATGTGTGTAGCATGGAAGATATCGCCATCTCTTGGTTGTTATGTTGACAATGAAAGTATGCCGCTCAAAATATTATTTATTTCTATTTCAAAACCGAGCTCTGGCATCTATACAAATCCCTGCTTCCCTCTGCGAAGGGCCTATCTATTTACTTTTATGTTGAGTCATCACCCTCTTATTAAAAAGCACCAGCTGGAGAGCACTGCTGTCATTTGCATTCATTACTGTTAATTTATACTGGGTATGACAATGACTGGATCTCTTTTACCATGAATTACAATGTCTAGTCAGTCCTGATCTTTAAAGGTGCTCTGCATTTATGTTTTGCGGTCTGAGAAAGGGCTAGCGAGATACCATCTTGTTATATCATATTATGATTGTTTTGAGAAAGTGTTGTCATCCGAGATATATTATTATTGCTCGCTAGTTGATTATGTCATTGATATGAGTAAACATGAGACCTAAGTGTTATTGTGAATATGGTTAGTTATAATCTTTGCTGAAAACTTGAATGCTGGCTTTACATATTTACAACAACAAGAGCAAACCGAGTTTGTAAAAGTTTTTCTTTATCACTTTCAGTTTATCAACTGAATTGCTTGAGGACAAGCAAAGGTTTAAGCTTGGGGAAATTGATACGTCTCCGTCGTAACTACTTTTCCAAACACTTTTGCCCTTGTTTTGGACTCTAACTTGCATGATTTGAATGGAACTAACCCGGACTGACGTTTTTTTCAGCAGAATTGCCATGGTGTTATTTATGTGCAGAAACAAAAGTTTTCGGAATGACCTGAAACTCCACGGAACTTATTTTTGGAAAATACTAAAAATATTGGCGAAAGAATCAAGGCCAGGGGGCCCACCACCTGTCCACAAGGGTGGGGGCGCGCCTGCCCCCCTGGGCGCGCGCCCTGCCTCGTGGGCCCCCTGGTGCTCCACTGACCTCAACTCCAACTCCATATATTCGTGTTCGGGGAGAAAAAAATCAGAGAGAGAGATCCATCACGTTTTACGATACGGAGCCACCGCCAAGCCCTAATCTCTCACGGGAGGGCTGATCTGGAGTCCGTTCGGGGCTTCGGAGAGGGGAATCCGTCGCCGTCGTCATCACCAACCTTCCTCCATCACCAATTTCATGATGCTCACCGCTATGCGCGAGTAATTCCATCGTAGGCTTGCTGGACGGTGATGGGTTGGATGAGATTTATCATGTAATCGAGTTAGTTTTGTTAGGGTTTGATCCCTAGTATCCACTATGTTCTGAGATTGATGTTGCTATGACTTTGCTATGCTTAATGCTTGTCACTAGGGCCCGAGTGCCATGATTTCAGATCTGAACCTATTATGTTTTCATGAATATATGTGAGTTCTTGATCCTATCTTGCAAGTCTATAGTCACCTACTATGTGTTATGATCCGGCTACCCGAAGTGACAATAATTGGGACCACTCACGGTGATGACCGTAGTTTGAGGAGTTCATGTATTCACTATGTGTTAATGCTTTGGTCCGGTACTCTATTAAAAGGAGGTCTTAATATACCTTAGTTTCCGTTAGGACCCCGCTGCCACGGGAGGGTAGGACAAAAGATGCCATGCAAGTTCTTTTCCATTAGCACGTATGACTATATTCGAAATACATGCTTACATTACATTGATGAATTGGACCTAGTTCTGTGTCACCCTATGTTATGATTGTTACATGATGAACCGCATCAGGCATAATTCTCCATCACCGATCCAATGCCTATGAGCTTTTTCACATATTGTTCTTCGCTAATTTACTTTTCCATTGCTACTATTACAATCACTACAAAACCCAAAAATATTACTTTTGCTACCGTTACCGTTACTTCCATACTACTTTGCTACTAAATACTTTGCTGCAGATACTAAGTTATCCAGGTGTGGTTGAATTGACAACTCAACTGCTAATACTTGAGAATATTCTTTGGCTCCCCTTGTGTCGAATCAATAAATTTCGGTTGAATACTCTACCCTCGAAAATGGTTGCGATCCCCTATACTTGTGGGTTGTCAGCGCCCAGGGGGGTAGGCGTGCCCCCTGGCTCGTCGCCTCCTCGGTGATTTCTTGACATCCACTCCAAGTCCTCTAGATCATGTTTGTTCCAAAAAATAACTCTCCCGAAGGTTTCATTCCGTTTGGACTCCGTTTGATATTCCTTTTGTGCGAAACACTGAAATAGGCAAAAAAGCAGCAATTTGGGCTGGGCCTCCGGTTAATAGGTTAGTCCCAACATAATATCAAAGTGTATAAATAAGCCCATTAAACATCCAAAACAGAATATATAATAGCATGGAACAATCAAAAATTATAGATACGTTGGAGACGTATCAAGCATCCCCAAGCTTAATTCATGCTCGTCCTCGAGTCGGTAAATGATAAAAACATAATTTTTGATGTGGAATGCTTCTTAGCATAATTTTCAATGTAATTCTTTTTATTGTGTCATGAATATTTAGATCCGAAAGATTCAAGATAAAAGTTTAATGTTGACATAAAAACAATAATACTTCAAACATGCTAACCAAGCAATTATGTCTTATCAAAATAACATAGCCAAAGAAAGCTTATCCCTACAAAATCATATAGTTAGGCCATGTTTCAATATCGTTACACAAACGTTCTCATCATGCATAACCCCGATGACAAGCCGAGCAATTGGTTCATACTTTTTAACGCGCTTTAGCCTTTTCAACTCTTACGCAATACATGAGCGCAAGCCATGGATATAGCACTATGGGTGGAGTAAAGTATAATGATGGGGGTTATGAGAGAAGACAAAAAGGTAGAAAGTCTCACATCGACGCGGCTAATCAATAGGCTATGGAGATGCCCATCGATTGATGTCAATGAGAGGAGTAGGGATTGCCATGCAACGGATGCACTAGAGCTATAAATGTATGAAAGTTCAACAAAAGAAACTAAGTGGGTGTGCATCCAACTCGCTTGCTCACGAAGACCTAGGGCATTTTGAGGAAGCCCATCATTGGAATATACAAGCCAAGTTCTATAATGAAAAATTCCCACCAGTATATGAAAGTGACAACATAGGAGACTCTATCATGAAGATCACGGTGCTACTTTGAAGCACAAGTGTGGAAAAAGGATAGTAACATTGTCCCTTCTCTCTTTTTCTCTCACTTTTTTTTCTTTGGCCTCTTTCTCTTTTTTTCCTCTTTTTTTATTTAGTCCGGAATCTCATCCCGACTTGTGGGGGAATCATGGTCTCCATCATCCTTTCCTCACATGGGACAATGCTCTAATAATGATGATCATCACACTTTTATTACTTACAACTCAAGAATTACAACTCAATACTTAGAACGAAATATGACTCTATGTGAATGCCTCCGGCGGTGTACCGGGATATGCAATGAATCAAGAGTGACATGTATGAAAAATTATGAAAGGTGGCTTTGCCACAAATATGATGTCAACTACATGATCATGCAAAGCAATATGACAATGATGGAGCGTGTCATAATAAACGGAACGGTGGAAAGTTGCATGGCAATATAACTCAGAATGGCTATGGAAATGCCATGATAGGTAGGCATGGTGGCTGTTTTGAGGAAGATATAAGGAGGTTTATGTGTGATAGAGCATATCGTATCACGGGGTTTGGATGCACCGGCGAAGTTTGAACCAACTCTCAAGGTGAGAAAGGGCAATGCGCGGTACCGTAGAGGCTAGAAAATTGTGGAAGGTTGAGTGTGCGTATAATAAATGGACTCACATTAGTCATAAAGAACTCATATACTTATTGCAAAAGTTTATTGGCCCTCGAAGCAAAGTACTACTACGCATGCCCCTAGAGGGATAGATTGGTAGGAAAAGACCATCGCTCGTCCCCGACCGCCACTCATAAGGAAAGCAATAAAAGAACACCTTATGTGTCAAAATTGTCACACAATTTTTACCATACGTGCATGCTACGGGACTTGCCAACTTTAACACAAGTAATTCTCAATTTCACAATTACTCAACTAGCATACTCTAATATTACCACCTTTATATCTCAAAACACTTATCAAGTATCTAACTTCTCATGATATTCAATGAACTCAATATGGAAGATTAATTTCTCAATTAAAGAAAATTACCGTGCTGTTTAAGACTCTCAAAATAATATAAGTGAAGCATGAGAGATCAATAATTTCTATAAAATACAACCACCACCGTGCTCTAAAAGATATAAGTGAAGCACTAGAGCAAAAACTATATAGCTCAAAAGATATAAGTGAAGCACATAGAGTATTCTAACAAATTCCGAATCATGTGTGTCTCTCTCAAAAGGTGTGTACAGCGAGGATGATTGTGACAAACTAAAAAGCAAAGACTCAAATCATACAAGACGCTCCAAGCAAAACACATATCATGTGGTGAATAAAAATATAGCCCCAAGTAAAGTTACCGATAGACGAAGACGAAAGAGGGGATGCCTTCCGGGGCATCCCCAAGCTTAAGCTTTTGGTTATCCCTGAATTTTACCTTGGGGTGCCATGGGCATCCCCAAGCTTAGGCTCTTGCCAATCCTTGTTCCATAATCCATCAAATCTTTACCCAAAACTTGAAAACTTCACAACACAAAACTTAACAGAAAATCTCGTGAGCTCCGTTAGCGAAAGAAAACAAAACACCACTTCAAGATACTGTAATGAACTCACTATTTATTTGTATTGGTGTTAAACCTACTGTATTCCAACTTTTCTATGCTTCATAAACTCTTTTACTAGCCATCAAAATAAGCAAACAACACACGAAAAACAGAATCTGTCAAAAACAGAACAGTCTGTAGTAATCTGTAACTAACGCAAACTTCTGGAACTCCAAAAATTCTACCAAAATAGGACGACCTAGATAATTTTTTTATTGATCTACTGCAATTGGAATCGGTATTTTATCACGTTCTGGTGATTTTAAACAATTATTTTCGTGAACAGAAAGTTTCTGGAATTTTCAGTAAGATCAAATAACTATCATCCAACAAGATCCTATAGGTTTAACCTGGCACAAACACTAATTAAAACACAAAACCACATATAAACAGAAGCTAGATGAATTATTTATTCCTAAACAGAACCAAAAAGCAAAAAACTAAAAATAAAATTGGGTTGCCTCCCAACAAGCGCTATCGTTTAACGCCCCTAGCTAGGCATAAAAGCGAGGATAGATCTAGGTATTGCCATAATAATGGTAAGGTAAATCATGAAAACTACTTTCGTATTCTCTACGTTCAGCAGCAAGTTTCCTTTGTGGCAAGCAAAAGTAATCAAAGGGGTTAAATTTAATAGGACAAAAGTCCCCAAGATCAAGCTCGGGAGGTATGGGTTCCTCCCTTGGCCCCTTATATTGCACAACCAATTCATCATTACAAGCATTCTTTTGACAAAAAGTCACGAGTCTTTTCTCAAAAGAAAAACCTAACCCATTATTCTGAATAGAAAATTCATTATTAAGTTGGGAAATTCTATCAACTAGAACATCGGTAGGAACCTTTTTTCTATGGTTTTCATTATAAGCAACATGATCCAAAGATTGTAAACGCATTATGTCTTCTTGATTAAAAAGGATAGCTTCTATGGGAGGATGACCAGCATCCACCCTATAATGTGCAAAAATTTCTTTAGCTTCTTTCATTATAAATCTGAACTCATGGGCCAAAATGATAGTAGCGGCAGGCTTAACAGAAGAGTACTCAATATTAGAGAATTCTAGGAAAATTCTTTGTATGCAAGGATGCATATGAAGAAATTGCCTTTCAAGTTCAACTACAAGCAAAGATATCGCATCCGCAAGACTACTAGGTCTATGAAGAATAGAACCACCCATAATGGGCAAAGCACCGGCACAAGTAAAGAAATCTTGAATAACTCCATTCCCAATAATATTACCACTACCGACTCGAAACTTTTTAGTATGCAAGATAGTGGTTTCCTCAAGAGGATCAACGAAAGCATCAAAGTTTCCCATGTTATTATTATTGCCTTCATTAATGATAACCTCCCCAGATTCAGACATGGCGAGAGAAAAGCGAACGGGAAAAAAGGCAAACGGAAAGAGAGGGCGAATAAAGCGGCAAGGGTGAAGTGTGGGAGAGGAAAACGTGAGGCAAATGGCAAATAATGTAATGCGAGGGATAAGACTTTGTGATGGGTACTTGGTATGTTGACTTGTGCCTAGACTCCCCGGAAACGGCGCCAGAAATCCTTCTTGCTACCTCTTGAGCACTGCGTTGGTTTTCCCTTGAAGAGGAAAGGGTGATGCAGCAAAGTAGCATAAGTATTTCCCTCAGTTTTTGAGAACCAAGGTATCAATCCAGTAGGAGGCCACACGCAAGTCCCTCGCACCTACACAAACAAATAAGAACCTTGCAACCAACGCGATAAAGGGGTTGTCAATCCCTTCACGGCCACTTGCAAAAGTGAGATCTGATAGAGATGATAAGATAATATTTTTGGTATTTTTATGATAAAGATTAAAAGTAAATAATGCAAAAAAAACAAAGATAGAAATAGCTTGTTGACGGGATATTAATATGATGGAAAATAGACCTGGGGGCCACAGGTTTCACTAGTGGCTTCTCTCAAGATAGCATAAGTATTACGGTGGGTGAACAAATTACTGTCGAGCAATTGATAGAATTGAGCATAGTTATCAGAATATCTAGGTATGATCATGTATATAGGCATCACGTCCGTGACAAGTAGACCGACTCCTGCCTGCATCTACTACTATTACTCCACACATCGACCGCTATCCAGCATGCATCTAGAGTATTAACTTCATCAGAATGGAGTAACGCTTTAAGTAAGATGACATGATGTAGAGGGATAAACTCATGCAATATGATATAAACCCCATATTTTTATCCTCGATGGCAACAATACAATACGTGTCGTTTCCCCTACTGTCACTGGGATCGAGCACCGCAAGATTGAACCCAAAGCTAAGCACTTCTCCCATTGCAAGAAAGATCAATCTAGTAGGCCAAACTAAACTGATAATTCGAAGAGACTTGCAAAGATAACCAATCATACATAAAAGAATTTAGAGAAAATTCAAATATTGTTCATAGATAATCTGGATCATAAACCCACAATTCATCGGATCTCGACAAACACACCGCAAAAGAAGATTACATCGAATAGATCTCCAAGATAATCGAGGAGAACTTTGTATTGAGATCCAAAGAGAGAGAAGAAGCCATCTAGCTAATAACTATGGACCCGAAGGTCTGAAGTAAACTACTCACACATCATCGGAGAGGCTATAGTGTTGATGTAGAAGCCCTCCGTGATCAATGCCCCCTCCGGCAGGATGCCGGAAAAGGCCCTAAGATGGGATCTCACGGGTACAGAAGGTTGTGGCGGTGAAATTAGGTTTTCGTGGTGCTCCCCGATGGTTTGGGGGTACGTAGGTATATATAGGAGGAAGAAGTAGGTCGGTGGAGCCACGAGGGGCCCACGAGGGTGGAGGGCGCGACGTCCACTCCAAGTCCTCTGGATCACGTTTGTTCCAAAAATAACTCTCCCGAAAGTTTCATTCCGTTTGGACTCCGTTTGATATTCCTTTTCTGCGAAACACTGAAATAGACAAAAAAACAGCAATTTGGGCTGGGCCTCCGGTTAATAGGTTAGTCCCAAAAATAATATAAAAGTGTATAAATAGGCCCATTAAACATCCAAAACAGAATATATAATAGCATGGAACAATAAAAAATTATAGATACGTTGGAGACGTATCAAGCTACATCGCGAGCTATTGATCTACAACATAGTTATGCAAATACTATCAGGACTAAGTTCATGATAAATTAAAGTTCAATTAATCATATTACTGAGGAACTCCCACTTAGATAGACATCCCTCTAGTCACCTAAATGATCACGTGATCCAAATCAACTAAGCCATGTCCGATCATCACGTGAGATGGAGTAGTTTTTGATGGTGAACATCACTATGTTGATCATATCTAGTATATGATTCACGCTCGACCTTTCGATCTCCAGTGTTCCGAGGCCATATCTGCATATGCTAGGCTCGTCAAGTTTAACCCGAGTATTCCGCATGTGCAAAACTGGCTTGCACCCGTTGTATGTGAACGTAGAGCTTATCACACCCGATCATCACGTGGTGTCTCGGCACGACGAACTGTCGCAACGGTGCATACTCAGGGAGAACACTTATACCTTGAAATTTAGTGAGAGATCATCTTATAATGCTACCGCCGAACTAAGCAAAATAAGATGCATAAAGGATAAACATCACATGCAATTAAAATATGTGACATGATATGGCCATGATCATCTTGCGCCTTTGATCTCCATCTCCAAAGTATCGTCATGATTTCTATCGTCACCGGCATGACACCATGATCTCCATCATCTTGATCTCTATCAACGTGTCGTCATATGGTCGTCTCGCCAACTATTGTTCTTGCAACTATTGCTATCGCATAGCGATAAAGTAAAGCAATTATTTGGCGCTTGCACCTTATGCAATAAAGAGACAACCATAAGGCTTCTGCTAGTTGCCGATAACTTCAACAAAACATGATCATCTCATACAACAACTTATATCTCATCACGTCTTGACCATATCACATCACAACAAGCCCTGCAAAAACAAGTTAGACGTCCTCTACTTTGTTGTTGCAAGTTTTACGTGGCTGCTATAGGCTTAGCAAGAACCGTTCTTACCTACGCATCGAAACCACAACGATTTTTCGTCAAGTGTGTTGTTTTAACCTTCAACAAGGACCGGGCGTAGTCACACTCGATTCAACTAAAGTTGGAGAAACAGACACCCACTAGCCACCTGTGTGCGAAGCACGTCGGTAGAACCAGTCTCGCGTAAGCGTACGCGTAATGTCGGTCTCAGCCGCTTCATCGAACAATAGCGCCGAATCAAACTATGACATGCTGGTAAGCAGTATGACTATTATCGCCCACAACTCTTTGTGTTCTACTCGTGCATATAACATCTACGCATAGACCTGGCTCGGATGCCACTATTGGGGAACGCAGTAATTTCAAAATTTTCCTACGCACACGCAAGATCTATCATGGTGATGCATAGCAACGAGAGGGGAGAGTGTGTCCACATACCCTATTAGACCAAAAGCAAAAGCGTTAAGTAACACGGTTGATGTAGTCGAACGTCTTTGGAATCCAACCGATCAAGTACCGAACGCACGGCACCTCCGCAATCTGCACACGTACAGCTCGATGGGGTCCCTCGAACTCTTGATCCAGTTGAGGCCGAGGGAGAGTTTCGTGAGCACGACGGCGTGGTGACGGTGATGATGAAGTTACCAGCACATGGCTTCACCTAAGCACTATGAGGATATGACCGAGGTGTGTTTCTGTGGAGGGGGGCACCGCACACGGCTAAAACAATTGTCAACTTGTGTGTCTTTGGGGTGCCCCCTGGCCACATATATAAAGGAGCAAGGGGAGGGGGCCGGCGGTCTCATAGGGTGCGCCCCAAGGGGGGAATCCTACTCCTACTAGGTTCCCCCTTTCCTAGTCCAACTAGGAGGGGAAGGAAAGTGGAGAAGGGGAGAAGGAAAGAGGGGGCCGGCCCCCAAATCCCTAACCAATTTGGTTTGGTCCTAGGGGGGGGGCGCACCCCACACTTCCTTGCTGCCCTCTATTTCCACTAAGGCCCATGAAGGCCCATTGACCCCCCCCCCCCCCCCCCCCGGTGAATTCCCGTAACTCTCCGGTACTCCGAAAAATACCCGAATCACTTGGAACCTTTCCGATGTACGAATATAGCCTTCCAATATATCGATCTTTACCTCTCGACCATTTCGAGACTCCTCGTCATGTCCGTGATCACATCCGGGACTCCGAACAACCTTTGGTACATCAAATCACATAACTTATAATACAAATCGTCATCGAACGTTAAGCGTGCGAACCCTACGGGTTCGAGAACTATGTAGACAAGACCGAGACACATCTCCGGTCAATAACCAATAGCGGAACCTGAATGCTCATATTGGCTCCTACATATTCTACGAAGATCTTTATCAGTCAAACCGCATAACAACATACGTTGTTCCCTTTGTTATTGGTATGTTACTTGCCCGAGATTCAATCATCACTATCATCATACCTAGTTCAATCTCGTTACCGGCAAGTCTCTTTACTTGTTCCGTAATGCATCATCCCGCAACTAAGTCATTAGTTACATTGCTTGCAAGGCTTATAGTGATGTGCATTACCGAGAGGGCCCAGAGATACCTCTCCGATACTCGGAGTGACAAATTCTAATCTCGATCTATGCCAACCCAACAAACACCTTCAGAGACACCTGTAGAGCATCTTTATAATCACCCAGTTACATTGTGATGTTTGATAGCACACAAGGTGTTCCTCCGGTATTCGGGAGTTGCATAATCTCATAGTCGGAGGAACATGTATAAGTCATGAAGAAAGCAATAGCAATAAAACTCAACGATCATAATGCTAAGCTAACGGATGGGTCTTGTCCATCACATCATTCTCTAGTGATGTGATCCCGTTCATCAAATGACAACACATGTCTATGGTCAGGAAACATAACCATCTTTGATTAACGAGCTAGTCAAGTAGAGGCATTCTAGGGACACTATGTTTTGTCTATGTATTCACACATGTACTAAGTTTCCGGTTAATACAATTCTAGCATGAATAATAAACATTTATCATGATATAAGGAAATATAAATAACAACTTTATTATTGCCTCTAGGGCATATTTCCTTCATGATGAACATGTTAGGTAGCATTCCACATCACAAGTTCTGTTTTTTTATCATTTACCTACTCGAGGAAGAGCAGGAATTAAGCTTGGGGATGCTTGATACGTCTCCAACATATCTATATTTTTTATTGTTCTATTCTATTATAGTACCAATCTTGGATGTTTTATATGCAATGATATATCTTTTTTGGGACTAACCTCTTAACTTAGTGCCAAGTGTCGGTGCTATTTCTGCCTGTTTTTGGTTTTCCAGGATATCAGTACCAAATGAAGTCAAAATGCCACGTGACGTTTTGACGATTTTTTTCTGGACATAAGAGACCCTAGAAGCTTTGGGAGGAATTCGGTAGACAAAGGAGTGGCCCACAAGCCACCAGTGCGCGCCATGGTGCCCCGTGGGCCCCCATCGCTCTGTTTGACCTAATTCCGCGTTTATAGATTCTCTAAAATCGGGAAACCAACCAAGAGCCACCCAAAACACCTTTTTCGCCACCGCAAGCTTCTGTTCTTGCGAGATCCCATCTGGAGGCCTTTTCCGGCACTCTGCCGGACGGGGAATCGATCACGAAGGGCTTCTACATTAACCCTGGTACCCCTCCAATGATGTGTGAGTAGTTTACCACAGACCTATGGGTCCATAACTAGTAGCTGGATGGCTCCTCTCTCTCTCTGATCTTCAATACAATGTACTCCTCGATATTCTTGGAGATCTATTCGATGTAATCACTTTTTGCGGTGTGTTTGTCGGGATCCGATGAATTGTGAGTTTATGATCAGACTATCCATGAATATTATTTGAGTCTTCTCTGAACTCTTTTATGCATGATTACTATAGCTTTGTATTTCTCTCTGATCTATTGATTTTGTTTGGCCAACTAGATTGATTTATCTTGCAATGGGAGATGTGCTTTGTGATGGGTTGAATCTTGCGGTGATCTATATCCCAGTGACAGAAGGGGACAAGACACGTATTTGTATTGTTGCCATTAAGGGTAAAACGATGGGTTTTATTCATATTGCTTTAGTTTACTATGTTTACATCATGTCATCTTGCTTAAGGCATTACTCCGTTCTTTATGAACTTAATACTAGATACATGTTGGATAGCGGTTATGGGATCACAAGAATCCCTACTACGGTTGCCGGGGCGCAGGGTTGCAAGAAGAGCAGGATCAGTAGCCAGCACGAGGATCGTTTACCCAGGTTCGGGCCACGGGGATGCGTAAAACCCTAGTCCTGCTTTGGTGGGTGTATTTTAGAGAATTCTTGAGCTCTCGAACTAGCTATGGTGAGTGCGTGGTTCGAAAGAGCCGAATCCTTCTCCAGTATGCCATGGGCCTGCTTTTATAGTCGAAAGGGGCTGCCACAATGGCAGACAGGAGGTGGAAAGGCGCACAGTGCTATGAGCTTATCGCTCGTATTACAGGACAAGACGCATTTAATGCGCCGCTGAGGTGTCCCCTAGCTTTATCGGGGACGGGGGTGAAGCCCATCCCGTCCGTCGCCGCTCCTCCTCGCTTGGACACGCGCCCTGGCCAGTGATGCGTACGGCTCCATGTAGGTAGGCAGGCAGCTGAGGTGGCGTGGTGGTAGGGTCTTCACGAAGATCTGCATGTCGCCACGCAGGCGCTTGCTGAGTTGGCCTGGAAGCTGCATGTTGCCACGCAGGTGCCTGCCCAACTGGTTTGGGCTGGCAGCTGCATGCGAACGGCGGTGGAGACTTGGCTGGTGCGGGCCTGGCAGTGGCCTTGTTGGCGTCTTCGGCGAGAGCCTTGCCGGGGGGCCTGGCAAGGGTCTTGCCGTGGCATGCTGTCGTCCCCGGCAAGGATCTTGCCGGGGGTCTTGTGGTTCCCCTCGGCAAGGATCTTGCCGAGGATCGCTGTCTTCTCATCCTTATCTGATCTTTAGTATGTCTTCTCAAAGATCTGCATGCCCCCACAGAGGTGCCTCCCGAGCCCTGGCCCCACGTGGATGATGGTGTTGGGGACCGTGGGCTCAAGGGTGACTTGCTCTGTTGGTGTGGGGCGAGCTGCCCCGGCAAGGGTCTTGCTGGGGCTGCTGAGGCTGCCCCGGCAAGGGTATTGCCGGGGGAACCTTCTTCGTCCCTCTGCTCTTTGTGGTCTTGGCCTTGGCCTTGCTCTGGTTATCTTGGGCTACGGTCTTACCTTGGCTCACCTCCCCTGTTCTTCTTGGTGTGACCGTGGGCGCGGCTCCGACTGCCCGTGCACAGGTAAAGGGGTACAAAAGTGCACCCCTCCTTTTGTACACCGACAGGAGCCCCCGGGCCTGAGCCACACATAAGCGCGACACATTGTTGGGCCAGGCCTAAAACGGTGCGCGGGCACGCGGGGCGGTTTTTACCGCGGTAAAACTTTTCACGCGCTGCGCTTCCCACAACCCGCACGCGACGCGGCGTGACGTGGAGGGGTGTGCGTGACGTGGGCGGCATGCGTGGGGCGCTTCTTGCATGCATGCGTCACATCGCAGTAAATGGGCAGCTCGCGCCTTCCCCATGAAAGGAGGGAGGCGTGGAGGCGCGGCTTATTTACTGCGCGGGGCCGGGTTGCGGTCTTCAAGGCATCCACACCCCACGATCACGGGGTGGGGAGAGGTCGCTTCACCCGTCCCCTCGATTCTGCCCTTTTGCCACGCGTCCTCCATGCGCTTGGGGTGGCGAGCGGTGGAGGCGGGAAACCGGGCCGTTGCTGGTTGGGGCAGCGGGTCGGTCCCGATTCCCTGCGCCTCTGGTGGCTGGATTGGCCGAGCGGGGCGGCCGAGCCCCGACCCCGCCCCTTCATAAGGAGGGGGAAGGGGGGATGGCATCCCGTACTCTTCTATCATCTATCTCCTCTTGCTTCCACTTCTTCCTTTCATTCGCCATGGAGAAAGGGAATCCTGGTCCTTCGTCGATGGCGGCGAGGGTTGCCGCTCGACAGCGCGTCCCTCCCCCTCCTGAGCCCGCAGTGGTGGAGCCGGCCGCGAGGGGAAGGGGGAGGGGCCGAGGCCGGGGCAGAGGTCGTAGTGCTTGGGGAAGAGGAGGACGGGGCGGCGCGCCGGCTTCTCCCCCGCCAATGATGCCTTTTCCGATGGAAGGCCATGTCGGAGACCAGCCCCGCGAGTTCTTCATCAGGCTGTGCCGGCCTCCGCGTCGCCATCTTCGTCTTCCCGCCCCGTTTGCTCGGGAGATGGAGCATGACCCGCCCCAATCCCTCAGATTACACATGAGGTGCTGTGGGAATGGGGGCATGCGGGTCGACGTCGACTTCCCAGCTCCTCGGGTCATGTACCTCCCTCGCGGATGGAAGACATTTGCTCGCATCCACAGCCTGACGGCGGGGCTCGTCCTCTACTTCAAATTAATGGAGGACGGCCTGCTCTCCGTCAAGGTCTTCGGAGACTTCGAGACTCGCCTGAAGTGCTGCGTGGAGAGCTCCTCCGACGGAGATTCCGACAATGGAAGCTCTTCCTCGAGCGAAAGTGACGAGGAGGACAGCGGGGCAGATGACGGCGACGAGTCCGACTAGGCGTTGGACGCCCCGCGCCTAGGCGGGTGCGGCAGCAACAACATCTGCACCTGGCCGCTCCTCCGGCAGTGTTTTGCTGGGGGTGGGGCCAGCTCCTTGAACTTCTCGGGGTCGTCTCCTTGGGCGGCTGGCGTCGGGAGGCTGCGGAAGAGGAAGAGGGCGGGCGGCAAGGCTGTCAACTCCGAGTACGCGGGCACCGACGCCTTCATCGCGTATTGCCGGTCCTGCCGCCTCGTCTTCCAGCTCCTTTCCCGGCACCGTCATCACCGGCCCACCAATGGGCGGCCACCGAGGTCTTCTCTTGGTGCTTTCTGCTGCTCGTAGCTCGCCTAGGTGCCCCTTTTTCCCTTTCGCCTCCTTGACCTGCCTCCTGAGGAGAGGGACAAGAAAGGGATCACGGACATCTTATCTCTTTTTTAATATGTAAGCCTTCGGGCCTTGTTAAATTTAAAGCTTGTAATCCCCCTTGTTCATGTTTTTCATTCCGTACGGACTGTACCTGTGTGGGATGCTTTTAATGAAAAAGGGATGTTTGCCGGGGTTTTCACTCATGGGTAGACCCCGCGACAAGGAGCGAATCCTTGCTACAATTTAAGATAAACGTTTTCACCCGGCAACAGGCCTTGCCGTCCCCCCCCCCCCCACTTCGCTCGACCACTCTCGCGCCCTTGGCGGAGGCTGGGATGAAGCGGGCTTAGGCTCCTCGTTCTACTTCCTTGCAACCGCGACTACAACCAAATCAGGGCCCAGGAGATAATCCTTGGGTATAGAAAAGGAGAGCACGGTGGCCTAGAAATAAAACGAGGTTTCACATATCCCAGTCCCGTTCTGGAATGCATGATAGAGGATGAAAGACTTATCTGGATCTGCAGCCCCCGGCAACCTTGTCTTGCCGCGGTTGGATCCTTGTGCTTGCAGCCCCCGGCAACTCTGGTTTGCCGGGGTCTGGACGCCGGTTAGTTTCCTTTCTTCCAAGTAGCTCAGCAGAAGTGCTCATGTGCCCTGCGAACCAAAGGTGGACAGAAAAGAAACAGATAGACGCGCACTCGACCTCTAGGCTAGGGGTTAGTCGCCGCTAAGCACTATCAACCCTAACCAAGGAAGAGACTCGACCTAGCATGCATGCTATAACTTAGGGCGCCAACGCTTCATTTATTTATGCTCAGGGTCTGCGCCTGGCTTTGTACAAAGGGTCACATGCCTTGCCGGCAAAGCTTGTACAAAAGGTGGCTTGCCGGGAGGCCCGGCAAGCCGCGCCTTATGGGTAAAACTTGCGAAGATGCTCGATGTTCCAGGAGTTGCTCACCGGGATAGCATCTTCGGTCTCCAGGCGGACTGCGCCGGGCTTGGTGACTCGCATTACTCGATAAGGGCCTTCCCACTTTGGCGTCAACTTGTTGGAATTCTTCGCCGACTGAACGCGCCGAAGAACAAGGTCGCCTTCCTCAAAGCTTCGGGCATGAACCTTGCGGCTATGGTAGCGGCGCAAGGCTTGCTGGTAGCGTGCTGCTCTCACAGCCGCCCGAAGACGATCTTCCTCAAGGAGCATCGCTTCATCTTGGCGCAACTGCTCTTACTCAAGCTCATCATAAGCGAGCACTCGAGGTGACCCGTATATGAGTTCCGTGGGGAGAACTTATTCTGCCCCGTATACCAGGGCAAAAGGTGTCTGGCTGGTGGCTCGATTTGGCGTCGTCCTGATCGACCAAAGAACCGCTGGCAATTCATCAATCCAGCGCCTTCCGCTCTTGCGCAGCTTGTCAAAAGTCTTTGTTCTTAATTAGGCCTCGCAACACTTCAGCATTTGCCCTCTCCGCTTGGCCGTTGCTCCGTGGATGTGCCACAGAAGCAAAACAGACCTTGCTGCCGAGGTCTTGAATGTATTGCATGAAGGTGTGGCTTGTGAACTGCGTGCCGTTGTCGGTGATGACTCTGTTTGGCACACCAAAACGGCAGACCAGTCCCTTGAAAAACTTGACAGCTGACTGAGCAGTCACCTTTCTCACTGCTTCCACCTCCGGCCACTTTGTGAACTTGTCGATCGCAACGTACAAGTACTCAAAGCCCCCGACAGCGCTGGGGAAAGGGCCCAGTATATCGAGCCCCCAGACCGAGAATGGACATGAGAGAGGGATTGTTTGAAGGGCTTGAGCTGGTTGATGAAGCTTCTTTGAATGGAACTGACACGCTTCACACTTGGTTACTAGTGTCATCGCATCCTGGAGGGCGGTGGGCCAGAAGAAACCTTGCCGGAACGCCTTTCCGGCAAGGGCCCTCGACCCTATGTGGGAGCCACATATGCCTCCATGTTCTCTGCCAACAGCTCCAGTCCTTCCTCCCAGGGGATGCACTTTAGTTTCACCGTTCGGCCTTCTCCTGTACAGGACGTCATCGACGAACTGGTACAGGGCGGACCGACGGGCTACTTTCTCCGCTTCTTCCTGCTCCTCAGGAAGCTCCCCTGCTTGGAGGAATTGGACGGTATGCTGCGCCCATGCCGGAGCCTGGGGCTCGACGGTAAGGACCAAAGGCATCTCTCCCGCCATGGGAGCGGCTGTCTCTACGGCTAGGGCTTGACGTCCTGCCGGAGCCAGTTGCTCTTGGGTAGGCCCAGCGTCCGCGGCAGCACCCTTGCCGGCAGCCCCAGGGGCTCGGTAGGAAAGTACTTACCGGGACCTGACTTCCTCCGCTTGTTCTGCCCGATTGATGGCTCGACGGATGGTTGAGTTAACCGGAGCAAAAAGGTACCTGGTTCCATAGGTAGCTTGAATGCAGCACGCTTTGGCAGGTAATCGGCGATGTCGTTCTCCATTCGGGGGACGTGCTCCGCTTGGATACCATCAAAGCGTTCCTCCAGCTTCCTCACCTCATTTACGTAGGCCTCCATCAATGGGCTCTAGTAATCCTTGTTGACCTACCTAACAACAAGCTGCGAGTCACTCCTGACGATGAGCTTCTTAACCCCGAGGTATGCCGCGATCCTGAGACCGGTGAGCAATCCCTCGTACTCAGCAGTGTTGTTGGTGGACATCTCCCTGGGGAAGTGCATCTGGATCACGTACTTGAGGTGCTCTCCGATGGGCGCGACGAGCAGCACACCCGCACCGGCGCCTTGCAGTGAGAAAGCCCCATCAAAGTACATGATCCAGTTGCGGTGTGCTTCTTTGCCAGGGAGAGTGGTCTCCTAGATTTCTTCATCAGGCGTTGAGGTCCATTCTGCAATGAACTCTGCCAAGACTCTGCTCTGGATTGTCGAGGTACTTTCAAACCTCAAACCGAAACTTGATAACTCCAAGGCCCATTCCACAATCCTTCCGGTTGCATCTGGGTTATGCAGTATCCGTTGCAATGGGAGGCGGGTGACGACAGTGATTTCGTGGGCTTGGAAGTAATGACGCAGCTTCCTCGAGGCCATAAGGAGGCCGAAGAGCAATTTCTTCACACCGGAGTACCTGGATCTAGCTCCCTGCAAGAGGGAGCTGACAAAGTAAACCGGGTGCTGCATCATCTTCTTCTTCTGCACCACCTCACTCGACTGCGCGGGCACTGCCTTGGTGGCATCACACTCTGCCGGGGGCCTCGCCTTGCTGGCACCAGGCCCTGCCGGGGGAATCTTTGGCTTGCCATCCGCTAGTTCTACCGCTGTCACTTCCTCCTCGTCGACCTCCCTCTGTGCCACCAGTGCGGCACTGACCACTTGATTCGTCGCCGCCAGATACAGCAGGAGCGGCTCTTGTGGTTTAGGCGCAACCAGTATTGGCGTGGAGGAAAGGTATTTCTTCAGATCCTACAATGCTGCCTCGGCTTCTGGGGTCCACTCCATTGGGCCTGCCTTCTTCGAGATTTTGAAGAAAGGAAGGGCGCCCTCGGTGGACTTGGAGATGAATCGGCTCATGGCGGCGACGCAGCCGGTGAGCCGACGCACATCCTTGATCTGCTTGGGCGCCTCAATCTGCTCAATAGCCTTGATTTTTTCTGGGTTTGCCTCGATCCCACGCTGCGACACAAAGAACCCGAGAAGCTTGCCGGACGGAACGCCGAAGACACACTTCTCTGGGTTCAGCTTGAGGTTGATCTTGCGCAGGTTGGCAAATGTCTCTTCCAGATCTTGCACAAGAGTTGGCCCATCCTTGGTTTTGACCACTATGTCATCCATGTATGCCTCCATATTGCTATGGAGCTGAGGTTCAAAACCAATTTGGACTGCTCTTGCAAACGTTGAGCCAACACTCTTCAACCCGAAAGGCATCCGTAAAAAGCAATACGTACCACATGGGGTGATGAATGTTGTCTTTTCTTCATCCTCTCTTGTCATGAAGATTTGGTGGTAGCCCGAGTAGGCGTCGAGGAATGATAATGGACCACACCCGGCCGTGGAGTCAACAATCTGGTCGATGCGTGGCAACGGGAAAGGGTCCTTAGGACAAGCCTTATTGATATCTGTGTAATCAATACACAGCCTCCACTTCCCATTCGCCTTGCGCACCACTACCGGATTGGCCAACCATGTCGGCTGGAGCACTCCTCTCACCAACCCTGCCGCTTCCAACTTCTTGGTCTCCCCTGTGATGAACTCCTGCCTCTCCAGAGCCTGCTTTCTGACTTTCTGCTTGACAGGCCGCGCATGAGGATAGACAGCTAGGTGGTGCTCAATCACCTCCCTGGGAACACCGGGGATGTCGGATGCTTGCCACGCAAACACGTCGACATTCACCCGCAGGAAGGTGACGAGCGCGCCTTCCTATTTGCTGTCGAGGGTGGAGCCTATGGTGAAGGCCCCACCCGTGCCATCCTCCCTGACGGACACCTTCTTGGTCTGCGGTGGCTTAGCTCTGGATTTCTTGCTCTTGCCGGTAGAGCTCTCTGGCACGTCCTCGACGGTAGCACAACACTCCAAGGAGGTCCGCTTGCCGGAGTGGGTGCGAGAGGTCTTGCCGGGCTTCTTCTTCCCTCCCGGGCCTTCAGCGGCAGGAGTAGGGGCCTTGACGAAAGCTGCTGCAACTGCTTCCCGGTAGAGTTGGTCGGCGCAGATCAGTGCGTCCTTCTTGTCGAAGGGGACGAAGATGATGGTCAACGGCCCGGGCATCTTTAGCATGTTGTAGGCGTAGTGTGACACTGCCATGAACTTGGCTAGTGCCGGGTGGCTGAGGATCCCATTGTAGGGCAAGGGGATCTCGGCCACGTCGAAGGTGATCGTCTCCGTCCTGTAGTTCAACTCTCCTCCAAACGTCACGGGCAGTGTGACCATCCCCTTCGGCTGGCTCCTCCCCGGATTGACCCCCTTGAAACGTGCCCGTTTCCTTGAGGTCTCCATCAGGAATTTGCATTCTTTTGATCACGATAGGCGAGATCAAGTTCAGGCCGGCCCCGCCATCAACCAACATCTTGTTCACCTTGAGGTTACGTATCGTTGGTGAGACCAACAGTGGCAAACACCCGACCGCGGTTGTGCGGTCAGGGTGGTCCTCGGCGTCAAAGATGAGGGGCGTGTTGGACCACTTCAGCGGCTTCCGAGCGTCGAACGATGGTTCCGCTGCTGTAATCTCACGCGCCCACTGCTTGATCTGGCGGTGAGAAGCATGCAGCGAGGCGCCACCATCAACGCACATGGCCTCTGTAGCCTTCTGGAACTCTTGCTCACTGGACTCGTCGTCCTCGTCATGATCATCGTCTTCTTGTTTCTTGTCACGGCCCTGGGTGGACCTCTCTTGCTGGTTGTCCTTGCCGCGGCGGCCTCCTTGGCTGCCACGCTTCTTGCCGGATCCCTCGGCACCATCCTGGTCCTTCTCCTTGTCCCGCCTCTTGTACTCAGCTTTTTGCTTCTCAGCAAGCAGCTCGACTTGTCGGCAGTTCTGGAGGTCGTGGCCCTTGGTGCGGTGGATCTTGCAGTATTGCTTGCCGGAGCTTCCTGGCTTGTCGGTAGCCGCGAAGGCTCGGCAGGCGGCGCACCCGGCAATCTCCTTGCCGGGGTCGTCTGCCTTGACCTTCTTGGCAGCGCCGGTGTCGTCAGATCCTTCAACGGCAAGCACAGCCTTGCCTTTGCGTTTTCTGTAGCGACGCCGGCCCTTCTTCGTCGGGGTGGCGGCGTCTTCGTCGGTAGAGTCGGTTTCCGCACCGGCGTCTTCGCCGGGGTACTTCCTTCCCTCTTCATCCCGGGCACACCTATCGGCCAGAACGTAGAGCTCGGCCACATCCTTAACCTCGGTCATCTCTAGCTCTTCGCGCATCGTGCGGTTGTGCACATTCTGATGGAACGAGCTGATCACAGCGGCGGGATGAACATCGGGGATGTTGTACTGCACCCGGCTGAATCTCTGGATGTACTTGAGCAGGGTTTCCCCTTCCTTCTGGGGAATGATATGCATATCACTAGCCTGGCCATGAGCTTGGTGGCCTCCTGTGAAGGCACCAACGAACTCATGGCACAGATCCGACCAAGAAGAAATGGAATCCGTCGGCAAGTGCATCAACCAAGACATAACATTGGGCTTCAGTGCCAGCGGGAAATAGTTGGCAAGCACCTTGTCATCGCGAGCTCCAGCAGCCTGCATCGCGATGGTGTAGATGCTGAGGAACTCGAACGGATGGGTCTTGCCAGTGTACTTCTTGCCAACGTCGGGCTTGAACGTGCGGTGGCACGGCCACTGGAACTGCCGCAGCTCACGGGTGAAGGCCGGGCTGCCCACCTCGTAAGGTAGGCCGCCGGAGCCCCCCGGTGCTGGGTGGTCCATAGCGGGTCCCGCCCGCTTGTCCGGCTTGTGGCGTGTATCGCGCCGGCGTGCGATGGTGGTCCGAGCATCTTCGTGAGCTCGTTCTCGAATAACTTGGCGCTGGTTGCGGTGGGTCCGCAGGTCGGACGACGCTATAGAGATGTTATCACAAGCGTTGTCACGACGGGCAGACGCCCGCGGCGGCTAGCGAGGAGGAGGAGAGTGCACCGTGGCCGGGGCTCCCCCGGTTCTCCCAGCGCCAACACATGGTGGCTCGGTGGAGCGCCGACCCGAGGGCCCCGCCGGTCGCGGATCGTGTTTGTTGGCGACGGCGACGAGGCTCTGGATGGTGGCCCTCCACTCGTCGAGCTTCTCCGCAGCAGGAGGGAAGTCGAGGAGCAGCTGCGCGTGCGCCAAAGCTTCTGCTGGCGTGGGCGGCGGCGACAGCTGCGTGGATCGCGGCGCATTTCGACTTCTAACTACGTTAGAAGGAGCTCCGCTACGACCCAGCGGCTGCGTGCCATTTTCGCCAGCACTTTGGCGGGCATGCTAAACCCCTTCATCCCGCGGATGATGCACAGGGCTCTTCCCACGGTGGTGCCCAGGGTCACCAGCGTGGTGACGCTGCTCGGCGCGCACACCATGGGAAGAGCGTGCAGTGGTCGCCGGCATGGGCGTCTTGGAGGTCGCTGCGCCGCCCGGAGGTGGCACAACGACACCCCTGGAGGGCCCCGCGCCGCCTGCGGGGGCGGGGGGGGGGGGGGGGGGCAGCTCCGTCTTTGGATCTGGCAACGCGCGGCCGGTCATCTCGCGCGAACGACGCCGCTCGCCAGGCTCTGACTACCTGGGCGATGCTGGTGCTCGCGGACCGCGGCCCGGGTCCTGCCCGCGACCGGTCCACAGCTCGTCCGCACTAGCGCGGGCCGTTCGGCTCCCAACGAGCCGATCGCTGTGGCCGTCTTCTTCTTAGGAGCCATGGCGACGAAGAACTTCTAGCCTAACTACTAGACCAGATTCTCACAATTGCGCCCCCTACCTGGGGCGCCAAAGATGTCAGTGTGGAACGACACCTATGGGATCACAAGAATCCCTACTACGGTTGCCGGGGCGCAGGGTTGCAAGAAGAGCAGGATCAGTAGCCAGCACGAGGATCGTTTACCCAGGTTCGGGCCGCGGGGATGCGTAAAACCCTAGTCCTGCTTTGGTGGGTGTATTTTAGAGAGTTTTTGAGCTCTCGAACTAGCTATGGTGAGTGCGTGGTTCGAAAGAGCCGAATCCTTCTCCAGTATGCCATGGGCCTCCTTTTATAGTCGAAAGGGGCTGCAACAGTGGCACACAGGAAGTGGAAAGGCGCACAGTGCTATGAGCTTATCGCTCGTATTACAGGACAAGACGCATTTAATGCGCCGCTGAGGTGTCCCCTAGCTTTATCGGGGACGGGGGCGAAGCCCGTCCCGTCCGTCGCCGCTCCTCCTTGCTTCGACACGCGCCCTAGCTAGCGATGCGTGCGGCGCCATGTAGGCAGGCAGGCAGCTGAGGTGGCGCGGTGGTAGGGTCTTCACGAAGATCTGCATGTCGCCACGCAGGCGCTTGCTGAGTTGGCCTGGAAGCTGCATGTTGCCACGCAGGTGCCTGCCCAACTGGTTTGGGCTGGCAGCTGCATGCGAACGGCGGTGGAGACTTGGCTGGTGCGGGCCTGGCAGAGGCCCTATTGGCGTCTTCGGCGAGAGCCTTGACGGGGGGGCCCGGCAAGGGTCTTGCCGTGGCGTGCTGTCGTCCCCGGCAAGATCGGTGGAGACTTGGCTGGTGCGGGCCTGGCAGTGGCCCTGTTGGCGTCTTCGGCGAGAGCCTTGCCGGGGGGGCGGCAAGGGTCTTGCCGTGGCGTGCTGTCGTCCCCGGCAAGGATCTTGCCGGGGGTCTTGTGGTTCCCCTTGGCAAGGATCTTGCCGAGGATCGCTGTCTTCTAGTCCTTATCTGATCTTGAGTATGTCTTCACAAAGATCTGCATGCCACCATAGAGGTGCCTCCCGAGCCCTGGCCCCACGTGGATGATGGTGTTGGGGACCGTGGGCTCAAGGGTGGCTCGCTTTGTTGGTGTGGGGCGAGCTGCCCCGGCAAGGGTCTTGCCGGGGCTGCTGAGGCTGCCCCGGCAAGGGTATTGCCGGGGGAACCTGCTTCGTCCCTCTGCTCTTTGTGGTCTTGGCCTTGGCGTTGCTCTGGTTATCTTGGGCTTCGGTCTTACCTTGGCTCACCTCCCCTGTTCTGCTTGGTGTGACCGTGGGCGCGGCTCCGACTGCCCGTGCACAGGTAAAGGGGTATAAAAGTGCGCCCCTCCTTTTGTACACCGACAGCGGTCGATGTGTGGAGTAATAGTAGTAGATGCAGGCAGGAGTCTGTCTACTTGTCTCAGACGTGATGCCTATATACATGATCATTCCCTTGGAGATCGTCGTGATTATTCGCTTTTCTGTCAATTACCCAACAGTAATTTCTTTACCCACCGTATGCTATGTTCAAGAGAGGAGAAGCCTCTAGTGAAAACTATGGTCCCAGGGTCTATTTTTATCATATATTAAAATCCAAAAATACTTTGCTGCAATTTTATGTACTTATTTTATTTTTTGTTTTTATTTATCTATCTATCACTATGATATTTGATCCTTGCTATTAACTGTCGAGGGATTGACAACCCCTTGTTTGCGCTGGGTGCAAGTATTTGTTATTTTTTGTGTAGGTACTACTAACGAGGTGTTGCTTGGTTCTCCTACTAGAATGATAACCTTGGTTCTTAACTGAGGGAAATACTTATCTGTACTGTACTACATCATCCTCTCTTGTTCGGGGAAATCCCAACGCAGCTCATAGGTAGCAATCATACATAATAAATTTTAGGAAAAAACACTCAATTAATTCTCATGAATATTCAGATCATAAACCCACAATTCATTGGATCCCAACAAACACACTGCAAAATAAGATTACATCGGATAGAGCTCCAAGAACATCAAGGAGAACATTGTATTGAAGATCAAAGGGAGAGAAGAAGCCATCTAGCTACTAGTTATGGACCCGTAGGTCTGTGGTGAACTACTCACGCATCATCAGAAGGCAGCAAGGATGATGTAGAAGCCCTCTGTGATCGATTCCCCCTCCGACAGAGTACTGTAAAAGGCCTCTAGATGGGATCACGGAAGAACAGAAGCTCGCGGCAGTGGAAAAAGCTTTTCGGCTGGCTCTCTGGTATATTGGGAATATTTAGGAATTTATAGAGGCAGAATTAGGTCAAGAGGTGCCACGAGGGGCCCAAAAGCTGAGGCCCCCTGGGGTGCACCCTATGAGCTTGTTGCTCCCTCGTGACTCTTCTAGTCTTCTCCTGATCCTTCGTGGGTCCCTTCTGGTCCAAAAAAATAATCCGAAGAATTTTCTCCGTTTGGACTACATTTGATATTGATTTTCTGATAAGCCAATAAACAAGAAAAAAACAACTAGCATTGGGGACTAGGTTAATAGTATTAGTCCCAAAATGATATAAAATAGCATATAATTGCATATAAAACATCCGAGATGGATACAATAATAGCATGGAACAGTCAAATATTATAGAAACATTGGAGACATATCAGGCAACGGTCCAGACGACCGCAAAGCTCTTCCTACTTTGTCTCTGGTTTGGGGGAAAAAGTGTGTTCGGACCGCCGAGCGGACCGGTACAGGCTCGCATTGGGTGGCACAAGACGTCCGGGCCGCATGACCCGGACGGCTGCAGGTGGTTTGAGGGTCGGCGTTGGAGGTGCCCTAAGGGAATAACATCCTCCCCAATGCTCGATGCCACCTACTGGACCCTCCTCAATTCCAAAGCCACCTCCTAGAACCGCTTCAGCGCCAACCGCTAACCACCTTGACCCACCCTGCACGCCAGTTGCCAACCTCCTGGACCTATCCCCATCGCCAGCCTCCTGGATTGATTGGCCAGCGTGTCTAAGTGTGGTAGTCGCCGCTTCGAGGAGGCTAGGGGAGGGCTACATCACTTGTTGGAGCAGCGGGGAGGGAGGGAACGAATCGGAAAGTCTGTGTGAACGCTACCTCATTGGAGGAGATGTCGGTAGGAGGGGACGTACCGACGGCGGAGGGCATTGATGGCCGTTGTGCTGGAGGCGGTGTAGGGCACTGCCATGGAGAGGACAATGCTCCAACAGTGGAGTGAATGGGAGAGAGGGCCAGGACACGACCGTCGATGCCTGCATTGACCTCGGTTGGCCGCAGATCTCCATCCCCCGCCGCGCTTCTCGCCTCCTTTCAATTTCTTTTTTGGGGGAGAACAACAAACTGATATGGTTACGAAAATTTTATCTGGCTTACATTCCCCAGGGACCAATTTTGTGCGAATGCCCCCTGAACCCTCCGATCTGGATCTAAGGGTGGCAGTTTTCTATGAAAATACACTAAAATTTGACCAAAATGGAAGGAACTATCATGGCAGTTTTGAAAACTGCCAACCCCCTATACACTAAAAATGGCACTCGGGCGTTAGCATGTGCCACCCCAGCTAGCGACCGTTCGCCAGGTAGCGAGGGCCCTATGTTTTACGTGAGCGGAGCGAGGCAAATTTAGTCAAAATTGGATCCTCTCATGACTCCATGTTGTGGGAAGGTGCATTCGCGTGTGGATGTTCAGCTCAGTATTGGGCAAAGTTTAGATGCTGTAATACAGAGTGCACCAAAAAAACTGAATTGGACCCCTAGTAATACCAAATCAGTTTATGAGCCCAATATGAACTTGCAAACACAACGATAGTCGACCTCCTTTGGTTTAAACGAGCTTCAAAGGAACTCTAAAAGATAGAAACTTTGTAGGAAAAATTTCTTTGAAGCCATTTGGTTTGTTGGAATGGATGCCTATTTCCATGTAGAATACTAATCAATCCTTCATATTTCAAAGAAAAACAGTTAGCTAGACCCACTGAAAAAATCCATATCTTATGCATAAAATGACATCTCTTTCCTTAGGGAATTGAGATACATGTCATCCCACTCCCTATGACTGAAAGTACCAACAACATAAATATTATCCTCCCTCCGATTCAAATAAATGTCATGGTTTTGGTCCAAAGAAGGAGTATATATTTTCTTTCTGGATATATAAAATGTTACTTCCTCTATCCCAAAATTACCCTAGCAAAAACAGATTATATTTGGGACGGAGGTAGTGCATCTATCAATGTACATGCCCGAGACAAATTTAATGGAGTATTTTTGTTGCTCTTCATAAGAATGTATTTCATTTCTACGAATTGAATCTTACATTCTTAAGAAGTTGGTCCCAATTCTCTCAGCATGCAACGTGTCCACCTCAACATCCCACTAAGCAAAGTATCTAAGTCTTCTCTTCCACTAAGCCATGCAAAATCAGCCACATAAGCCAGCCATGCATTTAACTTATAAATTACAATTATTTTTGCATTAGTCTATATATGTAACACCACCACATCATATATTCATGTCAGTCATCCTTCACATTTTAGTTCGAAATGACATTTTTAACTATAATTCAAAAGTTTTATTTTATTTTAGACACTTTCTTTTATTGATTTGCAAGCTTATACTTTCTTTTCATTAGATTTAGTTATTTTTAGAAACTACTTACGCATCCTCTTTTCTTAAGAAGTTCATCCCCACTACAAGCAATTATTTCAACATGCATAGAGTCCACCTCAGCACGTATGTCATATCATTAGTTCCGTTACAAATAACACATCCCACTACCGTTTTTTCCTGCTGAATCCTGATGCATGTCATCACTTTTCTTTTTTCCCCTTGACACTTACGAACCATTCCTCTATTCGTATCCCCACTATCTCATGTCTCTTTCACTTCTCCATTAAACAAATCTGAGAGTAAAAGATGAAGGCATTGAGGGACCATTTTGGCATTTAAATACCTCATTCGACCAGAGACGCGCCGGTCATACTCTGCAAGACATCCTTCTCGCAAGACGTCTTCCTAAATACTAGCAACAAGCTCATCACCGAGGTCAATTTTTTCCATGAAGGCCTCTCAAACAAATAAAGGATTCATGTATTTTTCATTTCCTTTGTCGATCCCTTCCGCGGTATATTTCTCTAAACCCAGACCAATGTTGGTATGTACCTGCAGGCTTAGAGGTCGACACCACGGGGGAAGACGATGGCGCCGAAGATGTTGTTGTGGCCATGGACGACGTCAGTGCCATGTAGAAGTGGGTGCAAGGGCGATGCACTACTATCGCTTCCAAGGACATTGCCGCACCTATCTGTGTGGAACCGTAGAATGGCACAACGGAGCACTTGATTTGGGCCATCTGGCTCGCCTTCTACCACAGCATCATGCACTGGTACAGCGAGGTGCTATACAAACGGTTTTTAACCCCTTTCTGTGATGGCGTTCTGAACCATCGCCAAGTGAGTGCCTGCGATAGGGGGGCCTTCCCACACGACCCAGAAACCGTCGGGGCTAGGGAGCCTTGATGCATATACAGTACTCCCTACTCGTTCGTGGTCACATTGCCATCGCAGTCAGTATTATGGGGTGCTACGTTTATGATGCGTGACCCATCACAAATAGTTCACGATTATAGAAGTAGACAATCACACACATTTACTTTTCCTTGACTGTGTGCGGTTCGATGTAAGAGTGCAAACAGTTGTCACTATAAAACTGTATGTGAAGCTTGAGTACATCCCACACGATTTATCCATCGTACCCGCGTCGGATGATCGACCTATCGCATGCGTTCTTCTATGACCAAACGTTCGCGATGCGCACAACATCACGAACAGTCTATAATTGCGAAGCGTGTGTGATAAGGTGACTATCGCAGACATTTAATAAGAAAGAACTATGTGCGATGCTACTGTTAATCACACATGTTTTTTCTTGGTTGATCGTGTGTGCAGTAGAGATCGATCGCACACGTAGTGGATCCTAGAAACGTGTCTGATCTCCACATCTATCGCATACGTTTCGCTTTCGCAAACCGTGTGTAGTATAATCCCTAATTAATCCCTAATTTAAAAATCACATGTTTTGAATTTGAAAGTAGGCAATCACTTCTTTCATATCCAACCATGTTTATTACAAATATAGGTTCAACCGTGAATGCATAATTCGATGCACAGGTACATATACTGAAGAACTACAGAAGCACCAAGTAAAGAATGATGAACCGCAGTTGTACTAAAGACTGTAAAGAGAGAGGCGAAAGACATTCTGGTTACTGGAGAAGGTGAAGCGGAATGCCCATATTGTGCCCTCCTCCATGCGTAATGCGCGCACGACTCTAGGCCAACCCCTTGTGATGGCTGCCCGTCCATCCTTCACTGTCTTCATTAGGACTTCTCGATGTTCATTGTAGTCTGGATGAAATACTTTAACCTTCATTGCATGTCCACCAATCATGTACTTTGCAAGGTAATCTTGAGTGAACTGCCTCGGGAACCACTGTGAACGAAAAAGATTCACACATTGTTGTCTAACAACTCATTATGGGTAGTAAAAAGAGAAGGCTCCAGAGTTTGTAGTTACCATCCTACAGCTCACTATTGTGTTGGCTAGAGCATAAACAAATAATTTTCTTGCCATCATTCGTATCTTTTTGCTAAGAATCCTTATCAGTTTCCTCACTTGATGCTTGTTCATGAATATCTCATTGCCCCATACGCAAAAAGGGTCGATGCGTGGATCCTTGCCAAGGGCATCTACAAGCAACAAGTCAATATTAGAAGCTAACAAGTGTCCAGGCCTGAATCTATATGCACTACATTATGGAACGACGGGGAGGGGGGCTACAAGCCGAGGGATGAAACTAACCTCGACGGAAAATGGTGGCCACTCTTGTTGTTATCCTGCATAAGTAGTGGAAAGGCATGATAAGTACAACGACCTTAACATCAAACAAATATAGCAAAGGTCAATAACATCATCTCCAAATGATAGCTTGAATGTTGGTTTCAGCATGGTGTTAAAGCAGATATAAAAGGGAAGGCAATGTTACCGACAACAGGCTTAACAGCCATCAAATATTGCAATTCAAACTAGTATTGTTGAAAATGAATAGAACGTAGGTAATGCTTAAACATCACACTGGATAAATGTGTAAAATTGAAATAAAGGGCATGTGTTAACTACACCAGGCATAACTGGAACCAAATATAGCCATTCAAACTGGTATTGATGCAGTCGAGCGGCACAGTTCTGACTTGCACATAATGAACATCACATTGTGAATGAATGAAATAAACAAGGCATAAATGATCAGTATAACAACCAAATATAGCCATTGAAAACTGGATAGAGTCTCACTTCGACCAACCTAACAAGCAAATACAGATAAACATGGCATATGCTTGAAAACCGTACAAATGCTCACTGCAACCAACCTAACAAGAAAATACAGATAAACAAGGCATCTGCTTGAAAACTGGACAGATGCTCACTCCAACCAACCTAACAACCAAATACAGATAAACAAGGCATCTGCTTGATAACTGGACAAATGCTCACTGCAACCAACCTAAGAACCAAATACATATAAACAAGGCATCTGCTTGATAACTGAAAAAATGCTCACTGCAACCAACCTAACAACCAAGAATAGATAAACAAGGCATCTACACACTATAAACAACCAAATATAGCCATTCGTGAAACTGAAGTGGACAATTCATACTTAAAACATCACATATCCCTATTGAACAAGACATTTTTGCATCACTGAAATAATTAAACACGACACAGTTAAAGCACCACACGACAAGTGCTACTACAACAAAGGGTACGGTTTGGCAAGCTAGAAGAGGTAAGATTTGCTGATAGGATGTTGCCTCACATGTCATGGACGGGATCCTTCCAGTTGGAAGAGGACGGACCCATGGTGCGCTCTCGGATGTCACAGATGGGTTGTTTCACCTTGGAAGAACCTTTGTGGGTGCCCTCCTCATGGTCATGGTCGTGGTCGATGAGACCTGACTTGGCAATCGAGGATCCCAAGCCGTCGCCGTAGAACATGTCCTTCAAAATGACAAATGGGCTCGATGGCATACAAGGATCGCAAATCCATGACCACTTGGCAGAGGAGATTAGTGGCAGGGCCATCGAAGAGATCGACGGCGGTTGAACCAGAGGGGTTGGGGATGGACCACTAAACATGTGACATTGCCCGCGTGAAGCCGTCGCTGTCGACGAGCTTGATGTTGTCGCCAGCTTTCCCGAGATACAGTAATATGCTAGCAAGCTGACATGAAGCCTTCGGCATGGCAATGTAGTCAACGTCTTCGCCGGCTTCCGTGGTGATGTGTTGCTCCATGATCGACAGGTCGGGGCGAATGGCGGCCACCTCGCCAACGTCTGCCGGAGAGGCCATGATAGACCTCTTCTTGGCCGAATGCTCGTCGGGCTCCCCGGGATACGTGGTCAAGCTTAGGCTGCGACATTCTGGAGCAGGGGATGTGGACCTGGCGGGGAGGGACACCGCAGGCCTCATCTCAAAACTGAGGGGAGTGGGGCGACGGTATGGGAATCGCTGGGTAACCTGAACTTTATTATCTAAGCTAGGAGGAACAGGCAGACCGACAGGGGTTGGCGGAGGTGGTGAGCTAGGGTTTGAGGGGGGAGGTGGGGGACTGTGGAGGGGCTGGTGTTTGAGGATACGCCGTGGCTACTGAAAATTTTAGTAATGGTGGGTGGAGATGGTGGTGGACGAGGGAGGGCGTCGATTTAAATACCTGGGCTACTGCAATTTTACTATAAGGTCGATGCTGGAGAAGTGTGGGAGACGGTTGAAGTACAACGGCTACTAAAATTTGGGTAAAGGATTAATGTGGGGAGGGAGTACCCAAGATCGCACACGGTCCAATAAGAATATGCGTGTATGATAATAAGGAAAAGTGGCGGAACCGCCGATTTTTGCAACGCTCAAGGCGGGTAGTTTGTTTTCAGATTTCTAGCTACCTGGTCTATCGCACACGTTTCATCCTAATTTTTAGATGTAGACATGGAATTCAATCTAAATAAACTACCCGCCTTTAGCATGCGCAAGTGGTGATTTTACAGCGCACTTGCATCGCACACGGTTAAGCCAGTACTCCACCTTTGCTCGCGCTTGCGCAGTCATGGTGATTTTACAGCACACTTGCATCGCACACGGTTGAGCCAGTACCTCCACCTTTACTCGCGCTTGCGCAGTCGTTGTCATTCACAGCGAACTTGCATCGCACACGGTTAAGACATTATACCCGTGTCCGTTGAGCGTCATCAGAGTCTTTGCAGCAAAAAAAATGTCAGAGAGGGTCAAAAGACAGCCACACCAGCATGTGGCCCAAATATATATGAGTAAAAATGGTGGTCTGTGATGTTCAAAATTCCAATGCACAACTTTGACCGTGCGGGCCCACGGTTGGGTGCGTCGTCGAAGATCGATGAGAGGGGCCAGAAGTCAAGAACCACCTGGAAGTGGCCAAATATATGTAGGAATATAGGGTGTGATGTTTAAAACTTTAAATACACAGTGCACAACTTTGGTGGCACCTGCCTCGCAAACCCGAAAGCACCCTTGGATATATCTATAATGACATAATGTCATAGCTAGCTAGGGTGCTTGACCCACCTCCCACTTCGTGTCAGCGGGGCAGATGCACGTAATGATACTTTGGTCATACATGCATGTCGCCATGACCTACCATAAGACGAACCAGTGAATCTATCGTTTGGTCAAACGACAACTATTGTTGTCGATAAACCGCTTGGGCCAATAGATTGAACCATCATAAAAATCGCACGAGAGGGACCACAAAACCAGCACCTCTTGCATGTGCCCCAAAATGATGTACGTTGGAAGGGGTGATGTGTGTTTTCAATATAGAATAATGTACAATTTAGATGTGGTGCCTACCTCTCAATACAGACAACGACTATGAAGGCCAGGTAGTTAAGGACGAGATACGCAGGGTATGGTGTATGTCGAACCCAGCAATCCGAGCATGTGGGAGGGAATCCCGACAACGCATGAGCTCGAGCTTTGGTTGAATGACATGTGACGGTGACTGGCCCTAACACGAACTAGGAGAAATCCATTCATGGCCAACACATACCCCTCATTATCGGTCAAAGGGATTATATATATACACTCGGGGAGCCCATAGATATGTGTGTCGTCACAAAAAACCGCACAAGGGATACGTGGTCGATCAGAAGACCCTGTATACATTGCATGTGGCCCGAAAATATGTATGGGTACGATGGTGTGTGATGTGTTTAAATCCCGAATGCACAACTTCGATGGGCCACCAACTATATTACAAACCGAACACTGTACCCGACCCCAAGCCTGGTTCAATACGTACGATGTCGGTTTCCCCAACTTCGAGGCGGCGACAGGGGGTCGTCCAATGCATGCGCTCAAACTTTATTTGGTCTAACATGGCACACATAGCAATAGGAACCCATCATGGTCAAACCCTTCTCGTTGTTGGGTCAAAGGTGTAGATTGTGTGGGGGCCCCCGTTATCGGTCAAGGATAATATATATACCTCGGGGAGCCCACAGATATGTGTGGCGTCTATAAACCGCTGAAGGGAGACATGCTCGATCAGAACACCCGGCCCCCTATACCCTGCATGCGACCTGAAAAAGGATTATATAATCGCCATGACAGGTCACTATAGAGTCAATCATTCTTTAATTTTTTAGAGCAAAAAGTAACCAATAAAAACATAGTCTACAAATTAGCAAAACAAGGATCCCAAGGTTTATATAATCACCATGACAGGTCACTATAGAGATATTTATCTCTATAATGACCGTGTCATAGTGTTTAAATGAAGCTTGAGATATGCAACTTCCCACCGGGTCACCCATCCTTAGACTACTCCAGCCCGAGCACGCTTAACTTCTGCGTTCTATTCGACTAGGCTAGCGGATGGGGAGTCGCCCCTTGCTGATAGGAATTGCCTCCTTGCCTTTGAGGCATTTCACGCTGGTCACCCTATGGGACCTACTCCCTCCTATCACACACATTTGTGCTTTTAGAAACTGTGTGCGATATTTACATGGCCGGTGTGTCGCCGCCTAGCCTTCAATGAGGACTGACACTGGTAGCGGGAAAACGATGGGAGAAGAGGCGGGAAACTGATGAGAGGAGTGGCGGGAAATGGTAGTGTGTTTGGATATATAACAACATCAATATAGAAAACTTAGTAGAGAAGGAAGCGTGAGCTAGCACGATGCATGCGCACAGTGCTTACCCATATATTGCATGTGCCGTCGAAAGGGATGAGGATTGCCGTTCGATCTGGGAGCAACCACTATGATCCGTGGTGTTTGGGTTCTGGCCAATCAGAACACACGACTCAGATCGCGCGTGCAGCAGGGGGGCATCGGCCACGGTTTGGTAGGCACACGGCTTTCGTGAGTGAACAGTGTGCTATTTGAAAACATTTCGTGAGAAGAATCTCTGTTTTTAAATCCCCGTAATTCCAAAACTCACCCAAAAATCATGAAACTTGGCATGGTGTCACGACATGGCACATATATGTTGAAGTTTTTTTTCCATTTTGGCGCAAGTTTTATTACAAGCCTCTTACAAACCGGAGCTTCTCTCAAAGAAGCCTCCTGGTTCCAATAGGGAAACGTGTCCCCCTTGGGGGCGAAAGATAATCACTGCCTCTTTTCGCCTTGTATTTTCTTCTACGAGCAACATGGAACGACAAGATATCCGTGCTAAAATTTAAACTTATTCAGGGTTCGTTTGGCCTTTTTATACACTAATTGAGTTTCCTAGGCATTTAATGTCCATAATTCAAATCTGAACTGCAAATACATGCTCAAGTTCACCAAAATGGCTAGAAAAATTATACATGTGTCCTTGGGTGCATGTTTAGGTCCCATGCTAGGAATGCGAATGAATTACAACCGTACCGGCGTCCCGTCTCGTCCTCAAACATTTGGAATCTCGGTTTTTAAATCCCCATAAATCCAAAACTCACCAGGAAGTCATGAAAGTTGGTATGGTGTCACGTCATGGCACATATATGTTGTGGTAAAACACTATCCAATTTGGGCCAAGCTTTATTACAAACCTCTTACAAACCGGAGCTTCTCTCAAAGAAGCCTCATGGTTCCTATAGGGAAATGTGTCCCCCTTGTGGGCGAAACGACAATCACTGCCTCTTTTCACCTTGTATTTTCTTCTACGAGCAGCATGGAACGATAGGATATCTGTGCCGAAATTCATACTTATTGAGGGTTCGTTTGAATTTTTATACACTAATTGAGTTTCCTAGGCATTTAATGTCCATAATTCAAATCTGAACTACAAATACATGCTCCAGTTCACCAAAATGGCTAGAAAAATTATACATGTGTCCTTGGGTGCATGTTTAGGTCCCATGCCAGGAACGGGAATGAATTACAACCATACCGGCATCCTGGCTCGTCCTCAAACATTTGGAATCTCGGTTTTTAAATCCCCATAAATCCAAAACTCACCAGAAAGTCATCAAAGGTGGCATGGTGTCATGTCATGGCACATATATGTCGTGGTAAAAACATTGTCCAATTTGGGCCAATTTTATTACAAACCTCTTACAAACCGGAGCCTGTCGCAAGAACCCTCATGGTTTTGATAGGGAAACGTGTCCCCTTGTGGGCGAAACGATAATCGCTCCCTCTTCTAGCCTTGTATTTTCTTCTACATGCAACATGGAACAATGGGAGATTCATGCTGAACTTTGAAATTATTCAGGGTTCGTTTGACCTTTTTTATTCATTAATTGAGTTTTATTGGCATTTAATGTACATAATTCAAATACAAAAGACAAATACATGCTCCAGTGCACCAAAATGGCTAGAAAAATGTACATGTTGTCGGATTATGGGTTCCGGCAAACCCTTGAGGTTCGAACACTGGGGAACCCAAGGAACAAGAGACACGAGAGTTTATACTAGTTCGGGCCACCGTCGTGGTGTAATACCCTACTCCACTTTGGTGTGGTGGATTGCCTTGTAGGCTGAGGATGAACAAGTACAAGGGATAAACAGCCTCATGAGGAGAGGTGTTCTTGAGCTCGGTGAGCTTGTGTGTGCAAGGATGGTTTGAATGATCCCTCCCCTAATAGGGTGGTGGCTAGTCCTATTTATAGAGGCCATGGTCCTCTTCCCAAATGTTAGGCGGGAAGGGCTCCCACAACGGCCAATTTTGAAGGGAGACAACTAGTACAAGTTATCCTGACAAAAGGTGGTCTTCGCCTGCCAAAGGCTCTGGTGGTGACGCTGCTGTGGGCTCCTGTCGGTGGGAACGACACCTATGGGATCACTGGGATCCCTTCTACGGTTGGCGGGCGCGGGGTTGTGCAAAGAGCAGGTCTGGCGGTCAGCACAAGGATCGTTTACCCAGGTTTGGGCCGCAAAGATGCATAATACCCTAGTCCTGCTTTGGTGTATGTATTTGAGTGTTCTTGAGTTCTTGAGCTAGCTACGGTGCATGTGTAGCCCAAAAGATCCAAATCCTTCTCCTGGACGCCTCGGGCCTCCTTTTATAGACAAAAGGGGTTGCCACAGTGTAACGCCCATGATGCGGCTATATCTCCCATGTGTCGAGGCACGACTTGGAGGCATAACCGCATGGTAGTTTTGTCGCAAGAAGGGTCATCTTCACACAATCCCATGTAATGAACAAGAATGGGATAAAGAGAGTTGGCTTACAATCGCCACTTCACACACTACATAAATTAAACATACATCATTCAAAATACACACATAGACCGACTACGGTCAAATCCAAATGAAAAGAAGATAACCCCAAATGCTAGATCCCAGATCGTCCCAACTGGGCTCCACTACTAATCATCAGGAAACGAAACATAGTAACGACCAAGGTCCTCGTCGAACTCCCACTTGAGTTCGGTTGCATCACCTGCACTGGTATCGTCGGCACCTGCAACTGTTTTGGTAGAATCTGTGAGTCATGAGGACTCAGCAATCTCACACCCGCGAGATCAAGACTATTTAAGCTTATGGGTAGGAAAGGGGTAATGAGGTGGAGCTGCAGCAAGCACTAAGCAATATGGTGGCTAACATACGCAAATAAGAGCGAGAAGAGAAGCAACGCAACGGTCGAGAAGCTAGAAGTGATCAAGAAGTGATCCTGAAGCTACTTACGTTCATACATAACCCAAACCGTGTTCACTTCCCGGACTCCGCCGAAAAGAGACCATCACGGCTACACACGCGGTTGATGCATTTTAATTAAGTCAAGTGTCATGTTCTCTACAACCGGACATTAACAAATTCCCATCTGCCACATAACCGCGGGCACGGCTTTCGAAAGATAATACCCTGCAGGGGTGTCCCAACTTAGCCCATCACAAGCTCTCACGGTCAACGAAGGATATTCCTTCTCCCAGGAAGACCCGATCATGCTCGGAATCCCGGTTACAAGACGTTTCGATAATGGTAAAACAAGACCAGCAAAACCACCCGACTGTGCCGACAAATCCCGATAGGAGCTGCACATATCTCGTTCTCAGGGCACACCGGATGAGACATCCTACGAGTAAAACCAGGCCTCAAGTTTCCCCGAGGTGGCCCCGTAGTCTACTCGGTTCGGACCAACACTCAGAGGAGCACTGACCCGGGGGGTAAATAAAGATGACCCTTGGGCTCGCGAAAACCCAAGGGAAAAGGCTTAGGTAGGCAAAAGTAAAGCCAAGGTTGGGCCTTGCTGGAGGAGTTTTATTCAAAGCGAACTGTCAAAGGGGTCCCATAAATCAACAACCGCGTCAGGAACGCAAAATCAAGGAACATAACACCGGTATGACGGAAACTAGGGCGGCAAGAGTGGAACAAAACACGAGGCATAAGGCCAAACAACGGTTTTCTAGGAAAGGTGGGTTAGAGGCTTGACATGGGAATACGGGAGGCATGATATAGTTAGTGGTAGGTAGCGCGGCATAGCAATAGAGCGAACAACTAGCAAGCAAATATAGAAGTGATTTCGAGGGTATGGTCATCTTGCCTGCAAAGTTCTCAGAGATGTCGAAAGCTTGATCCTCGTAAGCGTTCTCAACAGGTTCCTCGTTCACGGGCTCGTCTTCCGGCTCTACCCAAAGCAAGAACACAGGCAACGGAACAACAATCAATCACGGTGCAATGCACAAGCAACATGATGCAAGACATGGCATGGAATGCAAGATATGATGTGCAATGCATATGGGTACTCTGGAGGGAAAAAGGTTGGACAAGGCATCAACTTGGCAAACCAAGTATGCCGCTGGATAGATGAGTTGATTTCGGTCGAAATCGATATAACACTACAGGAATCAGCTACTTTGCCATCTGCCACGGCAGACGGCAAAGGCAAGGATGGCGGACGGCAAAGGCCTTTGCCGTCTGCCACGGACGGCAAAAGGCTCCGGCAAAGTAGGCTACGGTAAAGAGCTTCTTTGACGTCTGCTTTCTGAAGCGGACGGCAAAGGGGCCTTTGCCATCAGCGGCTGACGGCAAAGAAAGCCGACAGCAATAAATGTGTTGTTAGTCCATTAGGCGGCTAACGGCAGCCTTTGCCGTCTGCCACAGACTCTTTGTTTGCCGTCAGCCAGAAACATTACAGATGGCGAAGAAATTTTTTATTGAAAAAAAAATGAACAAATAGTCCAAGTGCAGAGGCGACGAGGAACGAACTAAGGATGAACACCACAGTATCCATCAACACTACTGTTTCAAGAATCAACAACGAACGAACGGATTTCACAGGACAAAACTATCCATCATATAGCTTGCTGATCCAAAACAAAACTACTCTGTTTAACAAGACAAACAGATTGCACACGAATGGATTACACTGCGTTACAGTACAGGTGCTTGATCTGGACGAACGCGCCTCCCTGCAACCATCCCCTATGCCATGCTCGCTAGAGCAGCAACAACCAGCAGCCGCGCCCCTCTGCCTTCTCCTTCCTTTCTCCATGGACAGGAGCACACCGACACCACCATGGACACCCGAGGAGCTCAAGCCGTCCGCCGCCGCATCGGAGCTCGCCACCCTCGTCCGAGCGCTAGATCCATTGGACCGCACCAACTCCGTCAGCGCCAAGCCCCATCGCCGGCAGAGAAGAGCAGCGGAGGTGGAGGCCCGCGGCATGCGGAGGCGGGCTGCAAAGGAGAGCACCAAAGATGAAGGCCCGCGGCTCGGCTGCTGGGGCTCGGAGGCGGGTGGTTGCTGGTGCTCGGAGGCGCGCTGAGAGAGGGAGCCAGAGAGCAGCGTAGGCGGAGGCGGGCGAGGCCGGGCGGCTTGCAGAGGAGGCCGGCGGCGAGCGGGGGCGGGCGAAGCCGGGCGGCGCGCGGAGGCGGGCTCCGGTGGCGTGGCAGAGGCGGACGGCGCGCGATGGGGGACGAGGCGCGGAGGCCGGCAGGGGTGACGGGGGATGAGGCAGGGGCCGGCGAGGTGTTGGCCGGGGCCGGGGGTCGAGGTGGTGGCGGGCGCCGGCCGGCCGGCCTCCTCGATTTGGACCGAGAGGGGGCCGTTAGGTTTTTTGTAAGTAGCTCGTTAGTGGGGCCCATCTCTCTCTTTGCCATCCGCTAGCTGACAGCAAAGATTCTTTGCCGTCCGCTAGCGGACGGCAAAGAACTGGCTGATGGCAAAGACCTTCTTTGCCATCAGCCAGTTCTTTGTCGTCCGTTTTATGTAAGCGGACGGCAAAGACCTTCTTTGCCGTCAGCCAGCAGATGGCAAATAATTGGCAGACGACAAATAAGGTAATTCCAGTAGTGTAAGGATCGCCGGAAACGGATACACGGTTTGCAAATGACAAGCAAAACAAGATATGATGCAAAACTGCTTAAAACAGCAACATGGCCATTTGGATGCAAAGTATAAATATGCTACAACACCCAAACATGTGAACAAAATACATGGAAGTGATGTACAGGAGATGCTCTACAAAAGATGAACACCGAGCTAAAGCTATAAACCACTAGATCATGACTAAAACAGCATGGCAATAATGCAAAGGATAACAGTTTTACATACAGTGAAAATGCTAGACATAGCAGAAACAGATTCAACATGGCATCTTTACAAGCTTGATTAACTCACTAACTGGCATTTCATGGCATGGGACAAATTCTAGCATGAAGTATACATGAAAATGAAGCTATCCATGTGCAAAGCAACCTCATAGCATATTTGCATGAATATACACATAAAAGACAAAACAGCAACATGATGTAAAATGACATGTTCATGAACTTGCTCAAATGCAGAAAATAATGCCACCACTGGATTGGTGGGATTTTTCTACCCCAAAAACATATATGATATGTCGGGGTTGCTGTGGAAAAATCATCACAAGTGCAATAAGTTAAAAACTACCCTAACTAGAATATGATAGAAATGGCATGTTTCCCTCCTAGGAAATGTCCAGAAATGGACTTGCCGGAAATGGAAAGAGAGGACTTTCCAGAAATGGAATTTCGCTGGAAGAATAAAAGAAAAGGGACAAGGGGCTGTATGTATGGCAGGTGGGGCCACCCTGTCATATATAATATGTTGGGGTTGCTGTGGAAAAATCATCACAAGTGCAATAAGTTGAAAACTGCCCTAACTAGAATATGACAGAAATGGCATGTTTCCCTCCTAGGAAATGTCCAGAAATGGACTTGCCGGAAATGGAAAGAGAGGACTTTCCAGAAATGGAATTTCGCTGGAAGAATAAAAGAAAAGGGACAAGGGGCTGTATGTATGGCAGGTGGGGCCACCCTGTCATACTCAGACTTGCTTGCAAAAACAATGGTGATTTAAACCGCGCCCGCCGGGATCGAACCCGGGTCTCCCCGGTGCGGGCATGCGTGGTCAACCACTGCGCTAGAGAGTGTGTGTGTGTATTGAGATGGGCGCCTGGCTCCTTTTGAACCAGAGCAAGAAGGCCGAGCCTTTGGCCATGGTTGCCCGATGCTGGAGGCAAGCGACGAAGGCGAGCAGGGCAGCAACGACTACAGCTACAGTATAGCGGCGAGCTTGCGGGATGTGCAAGGGAGTGCGGGTGTGGGGGTGCGCGAGCAAACGCTCGAGCACGAGCTCGCGGAACGCAAGCTGCGTGTGTACGTGGACGAGAGCTGGTAGAGGCAATGCACAAGCTTGCCGTGCTGCCATGGTGGCTGTGGCATGCGGGAATGGCGTGCGTGTGCGGTGCATGCATGCGGAGCTGTGCGCGCATGTGTGGGTGTGCGTGTGAGCAGGAGCTCGCCGAGCTTGCGGCCATGGCCACGATGGCGCCGGCGAGGCAGCGAGCGACGCGGACGCGGGAGAGCTACAGCAGGAGACGCGGCGAAGCGGGGCATGCAAGCCGTGGGCGCGACAGAGGGGATCCAGAGCGGGGAACACTCGGGCACACTATGGTAGAATAGCAACTACATCAAAATTCAGGCTTCTCCGGAGCATCGAGATCATGGCGAAGGCGCGATCCTAGCATCTCCTACGGGGATCATCCAGCATTGAGAAGGAGGATTGAGGAAACCGGGTATACCTCCTTACCCTAGGACAAGAAGACGGTGATAAAGACGAGCCTACGGCGATGCGGTCGACCTCTGAACCTTGGCGCGGTCCTGACCGAGAAGAAGATGGAAGCAGAGGACGATGGGGAGGTAGATCCAGGGGCCGTGGCGTCGGGTGCGTCGAGGTAGGAGACGGAGAGGTACTTGGAGTTCCTCTCCACGGTGGCCGATGGGGTCGGAGGCGCGGCGACGAGCTACTCCGAGCTCGAGCTCAAGCTCGGCCGGAGCATGGTGGGCAGGGCGACGGCATTGGCGTGGCTAGCCTTACCTGGCGGCGGCGAGGGAAGGAGAGGGTCTAAAACGGTCGAGGGGAGGCCAGGTTAGGGTTTGGACAAGATATATAGGTGCCTAGTGGTCTCTCCGGCCGTCAAATCACCGAGGTTGCCGACGCGGAGTCGCTGGATGCTCTGCCGTACAGAGGAGGAAGCTCCTGTCGCTTGTGGGCTAGCTGGGCTGCGTGAAGCTGGCTGGGCCGGTTCGGGAGGGAAGAGGCCCAGGTGGGCTGCACTGGGAGGGCTTTCCCTTTTCTTCTTAATCTGCAAATCTAAATTCACAATTGTAGAAAAGGAAAAGTACAGGGACGTAGGGGAAGAATTTGGCAGGAATAAGAATATCCACATTCCCCTGGAATTATACTCTATTTGATAAAACTGGTTTGGACATTTTTAGAGGAAGAAAAATATTCCATGTTTGAATTAGGTTCAAACTTGAAGCATTTTTTACCCCAACCAAACCAACTCCAAAATGGGTGAAACTTGGCAGAGAGGTAACTCACATGGTGATAGAATATTGAGGGAAAGTTGAACATTAATGGAGGAGGGTAAAATGGAACTCGCAAAAGAAAGAAAGAGAAGGAGAGGTGGTGATGCATGAAGGTGGTGATGCATGGATCACACATAGAACATGCAACAACATATCATGCATGCATATCATGGAAATGCAAGTAGACATAAGCACAACACAACATGATATGCACATGATGCAAACATATGATGGCTAAAAGGAATATGACAAGAAGCACAAGTGCAACATGACAAGGAAAGCATGGCAATGAAAAGAGTAGAACAACATAACAAAACAAAATGAGACCAAAAGATGGAACCCCGAATGGAATTGGATGGAGATCAACATGGATATATTGCCAAATATGGAAGTTTTTACATCTGGGGTGTTACAACTCTCCTCCACTACAAGAGGATCTCGTCTCGAGATCTAGGACTGGAAGAACTCAGGATATTCAGAACGGAGGTGATCCTCGCGCTCCCAGGTGGCTTCTCGGTCGGAATGGTGTGACCACTTCACTTTCAGGAATTTGATTGACTTGTTGCGAGTCTTGCGCTCGGTTTCTTCAAGAATAGCAACGGGGTGCTCATAATAAGACATATCTTCTTGGAGGTCAATCTCTTCGAAGTTGATAGTGCGCTGAGGCGTCTTGAAGCACTTGCGAAGCTGTGACACGTGGAACACATCGTGCATATTTGCGAAGTTGAAGGGAAGCTCAAGTTGATAGGCGGGGTCGCCTCTTTTGCCAATGATCTTGAAAGGACCCACATATCTCGGGGCAAGCTTCCCTTTGATACCGAAGCGACGAGTGCCTTTCATTGGAGAGACGCGGAGGTAGACATGGTCTCCGATCTCGAAAGCCAAGTCACCGTGCTTGCTATCATAGTTACTCTTCTGGCGTGATTGCGCGGCTTTGAGATTTTCACGGATGACTTTACACATTTCTTCAGCTTCTGTGATTAAGTCGTTGCCAAGCAGTTGGCGTTCACCAGTCTCTGACCAATTGAGAGGAGTACGGCACTTCCTGCCATAGAGAATTTCAAATGGGGCCTTGCCCGCACTTGCTTGGAAGCTGTTATTGTAGGAGAACTCGGCATATGGGAGACAATCTTCCCACTTCATACCGAAAGAGATGACACAAGCCCTGAGCATGTCTTCGAGGATTTGATTGACTCGCTCGACTTGCCACTTGTTTGAGGATGGAAAGCTATGCTGAAGCGAATGTTGGTGTCCATGGCTTTCTGGAAGGAGTCCTAGAACTTAGAGGTGAAAATGCTTCCACGGTCTGAAGAGATCAATTGCGGAATACTATGCAAGGAGACAATTCTAGAGGTGTATAGCTCTACCAACTGAGCTGCTGTGATAGATTCTTTGATTGGAAGGAAATGAGCCACTTTGGTAAGCTTGTCAATGACAACGAAGATAGCATCATTTCCACGCTTGGACTTAGGAAATCCAGTAACGAAGTCAATTTCAATATGATCAAACTTCCATTCTAGAATAGCAAGAGGTTGGAGGAGACCATCTGGTCGTTGGTGTTCTGCTTTCACCCTTCTGCAGATGTCACATTCATTCACGAATTGAGCAATTTCTCGCTTCATTCGAATCCACCAATACGACTGCTTGAGGTCATGGTACATGTTCGTACTTCCAGGATGAATGGAAAGAAGAGAATTGTGCGCTTCGTTCATAATGACCTTCCTTAGACCACCTTTAGGAACCACAATCCGCTCCTCGAAGAATAAAGTGTCTCTGTCATCAATGCGATAGCACTTGTATTTGGAAAGACCCTTGGCAATCCCATGTTTTACCTTCTTCACCATGGGGTCAAGGAGTTGTGCCTCACGAATTTGGTCTTCCAAAGTTGGAGTGACTTGAAGGTTGGCAAGAAAACCTTGAGGAACAACTTGGAGATTGAGTTTGTGGAAAGCTTCACAAAGGTCCGGTTGGAAGGGCTTGAGAATTAAGCTGTTGCTGTAAGCCTTCCTACTCAAAGCATCTGCAATGACATTGGCCTTGCCTGGAGTATATTCAATACTTGGATTGTACTCTTGAATCATTTCGACCCATCGAGTTTGTCTGAGGTTGAGGTTGGGCTGAGTGAAGATGTACTTGAGACTCTTGTGATCTGTGAAGATGTCCACCTTCCTTCCCAACAAGAGATGTCTCCATGTTATTAATGCATGGACAACTGCCGCCAACTCAAGATCGTGAGTGGGGTAGTTCCTTTCATTGGGCTTCAACTGACGAGAGGTATAAGCCACAACTTTCTTCTCTTGCATTAACACAGCACCGAGACCTTGAAGAGAAGCATCACATAACACTTCGAATGGCTTGGACTCGTCAGGAGGGGTTAAGACAGGAGCTGAGACAAGCTTCTCTTTGAGGGTGTTGAAAGCAACGTCACACTCAGGAGTCCAGACATACTTCACATGCTTCTGGAGGAGGTTGGAAAGAGGCTTTGCAGTCTTAGAGAAATTCTCAACGAATCTTCGGCAATAGCTTGCAAGTCCAAGAAAACTGCGAAGCTGCTTGACATTCTGAGGAGGTTCCCAATTCACAATTGCAGACACCATCTCGGGATTTACAACGATGCCCTTGGCAGAGATGATATGACCAAGGTAAAAAACTTCATCAAGCTAGAACTCACATTTGGAAAACTTTGCATAGAATTGATACTCTCTGAGCTTGTCGAGCACCAATCGCAAATGTTTGGCATGATCCTTCTTATTCTTGGAGAAGACCAAGATATCATCGAGATACACCAGGACGAATTCATTTGTGTAGGGGTTGAAGATGAAGTTCATCATTCGAGAGAATGTTGGAGGAGCATTGACAAGGCCGAAAGACATGACAGTATATTCATAAGAACCAAAACTTGTTCTGAATGCTGTCTTGGGAATATCTTGTTCGCGAATGCGAATCTGATGATAACCCATACGAAGGTCAAGCTTGGAGAATACTTTAGCACCTTCAAGTTGCTCGAATAGCTCATTGATGTTGGGAAGTGGGTACTTGTTCTTGATAGTCTTCTTGTTCAATGGACAGTAATCGACGCAAAGTCGGTCCGTGCCATCCTTCTTCTGGACAAAAAGAACTCCACAACCCCATGGAGATGAACTCGGTTTGATCAGACCCAGACGCTCTTGTTCATCGAGCTGTTTCTTCAATCCTTCAGCTCCTTGGGTCCAAGCTTGTATGGACGCTTGCAAACGGGTTCTGTACCGGGCTCAAGATTGATAACGAACTCGACTGGCCGGTGAGGAGGCATTCCCGGAAGCTCTTCTGGAAAGACATCTTGGTACTCACAAACGACTGGAATCTGAGAGATTGCGTCTAGCTCGCCCTTCTCATTGAGAGAGAATAATCAAATGGTCTCATCACGAGCGGCATAGATGATCACATCCTCAGAAGAGTGTGTCAATTGAATTTCTCTGGCTGCACAATCAAGTTGAGCTTTGTGCTTAGAAAGCCAGTCCATGCCGAGAATTAGATCAATATCAGAGTCACCAAGAACAATTGGAGAAGCTAGAAATTTATAGTTGCCCAAGTTGATAGATACATCGGGAGCAACCAAACTAGAAGTCATAAGCTTTCCCAGAGAAACAACTTGCATAACTTTGGAAAAAATCACTGTGTCAACATTGTGCTCCGATGCAAATGGGTATGACATGAAAGAATGCGATGCACCAGTATAAAATAGGACTTTTGCAGGAATGGAGTTAACTAAAAGGTTACCCATGATCACATCTGAAGAATCCTCTGCCTGAGTTGTGTTCATCATATTCACCTTAGCATGCTTGGGATTATGCTTGACCACTGCATTGCTTGAAGATCTCACAGGAGGAGGAGGCGGAAGGCGCCTTTGGTTGAAGCACTTGTTCGCATAGTGACATTTTTGCTGATATTTGTTGCAAGTCACCTCTGAGAACGGACGATGATAAGGAGCATTTGACCTTGGAGCTTGAGTCTGAGACTTGTTCTGATAGCCTGGGTTGGGTGGGTGGGAAGATCCATGGCCGCCTTTGTTCTTCTGCTGGTAAGGCTGACGAAACGGAGGAGGAGGAGGCAACCAGAAGTTATGTTGCTTAGCTGCCACTAGTGAGGAAGAAGAAGACTGAACTGCATCCCTGACTCTCTTCTTAGAAGCCTCACACTTGAGCTGAGCAGCTTCTTGTTTCAGCGCCATATTGTAGAATTCATCATACTTGGTCGGCTCAAAAAGCACGAGAGCTAATTGCAGATCTTCTCTGAGGCCACCTCTGAATTGATAAATCATGCTCTTCTCATCAGGGACGTCTTGTTTAGCGAAGCGAGCGAGTTTCTGGAACTGGATATTGTATTGATACACAGACATGCTGCCTTGCTTGAGATTGTGGAACTCCTCACGCTTACTCTCAACAACACTTTGTGGAATGTGGTGAGCTTTGAAGTCTCGGCGGAAATCATCCCAGGTAATCACACGACCTCCTCTGGAATCTTTGTATTGTTGATACCACTCGGCAGCTTGATCCTTGAGTTGAAACGAAGCAAACTTGACAAAGTCCTCAGGCCTGACATTGCTACATTCAAAATGCTTGTTGATGTCCATGAGCCAATCATCGGCGCCAGTGGCCTCGGCACAGTAGCTGAAAGACTTCGGCTGATTTGCAAGGAACTGGTTGAGGGTAGCGAAGTGAGGCTGATTGTTGAACTGCCCTTGACCTTGATTCCCTTGGTTGCCTTGGCCTTGGTTGCACTCTTGCAAGAGTTGCAAAAGCATCTGAGCATTGGCGTTGGTGGCTGCCATGACAGCTTGCCATGCCTCCAGAGGCGGAGGAGGTGCGGAGGGTTCACCTGACTCCCATCATTGCGTTCCGGATTCTGACGCGTTGGCGGAGCCATCCTGAAGAGGGTGGCATCCATTAGCATCTTGATAGACAGATAGACAAGTTAAATCGACGGATAGAAATTGCAACATATAGTCTTCACAATAAATATTCGAACAAGGATGAACGAATGAATTCCAAAGCTAACATCACACGTCCATTACGGTGAGAAGCCACTTGATAAGAGATTGATGAAAGAAATACAATGGTACGACTGGAACAAATAAGTGGTAAGGATTACCCAATCACAAACCAAATATCTGCGGGAAGAAATGCTAAGAGCTACTTGAATCCCACCTATAACTTCCCGAAACTTTCTGGTTATGCAATCAGGTGTTGGGGATACAGGGGACGCAATATATCTCACCCAAACTAACAATCCCTAGATCCAGCTCTATCCATCCGTCAACACATAACCAAGAAAACTCCGGAAATCGTGTACCTCAACCTTCGAAAAGCATCCGTTATACAAGTTATGGCAATACTCCCGAACTCCCGCCCTAGTACTGGGTGGCGTCGAGGTGATCTCACCAACAACTGCATAAAAGAGATTTTCGATGTCGGCGAACTTAGGTATTCCAGAACTGCAACGATAAAATTGTGACGACAACACCTCGGACCTCAACTCCCCGGGACACTGCCACAACCCCTAAATGTCAGGAGGCACCAAGAACAATGTTCTCATCACAAAACCATCGGAACGATTCCAAGATACCCTCGTGATCCTAAAAAAATTCGTGAAATTTGAGGAGAGGAGAGTCAAAACTTCTACATCAGGGGGCCTCACCAGAGCGACGAAGGGACTGAGGAGTAAAAAGAATCCTACTCTCCGATATATATAATCCTAAGACTCAAAACATTTTTTTCTAGACTCAACAATGCCAGCGATTCGATCAATCAGGGGGCTCCTAAGGCGGGGATGGCTCTGATTACCAACTTGTAACGCCCACGATGCGGCTATATCTCCCACGTGTCGAGGCACAACTTGGAGGCATAACCGCATGGTGGTTTTGTCGCAAGAAGGGTCATCTTCACACAATCCCATGTAATGAACAAGAATGGGATAAAGAGAGTTGGCTTACAATCGCCACTTCACACAATACATAAATGAAACATACATCATTCAAAATACACACATAGACCGACTACGGTCAAATCCAAATGAAAAGAAGATAACCCCAAATGCTAGATCCCCGATCGTCCCAACTGGGCTCCACTACTGATCATCAGGAAACAAAACATACTAACGACCAAGGTCCTCATTGAACTCCCACTTGAGTTCGGTTGCATCACCTGCACTAGTATCGTCGGCACCTGCAACTGTTTTGGTAGAATCTGTGAGTCACGATGACTCAGCAATCTCACACCCGCAAGATCAAGACTATTTAAGCTTATGGGTAGGAAAGGGGTAATGAGGTGGAGCTACAGCAAGCACTAAGAAAATATGGTGGCCAACATACGCAAATAAGAGCGAGAAGAGAAGCAACGCAACGGTCGAGAAGCTAGAAGTGATCAAGAAGTGATCCTGAAGCTACTTACGTTCATACATAACCCAAACCGTGTTCACTTCCAGGACTCTACCGAAAAGAGACCATCACGGCTACACACGCGGTTGATGCATTTTAATTAAGTCAAGTGTCAAGTTCTCTACAACCGGACATTAACAAATTCCCATCTGCCACATAACCGTGGGCACGGCTTTCGAAAGATAATACCCTGCAGGGGTGTCCCAACTTAGCCCATCACAAGCTCTCACGGTCAACGAAGGATATTCCTTCTCCCGGGAAGACCCGATCAGGCTCGGAATCCCGGTTACAAGACGTTCCGACAATGGTAAAACAAGACCAGCAAGACCACCCGACTGTGCCGACAAATCCCGATAGGAGCTGCACATATCTCTTTCTCAGGGCACACCGGATGAGACATCCTACGAGTAACCAGGCCTCAAGTTTCCCCGAGGTGGCCCCGCAGTCAACTCGGTTCGGACCAACACTCTGAGGAGCACTGACCCGGGGGGGTAAATAAAGATGACCCTCGGGCTCGCGAAAACCCGAGGGAAAAGGCTTAGGTAGGCAAAAGTAAAACCAAGGTTGGGCCTTGCTGGAGGAGTTTTATTCAAAGCGAACTGTCAAGGGGGTCCCATAAATCCCCAACCGCGTAGGGAACGCAAAATCAAGGAACATAACACCGGTATGACGGAAACTAGGGCGGCAAGAGTGGAACAAAACACCAGGCATAAGGCCGAGCCTTCCACCCTTTACCAAGTATATAGATGCATTAAAGTAAATAAGAGATATTGTGATATCCCAAAATATCCATGTTCCAACATGGAACCAATTTCATCTCCACCTGCAACTAGCAACGCTATAAGAGGGGCTGAGCAAATGCGGTAACATAGCCAAACAACGGTTTGCTAGGAAAGGTGGGTTAGAGGCTTGACATGGCAATATGGGAGGCATGATATAGCCAGTGGTAGGTAGCACGGCATAGCAATAGAGCGAACAACTAGCAAGCAAAGATAGAAGTGATTTCGAGGGTATGGTCATCTTGCCTGCAAAGTTCTCAGAGTTGTCAAAAGCTTGATCCTCGTAAGAGTTCTCAACAGGTTCCTCATTCACGGACTCGTCTCCTGGATCTACCCAAAGCAAGAACACAAGCAACGGAACAACAATCAATCACGGTGCAATGCACAAGGAACATGATGCAAGACATGGCATGGAATGCAAGATATGATGTGCAATGCATATGGGTACTCCGGAGGGAAAAAGGTTGGAAAAGGCATCAACTTGGCAAACCAAGTATGCCGCTGGATAGATGAGTTGATTTCAATCAAAATCGATATAAGGATCGCCGGAAACGGATACACGGTTTGCAAATGACAAGCAAAACAAGATATGACGCAAAACTGCTTAAAACAGCAACATGGCCACTTGGATGCAAAGTATAAATATGCTACATCACCCAAACATGTGAACAAAATACATGGCAGTGATTTACATGAGATTCTCTACAAAACATGAACACTGAGATAAAGCTATAAACCACTACAGAATGACTAAAACAGCATGGCAATAATGCAAAAGATAACAGTTTTACAGACTTAGTGAAAATGCTAGACATAGCAGAAACAGATTCAACATGGCATCTTTACAAGCCTGATTAACTCACTACCAGGCATTTCATGGAATGGGACAAATCCTAGCATGAATTATACATGAAAATAAACCTATCCATGTGCAAAGCAACCTCATAGCATATTTCCATGAATATACACATAAAAGACAAAACAGCAACATGATGTAAAATGACAGGTTCATGAACTTGCTCAAATGCAGAAATAATACCACCAGTGGATTGGTGGGATTTTTCTACCCCAAAAACATATATAATATGTTGGGGTTGCTGTGGAAAAATCATCACAAGTGCAATAAGTTAAAAATTGCCCTAACTAGAATATGACAGAAATGGCATGTTTCCCTCCTAGGAAATGTCCAGAAATGGACTTGCCGGAAATGGAAAGAAAGGACTTTCCAGAAATGGAATTTTGTTGGAAGAATGAAAGAAAAGGGACAAGGGGCTGTATGTATGGAAGGTGGGGCCACCCTGTCATACTCAGACTTGCTTGCAAAAACAATGGTGACTTAAACCGCGCCCGCCGGGATCGAACCCGGGTCTCCCCGATGCGGGCATGCGTGGTCAACCACTGCGCTAGAGAGTGTGTGTGTGTATTGAGATGGACGTCTGGCTCCTTTTGAACCAGAGCAAGAAGGCCGAGCCTTTGGCCATGGTTGCCCGATGCTGGAGGCGAGCGACGAAGGCGAGCAGGGCAGCAACGACTACAGCTACCACTACAAAAAAATACACTTCCGTGATGATACGTGTTTATCACTGTAGGTCGCTTTTTTTGTCATGCATGTACATCCATGATGATTTTATGACAGAATCAAGATAGTCATACCTGTGCTGTCGTAGAAGTGTTCCATGACATTACCAAAATTATCATCACGGAAGTGTGCACTTCCATGACGATAAATCGCGCGTCACAGAAGTGCTTTCGTCAAGGGTGACCGACACGTGGCATCCACCATAACGGAACGCGTTAAGCTATCGGGTCGGGTTTTGGATCCAATAACCCATTAACAGCCCCGACCAATGGGGATTTTCCACGTGTAAAATCATCATTGGCTGGAGGAAACATGTGTCGGCTCATCGTTGGGACAGATGTCATCCACTCATTGGACAGAAGGCGCCAATGATACGTCGACACGTGGCACGGCCCAACAGAGGCCCATTCCTGTGAAAAGGCCGGCCCGTTTGACTTGGTCAAAAGGTGGCGGGCCGGCCCACGGAAAGCCTGTTAACGGCCTGTTCGCATATAGCCCATTTACAGCCCGCTAACCCAAGGCCCGTTACGCCCTATCCGAATTAGGCCCAGTAGCGTCATCTGGGCCGACCAATATGATTCCAGCCCGTTTTCATTTCTGGCCCATGTATGGCCCATGACGTCTTTCGGCCCATATGATGCCCTATGTAACTCTTGGCCTATTAACGGCCCGTGGTGAAACTGGCCCGTAATGAACAGTGTATCACTTTACATCCATTAACGGCCCGTGGTGAAACTGGCCCGTAATGAACAGTGTATCACTTTATACCCATTAACGGCCCGTTATTCCGTTGGGCCGTTTCCAGCCCATGTTATCTTTCGGCCTTCTCAAAGCCCATTTATTCTTGGGCTCATTTCCAGCATTCGTTTACTTACGGCCCATTACTGTCATTTTCTGCTTGTGGGCCAAATTCAGCCTGTGGTTACAGTCGGCCCGTTTGTGGTCCGTTAATACGTTGGGCCGTTTTCATAGCGTCATCAAATACGGCCTATTAACGATGGCCCGTTATGGTCGGCCCATGAACGGACGATTCCAACTCTAGCCCGTTTATGACCATAATGCGGCCTGTTATTGGCCCATGTTTGGCCAATCGATCATACGGCCCGTATAAGGCCCATTGATGATACGGCCCATAGAAGGCCCATTGTTTCTACGGCCCGTAGAAGGCCCATTGTTTCTACGGCCCGTAGAAGGCCTACTGTTTCTACGGCCCGTAGAAGGCCCATTGTTTCTACGGCCCGTAGAAGGCCTACTGTTTCTACGGCCCGTAGAAGGCCCACTGTTTCTATGGCCCGTAGGAGGCCCAGTGTCACTACAGTAAATATTAGCCCATGGTTATTGTGGCCTAGTTTTAAAAAATAGGTTATTGCAGCCACTAGCAAACCGCGGAAAAATAACTGCACTGACTACAAGCAAACAAATAAACAAGACAACAAGGAAATAAATAAGCAAGCAACTTATGCTAGGCTATCACGGCTATTACACATATTACATCCACTGGGCATCAAAGTTCGCCACCAGTGCAAATATAGGGAACAAAGCAGCATATAAACGCCGCAGCAAAACAAGTCCAGAACTGAAACTACTTCAGAAGAGTTCAAGAAACAATATCCTGGGTACCCATAATGCTGGCAAGATGCTTAGCAAGCTTATTAACTTTCTCTTGTTTGGCGCTTAAATCCTCCAGCGCTTGTTGTTGCACAAGAAAGTACGCATATGAATTCTGCAGGGACTTCCTCAGTCCTTCGGCTTCTTGCCGCAGGACAGCTGACTGATGCCTTTCAGCTTGTAGCTGAGACTGAAGAAGCCGAAGTGATTCAGGCAGCGAGTTCGAAGAGCTTGTGCCAGCGGTACTGGCCAGTAACTTGAACACTACATCAACGCAGGATTGTGGGGTTTTCTCACTGTCTACAAGATCGTTTTATCACCTTTCTTGGAGAACAACAGGGTTGTCTCACTATCTTGAACCTTATCTGCATTACTTTCTCTACCATTGCATAGTGGGGTGCACTTCTCCAATATTCTGTTTGCATACTCCAAGAGAAACAAGCAGACACTTCACAGGTTTAGCTTGTAGTATATGAAACTCATTTTGGTAAACCGGTTCAGTAGTAAGGTGGACAGGATAACAGCATGAAACAAACATATATCTATGTACTATGGTCACTGTATTGTCCATATCATTCTAGTTTATGTTCCCTAATCAAGATAGAGACACAGTTCAACTCATATATTTTTAAGACACTGCAGCATAGAGAGAATATAAGTGTGAGAAACTACGCAGCATTGGCAGCACTTGTAATGTGCATCACATGAGAACATAACTGTTTATACAACTTAAACTGAAATCAACATAGAGCAAGAAGTTAGAACAGCAATCAAGTTAAAGAAATAGGTTTAAAACATACCTGTTGCGCCATTGGAGTTTCAATTGGATCCTTCAAATTCGAAAGTAGTTGGTATGAGTAAATACAGTGATGCAACAGCAAAGGAGTATGGACCATAGCTACGGAATCTGACCTGAGAACAGTTGCTCTTCTGCTTTAAACGTGGAGTTTGGGTTAGCTGTGGTGGTCTTCGTGCTTTGGGCACTGAAGTAGCTTTATAAACTGCTCGTGTGGGGGTACTCTGTGGTGGACATGGTGCTTTGTCAACTATAAGTGGGTTACTATCCGCTGGGGTTGCGGTTAGATGGGTTGTAGCTGGTTCTCTGCCCAACGGTGTAAGTGTGCAATCTGGAAGAGTCTCGATTATGTGTGGTGGGGCTAGTTTGTGGGCCAGTACAACCATGGTTCTATTTGCATCAACGGGTAGCACTGTCTTCTGTGAAGAACAGGTTTTTGCTCCCTTAGATAGTGCCATCACCCCCTCCAATTCAAATGGCTGATAAACAAGAAAAGAAATTGAACGTACAGACATTGTATGATAGGCAGATGTGGTAATTCACATATATGTTGTCTAACCAAACAGGACAACATGACACAATTTCACATATATGATGCCTAACTAAACAGGATAGCATGACACAGTTTCAGATATATGATGGATAACTTAACAGGATATAATGGCATAATTCAACATATGATGAGTACCTAAACAGGATGACATGACAAAATTATATGATGTCTTTCTAAAATAGGTTGGGATGAAATAGTTCACATACATGTTGTCTAAGTATATAGGATGGCATGATATAATTGACATAATTGATTCATATACTAAGCAGCTGGCACTCGCATGTATGATCTCTAAACTAAGCAGATAGAATTCAATATTGTGCATATGATGTCTAAACTAAGCAATGCAAGACACCATATGCATCATATGAGAAATATAAACATTGCAACTTAGAGCATACACCTCAGGTGGGATATAGGACTGGTCATCTGTCTCTGAATCCTCCTCTAAGGAGCTCCCTGTAACCATCGAGATATATGCTTCAACAGGTACCATTGCCTGCTCTGAAGACCTTGTTTTCACTCCAGATTTTTCCATAACCGGCTCAAATGGCTGATACACATGAAGAGTAGTTCAATATACACAGATTGTCGACAAATGGAATACGTAATGAAAAAAAATGGCATGAGATAATTCACATATATGATGCCTGGCTCCATGGCGGTGCATAATTCACATATATGATAACTGGCTGAAAAACATGGCATTGCATAATTCACATATCTGATATAAAAAGCAAACAGGAGGCATTCACACAAAGCATGTCTAATCTAAGCGGATGGCATGGCAATGCAAGACACCATATGCATGATATGAGCAATATAACCCAGCCAAGTTAGAGCATGCACCTCGGGGGGGGGGGGAATACGACTGGTCATCTCTCTCTGAATCCTCCTCTGAGGAGCTATGTGTAACCAGCAAGAGATCTGCATCGACAGGTAGCACTGACTGCTTAGAAGACCTTGTTTTCACTCCAGATTTTTCCCATGACTGACTCAAATGGTTGATGCACAGGAAGAGTAGATGAATGTATAAACATTGTTGAAAAATGGAATACATTATGGAAAAAAATATGGCACAATACAATTCACATATACGATGACTGGCTAAACAGGATGGCATTGCATGATTCACGTATATGATGTCTGGCTAAAGAAGATGGCATTGCATAATTCCCATATACTCCCTCCGTTCCTAAATATTTATCTTTTTAGAGATTTCGAATGGACTACCACATACAGATGTATATAGACATATTTTAGAGTGTAGATTCACTCATTTTGTTCCGTATGTAGTCACTTGTTGAAATCTCTAAAAAGACAAATATTTAGGAATGGTGGGAGTATGATATAGAAACCAAACAGGTGGCATTCACACAAAGAAAATCTAAACTAAGCTGATGACATATAAGATGTATAATGTAAGCAATGCAAGGCGCCATATGCATGATATGACCAACATCAGCATGCCAGGTTAGAGCAAACACCTCAGGTGGTAAACAAGCGTGGTCGGCTCCTTCTGAATCTCCATCTAAACAGTTATCTTCCTCTGGAATACAATCTGGAAATGCAGGAGGGGGGCACTTCGCCCACCATGGAGCGGCGTCTGCATGACATTATATTCGCACGCAACGGTCTTCTCTTTTTCTCTACATGTTCAGTACGATTGTGTACAATATCTGACATGCATAATAAAAAAATAGTTAGATTTTGTAAGGCCTAAGGGGTGCATGCAAAAATCAAGACTGATGGTAGCAAACGAGTGGATGGATCCAAAACTAATGATAGCAGGTAGATTATAGCTTCAGTTTAAAAAGATAGACAATGGATCATCTATTGTTTGTTGCCCACCCAACATGAACCACATAGAAGACCCCAGATGAACCAGATAGTAGACAGATAATATTCCTTGCTGGCTCGATATGAGACCCATGGGCAATTCAAAACTCAAGATTGAACGATAAAGTAGCAGGTAGTAAGAATCGATGTATAACGTAAGCAAACACGAAAGACGGCGACCTCTCTTCCAGAACTGTGTAGTCCTCATGTTCATCTGCTTAGTCGATGATGGTAATGCAGTTGGCGTGGCTGCCGACAAGGGGGAAGATGATCTGAGGCGGCGAAAGGAAGTCTGCAGGGGGATCTCTGCTGCAGTGAACGCTTCTGTCGATGGTGCACCTCAGGTGGGGTGGATGATGGCACGGCAGGAGCGGGACATAACACACGGAGTTTTCTTTGACGCCTATCTGAAAATGAAGTAAATCTATAAGGGCTCCTTAGAATTGGAGGATTTTATAAACGCAGGGCCAGGAAAAACACAGGAATAGGATAGGAATGCACATGCAAAACAGAGCATTTGGATACATAGGATTTCAGTCAACCAGGGTGTTTGGCTCACATGAATTGGAAGAACAGAGGAATGGAGAAACAAAGTGATGCAACGAGTGTACAACCTCTTTGGCATAGCCTTGTGGACCTCAGCATCAATGGGTTGGACATGGAGGATGGTGATGATGCTGGTGTGACTGTCCGAGGCGAGGAAGAAGATCCGAGGCCTCTGGAAACGGCACCGAGGGTACTGCTCCGCTGTGATGGACGGTTTCGTCGTTGGAGCAGCTCCGCTAAGGTGTACGGCGACGAGGCTGAAGCATGACAAGACAGACAACGTTAATCTGAAGTGGGACCCTAATATCATCTGCAATAGATGATGTAAAATACATCACCAAAAAGTGCTAGATGTAAAACGCATCAGCCGCGCCACGGCCGCTCCGACAGATGTTGTAAGTACTATTCACTCTGAACTTAACTGAAGAAAATGAACTTCACAGTCGAAACTGAATTTTACTGTCGAAACTGATTGAACTAGTAACAGAGCATTGCAATAGATGTTTAGGGCGTTCGAGCACTAGTAGCAGAGAAGCAGTGATCTAAATCAGCAGACGCTCGAGCAGGGAACGCACTAGCAGAGAGCAAGTCGTGCAGTAGCACCGCGAGCGAGTGCTAAGGCAGCAACTCCTGTAGCTACCGGAGGTCGTGCAGCAGCAGCAGCAGCGCAAGCGAGAGCATGAGCAGAGTAGCAGCATGAACAAAAGCAGGAGTAGTGCAGCAGCGCGATCGACAGCAAGAATAGAGCCGCAGCGCGAGCGGGAGCCGGAGCAGCTGCAGCTAGTGCCGTTGTGGAAGTCGCCGCCGAGGAAGCAACGACATGGGGGAGAGATGCCGTGGATGATGTGGCCGGCGACGGCGCCGTCGATGGAGACACACCATGTCTGCTCGGTATCGAGCACCGGCAGCCCCGTGAGATCGAATAAAAGATAAAATGCAGCGGTGAGTGCAGAACCTCCTTGGTGGCGCCGAGTTGGCCTCGGCTTAATCGGAGGAATTGGTGAGGGTGCTGCGGTTCTGGTGGGGCAGGTCAAGACGGCGCTGTGGGGATTGAGGTGGCGCGATAGACGAGGCGAACATCGGGGCAGCTCCTTGGAGGTGGAGGACGGGGCGGCTGATCCGGCGGGACAACGAGATCGACAACGGATCCTCATCTGGTGCAGTGGATGAGGGACGGCGAGCTGTTGCGGTGGACGACGTAGTCGGGGAAGAGTCTCCGGCTGGGCGGCGGTCGGGAGGCCGACGGAGGAGCGTGGGGTTTCGCGGTTTTTGGTGGCCTCAGAGTACGAATGGGGGGCGAAGGGGGAGGGGGGAGCCAAGCTTAGGGACGCGCTTGTCCGAAATGTAGGGTAAGTTACCAGCGTACCCCCACCGGTTTGACACCGCGACGTGGAGCTTCATTTCCGGCTGAGTGGTAGAAGGGGGATTTCGCGTGTCTGGGCTATGGGAGCGATTTCGGATGAGGAGGGAGTTCTCGCGCGCGTCCAAATTTCGGGATAACAAGGCGCGGCGCGGGTTGAAGAAGCGGGAGTTTCAAAGCAGGTGAGACAAAAGATACTCGAGCTTGAAAATTTTGGGATAACAAGGTGCGGATTCCTTGTTCGGTAGAACAAACTTAACATGTAAAAAACAATTCATACAAGACACAAGAGAGTCATGTCCCCTTTTACTATATTGCTATAGATGTCATTGAAAAAACTACAAGAAAAATGTAAAAAAAATCGGGAGAACAAGATTACCCTGCACAGTACCAAATCGATTCGCACTTCCTGCAACAACAACAAAAAACTAATCAATTCCCACCAAAGAAAGAGTAATGTCCCTTTTTATATGATTACAGATGCCATGATCTCGAATTTCAATTTTTGAATCCACGTTATGTTGAATTCGAATATATCGTTAGGTGACCTTGCGGTTTATAATTGATGTAGTCGTACATTTTGATCTTCCATCGTATATGAACATTTTACTCCACCATGTGAACATATATATTGTCGTCTACCATATGGACTAAATTTGAATAAATTTCCTTATTTGAATACGATTGTTGTCAAGTTATACAATAATTTAAATATTATCTTGATAAAAAAACATACATATAGCAGTAATCATATTTCACTATGAACTACATGTACCATACGCTCTCCAATTCAAATATTTGCATCCATTTTATGTTGAATTCAAATCATACTACATTATTGGTCTAGGTAGCGAGATGTTTGGGATAATCTAAACCCTGTTTTCATACGTATAATTTTTGGCTGAATTGGGACAAGTTTTGGTATAAGCCTCTTGCAAAACCGGAGATTCTCTCAACAAGCCTCGTGGTTCTGAGAGGGAACGTGTCACCTTTGTGTGCGAAACGGTATACGCTGCCTCCCCCCTGATTTTATTACAGAGGCAACATAGAACTATATGAGTGCCCGGTTAAATTTTGGAATTATTTCGGGTTCATTTGGCCTTTTTATACATTAATTGAGTTTCTGGACTTTTAATCTGCATAATCTAAATATGAATTGCATGCACATGCTCCGGTGCACCAAAGTGGGTTGAAAAATCACATGTGTGTCCTTGGTTGAATTTCTAGGTCCCATGGAAGAAATGAGAATGAAATTCAAACATATGGGCGTCATGACTCGGCCGAGAACATCGAGAAACTTTGATTTTAAATTCATGTAAATCCAAAACTCGCCTGGAAATCATGAAACTTGGCATGGTGTCATGTCATGGCACTAACATGTTGTGGTAAAAAATTGGGCCGATTTGGAAGCTCGTGGTTCTAAGAGGGAACGTGCCACCTTTGAGTGTGAAACGATATACGCTGCCCCCCCCCCCCTTGAGTTTCTTAACAAAGGCAACATAGAACTACATTAGTGCCCTATTGAATTTTGGAATTATTCCGGGTTCGTTTGTCGTTTTTTATACATTAATTGAGTTTCTGGTCATTTAATGTGCATAAGTCAAATTTGAACTACAAGCACATGCTCTCGTGCACCAAAGTTGGTTGAAAAATCACATTTGTGTCCTCGGCTGAATTTCTAGGTCCCATGCAAGAAATGAGAATAAAATTAAAACATCTGGGCATCGTGGCTCGGCCGAGAACATTGAGAAACTTGGTTTTAAAATTCTTGTAAATCCAAAACACGTCTGAAAATCATGAAATTTGGCATGGATGTCATGTCATGGTACTACCATGTTGTGGTATAAAATTGGCCGAATAGGAACAGATTTTGGTATAAGCTTCTTGCAAACCGAAGCTTCTCTCAAGAAGGCTCGTGGTTCTGAGAGGGAACGTGCCACCTTTGAGTGCGAAACGATATACGTTGTCCCCCTTGAGTTTATTTACAAAGGCAACATAGAACTACATGAGTGCCCTGTTAAATTTTGGAATTATTCCGGCTTCATTTGGCCTTATTTACACATTAATTGAGTTTTTGGTCATTTAATGTGCATAATTCAAATTTGAACTACAAGCACATGCTCCCGTGCACCAAATTTGGTTGAAAATCACATTTGTGTCCTCGGGTGAATTTCTACTCCCTCCTTCCATCTATATAGGTCCTAATGCGTTTTTCGAGGCTAACTTTGACCAAACGTTAGAGTAATAATATATGACATGCAACTTACACAAAGCATACCTTCAAATTTGTATGTCAAAGGAGCTTCCAATAATATAGTTTTCATAGTATACATCTCATGTTCTATTAATCTTGTCAATAGTCAAAGGCTATCTTGAAAAACACATTAGGCCCTATATAGATGGAAGGAGGGAGTAGGTCCCATGCAAAAAATGAGAATAAAATTCAAACATCTGGGCATCGTGGCTCGGTCGAGAACATTGAGAAACTTGGTTTTAAAATCATGAAACTTGGCATGGTGTCATGTCATGGTAATACCATGCCGTGGTAAAAAAATTGGCTGAATAGGAACAAATTTTGGTATAAGCTTCTTGCAAATCGGAGCTTCTCTCAAGAAGGCTCATGGTTCTAGGAGGGAACGTGTCACCTTTGTGTGCATAATTCAAATTTGAAATACAAGCACATGTTCAAGTGCACTAAAGTTGGTTGAAAATCACATGTGTGTCCTCGGGTAAATTTCTAGGTTCCATGCAAGAAATGGGAATGAAATTCAAAATTCTGGGCGTCGTGGCTGGGTTGGAAACGTTGAGAAACTTAGTTTTTTAATTCCTGTAAATCCAAAACATGCATGAAAATAATGAAACTTGGCTTGGTGCCATGACATGCACCAACATGCTGTGGTAAATTTGCAGTCCAATTTGCGAAGGCGCACACATTAACAATCAACAAAGTCATTTTGGAACAAGTGCTGTCACGTTACAATCGGAAACACAAGTATTATTGAAACCGTGCGCGTTCTACTTACTAGTACCATTTACGTGCCGCCATGCGTCCCCATTTTTTATTAGCTAGGAAGCGTCGTGCAGGGTACCTATTTGAGTACGAGAGGCGTGCGATCAGACCCCTGCGCGTGCTTATCGGGAGGAGAGCCCTATAACCTCCATCTTCCGTCCACCTCTCTCCCAAGGTCTCCATTAATGGCGCCCGAGCCTCTGTTTAATGGCGTGGCTATGTCTCACTCGACTGAGATTTAAGAGAGAAAAAAGAAAATCTGAAAGCACGGATCTTGATGTAAGATCCGACGGACCTATATAGCATCTACTGCGACTTATAGCAAGACTGATGAATATATAAGGACGATTATTTTTTTTATCAAAGAAGGGCTTGCCCCTTCCGATTTTCATTACTGAAAACCACCACAATTCACAAGAAGTTCAGCACAACTCTAGCCTAACACGAAGGACTAAAAGCTACCAGATTGAAATCGCAACATCCCAAGAGGCCAACAAAGGCCAAACATCCGCGCTAGAACCCAACATTTCACAACCGACGACACAATCCACATCCTAAACCGATTATTACATCAAAAGAAACCAGGAAACTGAAGGAAGCCCAGCAGCAACTAGAAGAACAGCAACGCCAGGGTCGCCACAGCAAGAGTTTTCTTCATTCCAGCCTCGCAACATTGATCTTCCACAGAAAGATAAGGACGATTAATTGTCTTACATAATTAGAAAGATAATTAAAAAAGCCACATGCGGCTACGCCCGAAATAGACAAGGGCAAAAGAAGAAGGAAGACAAGGATCTGGCTCGCTGATCTCTACTTTCTTGATGCGTTGCTGCAGGCCGCGGGAACTAGTCTCCGCGGCGAGTGACGATGAGCTCTTTCGTGTCCTCAAGACGCTTCTTGAGAACATCCACGGATTCCTCCACCAGCCTTTAGCACTCGTTGCGGAGCATGTCATTCCCGTCCATTAGTTTCTTGACGATGACGCCGGTCCTCTTCAACAAGGCACTGGTCTCCTCCTGCTGGTCTGCACTTCGGTCGATCTTCTCCCTCAGCAGGTCGCGCTCGGCCCGAAGCCTCTCATTGCCCTCCCTTAGTTGTCGGATGACGCCGGTAGCCTGTTCAAACGAGGCTTTCATGTCGTCCTGCAACCTCACCCAGCCGGAGATCTGATCCATCTGGCTATGGACGATCGCATGCATGCGCCTGTAACAGTCGTCGCCTGCCCGCGAGAAATATTCCCAGGCCGCCACGGCGCGGCGGGACATCTCTGCTGCATTCGTGGCGCGGCGGGACATCTCTGCTGCTTCCGCGGTGCGGCCGGACCAGTCTGCTATATCGACGGCGCGGCGGGACCTCCGTGCTGCTTCAGCGGGGCGGCGGGACCTCTGTGCTGCTACTTCCGTGCGGCGGGACATGTCGGCTGCTCTCGCAGCGAGGCGAGACATCTCTCGTGCTTCCGCTTCCATGCTCGCCTCTCCCTGGTGGCAATCTCTCGACCCAGAACTCACGCTGGCCATGGCAGACGCAAGGGAAGGATGCTGAATGACTTGTTTGTTTTTGTGGATGAGGAGTTGAGGAGGAATGTGCAGTCATCTTGGCATACTAGTATTTATAACTGAGTACTAATACGCTCCTAAGTGGGAAACCATTTAGGTTGTGATCGGTGTGAACAGGTTTGCAATTCAATATAGCGTGGTACTAATACACTCCTAAGTGGGAAACCGTTTAGGAAGTGATCGGTGTGAACAGGTTTGCAATTCAATATAGCGTGGAGTAATTTGGAATGTGACGAGACGCAAGCTCAAAATTTATTGACGGTTCTAGTTTCGAAGTTCGGCACTATTCCCGGATGGAGTACTTCTTTTTCTACTCCCTCCTTTCCGGTTTTGTAGGGCTTATCTCAAAATTTTAGTTTTTCCATTTTATAAGGCTCAATTTGGTTATTCCCCAACACATGTTCAGATTCCAAGGTGCATTAAATCATTGCATGCAAGTATTAAGAGAAAATTGACCAATGCATGTACTTTATGCATGCATGCATTGCAATTAATGCACTGATAAACATAATTTTTTGAGAAAAACAAGAGCATTAATTAGGTGCTTTTGCAAACTACAAAAAATATTCCACCACTCACCATCTTGGTTGGTGAGATTTTTGAATTAAGCCCTATAAACCGGAAAGGAGGGAGTACTGCTGTGTACGTGCAATAACTCGCACCGTCGTATACATATCGTACGGTTAATGGGGCGTTCGACAGGAATAGCCGCGTGGCGAGCTCTAGGCTAGTCTTTTTTTCAGACGCATTAAACCTATCTCTCGGGACTTCTCGCACGCACCATCGTGCCACCCAAAAAACTTGTACTCTGAGTTTAGTACTACGTTATACAGGAAGAGAAGAGGTGCACGCACGCACTCGTCCTCTCACACACGCGTCTGTTTTTTCTCGAAAAGGAGGATGATGACCCCCGGCCTCTGCATCTGGGAGTCACACACGCATCTGTAGCTACGAATTGTAGTGTTCTCAACCATCCGATTGGCTCTATCATGGATGTACCTATATACTAAAACATGTCTAGATACATCTATATTTTGACAAATGGAAGGCATGTATTGTGGAACGGAGGGAGTGCTTGTCATCAAAATGGATAAAAAGGGACATATCTAGAAATAAAATACGTCTACATACATCTCCTTTTATCCATTTTGATGACAAGTAGTACTTCTTACCCAAAGGAACTTTATATCCAACAGACACAAAATATCCGTTCGACTGTTGGAAATTACTGATATAATGTCGAAGTAATTGCTGCATCGCCACCAAAACCCGCCATTTCTTAAGCTAAACTAGACCAAGGTAATGCCTATATTAGCATATTACTAAGATAAACAGAAGGCACTGTAGAAACATTTAGGACGTGAGCTTGTCAATCTGAATGTGGAGGGACACAAGCTTAGCCCCGGACAGCAGCTTGGGATGAACTGTCAAGAAGGTCAGCTCCTGCACATCGACGTCGCCGGGATCCTTGCTGCTTGTCACCTCCATTTCCACCTTGACGGCGTCGGTCGTGCCTTTGGGCTCCCCCGGTGGGCCGTTCGCCCACAGCTTCGCCACGTAGTGCGGCAGTGGGGACGCCCCCGCTCTGATGCAGACGACCGACACGGCGATAGGCGCGCCGATGTTGAGCACGCCGCCCACCAAGAAAAACGCGCGGCGGTCTTCCTCCGCGAACAGCAAGAGCCGTGGCTCCGACAGTGGCACTTGCAGCTGGAGCACCTTGCCGTACTGGATCCTGTGTACGGGCATGGGATGCGCGGTGCTGATGTGGTGGTAGAGCACCGGCGGCGGGCCTTCGTAGACGCAGACGGGCACGGGGCATTTGCAGGGCGCGAGCGGACACACGCTCTGGTGATCGGCGAGCTTGTGGTAAGTGACATAGAGCCCACAGCCTTCGTGCGGGCACTCCACCCTCACCGACGAAAGGACGGAGTCCAGCGCCGTGTTCCGCACATCGAAGCCACCGCCGCGCTCGCACTTTTGGCACTGCCGCTGGTTCCCGGGGCGCTCGACGCGGCAGTCCGCGCAGGCCAGGTGCCCTCCCTTGCACTGCAGAAATCAATCGAACAGCACATCAATCAAGAAACCTGCACCTTGCTCAATCAGCCGAACGGATGAGGTGTATTCGAACCTCATACACTGGAGGCGTCAAGGGGCGGAGGCACAAGGGGCAGTGGAGCACGGTGAGGTCCATCGAGACCTTAGAGAGCTCCATCGTCGGGTCCTATTCGGTCTGCATGATCTCGCCCTCCTCGAGCACAACCATCTCTCGACTTGGGCCGGGGCATTACAAAGCTTTACCGTCACATATTTTATAATACTTCAAGGTGCATTAAATCAACACATGCAAGTATCAAAAGGAGAGTCACGGCATGCATGCATGCGTTGTAATCATCGGTAAACGCAAATTATTGAAATATATCGAGTGCAGTGCTTTGATGTGTCGCGTCAACTCGTACATCAACGAGAAGTTTGATTATCCTCTCCCTTGCGGACTTAACTGCACCTGCCTTTGGCTGTATGACAGGTTGGCCACACACCTGTCGGCCCCACCTGTCATACACGCAAAGGCAAGAGCGTCCCTCCCTCGCCCATGAGCGTGGTGGCTGGCAAGACTAGGAGAAGCTTTCGCTACACGCTCTCCCTCCCACACGCGGTGGACATGCAGCAGTTCGATCGGTGTCAGATGGCCAGAAGCGTACTGTAGTACTCCTCCAGTGCAGTAGTACACCATCATTGTTCGACTTCCCGAAGAGGCGAAGAGCCAAGCGTAGCCCGGACGCTCGTGTGGCAGTTTCATGTGTAGAGTAGTCTAGGATAGCGTGTACCGTGCCTGTAAGCTTAAAATCGTTGGGGTCGGCTCCATGCTATGTGGCCGTCTCGAAGTTTTTTTAAAAAATAGTCTTCTGGCCCTACCTGACACCCTGGTGATTGTAGTTTGCACGCTCATCTGGTCAAGACAGGAATATATATTTTAATTTGTTTTTTTTCGAAAAGGGGGGACTCCCCGGCCTCTGCATCAGAACGATGCATACGGCCACATATATTTTAATTTGTGGTGGGTAAATGTTAGAGGTTGCAGCAAATATATTGTACACTGCGGGTCTTTCAGCCAAGTTTAGAGGCAAGCATGTGGGGCCAGTGCTATGATGTGTCGCGTCAACTCGTACAACGAGGAGAAGCTTGATTTTACTACACGCCTTCTCCCTCACCCATGCGGGCGGTTGCTCGCAAACGAGGACAGGCTTTTGCTTAGTACTCCCTCCATCCCCTTATACAAGGCCACTATGAAAAATACATTTTACATCTATACAAGGCCACTAACAGCAATCGAGGTAAAAGTTAATGATGTTTTCTCGTAGTAGCAACTTGTCTAACACTTGCATGCATGTAGTCATAATGACACTATGCTACTTTCTTCTCATTCCTTCCTTGCATGCATGTGGGCGCATTAATGATCCCGGTTAACAAGAAGAAAAGTTGGATTACAAAGCGGTTATTAAATTTTACCTTGGTACCTGTAATCTGAGTTTGTGGCCTTGTATAAGGGAATGGAGGGAGTAGTACTTCTACAACAAGCTATCCATCCCGCTCGCGGTGGACGGACATGCAGCAGTGGATTCGACACTGTAGAAGCAGTAGTAGTAACATCATTGTTCGTCTTCTCGAAGAGGCGAAGAGCCATGCGCAAACCGAACGTTGCAGTTGCGAACATTGGAGCACGCATATAGCCAGGCTCTTGCATGAGACAAAATTGCTATGTGAGCCCACTATTGTACTAGTACGTACAACTACTTGCTAGTATAGCCCTATAAACCAGAAAGGAGTATTTGCCCTTCTAGAGATTTCAACAAGTGACTAGACTACACCGAGACGGAGTACATATGGAGCAAAATGAGTGAATCTGCACCATAAATAAATACGTACTAGTTCTATCGTTTTCCTCTCCGAGGTGCACAATATCGAGTATACTGACTAGTCTCTTTTTGACACGCATTTACGTTTTTTTTACACAGTACATACGCAAGCGCTCATATACACGCGCATACACTCACCCCTATGAACGTACACACGCACGGCACTATCATCTTGAAATTTACGAAGTCACCATAGGCACCTCGTTGTCGACGGGTCCATAGGTGCTTGAATGCCAAGGAAGGAGAGGGTAGCGGTTCCCGAGACGTTGAACGGTCAATGATGCATCCTCAATTACATGCAGAGGGAATTAATTGGAGAAGCATAATAGAGCCAGCATGATGTGAATGCAACGGAGTTTGGACTCTCATATAATAAAGGCGCCCCACCACTCCAATCCATCTACTCCCAAGTCTTTGCGCAACACTACTCACTCCAATCCAAGACCAAGTGACCAGAAGCCACAAGCACCTATGGAGGCGATGGACGTGAGCGGCAGTCGGCTGTGCCAAATCATCCAAGGCGCCGGCCTGCGGCCCCGCACCGCGCAGCGTTTCCAAACGGTGCTGGCGACCGCAGGCATCGTAGCCCTCGCCGACGCCGGCTTCGCCTCTCGCGCGGACGACCTTGCCGTACTGCTCCAGCCCGCGCGCCTAGGCTCCTCATTGCCTGCCACCCTCATCGGCCTCCATGGTGACGAACTCTTTCAAGCCCTGGTGGCCCTGCAGGTGCCGGAGGTCGCGACGAAGAATGTGCACCTCGAGGCTGCGCTCGCCGCGCAGCAGCTCGCCATGCAAGAAACCGTCGACCTGCACATCCACGTCTACGAGGAAATCGTCTAGATAGGCCACTACAAGGCAAGCGAGGACAGAAAGACGTTGGCCTTCTTCAAGTGGCTGGAATCTTTGGACGCCATTGTTCAGAAGCACGTCGACCTGGCTACGAAAGCCGCTGCTACTTAGGCGCCGTTCGGTGGGCCGGCGCCCTGAGTCGAGGAGGTAGACGTCGTCGATGGATGCATCTCTTCTCGCCTCCTGTAACCAGCACTGCATCGCCTCGTGGCCTTAATGTTTTATTAGTATAGTACTCCCTCCGTTCCCAAATATAAGTCTTTCTAAAGATTCCAGCAAGTGACTACTGCATACGGAGCAAAATGAGTGAATCTATACTCTAAATTATGTCTACATACATATGTATGATGTATTCCATTTGAAATAGTATCTAAAAAGGCTTATATTTATGGACGGAGGGAGTATATGGCATTTTTATTCCAGTCGTAACATTTTCACTGTGAGGTGGGGCCGCAGTTGAGCAAACCCACCCCGCCCACCGGGCGTCGGCCGAGTTTAGAATTAGAAGAGAGAAACGAGGGAGGAGAGCTAGCTGTAGCACGGACGCTGTTGTTAGATGGGACTCGTGTTTATAGAATAGGAGTACTGAGCACTCGTGCCTCTTTTTTTTAGGGAAAAATTAGTCGTATGTCTAGTACCACTAGTTGGGTGCGTGCGACCTATAGTTGTCATCACTTTAGGTCTCCTTTTCGAACCGCGGCTACGCTTCACAGTACATATTATTTCACGCATTTATCCTCCTATATGTACTCCTAGGCTATTTCCACGTGCTCCCATTCGCCGAGATGTGGGACATAGAGCATCTGGGTCGTAGTGCATGCACGACTCGGAGCATATGCCGGGGTACTTTACATTTCAGACCTCACGAATTACATGCAAACCCCCTGCAGAAGAATAAATAAATGAATGAATTACTACATGAAACTGGATTATTTTCATGGAAACCGGAGCACGTTCATTAAATTTTGGACATAACACGTTTATAAAAAATGACCGGACCGAAACCAGTCTAAGGGCCTCTTTGATTTTTCCCGCAAAAAAAGGGCCTCTTTGATTCGCAGGATACTGAAAACACAGGAATGGGGAAAGTATGATGGCGATGAACCGAGACGAGGAGAACTCTAACTCAGTTAGAGGTTAGAGTTAGATTCTAACCCTGAACTAACTCTAAACCAAAGAGGTATATGGATGGCAGGGTAAGATTGACAAGAAATGCTCTATCTCAATCATTTGACTACTTTGGACCCTATTTCCTACCGGATTTGGAGGGTGCTTGGATACGTTTTAGTTCCATGACTAAAAGTAGTGGGACTAAAACTTGCTAGCCTCACCCATGCTTGGATCCAAATACTAAAGAGACTAAAATCAAGTTAATGAGCATTTATTATCCTCCAAACCCTCCAATCCAGAACTCGCCTGTGTTAAAGGAGAGGAGTTAAATGAGGAGAGAGAGGACTAATCCACATTTTAGTAGGGGTACCCGTGACTAAAAAAATTTAGTCTCAAGACTAGTTTTATCCCCTCTTTAGTCAGGGGTGCTTGGAACTTTAGCCTCTTAAAGAGACTATTTTTAGTCAGACTAAAATAAGTCCCTTGGATCCAAGCACCCTCTTGGTGTGGCCGGCTCTTCTATGTCCTCCTCCCGCTCACAATTGACATAAACGAACCATCTATACAAATCAAGCATGCAAAACATGATAATTTTTACTTTGTCCATACAAATGAGATATCCCACTTAAACATACAAGTCGTCAATCAAGCTTCAAAAAATAAAAAAACACTTCATGAAACAAAGAATGAGCTAACTCATCACGGAAGTCATTCACGATAGGGAGGGAGCCCGGAGCCCCTCACGCACCGAGGGAGGAGCTCGCCATCGTCGCTCTGGAGGAAGGCTCTATAGAGCCCAAGCCCCGGGAACCCCTCCAACGCTGGCCCTTGTGAGTTGAGGTCGACACCAGCATGGGTAGCAGGGCCGCTTGCCGCCGACTGGGAACTTAATCTTTGGGCCTCTAGAAATAATGCAAGCCTGTAACTAAAATACCTAGAAAGGTGAACTGAATCTTTGGGCCTCTAGAAATAATGCAAGCCTGAAACTGAAATACCTAGAAAGGTGAACTGAATCTTTGGGCCTCTAGAAATAATGCAAGCCTGAAAGTGAAATACCTAGAAAGGTGAACTGAATCTTTGGGCCTCTAGAAATAATGCAAGCCTGAAACTGAAATACCTAGAAAGGTGAACTGAATCTTTGGGCCTCTAAAAATAATGCAAGCCTGAAATTGAAATACCTAGAAAGGTGAACTGAATCTTTGGGCCTCTAGAAATAATGCAAGCCTGAAATTGAAATACCTAGAAAGGTGACCTGAATCTTTGGGCCTCTAGAAAGATTTATTACCTCCTCAAGCAGCATCAAACAATTCCATGCGTGCACCACAAATCTATACCAAGTTTGATCAGGATCTACTTTTCCAAATCAGAATTAGCGCTAGAGCAAGCTAGACAATGATATGGCCGTGAGACAGAGAAGGAACAAACAAACTCACCCCTCTCACGACCTCCCTGGTAGATGCGCCGCCGCGCACGACAGAGGAAGAAAACGACTGGTGAAGGGGGAGCAGGGCGACCTTCGAAGGCCGGAGGGCGAGGGCGGCCGGAGTAGGGCGGCGGAGGCCGGAAGGAGAGGGCGGCCAGAGGAGAGAGAGGGCGAGCGGCCCTATGGGGAACAGAGAGGAGTCATGCGAGAGGGGGGAGCGATCAGGTGCGGGCAGGGGAGATTTTATTAGTTCTCTTTTAGTGGGCCCGAGGTTAACTAACCCAATTAGAACCTCTCCACCGGGCTAGTTTTTTTTAGCTGGGTTAGAGCAAACTAGCTCAAACTAACCCCTCTTGTTTCGATAATTTGAGGCTATTTCAACCCAAACTAGCTCTAACTCAGGGATCCAAACAAAGAGGAGTGTTACTGTACATGCTACAGTGTGGACCGTAGCACATTGTTTTTTATGGCCATATCACCACATTGTTTTCTACTGCTGGTTCACTGGGCTACCGTGGTTCGCACTGCTGGTTCACTGGGCTGCCGTGGTTCTCACTCCTCCGACCTGAGTAGTACTCCCTCCGTTCCTAAATATAAGTCTTCGTAGATATTTCACTGTGGACCACATATGGATGTATATAGATGCATTTTATGTGTAGATTCACTCATTTTTCTCCGTATGTGGTCCATAGTGAAATCTCTCCAAAGACTTATATTTAGGAACGGAGGGAGTAGTATAGTACTAGTATATACCGCATCATTCTTTGCTCCTTCTTACTACTCCGACATGTGGGAGAGCCAGCATCCGGGTCGACGTGTCATGCACCAGATTAGAGCGCGGAACGGAAGGGGGGCATCACCCCGGTCGGAGCGCCAGTAATTCATGACTATAGTGAGTGGTCATATCACAAGTCTTTCCAGCAGTAACGCGCCATCAAATCGCACAGCCCCACTCGCTCACCCTCCTCGCCTCTCTGTCAAACCGCCTACCCGAAAACTGCCGCGCGTACTGCCCGGGAAAAGCCCCGCCCTCAACTTTTAACTATGCGAAAATAGTTCGAGCTTGTTCGTTCTATATAAATACAGTACTTGATGTATGTTTATTCACCCGTGGGGTTGTTCAATGAATGGAGGGGCGGGGAGCACAAGTGAACAATACTGTAGTACTACTAGTAGTAAGTAGGAGTCGTACAGTAGTCACCTTAAATAGAGAGTTTCTTTTCTTTAATGCCACATACACAAATTGAAACGCTTGTTGTGGAGAGAAAAAAGATAATCACTCCACTATATATGGATGCAGGGGCCTGAGCGCTTGCTTTACTAGGGTTGCTCTCTTCATTCTCTCATCCTCTCCAGATATAAACAAGACAGCGGTAGCGACATTTTCTCTCTGCTCACTGCTGGTCACAGATCCGGCCGGATCCCTTCGGCCGGTGTGTGTAGAGGACTAAAAGGTGCATCGTTCATGCGGTCATCGCCGCCGAGGGAGGAAACCCACAGCTGCCGGAGGGGCCCGATCCTCTGCCCGTGTCGTTCTCTCCGACACAGCGCCGGCTCGGGATGTCCTCCTACCCTTCTTCCTCCCTGCCGTATTGTCCACAGATCCGACCTGCCGCCACCGACATCCCGGCGACCCTCAGGTATAAGTTCTTCGAAAGCGGCCTTGCTCTACTTCCCCAGCTCCCTACATGTCTGCATGTGCATCTTTTTCTACTCCCATCAGCTCTTCCAAAGCCACCTAAATTTTTAGTATTATTAGAGGTAAAGCTACTTCATGCATTCGAATCTAGGGCTTTGTTCAAACAACGAAGAAAGGGGGGAAAGTTGTAGCATGAATCTAGGACTTGATTCAAAGAGGAAATAATATGGTGAAAGTAGTAGAGACCGGATACCCAACCGGTCTCTTGGTTGAAAAGGGAAATAATGGGAAAATGCAGTACAAACTGGATAAGGAATAGATCTATTATTGGTTGAAAAAAGGATAGAAAGTGGCGGCTGGTGGACAAGTCAACAGAGTATGTCCAGGATTAGATTTGCTGCCATCACATAGTAAAAGGTCTCTAGGATTAGATTTGCTGCCCTCACATAGTAAAAGGTCTCAGGATTAGATTTGCTGCCCTCACATAGTAAAAGGTCTCAGGATTAGATTTGCTGCCCTCACATAGTAAAAGGTCTCCAGGATTAGATTTGCTGCCATCACATAGTAAAAGGTCTCCAGGGTTAGATTTGCTGCCCTCACATAGTAAAAGGTCTCCAGGATTAGATTTGCTGCCCTCACATAGTACAAGGTCTCCAGGATTAGGTTTGCTGCCCTCACATAGCATGAACAAACTCGGCATCACCACTTTATGCCTCCTTGTAGGTACATTGTGCTGATGCGTCCACTATTGCACGTCCTTATGCCAACCTTTTGCTGTTGTTAATATAAGGGCGCATGTAAAATGAAGCGATCACACTGTTACCTTAGGGACATGTCTAACCAGTGTTATTGTTATTCTAATGCGTCCAGTGATAAGATGCAATTAAACTGTGTTACAAATGGCACTCCTGCTGTTTTCCCTAGTATGATAAGTAAGTTGCTCCTTTACGCTGCTGGGTGTCCTAGTGTCCCCAAGGTCCCATGCCCTTAAACCAACTCTTTAGCTGCTGTTGATTTACTGTGTCTGGTAAACAAGCAATGCCACCATTAAAGTAATCCCATATTTGAGGACTCTCATTGTTGATCGTAATGCTTCTGGTAACATGAAGCATTGCTGACGTTTTAAAATTTCTACTGTCCTTGCGTGATTGCCATGAACATAATTAAGATGCTTCTTTTCATTTTGTATATGTTTCGTATATTCTTATTGACCAGCAACTGTTTACTTTCTATCTTTTTGTGCATATAGGGATATCCATTTCACCTTGTTGCTATTGTGACCTTTTGGTGAACTTCACAAAACACTTTTTTTGGAATGAGTGTCTTGTGCAGTTCAACTAAAATGTCACGTGGGCAACATCTCTCAATTTTGGTGGAACTGCACAAAATGGTGATTGGAGTTTCCAAAATCTCCATCAAGTTCTACTGGTAATCTCGTGCAACATTTTATTAGCCTTTGCAAGATGGAGCCGTCACTGTCACCACAATGGCACTTTATTTTAGTGGAACTGCACAAAAGGATAAGAAAATTATAGTTGCACCTTACATGAGCCGGACAGCCAACCTTAATGTTCCTCAATTTTAGTGCAACTACTAAAGAAGAACCTGCCAGCTCACAAGAGCAAGTACTTCTTGCTAGCTGAATGATGCAATCTTTGCTTCATTTCAGGTGAACTGCAGAAAAAGGCGCATGAATTGAATCATGGAACTCCAGGCAGACCTCATCCAAGTAGAGCTGGAGGTTGAGTTCAAGGAGGCCGCTATTAAAGCAAAATCATGCTCTCCTGTCTCCTTGTTTGTGCTGTGCAAACATGTTGTGCAAACAGGAATACTCAACTACAGATGTTGTGACGGTCAAGAGAATTCGCCAAGTTCTTCGATTGTATGACATGGCTAGCCAAGATGGATTTAATCCCGATATTCACTTTATCAAAAGGCTCTAATGGGTTGGTTTTGAATCTTGCAAGCTGGGAATCAGTGAGATGTGTAGGCATCTTTGTTGTACTTATTATTTGAATCTTATTTGTTGGTTCTGAATCTTGCAAGCTGGGAATCAATGAGATGTGTAGGCATCTTTGTTGTACTTATTATTTGGATCTTATTTGTTGGTTCTGAATCCTACAAGCTGGGAATCAATGAGATGTGTAGGCATCTTTGTTGTACTTATTATTTGGATCTTATTTGTTGGTTCTGAATCTTGCAAGCTGGGAAACACGGCATGATGATGCAGAGGACAACAACCATAACAAACAGTTCAAACTTGGTAGTATTATCTTTGTGAAAGTGCGACAAATGTGTTGATCGTGTGCGTCCTGAGAATAATAATTCTAATTGTTGTGCATGTTGATCCTGTGGCACTGATAGAACGAGCGAATGCATTGCTTGTTTTAAGTATAAATTTCTATTAAAGCTAATTAAATTAAAGTAAAGTGACCACTAACTCCTGTTATTACAGTACCAATACAGACCCGCTCGTGAACCGACGTGTGGCCGAGGGTGCATCTTCTGCCGGGCGTGCAGCGGACGAGGGAGGGGTAGTAACTGTTGTCGCCTATACACACTCAGCTTACTGTTGAATCCAGTTCCCCAAGAGCTGAAAAACGAACTACTGCCGCCGCCTACACACTCGTTCACTCGAAGAGACTCCAATGGCAATCCGAGGGGTGAGCCTGCTGGATATGGACTTCAGGAAGGAGTTCCCCTTTGAGTTCGCCGTTCAGTCCTATGGCTGCACCAAGTTGAATGTGATGTACACCAACGATACGGACTCGGTGAAGCTCTGCCTCGCCTCAGTCCTATGGCTGCACCAGGTTCTGGAGCATTCGCCCATTTCATCGGCAGCGCTGACTGCACCTTCGCTACGGTGGAGAGAAGGAAGAACGCGAAGATTCGGCCATCTGGTGCAACAAGCTTGTCGACATCCAGAAGCAATACAAGATCATCAGCAACGGGCAGGAGAAGGACTCCGTGGTTGACCTCGCTGAGACCATCATCGACCCCTGATACGCCAACATGAAAGAAGATGACCTGAACACGTGGGAGGTACCTCTGAATCTAGCCTACATAACCTACGCGACCAAGGACGCATACGCATGCTACGACATGTACAGGCAGATCTTGGACATGAGGGCGTGTCTGCTTCCCGTAACCGACGAGTACACGGACAGCCGCAGCGTCATGATCAAGCGTGCCAAGAAGGTCTAGATGTTGTACTTTATCTGTTTATAAGCACCTTTATCATCTGAGTGTTTCATGCATTAGCCTATGTGTCGTAATTATCTGTTTTGTCCGAAATATTTCTTTTAAGAACCCATTAACCTGATTGCTTTTTTAGTGGCTATTTGCTTTTGTATGTAAACTAGTTCACTTGTCCGTAAAAAAACTAGTTCACTCGGCTGCCGTGCTTTGAATCTCCTTCCTCCCAACATATTCCCCTCCTCAGGTGGACCCAGCAGGTCTCTGAATTTTCTCCCACTTTCTTTTTCGATGTAAACTGAGTTTTCTCCCAGTACTTTTCCCTAGAACCAACTCAACTGTCCCACGTCTAGCCTAAAAAATAATAACACCCAACGTACTATTAACTCATCAAATTAAAATGATATTTTATTTCGTAAGTTGAAAGTTCTTACAAAATAATAATAATAATTGTTTATATATAACTTGGCAAGTTAACTCCTAGTGATTGCGTACATAAGCTTGCAAAGATTTTACTGACGTGCAATCATGTGTTTATGTTTTTATAACATTTCTCCGTCTAGCCCAACATGATATTTTCACCCAGACCAGCAAGTCCGCGGATTTCGAGAAAAATGCAAATGGGATTTAAACGGGCTGCATAGATGCTACATCATTGTTTCACCCAACCCACCAAATGGAATAAAAAACAAATGGACTGGCTGACATGTGGGCCAGTAGGTCGAAGCCTAGGAAGGCGTTGGATTTACATCCAACAGCCGGCATTCTTCTTCAATCTCTCGTCTTCTCCCCCCAGCACTGCCGGAACCGCCTGCTCCAGCCTTCGGCGTCTAGCGGCATTGTTTTGCGCTCCTCAGCGAAACGCTACCCCGCCGACGGCCAGGCCATCCCTCCACTCCGCACCTCCTGTTATTCTCTGCCAAGTGTAGGCCCACCCCGCACCCGAACCAGTCAAGTTTCCCACTCCTCTCCGTCTGCGACTCCACTGCTGCGTCTTCCCCATCTTCGGGTCGTTCCAGTCTGGGGCCTCGCCGTCGTCCACCGCCTCGGTGCGCTCGGCGCGGCGTGGTCAAGATACGAGAGTCGTCGGAAGAGGACTGTACGTGGAGAGCCTGACGGCTGGGACCCACGAGGTCCATGGTCGCACGCAAGGAAAGTTCCTCCTTATTACGCACTGTACGTGCACTGTACATGGGAAGGGCTTCTGTATTTTGCGAAAAAAACATTCCCCCCGCTGACAGGTCGGACCCACCAGCTATATGTTCGCACGCAAGGAAGTGCCTCCTTATTACGCACCAAAAAATGAATACCCCCTGCTAGCTGGGACCCACCATAGTGGGTGGCTGACTTGTGGGCCTACTAAGTTTACGAGGACGGAGGGCTTTGTCAACTTAGTCAATATGAACGATTCTAGCTCCAGTGACCGTACGATGTCCATCCAACGGCCATAGTGCTTCTTCAACCTCTGGTATTCTTCCTCCAGCCGCCCAAAGCAGCGCCGGTCGTGCCACGTGCTCCTGCCTCTCGTGGCCGGCTGTGATGCCGCGGAGGCCTCACCGCCCCTACTACTCCCACCGCTGGCCCAGGGTATCCCTCTACTCACCCACACCCCCTGTTATTCTGCGGCGACGGTAGCCTCACGCCGCAGCCGAACCAGTGAACCCTCGTACTCCTCTCCGCGTGGGCATCCACTGCCACGTCTGTTGGAATTTTGCTAGTAGGCCTTTGGCCCAAAGCCCAACTAAAATTCTGAAATTCTCTAGGCCCATTCATGCACACATGTGAGTGGAGTGAGTGAGGCTAAAGTTTAGTCCCACCTCATAAGTTGAGAGAGAGTTGCACCTCTTTATAAGGTGAGCTCTTCTACCACTTGTATGAGCATGCCAAGAGGAGACCTACACGCGCGCTCCTCCTCCTCGCTCGCCTCGCCACGCCTCGTCTCGACGCGCCGCGCCGCGGGTTGCGGGATTGAGCCGAGCCGAGGACAGAGCTATGCACGTTGTCTATATTTTTGCTGCTCGGGAAAAATTAATGAGTCATTAATTAATAATTAACGGACGCGTTAATTACTAACCGTTTTCGATTCGTTTGGATCTTGACGACTCGGATGTGGGGTTTACTCCCACGACCTGCCCCGCCCGCACTATGTAGTCAGGCAGACATCTACCCTAGCCGCCGCCGCTTCATATGGTTTCTCACCACCGTTCCAGATCATTGCGCCTCCAAGCAAGTCTTCTCCATCCCTCCTTTCGGCCTGCACCGGCAGAAGGGACAGCAGGCCTCCGGAACCCCGCCTCTCGTGATCCTACATGGGAGAGGGGTGATCAGGTTTTTGGGGAGCGCACTCGCGCGACTGCTGGCAGCGACGACTTCGCGAACGACTTCTTCCCCGACCTCGGCAACCTCATCCTCGACGACATGGGCGACAACGTCAACGTCGGTGGTGCTGCTCCCGCTGCACCGTATGTGATTCTTTCCTTCCTGTTCGAGATCGTGGTATAATTCATGTTTCTGGTATGTGCCCTATATGTGATCTGTTCATCTGCTATGCTAGTTCACATGATTAGTTTAATCTCTGCTGCTGTAGTCATGATTTATCTTCTGTTTATTCGGATTAAATCTCGTAGTAATTTGCTCATATTTCCAACAATCCAAAAACCTGATTAAATTTACTCCGAGTGGTTTTGCTGCGCATCTGAAGCCGCCTGCCTTTAAGGGGGTGCAATATAAGAGGTGGTGCACGAGAGCAGTCTACTGGTTTCAGACCATGGGCTGCTATGACGCCGCCAAGGGCAAGCCTGAGGGCGATCTTAATCCAGCACAGCTGGAAGCTTTTGAGAAGATCGATACTCTCTTTAAAGGCGCTCTTCTGAGTGTTCTTGATGACTCCATTGTGGATTCGTATATGTCGTTTGACGACAGCAAGGACATGTGGGCTGCGATCGAGGCCAAGTTTGGTGCCTCGGACACCGGCAGCGAGTTGTACGTCATGGAGCAATTCTATGACTACAAGATGACTGATGAGCGCCCTGTTGTACAGCAGGCTCATGAGATACAGTCGCTCGCAAAAGAACTTGAGTACTTCAAGTGTGTGTTGCCGGACAAATTTGTTGCCGGAGGCATCATTGCCAAGCTTCCACCTTCATGGAACAATTTTGCTACTTCTCTGAAACACAAGAGACAGGAGTTTTCCGTTGCGGATCTCATTGGTACTCTTGATGTTGAAGAGAAGGCGAGAGCAAAGGACACACGTGCTCGAGTTGCTGAGGGAGGTTCTAGTGCCCACATGGTACAGAAGAAGAACTTCCAGCCCAACAAGTTCAAAAACAACAAGAAAAAAACTCAGGGCAAAGGCAAGTTTGATACAAAGAACAAGCCATCACATTCTACCAACTTCAAGAAGAATTCTCATAAGAAGGGGAAGGGACTTTGCCATGTCTGCAGTGATCCTAATCACTGGGCTCCGAAGTGTCCTAAATGCTTTGAGGAGCGCGAACATGAGAAGAGCGGCAAGTCCGCTAATGTTGTCATCAGTGATACTGATATGAAGGAATCAGGGTACGGTATTTTTCCTACCATCCTTTCAGTATTTCAATCCCCTGATTGGTTAATTGACACCGGTGCCAATGTACATGTTTGTGCTGACGCCTCCATGTTTTCTTCTTACCAGGCAACAGGGACTTCTCCCGTGCTGATGGGGAACGGGTCACATGCCATCGTTCGAGGTGTTGGTACGGTCGATCCGAAGTTTACTTCGGGGAAGACTGTGCGTCTGAAGAACGTTCATCACGTGCCGTCCATCAATAAAAATCTCGTTAGCGGTTCCCGTTTATGTCGAGATGGTTTTAAGTTGGTTTTCGAATCCAATAAAGTTGTAATTTCCAAGTATGGACAATTTGTTGGAAAAGGCTATGAGAGCGGAGGCTTGTTCTGCCTGTCTTTGTCAGATATTTGCACTAAAGTTATTAATAATGTTTGCCACAATAATGAGTCTGATATTCGGCATTCACGACTTTGTCACATTAACTTTGGTTGCATGACGCGGCTGGCCAATATGAATTTAATTCCGAAAATCTCTACTGTCAAAGGCTCTAAGTGCCAAGTATGTGTGCAAGCTAAGCAACCTCGCAAGTCCCATAAGACTGCAGAGGCAAGAGACTTGGCGCCACTAGAGCTTATACATTCTGATCTTTGTGAGATGAATGGCGTGTTGACAAAAGGTGGAAAGAGATACTTCATGACGTTGATTGATGACTCCACTAGATATTGTTATGTGTATCTTCTGAAATCAAAAGATGAGGCTTTAACTTTCTTCAAAAACTATAAAGCCGAGGCAGAGAACCAACTTGATCGAAAAATTAAACGGCTTAGGTCCGATCGTGGTGGAGAGTATTTTTCCAATGAATTTGATCTATTTTGTGTGGAACATGGTATAATCCATGAGAGGACGCCTCCCTACTCACCTCAGTCAAATGGGGTAGCCGAAAGAAAGAACCGAACTCTAACTGATATGGTTAACACCATGTTAGACACATCGGGTCTTTCCAAGGAATGGTGGGGGGAGGCGCTAATGACTGCGTGTCATGTCCTAAACCGAGTTCCCACAAAGCATAAGACCATGACTCCATTTGAGGAATGGGAAAGGAAAGATTGAAACTCTCTTACCTACGTACTTGGGGTTGTTTGGCGAAGGTCAATATACAAATTTCCAAGAAGCGCAAGCTTGTACCAAAAACCGTGGATTGTGTTCTTCTAGGCTATGCTTTTCATAGCATCGGCTATAGATTTTTGATAATAAAATCTGAGGTATCCGACATGCATGTTGGTACGATTATGGACTCGAATGATGCAACTTTCTTTGAGGACATATTTCCTATGAAGGATATGTCGAGTTCATCAAATCAGGAGATACCTACTCCATCTAGTGAGGAATTCGCTGTAATTCCTGAACCCACCATTGCGATGGAACACGTTGAGAATCCTGTTGAGGGTGACAATGGAACTCCTGTGAGGAGTAAGAGACAGAGGACTGCAAAGTCTTTTGGTGATGATTTCATTGTATATCTTGTGGATGACACACCCAGGACTATTTCAGAAGCCTATGCATCTCCTGATGCTGACTACTGGAAGGAAGCTGTTCGTAGCGAGATGGATTCCATCTTAGCTAACGGTACCTGGAAGATCACTGACCGTCCTTATGGGTGCAAACCTGTAGGATGTAAGTGGGTGTTCAAGAAGAAGCTTAGACCTGATGGTACGATTGAAAAGTACAAGGCACAACTTGTGGCCAAGGGTTATACCCAGAAAGAAGGTGAAGACTTCTTTGATACTTACTCACCCGTGGCTAGACTGACCACAATTTGGGTGCTACTATCACTGGCTGCCTCACATGGTCTTCTTGTTCATCAAATGGACGTTAAGACGGCTTTCCTCAATGGAGAATTGAAGGAGGAAATTTACATGGATCAGCCAGATGGTTTTGTAGTACCTGGTCAGGAAGGAAAGGTGTGCAAGTTATTAAAGTATTTATTTGGCCTTAAACAAGCTCCTAAGGAGTGGCATGATAAGTTTGAAAGAACATTAACTGCTGTTGGGTTTGTAGTAAACGATGGTGACAAGTGTGTGTACTATCACTATGGTGAGGGCGAAGGAGTTATTCTTTGTCTGTATGTCGACGACATTTGGAACCAAACTTGATTTAATCAAGGAGGTTAAGGATTTCTTATCTCGCTGTTTTGAGATGAAGGATCTAGGAGTAGCTGATGTTATCTTAAACATCAAGCTGTTGAGAAATGAGAATGGTGGGATCACACTGCTTCAGTCTCACTATGTGGAAAAGGTCTTGAGTCGTTTTGGGTATAGCGACTGCACACCTTCTCCAACTCCATATGATGCTAGTGTGTTGCTTCGAAAGAATCGACGGATTGCTAGAGATCAACTGAGGTATTCTCAGATCATTGGCTCGCTTATGTATTTGGCGAGTGCCACGAGGCCTGACATCTCTTTTGCTGTGAGCAAGCTGAGTCAGTTTGTGTCAAAACCGGGAGATGATCATTGGCATGCGCTTGAGAGAGTTATGCACTATTTGAAAGGCACCGCGAGCTATGGGATTCACTACACCGGGTATCCAAGGGTATTGGAGGGTTACAGTGACTCAAACTGGATTTCTGATGCTGATGAGATAAAGGCCACAAGTGGTTATGTTTTTACACTTGGTGGTGGCGCTGTTTCCTGGAAGTCTTGCAAGCAGACCATCTTAACGAGGTCAACTATGGAAGCAGAACTCACAGCATTGGACACTGCCACTGTTGAAGCAGAGTGGCTTCGTGAACTCTTGATGGACTTACCTATGGTTGAAAAACCAATACCCCCTATCCTGATGAACTGTGATAATCAAACTGTGATCGTCAAGATAAACAGTTCAAATGACAATATGAAGTCCTCAAGACATGTGAAGAGGAGACTAAAATCTGTCAGAAAATTGAGGAACTCTGGAGTTATTACGTTGGATTATATCCAAACATCGAAAAACTTGGCAGATCCCTTCACAAAGGGTCTATCACGTAATGTGATAGATAATGCATCGATGCAGATGGGTTTGAGACCCACCGCATCAGTTGTCCATAGTGGTAACCCACTCTATGTGATCGGAGATCCCGTGAAGTAGAAGTGGGAGACAAGCTGTTGGTCAGCTGGGAGGAGAGTATCCCTATATTAACTATCCCACTCCGTGAAGATGCAATACTCTCCTGATCTGCATGGCAGGTTGATACTTATCTTAATGTGTTCCAAGTGGCTTATTCGGGTAAGCAGAGATGTTGTCCTGCAGAACATCTTCTGAGGAACACACCTATATGAATTTGACTATTAACGTCGCAGTCTGTGAGAATTGGGTGTTCTCTAATAAATTTATGAAAAGGCCCTGGAGTACGACGTATACGCTCCACCCGCGGGGAAGCCTTGCAGCAGCCCAGTATCGGTCAAGAATTTGTGTGAAACTAGTCTCACAGAAAACTTGTAGTTCAAGGCATAGTCCACTATTCAAGTTGTGATCTAGTGTAGAATAAATCTCTAAGTGGAAGTTCAACTTCACAGTCTCCACTAAGCACCGGTATATAAACAATGTTTTGGAACTAAATGATGAGATGTGCCAATGAGACTTTGTGGGGGATTGTTGGAATTTTGCTAGTAGGCCTTTCGCCCAAAGCCCAACTAAAATTCTGAAATTCTCTTGGCCCATTCATGCACACATGTGAGTGGAGTGAGTGAGGCTAAAGTTTAGTCCCACCTCATAAGTTGAGAGAGAGTTGCACCTCTTTATAAGGTGAGCTCTTCTACCACTTGTATGAGCATGACAAGAGGAGACCTACACGCGCGCTCCTCCTCCTCGCTCGCCTCGCCACGCCTCGTCACGCCGCGCCGTGCCGCGGGTTGCGGGATTGAGCCGAGCCGAGGACAGAGCTATGCACGTTGTCTATATTTTTGCTGCTCGGGAAAAATTAATGAGTCATTAATTAATAATTAACGGACGCATTAATTACTGAACCGTTTCCGATTCTTTTGGTTCGTGACGACTCGGACATGGGGTTTACTCCCACGACCTGCCCGGCCCGCACTATATAGTCAGGCAGACGTCTACCCTAGCCGCCGCCGCTTCGTATGGTTTCTCACCACCGTTCCAGATCATTGCACCGCCAAGCAAGTCTTCTCCATCCCTCCTTTCGGCGTGCACCGGCAGAAGGGACAGCAGGCCTCCGGAACCTCGCCTCTCGTGATCTCGTACGGGAGAGGGGCGATCAGGTTTTTGGGGAGCGCACTCGCGCGACTGCTGGCAGCGACGACTTCGTGAATGACGACTTCTTCCCCGACCTCAGCAACCTCGTCCTCGACGACATGGGCGACAACGTCAACGCCGGCGGTGCTGCTCCCGCTGCACCGTATATGATTCTATCCTTCTTGTTCGAGATCGTGGTAGAATTCATGTTTCTAGTATGTGCCCTACATGTGATCTGTTCATCTGCTATGCTAGTTCACATGATTAGTTTAATCTCTGCTGTTGTAGTCATGATTTATCTTCTGTTTATTCGGATTAAATCTCATAGTAATTTGCTCATATTTCCAACAGCGTCTTCCCCGGCTCCGCGTCGTCCCCTTCCTAGGCCTCGCCGTCGTCCACCGCCATGGTGCTCTCGGCGCGGCGTGGTCAATGTGGTCAACGACCGACTTCCATCGGAAGAGTACTGTACGTGGAGAGGCTGACAGCTGCGTCCACGGCCACAGCCCAGTTTTTTTGTGATTTGCCAAGTAAGTCGCTTTGTCAGGCCTGTTGGGCTGCAAATCTTTCAAGACGAGGACAGCTTCATTCGGCTGGCCGAGAAAATGGCCTATCAGTAATGAGAAATGGGCTGTACATTTTTAAAACACATCAAACCGGCAATTAGTTTCAAATATCTTTTTTTCATTTCGAGATTTTAAATTACATTAATTTTTATGCGTGGAGAATTTGTTGGATTCTATATTGATATACATTTATTTTTTAAATTAGTTTGAATGTGAGTTGAAATTTCGGGATTAAAAACAGTTCGGACCGCACCGAAATATGCAAAATTTCGTATAATTTTTTAACCGTGGCCACAATATGGGCTGTAATGCTTACAAAAAGAATATGGGCTCCAAAAAAATACCGTAAGAATTAGCAAATGGGCTGTAAATTATTAGAAATAATGGCAGATGGGCTGTATGCTGTTTTCCACAGATTTGAGGCTTTCCTAAAAAAAGGTTGACGCACAAGCAGTGACTGTTGGATGTCCATCGAACGGCGTTGTGCTTCTTCAATCTCTGCTCTTCCTGCTCCAGCCGCTCAAACAAGCGCCGGCGGGACTGCCTGCTCCCTCCTCCCCGCGGCCGGCTGTGCTGCCGCGCAGGCCTCACCGCCCCACCGTACTCCCATTGCTGGCCTAGCCATCCCTCTACTCACCCAAACCTGCTGTTATTCTCCGGCGACGGCAGACAAACAAGTAAACCCTCATACAATCGTACTCCCCTCCGCGTGGGAAACAACTACCGAGTCTTCCCTGCCTCCGTGTCGTCCCCTTCCTAGGCCTCGCCGTCGTCCACCGCCGTGGTGCTCTCGGCGCGGCATGGTCAATGTGGTCAACGACCGACTTCCATCGGAAGAGTACTGTACGTGGAGAGGCTGACAGCTGCGACCACGGCCAGAGCCCAGTTTTTTTGTGATTTGCCAAGTAAGTCGCTTTGTCAAGCCTGTTGGGCTGCAAATCTTTCAAGACGAGGAGAGCTTCATTCGGCTGGCCGAGAAAATGGCCTATCAGTAATGAGAAATGGGATGTACATTTTTAAAACACATCAAACCGGCAATCAGTTTCAAATATCTTTTTTTTTTCATTTCAAGATTTTAAATTACATTAATTTTTATGCATGGAGAATTTGTTGGATTTTATATTGATATACATTTATTTTTAAAATCAGTTTGAATGTGAGTTGAAATTTCGGGATTAAAAACAGTTCGGACCGCACCGAAATATGCAAAATTTCGTATAATTTTTTAACCGTGGCCACAATATGGGCTGTAATGCTTACAAAAAGAATATGAGCTCCAAAAAAATACCGTAAGAATTAGCAAATGGGCTGTAAATTATTAGAAATAATGGCAGATGGGTTGTATGCTGTTTTCCACAGATTTGAGGCTTTCCTAAAAAAAGGTTGACGCACAAGCAGTGACTGTTGGATGTCCATCGAACGGCCGTCGTGCTTCTTCAATATCTGCTCTTCCTGCTCCAGCCGCTCAAACAAGCGCCGGCGGGACTGCCTGCTCCCTCCTCCCCGCGGCCGGCTGTGCAGCCGCGCAGGCCTCACCGCCCCACCGTACTCCCATCGCTGGCCTAGCCATCCCTCTACTCACCCACACCTGCTGTTATTCTCCAGCGACGGCAGACGAACCAGTAAACCCTTGTACAGTCGTACTCCCCTCCGCGTGGGAAACAACTGCCGGGTCTTCCCCGGCTCCGCGTCGTTCCCTTCCTAGGCCTCGCCGTCGTCCACCGCCCTGGTGCTCTCGGCGCGGCCTGGTCAACATGGTCAACGACCGACATGCATCTGAAGTGCACTGTACGTGGAGAGGCCGACGACTGGGTCCACAGCCGCACGCAAGGAAATGCCTCCTTATTACGCGCAAAATAATGATTCCTCCACCTAACATCAGGGACCCACCGAAAGGGCCTCTGTATTTCGCGAAAAAAACGTTACCGCCGCTGACAGCTCGGACCCACCAGCTATATCTTCGCACGCAAGGAAGTGCCTCCTTATTACGCACAAAAAAATGAATACTCCCCCTGTTAGCTGGGACCCAGTATAGTGGCAGGCTGACTTGTGGGCCTACTAAGTTGACGGGGACGGAGGGCTTTGTCAACTTAGTCAATATGCACGATTCTAGCTCCAGTGACCGTACTATGTCCATCCAACGGCCGTAGTGCTTCTTCAACCTCTGGTCTTCTTGCTCGAGCCGCCCAAACCAGCGCCGGTCGTGCCTCGTGCTCCTGCCTCCCATGGCCGGCTGCGATGCGGCGGAGGCCTCACCGCCCCCTACTACTCCCACCTCTGGCCAGGCCATCCCTCTACTCACCCACACCCCCTGTTATTCTGCGGCGACGACAGCCTCACACCGCAGCGAACCAGTGAACCCTCGTACTCCTCTACGCGTGGGCATCCACTGCCGCGTCTTCCCCGGCTCCACGTCGTCCCCTTCCTAGGCCTCGCCGTCGTCCACCGCCATGGTGCTCTCGGCGCGGCGTGGTCAACGTGGTCAAGGAACGGCTTCCATCAGACGTCGACTGTACGTGGAGAGGCTGACAGCTGGGTCCATGGCCGCAGCAAGGAAGTGCCTCCTTATTACGTGCAAAATAATTATGCCTCCACCTGACAGCGGGGACCCACCGGACGGGCCACCGTATTTCGCGAAAAAACGTTTGCCCCTACTGTTGGGACCCACCAGCTACATCTTCGCACGCAAGGAAGTGCGTCCGGGCAAAAAAAACGATTCGCCCCCTGACTGCTGGGACCCACCAGCTACATCTTCGCAGGCAAGGAAGTGCCTGACAGTCGGGACCCACCTGGTCGAAGCGTACGTAGCGTTGTCATTCTGGTCGCGAACATGTACGTACATATATACCGGTGGATGTAGAGGCGCGCACGTGTCGTAGTAGAGGCGCGTACGTGTCGTAGTAGAGGCGCGCACGTAGCATGTACACGTACGTACAGCGGCCAGGGTGCAAGAAAGAAAATACGGCCACATATGTGTACATACGGGCGGGGTCTCGAATGCCTACTCGCGCATACGTACGGCCAGGGCTCGTGTACATGGCTGGGTCGGAACGGAGAAACAGCGTCGTCGTCGTGTTCATGGGGAGGGAACGGAATGCTCGTGTTCATGGGGAGGCAACGGAATGCGTCGTGTTCATCGGGAGGCAACGGAATGCGTGGGAGCCAACCGGCTGGGTCGGAACGGAATGCGTGGTCGTGTTCATCGGGAGGGCTTGGACGGAACAGGCGATGGAAACGAGGCCTGGCGTACCGCACAACGGAGGAAACAGACCTCCTACGTTCGGAATGGGGTCCTGTTGATCGGGAGGGGTGTGGCGTACCATAAAACAGAGGAAACGGACCTCCTACGGTCGAAACGGGGGTCCTGTTGATCGGGAGGGGTGTGGCGCACCGCAAAATGGACGAAACGGACCTCCTACGGTCGAAACGGGGGTCCTGATGATCGGGAGGGGTGTGGCCTACCGCAAAACGGACGAAACGGACCTCCTACGGTCGAAACGGTGGTCCTGTTGATCGGGAGGGGTGTGGCGTACCGCAAAACGGACGAAACGGACCTCCTACGGTCGAAACGGGGGTCCTGTTCATCGGGAGGGGTGTGGCGTACCGCAAAACGGGACTCCACGGGATACTGTTCATCTCCACCGTCGACCTCCTCCAGCCTCCACGGGCTCCTGTTCATCCAGCCTCCACCGCGCGCTACTCCACCGGCTACTGTTCAACCACCCCTCCACGGGCACCCCTCCACCGTCTACTGTTCATCCAGCCCTCCACACCAAGGGGTCCAGTTCAACCACCCCTCCACGGGCACCCCTCCACCGTCTACTGTTCATCCAGCCCTCCACCACACCACGGGGTCTTGTTCATCCAGAGGCAACGCCACCGCTCACTATTCATCCAACCCCCCCCCCCCCCGCAACGCTCACTGTTCATCCCAGAGGCAGGCATGATCGGCTTCAGTTAGCAGCAGTAGCGAAGGAATCGCTCGATCGGGTTCAGTTAACAGCCATCGATCGATCGCTCGGGTTCAGTAACGCGTAGCCTGCAGTGCAATCTCTCGGGTTTAGTTAGAGCCCAACGCCTCGCTCGGGTTCAGTTAGTGTCGGGTGGTAGGTGCGACATATGCCAACGGGTGGCTTATCATTGTGGGAACCAGTAAGACATCGCCGGTGCCTGGAAACGGGATAAGGCGAAGACATGCACACCGGCGGATCTTACCCAGGTTCGGGGCTCTCCGTGGAGATAACACCCCTAGTCCTGCTCTACGGGGTCTCCGCATGATCACTAGATCAATACGAGTAGCTACAAGTGCTCCTTGAGCTGTTTGGCTAGAGGAAGAAGAAGGGCAAGGCTAGCTCTCCTTTTGTCTCTATGTGGTGTGTGAAACTCTATGAGATCAACCCTTTGCATGGGTGTCCCGGGGGGGCTTATATAGGCCTACCCCCCAGGGATACAATGGTAATCCGGCTGGGCGCGGGTCCCAGCCGTCTGTGTCTATGCTTGCCGGCTTCTCCGCCGGCCATTGGGGCCCGCCGACTGGTGGGTCCCGCCGGCTACCGGCCTCTTGGCCGATAGGCCGGCCCCACCGCTTGGGGGCCTTGTTGGCGGCTGACTGTTGCCTCGCCTCTGATGACGAGGGCTTTGTCGAGGTAAGCGTGGCTACAGTGCCGCCGCTTGCGGGCTCTCACTGTAGCCTCACCTCGTCTTGTCTCCTTAATGAGGCACATGTTTCGAGAGAGGGAGGTAGCCGGCTATTGGGAGCCGGCTACGCCACTGGCCGACTAGGGGAGGCTGGGCCGCCTTCGAGCGTCTCTCTGGCTAAAGGGGCCCGCTGCCCGCGGGCCATACTGGCGTCTGTCGTGGGTGACATCGAAGTCAACATGGCTACAATGTCGCGCCGGACGGGTGATGGCTGACCCGTACGGCGCCCTGTGACCATGCCTGTTCCGGGATTCGGGGGTAGTGGGCTGTACTACGGCCACGCCCCGTCTTATCACCGTTATGTGGATGCAGTCTTGGCCGGCTTCTGGGAGTCAGCTTTCTTCATGGCCGGCCTCTGGGAGTCGGTCCTCTTGGGTCCGACTCCCTGGAGTCGGCCATCTCGTAGCTTTCTTTGGGAACGTTTCTGAGGCCGGGTCGCCTTCCGGTAGTCGGCCTTGGGGATAGCCTGCCAGGGGAAGGCGGCCCTATGCTCTGTATGCTTGAAGGCTCGAATGGCCTGATATTTTTTCGAAGAGCCAGGGGGAGTCGGTTAGGCTACCCGTGGCCATTTACTCCGACGGTAGTCCCCGAAGCTGGTTGGGCTTCGAGGCTGAGAGGAGGTCGAGAAGCTCGGTCAGCTTCTTATCTTGACGAGCCAACAGCTGGGAGCCGGCTTCGGTTGGGGGCGCCGTCTTGGCGAAATTTCTAAAGTCGGTAGGCGGGAGTCTGTTCATGCGTGCGCCGGGCTGCGGGCCGGCCGCGTGCCGCCCGCGAACCACGTGGCATCCTCCGGCTGAAAAAAGCCTGCCAACCCATGCGCGCGATAGGACGTCGCCGCAGGCCCGGGGCCCACCACTCCTACGCCTAGGCCCAGGCGCGGATTCTTTGTGACCCAAAGCTGTCCGCACGTCTTCCGGCGGCAGTTTCCGCCCGCCGTTAGGGCGCAATAATCGCGGGACGTGGGGGAGTGGGCGAAGTTAATCCCACGTTCCTCCCCACGCCTCGCCTCCTCGGCTTCGCCGCACGAGGCTATAAGTAGGGGGGAGGGGAATCGGCAGACGCTCGCACGCTCCTCTCCTCTCCGCCATCTTCTTCCTCCTGCTTTCCCTCGCAGCAGCGCCTCGCCACCGCACCGTCCCACCAATCTTCACTCCGCCCCGCAGCTTTGCCGCCGTAGGGCCGTGCTTTCTCCCCCGCTGCACTCTTCCTCGCTAGCTTCTTGCCACCATGCAGTACGGCGGGGACTGGGACGGCTCCAACGTTCATATGGACCACATCGACTTCCTCCGCAAGACGCGGCTGCCCGGCAAGGACCAGGTGCGGGTCCGTCTCGCGACGGAGAAGGAGATCACGCCGGCGCCGGAGGAAGGCGAGCGGGTAATCTTCCGCTCGCACTTCCTGCGCGGCCTCGGCCTGCCGGCGAGCGCTTTCTTCCGCTCCTTTCTCGACTTCTATCAACTCCAACCGCACCACCTCACTCCGAACACGGTGGTGCTATTGTCCGCCTTCGTCACCCTGTGCGAAGGCTTTCTTGGCGTTCTCCCCACCGTCGAGCTCTGGGGAGAGTTCTTCCAAACCAAGCTCGGCACCCGCATGCAGGGCGCGCCGGCTCATAGCGGCGCCTTCATCGCGATGCGGAGGCCGGTGGTCGACAACCCCTTCCCTGTCATCACGCTGATCCAGTCGGTGAAATGCTGGCAGAAGTCGTATCTCTACGTGAGGAACGTCGCCCCGCAAGGCGACTACGTCAACTTGCCGGCTTACGTAGCCGGCCCGCCGGCTGGGAGGCGGCCCCAGTGGTCCTATCGGTCCGTGACGCTGTCGCAGGCTGGAGCCGCGGCCGTCGCCCGACTCCGGGTAATGATCCAGTCGGAGGGCCTGACTGGGTCCGACTTGCTGGCCGCCTTCGTCGCGCACCGGCTGCTTCCGCTTCAAAGCCGCCCTCACATGATCTGTCAGATGAGCGCCCAACTCAATCCGAGTCGGATGTGCACCAAGGATATGCCGCACGACGAGGTGGCTCATATGGTGAACTATCTTGCGAACTGCAAGCTCTCCGCAGAGTGGCGGTTTGGCAAGGAGCCATACTCCCGTGCACATCCTCCGCCTACGGTATGCTCTCTTTATCCTTTCTTCTCTTAGTTTTGTCGCCGAGTTTTTCTTGGCCGACTCTAACCCGTTGGCACGTCTTGGCAGAGCCCTCTCCTTCGACCTACGGCCGGGTTGGGGGAGGATCGCCAATTTCTTCCCAACCGGGCGGAGCATGACTTGGAGGACCACGACTTGGGGGCGGCCGCCATGGACGACAACACCGAGGCGGGAGGCGGCGAAGCAGGCGGCTCCGGGCTTGGAGTCAGCTTCGACGACTGGCCGGATGACGACGAGGCGGAAATCGTCCCACGCCGCCAGCCGGCGTCCGGCCATGGCGCGGGTTCCTCCGCCGCGCCGCCTGCTCGGGGCGGCGGGCAGAAGCGCCGGGCCGCGTCGGGCTTGTTCGGCAGTCGACCGAAGAAGCCCAAGGGCGGGGCGGCGGCGACCAGGCGGGATGAGGCGGCCGCGAAGGCGGCCCGCTTCTGCAAGGTGGTGAAGCAGCCGCAGACGGTGTCAGCGTAAGTGTATATTCTTTGGCATACTCTTTCTTCTTTTCTTGTTGATTTCTGAATCCTTGCCCTTCCTCAAAAATCAGGGCTCCGCTTTCTCTTGAGCGGGTTGCCGCCGCCTCCGTGGTTGGATCGCCGGGAGGATCCGGGAGCACCCGCCGTGTGGATCCCCGCGCCGAACTTCAGGCAGCGACGGAGCGAAATGCGCGGGAGGCGTGGGAAGAGCGGGAGGCGTGTGCCGACGCGGCGGCCAAGGCCCAGGCGGAGGCTGCGGGCGCGGCAACGGCAGAGGGGGCCTTGCTTCTCACCCCTCTGCGTGTCACGGCGCCCGAGGTCCCGGAGCCCCCGCCGGAGGAGGCCGGCGGCGACCTGCCGGGGTTGGAGAGGGAGGACGACGTCATTGTCCCTGAGAGGGAGGCGGCACCGTCCTCGCCGACTGGGGCGGCCCAAGGCAGCCGGCCTATCGTGTCGCCTGCACAATCGGCTGGGGGCGAACCGGCTGCGAGGACGGACCTGGTGGTCCAGTCGCCATCGCGCCAGCGCGTGGGGAAGGCCACTTCGGACCCGCAGAAGGCCGCGGGCTCCGGCTAGTCGGCCCAGGATGTGGAGGCGGCCAGCACCAGCTCGGGGTGGACGCCGGGTGGAGGGATGGCCGTGGTGAATGTGGCGGCGCAGGAAGTCCGGAACCGACTTCAGTCCCAGGCCGCGGCGCTGAGGAAATACAATGCCGAGTTCCTTGCGACGCGAGCGGCCATTCAGGTAAGCCTTCCCGTTTTTGCTTTTTGACCTTGGTTTCTTCTGTGGGGGCGCGTCAGCGCACCCACTGGGTGTAGTCCCCGAGTTCCGAGTCGGCTGCTGAGCAGGTGGCTTGGAACTTCTTAGCGGGCTTTGTTTGCTATCTTGTTCTCATTCGCTTCTCTGCCTGACTTGCAGGACTACCACAACCTCCGTGCAGCTGCCTTCAACTCCCAGGCTCGGGAGCTGACACAGAAGAATGCTGATCTATCTGAGAGCCGGGGTAAGTGCTTCATCTTTTATCTCACGTGGGGGCGTGTCAGCACACCCACTGGGTGTAGTCCCCGAGATTCGGGCCGACTGCTGAGCAGTCGGGTCGGATCTTTCTTGATGACTTCTTCCTTATTGCTTCTTCCTTCTCTGCCATGCCTGCAGCGGCCAACGCCAAACTGAGGGAGCAGCTGGGTGGGACTCAGGCCTCCCTTCGCGCTAAGGAAGCCGAGTTTGACGCCTTGGCCCAGGAGTGTGACCGCCCGGCCAAGAGGCTAGCCGACCAGGAGGAGAGCCACAAGGCGGCTTTGAACGCGGTGCAGGACAGCGAGGCCGCCCTTCAAGCCGAATATGAGACGGAGGCGGCGAGCTGGGCCGAGGCGAGGCAGTCGTTGATCAACGCCTACGGCCAGATCGAAGACATGGTTGACGGTAGGCCGCCCTCTTCTTCGTCCCTTGCTTGCCGCTTGCCGTTTGGTTCATTTTCTGACTTGGTATTTTTCTCTTCTTTCTCTTTCTTTCTTGCGCAGAGTACTTCCCTGGCTACTCTACTGCCGCCAACCAGGTCGTCGAGGCCCACCGCGAGGCACAAAGGCAGGCTGGCGCCGAGATCGCGCCGAACGCTCGCCGGTCGCTAGAGGAACAGCACTTGGCGATTCAAGCCCGCCTCCAGCCGGCTCACCGCATGCTCCGCCAGCTTCAGCGTGTTGGGGCGCAGGTGCTGGCCGCTCTCTGGCCTGGTGAGGTGATTCCCCTCACCCTCAGTCGGACTGCCGACTGGCTGGAGGTGGCGGTCGGCCGCTTCGAGGCCTGGAAGGCTTCTGCGGCTCGGTCCGGCACCAGGCGGGCGCTGGAGTTCGTCAAGGCCTGGTATCCCGAGCTGAGTTTGGACCAGCTGGCCACCTGGCGGTAGGAGGCCGACACGGAGCTGGAGCCGGTGCGGCCGGCTATCATCCAGCGAGCCTCGGCGATCGCCAACTACACTGACACCAGCGCCTTTGCTCCTGAGGTGGACGACAATGGCGTTGCACAGCCGGAGGAGTGGTTCGGGCTAAACCCGGCAGATGGCAAGGACTCGGCGGAGGAGATCGACTCTAGCGACGAGGGCGAGGAGGAGGAGGCGGAGGGTGAAGACACCGCGCCAGACGGTGGAGCGGTCGGTCAGCCTCAGCTTGACCGTGCCTCCAGCAACAAGGCACGTGCGAGTGCACCGCCTGTAGCCGGCGATGATCAAGCCGAGACTCGCCAGCCGGCCACTCCTCCAGCCGGTGCCACCATCTCCACTGACCAGCCCGGCTCCCTTGCTGCGCCCTTAGTCTAATTTGCTGCCTCTACTTTCCTGTTTTATTACTCTTGGAACAGTATTTTGTTAAGTTTGCACAGTTCCACCCACTGGGGGTGTATTCGAACTATATTGACTGCCGGCCTTTTGAAGGCCTTATGTGTAAGTATAATTATGCATGCGTTTGGCTTTCCCTTGTTCTTTGCTTTTCATCCTTCGGCTGTTTCCTTTGCCGCCCTCCCTTGGTTGCCGCCTTCCCAGCCGGACAGCTGCTCTGCAGTCTGTGGCTGGAGAAGTGCTTGGCCAGTTGGGAGGGCAAGTACTCTAGCTTTGTTGGATTGTAGCGAAGTGACTGGGAGGCCGGCCAGCCGGCTGTTTTGACAGCCGGTAGGCGTGGTTGGAGGCCGGTTTGTGTTATATAAGTTCGTTAGTCCTTAGCCGTTTTTTGTGTGGGCATCCTTTCTGCCTTTGGCTCTTGCCAGTCGGACAGTCGGTTCTTCGAGCTGCGACTTACAATAAGAGAGGGCGCGGGTGCTGGCACACTACTTGTCTGACTTCAGGTAGAACTTTTAATATAACTTAAGGCGGCCAGTCCCCGGGCCGACTAGTCGAACCCGGTGCCAGATAGAAAATCAAATGTACTAATACATTCGTGAGTATGACACTTGTCATTCATAGATAAAGGAGGGCAGCCCCCGAGTGCGCCTCGGGGGGGCCATTGTCTCGTACTTAATACAAAAAAGGTAGCATGATACATACTGCTTTTAACTATAAAATCTTCTCAGGAGGTTGGCGTTCCATGGTCGTTCCGACTCCTTGCCGGAATCAACCCTCTTGCGTGCTCTTGGCTTCTGTGCGTCGATCAGTTAGTCGGAGTCGTTGCCTAGTGCCTTGCTGACGACGAAAGGGCCTTCCCAAGGGGTCGAGAGCTTGTGCTGGCCGGCTGTTCGCTGGATCAGCCGGAGCACAAGATCGCCCTCTTGGAAGGATCTTGGCTTGACCTTCCGGTTGTGGTAACGGCGCAAACCCTGCTGGTAGATGGCGGACCGGCTGAGTGCTAACAGCCGGCCTTCTTCCAGCAGGTCGACGCCGTCTTCTCGTGCTTCCTTGGCCTCCGCCTCCGTGTATATGGTGACCCAAGGCGAGTCCAACTCGATGCCAGTTGGGATGACAGCCTCGGCACCATATACAAGGAAGAACGGAGTGAAGTCGGTTGACTTGTTTGGGGTAGTACGAAGACTCCAGAGGACAGCGGGCAGCTCATCGAGCCAGCAGCCGGCCGAACGCTCCAGTGGTACGACCAGTCGGGGCTTGATGCCGGAGAGGATTAGGCCGTTTGCTCGCTCGACCTGGCCATTTGACTGCGGGTGGGCAACGGATGCTAAGTCCAATCGGATGCCCTGTGTCACGCAGAAACGTGGCAGTGCTCCCTTGGCAAAATTTGTGCCGTTGTCGGTGATGATGCTGTGTGGCACACCATACCGAGTAGTGATGTCTGCGATGAATGTCACGGCAGTCGGCCCGTTCAGCTTCTTGATCGGCTTTGCTTCAATCCACTTGGTAAATTTGTCCACGGCGACAAGCAGATGTGTCATGCTGCCGCGGGCTGTCCTGAATGGGCCCACCATGTCCAGCCCCCAAACGGCAAAGGGCCAGGTGAGGGGGATGGTCTTGAGTGCAGAAGCCTATAGATGTTGCTTGGAACTGAAGACTTGGCATCCTTTGCAGCTTTTGACTAATTCCTTGGCATCTTCCAAAGCAGCCGGCCAGAAGAAACCATGGCGGAAAGCTTTGGCGACAAGTGATCATGAGGTTGCGTGGTGGCCGCATTCGCCTTGGTGGATATCCTTGAGGATTGCTATGCCCTTCTCTGGCTCGACGCAGCGCTGGAAGACTCTAGTGACGCTACGCTTGACAAGTTCTCTGTTTATTATTGTGTATGCTCTGGCTCGGCGTTGCACTAGTCTTGCCGAGATCTCATCAGTCGGCAGCTCTCTGTTGACTAGGAAGTTGAGGATGGGCTGGGCCCATGATGGAGCTGTGACTTCTTCTACTGTCAGTATGGCCACTGTGACCCGGGTGGGTGGGTTGGGTGGTGGAGAGTTGGAGTCGGCCACCGCTTCTTGTGCCGCCGCAGTCCCCGGGCCGACTGCTGCAGTCCCCGGGCCAGGTTCTGAAGTCCCCGAGCCGGGTACGACTATGGCAGTCCCCGGGCCGCTTGTCGAAGTCCCCGAGCCGCCTGCTGGGTTCCTCCAGTCGGATCCGACTGCATCAGGGGCAGGCGGTACGAAGATAGAGTCCGACTCTGGGGACGGCTTGATAGACGGTTTGAGGAGGCGCTGGAGAGAGACACCGGTTGGTATAGCCTGTCGGGTGGAGCCGATTCGTGCCAGGGCTTCTGCTTGGTCGTTATCGGCCCGTGGCACGTGAAGGAACTCGCACCCTTCAAAGTATCCGCTGATCTGCTGGACGAGGAATCGATAGCTCGCCATCTTTGCATCCTTGGCGTCCTAGTCGCCAGATGACTGCTAGACCACCACGTCCGAGTCGCCATAACACAGGATCCGGCGTATGCCGAGCTCTTTGGCTAGCCGGAGCCCGTATATGAGCGCCTCATACTCAGCCACATTGTTGGAGGTGGCAAAATAGATTTGCAGCGTGTATCTGAGCTTGTCGCCTTTGGGAGAGGTGAGGACAATGCCGGCTCCCAAGCCGGTGCGCATCTTGTACCCGTCGAAGTGCATCCGCCAATGAGTGGAGTCGGGAGCCGGCGGTAGGTACTGGGTCTCGGCCCAGTCGACAAGGAAGTCGGCCAATGCTTGGGACTTGATGGAGGTGCGGGGCTGGTAGAAGATTGTGTAAGGGGCCAGCGCGATGGCCCATTTAGCCACCCGGCCGGATGCATCCCGGCTGCCTATGATCTCGGCAAGCGGGGCGGTGCATACGACCGTGATGGGATGCTCTTGAAAGTAGAGCTTCAGCTTCTTGGCAGCGAAGTACACTCCATAGCACATCTTCTAGTAGTGCGGGTAGTTTTGCTTTGAGGTGGACAGTACTTCGCTTAAATAATATACCGGCCTCTGGACTAACTGGGCTCGGCCTTCTTCTGGACGCTGGACCACGATGACTGTACTGACCACTCGGCTAGTCGCGGCAATGTAGAGGAGCATGGGCTCCTTCTCAGTCGGCGCCGCCAGGACAGGTGGAGTTGTCAGCATCTTCTTCAACTCATGGAAGGCTTGGTCTTCTTGGTCGTTCCACTCGAAGTGAGTGGATTTCTTCATGAGCCGGTACAGGGGGAGAGCCTTCTCCCCTAGCCGGCTGATAAAGAGGTTTAGGGAGGCCAGGCACCCGGTGAACTTTTGAATGTCTCGCAACTTGGTGGGAATCTCCATTCTCTCAATGGCCTTGATCTTCACAGGGTTGCACTCAATGCCGCGTTCGGAGACCAAAAAGCCTAGAAGCTGGCCGGCTGGTACTCCGAACACGCATTTCTCAGGGTTAAGCTTGATCTGGAATCGGCGCAAGTTGGCAAATGTTTCTTTGAGGTCTTCCAGCAGGGTGCCGCGCTTCTCCGTCTTCACCACAATGTCGTCTACGTAGACGTGGGCATTTCTGCCGAGTTGCTTGAGGAGGCATTTCTGCATGCAATGCTAAAAAGTGGCACCGGCATTCCTCAGGCCGAATGTCATAGTCAGGTAACAGAAAGCTCCGAATGGTGTGATGAAGGCGGTCTTCAGGCGGTCAGCTGGGTACAACTTGATCTGGTGGTATCCTGAGTAGGCATCCAAGAAACTCAACCGCTCGCATCTGGCTATGGAGTCTATCACTTGATCAATCCGTGGTAGGGCAAACGGATCTTTGGGGCAGGCTTTGTTGAGGCTAGTGTAGTCTATACACATACGCCATTTGTTGTTCTTCTTCAACACCAAGACCGGGTTGGCAAGCCACTCTGGGAAAAACACTTCCATAATGAAGCCGACGGCCAGGAGCCGGGCTATCTCTTCTCCTACGATTCTTCTCTTCTCCTCCGACAGTCGGCGGAGAGGCTGCTTGACTGGTTTCGCGTCCGCTCGGACGTGTAACTTGTGCTCGGCGAAATCCTTCGGAACACCCGGCATGTCCTTTGGGGACCATGCAAAGATGTCTCGATTCTCACGGAGGAAGTCGACGAGCTCGCCTTCCTATTTACTGTCCAGGTTTGCGCCAATGACAGCAAACCTCTCCGGGTTCTCCGGGTCCAGAGGTATCTTCTTCGTCTCCTTGGCCGACTGGAAGGAGCCCTGAGCATCATATTGGGGTTGGGGGACAGGGCCGGCTGCTTGCCGGCCATGGCCACAACTCGCTCCAGCATCTTCTTCTCTTCTGCAACCACGAGGGACTCGGCCAGCCGGCTGCTGGCTGCAGCGCACTCGAGGGACTTCTTATAGTCGCCGGCTACAGTGATGATCCCCTTCGAGCTCGGCATCTTCATCTTGAGGCAGGCGTAGTGGGGCACAGCCATGAACTTGGCCAGGGCAGGTCGACCTAGCAAGGCGTGGTAAGGGCTCTCTAGGTCCACTACCTCAAACCAGATTGCTTCTCGGCGAAAGTGATCCTTGTCTCCGAAGAGAACATCCATCTTGATCTTGCCGATTGGGGAACAGGACACGCTGGGTACGATGCCATGGAACACCGTCCGGCTTGGCATGAGCTGCTTCGCCTTGAGGTTCAACTTCTCCATGGTGTCGCGGTACAGTATGTTGATACTGCTTCCGCCATCAATCAGCACGCGGGAGAATCGGGCAGCTCGCCTCTCCGTCGCGAGGGTGACGTTCAACACCAGCACGTAGGAGCCAGGAGACGGCATCACCTCTGGGTGATCGTCCCGGCTCCAGCTGATAGGCCTTTCAGACCAATGCATGAACTCGGGGTTGCTGGAGGCGACCGCGTTGTCCTCTTGGTGCTGTCGGCGCCGGCTGCGCTTGTCTTCAACCTGGCTCGTGAAGACGACGTAGGCGGTGTGCTCATTTGGGAACTCATCATGAATGGCTCCGACTGCTGGTCGAGCAGCCGGCTGCTGGGGGGGCTGGAGGCGGCGGGCCGGGAGGCGGAGGCGGCACCAGCCCCTCGCCCTTGGAGATCCGTGTGAGCCAGTGGCACTTCCGGGTCGTGTGGTTGGACGGCTTCGCGCCGCTGTGAAACTTGCAGGGGGCATCGAGAGTCTGCTCGTAGGAGAAGGCCGACTGCCAAGCCGGCCTGCCGCCCTTCTTCTTGGGAGCTGGCCCTCTTCGAGCTGCTCGTCTTCGACAGTGGCCACCTGCCGACTGGTGGAAGGTGGCATAGGGGCCTTGCGCTTGTGGTCGTTCTCGTAGGGGCGTCGGTTGGAGTCACCAGCCGACGTCTTGGGAGCCGGAGCGAGCACCTTCCCAGAGGCGTCCACTCGGAGCTCGGTCTTCATCGAGGAGTCGGCCGTGGCGTACTTGTCTGCTATGACCAGCAGCTCGTCGAGGGTAGCCGGCTGGTCGCAGAGGAGTCGGTGCTTAAGGAGGGTGCCGTCTCGGCACCCGGAGGTGAAGTATTCTATGGCTTGAACCTCGTGCACCCCCTCACAGGAGTTGCGGAGCTCGGCCCACCGAGTGAGGTAGTCGCGAGTCGATTCGCTGGGCCCTTGGACGCACAAGGAGAGCTGGCGGGGCTTGGGAGGCCGTTTGTACGTGCTGGTGAAGTTGCGCACGAAGACTTCCGTGAAGTCCAGCCAGCTGTTGACGCTGTAGGGCTTGAGGTTGTTTAGCCAGGTGTGTGCCATGCCTTGCAGCATGAGAGGGACGTACTTCACGGCTACGCGTCTGTTGCTGTTCGCTATGCTGACAGCGGTAGAGTAGTCGATCAGCCAATCTTCCAGCTTCACGGAGCCGTTGTACTTGGGCGTGTCTCTGGGGAGCGAGAACCCTTTGGTGAAAGGTTCGTCGCGGATGCGGGGGCCAAAGCATGGCGGGCCGACATCGTCTTCTTCTTCTAGCGCCAGGGATCATGCTAGGCGGTCGATCCGGTGGCGGGCATCGTTCTCGCCGACTCCTTCGCGGTGGCCTAGTCGGCCACCGAGAGTCGGATGCGTGACAGGCAGCGGGATGGGATATTTCTCCCCACGAGGCGGGGGAGGAGGCGGATTGCCTTGGCACTCCACCGCTCGAGGGCGGCTTTCTGCGTCGCGCTCGATGGTGATTCGAGTTCGGCTGCGGCTAGCAGTCGGCTCCTTGTCTTTCCTTGCGCGGGCGCCGCTCGCAGTCGGCGACCGGGATGTCGCGGCGTGTTCTCGGCGTGGGGGGGACTCTCAGCATGGGCGCCGGCTTCATGCCGCTCTGCGGCCGCGTCGATCAGCTGCTGGATGCGCCTTGTCATGTAGGGGAGGTCATCAGCCCCCAGCCCGTTCAGCTCTTCTGCGGCCGCCTGAGCGGCTCGCAGATTCTCGAGCGGTGTGGCGTAGACTGGGCGGTCTGCCCCCAGCATGCTGGCGATGGCCACGCCGCGCTTCTTGACGAGGCCGGCTCGGCTCGGCCCGCCATGAGGCGGCGCGGTCGACTTCGCGCTGGTGAGCCTCAGTGAGGCGTCTCATGGAGGCTATCTTCTGGCCCTCCACGATGAGGGCGAGGCGGCGTGCCTCCAGAGTCTCGGCGTCGGCGTCGGCCGGGATGGGGACGGACAAGTCATGCATCGCCGCTTGTAGGGCGTCGTGGGCGTTCTCGCCCGAGTCGGCGCCGTGGCTGATGACCAGCACCTCAGTGACAGGGCTTCTGCCACTGTCGGCTCGAGGGAGAGGGTCGTCGAAGATTACCACGTCGGAGGGGTAGGCGTCGAGCGATGCCGTGTCAGAGTCGACGAGCATCGGGTCGGTGGAGCCGACCGACTCCAAGTCCACAGCAAGCTCGCTGGAGACATGAAGCTGGTTGAGGAGGCTGACAAGGGGGCTCTCGGGGTAGTCTGTGCCCGCGTCGGACGCGGGCTCGTCAGAGATGCGAGTCTCGCCAAGAAGGTCGGCAAGGCAGCTCACCGCGCAGGCGTCGTCGGCGCCTTGCAGCGCGTCAAGGCAAGCGCCATCGGGCGTAGCAGGCTGGCTACGCTCGCGGGGGAGGAAAAGGGTTCCCGTCCAGAACAGGTCTCCGGACGACGGTGCACCTGGCCCCACGGTGGGTGCCAAATGTCGGGTGGTAGGTGCGACATATGCCAACGGGTGGCTTATCATTGTGGGAGACAGTAAGACATCGCCGGTGCCTGGAAACGGGATAAGGCGAAGACATGCACGCCGACGGATCTTACCCAGGTTCGGGGCTCTCTGTGGAGATAACACCCCTAGTCCTGCTCTCCGCGGTCTCCACATGATCACTAGATCAATACGATAGCTACAAGTGCTCCTTGAGCTGTTTGGCTAGAGGAAGAAGGGCAAGGCTAGCTCTCCTTTTCTCTCTATGTGGTGTGTGAAACTCTATGAGATCAACCCTTTGCATGGGTGTCCTGGGGGGCTTATATAGGCCTACCCCCCAGGGGTACAATGGTAATCCGGCTGGGCGCGGGTCCCAGCCGTCAGTGTCTATGCTCGCCGGCTTCTCCGCCGGCCATTGGGGCCCACCGACAGGTGGGTCCCGCCGGCTGCCGGCCTCTTGGCCGACAGGCCGGCCCCATCGCTTGGGGGCCTTGTCGGCGGCTGGTTACTATTGCCTCGCCTCTCATGACGAGGGCTTTGTCGAGGTAAGCGTGGCTACAGTGTCGCCGCCTTGCGGGCTCTCACTGTAGCCTCACCTCGTCTTGTCTCCTTAATGAGGCACATGTTTCGAGGGAGGGAGGTAGCCGGCTATTGGGAGCCGGCTACGACCCTGGCCGACTAGGGGAGGCTGGGCCGCCTTCGAGCGTCTCTCTAGCTAAAGGGGCCCGCCGCCCGCGGGCCGTACTGGCATCTGTCGTGGGTGACATCGAGGTCAACATGGCTACAGTGCCGCGCCGGACGGGTGATGGCTGACCCGTACGGCGCCCTGTGACCATACATGTTTCGGGATTCGGGGTAGTGGGCTGTACTGCGGCCACGCCCCGTCTTATCACCGTTATGTGGATGCAGTCTTGGCCGGCTTCTGGGAGTCAGCTTTCTTCATGGCCGGCCTCTGGGAGTCGGTCTTCTTGGGTCCGACTCCCTGGAGTCGGCCATCTCGTAGCTTTCTTTGGGAAGGTTTCTGAGGCCGGGTCGCCTTCGGGTAGTCGGCCCTGGGGTAGCCGGCCGGGGGAAGGCGGCCCTATGCTCTGTATGCTTGAAGGCTCGAATGGCCTGATATTTTTTCGAAGAGCCAGGGGGAGTCGGTTAGGCTACCCGTGGCCATTTACTCCGACAGTTAGAGCCAACGCCTCGCACACACGCACGTACGTGTACGAGAGAAACGCGCATCGCTCGGCCCCCGACCTCCTACCGTAACCGGGAACTCGCCGAAATTTTCCTCGCCCTCGCTTCTACCATGGTTTTTTCCGTCATGGACGGCCCAAAGAATGTCATGCAGCTGCGTCTCCGGCCCGCCCAGGACGAAAAGCCCATTTTCTGTCATGATTTTTTGTCATAGAAGTAGGAGCCCACCACATCTATGATGATATCAGGTTTTGTCACAATTATCGTCATAGAAGTGTCATATGTATGACACAAAAAAATTCGTTCGGCCCAAAATGTCATGGATGTCTCTTTTTTTTGTAGTGTACAGTATAGCAGCGAGCTTGCGGGATGTGCAAGGGAGTGCGGGTGTGGGGGTGCGCGAGCAAACGCTCGAGCACGAGCTCGCGGAACGCAAGCTGCGTGTGTACGTGGACGAGAGCTGGCAGAGGCAATGCACAAGCTTGCCGTGCTGCCATGGTGGCTGTGGCATGCGGGAATGGCGTGCATGTGCGGTGCATGCATGCGGAGCTGTGCGCGCATGTGTGGGTGTGCGTGTGAGCAGGAGCTCACCGAGCTGGCGGCCACGGCGACGATGGCGCCGGCGAGGCAACGAGCGACGCAGACGCGAGGGAGCTGTAGCAGGAGACGCGGCGAAGCGGGGCATGCAAGCCGCGCGCGCGACAGAGGGGATCCAGAGCGGGTAACACTCGGGCACGCTACGGTAGAACAACAACTACATCAAAATTTAGGCTTCTCCGGAGCATCGAGATCATGGCGAAGGCGCGATCCTAGCATCTCCTACGGGGATCATCCAGCGTTGAGAAGGAGGATTGAGGAAACCGGGTATACCTCCTTACCCTAGGACAAGAAGACGGTGACGGAGACGAGCCTACGGCGACACGGTCGACCTCTGAACCTTGGCGCGGTCCTGACCGAGAAGAAGATGGAAGCAGAGGACGACAGGGAGGTAGATCCAGGGGCCGTGGTGTCGGGTGCGTCGAGGTAGGAGACGGAGAGGTACTTGGAGTTCCTCTGCACGGTGGCCGATGGGGTCGGAGGCGCGGCGACGAGCTACTCCGAGCTCAAGCTCAAGCTCGGCCGGAGCATGGTGGGCAGGGCGACGACATTGGCGTGGCTAGCCTTACCTGGCGGCGGCGAGGGAAGGACAGGGTCTGAAACGGTCGAGGGGAGGCCGGGGTAGGGTTTGGACAAGATATATAGGTGCCTAGTGGTCTCTCCGGCCGTCAAATCACCGAGGTTGCCGACGTGGAGACGCTGGATGCTCTGCCGTACAGAGGAGGAAGCTCATGTCGCTTGCGGGCTAGCTGGGCTGCGGGAAGCTGGCTGGGCCGGTTCGGGAGGGAAGAGGCCCAGGTGGGCTGCACTGGGAGGGCTTTCCCTTTTCTTCTTAATCTGTAAATCTAAATTTACAGTTGTAGAAAAGGAAAAGTACACGGAGGTAGGGGAAGAATTTGGCAGGAATAAGAATATCCACATTCCCCTGGAATTATACTCTATTTGATAAAACTGGTTTGGACATTTTTAGAGGAAGAAAAATATTCCAAGTCTGAATTAGGTTCAAACTTGAAGCATTTTTTACCCCAACCAAACCAACTCCAAAATGGGTGAAACTTGGCAGAGAGGTAACTGACATGGTGATAGAATATTGAGGGAAAGTTGAACATTAATGGAGGAGGGTAAAATGGAACTCGCAAAAGAAAGAAAGAGAAGGAGAGGTGGTGATGCATGAAGGTGGTGATGCATGGATCACACATAGAACATGCAACAACATATCATGCATACATATCATGGAAATGCAAGTAGACATAAGGACAACACAACATGATATGCACATGATGCAAACATATGATGGCTAAAAGGAATATATTGCCAAATATGGAAGTTTTTACATCTGGGGTGTTACAACTCTCCTCCACTACAAGAGGATCTCGTCCCGAGATCTAGGACTGGAAGAACTCAGGATATTCAGAACGGAGGTGATCCTCGCGCTCCCAGGTGGCTTCTCGGTCGGAATGGTGTGACCACTTCACTTTCAGGAATTTGATTGACTTGTTGCGAGTCTCGCGCTCGGTTTCTTCAAGAATAGCAACGGGGTTCTCATAATAAGACATATCTTCTTGGAGGTCAATCTCTTCGAAATTGATAGTGCGCTCAGGCGTCTTGAAGCACTTGCGAAGCTGTGACACGTGGAACACATTGTGCACATTTGCGAAGTTGGAGGGAAGCTCAAGTTGATAGGCGAGGTCGCCTCTTTTGCCAATGATCTTGAAAGGACCCACATATCTCGGGGCAAGCTTCCCTTTGATACCGAAGCGACGAGTGCCTTTCATTAGAGAAACGCGGAGGTAGACATGATCTCCGATCCCGAAAGCCAAGTCACGGTGCTTGCTATCATAGTAACTCTTCTGGCACGATTGCGCAGCTTTGAGATTTTCGCGAATGACTTTACACATTTCTTCAGCTTCTGTGATTAAGTCGTTGCCAAGCAGTTGGCGTTCACCAGTCTCTGACCAATTGAGAGGAGTACGACACTTCCTGCCATAGAGAATTTCAAATGGGGCTTTGCCCGCGCTTGCTTGGAAGCTGTTATTGTAGGAGAACTCAGCATATGGGAGACAATCTTCCCACTTCATACGGAAAGAGATGACACAAGCCCTGAGCATGTCTTCGAGGATTTGATTGACTCGCTTGACTTGGCCACTTGTTTGAGGATGGAAAGCTGTGCTGAAGCGAATGTTGGTGCCCATGGCTTTCTGGAAGGAGTCCCAGAACTTAGAGGTGAAAATGCTTCCGCGGTCTGAAGAGATCAATTGCGGAATACCGTGCAAGGAGACAATTCTGGAGGTGTATAGCTCTGCAAACTGAGATGCCGTGATAGATTCTTTGATTGGAAGGAAATGAGCCACTTTGCTAAGCTTGTCAATGACAAAGAAGATAGCATCATTTCCACGCTTGGACTTAGGAAATCCAGTAATGAAGTCCATTTCAATATGATCAAACTTCCATTCTGGAATAGCAAGAGGTTGGAGGAGACCAGCTGGTCGTTGGTGTTCTGCTTTCACCCTTCTGCAGACGTCACATTCATTCACGAATTGAGCAATTTCTCGCTTCATTCGAGTCCACCAATACGACTGCTTGAGGTCATGGTACATCTTCGTACTTCCAGGATGAATGGAAAGAAGAGAATTGTGCACTTCGTTCAGAATGACCTTCCTTAGATCACCTTTAGGAACCACAATACGGTCCTCGAAGAATAAAGTGTCTCTGTCATCAATGCGATAGCACTTGTATTTGGAAAGACCCTTGGCAATCCCATGTTTTACCTTCTTCACCATGGGGTCAAGGAGTTGTGCCTCACGAATTTGGTCTTCCAAAGTTGGAGTGACTTGATGGTTGGCAAGAAAACCTTGAGGAACAACTTGGAGATTGAGTTTGCGGAAAGCTTCACAAAGGTCCGGTTGGAAGGGCTTGAGAAATAAGCTGTTGCAGTAAGCCTTCCTGCTCAAAGCATCTGCCATGACATTGGCCTTGCCTGGAGTATATTCAATACTTGGATTGTACTCTTGAATCATTTTGACCCATCGAGTTTGCCTGAGGTTGAGGTTGGGCTGAGTGAAGATGTACTTGAGACTCTTGTGATCGGTGAAGATGTCCACCTTCCTTCCCAACAACAGATGTCTCCATGTTATTAATGCATGGACAACTGCCGCCAACTCAAGATCATGAGTGAGGTAGTTCCTTTCATTGGGCTTCAACTGACGAGAGGTATAAGCCACAACTTTCTTCTCTTGCATTAACACAGCACCGAGACCTTGAAGAGAAGCATCACAGAACACTTCGAATGGCTTGGACTCGTCGGGAGGGGTTAAGACAGGAGCTGAGACAAGCTTCTCTTTGAGGGTGTTGAAAGCAACGTCACACTCAGGAGTCCAGACATACTTCACATGCTTCTGGAGGAGGTTGGAAAGAGGCTTTGCAATCTTAGAGAAATTCTCAACGAATCTTCGGCAATAGCTTGCAAGTCCAAGAAAACTGCGAAGCTGCTTGACATTCCGAGGAGGTTCCCAATTCACAATTGCAGACACCTTCTCGGGATTAACAGCGATGCCCTTGGCAGAGATGATATGACCAAGGTAAAGAACTTCATCAAGCCAGAACTCACATTTGGAAAACTTCACATAGAATTGATACTCTCTGAGCTTGTCGAGCACCAATCGCAAATGTTTGGCATGATCCTTCTTATTCTTGGAAAAAGACCAAGATATCATCGAGATACACCAGGATGAATTCATTTGTGTAGGGGTTGAAGATGAAGTTCATCATTCGAGAGAATGTTGGAGGCTGCCCCGGTAAGGGTCTTGCCGGGGGAGTCCACCTTGCCCTCTTGCTCTTTGTGTTTCTTGATCTTGGCGTTGTTTTGCCCGTCTTGTGCTTCTGTTCCCTCCCTTTGCCTTGCTAAGTGTGGCCGCAGGCGCGGCTCTGACTGCCCGTGCACAAGTAGAGGGGTAAAAAGGAGAGCCCCTACTTTTGTACAACAACAGGAGCCCCCGAGCCTGGGCCACACATAAGCGCAATGCGTTGTTGGGCCAGGCCCAGAACGGTGCGCGGACAGGCGGGGTCGATTTTTACCGTAGTAATTCCATCGCTCGCTGCGCTTTCCCACGGCCCGCGTTGAATGCGCGACGCGGGGGTCGTGCGTGACGTGGGGCGCGTGGGGCGGTTGCTTCCCTCATGTGTCACATCGCAGTAAATGGTAACGAAGCGGCCCGCGCCTTCCCCATAAAAAAGGAAAAACCGCAGGCGCGACGCCCGTTTACCCTCTGAGCCTTCCTAAATCTCGGAACCGCCGTCCTTCCCTTCTTCCTTCTCAGGCTCTTGCTTTCGCTTGCCACCGCCGCCGCGCCTTTGCTGTCCCTCATCCTTCGCCGGAGTGCATCCGAGCACGGCGCTCTTCCGCCACTATTTTTATCCTCGTATCCAAAAGGGAGGCGCCATCTCCGGTTGTGTCGCCTGGATCCCAAGGAGCCAGGGGAAGGGGACATATCCAGAGGGCGCTCAGAAGGAGAGGTGGGAGGAGTGGCAGGGCCGATGGTGCTGGATTGTGGAGGAGGACCCGCAGGAATTTTGCCGGGTTCGCCAGGAGCCGCCGGTTCGCAGAGATGATTGGAGCGATGTCGACGCCGGTGATGAGAAGCTTACGGTCGCCACCACCAGGATTCACCACCTCACCATGGCCGGGCTCACCCATGAGTTGATTGGGGCGGATTTCATCCGCCGCCGAATAGCCCCACTGCATAACAAGGGGAGGCCGGCCTGGCTTTTCAGGAACGCGGCTGACATCATGAAGCTTCGCCCCGGCTTGGACCACAACTTCTCGGTGATGAGGCACACCCACCTTTGCTAGAGGCTTATTCAACTCGACGTGTACCACGACGGCAGGGCCGAGAGGGCCGGCAAGACCGCGAAGGCCGGCAAGGTCGTCAAGGGGCCCTTGTTTGGGCTGCCGGCGGGAGTGGTCCCGCTAAGCAACAACTCTCACCGTAACAACATCATTGCCATGATGCCGGACTTCAACGCGCATGGGCTTGACCCAAACTGGGCCGAGCCGGGGGCGGATCAGGTGCAGGAGTTCTTCGACAAGCTGTCGGAGAAGTACGTCCATGCCGATCCATTGCTCATCCAAGACACCAGCCAAGTGGATCTGGACTACAACGCCGCCAGGGCGGCGGAGGCGGACCTCGCCGAGGAGGCTGGCAGCACCGGCCATGTGGAGGACGAGGCCGAGGCTGCCGCGGAGGAGAAGGAGCTTGCCGGGTGGGCGGAGTCCGCTGGGGAGGCCAGCCGTGCTGACAGCGGGGCCCCTCTCATTGAAGACGTGGTCGACGAATCGACCGAGGATGAGGCCGAAGCTGACGACCCTCCGGCCATGGAGAGAAAGCGCGTCCTGCAGGGGGCCACCTATGGCGAGCCGGTCCGGCCCGGCAGGACCGAGCAGCGGCAAGAAACCCAGGGGGTCCGTGCGCCTGACAAGGGTCGCGGCAGCAAAGAAAGTGGTGAAGGCTCGGTGGCGAAGAGGAAAGCGTCTGCATCTTCTTCGTCCAAGCGTCCTCGAACCTCACCCGCTTCCCCTCCTCCCGCGGATGTCGACACAGAGGTCGTCTTCGACCTTGGGTCTCTGAGCCCGAGGAGGAAGAGGAAGGCAGCAGAAGAGGAGGCGGAAGATGAGTAAGCATTCTGTCTTCTGTCATCTCCGTCCCCTCAGATCGCGCCGCTTTTCTTAACTTGTTTTTATTTTTGCAGGGATGTCAAGACGCTGGCCCAGAGGGTGGCGAAGAGGGCCAGGGCCTCGACGGGCGGCCAGCCCCCGGCGGGTACCTCGGGCACGCCGCTGGTGGTGGAGAGCAGCCCGGATAGCAGCCCCCGGCCCAGCCCCCAGCGTGCGTTCATCACTCGCTCCCTATCGACGTGCGTTGGGGTATGATCTCTTGGCGCTGACCTTGTCGTGGTTGCAGGAGGAGGACGGCAGCAGGAGGAGCCACTGAGGGCCACCCCCAACACGCCGCCCCCGTCAACCACACCACCCCGAGGGGCGTCCCCGGCAAGGGCGCCAAGCACCGAGCCCATGCACACGGAGGAGGAGGAGGCGAATCCGGGTGCCGGTGGCTCCGTCCCGACACCGAATCTTGGTGGGGAGGGGGACATTTCTTCCGAGCCTGGCACGGGTAAGTTATTTGCCTTCTGTCCCTAATCGTTCTTCTTTTTGAACTTTGATTCGGCTCTACCTCATCCCCCTTCTTGTCATCTAGGCGCTCCCCCGGCGGACCAGGAGAACATCGATACTGTCATCAAGGAGGTCGCCAAGGATGCTGAGGCCGAGGCCAACAAGATCGCCGCCGAGGAGGCCGCCAAGGGTGCTGCTGAGGACGCCGCCAAGGAGCCGGTCGGGGAGACCGGCAAGGCCGCTACTGAGGAGGCCGGCAAGGGGCCTGCCGGGGAGGCCAGCAAGGCCGCTGCCGAGGAGGGGGCGGTCAACGACCAACCTTCCTCCTTCGCTGCCTCTGGCTCAGGCAGGTACCTGAAGGTTACCTGTTCGTCCACCTCCCAGGGGCGGCGAGCACCGGGGTGCCTGCTGAGGGGGAGGTGTTCGATGACGAGGTGCTCGCTGCCGCCGGGCTCGAGGTCGTCAACGAATCGAGCACCGGTGGCGGCGGTTCCCAGGAAGAGCGGCTCCTCCAGGCCATGAGCGCCAACTTCCAGAAGCTCCAGGCGCTCCACCGCGCCCTCCTGGACAAGCCCAAGTACAGGATGGCAATGGCGGACAAGGCAGAGGCGGACCTCAAGGAGCGCGTCGCCGAGACACAGGCTTGGTTCTGCAAGGCCCACAAGGAGCTGAAGGCTGCCCAGGATGTGATGGTTGAGCGCAAGCTGGAGCTTATCATGAAGCAGGCCAACATCGAGAAGGCCCAGGAGCTGGCGAGGGAGTAGGCCGCCAAGGACGAGGCCGCTCGGCACCAGCACCAGGCCCAGCTAAAATCCCAGGAGGAGGACCTTGCCGCTCGTGAGGAGAAGCTTGCTGCAACACTTCGCGGCAAGGATGAGGAGGTGGAGAAGCTTGTCGTGCAGCGGACCCAGGAGCTGGAGCAGAGGCACCAGGAGGCGCTCAATGCCCAAGCTCTGGTCCATGCCGGCAAGGTGAAAGAGCTGGAGGTGGAGCGGGACGGGCTGAAGGATCAGGCCCTGAAGTTGGCAAAGGAGAAGGACACGATCAACGGTGCTCTGGTGGAGGCGCACGACGCTGTCCTCGGCAAGGCTGAGTAGCTCTCCAAGGCCAACGACTCCATCAAAGACCTGAAGCTGAAGCTGGAGGGTCTTGAGGAGACACTCTGTAACACCCACGATGCGGCTATATCTCCCACGTGTCGAGGCACGACTTAGAGGCATAACCGCATTGTGGTTTTGTCGCAAGAAGGGTCATCTTCACACAATCCCATGTAATGAACAAGAATGGGATAAAGAGTTGGCTTACAATCGCCACTTCACACAATACATTAATTACACATACATCGACCAGAGTACACACATAGGTCCGACTACGGAACCAAAAGAAAAGAAGACAGCCCCAAATGCTAGATCCCCGGTCGTCCCAACTAGGCTCCACTACTGATCAACAGGAAACGAAACATAGTAACGATCAAGTCCTCGTCGAACTCCCACTTGAGTTCGATAGTAGCACCTGCACTGGTATCATCGGCACATGCAACTGTTGTTGTAGTAATCTGTGAGCCACGAGGACTCAGCAATCCCATTACCATGGGTATCAAGACTAGCAAAGCTTAGTGGGTAAGGAAAGGGATAAGTGGTGAGGTTGCAGTAGCGTCTAAGAATATATGGTGGCTAACATACACAAATAAGAGCGAGAAGAGAAGCAACGGAATGGTCGTCAACTAGTAATGATCAAGAAGTGATCCTGAACTCCTACTTACGTCAAACATAACCCAAAAACCGTGTTCACTTCCCGGACTCCGCTGAAAAGAGACCATCACGGTTACACACGCAGTTGATGCGTTTTAATTAAGTCAAGTGTCAAGTTCTCTACAACCGGACATTAACAAATTCCCATCTGCCACATAACCGCGGGCACAACTTTCGAAAGATAATACCCTGCAGGGGTGTTCCAACTTAGCCCATTATAAGCTCTCATGGTCAATGAAGGATATTCCTTCTCCCGGGAAGACCCGATCAGTCTCGGAATCCCGGTTTACAAGACATTTCGACAATGGTAAAACAACACCAGCAAAGCCGCCCGATGTGCCGACAAATCCCAATAGGAGCTGCACATATCTCGTTCTCAGGACACACCAGATGAGACATCCTACGAGTAAAACCAGCCCTCAAGTTTCCCCGAGGTGGCCCCGCAGTCTACTCAGTTCGGACCAACACTCAAAGGAGCACTGGCCCGGGGGGGTTAAATAAAGATGACCCTCAGGCTCCGGAAACCCAAGGGGAAAAGGCTTAGGTAGGAAAATGGTAAAACCAAGGTTGGGCCTTGCTGGAGGAGTTTTATTCAAAGCGAACTGTCAAGGGGGTCCCATAAATCACCCAACCGCGTAAGGAACGCAAAATCAAGGAACATAACACCGGTATGACGGAAACTAGGGCGGCAAGAGTGGAACAAAAAACCAGGCATAAGGCCGAGCCTTCCACCATTTACCAAGTATATAGATGCATTAATTAAATAAGAGATATTGTGATATCCCAAGATAAACATGATCCAACATGAAGCAAACTTCATCTTCAACTGCAACTAGCAACGCTATAAGAGGGGCTGAGCAAAAGCGGTAACATAGCCAAACAACGGTTTGCTAGGAAGGGTGAAAAGGTTAGAGGCTGACATGGCAAATTTGGGAGGCATGGTAAACAGGTGATAGGTAGCGCAGCGTAGCGATAGAACGAAGCAACTAGCAAGCAAAGATAGAAGTGATATCGAGGGTAATGGTCATCTTGCCTGAGATCCCGCAAGGAAGAAGAACGAGTCCATGAAGAAGACAAACGGACGTAGTTGAACGAATCCTCACAATTGCAACGTAACCGGAACTATCAAGGAGAAGCGCAACCGGAAAGAAGGAAACATCATGGTAAACAACCATCACATAAACATGGCATGATGCACAACCAAGTAAGATGCATGTCCGGTTTAAATATGCATAGCATGGCAAAGTGCAACAAACAATACTACAAGTTAAGTGGAGCTCAATATGCAACGAGTTGCATATTGAAGAAACACCACATTTAATTATTTAGTTAACTCTCGGTTATGTACCCAACGATATTAAATGTTAATCAACATGGCAAGGGGTGAAGCATAAGAAAACTACCTATCTAGGCAAGTTTAAATGAGGCCGGAAATAACAAACAACAAGTCCGGAAAATCCCCATGTGCATATAGCAATTTAAATGCAAACACAATTTTAAACATTTAAATGTTGTTATCATGATGCGAATGACATATGCAAGTTTTAAGCAATTGTATGAAAATGTTGACATGAGCATGATATGAGACATTTGTCGCCATGGCGGAAGGGAAAGGGTGCCACGGCGGTGAAACGGAAATGGATCCACGGCAACATCCCGATGATCCGACAACTCATCGAGATGTCGGTGCGAACGAAAGTGTGGATGTGGAGAACATGCAAAAGATGGTGGGGTGATCCCGATTACCAGGTTCCCACGGGTCGACGCATGGCAATCGAGGAGGACCGTGCAAGCGACAAATTCGAACATGGTGCAAACGCGAGCATCTCATACAACATGCATGCATTCGTTCACGGGCGTCGTCTTGGGGTTATACCTTCGAAGTGTGCATTTCGGAACGGATCAAGTTCGGTACGATGTAGAAGAAGTAGTCGTTCACGGGTCGTCGTGGGAAGTAGTTGTTCACATCGCGACGGTATTGGAAGTAGTCGTTCTCGCGATGGTAGTGGAAGTAGTGGTACACGGCCATGGTGGAAGTAGTCGGGTTCCTTGTTGTACTTGCGTTTCGGTGCGGTACATAGCGATTCCAGGAAGTAGAGGTACACTTGTCGTAGCCGTGTAGTCGTTCACGTATCACCGTGGTGTAGTCGTACTTGGCGTCCGCATCAACATGTCCATGATTTCCAAACGAACCAATAGCGACCGAAGGCAGCAGGGTGCGAGGCAAAGCTTGAGCGGTGGGAATGGCATGGGAGTGCAACAGAGCAAAGGGGGTGCCAGGGCTCATGGGCGGCATGGATGGGCAGAAGGCGCTCGGGATTGAGCTCCTCTCGATCTAGGGCATGGATGCGGGCGTGGGACGGAGGTGGAGGCCCGACGAGGTCGGTGGCTTAGGCCTCCATGGGGCAGCGAAGGACGAAGTGGCCGGCATCGGCCTTGGCATGAAGCAGGGGAGGCGGAGCTCCTGCTCAAGAAGGTGCGGCGAGGGGAACCGCGTGGACGAGGTCGAGACGCAGATCTGGGCGACGGGAGCCCATCTCCGACAATGGTGGCGGCGCTGGAGCGGCTTGCGCGAGGGCGGAGATCAACCGAGGCGCTGCAGAAGCGGTGCCAGGGGACGAGCACGGCGGCGATCGGGCGCGAGCGCTCCTTCTCTCTTCTTGGCGGCACGGGAGGGCACGAGAGGGTGAGAGCGAGGGGTCAGAGAGAGATGGCGGTGCTGCGGGGAAGCGAGAGGGAGAGATCGAGAGGACGGAGAGTGGTTAGCGAGCGACGGGTTCGGGCGCTGCGTGTGTGAGTGGCAGCGGTGTGGGAGGACGAGAGGGAGAGGAGGAGATCGGGTGAGGGCATCGGGCTAGGGTTAGCAGCGGGGGCTTGGCCTCTAGGAGCAAATGGGTCGGCCTGCTGGGAGGACCAAGTGGCCAGCTGGGCTTCTCTTCTCTCTCTCTTATTTCCTTTTAGCAGAAAAGTATTAGAGAGAAGAAAAAGAAAGATAGGGTTAGGGAAAGAATTTGCGCATGCGGGTAATTTGCCCGGACTCACAAAAATGTGCTTGTTCCGAGAAAATAGAAAAGGCCATGGTTGAAAGATTTAAACTCAAACTCATCTGATTTAAATACAAATGATTTGAGATAGGACAAAGTTTAGGAGTGGCCAAAATGTTGAGATTTTTGGTGGAGCTCCGGAAAGTGAAGAAAGAATTTAGGGCAAAGTTTGGAGACCAAACTTGAAGATAAAAAGGCACGGAATTATTTTGCAAGTGTGTTATGGTTAATTCCAAAGTTAATGGAATATTTTAATATAGCTCCCTAATAATATTGGGAGATTTTTATATGTTGTAAAGAGAAATCACCATGTGCATTTCCCTCGATTTAAATGGATCGAAGATCCATGCAATTTATTTAGTTGAGTTTTTAAAAAGGGTTGCATGATGACATGATGCAATGCAAGAGATGCAACAAACAAAACAAATCACACGACGAAACTCAGAGCATCTGGAAGTCTTCTGGAGCGTCGGTCTCGGGGCGTTACAACACTCCACCACTACAAGAGGATCTCGTCCCGAGATCTAGGATGGCACCGGAGAGAAACGGAAGAGGAAGAGAAGAGGTACAACTAAGTTGCTTCTTCGACAAATGAGTGAAACCAAAGATCCTTGAGAGGTTGAAAAGTTGAAAGAAAGAACGCAGCGGAGTTGAACACAATTGAGAGCACTGCCGTAGAAAATAGAAACAAGGAACACCATGTGAACCTTGGAGGTTGCAAAGCTATGAATGACGAGTACAATGGACAAGAAGGAATTGGAACCACTCTTGTTGAAACGAGATAAACAAGGAATGAGAACGAAAGAATGCAGGCAGCACTCCAGTAGAAAAGAGAAGCAAAACTTGGCAAAATGGGAAGAACTTGAAAAGAGGACACGACACTCCGGTTAAATGGATAAGCATGAAAAGAACACGATCCACAATTCGAGAAGATGAGTGAAGAGAGCAACATCACAATGCCTCCGGAAAAAAGAATAGAAGATAGATCATTGGAATAACAGAATGGAGAAGAAAATGCCAACTTCCGCCACAACTAAGCTTGGAAAGCACCCTTCCAAGAAGGTTATAACGGAGTTGATGGAAAACCAACAACGAAACGAGTAATCTTGTAGTGGACTTATGGAAAACATCTCAAGACTATGAGGTGACAACCGGCCACTAATGGAAACCATTGATTTGATTGAGAGCACCAAAGAGATGAAAAACTTCTTCACCGAGATAAGAAGGAGAAAATTGGACCATTGATAAGCACCACAAATAGCTACATTCCTTAGGGAAGGCTGTAGGTGAATTATAACCCAATATAACTCCAACAAAAAGATTGATTGGTTGAAAAGATCTCTTGAATGAACAGAAAATGATGGATTTAAATATGTCACTCTTGAAAACTTGTGAATCGTGAAACGCGAAGGGAAATTATCAAGAATGACATAACACCATCTCAAAAGATAATATAGAGAGTATTGCACTTCGGAATGCAAGATGAAGAATGCTTGAACTCCTCCAACAAGAATCTTGAAGAACACTTCGAGAATGAATTAAATCCTTGATGAACCACCATGTAGAGCCTCCATGAAGAACTCCGGTAATAAAAGGATGATAAAAAAAGAGAAGTTGAAAACACAAGGTGAAACCTTGCGATGATTTAGACGGAGCTTCGCGACGAGATAATGCGGAAAACTTGGAACTCCGGAAAAGAAAAGATGAAGCATCTCAAACCAAGAAAATGACATGATGAACAACTCTGGAAAGAAGAAACTAGACCACTTGGATGAAACAATAATAAGAATTACGTTATGCGTATCCTTCACCAATTTAGATTGATGACAAGTAATGGATTTGGCATACTACTTATTCTCGCATAAAGGATTAAGAGAGATATAGCGTAAACTTGAGAAAAGTCTTCAACGATCCGCCGGTAGGATTTGGAAAGAACGAATGAATCTATATGATTATGAAGGAAGAGAACTCTTGAACGAACCATCGTAAGAATTGAAAACGAACGAAGTAACCGGATGAATCACCAGTAAGAATTTGAAAACGAACAAAGATACTTGGGGAACTTTAGATACAAGAGAATGAAGAGATCACGAGTTGACTAGGGAATACTTGAGCGATGCACCGGTAAGATTTGGACAACGAGAGCTGAAAGCTGGAATGAGTAATTCTGAGATGATGAGTTCCGGGGAATCAAACTGAAAAGACTCCTGAATTGCTTCGGATGGGTGAAAAGAATTCTCACAATCGAAAACAATTTTGAGAGGATGGAATCAAGCTAGAACCATGAATCTTGAAGAGAATGGAGCAAGATTTAAGAGAAACTCTTCTTCGGTCTTCAAATGTTGAGAATGACGATCAGAAACACCACCATGAATTGTTGAGATACTCCGGGATGAAAATTAGAAAGGTTGAAGCAACGATGAAAAGAATTTGAAAGATCTTGGAGAAAGACATTTGTCTGATGATAATTCATTCTTACGTCAAACTTTGAAATGAAATTGAGAATAACTCCGGGAAAGTTAGAAGAGTCAGGTAAGATCCTAGGAAAAGACCTATGGGTTAGGGCCCACTCAAAAGAAACACCGTTGAAATGATTACTTGAAAAGGAGATTGCACCGGTTGAATTAAATGGCTTGAATGAGGTAACAACCTCGAAATAGTTAGAATTGATGCGGAGTGGAAACACGAATCTTCAGAGATATCTTCAGCACTCCGGAACAATTGAATAGCAAGCGGGGAATGATTAAGAGATATACTGGCATGAGAAAGCATTTGAAAGGAGGAAAGGGATATAATCAACACTGAAAGCTTCAATTGAATCCACCGGAAAAGAATACGAGAATGAAGAATGATAAACTTGAAGCTTCCTGAGCATCTTCCTGAGAATCACCAGATAAGAACATTGATGGAAAAGAATGGAGAAACTTCACATCCATAAGATGGATACATGATTAAGAAATCTGAGTCCTTGAAGAAAGAGGGTGGGAGGGCGGGAAAAACAAAGGCAACTTGGGGCATATGGAATAAACACCGTTGAGAAAACTTATAATTGATCTTGCGGATGGGGAGAATGATGGTATCATCTCGAAGAGAAACGCACTGGTTGGAAATAGAATTAAGATGGCAATCTCGATGATCAAGAAGGATTAGTATCCCCATAGAAATATGAGAACACCGCCTAGAATAAGGTATGGAATCAACACTTGACATTGAAGCAACTCGAATACCACAACTTAAAACAAAACAAAGGATTGGCTCGCAAAATAAGCCGGAAACAAACATATGATAGAGATTTCGCCCAAAGTGTTCGTGATGAGGCCCCACGAGCACGACGTATAGCGGACGTCACGAATGACAAACAAGATGTCCCCGAATCGGCATAGCCAAGGATTCTTGAAGACGCCTCACGACCACTGTAAATCAACCGTGAAAAGCGAACCACTAGACGTTGGACCCCAATCTCAAATCATACATCAGTCAAAAAGATATTCTAGGAGCTACTTGAATTCCCACCTATAAACTCCCGAAACTTTCTGGTTATGCAATCTGGTGTTGGGGATACAGGGACACAATATATCTCGCCCAAAACTAACAATCCCTAGATCCAGTTGTATCCATCCGTCAACACATAACCAAGAAACCTTCGGAAATCGTGTACCTCAACCTTCAAAAAGCATCCGTTATACGAGTTATGGCAATACTCCCGAACTCCCGCCCCAGTACTGGGTGGCGTCGAGGTAATCTCACCAAGAACTGCATAAAAGATATTTTCGATGTCGGCGAAAAAAACTCAGGTATTCCAGAACTGTAACGATAAAATAGTGACGACAACACCTCGGAGCTCAACTCCCCGGGACACTGCCACAACCCCTAAATGTCAGGAGGCACCAAGAACAATGTTCTCGTCACAAAACCATCGGAACGATTCCAAGATACCCGCGTGATCCTAAAAAAAATTAGTGAAATTTGAGGAGAGAAGAGTCAAAACTTCTACGTCAGGAGACCTCACCAGAGCGACGAAGGGACTGAGGAGTAAAAAGAATCCTACTCGCCAATATATATAATCCTAAGACTCATAACATTTTTTGTTCTAGACTCAACAACGTCAGCGATTCGATCAAGCAGGGGGCTCCTAAGTCGGGGATGGCTCTGATTACCAACTTTAACACCCACGATGCGGCTATATCTCCCACGTGTCGAGGCACGACTTAGAGGCATAACCGCTTTGTGGTTTTGTCGCAAGAAGGGTCATCTTCACACAATCCCATGTAATGAAAAAGAATGGGATAAAGAGTTGGCTTATAATCGCCACTTCACACAATACATTAATTAAACATACATCAATCAGAGTACACACATAGGTCCGACTTGTAACGCCCCGAGACCGACGCTCCAGAAGACTTCCAGCTATTCCGAGTTTCGCCGTGTGTTTGTTTTGCTTGTTGCATTCATCATTGCATCATTTTCATTGCATCATGTCATCATGCAACCCCTTTTTTTTTTAAAACTCACCTAAATAAATTGCATGGATCTTCGGTCCATTTAAATCGAGGGAATTCACATGGTGATTTCCCTTTATAACATATCCTCCTAATATTTATGGAGCTATTATAAATATTCCATTAGTTTGGTATTAACCGGAACACACTTGCAAAATAATTCCCATGCCTATTTCCACTTCAAGTTTCACCTCCAAGCTTTGCCAACAATTCTTTTCCCTCTTATCGAGGCCCTTCCTAAATGTTCAACATTTTGGACACTTTGTAATCCTACTCCTTGTTCAAACCATTTGAATTAAATTCAAATGCATTTGAATTTAAACCGTGTAATCTTACCCACTCCATTTTTCTTGGAATGAGCACATTGTTGTGAGTCCGGGAAAATAATCCCCATGTCCAACTTCTTCCCCTAACCCCTCTTTCTTTTCTTTTCTTTCTTATCCCTGTTTTGCTTTTTATTTGTTTAGAGTGAGAGAGAGCCAGGAGGCCATCTAGGCCCATCCGCAGCCTAGCCACCTCCATGGCCCAAGGCCCAGCAGCCCCCTCGCTAACCTAGCCCGAACCCCTCCTCCTCTGCTCCCTCTCGTCTCCTTCCCTCGCGCCGCCACACATCGCCAGGGAGAGGAGCTCCCCGCGCTACAAGGCCCGAGCGCCTCTTCCCCTCCTCGCCATCGCCGCCCTGGCGAGCGAGCCCCAGCGCCCCCACGCGACGCCCCCCCCCCCTTCTCCTGCTCCTACACGACGCCCTCCTAGCCAACCGTGCCCCTCCATGGCGCTGCCTTGCTGCTCCCTCCAGCGCCCAAGCCTCCTCCTCTGCTTCGCCCCCTCCTCTGCTCCCTTAGCCATGGCGCTCCGCCGTCCCTTGTCTCGCCCGCGCCGGCAACCAGCAGTAGGTCGCCACTCCGCGCCGTCCGTGAGCGCCTTCAGCTCGCGTCTCCACCCGTCGTCGCTGCCTCGTGTGCTCATCAGCGAGCAGCAGAACCGAGCGCCCGTAGCCTTGTGCGCTTGTGCAAGCTGCCCAGTCCTACTGCGGCAACCTCCAGTTGCGCCCGTCCTGGAGCTCGACCGCCTCCTCAAGCCGCCGCCCTAGCCTCGGTTCTGGCAGGTTCCCGTGCTCCCTCGCCCCTGCCGTCCCCGCGCCTTGCTGCCTCCTAGAGTGCCGCGCGAGACCGCCATGCCAAGTTCCCGCCGCTGCCGCCATGTCCCTGCTTCACGCCCCTGTTGCTGTTGACGCCAAGTCCAACAGTCATCGAGCGTGGATTCGCCATGTACAACTACTGACACCCGTGGATTTCACCAAGTACCTCTACCGACGACCGAGACCCTGGTTTTGACAAGTTCCTCACGGCGATCCTGAACATCTACGGGATATGTACGACTTCGAACCATGTACCACGACGAACATGTACGACTACACGATGACCCACCAGACCCTGAACAACTACCGCCGCCGTGTACAACTACTCCCACTACCGTCGCAAGTACAACTACTTCCACTATGGCCCGTGTACCCCTACATCCCGTCGAACTTGATCCGTTCCGAAAATGCACGCTTCGAAGGTATAACCCCGAGACGCCGCCCATGAACGAATGCATGTTGTATGAGATGCTCGTGTTTGCACCGTGTCCGAATTGTCACTCGTTTCCATGCCACTAACCCGTGGGAACCCGGTAACCGGAATCACCCCACCATCGTTTGCATGTTCCGTTCATCCACAGTTTCTTTTGCACCGACATCTCGACGAGTTGTCGGATCACCGTTATGTTGCCGTGGCATCATTCTCGGATTCGTTGCCGTGGCACCCCTTTCTTCCACCACGGTAACAAATGCCTCGTATCATTTTATACCAACACTTTCATAGAATTGCTTATACCTTGCATATGTCATCCGCTTCATGATAACAACATTTAAAATGTCTAAAATTGATTTTTGCATTAAAAATTGCTAAATGACATGAGGATTTTCCGGAATTGTTGTTTGTTGTTCCGGCCTCATTTAAATTGCCTAAAATAGGTAGTTTCCATATGCTTCACCTCTTGCCATGATTAATAACATTTATTATTGTTGGGTACATAACCGAGAGAGAACTAAATGAGTCATGTGGTGTTTCTTCATTATGCAACTCGTTGCATATTGAACTCCACTTAACTTGTAGTATTGTTTGTTGCACTTTGCCATGCCATGCATATTTAAACCGGACATGCATCATACTTGTTTGTGCATCATGCCATGTGTATGTGGTGGTTGTTTACTATGTTGTTTGTTTCTTTCCGGTTTGCTTCTCCCGTTAGCTTCGGTTTCGTTCCGGAGTTGTGAGGATTTGTTCGACTACATCTGTTTGTCTTCTTCATGGACCCGTTCTTCTTCCTTGGGGGATCTCAGGCAAGATGACCATACCCTCGAAATCACTTCTATCTTTGCTTGCTAGTTGTTCGCTCTATTGCTATGCCGCGCTACCTACCACTTGTTTTTCAAGCCTCCCAAATTGCCATGAACCTCTAACCTTTGTCACCCGTCGTAGCAAACCATTGTTTGGCTATGTTCCCGCTTTTGCTCAGCCCCTCTTATAGTGTTGCTAGTAGCAGGAGAAGATGAAGATTGCTCCATGTTGGATTATGTTTATGTTGGGATATCACAATACCTCTTATTTAATTAATGCATCTATACACTTGGTAAAGGGTGGAAGGCTCGGCCTTATGCCTGGTGTTTTGTTCCACTCTTGCCACCCCTAGTTTCCGTCATACCGGTGTTATGTTCCTTGATTTTGCGTTCCTTACGCGGTTGGGTGATTTATGGGACCCCCTTGACAGTTCGCTTTGAATAAAACTCCTCCAGCAAGGCCCAACCTTGGTTTTACCATTTGCTACCACCTATCCCCCCTTGGGTTCTGCAGACTCAAGGGTCATCTTTATTTTAACCCCCCCCCCGGGCCAGTGCTCCTCCGAGTGTTGGTCCAAACTAGAGCCCTTTGCAGCGCCACCTCGGGGAAACTTAAGGCCTGGTTTTAGTTGTACGGACTGCTCATCCGGTGTGCCCTGAGAACAAGATATGTGCAGGTCCTATCGGGATTTGTCGGCACATTCGGGCGGCTTTGCTGGTCTTGTTTTACCATTGTCGAAATGTCTTGTACCCGGGGTTCCGAGACTGGTCGGGTCTTCCCAGGAGAAGGTTTATCCTTCGTTGACCGTGAGAGCTTATAATGGGCTAAGTTGGGACACCCCTGCAGGGTATTATCTTTCGAAAGCCGTGCCCGCGTTATGTGGCAGATGGGAATTTGTTAATATCCGTTTGTAGAGAACTTGACACCTGACCCTAGTTAAAACGCATCAACCGCGTGTGTAGCCGTGATGGTCTCTTCTCGGCGGAGTCCGGGAAGTGAACACGGTTTCTGGGTTATGTTTGACGTAAGTAGGAGTTCAGTATCACTTCTTGATCAGTGCTAGTTCACGACCGTTCTGTTGCTTCTCTTCTCGCTCTCATTTGCGTATGTTAGCCACCATATATGCTAGTGCTTGCTGTAGCTCCACCTCACTACCCCATCCTTTCCTATAAGCTTAAATAGTCTTGATCTCGCGGGTGTGAGATTGCTGAGTCCTCGTGACTCACAGATACTTCCAAAACAGTTGCAGGTGCCGAAGATACCAGTGCAGGTGACGCAACCGAGCTCAAGTGGGAGCTCGATGAAGATCTTGTTCGTTGTGTTGTTTCTTTTCATTTTGATCAGTAGTGGTGCCCAGTTGGGACGATCAGGGATCTAACAGTTGGGTTGTCTTCTTTTCTTTTGGTTCCGTAGTCGGACCTATGTGTGTACTCTGATTGATCTATGATTTATTCATGTATTGTGTGAAGTGGCGATTGTAAGCCAACTCTTTATCCCATTCTTGTTCATTACATGGGATTGTGTGAAGATGACCCTTCTTGCGACAAAACCACAATGCGGTTATGTCTCTAAGTCGTGCCTCGACACGTGGGAGATATAGCCACATCGTGGGCGTTACACGACTATGGAACCAAAAGAAAAGAAGACAATCCCAAATGCTAGATCCCCGGTCGTCCCAACTGGGCTCCACTACTGATCAACAGGAAACGAAACATAGTAACAATCAAGTCCTCGTCGAACTCCCACTTGAGTTCGATAGCAGCACCTGCACTGGTATCATCGGCACCTGCAACTGTTGTTCTAGTAGTCTGTGAGCCACGAGGACTCAGCAATCCCATTACCATGGGTATCAAGACTAGCAAAGCTTAGTGGGTAAGGAAAGGGATAAGTGGTGAGGTTGCAGCAGCGTCTAAGCATATATGGTGGCTAACATACGCAAATAAGAGCGAGAAGAGAAGCAACGGATCGGTCATCAACTAGTAATGATCAAGAAGTGATCCTGAACTCCTACTTACGTCAAACATAACCCAAAAAACCGTGTTCACTTCCCGGACTCCGCCGAAAAGAGACCATCACGGTTACACACGCGGTTGATGTGTTTTAATTAAGTCAAAGTGTCAAGTTCTCTACAACTGGATATTAACAAATTCCCATCTGCCACATAACCGCGGGCACGGCTTTCGAAAGATAATACCCTGCAGGGGTGTCCCAACTTAGCCCATTATAAGCTCTCACGGTCAACGAAGGATATTCCTTCTCCCGGGAAGACCCGATTAGTCTCGGAATCCCGGTTTACAAGACATTTCGACAATGGTAAAACAAGACCAGCAAAGCCACCCGATGTGCCGACAAATCCCGATAGGAGCTGCACATATCTCGTTCTCAGGGCACACCGGATGAGACATCCTACGAGTAAAACCAGCCCTCAAGTTTCCCCGAGGTGGCCCCGTAGTCTACTCGGTTTGGACCAACACTCGAAGGAGCACTGGCCCGAGGGGGTAAATAAAGATGACCCTCGGGCTCCGGAAACCCAAGGGAAAAAGGCTTTGGTAGGCAAATGGTAAAACCAAGGTTGGGCCTTGCTGGAGGAGTTTTATTCAAAGCGAACTGTCAAGGGGGTCCCATAAATCACCCAACCGCGTAAGGAACGCAAAATCAAGGAACATAACACCGGTATGATGGAAACTAGGGCGGCAAGAGTGGAAGAAAACACCAGGCATAAGGCCGAGCCTTCCACCATTTACCAAGTATATAGATGCATTAATTAAATAAGAGATATTGTGATATCCCAACATAAACATGATCCAACATGAAGCAAACTTCATCTTCACCTGCAACTAGCAACGCTATAAGAAGGGCTGAGCAAAAGCGGTAACATAGCCAAACAACGGTTTGCTAGGAAGGGTAAAAAGATTAGATGCTGACATGGCAAATTTGACAGGCATGGTAAACAGGTGATAGGTAGCGCAGCATAGCGATAGAACGAAGCAACTAGCAAGCAAAGATAGAAGTGATATCGAGGGTAATGGTCATCTTGCCTGAGATCCCGCAAGGAAGAAGAACGAGTCCATGAAGAAGACAAACGGACGTAGTCAAACGAATCCTCACAATCGCAATGTAAGCGGAACTATCAAGGAGAAGCGCAACCGGAAAGAAGGAAACATCATGGTAAACAACCATCACATAAACATGGCATGATGCACAACCAAGTATGATGCATGTCCGGTTAAAATATGCATAGCATGGCAAGGTGCAACAAACAATACTACAAGTTAAGTGGAGCTCAATATGCAACGAGTTGCATATTGAAGAAACACCACATTTAATTATTTAGTTAACTCTCGGTTATGTACCCAACGATATTAAATGTTAATCAACATGGCAAGGGGTGAAGCATAAGAAAACTACCTATCTAGGCAAGTTTAAATGAGGCCGGAAATAACAAACAACAAGTCCAGAAAATCCCCATGTGCATATAGCAATTTAAATGCAAACACAATTTTAAACATTTAAATGTTGTTGTCATGATGCGAATGACATATGCAAGTTTTAAGCAATTTTATGAAAATGTTGACATGAGCATGATATGAGACATTTGTCGCCATGGCGGAAGGGAAAGGGTGCCACGGCGGTGAAACGGAAATGGATCCACGGCAACATCCCGATGATCCGACAACTCATCGAGATGTCGGTGCGAACGAAAGTGTGGATGTGCAGAACATGCAAAAGATGGTGGGGTGATCCCAATTACCGGGTTCCCACGGGTCGACGCATGGCAACCAAGGAGGACTGTGCAAGCGACAAATTCGAACACGGTGCAAACGCGAGCATCTCATCCAACATGCATTCATTCGTTCACGGGCGTCGTCTCGGGGTTATACCTTTGAAGTGTGCATTTCGGAACGGATCAAGTTCGGTACGATGTAGAAGAAGTAGTCGTTGACGGGTCATCGTGGGAAGTAGTTGTTCACGTCGCGACGGTATTGGAAGTAGTCGTTCTCGCGATGGTAGTGGAAGTAGTGGTACACGGCCATGGTGGAAGTAGTCGGGTTCCTTGTTGTACTTGCGTTTTGGTGCGGTACTTAGCGATTCCAGGAAGTAGAGGTACACTTGTCGTAGCCGTGTAGTCGTTCACGTATCACCGTGGTGTAGTCGTACTTGGCGTCCGCATCAACATGTCCATGATGGCCAAACAAACCAATAACGACCGAAGGCAGCAGGGTGCGAGGCAAAGCTTGAGCGGTGGGAATGGCATGGGCGTGCAACAGAGCAAAGGGGGCGCCGGGGCTCATGGGTGGCATGGACGGGCAGAAGGCGCTCGGGATTGAGCTCCTCTCGATCCAGAGCATGGATGCGGGCGTGGGACGGAGGTGGAGGCCCGACGAGGTCGGCGGCTTAGGCCTCCATGGGGCGGCGAAGGACGAAGTGGCCGGCGTCGGCCTTGACACGAAGCAGGGGAGGCGGAGCTCCTGCTCAGGGAGGTGCGGCGAGGGAACCACGTGAACGAGGACGAGACGCAGATCTGGGCGGCGGGAGCCCATCTCCGACGATGGTGGCGGTGCTGGAGCGGCTTGCGCGAGGGCGGAGATCAACCGAGGCGCTGCAGAAGCGGCGCCAGGGGACGAGTACGGCGGTGATAGAGCGCGAGCGCTCCTTCTCTCTTCTTGGCGGCACGGGAGGGCACGAGAGGGTGAGAGCGAGGGGTCAGAGAGAGATGGCGGCGCTGCGGGGAAGCGAGAGGGAGAGAGGGAGAGATTGAGAGGAGGGAGAGTGGCTAGCGAGCGACGGGTTCGGGCGCTGCGTGTGTGAGTGGCGGCGGTGTGGGAGGACGAGAGGGAGAGGAGGAGATCGGGTGAGGGCATCGGGCTAGGGTTAGCAGCGGGGGCTTGGCCTCTATGAGCAAATGGGTCGGCCTGCTGGGACGACCAAGTGGCCAGCTGGGCTTCTCTTCTCTCTCTCTCTTATTTCCTTTTAGCAGAAAAGTATTAGAGAGAAGAAAAAGAAAGATAGGGTTAGGGAAAGAATTTGCGCATGCGGGTACTTTTCCCGGACTCACAAAAATGTGCTTGTTCCGAGAAAATAGAAAAGGCCATGGTTGAAAGATTTAAATTCAAACTCATTTGATTTAAATACAAATGATTTGAACTAGGAAAATGTTTAGGAGTGGCCAAAATGTTGAGATTTTTGGTGGAGCTCCGGAAAGTGAAGAAAGAATTTAGGGCAAAGTTTGGAGATCAAACTTGAAGCAGAAAAGGCACGGAATTATTTTGCAAGTGTGTTATGGTTAATTCCAAAGTTAATGGAATATTTTAATATAGCTCCCTAATAATATTGGGAGATTTTTATATGTTGTAAAGAGAAATCACCATGTGCATTTCCCTCGATTTAAATGGATCGAAGATCCATGCAATTTATTTAGTTGAGTTTTTAAAAAGGGTTGCATGATGACATGATGCAATGCAAGAGATGCAACAAACAAAACAAATCACACGACGAAACTCAGAGCATCTGGAAGTCTTCTGGAGCGTCGGTCTCGGGGCGTTACACGCGCTCGGGGATCAGGGCCTGGGAGGAGGCCCTGACCAAGGATCTGGAGAAGGAGAGGCAGCTGCGGAAGAATATCGCCGCTAACCATGAGGATTTTGTGAAGGGCGAAAACCTCTGGATCAGCCGCCTCGTCGACGTTGCCGGCAGGATCACCACGAAGCAGGCCGCCATGGGGATGCCAAACGTGAGGTACGCCCTGGAGCCGAACGTGAGTCCCAACGCCAAGCTGACCCTGTTCTTCGAGGGTGTTCTCGGGGCCCTGGAGAAATTCCGCTCCAACAGGGAGGCCTCTCTGGCCGATGAGGCCCGAAAGCTCTGCCGGGGTGTCATGACCAAGGTCCTAACCAAGGTGGCGTACTGGAACCCCAACCTCGACTTCGACGCCGCGCTGGAGAGCTTGCGGGAGGATGCGGACCTCGCGGCGCTCGAGGAGCGTATCAAACCCATCATCAGCCGCGTCGAGGGAGTTCGGAGGGTAGAAGGCTAGCGCCGGGATTAGGCACCCCGTTTCTCATCGCCACTGCAGGTTCACGACCAAGACAGTTTTTATCTTTAGTTAGAACCGCAGCAACAATTGATGTAATATAACTCTGCAATACTTTAATATCATGCATGCTATCTTCCCGTTTAGATCTTTCTTTGTATCTTCGTACCCTATGCTTGTTGAGATAAGGCTGCCGGCGCGTAAACCCATGCCGTGGTGCTTTAAGGACGGATCCTTAGCACCCTGCCGGAAGGGCGCTTGCTGCCGTGCGAGCCACCTTGCCGCCGCCAGCGCGGTCGCTTGAACTGTCGAGCAGACTCGAGGCAGGACAAGAGCGCAGCTGGGAACGGGTAGGCACCTTGCCGCCGCCAGCGCGGCCGCATGAACTGTCGAGCGGGCTTGAGACAGAAACAAAGGCATTGCCAATAGTGGAAGGGTCCCATCGCGTGCAGGTTTCCCGTACAAAGAACGAGATCTCTCAGGGAGAACAGCCTTATATAAGTGAAAATAACCAAGATTTCACGTGACTTAGCTTTTCTGCCGCCGCATGAGCGTTCAACATGTCCGCTGATGACGCCGCTCACTGGGTCGTCCTCTTCCTTGGAGCTATGGCGACCAAGAACTGCTAAACTAACTACTAGACCAGATTCTCACAACTGCGCGGCCCCCTATGTGGCGCGCCAAAGATGTCGGTGGGAATGACACCTATGGGATCACTGGGATCCCTTCTATGGTTGGCGGGCGCGGGGTTGTGCAAAGAGCGGGTCTGGTGGTTAGCACAAGGATCGTTTACCTAGGTTCGGGCGCAAAGATGCGTAATACCCTAGTCCTGCTTTGGTGTATGTATTTGAGTGTTCTTGAGTTCTTGAGCTAGCTACGGTGCATGTGTAGCCAGAAAGATCCGAATCCTTCTCCTGGATGCCTCAGGCCTCCTTTTATAGACAAAAGGGCTTGCCACAGTGGCACACAGGAGGTGGAAAGGTGTACAGTGCACAAGCTTATCGCCTGTCATTATGGGACGATACGCATTAAATGCGCCCCCTTAGGTGTCCCGTTGCTTTATTGGGGATGGCAACGGGGCCCGTCCCGTCCGTCGCCGCCCCGCCTTGCTCCGACACGCGTCCAGGCCAACAATTCATGCAGCGCCATGTAGGCTGGCAGGCTACTGAGATGGCGTGGTGGTAGGGTCTTCACGAAGATCTGCATGCCACCACGCAGGTGCTTGCTGAGCTGGCCTGGAAGCCGCACGTTGCCACGCAGGTGCCTGCCCAGCTGGTTGGGCTGGCAGTTGTATGGGAACCGCGGTGGAGTCTTGGCAGATGCGGGCCTGGCTGTGGCCTCGCAGGTTCCCCCGGCAAGGGTCTTCTCGGGGCCCCGGCAAGGGTCTTGCCGCGGCATCGCGGTCGTCCCCGGCAAGGATCTTGCCGGGGGTATCGTGGATTTCCTCAGCAAGGATCTTGCCGAGGATCGTCGTCTTCTGGTCCTCATCTGATCTTGAGTGCTTATGATCTTCACAAAGATCTGCATGCCACCATGGAGGTGCCTCCCGAGCCTTGGGTTCTAGTGTGGTCGATGGTGTCGGAACCCTCGGGCTCAAGGGTGGTGCGCTCTGCTGGCGTCGGGCAACTTGCCCTGGCAAGGCTCTTGCCGGGGCTGCGGAGGCCACCCCGGTAAGGGTCTTGCCGGGGGAGTCCACCTCGCCCTCTTGCTCTTTGTGTTTCTTGATCTTGGCGTTGTTTTGCCCGTCTTGTGCTTCAGTTCCCTCCCTTTACCCTGCTAAGTGTGGCCGCAGGCGCGGCTCTGACTGCCCGTGCACAAGTAGAAGGGTAAAAAGGAGAGCCCCTACTTTTGTACACCGACAGCTCCATGGTGACCACCGTCCTGCCGTCCTGCTGGTCTTGGTCTTGTTGCACCGATATGGAAACCTTTGCCTGATGCCTCGGGACTCCTCGCCTGCGCCTGCCTCTTTAGCACCAAAGAGGAAACAGGTACTCTGCACCCGCTCGCGCCCTCCTGGCCTTGGTCGTCATGACTCACGTCACGCGGGCCTCGCGAGGTGCCCCTTGCATAGGTATCTCCGCTCCTCGGGAGCCAACCTAGCGAGGACGCCCCTGAGGAGGTCTTGTTGCCGTCCGCCTCGCGAGGCTTGGCCCATCGCGAGGGTCTTGGGTGGTTGCTGCTGACGATGGGACGTACCAGGCCGTTGGTGGAGCCACGCCCTGGGCCGCAGGCAGGCAAGTCTGGGTACCCCCGTTCCCAGGACGCCAACAGTAGCACCCGGGCCCAAGGCGCACTCGGACTTGGCTTCGAGGCGAAGCCAAGGAGCAAGTGCGGAGCGCCGCAGGCCCCAATAGCCTGCGGCCCTCATTGCCGCGTGGCGATTGTCAGGACATGGGCGTCTCCGCTTCCCCATGCCGCCTCGGCAACCGTCCGACTTGATGAGTCCCCGCTGCATGCAGAAAAACATCATTACCTGCGACCGTGGAGGCCGGTGGTTCGCCTCCTTCTGGCTATAAATGAGGAGGGGTGGAGCCCCCGTAACTCATCTCTTCCTCCATTCCGCCCGCTTCTTCTTCCTCCTCCTTGCTGCGACACTCATGGTGCCGACACGGAGATTCTCCGTTGCTGAGAAGGGGAAAACCCCCGTGAAGAGCTAGGGCCACTCCCACCAAAGAAGAGGCTGGCCCGCTCTCACGACGTCGTCGTGAGGCTGGAGGTGACGAGGCCTTGGTATGAGTGGCCTCCCCCCGGCTACCCGCTGCCCTTGTACGCCCAGGCGCAAGGCTCCGGAAGGGGAGGCAGTGGCCCGCGCCGCTCGTGCCTTGGCCGTGGTGGGCATGCCGTGGCGGTGCGCGCCGCCGCCCCGTGAACCCACGCCGAGGGCTCCTTGTGTGAACTCGTGGTGTGGGAAACGATGCCACCGTGCACGTGGATCCGATTCCCGCAATTCTTATCTGAAGAGATGCTGCCGAGGGAGCCGCTCGAGCTGTGGCTACAGAATGCCGAGTGCAACACCCCGGCGACGGGAGCGGGGGTCGGGGTCGTCTCCCCGGGCAAGATCTTCATGACCCGCGGATGGAGCGAGGTCGCCCGCGCCTGCCTCGCGGAGGGCGCCCTCGCCACCCACTTCGAGTACGATGTCGCCTCCATGTTGTTCTTCAAGGTCTTCGACGAGGAAGGTCGTCGCCTGGAATGCTGCCCCGAAGGGGGTCGCCGAGACGGTGCAACGGCAGGCGCTGGCCGCGCCTTTGGTCCTGCCGGCAGCTCCTCCAGCAGCAGCGATGGCGCCTGGGAGTCCAACGACTCTCCCAGGCCCGACGAGTCTCCGGGGACGAGCGATGACAGCTACGCGCCCCCGAGCTCTCGCCGTGCTCGGAATGCAGCAGCGGCGTCCGCCCGTCGTCGTCGTTGATCTGGATGGGGTTGGTGTCGGCCTCCCGTGGCCCACTATTGATGATGGCGTCAGTGGCGACGCTGGTAGATACGACTTCTGATAGTCTTCTCCTTTTGTTCCCTACGAGGAATCGAGACGAACCCCATGGGGGTGTGTAAAGAATCTGAAGTGCCCTTTTGTGTCAACATCATCCTTATTATGAAAACTTATGATTGCATGTCTTGCTTCGGCTTGGTCCCCCGTTTCCGACCTCGCGGTAGCTTAGTGCTCTACGCCGACAGGTCCCAGTCCCCAGGCAGGCTGTAGCCGTCGCTGGTATGCCAGGTCGCGATGCCGTGGTCAAGGCCAGGAGGTGAGCGGCCCGAGGTCCGGTAAGAGCTCCTGAGGCGCGATGCTCAATAGGTCCCCTTTAGCGTGCAAGCAACTCCCTGAAGGTAGGAAAGGAAGGCGGCGTCTCCGTAGCAATGCCGCAGAGATGGAAATCCTGTGTTATGGCGCTGGGCTGGCTTGAGCGCGAGACTTATCTTTAGCGATCATGAGCCGATCCCTTGCGCGGCGCCCGATTCGTGCGTTAGCGGTAGTGGGACGACTGGGTCAGGCTCGCGCTAGCCTCCCTCCTTTTTCACGCTATTCTCGGTGCTCTGCGTCCTTGGGTCCCGACCCTCGAGCAAGCTCAGCCGCCGCTGGTATGCCAGGTCGCGATGCCGTGGTCAAGGCCAGGCGGTGAGGGCTGGAGAGTCAGTAGGAGCTCCTGAGACGCGATGCTCAAGAGCCCCCCCTTTAACGCGCAAGAAGATTGCGTGAAGAAAGAAGGAGCCTGCGACGCCGCCCGTTGCCCACCTCCAGAGATTCCTACAGGTTAGCGCGAGGGAGGAATACATATTGCAACCGTGTTTGCTGGTCCGCCGCTGGTCGTTCCGCAAGAAGATGAAGGCACTGAGGGCCTGGTGAGGTGACGTGCACGGGGCGTGCCGTGAGCTAGAGCTCGACCGCTCAGGTTTGTCAGTGTTGCAGGGACGGGCTCGAGCACAAGCGTCGTGCCATCATGTGTAGCCCCCGTTGCGGGATTAGCAGGAGGCCGGTCAGCAACGCGGGTGGCCGCGAAGGGCAACAGATAAGCATGTGATAATCATGAAATGACTCAAGCAATGAGGTAGGTTAGCTCAGATAGATGCAAGAACGATGCATGCCACTGGGACGGACCCGAGCGGCCTGGGGATGATGCAGCCCGGGAGATGCTCCAAACAGAGTAAGCTAAAGATGCGAAAGGATACACGTCGTAGGGACAGGCCCATGTGACTTGGGGATAATGCTGCCCGAAGGGCGCCCCCAACTGAATGAACTGGAAAGAGTCACCTGATACCGTAGATGGAGTGATGTTGGAGTAGCCGAAGATGCGTGCCGAAGAAGTTGCTCCTCATGAGCCGCCAGGGTCCTGAGCCTTAGGAGGCTCCGCAGGCCCAGGTGGCTCCTGAAGAACTGTCGTGATCTCTGCCAGGACAGTGTGATGCCTGGCCTCCTGAGCCGCCAGAATGCTCCGCAAGTGGCGCTGGAAGGTGACATTCGCGTTCAGCAGGCCAAATGGCATGCGAACATAGCTGTGAGGTGGGCCCTCACACCGTCCAATGCACGAAGGCCAGAAACGTCCCTGAGATGCGGCCCTGTTGAGCCCTGGAATGTCGACACAGACGCGCAGCCCGCCATCCTCGCCAGGATGGGGGGCTGCGCCGGGTGGTGGGCGGCGGTCGCCGCGTATGGTCCTTGCCTCTTGAAGCTCTTGGGTCACCTTGGTGATGAACTCCTGAGCACTGGGCGCTCCACGCCTTGTGCCCTCTTGAAGGAAACATGCGGTGAAGCACGCCTCCACATGGTGCCCGAGCGCCTCCCTCATGACGTTGGCTAGGTCAGAGGCCCTCCAAAAGAGAGCCCCCGAGCCCAGCCCGAGGAGGGCGCCGGGCGCGCCTTCCTATGCGAGGGAGGGAGGCACCCCGGCTGCGGGCCCAGATCCTAAGGTGGTCCCACTGGAAACGCCGCTCTCCAGAGGCCCTTGGTGGAGTAGCTGCTTCTTCTTCTTGGGGATAGCCTCAGGAGGGTACAGGGTGCCTTCGTTGTCGGGGTCTTCGGCCGCTGCAGCTTGGTAAGCGCGCTCGAGGGAGCACACCGTGTCCTCTTCTTCACAGGGGACCATGATGATGCCGCCGCTTCCTGGCATCTTGAGGACGTTGTAGCCATCGTGGGTCACTGCCATAAACTTGACCAAGGCTAGATACCCAAGGATGGCATTGTACCACTGGTACGCGTCGGTCCTAAACAAACGGTTTTTAACCCCTTTCCGCGGCGGCATTTGGAACCGTCGCCAAGTGAGTGTGGGCGATAGGGGGGTCCTTCCCACACGACCCAGAAACTGTCGGGGATAGGGAGCCTTGATGCATACAATTGTCCCTATATAACCGTTTCCGACATCTCGAATATCCCAAATGCTTCATCCTTGCTACTCGTTTGTGCTCACATTGCCATCGCAGTCGGAGTTTTGTGGTTCTGCCTAAAACCAGGCAGATTCCAGGCACGGGAGTTTTCCAGGCAGATTCTAGGCACGGGAGTTTTATGATGACTGGCACATCACATACAGTTCATGATTATAAACCGTGTACGATGGGTAGACAATCACACACATTTAGTTTTCCCACACCGTATGTGATAGTGTCTGACATCACACACGATTTGCAAACGGCAACTGTGTGCATGCTTGCACACATTTCCTCTCTGTGAACCGTCTCGGATTGTGGTCTATATCGCAAACGTTTGTGTTTTACCAACCGTGTGTGCCGTAATGACCTGCACAATGAAATTTCGCCCTAATTTAATTGCCGCTATTTAAAATTGTACCTAATTTAAACTTGAATTTATTCATATCCATCAGGTTCAAACAACCAATGCATTATTCAATTCACATGTACATATGTTTAAGAATTACATAAGCACCAAATAAAGAATGATGTACCAGGGTTCTATACTTGTACTATTACAGATGGTAAAGAAAGAGGCGACAGACATTCCAGTTGCTAAACAAGGTGAAGCGGAATGGCCCTATTGTGCTCTCCTGGATGCAGAAGGCATGCAGGACTCTAGTCCAACCCCTTGTGATGGCCGGCCGCCAATCATGTAGTTTGAGAGGTAATCTTGAGTAAACTACTTCAGGATCCACTTCAAAAGAAAAAAGATTCAGATATTGTCATGTAACACAACTCATTACGGGCAGTAAAAAGAAGGCTACAGGGTTCTTACTTACCATCCTGCAGTTCACTGTTGTCTTGCATAAAGTGTAAACAAATAGTTTGATTGACATCTTTTGACCCATTTTAATAACAATCTTTATCAGTTTCCTCACTTGATGTTGGTTCATCAGTATCTCATTGCCCCATACACAGAAAAGGTCGAAGTGTGGATCTTTGGCAATGATATATGTACCTAAAAGCACCAAGTTAATATTAGAAGCTAAACAACAACTGAAAAATGATGTAGTACAACACTCCATCCATCCCATTATATAAGATTTTATTACATGTATATCTAGACATCATCAGAACATTAAGGTAACACTCTTCCTTGTTGCTATGTAGCCTAGGATTGCATATTTAGTCATTCAGTACAATGCATGTTGCTAAACAACAACTAAAAAATGAAAAGGCATGTTTACTACAATATCCTTAACAGCAACCAAATATCGTAATTCATAATGGTATTGCTGAAACTGTTATTGATGAAATTGAACTGCAAGGCAAATAGTTGCACATATAGAGCATCACATTGTGAAGAACTGAAATAAACAAGTCATAAGGACATCTCTAGGCGATCCTTAAAAAGTTAAAGGACTAAAACCCTTAGTGGATATATATATACTCCAGCAATTTTTGGCCTTTTCTAGTCGATCCCCTAAACTTAAGGTTGTAAAATTCAATTTGATCAAGTTCAAAGCAGGTTCAACCGAAAGTAGCATGCATTCAAACATAAACATCGATAGTTTTGCATAACCGAACATAAAACATAAATTTAAACTAAGCTAAACTACTTTTGGCCGAAGTAGAGGTTGATCCAATCCTTCCTCGTCATGTACGGTGCGCCACGAGCTGGGTCCGGGCCAGTACCGTCGTCGGGGTCGTTGGGGAAGGCACTCCTCCACTCGTCTACGTTGATCTCCTCATCCCCGGGGCCCACCTCGACGCCTCCGCGCCGCCGTCGCCGCCGCCTTCGACCTCATCATCAGAGGAGAGCGCGATAACCTCGCCGCCCTCCACGCCGCCGTCCCCGCCGCCTTCGATCTCATCATCGAAGGAGAGCGCGATAACCTCGCTGCCCTCTGCACCGGCAAAGATCGCCCGCTCCTCCTCCACGAGCTTCGCGTGCTGCCGGCGGAGCTCTTGCATGTAGGCCTCGTCGGCGGCCTCGGCCTCGAGGCGCTCCCATGCCTCGCGGTCCTCCCGCACCATAGCCGAGCTCACCACCCCTGGCTCCGGTGAAACGAGGTGGACCGGACGTGTGCCGAAGGGGAAATTGAGCCTAGTCGCCGCACCGTGGTAGCGGACCGCTAGCGGTCGTACTCCATGGCCGCGAGCTTGGCCGTGTGGAAGCTACCGAGCCACCGGCGGGTATGGGTCTCTCGATCTGTAATCTCGGCGACCCACGTCCCCCACCGCCGCTGCCGGACCCCGAGGTAGGACTTCGTCGGCTGCCGGGTCCGAGGGAGGACGGGGAAGTCCTCGAACCGGCGTAGGGGCACGGCGGCGGGCAGATGAGGGGACCGGCGACGGCGGATCAGGCCCGCGGAGGACGACGGGGATACCTCGGCGGCCACCTTGCTGGCGTCGGGCGAAAAGGCCGCGATAAACCTCTTTTTGGCCATTGGTTCATCGAGCTCCCCGGCACACACGCAGAGGTTGAGGATGGAGGCGCCGGCGATGGCGGCGACCTACCAATGGTTTCGAGGGTTGTGTGTGTCTGTGTGAGCGGAGGTTTTGGGGTGTGTGTGGAGGGGGCGCAAGGTTGTGTTTGAGGAAATATTGCGGCAACTGAAAATTTTACTAGGCGGGAGTAACAAGGCGGGCTACTGAAAATTTGGATCAAGGGCGAGGGAATATTTTTGAGATTGCGAGGGATGCAGAGGCGGGAGTAAAATGCCGGGGCTACTGAAAATTTGAATCAAGGGACTGAAGCAGAGCGTGAGAAACAGACATCCCACACGGTCTGCAAATCGTGTGCTATCAAACATTAAAACCTTCCAGGCGGTAGATATTTTCGAGATTGTGAGGGATGAAGAGGTGAGTTTTTGGGGAGTGAGCTAGTGTGCTTGACACGCCGGCTATGGACTGTAGCCGACGCACCTTCTCGCGTAATCCATAGGCGTACTATACACCGACGATGCTCCAAGATATTTTGTACTACGTCTCACATGGTTGGTGATACTAAACTATGTGGGATCTACTTGATTTGAATTACAAAATGGGGTCACAGTGGTAATGGACGTTGTTTGAATTGCTAGACCTTTTCTCTGCAGTGAACATGCAACTATAGGTGTGTCATAAAAGAATTGGAATTATTCAAGGTTCGTTTGGACATTTTATACATTAAACTGGTTTTCTAGCCATTTCACGTGCACAATTCAAAATTAAACTACATGCACATGCTTCGGTGCATACAAATTGGTTGAAAAATCAAATATGTGTCCTTCAGTGCATGCTTAGGTCCCATGCAAGAAATGGAAATGAATTTTTCGGGGTTCGTTTGGCCTTTTTATACATTAACTAGGTTTTCTAGGCATTTTATGTGCATAATTCAAATTTTAACTACAAGCACATGCTCCAATGCACCAAAGTTGGTTGAAAAATCACATGTCTGTCCTCGGGTGAATTTCTAGGTCCCATGCAAGAGATGGGAATGAATTTCAAACACCAGGGCACCGTTGATTGCCGGCAAAACATTGAGATGCCTGGTTTTTAAATTCTAGTAAATCCAAAACTCGTCTGAAATTCATGAAACTTGGCATGCTATCATGGAGCGACATAAACATGCTGTGGTAAAAAATTTGTCCCATGTGGGGCCGGTTTGGGTATATGCTTCTCACAAACCAGAGCTTCTCACAACAAGCCTGATGGTTTCGGTAGGGAACGTACGTCCCACCTTTGGGGACGAAACGATATCCATTGCCTCTTATTGCTTTCAAAAAATTCTCGTGTCAACATAGAAGAACAGGAGTGTTGTATCAATTTTTGGGATTTTTCGGGGTTCGTTTGGATATTTTTATGAATTGACTGACCTTTCTAGGCATTTTATATGCATAATTCAAATTTGAACTACATGCACATGCTCCAGTGCATATAAATTGGTTGAAAAATCACATGTGTGTCCTTGGGTGCATGCTTAGGTCTGATGCAAGAGACGGGAATGAATTTCAAACACCAGGGCACTATTGATTGCCGGCAAAACGTTGAGATACCTGGTTTTTAAATTCTGGTAAATCCAAAACTCGTCTGAAATTCATGAAACTTGGCATGCTATCATGGAGCGGCATCAACATGCCGTGGTGAAAATTTTGTCCCATTTGGGACAGGTTTGGTTATAAGCTTCTCACAAACCAGAGCTTCTCACAACAAGCATGATGGTTTCGATAGGGAACGTACCACCTTTGGGGACGAGACGATATCCGTTGCCTCTTATTGCTTTCAAAAAAATTCTAGTGTCAACATAGAACAACATGAGTGTTGTGTTTAATCTTGGAATTTTTCGGGGTTCGTTTGGCCTTCTTTATACATTAACTGGGTTTCCTAGGCATTTTATGTGCATAATTCAAATTTGAACTACAAGCAAATGCTCCAATGCACCAAAGTTTGTTGAAAAATCACATGTGTGTCCTTGGGTGAATTTCCAGGTGCCATGCAAAAGATGGGAATGAAATTCAAACACCAGGCACTGTTGATTGCCGGCAAAACATTGAGATGTCTGGTTTTTAAATTCTAGTAAATCCAAAACTCGTCTGAAATTCATGACTCTTGGCATGCTATCATGGAGCGGCATCAACATGCCGTCGTAAAAAATGTGTCCCATTTGGGGTAGGTTCGAGTATAAGCTTCTCACAAACCAGAGCTTCTCACAACAAGCATGATGGTTTCGATAGGGAACGTCCCACCATTGGGGATGAAATGATACCCATTGCCTCTTATTGCTTTAAAAAAATCTAGTGTCAACATAGAACAAAGGGAGTGTTGTGTCATTTTTTGTTATTTTTTAGGGTTCGTTTGGACATTTTTATGCATTAACTGGGTTTTCTAGGCATTTTATGTGCATAATTCAAATTTGAACTATAAGCACATGCTCCAATGCACTAAAGTTGGTTGAAAAATATAATCTGTGTCCTTGGGTGAATTTCTAGGTCCCATGCAAGAGATGAGAATGAAATTCAAACACCAGGGCACTGTTGATTGCCGGCAAAACGTTGAGATGCCTGGTTTTTAAATTCTCGTAAATCCAAAACTCGTATGAAATTCATGAAACTTGTCATGCTATCATGGAGCGGCATCAACATGCCGTGGTAAAAAAATTATCCCATTCGGGGCAGGTTCGGGTATATGCTTCTCACAAACCAGAGCTTCTCACAACAAGCATGATGGTTTCGGTAGGGAACGTCCCACCTTTGGGGACAAAACGATATCCATTGCCTCTTATTGCTTTCAAGAAAAATCTCGTGTCAAGATAGAACAACAGGAGTGTTGTGTCAATTTTTGGGATTTTTCGGGGTTCGTTTGGACATTTTTATGCATTAACTGAGTTTTCAATGCATTTATGTGCATAATTCAAATTTGAACTACATGCACATGCTCCAGTGCATATAAATTGGTTGAAAAAACAAATATGTGTCCTTGGGTGCATGCTTAGGTCCCATGCAAGAAATAGGAATGAATTTCAAACACCAGGGCACCGTTGATTGCCGGCAAAACATTGAGATGCCTAGTTTTTAAATTCTAGTAAATCCAAAACTCGTCTTAAATTCGTGAAACTTGGCATGCTATCATGGAATGGCACCGACATGCTGTGGCATTTTCCGTGTCCATTTTGAGAGAAGGCGCACTCGAATAATGACAGCCAACAAAGGTATTTTGAAAAAATAGCCGCCACATTAATATCTCAAACGTTTGTAGAATTCAAACTGTGTGCGTTCTGTTAACCATTCACATGACGCCACGTGTCTTGTTTTAATGGTTGTAGGAGGTGTCGTGCGGATAGCTGCTTGACCTTGACTGAAAGGGAGGCATGCGAGCGCAGTCCGGTGCGCAGGCTGACCGAGAGGCGTGCAAGCTGTCCTCCAATGTGCGAGCTGTACGCTACGCACGCTCACTGGGAAGCGAGCCCTTTGACTTCCATGGTCGCCCGCCTTCCTCTCCATTAATGGCGCCTGAGCTGCTGTTTAATACGGGCGTCCTTACTGTTCGCCTCCCATTCCCCTCCCTCCCACAGACCTCCACCAACGCCATGGCGCAAAACGATCATCTGCCACTAGTCTTCAAGTTTGGTGAAGTCGACTCCGAGCCAGAGGAGATAGAAAATAAGGAGGAATGGGGCCTCATGGACATGGCCCAGAACGAGCTGGCCGCGGTGGTTGCTGCCCCCGCTCCTGTCCCAGCTCCCATCCCCGCGCCCGCGCCAGCGACCATCCCGTAGCATTGACGGGTTGGTCGCCGAGCACTATCGCAGAGCTGGAATCTGCGGGCGTCAGCGAGGTCCCCGCGGACCTGCGCGAGCTCATGTACATGCCAGCACCCGTGCCCGTGCGCGCCCCTCCACCCACCGTGGCGCCGGCCCCCGTGCGTTTGGCTGCACCCGCCGCGCCCGTGCCCGTGTGCGCGCCCCCTCAGCAGCCTGGGACGCTGCCGTCGACCGCTACCTCTCAGCGGCGCCAGTTGCCGTCCTCCTGCGCCCCGCCCGTCGATCGCGCAACGACATGGTGTTTGTTACAAGTGAAGAACATTTTGTGCTGCCTTGAAGACTTGAACAACGCCGTCCCGGAGGACGACAATGATGGTGTTGCACGCCGCCTCCGCCGCCGCCGGAAATAGTTTTTTGGGGTTTAATACTATATCTCGAATTTTCGATCATATGAATATAAATTCGCAGTGTGAGTGAGTGAAAGATATGGGTTAACAAACTTGCGTTTTTCTCTCTTAATGTGCAGACTTATCAAACGATTTTCACTTGAAAAAAAGTCAATGGTTTTTAAATATAAAACACTCATCGCAAATGTTTTAGTTAGAACACCCGGATGCAAACTGACAGCTTCCCCAGGAAGCCAAGGGAAAATGTGCCGAGCAGGATTTCTGCATCCCTTCAACGCAAATGGTTGTTTTGCATGACTCGTGTGCAACCACGTACAAACAATTGGGTAAGATTTGCATATCTATCATTTTGGTTATGTTGCCATTTGTCAAACTGGAAAGATTGGCATTTGTTTATCTAGTAACATTGCCATTTGTCAACCTTGTAACACTGCAATTTGTCAAAATATGCAGCTAAAAATCACTAGCACTATCTAATTTTTGCAACTAAAATCACTAGCACTGTTCATATGGACACCACTAGCAGGCGTGAGTTGATGGACGCATATGCAAATGTACCATCGATTACATACAACAAGTCATCAGCCCACAACGACAACGAGGATACACGTTGGATTATAGATCATTTCCAACAAAACATTCTAGTAAAGTTTTTCTCACACAACAAATAACAAAGCGATGAAATGAACTTCAGCTCAACCACTCGTCGGCGTTGGAACGCTTGCTTTGAACCAGAAGTGATTCTCTGGGAAGGGACAGCTACTGACAATCTCGAGACCAACGCAGGACTGATCATCTAGGCTGAGGCGGCCTATGTCAGGACCCATATTGGGACGGTAGGGAAGCATAGCAATGTCCGAGGTATAGATACAGTTGCTTCTCATAAATGGCAGTAACGTTGTGTCAACAGTAGCTGGATCGCCTTCCACCATCATTGGATAGTTTTGTCCAAGTAAGAGTGAGTTTCCTCCAAGACTTTCAATACCGAACCAGGGAGAAAGTGTTGGCGCTAGTACACTAGTATCCATCTCGAATACCCTCCAACAGATGTTGGAATAGGTCTGGAGAGTGCGACCATGCGAGACAACACCTGCTTCCTTAGTAACATCAGCAGTGCCCTGTATACAGACAAGAAGAGGTGATCCATCGGAATAAGTTGCCAGGCGCCACTGAGTATATGGGTCCTGCTCGTCCTCATGCTCATGATCATCAGCATCGTCATCTCCCCCTTGGTTATAAATTTTTTCCAAGTATAGGTGGTGGAATGTTCACAGGACCTTGGAAACACAAGAAGGTTAATTAATTAGTAAAGGGAAACTAGCTAACCCGCATGCATGTGGATGAAACAATTATAATTACGGTGGAAGACAAACGTACCAAAAGCATGATGATTCCATGCAAAAACAGTGCCACAAGTGGTGGCAGCAAACACAAGACCCTCGTATTGAATTGCATCATAGTACTCATCCATGTACAGAAATTGATTTTTGAGCAATATCCATCGAGGCATGGAAGTAAGGAAGGCAACAAGCTTGTCGAAGATAGCAACAACTTCGTAGTTCGTGTAATCCCAAGAGCGGTTGGGAACTCGACAAATTGCTATCTTCTATATACGATAGTCACCATGATCATATTTGAACTCACGTAGAATACCGGTGTACTCAACCTCTGGGCAGTCATCTGAGATTTTTGGAAGTGGAACCCGGTGACGAGTGTACACATTCACAAGTTCCCACTCGCAGTTGTACCCAATATAAACAACCCAATCTCCATTCGCGTCTGCCCAAGCCTTGCCCTCAAGCTATGGCATCTTAACATCATACTTATCATTATCAAGCGGCATCAACTTGCACAAGGCGAGGCTTCCCTCGTCCCCGCACCAGTCAGCAGGGTCATGGCGAAGAAGATAGGGGAGATCAAACCGCTCCTGGACCCTTGGGTTCCTTGTAATGATGTTATTAGTTGAGTCGAGAATAGTCCTGAACGAACCTGCCATGCTAGCCGAGGTGATGACGTCTCACCGATCAATGAGTTCCTCCACCTCGTCATCTTTTAGATCGGGGCAAGAATAACGGGGTCGTTTCCGGCCTGTTCCCTCCATGGAGAAGACGATCGAACAATGGCAGAAGGAAGGGTGAAGGCAAATGGAGGGAGGAAGAGCGTGCGAAAGCAGTTCCAAATCGAGAGGGAAAGGCGAAGAGGCAGTGGACAATTGCCACGGTACACGAAGAGGCGCCTGGGGAGCGAACGGTTGCCACAGAGGTCACACACTGACGACAAGGGCCGAGTGAACCGCATGCGTATATCGCACAAACTCTGGCTGGCCATTTCTTTTGTGTTGCCTAATCACAAACAGTTCATCCGAGTGAACCGCATGCCGTATATCGCACACACCTTCATTTGGCTGCCCGTTTCTTTTGTGTTGCCTAATCACAAACAGTTCATCCGAGTGCACCGTATGATGTGTATCGCACACGCCTTCATCTGGTTGCCCGTTTCTTTTGTTCCTCCTCATCGCAAACATTTAATTGAACTGAACCGTATGCCCTTCATCGCACACACAACTCAAACCTGAACCATGTTTGATGCATCCGTCATCGCAAACGTTTTATACATTTCTGACGGTTTTCATACACCACCGTTTGTGATTATTGCATCGCACACAGTTTCTCGAAGGGTCTCTGATCGTAGTGTCACGTTAGCAGCATCCTGCAGTAGTGTACGACAGGCGGATGTGGGCGACATCGAAGTCGATGAGCTTGGTGTGGTAGTTGTCGCGCTCACCGAAGGTGACAGGGAGGCGGACCTGCCCTATCGGGGTGGTGGAGCCGTCGATCACTCCTAAGCTGATCGTATGGCACTTGGAGGCTGTCGAATGTCTCGACGGCCAGGACATTGAGCTCTGCGCCACCGTTGATGAGGGTCTTGGTGACTTGAACGTTGTTGATGATGGGTGAGAAGAGCATCGGGAGGGCGCCGGCGGTTGCCGCGCACTTGAGCTGGTCTAATGAGCTGAAGGTGATGACGCACTTGGACCACCTGAGCGGGCGTGTGGCCTCGAGCCTGGGAAGGTCCACGTTCACCTCGCGAGCAAACTGCTTGAAGACACGCTGAGAGGCTGGGGCTTGAGCTCCACCCAAGATACATGCGATGGCGCGTGGCTCTTGGAAGCCTCCAGCCCCTCGTCTTGACGGCGGACGCCGTTCCTTCTTGGTGGAGGCAACAACGGAGGGTGGCCGACGTTGCCCTGGGGGCGGTCCTCACGAGGTTGGTCGCGCCACTCCTGGCGGGGGCCGCGGTCGTCCCAGCGTCCCCCACTTTGTCCTCCTCCTCGGCTGTAGCCTCGATCATTGCGCTCGGGGCGTCGACCGAAGCGTCCGTCTCGGATGGCCCTGAGCTCCTGACAGTCGCTGGTGTTGTGGTTGTGAACGTTGTGGAAGGCGCAGAATGGGCGGTTGGCCTTGGATGACTCGGGGTGGTCGCGGCAGCGCTTCATCTCTGGCTCTGCCACGAGCAAGGCAGCCCCCTTGCGCTTCACGTCCTTGATCTTGGCCTTCTTGTCTTCCTGGTCGGCAGCTGGGAGCTCGAGGAGGGAAAGGCGCCCTTCCTCAGCCCTCGCGCACTTGGTTGCCATGTTGAACATCTCCAGGGACGTGCATAGTTCCTTGTGGATGACAAGCTCCCCCTTCATCTTGGCGTCGCGGACGCCATCGGAGAACGCGGAGATGATGGCCTCGTCCATCACCTTGGCGATCTTGAGGCGAACACTGTTGAAGCACTGGATGTACTTCTGCAAGGTTTCCCCTGGCTGCTGCTTGATGCGCCGCAGGTCGCCTGCGGCCGGCCGGTGGTCACGAGTGCCCTGGAAGTTGGCAATGAAACGCTCGCGCATCTCGCCCCAGGAGGAGATCGATCCCGCGGGCAAGTTCAGCAGCCACGAGCACGCGCCATCTTTGAGGGCCATGGGAAACCAGTTCGCCATAACCTTTTTGTTGCCGTTGGTTGCCTCGATGTTCAGCTCGTAGAGCTGCAAGAACTCCGTGGGATCGGGGGTGCCATCGTAGCACGGAGGCGGATCCGGCTTGAACTTGCCGGGCCAGACGACGTTGCGCAGCTCGGGAGTGAAGGCACGGCAGCCTGCTGTGGTCACCGGAGCCTGTCGCGGAGGCAGAGCCTGATCCTGATATCCACGCGCCGCCGCTGCAGGCGGCGCGCGGTCTTGACGCAACAGTGCTGGGAGCGCAGGAGCATTTTCTTGCAGCCGGGGAACTTCTTGGCAGCTTCCTTCTTCGTGCACGGGCGCCCTGCGCGGCGGGTCGCACCGCGGGGCTGCGCGTCTTGGTACGAGGACGGCGTCTTGATGCGGAGGTGGCGGAGGCACTCTGCGGGCTACGTCGCCCGTAGCTGGAGGAGGGCGAGGTAGCGAGAGGAGAGCCCCCAGCAGCGCTGATGAGCTCGGCGATGCGGTCCAGCCAATCGTCATAGAGGTCGTCGACCGGGCGGTAACGCAGGAGCTCACGTGCCATGAGCAACGCGGCCTGCGCGTCCGTGGGCACACGACGAGCATGGGATGACGAGCCAGCCGGAGTCAGCGACGGGGTGGCGATGCATCCATCCCGTCGCACGGAGGGGTGCAGCGATGAAGCTTGCTGCTCATTCCCGGCCGGGCCGGTGGCAGCGTTGGCAGGAGGTGAGGGAGAACGGCGGGGAGGTCCAACAACGGGCGCCGTCTGAGCGACGCGAGCGGCAAGGGCGGCCTGGCACTCAGCACGGGCTTGGCGAGCGTCAGCCATGGATGCGGTGGAGCAGTGGAGCGCGGATTGGAAGAAAGGCTTCAGCGCACCCCTACCTGGCGTGCCAAATGTCGGATTATGGGTTCCGGCAAACCCTTGAGGTTCGAACACTGAGGTGCGCACGAAGATCTCTCTCTCCCTAGCTCGCTCTTGCAACAATCTCAAGGCCTAGCTCGCCGAACCCAAGGAACAAGAGACACGAGAGTTTATACTAGTTCGGGCCACCAACGTGGTGTAATACCCTACTCCAGTGTGGTGTGGTGGATTGCCTTGTAGGCTGAGGATGAACAAGTACAAGGGATGAACAACCTCCTGAGGAGAGGTGTTCTTGAGCTCGGTGAGCTTGTGTGTGCAAGGATGTTCTGAATGATCCCTCCCCTGCTATGGTGGTGGCTAGTCCTATTTATAGAGGCCCTGGTCCTCTTCCCAAATGTTAGGCAGGAAGGGCTCCCACAACGGCCAATTTTGAAGGGAGACAACTAGTACAAGTTATCCTGACAAAAGGTGGTCTTCGCCTGCCAAAGGCTCTGGTGGTGACTCTGCTGTGGGCTCCGTGGTGACCTCCGTCCTGCTGGTCTTGGTCTTGTTGCACCGATATGGAAACCTTTGCCTGATGCCTCGAGACTCCTCGCTTGCGCCTGCCTCTTTAGCACCAAAGAGGAAACAAGTACTCTGCACCCGCTGGCGCCCGCTTGGCCTTGGTCGTCATGGCTCACGTCACGCGGGCCTCGCGAGGTACCCCTTGCATAAGTATCTCCGCTCCTCGGGAGCCAGCCTAGCGAGGCCGCCCCTGAGAAGGTCTTGGTGCCGTCCGCTGATAATCCCCAAGTGCAAGGAATGATCGTAGCAATTCCCAATGGTGGAAGTGATAAGTATGGAGTGTCGAACCCACAAGGCGCTAAAGGTAAGATCAATATTCTCTCAAGTCCTATCTGCCACTGATACGACTCTACGTACGCCGAGCGTTTGCTTCCAACTAGAAACGAGAAATAAAACTACGTTGTGGGTATGGAGAGGATAACTTTGCATGATATCGGAGAGCTAAAACATAAAAGTAGGTGTTGTTATCATAAAGTTAGAATATACAACTAAATATTATAAATAGCGAGTGTGGAATAATGATGGATCGGTGTGCGGAATTGTCCTAGGCAATTGTTAACAAGACCGGTAGTCGTCATTGTAATTTCATATGAGGGAGAGGCATAAGCTAACATACTTTCTCTTCTTGGATCATATGCACTTATGATTGGAACTCTAGCAAGCATCCGCAACTACTAAAGATCATTAAGGTAAAACCCAACCATAGCATTAACATATCAAGTCCCCTTTATCCCATACGCCACAACCCCTTACTCGGGTTTATGCTTCTGTCACTCAAGCAACCCACTATAAGCGAATCATGGACGTATTGCAACACCCTACAGCGAGAATCCCTCACGCTTGCGCGACACGGAGGGCACAATAGGACAGCACCAAAATAAAACATACAACTCGTACCAATCTAGATCATCAATCAACCCAAAGACAAAGGATATCTACTCAAAACATCATAGGATGGCAACACATCATTGGATCATAATATGTGGCATAAAGCACCATGTTCAAGTAGGGATTACAGCGGGGTGCGGGAGAGTGGACCGCGTAAAAGAGAAGAGGATGGTGATGTTGATGAAGACGATCACCGCGGCGATGATTCCCCTCCCGATGGCACTCCGGCGCCACCGAGAAAGAGGAGGAGAGGTTCTCCCCCTTGTGCTTCCTCCTCCTTGGCCTCCCCCCTAGATGGGGAGAGGTTCTCCCTCTGGTCCTTGGCCTTCATAGTGAGAATGGCCCCTCCGGGATCCTCCTCCATGGCCTCCGGTGATGATGGCCCCCTCCGGCAGGGTGCCAGAGAGGGCCTAGACTGATTTCTCGTGGCTACAGAGGCTTGCGGCGGCAGAACTTCCAATCTAGGATATTTTCTGAAGGTTTCTATATTTATAGGAGAGGATGGCGCCGAGAACAAGTCAGGGGGTCCCCGAGGTAGCCACGAGATAGGGGGCATGCCCCCCACCCTCATGGGGCCCACGGGACTCCCCTCTGGTAGATTTTTGTTCCAGTATTTTTTTTATTTTCCAGAAAAATTCTCCGTTGATTTTCATCGCATTCCGAGAACTTTTATTTCTGCACAAAAACAACACCATGGTAGTTCTGCTGAAAACAACGTCAGTCCGGGTTAGTTCTAATCAAATCATACCAAAATCATATGAAACTATTGTAAACATGGCATGAATACTTCATAAATTATAGATACGTTGGAGACGTATCAGCATCCCTAAGCTTAATTCCTGCTTGTCCTCGAGTAGGTAAATGATAAAAGAAATAATTTATGAAGTGTGAATTCTAGCAAGTGCATAAGTTTGATCAGTGATAATTCCAATCACTTTTTCTAGCATCATTATATATCATAACAGTAGCTCAACTCATAAAACTTCTCATGATCAAGTAACAAGCTATTCACATGTTAAAGTATAGATCATAAACTTTCTTGAAAACTAACAAACCATGCTCTTAGTCATCAAAAAATTGCAATTCATCTTATTTTCGGGAAGGGTCTATGTAAGAGCTTTGATTCAGCAAACTCCACATACTCAACTATCATTTAATCTTTCACAATTGCTAACACTCATGTGATATTTGTGGGTTCAAAGTTTTAATCGGACACAGAGAAAGATAGGGGCTTATAGTTTCGCCTCCCAACCTTTTACCTCAAGGGTAATGTCAACAATAATAATTTATGAAAACCTACATCCAAGTGGATATATATATCAGGATCTTTCCAACACAATGTGCTTGCCAAAGGATAAAATGTAAAAAGGAAAGGTGGAGATCACCATGACTCTTGTATAAGGTATAAGACAAGAATAAAAGATAGGCCCTTCGCAGAGGGAAGCAGAGGTTGTCATGTGCTTTTATAGTTGGATGCACAAAATCTTAATGCGAATGAACGTCACTTTATATTGCCACTTGTGATAGGGACCTTTATTATGCAGTATGTCGCTTTTATTGCTTCCATATCACAAGATTGTATAAAGCTTATTTTCTCCACACTAATAGATCATACATATTTAGAGAGCAATTTTTTATTGCATGCAACAACGACAACTTACTTGAAGGATCTTACTCAATCCATAGGTAGATATGGTGGACTCTCATGGCAAAACCAGGTTTAAGGATATTCGGAAGCACAAGTAGTATCTCTACTTGGTGCAAAGAATTTGGCTAGCATGAGGGGGAAAGGCAAGCTCAACATGTTGGATGATCCATGACAATATACTTTATTTCGGATATATGAAAACATAACCCAATACGTTGTCTTCCTTGTCCAACATCAAACTTTTAGCATGTCATATTTTAATGAGTGCTCACAATTACAAAAGATGTCCAAGATAGTATATTTATATGTGAAAGCTCTCTTCCTTCAATATTCTTTCATGAATTGTTCAAGTGACCAATTCTGCGTTTGCTAACTTTCATATAAGTTTACTACCTATACTTATTGTGTGTGAAGTCATTACTCCCCATGGTATAAGCATATGAAACATATATAAATTCAGATTTATGATATTCAATTCATTCAACCATTTACTCATAGGATATACGTGAAGCACATGAGTAAATGACAAACTACTCCAAAAGATATAAGTGAAGAACACTGAGTAGTCAAATAATTAACTAGCCATGGGAGGATTCTTTTTCATTCAATATTTCAGATCCAATGATTTTATTAAAACAGCAAGTAAAATTGAAAATATGCTCCAAGCAAAACACATATCATGTGACGAATAAAAATATAGCTCCGAGTAAGGTATACCGATAGTTTTGAAGATGAAAGAGGGGATGCCTTCCGGGGCATCCCCAAGCTTAGGCGCTTGAGTCTTCCTTGAATAGTACCTTGGGGTGCCTTGGGCATCCACAAGCTTAGGGTCTTTCCACTCCTTATTCTCCTCATATCGATATCTCACCCAAAGCTTGAAAACTTCAATCACACAAAACTTAACGGAACTTCGTGAGATAGGTTAGTATGATAAAGAGTAAACCATTCAATTTGGTACTGTCAAAGACAAGGTTCATAATTGCTCTCACACAATGCCTACTGTACCATATCATTTCTACAATTTATATTGAGAAATATAATCCATAGAAACTAGAAAACAAGCAAACTATGCAATGAAAACAGAATCTGTCAGAAACAGAACAGTCTGTAATGATCTGAACAGCAACCACACTTCTGCTAAAATAAATTGGTGGACGTGAGGAATTTGTCTATTAATCTTCTGCAAAAAGAATCAACTCAAAAGCACTCTAGCTAATCTCGTGAGCGCAAAGTTTCTGTTTTTTACAGCAAGATTACATTAACTTTCACCCAAGTCTTCCCAAAGGTCTTACTTGGCACTTTATTGAAACAAAAGCTATAAAACATGATTACTACAGTAGCTTAATCATGTAAACACATAAAAACAGTAAGGGTAAATATTGGGTTGTCTCCGAACAAGCGCTTTTCTTTAATGCCTTTTAGCTAGGCATGATGATTTCAATGATGCTCACATAAAAGAAAAGAATTGAAACATAAAGAGAGCATCATGAAGAATATGACTAGCATATTTGAATCTAACCCACTTCCTATGCCTAGGGATTTTGTGAGCACATAGTTTATAGGAACAAGAATCAACTAGCATAGGAAGGCAAAACAAGTATAAATTCAAAACTTTAAGCACATAGAGAGGAAACTTGATATTATTGAAACTCCTACAAGCATGCATTCCTCCCTCATAATAATTTTCAGTGGCATCATGAATTAATTAAACAATATAACCATCACATAAAGCATTCTTTTCATGATCTACAAGCATAGAAATTTTTCTACTCTCCACATAAGCAAAATTCTTCTCATTCGGAATAGTGGGATCACTAATTCCTAAAGTTGACACTCTTCCCAACCCGCTTTAGATGATAGTATTATTAATACTCCAAAAGATATAAGTGAAGTTCATGGAGCATTCTACAATGAATATAGACTAACCAATATCCAAGCTCAAAATATATAAGTGAAGCACACGAAGCATTCTATAAAACCATACTCAAAAGATTTAAGTGAAGCACAAAGAGCAATTCTATAAGATCATACTTAAAAGATATAAGTGAAGCACATGAAGTATTCTATAAATAAATGAAGGGCTATATCATACTAGCATGGTTCTTAAAGGAAAAACAAAAACACAAAGGACACAAATCATGTGAACAAAACAAAAACCGGGGTATACCGATATTTGTTGAAGAAGAAAGATGGGATGCCAACCGGGGCATCCCCAAGCTTAGATGCTTGAGTATCCTTTGAAATATTTACTTGGGGTGCCTTGGGCATCCCCAATCTTGAACTCTTGCCTCTCTTTATTCTTATCATATTGATAGCTCCTCAATCTTTGAACACTTCATCCACACAAAACTTTAACAAAAACTTTGTGAAATCCGTTAGTGTAATAAAGCAAATCACTACCTTTAGGTACTGTTGCAAACTTATTCCAATTTCATATTAGAACTATATCTACTGTATTCCAACTTCACCATGGTTCATACCCCCCGATACTACCCATAGATTCATCAAAATAAGCGAACAACTCATAGAAAACAGAATCTGCCAAAAACAGGACAGTCTGTAGTAATCTGGAAGTTTAGTAAACTTCTGTAACTCCAAAAAATTCTAAACAAATATTAAAATTTTAACAATTTGTACAGAAGTAATGTGCAAACAGTTTCAGACCCATTTGACCTTCCAGTAAAAAATGTAAAATCACGCGCTACAGCCAAAGTTTCTGTTTTTGTTCTGCACATAGTAAACAAGCAGTGTAATCATCCTAAAACAAAATCTTGGCACATTATTTTTATAATACGATGGATATATACAAGGAGATAATTATTTTCATAGAAGCTTCCATGAATTTTTTTACATTGTTTCCATGAGCATGAACACAAGTGCTCAAGGTCGACCCTCACTTCTTCAATGCATAATCTTCCAATCACTTCTCTTATTGAAAAACTTTTTAGGCATGAAAGGCAAGTAAATTTTTTTGTATTTTCATTCTTTAAAAAAAATTGTATGTTTAACCCACAACTAAACAGAAACAAAAAGGAAAAACAAAATCTACATAGTGAAGAAAGAAAACAAGCACACACGAGAATATCAACCCCACGCTATTGCTCCCCGGCAACGGCGCCAGAAAAGAGCTTGATAATCCCCAAGTGCAGGGAATCATCGTAGCAATTCCCATGGGTGGAACTGATAAGTATAGAGTGTCAAACCCACAAGGAGCTAAAGTTAAGATCAATATTCTCTCAAGTCCTATCTGCCACTAATACGACTCCACGTACACCGAACGTTTGCTTCGAACTAGAAACGAGAAAATAAAACTACGTTGTGGGTATGGAGAGGATAACTTTGCATGATATCAGAGAGCTAAAACATAAAAGTAGGTGCTGTTATCATAAAGTTAGAATATATTACAAAATATTATGAAAAGCGAGTGTGGAATAATGATGGATCGGTGTGCGGAATTGTCCTAGGCAATTGTTAACAAGACCGGTAGTCGTCATTGCAATTTCATATGAGGGAGAGGCATAAGCTAACATACTTTCTCTTCTTGGATCATATGCACTTATGATTGGAACTCTAGCAAGCATCTGCAACTACTAAAGATCAGTAAGGTAAAACCCAACCATAGCATTAACATATCAAGTCCCCTTTATCCCATACGCCACAACCCCCTTACTCGGGTTTATGCTTCTGTCACTCAAGCAACCCACTATAAGCGAATCATGGACGTATTGCAACACCCTATAGCGAGAATCCCTCACGCTTGCGCGACACGGAGGGCACAATAGGACAGCACCAAAATAAAACATACAACTCGTACCAATCTAGATCATCAATCAACCCAAAGACAAAGGATATCTACTCAAAACATCATAGGATGGCAACACATCATTGGATCATAATATGTGGCATAAAGCACCATGTTCAAGTAGGGATTACAGTGGGGTGCGGGAGAGTGGACCGCGTAAAAGAGATGAGGATGGTGATGATGATGGTGATGTTGATGAAGACGATCACCACGGCGATGATTCCCCTCCCGATGGCACTCTGGCGCCACCGAGGAAGAGGAAGAGAGGTTCTCCCCCTTGTGCTTATTCCTCCATGGCCTCCCCCCTAGATGGGGAGAGGCTCTCCCTCTGGTCCTTGGCCTTCATAACGAGAATGGCCCCTCCGGGATCCTCCTCCATGGCCTCCGATGATGATGGCCCCCTCCGGCAGGGTGCTAGAGAGAGCCTAGATTGATTTCTCATGGCTACAGAGGCTTGCGGCGGCGGAACTTCCGATCTAGGTTATTTTCTGAAGGTTTCTATATTTATAGGAGAGGATGGAATCGAGAACAAGTCAGGGGGTCCCCGAGGCAGCCACGAGATAGGGGGGCGCGCCCCCCACCCTCGTGGGGCCCACAGGACTCCCCTCCGGTAGATTTTTGTTCCAGTATTTTTTATATTTTCCAGAAAAATTCTCCGTTGATTTTCATCGCATTCCGAGAACTTTTATTTCTGCACAAAAACAACACCACGGTAGTTCTGCTAAAAACAGCGTCAGTCCGGGGTTAGTTCTAATCAAATCATACCAAAATCATATAAAACTATTGTAAACATGGCATGAATACTTCATAAATGATAGATACGTTGGAGACGTATCATCCGCCTCGCGAGGCTTCGCCCCTCGCGAGGGTCTTGGGTGGTTGCTGCTGAAGATGGGATGTACCAAGCCGTTGGTGGAGCCACGCCCTGGGCCGCAGGCAGGCAAGTCTGGGTACCCCCGTTCCCAGGACGCGGACACATGTGTCCTTGGGGTGCATGTTTAGGTCCCATGGAAGGAATGAGAATGAATTCAACTGTCTCGGCGTCCTGGCTTGGCCAGAAACATTGCGAATCTTGGTTTTTAAATCTCTGTAAATCCAAAACTCACCATGAAATCATGAAACTTGGCATGGTGTCACTACATGGCACATATATGTCGTGGTAAAATAACTGTCCAATTTGGGCCAAGCTATATTACAAGCCTCTTACAAACCGAAGCTTCTCGCAACCCTCGTGGTTCCGGTAGGGAAACATGCCCCTCTTATGGGCGAAACGATGATCGCTGCCTCTTCTCGCCTTGAAATTTGGTTTCTATAGGCAACATAGAATAACAGGAGTGTCATGCTGAAATTTGAAACTGTTTAGGGTTTGTTTAGCCATTTTCTATATTAATTAAGTTTTCTAGGCATTTAATGTAGTCCATAATTCAAATTTGAACTACAAGCACATGCTCTAGTGAAGCAAAATGGGTGGGAAATCGTACATGTGTCATTGGGTGCATGTTTAGGTCTCATTGAAGGAATGTGAATGAATTACAAACTTCTCGTCGTCCTGAAACATTGAGAATCTTGGTTTTTAAATCCCAGTAAATCGAAAACTTACCCAAAAAACATGAAACTTGGCATGGTTTCATGACATGGCACATATATGCCGTGGTAAAAAAAATGTCATCCAGTTTGAGACAAGGCACACACATTAATAGCCAACAAAGTCCTTTTGAAACAAATAGCTGACACATTAATATCGCAAACAGTTGTATTATATGAATCGTGTGTTCCTGTAACCATTTAAGTGCGGCCACGCGTCCCTCTTTTCTTATGGGATAGTACTACCTCCGTCCCCATTCATTGGTCATCTTTGTATTTTGTGCCAAAATTTAACCATACTCGGTGGCGTGTGTGCAGCTGTTTGATTAGACGGGATGAGCGCGAGAAGTCCGCCGTGCATGCTCGCTGGGACGCGTGCGAGCAGTCCGTCGCGCAGGCTCGACGGGACGCGTGCATCCAGTCCACCTCGCAGGCTCGACGGGACACGTGTGAGCAGCAAGGCCGCCCATGCTCACTGGGAAGCGAGCTCTTTGACCTCCATCAACAAGCCGCCCGCCTCGCTCACAACTTCTCCATTAATGGCGGCCGAGCCACTGTTTAACACGCGATTAATTAAAGCACCTGGATGGAGGGTTTTGCTTGTGATCCCATGGCCCCGCTCAACGTTAGCATTTGCTTTGTTCGTGTTTTCAACTCGTATTCCGGCCTACTTTAAAATGCCACATAGGGCAACAGATAATACAACGACCAATAAAATGGCAACGGATAATACGACGACAAATTTACAATGGCGTGAATAATAATTGTCTTACATATTCTGGATAATTTAACATGCCACATGCATCAAAGCTCGGAAGACACGGGGGCAAGAGAAGAAGGAAATCGCAGACAACGACCTGGGTCGCTACTGTCTCTACTCGTCGATGGATCGTCGGGCGACGACATGCTCTAGCTCCTTCTTCAATTCCTTGCGACTTTGCTTGAAAGCAGCCATGGATTCCTCCACCTCCTACTCACGCTCGATTCGGAACTTCCTCAAGTCACCCATCAGTTCCTCGACGACCGCTGTCAGCGTCATCCCCGAGGCACTGCTCTGCTCATGCAGTATCTTCTAGCTGGCGGCCTCCTCCTCCTTCTCGGTGAGCGCCTTGAGGAGCTTCGCATTGTCACCCATGAGTTGCTCGACGAGGCCGGTCGCCTTCTCAACCGAGGCAGCGCTGATCTCGAGCACCTTCATCAAGTCGTCGACCAGCTCCTGCTGCTTAATGAGGCCAGCGAGAATGTCGTCGTCGCCGGCCAAGGACTTCAGCAACGCCAGCTCGTCGCGATCACCGACGCGAGGAGTGCTCTTGTGAGAGCCCTCGCGTGCCCATGAGGCTCGTTCGACGGCTCCGCGGCGCACCGGGACATCTCTGTTGCGGCTGCCGCTTCGCGGCGGGACCTCGTGCTTCCGCGGCCTTTTTCTTTGCTGCCTGGTTATATGTCCACCCGAACTCCTCCTACCGGTGATACGTCTCCAACGTATCTATAATTTTGTATTGTTCCATGCTATTATATTAACTAGCTTAGATGTTTTATATGCTATTTTATATGATTTTTGGGACTAACCTATTAACCTAGAGCCCAGTGCCAGTTTTTGTTTTTTTCCTTGTTTTTGAGTTTCGCGGAAAAGGAATACCAAACGGAGTCCAAACGACCTGAAACTTTACGACAATTTTTTATGGACCAAAAGAAGCCCACAGAGTATCGGGGATGGACCAGAGGAGCCACGAGGCCTCCACAAGGGTGGAGGGCGCCCCCCCTAGGGCGCGCCCCCCTGTCTTGTCGTCGCCTCGTGGATCCCCCCCCCCGACTTGTTCCCGACACCAAAAATTCCTATAAATATAGAAACCCCCAGAAATAAACCTAGATCGGGAGTTCCGCTGCCGCAAGCCTCTGTAGCCATGAAAAACCAATCAGGGGCCCGTTCTGGCACCCTGCCGGAGGGGCAAACCATCACTGGTAGCCATCTTCATCATCCCGGTGCTCCCCATGATGAGGAGGGAGTAGTTCACCCTCAGGGCTGAGGGTATGTACTAGTAGCTATGTGTTTGATCTCTCTCTCTCGTGTTCTTGATATAGCACGATCTTGATCTACCGCGAGCTTTGTTACTATAGTTGAATCATATGGTGTTTCTTCCCCTCTACCTTCTTGTGATGAATTGAGTTTTACCTTTGAGGTTTCACTATTATCGGATTGAATACTATTATGGATTTGAGAACACTTGATGTATGTCTTGTGTAGGATACCCGTGGTGACAATGGGGTATTCTATTGATTCACTTGATGTATGTTTTGGCACTCAACTCGTGGATTCCCGAGGTGACATTGGGGTAATCTATGCATAGGGGTTAATGCACGTTTTTGTCTTGTTTCTCTGGTAGAAATCTTGGGGCACTCTTTGAGGTTCTTTATGTTGGATTGAATATTATGAATCTGAAGTTGATTCATGCATATCGTATAATTGACCCACGGATACTTGTGGTGACATTGGAGTATCAGGTGACACTAGGGTTGATTGATGTGTGTCATATGGTGTTATTTTACTACGAACTCTAGGGTTGTTTGTGACACTTATAGGAATAGCCCAATGGATTGATCGGAAAGAGTAACTTTGAGGTGGTTTCATACCCTACAAGCAATTTCATCTTATGTTCTCCGCGATAGGAACTTTGGAGTGACTTTTGTCACACGTTGAGGGATTGCCATATTGATACGTCCATTTTGCATCATGCTTTTATATCGATATTTATTGCATTATGGGTTGTTATTACACGTTATGTCACAATACTTATGCCTTTTCTCTCTTATTTTACAAGGTTTACATGAAGAGGGAGAATGCCGGCAGCTGAAATTCTGGGCTGGAAAAGGAGCAAATATTAGAGACCTATTCTGCACAGCTCCAAAAGTCCTGAAACTGCATGGAGGCAGTTTTTGGAATTAATAAAAATACTGGTGAACGAATCAACCAGAGGGGGGCCACCCACCATCCACGAGGGTGGGGGCGCGCCCTACCCCTGGGCGCGCCCCCTGCCTCGTGGGCCCCCTGGCAGGCCTCCGGTGCCCATCTTCTTCTATATGAGGTCTTTTACCCTGGAAAAAAATCATAAGCAAGCTTTCGGGAAGAAACACGGACGCCACGAGGCGGAACCTTGGCGGAACCAATCTAGGGCTCCGCTGGAGCTGTTCTGCCAGGGAAACTTCTCTCCGGGAGGGGGAAATCATCGCCATCGTCATCACCAAGGATCCTCTCATCAGGAGGGGGTCAATCTCCATCAACATCTTCACCAGCACCATCTCCTCTAAAACCCTAGTTCATCTCTTGTATCCAATCGTTGTCTCAAAACCTCAGATTGGTACCTGTGGGTTGCTAGTAGTGGTGATTACTCCTTGTAGTTGATGCTAGTTGGTTTATTTGGTGCAAGATCATATGTTCAGATCCTTTGTGCATATTAATACCTCTCTGATTATGAACATGAATATTATTTGTGAGTAGTTACATTTGTTCCTGAGGACATGGGAGAAGTCTTGCTATAAGTAGTCATGTGAATTTGGTATTCGTTCGATATTTTGATGAGATGTATGTTGTCTTTCTTCTAGTGGTGTTATGTGAACATCGACTACATGACACTTCACCATTGTTTGGGCCTAGAGGAAGTCATTGGGAAGTAATAAGTAGATGATGGGTTGCTAGAGTGACAGAAGCTTAAACACTAGTTTATGTGTTGCTTCGTAAGGGGCTGATTTGGATCCATATGTTTCATGATATGGTTAGGTTTACCTTAATACTTCTTTTGTAGTTGCGGATGATTGCAATAGGAGTTAATCATAAGTGGGATGCTTGTCCAAGAAAGGGCAGTACCCAAGCACTGGTCCACCCACATACCAAATTATCAAAGTAACGAACGTGAACCATATGAGCGTGATGAAAACTAGCTTGACGATAATTCCCATGTGTCCTCAGGAGTGCTTTTATCTATATAAGAGTTTGTCCAGGCTTGTCCTTTGCTACAAAAAGGATTGGGCCATCTTTCTGCACCTTGTTTACTTTCATTACTTGTTACCCGTTACAAATTACTTTATCACAAAACTATCTGTTACCGATAATTTCAGTGCTTGCAGAGAATACCTTACTGAAAACCGCTTGTCATTTCCTTCTGCTCCTCGTTGGGTTCGACACTCTTACTTATCGAAAGGACTATGATAGATCCCCTACACTTGTGGGTCATCAAATATGATCTAATTATGTTATCATTATTGAGACAACTTGCACTAGTGAAAGTATGAACCCTAGGCCTTGTTTCCAAGCATTGCAATATCGTTTCGCTCACTTTTGTTACTAGTTACCTTGCTCTTTTTATATTTTCAGATTATAAAAACCTATATCTACCATCCATATGACACTTGTATCACCATCTGTTCGCCGAACTAGTGCTCCTATACAATATACCATTGTATTGGGTGTGTTGGGGACACAAGAGACTCTTTGTTATTTGGTTGCAGGGTTGTTTGAAAGAGATCATCTTCATCCTACTCCTCCCACTGATTGATAAACCTTAGGTCAACCACTTGAGGGAAATTTGCTACTGTCCTACAAAACTCTGGGCTTGGAGGCCCAACACGAGTCTACAAGAAGAAGGTTGCATAGTAGACATCAACCGGTCATGGCGGAACGACTTGGCAGGAAAGACCAGTTTTGTGGGTGATAAGGAGAGGAACTGTGAAGTAATTTTCGAGTGGGTAGTTTTTATAGCCCGGTGCTAAGTGTGAACACATATTAGTTTGATCGGTGTGAACAGATTTGGAACTACTTACTGCGTTGTAATTTGCAATGTGACGAGAAACAAGGTCAAAATTTGTTGATGGTTTTGGGCCTACAAAGCCCATTTCTGTTGTTGTGGCTCATCACAAACAGTTCTTTTGGATCAATTGTATGCCACGCATCGGAAGCCCGAAACATGGGCCCGCGTTCTCGGATGTACGTGTACGTGTCTGCCCACTATCACACACGGTCAAGATATCACCATCGTGTTCGATGGATGCGCCATCGCGCCTCCCACGGGGTGCTAGAAGGTTGACCATGTTGGAATTTTGCTAGTAGGCCTTTGGCCCAAAGCCCAACTAAAATTCTGAAATTCTCTTGGCCCATTCATGCACACATGTGAGTGGAGTGAGTGAGGCTAAAGTTTAGTCCCACCTCATAAGTTGAGAGAGAGTTGCACCTCTTTATAAGGTGAGCTCTTCTACCACTTGTATGAGCATGAGAAGAGGAGACCTACATGCGCGCTCCTCCTCCTCGCTCGCCTCGCCACGCCACGCCTCGTCACCTTGTTTACTTGTTATAAGAGTTTGTCCAGGCTTGTCCTTTGCTACAAAAAGGATTGGGCCATCTTGCTGCACCTTGTTTACTTTCATTACTTGTTACCCGTTACAAATTACTTTATCACAAAACTATCTGTTATCAATAATTTCAGTGCTTGCAGAGAATACCTTACTGAAAACCGCTTGTCATTTCCTTCTGCTCCTCGTTGGGTTCGACACTCTTACTTATCGAAAGGACTACGATAGATCCCCTACACTTGTGGGTCATCAAGACTCTTTTCTGGCGCTATTGCCGGGGAGTGAAGGGCCTTTGGTAGGTGGAATTTGGTAAGGAAAATTTATATAGTGTGCTGAAATTTACTGTCACTTGTTACTATGGAACATAATCCTTTGAGGGGCTTGTTTGGGGTATCTTCACCCCGACCAGTAGAGCAAAGAGTTTCTCCTCAACCTACTAAACCTACTGAAAAAATTTACTTTGAAATTCCTTCGGGTATGATAGAGAAACTGCTAGCTAATCCTTTCACAGATGATGGAACATTACATCCCGATTTGCACCTAATCTATGTGGATGAAGTTTGTGGATTATTTAAGCTTGCAGGTATGCCCGATGATGTTATCAAGAAGAAGGTCTTCCCTTTATCATTGAAGGTAAAGGCATTAACATGGTTTAGGCTATGTGATGATATGGGATCATGGAACTACAACCGATTGAAATTGGAATTTCATCAGATGTTTTATCCTATCTTGTTCATCGTGATCGCAATTATATATATAATTTTTGTCCTCATGAAGGAGAAAGCATCGCTCAAGCTTGGGGGAGGCTTAAATCAATGTTATATTCATGCCCTAATCATGAGCTCTCAAGAGAAATTATTATTCAAAAAATTTATGCTCGGCTTTCTCTCAATAATCGCTCCATGCTCGATACTTCTTGTACTGGATCTTTTATGATGAAGACTATTGAATTCAAATGGGACTTATTGGAAAGAATTAAACGCAACTCTGAAGATTGGGATCTCGACGAAGATAAGGAGTCATGTATGACACCTAAGTTTGATTGTGTTAAATCTTTTATGGATACCGATGTTTTCCGTGAATTTAGCACTAAATATGGACTTGACTCTGAGATAGTAGCTTCTTTCTGTGAATCCTTGGCTACTCATGTTGATCTCCCTAAGGATAAGTGGTTTAAATATAATCCTCCCATTGAAGTAAAAGTAGTTGCACCTATTAAAGTTGAAGAAAAGACTATCACTTATAATGTTGATCCTATTGTTCCTGGTGCTTATATTGAGAAACCACCTTTCCCTATTAGAATAAAGGATCATGCTAAAGCTTCAACTGTGATTCGTAAGAGTAATACTAGAACACCTACACCCCCTGAGCAAATTAAAGTTGAACCTAGTGTTGCTATGGTTAAAGATCTCTTGGCTGATAATATTGATGGGCATGTTATTTACTTCTGTGATGAAGCTGCTAGAATTGATAGTACAAATAAACATAGACATGTTGTAGGCATGTCTGTTATTTCTGTTAAAATAGGAGATCATTGTTATCACGGCTTATGTGAAATGGGTGCCAGTGCAATACCTCATTCCTTATACAAAGAAATTATGCATGATATTGCACATGCTGAGATAGAGGAAATTGATGTTACAATTAAGCTTGCCAATAGAGACACTATTTCACCAGTTGGGATTGTTAGAGATGTTGAAGTCTTGTGTGGGAAAGTTAAATATCCTGCTGATTTTCTTGTTCTTGGTTCCCCACAAGATAACTTTTGTCCCATTATATTTGGTAGACCCTTCTTGAATACTGTTAATGCTGGGATAGACTGCAAAAAGGATGTTGTTACTATTGGTTTAGGGGATATGTCTCATGAGTTTAATTTTGCTAAATTTCGTAGACAACCCCATGATAAAGAACTGCCTAGTAAAGATGAAATTATTGGTCTTGCTTCTATTGCCGTGCCTCCTAATGATCCTTTAGAACAATATTTGCTCGACCATGAAAATGATATGTTTATGAACGAAAGAAGAGAAATAGATGAAGTATTATTTAAACAGGGACCTATTTTGAAACACAACTTGCCTGTTGAAATCCTAGGGGATCCTCCTCCACCCAAGGGTGATCTCGTGTTTGAGCTTAAACCATTACCTGATACTCTTAAATACGCTTATATTGATGAAAAGAAGATACATCCTGTTATTATTAGTGCTAACCTTTCAGAGCATGAAGAAAAGAAATTATTGAAAACTCTGAAGAAGCACCGTGCTGCTATTGGATATACTCTCGATGATCTTCAGGGCATTAGTCCCACTTTATGTCAGCACAAAATAAAATTGGAGAAAGATGCTAAACCAGTTGTTGATCACCAACGATGGTTAAATCCTAAGATGAAAGAAGTGGTAAGAAAAGAAATACTAAAGCTTCTCGAGGCAGGTATAATTTATCCCGTTGCTGATAGTCAGTGGGTAAGTCCTGTCCATTGTATCCCTAAGAAGGGAGGTATTACTGTTGTTCCTAATGATAAAGATGAATTGATCCCACAAAGAATTATTACAGGTTATAGAATGGTATTTGATTTCCGCAAATTAAACAAAGCTACTAAAAAGGATCATTACCCTTTACCTTTTATTGATCAAATGCTAGAAAGATTATCCAAACATGCGCATTTTTGCTTTCTAGATGGTTATTCTGGTTTCTCTCAAATACATGTGTCAAAAGAGGATCAAGAAAAGACCACCTTTACTTGTCCTTTCGGTACCTTTGCTTATAGACGTATGCTTTTGGATTATGTAATGCACCTGCTACCTTTCAAAGATGCATGATGGCTATATTCTCTGATTTTTGTGAAAAGATTGTTGAGGTTTCCATGGATGATTTTCCGTATATGGAACTTCTTTTGATGATTGCTTAAGCAACCTTGATCGAGTTTTGCAGAGATGTGAAGAAACTAATCTTGTCTTGAATTGGGAGAAGTGCCACTTTATGGTGAATGGAGGTATTGTCTTGGGGCATAATAGTTCTGAAAGAGGTATTGAAGTTAATAAAGCTAAAGTTGATGTTATTGAAAAGATGACATGTCCCAAGGACATTAAAGGTATAAGAAGTTTCCTTGGTCATGCCGGGTTTTATAGGAGGTTCATTAAAGACTTCTCAAAAATCTCTAGTCCTCTGACTAATCTCCTACAAAAAGATATTCCTTTTGTCTTTGATGATGATTGTCTAGAAGCATTTGAAATACTTAAGAAAGCCTTCATTTCTGCACCTATTGTTCAGCCAACTGATTGGAATTTACCCTTTGAAATTATGGGTGATGCTAGTGATTATGCTGTAGGTGCTGCTCTAGGACAAAGAGTTGATAAAAAATTAAATGTTATTCAATATGCCAGTAAAACTCTAGACATTGCCCAGAGAAATTATGCTACTACTGAAAAAGAATTTTTAGCAGTTGTATTTGCTTGTGATAAGTTCCGACCTTATATTGTTGATTCTAAAGTAACTATTCACACTAATCATGCTGCTATTAAATATCTTATGGAAAAGAAAGATGTTAAACCTAGACTTATTAGATGGGTTCTCTTGCTACAAGAATTTGATTTGCATATTATTGATAGAAAGGGAGCTGAGAACCCCGTTGCAGACAACTTGTCTAGGTTAGAGAATGTTCTTGATGACCCACTACCTATTGATGATAGCTTTCCTGATGAACAATTAGCTGTCATAAATGCTTCTCGTACTGCTCCATGGTATGCTGATTATGCTAATTATATTGTTGCTAAATTTATACCACCTAGTTTCACATACCAACAAAAGAAAAAGTTTTTCATGAATTAAGACATTACTTCTGGGATGACCCACACCTTTATAAAGAAGGAGTAGATGGTGTTATTAGACACTGTATACTTGAGCATGAACAAGAACAGATCCTACGCAAGTGTCACTCCGAGGCTTACGGAGACACCATGCTGGAGATAGAACTGCATATAAGGTATTGCAATCCGGTTTTTATTGGCCTACTCTCTTCAAAGATGCCCATAAGTTTGTCTTGTCTTGTGATGAATGTCAAACAATTGGTAATATTAGTAGACATCAAGAAATGCCTATGAATTATTCACTTGTTATTGAACCATTTGATGTTTGGGGCTTTGATTATATGGGACCGTTTCCTTCCTCTAATGGGTATACACATATTTTAGTTGTTGTTGATTACGTTACTAAGTGGGTAGAAGCTATTCCAACTAGTAGTGTTGATCATAACACCTCTATTAAGATGCTTAAAGAAGTAATTTTTCCGAGGTTTGGAGTCCCTAGATATTTAATGACTGATGGTGTTTCACATTTTATTCATGGTGCCTTTCGTAAAATGCTTGCTAAGTATGACGTTAATCATAGAATTGCATCTCCATATCACCCATAGTCTAGTGGTCAAGTAGAATTGAGTAATAGAGAGCTCAAATTAATTTTGCAAAAGACTGTTAATAGATCAAGAAAGAATTGGTCCAAGAAACTTGATGATGCATTATGGGCCTATAGAACTGCATATAAAAATCCTATGGGCATGTCTCCATATAAAATGGTTTATGGAAAAGCATGTCACTTACCTCTCGAACTAGAACATAAGGCATACTGGGCCATTAAAGAGCTCAATTATGATTTCAAACTTGCCGGCGAGAAGAGGTTATTTGACATTAGCTCGCTTGATGAATGGAGAACCCAGGCCTATGAGAATGCCAAACTGTTTAAAGAAAAAGTTAAAAGATGGCATGACAAAAGCATACAAAAGCGTGAGTTTAATGTAGGTGATTATGTGTTGCTATTCAACTCTTGCTTAAGATATTTTACAGGAAAACTTCTCTCTAAATGGGAAGGGCCTTACATTATCGAGGAGGTCTATCGTTCTGGTGCCATAAAAATCAACAACTTCGAAGGCACAAATCCAAAGGTGGTAAACGGTCAAAGAATCAAACATTATATCTCGGGTAATCCTATAAATGTTGAAACTAGTTTTATTGAAACCGTAACCCCGGAGGAATACATAAGGGACACCTTCCAGGATGTTTCAGACTCCAAAAAGGAATAGGTATGTGGTACGGTAAGTAAACCGACTCCAAAACAGTTATAATGGCATTTTTCTCCGTTTTGGAATATTTAAGAAAATGGGAAAATAAGAAGTAGTCCGAAAGGGACACGAGGCACCCACGAGGGTGGAGGGCGCGCCCTACCCCCTGGGCGCGCCCCCCTGCCTCGTGGGCACCTCGTATGCCCTCCAGACTCCGTTTTCTTGCACGATACTTCTTTTGGTCGGTAAAAATTCTTTATATAATCTCCCAAAGGTTTTGACCCTCGTATCACGCAAATATCCTCTATTTTGTTTCGAGCTATTTCTGCAGCAGATTTAGAGTAAGATGTCTTCTCAGGAGTCAGTCGGGGAGAGTCGGGTGTCTCATCCGACACCGGGTCCACGAACAAACAGCGATGCCTATTACTTTGGGCCATCAACGGAGGAAGAGATGGAGGCCGACTTAAAAAGGATAGATGCCATGGAAGAGGACTAAGAAGTTACTTCTCGTTTCTGAGCTAGATTCACGATGGGGGAACTACAGAGCTCAGCTATTCCAAACTCGGTCATCCCTTCCAATGTCAGATTTCTTTCTTATGAAAATATGAAAAAGAGTGTTACTTGTTCCCCCGCAGCTATGCAACACCATTGGGTGAAAGGAGCCTTAGCCGTCACGGGTAAGCTCCGTAAGGAAATAATGGACCTCAAGCAGCAAGTCAATAAGCTCGAGGAGGAGAATCGTATCCTGAGGGGCATCATCGCCAAGAATATCACCTCACCACCTCCAAAGAAAGAGATATAATCATATGGGTATGGGCACTCCCCTTGGAAACTGCCAAGCTTGGGGGATGTGCCCCAGTATCGTATCATCATCACACTCCTATCTTTACCGTTTTTCTTAGTTCGATCCTTTTAGCAATATCTTGATCTAGTAGAATAAAGTTTTAGTATGATCTAGTTTTGAGCTTTGCTTTATGATCCTTCTATGTAATCTAGTCCGTGAGCTATATATAATAAATTTTAGTGTTGAGTCAAGGGCTTGATTATCTTACTATGATCTTGAGGGAATAAAAGAAAGAATAAAAATAAATAAAGAGATCATATTGATCCTATGGAGAGTAATGACTTCACATATAAAGAGTATGATGAATAAAAGTTGTTGAGAGTTGACAAACATAGTTTTGGTCATCGTTGCAATTAATAGGAAGTAATAAAGAAAGAGAGGTTTTCACATATAAATATACTATCTTGGACATCTTTTATGATTGTGAGCACTCATTAAAATACGACATGGTAAAGAGTTGATGTTGGACAACGAAGACAACGTAATGGGTTATGTTTTCTTATATCCGAAATAAAGTATATTGTCATGGATCATCCAACATGTTGAGCTTGCCTTTCCCCCTCATGCTAGCCAAATTCTTTGCACCAAGTAGAGATACTACTTGTGCTTCCGAATATCCTTAAACCCAGTCTTGACATGAGAGTCCACTATACCTACCTATGGATTGAGTAAGATCCTTCAAGTAAGTTGTCATTGTTGCATGCAATAAAAATTGCTTTCTAAATATGTATGACTTATTAGTGTGGAGAAAATAAGCTTTATACGATCTTGTGATATGGAAGCAATAAAAGCGATGGACTGCATAATAAAGGTCCATATCACAAGTGGCAATATAAAGTGACGTTCTTTTGCATTAAGATTTCATGCATCCAACCATAAAAGCACATGACAACCCCTGCTTCCCTCTGCGAAGGGCCTATCTTTTACTTTTGTCTTGTACCTTTTACAAGAGTCATGGTGATCTTCACCTTTCCTTTTTACATTTTATCCTTTGGCAAGCACCTTGTGTTGGAAAGATCCTGATATATATATCCAATTGGATGTAAGTTAGCATGAATTATTATTGTTGACATTACCCTTGAGGTAAAAGGTTGGGAGGCAACACTATAAGCCCCTATCTTTCTCTGTGTCTGATTAAAACTCCATACCCACAAGTATTGCGTGAGTGTTAGCAATTGTGAAAGACTAAATGATAGTTGAGTATGTGGACTTGCTGAAAAGCTCTTATATTGACTCTTTCCGATGTTATGATAAATTGCAATTGCTTCAATGACCGAGATCATAGTTTGTTAGTCCTCAATGAAGTTTCTGATTCATACTTTACATTGTGAATAGATTATTACTTGAGTATATAAGAAATCATATGACAATATTTATATATGTTGCTATTATAAGAATGATCATGATGCCCTCAAGTCCGTATTTTATTTATCGACACCTCTATCTCTAAACATGTGGACATATTTTTCGTTATCGGCTTCCGCTTGAGGACAAGCAAGGTCTAAGCTTGGGGGAGTTGATACGTCCATTTTGCATCATGCTTTTATATCGATATTTATTGCATTATGGGCTGTTATTACACATTATGTCACAATACTTATGCCTTTTCTCTCTTATTTTACAAGGTTTACATGAAGAGGGAGAATGCCGGCAGCTCGAATTCTGGGCTGGAAAAGGAACAAATATTAGAGACCTATTCTACACAGCTCCAAAAGTCCTGAAACTTCACGGAGGCAGTTTTTGGAATTAATAAAAAATACTGGCGAAAGAATCAACCAAAGGGGGGCCACCCACCATCCACAAGAGTGGGGGGCGCGCCCTACCCCCCTGGGCGCGCCCCCTGCCTCGTGGGCCCCCTGGCAGGCCTCCGGTGCCAATCTTCTGCTATATGAGGTCTTTTACCCTGGAAAAAAAATCATAAGCAAGCTTTCGGGAAGAAACACCGCCGCCACGAGGCGGAACATTGGCGGAACCAATCTAGGGCTCCGGTGGAGCTGTTCTGCCAGGGAAACTTCTCTCCGGGAGGGGGAAATCATCGCCATCGTCATCACCAACGATCCTCTCATCGGGAGGGGGTCAATCTCCATCAACATCTTCACCAGCACCATCTCCTCTAAAACCCTAGTTCATCTCTTGTATCTAATCTTTGTCTCAAAACCTCAGATTGGTACCTGTGGGTTGCTAGTAGTGGTGATTACTCCTTGTACTTGATGCTAGTTGGTTTATTTGGTGGAAGATCATATGTTCAGATCCTTTATGCATATTAATACCTCTCTGATTATGAACATGAATATTATTTGTGAGTAGTTACGTTTGTTCCTGAGGACATGGGAGAAGTCTTGCTATAAGTAGTCATGTGAATTTGGTATTCATTCGATATTTTGATGAGATGTATGGTGTCTTTCCTCTAGTGGTGTTATGTGAACATCGACTACATGACACTTTACCATTGTTTGGGCCTAGAGGAAGGCATTGGGAAGTAATAAGTAGATGATGGGTTGCTAGAGTGACAGAATCTTAAACACTAGTTTATGAGTTGCTTCGTAAGGGGCTGATTTGGATCCATATGTTTCATGCTATGGTTAGGTTTACCTTAATACTTCTTTTGTAGTTGCGGATGCTTGCAATAGGGGTTAATCATAAATGGGATGCTTGTCCAAGAAAGGGCAGTACCCAAGCACTGGTTCACCCACATACCAAATTATCAAAGTAACGAACGTGAATCATATGAGCGTGATGAAAACTAGCTTGACGATAATTCCCATGTGTCCTCGGGAGCGCTTTTATCTATATAAGTGTTTGTCCAGGCTTGTCCTTTGCTACAAAAAGGATTGGGCCATCTTTCTGCACCTTGTTTACTTTCATTACTTGTTACCCGTTACAAATTACTTTATCACAAAACTATCTGTTACCGATAATTTCAGTGCTTGCAGAGAATACCTTACTGAAAACCGCTTGTCATTTCCTTCTGCTCCTCGTTGGGTTCGACACTCTTACTTATCGAAAGGACTATGATAGATCCCCTACACTTGTGGGTTATCACATATGATCTAATTATGTTATCATTGTTGAGACAACTTGCACTAGTGAAAGTATGAACCCTAGGCCTTGTTTCCAAGCATTGCAATATCGTTTCGCTCACTTTTGTTACTAGTTACCTTGCTCTTTTTATATTTTCAGATTATAAAAACCTATATCTACCATCCATATGACACTTGTATCACCATCTGTTCGCCGAACTAGTGCTCCTATACAATATACCATTGTATTGGGTGTGTTGGGGACACAAGAGACTCTTTGTTATTTGGTTGCAGGGTTGTTTGAAAGAGATCATCTTCATCCTACTCCTCCCACGGATTGATAAACCTTAGGTCATCCACTTGAGGGAAATTTGCTACTATCCTACAAAACTCTGGGCTTGGAGGCCCAACACGAGTCTACAAGAAGAAGGTTGCATAGTAGACATCAACCGGTCATGGCGGAACGACTTGGCAGGAAAGACCAGTTTTGTGGGTGATAAGGAGAGGAACTGTGAAGTAATTTTCGAGTGGGTAGTTTTTATAGCCCGGTGCTAAGTGTGAACACATATTAGTTTGATCAGTGTGAACAGATTTGGAACTACTTACTGCGTTGTAATTTGCAATGTGACGAGAAACAAGGTCAAAATTTGTTGATGGTTTTGGGCCTACAAAGCCCATTTCTGTTGTTCTAGCTCATCACAAACAGTTCTTTTGGATCAATTGTATGTCACGCATCGGAAGCCTGAAACGTGGGCCCGCGTTCTCGGATGTACGTGTACGTGTCTGCCCACTATCACACACGGTCAAGATATCACCATCGTGTTCGATGGATGCGCCATCGCGCCTCCCACGGGGTGCTAGAAGGTTGACCATGTTGGAATTTTGCTAGTAGGCCTTTGGCCCAAAGCCCAACTAAAATTCTGAAATTCTCTTGGCCCATTCATGCACACATGTGAGTGGAGTGAGTGGGGCTAAAGTTTAGTCCCACCTCAAAAGTTGAGAGAGAGTTGCACCTCTTTATAAGGTGAGCTCTTCTACCACTTGTATGAGCATGAGAAGAGGAGACCTACACGCGCGCTCCTCCTCCTCGCTCGCCTCGCTACGCCACGCCTCATCACGACGCGCCGCGGGTTGCGGGATTGAGCCGAGCCGAGGACAGAGCTATGCACGTTGTCTATGTTTTTGCTGCTCGGGAAAAATTAATGAGTCATTAATTAATAATTAATGGATGCGTTAATTACTGAACCGTTTCCGATTCTTTTGGATCGTGACAACTCGGATGTGGAGTTTACTCCCACGACCTGCCCGGCCTGCACTATATAGTCAGGCAGACGTGTACCCTAGCCGCCGCCGCTTCGTATGGTTTCTCACCACCGTTCCAGATCATTGCGCCGCCAAGCAAGTCTTCTCCATCCCTCCTTTCAGCGTGCACCGGGAGAAGGGACACCAGGCCTCCGAAACGCCGCCTCTCGTGATCCTGTACGGGAGAGGGGCGATCAGGTTTTTGGGGAGCGCACTCGCGCGACTGCTGGCAGCGACGACTTCGCGAACGACGACTTCTTCCCCGACCTCGGCAACCTCATCCTCGACGACATGGGCGACAACGTCAACGCCAGCGGTGCAGCTCCCGTTGCACCGTATGTGATTTCATCCTTCCTGTTCGAGATCATGGTAGAATTCATGTTTCTTATGATTATATCCAAACGTCGAAAAAATTGGCAGATCCCTTCACAAATGGTCTATCACGTAATGTGATAGATAATGCATCGATGGAGATGGGTTTGAGACCCACCGCATGAGTTGTCCATAGTGGTAACCCACTCTATGTGATCGGAGATCCCATGAAGTAGAAGTGGGAGACAAGCTGTTGGTGGCATGAGAAACATGAATTCTACCACGATCTCGAACGGGAAGGATAGAATCACATACGGTGCAGCGGGAGCAGCACCGCCGGCGTTGACGTTGTCGCCCATGTCGTCGAGGATGAGGTTGCCGAGGTCGGGGAAGAAATCGTCGTTCGCGAAGTCATCGCTGCTAGCAGTCGTGTGAGTGCGCTCCCCAAAAACCTGATCGCCCCTCTCCCGTACAGGATCACGAGAGGCGGGGTTCCGGAGGCCTGCTGTCCCTTCTCCCGGTGCACGCTGAAAGGAGGGATGGAGAAGACTTGCTTGGCGGCGCAATGATCTGGAACGGTGGTGAGAAACCATACGAAGCGGCGGCGGCTAGGGTAGACGTCTGCCTGACTATATAGTGCGGGTCGGGCAGGTCGTGGGAGTAAACCCCTCGTCCGAGTCGTCACGATCCAAAAGAATCGGAAACGGTTCAGTAATTAACACGTCCGTTAATTATTAATTAATGACTCATTAATTTTTCCCGGGCAGCAAAAATATAGACAACGTGCATAGCTCTATCCTCGTCTCGGCTCAATCCCGCAACCCGCGGCGCGCCGTGATGAGGCATGGCGTGGCGAGGTGAGAGAGGAGGAGGAGCGCGCGTGTAGGTCTCCTCTTCTCATGCTCATACAAGTGGTAGAAGAGCTCACCTTATAAAGAGGTGCAACTCTCTCTCAACTTATGAGGTGGGACTAAACTTTAGCCTCACTCACTCCACTCACATGTGTGCATGAATGGGCCAAGAGAATTTCAGAATTTTAGTTGGGCTTTGGGCCAAAGGCCTACTAGCAAAATTCCAATGTGGTTGCTCGCCGTTGAGGCGGCCGCGGCGCGCTCTGCACCTCGTTGAGGCAGCCGCGACGTGCTATGCTCGCGTCCGTCTGCGCGTTTTGCTCGCCATTGAGGCGGCCGCGGTGCGCTCCGCTCTGGCGTCCCTGGGCGCGCTCTGCTCGCCGTTGAGCCAAATTTACAATGGCAACGGTTAATAATTGTCTTACATATTCAGGATAATTGAAAATGCCACATGCATGCGGCAATGGCCAAAACACTCATGACCTACATATGCATACACTTATAATAAAATATAGGCTGAAAGGCTGAGCTGGCAGCCTTCCGACGACGGTCTTCTCGGACTCCACGATCAGCATAGCACCCTTGCAGCCGTTCATTCCATGTGTCCCGACCCGCCTCCGCCCATGGAGTTGCTGGCGCTGGTAGGCTCTTGGGGCTGCTAGGCCTCTTCCAGAAGAGCTTGACAGCATGCAATCGTGCATGATATCTCCGCGGGACCGCTCCATTTCTATGTCTCTGGCGTGCTAGCAAATTCCGTCCATCGCCTGCATCCTCAAGATATCATGTTGGTGATGTTCTACTTCGTCGGGGACGTCAACTCCACCAAGGATGCGCTCGAGCCTGGCCACCACATCGTCGGGATCGAGGTTGACACGGCCGCAGCGGGCAATGATGAAGCTGCAGGCTGCTCGTGTCTTGACTGAATCACAGAGGTCCTCGAACCATTCCTTGTGGGGCATCGGGCTCTTGATGAGCACTGGTGACAGCGGCTCTTTGGGTGGGTCGTCGATCATGCCGACGAGCAGCCCTGGATCTTTTGCACGGTGGATGGCAAACTGCTCATCATACCTCCTCGGCAATATGTCGATTGTGCGCCCAAGGACTGTCACGCCGACATCGCTGCCAATGGGCCATGGTGCCTGCACCGACCGAGAAGCTCTTGCTCCCCGACCTGCTCTGGCTCGTTCTCCTCATCGAAGATGTAACGCAGGTAGGGGTCGATGTCTAAGCTTTGGTCGTTGCCTGGCATGCTTGGAATAACTAATGGTAGATGGGTGAGGACTAGATCTGCGTAGAGTGTCGCGACGGTGCATTGCCGCCTGAGTTATATGCAGCAAGCCATTAGCTGGTGGTGGGAAACCGATGAGGGAAGAGGCGTGGATTTTACAATTCACCCATGTGGAGCGCGGGAAGACTAAGTGGAGCACACACACAACCCGAATACCGTATGTGGTGCCACGTGTTAGTTATCACACATGTGTTAACATAAGGAAACGTATGTGTAACTTACTAATCATCGCAGACGAGTACTCGCAGACGCATCGTGTGCGATACTCCTAGCCACCGCAAGCAACTAGTTTGCATTTTTCATAGTTTTTGTACAAACAAAATCGCACACTAACTAACTATAGTAACCGTTTGTGTTATAATTTCTCATCGCAAACAGTTCATCCGAGTGGGCTGTTTGCTACGTATCACACAGATCTTGTTTACACGAATCGTTTGTGTTCTTTTGGCTAATTGCAAACAGTTCGTCTATGTGAACTGTATGCTGCATATCACACACATCTTGTTAAGTTGAACCGTTTGTGTTCTCTTTCCTAATCGAGAACAGTTCCTCCGAGTGAACCGTATGCCGTATATCACACACACCTTGATCTGGCTGACCATTTCTGTTGCATTGCCTAATAGCAAACAGTTCATTGGAGAGAACAGTATGCCGTATATCGCACACACATTGATATGGCTGCCCGTTTATGTTGTTCTGTCTAATCGCAAACAGTTCATATGGATCAACCATATGCCTAGCAACGCACACGTAACTAAAATCTGAACCGTGTTTGATGTCTCCACCATCACAAATGTTTTGCATCTTTTTTTATGGTTTTTACATCCCCGTTTGGGATTAGTGCATTGCACACAGTTTTGTCAAAGGGTCTCTGATCGTAGTGTCGCGTTAGCAGCATCCTGTAGTAGTGATGCAACCCAGTAGATCACACACACACACATGTGCCTCCCTCATGAAAGTGCAACCAATCCCCTGGTGGTTTTGGTAATTCATGACAACATATATCTCATTAAACTAATGTCCATTCAATTTAAATATTTCGGGATGTTCAATGATTGGCATGGAAAGGACTAGTGATTGTGGACCCCTCAAAATGCTTAGGAAATGGGTTGGCAAAAGCTCAAGGCTCTACATTTTTGTTAAGTGATCCAAGATCCAATTATGTCCATAGGAAAGCCAATACTATTAAAAGGGGACGAGGTGTTGCTTAATGATCTTTTTGCTCAAGTGCTTAGTGACATTGCTCCAAAACCCTCAACCACTTTTCAATCCAATTATGTCCAAAACCTACATTCCAACTCGACCCCACCAAAATTTCCTATCCGGAGCCACCGAGTTCATATGGACTTAGTGATAATCCCCAAGTGCAAGGAATCATCGTAGCAATTTCCAAAGGTGGAAGTGATATGTATGGAGTGTCGAACCCACAAGGAGCTACAGGTAAGATCAATATTCTCTCAAGTCCTATCTGACACTGATACGACTCTACGTACACGGAACGTTTGCTTCCATTTAGAAACGAGAAATAAAATTACGTTGTGGGTATGAAGAGGATAGCTTTGCATGATATCGGAGAACTAAAATATAAAAATAGGTGTTGTTAACATAAGTTAGAATATATTACTATATATTATAAATATCTAGTGTGGAATAATGATGGATCGGTGTGCGGAATTATCCTAGGAAATTGTTAACAAGACCGGTAGTCGTCATTGCAATTTTATATGAGGGAGAGGCATAAGCTAACATACTTTCTCTACTTGGATCATATGCACTTATGATTGGAACTCTAGCAAGCATCTGCAACTACTAAAGATCATTAAGGTAAAACCCAACCATAGCATTAAAGTATCAAGTCCCCTTTATCCCATACGCAACAACCCCCTTGCTCGGGTTTAAGCTTCTGTCACTCTAGCAACCCACTATAAGTGAATCATGAATGTATTGCAACACCCTATAGCGGGAATCCTTCAAGTGTGCGCGGAACGGAAGGCACCATAGGACAGCACCAAAATAAAACATACAACTCAAACCAATCTAGATCATCAGTTAACCCAAAAGACAAAAGAAATCTACTCAAAACATCATAGGATGGCAACACATCATTGGATCATAATATGTGGCATAAAGCACCATGTCCAAGTAGGGGATTACAGCGGGGTGCGGGAGAGTGGACCGCTGTAGGATCGAAAATATGTCTAGAGGGGGGTGACTAGACTACTTGACCAAATAAAAATCTATCCTTATTTTCCCAATTTTAAGTCTTGGCAGATTTTAGCAACTTAGCACAAGTCAAGCAATCAACCTACACATGAAAGTCTAAGAGTGTAGCAGACGAATGTAAAACATTTGCATATGAAGGTAAAGGGAGGAGTTTGGAGGGAGCAAACGCAATGTAGACACGGAGATTTTTGGCGTGATTCCTATAGCTGGTGCTATCGTACATCCACGTTGATGGAGACTTCAACCCATGAAGGGTAACGGCTGCGCGAGTCCACGGAGGGCTCCACCCACGAATGGTCCATGAAGAAGCAACCTTGTCTATCCCACCATGGCCATCGCCCACGAAGGACTTGCCTCACTAGGGTAGATCTTCACGAAGTAGACGATATCCTTGCCCATACAAACTCCTTGGTTCAACTCCACAATCTTGTCGGAGGCTCCCAAGTGACACCTAACCAATCTAGGAGACACCACTCTCCAAAAGGTAATAGATGGTGTGTTGATGATGAACTCCTTGCTCTTGTGCTTCAAATGATAGTCTCCCCAACACTCAACTCTCTCTCTCACGGATTTGGATTTTGGTGGAAAGATGATTTGAGTGGAAAGCAACTTGGGGAAGGCTAGAGATCAAGATTCTTGTGGTTGGAATGGAATATCTTGGTCTCAACACATGGTAGGTGGTTCTCTCTCAGAAAAAGTATGCTGCAAGTGTAGGCACGTTCTGATGGCTCTCTCCACGAATGAAGAGTGGGTGGAGGGGTATATATAGCCTCCACACAAAATCTAACCGTTACACACAATTTACCAAACTCGGTGGGACCGAATCATAAAACTCAGTCAGACCGATTTAGTTCAAAATGTGAATGTTAGGCTTTTCGGTGGGACCGACATGTCAACTCGGTGGGACCGATTTCATTAGGGTTAGGGCATAACGTAATCTCGGTGAGACCGATCACATAAACTGGGTAGGGCCGATTTATGTAATAGGCAGACAGAGAGTTGGTCAGGCAAACTCGGTGGGACCGAATCGCTCATTTCGGTGAGACCGAAACTTTACGAAAGGGAAACAGAGAGTTTGCATTGCGAACTCGATGGGACCGGTCGCTCATCTCGGTTGGACCGAAACGTTGCAGAGGGAAACAGAGTGTTTGCAATCCCATCTTGGTGAGACCGAAATGACTAGGGTTTCTGGCAGTGGTTATGTCCAGTAAACTCGATGGCGCCGGATAGACCAAATTGGTGGGGCCGAGTTTGACTTTTGGTTTGGGACATATGTGGATATGAGAAAGTGGTTGAGGGCTTTTGGAGCATATCACTAAGCATTTTGAGCAAGCAAGGCATTAAGCAACACCTCATCCCCTTTTAATAGTATTGGCTTTTCCTATGGACTCAATGCGATCTTGGATCACTAAAATGAAAAAGGTAGAGTCTTGAGCTTGAGCCAATGTGTGTCCGTAGCATTTTGAGGGGTCCACATTCCTAATCCATGCCATGCCAATCAATGAACTTTCTGAAATGATCATCTTGAAAGAGCATTAGTTCAATGAGCTATATGTTGTTAGGAATTACCAAAACCACCCAGGGATAGTTGCACTTTCAACTGCTTAAAAGAGATGAGGAAGGTGATGTTGATGAAGACGGTCACCGCGACGATGGTTCCCCCGGCGGCACTCCGGCGCCACCAAGAGAGGGGGAGATAGTCTCCCCCTTGTGCTTCCTCCTCCATGGCCTCCCCCCAAGATGGGGAGAGGTTCTCCCTCTAGTCCTTGGCCTCCATGGTGATGATGGCCCCCTCCGGCTTCCTCCTCCATGGCCTGCTGATACATCTCCAACGTATCTATAATTTTTGATTGCTCCATGCTATATTATCTTCTGTTTTGGATATTATTGGGCTTTATTATTCACTTTTATATTGTTTTTGGGACTAACCTATTAACCGGAGGCCCAGCCCAGAATTGTTGTTTTTTGCCTATTTCAGAGTTTCGCAGAAAAAGAATATCAAACGGAGTCCAAACAGAATGAAACCTTCGAGAACGTGATTTTCGGAACGAACATGATCCAGGAGACTTGGACCCTATGTCAAGCAACCAACAGGGAAGCCACGAGGTAGGGGGCGCGCCTACCCCCCTAGGGCGCGCCATCCACCCTCGTGGGCCCCCTGTTGCTCCACCGACGTACTTCTTCCTCCTATATATACCTACGTACCCCCAAACGATCAGATACGGAGCCAAAAACCTAATTCCACTGCTGCAACCTTCTGTACCCATGAGACCCCATGTTGGGGCCTGTTCCGGAGCTCCGTCGGAGGGGGCATCCATCACGGAGGGCTTCTACATCAACACCATAGCCTCTCCGATGAAGTGTGAGTAGTTTACCACAGACCTTCGGGTCCATAGTTAGTAGCTAGATGGCTTCTTCTCTCTTTTTGGATCTCAATACAATGTTCTCCCCCTCTCTCGTGGAGATCTATTCGATGTAATCTTCTTTTGCGGTGTGTTTGTTGAGACCGATGAATTGTGGGTTTATGATCAAGTTTACCTATGAACAATATTTGAATCTTATGAATTCTTTTATGTATGATTGGTTATCTTTGCAAGTCTCTTCGAATTATCAGTTTGGTTTGGCCTACTAGATTGATCTTTCTTGCAATGGGAGAAGTGCTTAGCTTTGGGTTCAATCTTGCGGTGTCCTTTCCCAGTGACAGTAGGGGCAGCAAGGCGCGTATTGTATTGTTGCCATCGAGGATAACAAGATGGGGTTTTTTATCATATTGCATGAATTTATCCCTCTACATCATGTCGTCTTGCTTAAGGCGTTACTCTATTCTTATGAACTTAATACTCTAGATGCATGCTGGATAGCGGTCGATGTGTGGAGTAATAGTAGTAGATGCAGGCAGGAGTCGGTCTACTTGTCTCGGACGTGATGCCTATATACATTATCATACCTAGATATTCTCATAACTATGCTCAATTCTGTCAATTGCTCAACAGTAATTTGTTCACCCACCGTAGAATACTTATGCTCTTGAGAGAAGCCACTAGTGAAACCTATGGCCCCCGGGTCTATCTTCATCATATTAATCCTCCAACACTTAGTTATTTCCGTTGCTTTTTACTTTGCTTTTATTTTACTTTGCATCTTTATCATAAAAATACCAAAAATATTATCCTATCATATCTATCAGATCTCACTCTCGTAAGTGACCGTGTAGGGATTGACAACCCCTTATCGCGTTGGTTGCGAGGATTTATTTGTTTGTGTAGGTGTGAGGGACTTGCGTGTAGCCTCCTACTGGATTGATACCTTGGTTCTCAAAAACCGAGGGAAATACTTACGCTACTTTGCTGCATCACCCTTTCCTCTTCAAGGGAAAACCAACGCAATGCTCAAGAGGTAGCAAGAAGGATTTCTGGCGCCGTTGCCGGGGAGGTCTACGCAAAAGTCAACGTACCAAGTACCCATCACAAACCCTTATCTCCCGCATTACATTATTTGCCATTTGCCTCTCGTTTTCCTCTCCCCCACTTCACCCTTGCCGTTTTATTCACCCTCTCTTTTCCGTTTGCCTCTTTTTGCCCGTTTCTTGTTTGTTCGTGTGTTGGATTGCTTGTTTGTCACGATGGCTCTACCTAGATTTGGTGATCTTCACCTTAAAAGGTTAGAAGAGATCGAAAGCAACGTCAGGAGTTTTATGGTTTTGCAATTTGAGCATAAGAATTTCTTCAGAAACGAGCTTAAGGAACAAAAAAGCTTTATGAGTTATATGAATAAAGAGCTCGATGATATGTCTAAAGAATTTGATGGTTTGAGATCCCAAATTGCTCGTCTTGAAAAGTTGATAGCTGAAATATCGGATAAGCAGGCCACCTTAGTTAATAAGATGGCCGCTAAACTGGATTTCTATGAAAATAAAGATGAAGATCTAAAAGTTATTGATGTGTCCCCTATTAAATCCTTGTTTTGCAATATGAATCTTGGTAATGATGGGACTGAATATGATCCACCTTTACCTAGAAGGCGTTCCAAAAATTCGGAGTTTTTAGATCTTGATGCTAAAACTGATAAAAGTGGGATTGAAGAAAACAAAACCCTAGATGTTAATAAACCCACTATTTTGGATTTCAAGGAATTTAATTATGATAATTGGTCTTTGATAGATTGTATTTCCTTGTTGCAATCCGTGCTAAATTCTCCTCATGCTTATAGTCAAAATAAAGCTTTTAACAAGCATATCGTTGATGCTTTGATGCAATCTTATGAAGAAAATCTTGAGTTGGAAGTTTCTATCCCTAGAAAACTTTATGATGAGCGGGAACCTACTATTAAAATTAAGATTAAAGATCATGAATGCTATGCTTTGTGTGATTTGGGTGCTAGTGTTTCCACGATTCCGAAAACTTTGTGCGATTTGCTAGGTTTCCCTGATTTTGATGATTGCTCTTTAAATTTGCACCTTGCGGATTCCACTATTAAGAAACCTATGGGAAGAATTAATGATGTTCTTATTGTTGCAAATAGGAACTATGTGCCCGTAGATTTTATCGTTCTTGACATAGATTGCAATCCTTCATGTCCTATTATTCTTGGTAGACCTTTCCTTAGAACGATTGGTGCAATTATTGATATGAAGGAAGGGAATATTAGATTCCAATTTCCATTAAAAAAGGCATGGAACACTTCCCTAGGAAGAAAATAAAATTACCATATGAATCTATCATGAGAGCCACTTATGGATTGCCTACCAAAGATGGCAATACCTAGATCTATCCTTGCTTTTATGCCTAGCTACAGGCGTTAAACGTAGCGCTTGTTGGGAGGCAACCCAATTTTATTTTTAGTTTTTTGCTTTTTGCTTCTGTTTAGGAATAAATATTTGATCTAGCCTCTGGTTAGATGTGTTTTTATGTTTTAATTAGTGTTTGTGCCAAGTTAAACCTATAGGATCTTCTTGGATGATAGTTATTTGATCTTGCTGTAATTTCCAGAAACTTTCTGTTCACGAAAACAATTGTTAAAAATCACCAGAACATGATAAAATATTGATTCCAATTGCTGCTGATCAATAAACAAATTTCCTAGGTCGCCCTATTTTGGATGATTTTTGGAGTTCCAGAAGTTTGCGTTAGTTACAGATTACTACAGACTTTTCAGTTTTTGACAGATTCTGTTTTTCGTGTGTTGTTTGCTTATTTTGATGAATCTATGGCTAGTAAAAGAGTTTATAAACCATGGACACTACAAAAAAAAGACACATCCATGACATTTTGGGTCGAACGAAATTTTTTTCTGTCATACATATGACACTTCTATGACGATAATTGTGACAAAACCCGGTATCATCATAGATGTGGTGGGCTCCTACTTCTATGACAAAAAATCATGACAGAAAATGGGCTTTTCGTCCTGGGCGGGCTGGAGACGCAGCTGCATGACATTCTTTGGGCTGTCCATGACGGAAAAAACTGTGGTAGAAGCGAGGGGGAGGAAAATTTCGGGGAGTTCCCGGTTACGGTGGGAGGTCGGGGGCCGAGCGATGCGTGTTTCTCTCGTACACGTACGCGCGTGTGTGCGAGGCGTTGGGCTCTAACTGAACCCGAGCGATTGCACTGCAGGCTACGCGTTACTGAACCCGAGCGGTCAATCGATGGCTGTTAACTGAACCCGATCGAGCGATTCCTTCGCTACTGCTGCTAACTGAAGTCGATCGATTGGATGAACAGTGAGCATTGCGGGGGGGGTGGATGAACAGTGAGCGGTGGCATTGCCTCTGGATGAACAGGACCCCGTGGTGTGGTGGAGGGCTGGATGAACAGTAGACGGTGGAGGGGTGCCCGTGGAGGGGTGGTTGAACAGGACCCCGTGGTGTGGAGGGCTCGATGAACAGTAGACGGTGGAGGGGTGCCCGTGGAGGGGTGGTTGAACAGTAGCCGGTGGAGTAGCGCGTGGTGGAGGCTGGATGAACAGGAGCCCGTGGAGGCTGGAGGAGGTCGACAGTGGAGATGAACAGTATCACGTGGAGTCCTGTTTTGCGGTACGCCACACCCCTCCCGATAAACAGGACCCCCGTTTCAACCGTAGGAGGTCCGTTTCGTCCGTTTTGCGGTACGCCACACCCCTCCCGATCAACAGGACCCCGTTCCGAACGTAGGAGGTCCGTTTCCTCCATTATGCGGTACGCTAGGCCTCGTTTCCATCGCCTGTTCCGTCCAAGCCCTCCCGATGAACACGACCACGCATTCCGTTCTGACCCAGCCGGTTGGCTCCCACGCGTTCCGTTGCCTCCCGATGAACACGACGCATTCCGTTGCCTCCCGATGAACACGACGCATTCCGTTGCCTCCCCATGAACATGACGCATTCCGTTGCCTCCCCATGAACACGATGCATTCCGTTGCCTCCCCATGAACACGACGACGACGCTGTTTCTCCGTTCCGACCCAGCCATGTACACGAGCCCTAGCCGTACGTATGCGCGAGTAGGCGTTCGAGACCCTGCCCGTATGTACACATACGTGGCCGTATTTTCTTTCTTGCACCCTAGCCGCTGTACGTACGTGTACATGCTACGTGCGCGCCTCTACTACGACACGTGCGCGCCTCTACATCGACGAGTCTGTACGTACACGTTCACGACCAGAATGACAACGGTACGTACGCTTCGACCAGGTGGGTCCCGACTGTCAGGCACTTCCTTGCCTGCGAAGATGTAGCTGGTGGGTCCCAGCAGTCAGGGGGGCGAATCATTTTTTTTGCCCGGACGCACTTCCTTGTGTGCGAAGGTGTAGCTACTGGGTCCCAGCAGTCAGGGGGCGAATCTTTTTTTTTGCCTGGACGCACTTCCTTGCGTGCGAAGGTGTAGCTGGTGGGTCCCAGCAGTCGGGGGGCGAATCTTTTTTTTTCGGACGCACTTCCTTGCGTGCGAAGATGTAGCTGGTGGGTCCCAGCAGTCAGGGGGGTGAATCGTTTTTTTCGGACGCACTTCCTTGCGTGCGAAGATGTAGCTCGTGGGTCCCAGCAGTCAGGGGGCGAATCATTTTTTTCGCGAAATACGGTGGCCTGTCCGGTGGGTCCCCGCTGTCAGGTGGAGGAATAATTATTTTGCGCGTAATAAGGAGGCACTTCCTTGCGGCTGCCATGGACCCAGCTGTCAGCCTCTCCACGTACAGTCCACGTCCGATGGAAGTCGTTCCTTGACCACGTTGACCACGCCGCGCCGAGAGCACCAGGGCGGTGGACGACGGCGGGGCCTAGGAAGGGGACGACGGCGGGGCCTAGGAAGGGGACGACGCGGAGCCGGGGAAGACGCGGCAGTGGATGCACACGCGAAGAGGAGTACGAGGGTTCACTGGTTCGGCTGCGCTGCCGTCGCCGCAGAATAACAAGGGGTGTGGGTGAGTGGAGGGATGGCCTGGCCAGCGGTGGGAGTAGTAGGGGGTGGTGAGGCCTACGCGGCAGCACAGCCGGCCACGGGAGGCAGGAGCAGGCGGCACGACCGGCGCTGCTTTGGGCGGCTGGAGCAAGAAGACCAGAGGTTGAAGAAGCACGACGGCCGTTGGATGGACATCGTATGGTCACTGCAGCTAGAATCGTTTATATTGACTAAGTTGACAAAGCCCTTGGTACGTCAACTTAGTAGGCCCACAGGTCAGCTTCCGAAACGGTGCGCCCCAGATGTCAGGGGGAGGAATCATTTTTTGGGCGGGTGAAGCTAGAATATCCGAGATTGAAGAAGAAGCACGGCATCTGTTGGATAGACATCCAACGGCCACTGCTGCTAGAACCGTGTGTTGACTATAAGTTCACAAAGCCTTGCATACGCGTCAACTCTGTTTTTTTAGGGGACGCGTCAACTTAGTAAGGCCAGAAGTGTGTGGCAGAGAACTTATTGCCCATTTGAGATTTGTAAGAATGTGTAGCCCATTTTTGAATTCTAATGGAATTTACTACAGCCCATTTACAGTTTGTTAAAAGTACAGCCCATTTCAACCAACCGTTCAAAACAGAATTCAATAAAATTTCCCACATTTTGATGGGATCCGAAATATTTTTATCCCGAAATTTCTAGTCAGATTAAATACAATTTCAATATAAATTTATATTACGTAAAAATCCAACAAAACATTGCGCTCGCAACAATTAATGAAATTAAAATTTTCAATATCCAAAAATAATATTTTATAAAGTAATCACGTGTTTGGTGCATTTTTTTATAGTTACTGCCCAGTTTTTATAATTACATCCCATTTATTATTTCTTAAAGCCCATTTTCTTGTTAAGCCAAATGCATCCCTCCTAGGAAAGATTTGTAGCCCAGCGGGGCGGAGAATAACAACTTGACCTTGCCTGGGTATTCCTAAAAAAAGTATAGCTGGGCTAGCCATTTTCAGCTTGAAAACAATTAATATCTGGGCTGGATATCTGGCCTGGGCTAGACGGGCCATAGCCCGCCCAGTTAATACCTGCAGCGATGTTTTCATTGTTGTTCAAAGGAGAAAAATTAATATCTGGGCTAAACATCAAAAAACTCTGCAGTGCTCACACGTGAAAAACACAAATACTGCTCGAGCTGATTGGTCCCAACTGTCGGCCGCTTCTTGTGCAATTCTCTCGTTTATTGACTACTACATAGGTTGACAATGGTGTGGGACCGTGATGTCAGGAAACCAGGAGGAAGCAAAATAAATTATAGTTTTATATATATATATATATATATAATAAGGAGGCACTTGCGTACGTGAGGCTATGGACCTAGTGGGTCCCCATTGTCATCCTCTCCAAGTAAAGTCATCTCCTCGCCCGCGCACGCTTTCCGCCCGAAACAGTCGGCGCCGCCCGCCCCGCTTCCCGGTGCAGGTGATTGCTCCGCCTTCAAACGACACAAGTGTTGTCCGTCCGTCCATCTGCCGCCCACATTAATGATACGCGGTTGCCGAGGCGGCTACTCCGGCGCCACATGTCCGTCCCTCCGCCCGCCCACCATTGCTATATAAACTACTGCGCCGGCCATAGCCGCAGTCATCCGCATCCGTTCCCTTTCTCCTGTCCACACCACTACTGCCCACCATGGCTTCCTCGCGCTCCAGCGCTCTTCGGGACGGGCGGACGACGGACCACAAGGAGATGGCAGCCATTGCTGCCGACCGACTGGCCAGCAGGCAGCTAGAGGACGACGACGTCCCAATGGAGAACATGGTAGTCGACGATCCGGCGCCAACCCCCTCCTCCGCGCCATCCTCGCCGGTGCATTGCACCATGACCATCGGCGAGGACCGTGCCCAATATATGGACAGGGTGAGGCAGATGTGTGAGGAGCAGTTCCGGGAGGCGCAGGCCGACACCGCCTACAACCACCATCTCCTCCAGGAGCACCTGCAGGCGGAGGAGCAGATCGTCGCGGAGCGGGCGGAGCAGGAGGCGCTGCTCGACTCATACCGCTCCGCCCGTAAGGGCCGCCTCGAGCGCTGGCGGTACCGCATGCGGGTGGCGGAGGCTGCGGCCGCCTACAAAGAGGCTAGCAAAGAGGGCAATGAAGCGGGCGAGGCGCTGTTTGGCGAGACCGAGGACGAGGCAGAGGACAATGCCGGCTCTGACGAGTCCCCGCTCCGCTGGCGTCGACGAGGCCCTGCTCCGCCGAGGCCCCGCGGCGCCAACAACGAGGCAGAGGACACCGCCGGCTCCGCCGAGACCCCGCCCCGCCAACAACGAGGCAGAGGACATCGCCGGCTCAGCCGAGGCCCCACCCTGCCGGCAACGTGGGGGAGGATTTCCACCACTCCGCTGAGGCGCCGCCCGCCGGCAACGAGACAGAGGACATCGCCGGCTCTGCCGAGGCCCCGCCCTGCTGCCAACGAGGCCGCGCCACACAGAAAACGAGGAAGAGTAGAACACGGTAGGTCGCCGCCGCTCGGGTCCAAGTAAGGCCACCGCTGCTACCCTCCAGTTGAAGCCAAGCTAGGCGGGTTGACCATTGACGGCCGGTTAGCTTCTTGGCGGCGACGTGGAGTCGGAGAGCTGCGCTGGAGAAGAACGTTGCTTCTACTTAACTGCTGGTGCAGTTGGCTGACTGACACATGGGCCCAACAGGCCACATGTCAGTTACACAACTGCACCTGGAGTTAAGTCACTAAAGCTTCTGTTTGGCTCAGCGGGACACAGGTGGGTAGCTTCAGTTAATTAATTATACCTCCAACGCACCCCTTTTTAGTTGAAGAATGTATGAAATGTAATGAAATCCGGCATGTTTATATGAAATCCGACCGTGTATGAATGAATTTATTTCGATTAGTTCGAATTCCTGTATCACTGGCATTGGATGAACATGCAAAACAATACGTACTAGCATTATTCCCAGGGTGGTCACATCGTTTGCAGCAGTTTCACATGTACTCCCTCCGGTCCTTTCTAGTCTGCATACAAGTTTTGTCTGCAGTCAAAGTATCTCTATTTTGACCAATCTTATACAAAAAAGTATGCACTTTCACAATGTGCAAAGTAAAAAGGAACATAAGGAGTACAAAGAGTTTGAGCAGCTTTTTAGCGTTTCTGTACATTGCAATCAAACACACAGGCCTGGCAATTCATAGAGAACATTCAAAACAATCGATGATTATGCATCTCAGTGACTCACGTGTCAGAGGCAATATTTACTTCACAACTAAAGAATAAAGAAAAAATTGATCGACGCTGCTGACAGCAAAGGGCGTCCCATTCAAAAATATCAAACGCATGTCTTGCTAAAATCAATGAGCAAAATTTGACAACGTTGTCCCATTCCAAAATATCAAATGCCTATGATTGTGGAATGGGCAGGGTTTGCCATCAGTTCGGACATTGCCATGGCACCTCGTGCTAAATAAACCAGCTGTTCTTTTTGTGCAGTTCCACCAAAATCAACCAAATTCGCGCGTAGCTTGTATGATTTCGCCCTTATATGTTGCAACGCCTTGAACTTATCGGCACCTCCTTTCTTGTGGTGGAAATGAATGATTCGGTGTATTCATGAACATTTTGTGCAGTTCCCATTGAAATCAAGCTGAGCACCCATGTTTGCACAAATACAAAAAAGTGATTAGTATAAAGCAAATTGTACTATGAATTGACAGTTTCAACAGGCACATACATGGTCCATGTAGAGCACACTTTTAGAAAAATGGAACTCACCAGAAAGAATCCTAGAACAACATTGTGCTCGCGCATCACAGCAAAAAAATGGAGATTTGTCAGTCCTTCTGAGCTGAAGTTAGTTTGGTCTTGTGGGGAGTAATGTAACCATCCTTCAACTGCTCCTTCTGATGAGAAGATAGACAGGGCTTCTTCATCCTGGCATAATCGGAACTAGTCACTTCACGTACTCCATATTCTTCTTCAGAGGAAGATGATCCTGTTGTGCAAAGACAAGAGGACTACTAAATGCTAGCATCCCTGTTTGCTCGAAAAAAAGGAAAGGAAATATTTAAAACATCACAGATGAAGCACTTCTCAAGGACAATACCACTTTTTCATGACAGTATCTAAACAGTAGCACAACACCAATAGAGATGACAAAGCTCAATCATATGGATGAAATCAGTGGGCGAGTACCAACCTTTGTCAGGAGGCTTATTGTGTAGAGCATACAGATGAAGCACTTCTCCGGAACCATCTGTTGCTATCTACGGTGGTGGCCATGCTTACTATATACTCCTCGATTAGTTTAATGTTTCCAACATCTTCTTGTGCAGTTCCACTAAAATATATGGTATCTTCAAAGAAGATCCCTGTTTGCACAAGTAGAGATAATTACATATTACATTAAGAGTGGCATCAAATCAGTGGCAAAACAATTGCTCGTTCCAGCCATAGCAATAAATTAAGATGCAAAACTATACCATTACTTGTGTCATCACAGTTCCAGTGCTTCATTACAGCACCGGGAGTTGATTTTTGTTTTTCTTCCGCTTGTTCTTCCCCTTCATCACTTGGTTCAATAACAGACAAGCTTCATCTTCAATGTAAGATTTGGCATGTCAATTAGGGAGCACAAGTATAGTACTAAACTTAATTTTCTGATGAAAGTGGCAAAATACAGGCCAGCAGTTGTGAAATATCCTTATCTTACCTAAATGGGATATTACAGTGCACATACAGATTGGAAGTCTTGTTTCCATTTGTGCAGTTCACTAAAATCAAGCAACATTATCGTACAAGTAGCACAACATATGAAAGCACACTGCAGAATCATGTGAAAGAAGGCTAGTGCTGACCTCTCATGATGCGGAATTCAAACAACTCACAAGAAGAAGATCTGAACCAAATTCGCCTTAACGGATAGGAAGTAAGATCTCCTCTTGTGCAGTTCCACTAAGATCAAGCAATCAAGCAACGTTGTTGGTGTGACATTTTGGTTGAACTGCACAAAACACTCTTAAAACAAAAGTGTTTTGTGCAGTGCAACAAAAGGTCACAATGGCAACGAGGTGAAGTAGATAACCCTGTTTACACAGAGGTGCAAAGGAAACAATTAGTGGTCAATAACGGTGGATGACACAGAAGCCAACAAAAAGAAGCATCTACCTTATCTAAATGGGAAAGAAAGCAAGACAGTAGCATTTCTCAAACGGTGGCATTGATTAATATTAACATAGAGATTATATTAACAATCAAATTCGTTAAACATGTAATTTGCTTTTAACTATGGCATTGCATCAATTTTCCAGCGGCATTATTAGAGGGTGTTTGTTTACACGGACATTTTGGTGTAGGGACTAAAAAAACTCCGTGTCAGTCCCATCTAAACCAAACAGGAGGGACTTTTAGGGACTAAAAGTGGGCATTTGGGACTAAAGAAAGAAGACCCCGAGGGAGTCTTTTTGGGACTTTTTCCAACAGTTGCCCCTGCCACGCATCGCACCTTGTCTCTATTAGTTCATTACTAGGGGTAACATGGTCTTTTAGCATGTCATTTAATAACCTCTAGTCCATGTTTAGTCCCTGGAACCAAGCAGGTAGGGACTAGGGAGTTTTTAACCAAACAGGGCCTTAGATTAACAACAGCTAATGAGTTGCACGGGACAGTGGACGCACCAGCACCATGTGCATCTACCGATGTACTGTGGTCATGCACAGTCTATTGCAACAAAGAACAAACAACCAAGGAGCATATTTGTGTTGGTCCGAGTTTTGTTATCTTTAGACACCTTTCCCTATGTGAGCGCAGCAAATCTAGTCCTGCTCAAACTCTACAGCCTTGTCCCTTCCTTTCCTTTTTGAACTAGTACTTTCGCCCCTTCCTTTCCTCTTTGAACCACGTCCTAGATTTATGCGATACAACTTTCCCCACTACTTTCCCCCATTCCTTTCCTCTTTGAACCACGTCCTAGATTCATGCTATACAACTTTCCCCCTTCATTTCCTCTTTGAACCACGTCCTAGATTCATGCTATATACAACTTTTCCCACTACTTTCCCCCACTCCTTTCCTCTTTGAACCACGTCCTAGATTCATGGTATACATGCAGCTAGAGCAATGCATGTGGAGTAAGTAAATTATACCTTAAGGTTCTTGGGGCGTGGTTCGGTGGGCGACGGGACGGCGGCGAAGAAGAAGGGGTCGGAGGCCCTCCCGCGCCGCCGCTAGGTGGAAAGTGAACAGCTGCGCCGGTAGTCCCTCACCGACGGCGACAGCGTTAAGCCTCCTTCCCTTCCCGGCGGACGGATCCTGCCAGCTCTTTGAGCAGCAGTGAGGGGAGAGAGAGGCCAACGAAGTCCTGTTTAGATCTGGAGAGGGCGAGAGAGTGTGAAGAGAGCAACTACAAGCGCTGAGGCTCCAGCGGGAGAGGGCGAGAGAGTGTGAAGAGAGCAACTACAAGCGCTGAGGCTCCAGCGTGTATATATATACTGGAGAGAGAGAGTGAAGCGTGCAAACCCTAGAAAACATTTTGACCAGTCAAAGAATCCTCCTGGCACAAATTATGCTCAAGTGTAGTTATCGAACCCGAGACCTCAAGTTTGATGAGCGAACAGGCTAACCAGCTACACAACCCTCCCGTTATGCTCAACGAGAGGGAAATAACCTTTTATACATTCCTGCATTCGTGTGACAAGCATGCCGGGTTTTTTTTGTGTGTGTGAGTCATTGGGATTTCAATCATAATCGTGTCATGTGGCTTTGGTGGTAAGACTATCCACAGTGGTGCAGAAATAATGCAGCCTTAGTCACCTTACCTCTCTCCACGTAGTACGTTGGGTCCCACCAGTCAGAGGGTGAAACAAACAAATTAATAAGAAAAATTAAAAGCGCCAGCGGTGTATCTTACCTCACACATCTCGCTACTGCTCGGGAACACTGTCCAATTGATCCCTCTGTTCGCTCACGTACTATTTTAAGTGAATCCTTATTATAACATGCACACAAATTTTGGGCACTTGTATTCGACTTAAGTCAGTGTGCCACCGTATCTTGTATACTTACTACTCCCTCCGTCTAGGTGTAATAAGTCACGTTAGAAGGTGCAACGGGACGAAGGTGCGTGCGTGTGTGTGTGTGTGTGTGTGTGTGTTTAACAGCTGTGTGTGTTAGAGAGAGCGACAGATCGACCTACTCCTACAGAGAGATGTTGTGTAGTGTACGATTTTAGCCGCGAGAGTTGGTGCATCCTCTCGTTTCCGGGCGTGTCCGATAGGGACATGCGGACAGCTGCCACGCCCGCTCCTGACCACCCTGGCCCACCCAAAGCCCCTCCATCGCCCGCGCGCGCTTCCCGCCCAAAACGGTCAGCGCCGCTCCAAAGAATCGGTGCCGCATTCATGCCCGGGCAGAGCGGACGCGACCTCTCACTGGCACAAGAGTGATGGTTGCTTCGTCCGTCCAACTTACTGCTGGGTCTATGTGATTTGACGGCTCATTGGTCTTTATTACTGAGGTGGTAGGACTGTTGGATGTCCCACGCTTTCGGCGAAAGGAGGTACTACTACTAGATTACAATTTTCTCCATTCTTACAGCGGAGGCGTGCAAGAGCAGTGAAAACACGCAGGCTCAGTGATTACATGGCCCACCTCACACTATCACCGTGCGACACCTAACTCTTTACATAGTACTCCCTCCGTTCCTAAATATTACTAGATGAGTCCCCGCGCGTTGCCGCGGAACAGCGGTATATCTCTCTGCGCAAAGTTATCGATTTCATAGAACTAAAAAAACTTTATAACCGCATGACAAATGTGGTAGCCAAACTAAATAAACTCCCATCATCATTTAGATCATCCCACGTAAGGAAAAAAGATCAGCCAACTCCTACTGCATAATGGGATTATATTTTTCTTTTTGACATGTTAATGGGACTTAAAAGCTCACTTACATGCATGCTACCGGTGCATGCTTGCATGCAGACATGTTGATGTGATTTAAAACCCACTCACATGCATGTGCCACGGTATTTCTGCATGCTTGCATGTGGCTTAGTGCGGAGCCTCTCAATGTCTAGATCAGACGGCTATTATGGACTGATTTACTTCATCTAACGGCTACATCAATTTTGATGATGTGGCTCAAGGAGAGGATAGAGAATTCCTAGTATTGGGGGCTAGCTATTACTAGTAGATAAGTCTTTGTAGAGATTCCACTACATACAGAACAAAATGAATGAATCTACACTTAAAATGCATCTATATACATCCGCATGTGGTTCATGGTGAAATCTCTACAAAGACTTATATTTAGGAACGGAGGAAGTACTAGTATAGTACGTACTGTAATTTATCAGCGAGATAAATTTGTAGAATGCTATGAAGCTTCCAGCTTCTGTTACATGTATCTTGCGTCCAAGGTTGCCCGTTGCAACATTTCATCAAATACAAAGGAGACTAACATGCATGCTATTGCATCTCAATGATTGACAGATCATAGCAAATATGTACTCCCTCCGTTCCAAAATAAGTGTCTTAACTTTGTGCAAACTTTAGTACAAAGTTGTACTACTACTAAAGTTGACACTTATTTTGGAACAGAGGCAGCTAAAGAAAAAAATGATCCATCAGTCCCTAGCCCTTGAACCGTGAACCCTGACCAGGCTTCAACTTGCTGGCAACGTTCGAGCTTCCTAATAAATGAAGTTTGCAACCTTTTGACCATCGGATCATTTTGTGCAGTTTCACCAAAATCGAGATGAGCATCCCTGTGGCAAAGAAATTGAAGAAGCGTGATTAGAATAACATTACTGGGACTAGTTGATGAGACATAAACTCATCACAAATACAGTACATAGAAGCCAGTAGAGGTATGTGCGGGGAAAAGAAGTAGAGAAATATCCACAGGGAGTGATGTGGGCAGCTGGAGCAGTGGTGCAAGCCGGCTGTAAAGGGAGTTGTACCTGAGGGACGTAGCTCAACCTTGAGGAGGGCGGCGGTAGGCGGCAACTGCCCACGTCGCGGCAGTGAGCAAGGGACGAAGGCAACCTCACCGGCTTTGTGAGAGAGAATGGCGGGGACCCCTGATCGGGACGTGCTGACAGTGGGTTTTCGCCGTCGGCGACGGCGACCGCATCTACACTAAGCATCCACCCCTTCCCCAAGCGGGCGTGATCCGCCGGGATGTTAGAGATGTGGCCACAGTCGTTTTGTGCGAGAGAGTGTGAAGAGAGCAACCCCAGCAAGCAACCGTGTAGGCTGGCCCGTCCTGACTATGTATATAGTGGAGCGGTTTCCTTTTCTCTCCATATGAACCTATCATATTGCGTACGTGCCACTAAAGAAAAAAAACTTTATTTATAAATGACGCGGCACCTACTACTTGTTCTCCTATAACCTTGCGCTTGGCATCTCCAAAATATTAACCTTGCGTAGTGCAGTATATATCGTTCTGGCTATATGAGACCAAATGAATTGCTGCACGTCCACCACGTGGGCGAGGGTCGAGGGGCGAGGGAGAGTGCTACATACAGAGCAAAATGAGTGAATCTACACTCTAAATACGTCTATATACATCAGTGTTTGGAGTATGTACTAGTAGTTCATATTGAAATCTACTAAAGGACATATATATTCCAAACAATATGATATAATCTCTATAACCAAGGTAGTAGGGACGAGGAGTAAACGGAGGGAGTAGTAAATTTTTCTCCTCGTCCTGCGATCCACCGCGCGCATGGGCGAGGGAGCGGGCGTAAGGCGGAGCAAGCTTCACCTCATCCTGCGAGCCACCGCGCCCGTGGGCGGGGGAGACGGCGTACTAAGCAAGCTTCTCCTCGTTCTGCGAGTTGACGGGACACATCAAAAGTACTCCAGTGTATAGAGCCTTGCCTCTAAGGTAGGCCCCACATGGCTTGCCTCTTTTTTAACATAACACGTCAAGTCGCAATTTGTTTGTTCACCCGTGGTAGACGATCCTCCCTCCACCAAGTGGACAGCCAGTACACGTGCCAAATTACCACGTGGGCTGCCTTTTTCGTACAGAAATGAGCTCCACCGTGTACCCGCGCGGGTGTGGTTGGGAAAGAGACGGGAGTACGTGCGTCGTGCATGCACCTCTTCTCTTCGTGCACGTCCCCCACCTACGTGTGTGTGTGAGAGAGAGAGATACAAACCGCGTTCGTGAGTGTTTTTTGTTTTGGGGTGGGGGGTTGATTTCGTGAATTATTTGTGAGAATATGTGTCGATGACATCTCAAACAAAATTTTGCATGCAATGTGTGTGAAATGGAGGCCTATCCATATCATACATAGAGGGTCGAGTAATCCACGAGAAGAGAGGGAGCGGTCATAGCTATCGATAGAGTCGAAGAGAGGATCAAGTGGGTGGGTGCGAGATCGATGAAGAGAGCCATCGAAATTGTGTGTGTGTGCAAGTCAAAGATATAGGGCGACTGGCCTACCGGAACGTTAGATGGCACATGTCAAGTTTGTGTGTGGCAGGGAGACATGACTAGAGCGCTCGATGTATCAGTGTGTGTGGGGGGAGGGGGGTGGGGGTAGGGGTAGGCAGAGGCCTAACTATAGAGGTAGAATGACTCGTATATGTGTTGAGAAGGAGAGACCCAGCTATGTCTTGAGGGAGATCGGTCGACATCCATACATAACTGAAGGACGGGAAATATGATGGGACAGAGAGAGAGGAGAGAGAGAGGGAGGGAGAGGGAGGGAGTGCTGGATGGGTGATGGAGTTGCTTCTCGAAGATGGTGGGAGAGGCCTACTAGACAAACTGAGGGTGGAACTGCAATGTTATCAATAAGAGTGGGGATGTGTTTCTGTGTGTGCCTGTGCGTGATAGATCTGTCGGGACGCATCCATGGATGATGAAGGGAACCATGTGTTTGGTAAGCAAACCTAACTAGATCGGTAGATCAATTGTTGTTTGTCGGAGGAAAGGAGAGACACAACTAATGAGGTAGATCGATTGACGTGTGGGTAAAAACGAGTTATAAGGACCTAGCTAGCTATATGTATAGCGAGAGATCGGTCGGTGTACGTCCATTTGTTAGAGGCAAATAAGGCCCAGCGAGACGGATAGACAGAGAGAATGGAGCATAAAGGAGGAGATTGAAGGTGTGTGTGTGTATGTTGTAGGCAGGCATCGCTAGAGAGGTTTATCGATCGGTGTGTGTCGGAAAGGAGTTGTGGAGACTCTGGGAGAACGACCTAAAGAAAAAATGAATGTGCCCGGTGGATAGAATGCCGAGGGAGGGGGAGGGCGAGGAGGGTGTGTGCATGCACGAGAGAAAGTTAGTGGTAGCTGCAAAGGTTAGAGAATTGTGTGGGTGTAAGAGACTAACAAAGATCATAATTTGATATGAAAGCGGATTCATATATTTGAATAGGAGATCATAGTGTTTTAAACATTGCATGCATGAATATAGCGGTGATACACGTGCTGTGCACATGTTATACCATAATGTGATAATGCATGGCGTTTGCAACTCACAGCTAAATGCCGAACAATCTAAACCATACTATACATCAAACAATCTCACATTTTATTTGAATTTGTGATAATGTGTGGCGTTTGCAGCTTACAACTAAATATCGAACAACCTAAACAATACTATATATCGAACATTCTCACATTTTATTTGAATTTGTGGTAATGTGTGGTGTTTGCAACTCACATCTAAATACTTGTAGGCGTAGGGGGCGGGGCACCATACATAATGTGATAAACACATTATACATATGAGACATGGTTTAGATTATGAAGATCTAGCTAGAGCTAGAAATGTAATGTGATTTGAAATCAAAATAAAGTGGATTCAAAAAATCTAGTTCAAGTTCATATAGTACACATAGTTCATATGTAACTCGAGACTAATCATGTGCTGTGCTGTGAAGATAATACACAAACGATGGTTTAACTTGACAATAATGATGATTGTAGATCTTATTAAAACAGAGAAACGAATTCAAATGCTTTGACTTCACAACAATCATTACTGTAGATATTATTCAAATAGAGAAACGAATTCAAATTTAGTTCATATTGAAGCGGCAGTATATACGTTTGGAATGCACTAAAACGTTCATTTGAGTAGTAGGTTGCATGCATTATACACGTAGCGAAATATTTTAATTGAACATAACATGAATTCAAAGTTTTGAATGACATTTGTAGTGCGCATTGATTTGGTACAGTACACGTTAGGCTTGTCCGGAAATTTCAACCCGCGCCTTGTTAGCCCAAAATATTTAAGATATATCTTTGTCTTGTTGTGCTCCGACAACTCCCTCCATCTCAACCCGCGCCTTGCTATTTCAAAATTACAACGCGCGCGAAAACTCCCACCTCCTGTGAAATCCCGACACGTGAAATGCCCGTGGTACCCCTGAACCGAAAGAACCGCCTCAAATCAGTGGGGGTACTTTCATAACTTACCCCACATTTCGGACAAGCGCGTCTCTAAGCCATGGTTCCCCACTGCCATCCCATCCTCCCACCCATTCGTACACTGAGGACGGGAAAACCCGCGACGAAACCCCACACCCTGCTCCGTCTGCCACCCAGCTAGAGCCTCTTCCCCGACGACGTCGTCCACAGCAACACCTTGACGTCCCTCATCCACCGTACCGGATGAGGATCCATCATCGATCTCATCGTCCCGCCGGTTCAGCCACCCCGTCCTCCACCTCCAAGGAGCTGCCCCGACGTTCCCCTCGTCTTTCGCGCCACCTCCATTCCCACACCGCCGTCTTCACCTGCACCACCGGAAGAGCATCATCATCACCGTTTCCTCGGATGAAGCTGCGGCCTAATCGGCGCCACCAAAGAGGTTGTACACTAATCGCCGCATTTTCTTCTTGATTCGATCTCACGGTGCTGCCGGCGCTCGGTCCCGAGCCGACACGGCGCGGCTCCATCCACGGCGGCGTCGCCGGCCACTTCCTCCACGGCGTTGCTCCCTCGGCGGCGACGTCCACATCAGTAGGAGCTGCTGCTGCTTTAGCTCTCGCTCGCGCTGCTGCTCTGCACTTGCTCTCGGTCCCCTGCCTGGTCTGCTCTTGCTATTGCTCTTGCTCGCGCTGCTGCTCTCGCTCTTGCTCTTGCTTGCGATGCTGCTCTGATTTAGCTACACTTCAGTCGACTGAATCGACTTTTGGGTTAGTCGATTTTCAGGGGGGTGGGGGGCTCGCCGGGGTGAAGGAAGAACCAGCCGCAGCGGGGAGGGGGGCTCGCCGGAGAGGTACCCCCTCTCTATATTAGGGTTCAGGATGGGGGCGGTGGTCGCCGGCGGTGGCGGGGCAGTGGCGTGGGGATCGTCGGAGAAAAAGCTCGGCACGGGGGGGGCCTAGAGGGATGGCCGGGGCGGCGGCGGACCGGCGATGGGGAGTGTTTTCGGGGCGGGCGGGGCGGCGCACCGCCGGCCGCGGGCGGCGGGGGGCTGCTGTTTGGCCGGTGGTGGCTGGCGGCTCAGGGGGGTGGAGGTTGAAGATGAACCGCAGGCCCTTGATTTCGTATCCAACGGCTGCAAAATCGACTGACCAGAGATGAAAAAGTCAGTCGACCGACGTGTAGCCTCACCTTGCTAGTGCGTTCAGTTTCGACAGCAAAATTTAGTTTCGACAGCAAAATTCAGTTTCGACAGTTAAGTTCAGTTTCGACAGTTAAGTTCAGAGATGAGCGGCTGATGTATTTTACATCTAGCACTTTGTGGTTATGTATTTTACGTCATGTATTGGAGATGCTATTAGAATTCCACTCAGGTTAACGTTGTTCGTTGTCTCTCTTGTCCTGCTTCAGCCTCGGCGTCGTACAACTCACCGGAGCTGCTCCAACGACGAAACCCTCCATCACAGCGGAGCAGTACCTCGGGCTCCATCTCTAGACGCCTAAGATCTTCTTCCCCTCCTCCGACAGCAAAGTCAGTCAGAGCATCCTCACCGGCCAACCCAATCACGCTGAGATCGACATGGCTTCGCCAAAGAGGTTGTACACTTGTTGCATCTCTTTTTTACTCTACATGTTATATATATTGTCCACTGAGCACACGGATTTGTTCCTTTAGTGTCTCCTTGAAAGAAAAAACGTAGGAATTTTAATTTTCACTTGTCCTCCTTTTCAAATTCCTATTCATGAAGCACAAGACTAAGAGATAGTAGCATAATAGCATTATAACCGTACATTTTCTTGTGGTTTGACTTAATCTCACCATGCTTCTTTGCATCCTGTGATCTTCCAATTGTTGTGAATCAAACACCCAGGTTGGCAGAAATCCTATGTTTTTAAATTCTCTGTTTTGCACGTGCATTCCTATCCTATTCCTGTCTATTTCCTATCCCTGCATTGTTGGAATCCTCCAATTCAAACGAGCCCTTATAGAATTACTTCTCTTACAGATAGTTGTCAAAGAAAACCTTGTGTGGTTTGTCCCGCTCCTGTTGCGCCGTCGTCCACCCCAGCTCAGCTGCTCCAACGACAGAAGGGTCCAGCACAGCAGGGATCCGGCCTCCAGACTGTCTTTCGCCGCCTCAGATCTTCTTCCCCGCCGCTGGCAGCCATAAAAACTGCATTACCATCATCAACCGAGCAGATGACCTCGAGGACTACACGGGTCCGCAAGAGAGGTCGCACTCTTTCGTGTCTGCTTACGTTATGCATCGCTTAATATTACATGCTACTTTATCGTCATGTTCATCGATTAGACTCTGAGTCAGCTCCAAACTAATGGTCAAACTTGAGTTTTTAAATGGTTGTGGGGTACATATCGTGGCCGCTATCAATAGTATCTATCTACTATCTGGTTAATCTCCGGTGTCTACTATGAGTTTCATGTTGGGTGGAAAACAAACAGTAAAGAAGCCATTATTTGCCTGCTATTATTGGTTTTGGGTCTATCCACAGGTTGCTACCATCACTCTGGATTTCTGCATGCACTCCTTACATAATCTCACTATGTTTTATTCCTATGCATGACAGTTATTGTAAACAATGGAACTGAACATGTAGAGCAAAAGAGACGAGCCTTGCGTGGCAACAAAATTTAATGTAGACGTCGCTCCATGGTAGGCGCAAAGGCAGCCCCCCTCCACGCATTTCGGATTGTAATCGAGAGGAAGATATCTGTTCTGAGGGGGATTCAGAAGGAGAAGACAACTCCTATTTACCCCCTAAGGTCTTCGCTCTAACTTGGCATGCTGATGTTGGTTATATCATGCATATTGTGTCTTGCATTGCTTACTTTATACATCAAATATGTCATCTGCTTAGTTTAGATATCCTTTGTGCGAATGCCATCTGTTTAGTTTATTCATCGTTTATGTGAATTATGCAACGCCATCTTGTTTAGCCAGGCATCATATATGTGAATTTTGCAATGCCATCCTGCTTAGCCAGTCATCTTATATGTAAATTATATCAGGCCATCCTTTTTTTTCGTTACATATTACATTTGTCAACAATGTTAGTACATTCAACTGCTCTTCGTGTGCATCAGCCATTTGACACGGTGATGGCAAATTATGGAGTGAAAACAAGGTCTTCAGAGCAGACTATGCTATCTGACGAAGCGCATATCTCGCTGGTTACGGATAGCTCCTCAGAGGAGGATTCAGAGACAGATGACCAGTCCTATTCCCCCCGCCCCGAGGTGTATGCTCTAACTTGGCAGGGTTATGTTGCTCATATCGTGCGTATGGTGTCTTGCATTGCTATGTCATTTGATTAGTTTAGACATGCTTTGTGTGAATGCCACCTGTTCAGTGTCTAATTACCATATATGTGAATTATGCATTGCCATCTTGTTGCAAGACATTATATATGTGAATTATACAATGCTATCTTGTTGCAAAGGCATTATATATGTGAATTATGCAATGCCATGCTGTTTAGCCAATCATCATGTATGTGAATTATATCATGCTATCATTTTTTTGTATTACGTGTTCCATTTGTCGACAACGTTTGTATATCCAACTACTCTTCCTGTGCATCAGCCATTTGAAGCGGTGATGGAAGTATCTGGAGTAAAAACAAGGTATTCAGAGCAGACAATGCTACCTGCTGAAGCCGACATCTTGCTGGTTACAGAGAGCTCCTCAGAGGAGGATTCAGAGACTGATGACCAGTCCTATTTCCCCCCTGAGGTCTATGCTCAAACTTGGCAGGGTTATATTACCCATGTCATGCATGTTGTCTTGCATTGCTTAGTTTTTACATCATATATGGATTGCCATCTTCTTACTTGCTTACTATATAAATCATATATTTGAACTATATCATGCCATCATGTTTACATAGTACATACACATCATCTATCTGAATTATGGCATGGCAACCCATTTAATAAAGACATCATATAGTTATATCATCTCATCCTGTTTAGTGTTTACAGTCATCATATTTTGAATTATGGCATTCTATCCGTGAATGTATGTGAATTATGGCATGCCAACCTATTTAATAAACACATTATATAGTTATGTCATGTCATCCTGTTTACATAGTCTCATATTTTGAACTATGTCTTTCCATCTTTTTTAGTTAGCCATCATAATGTGACATTGTGTCATGTTATCCTGTTTAGTTAGCCATCATATATGTGAAATTGTGTCATGCTATCCTATTTTGTTAGACAACATAAATATGAATCATTTCATGCCCTCTTTTATTCCCCACTATCCATTGCACCTGTCTATCATACAATGTCTATACTTTCAATTACTTTTCTTGTTTATCAGCCATTTGAATTGGAGAGCGTGATGGCAGTATCTAAGGGAGTAACAACACGGTCTTCAGAAAAGATAGTGCTACCAGTTGATGCAGATAGAACCACGGTTGTACTTGCCCAAGGACCAGATCCACCACACATAACCCAGACTCTCGCAGATTGTACCCCTACCCAGCTAGACAGAGAACCAGCTACACCCCTTCTAACCCCAACCCCGGCGGATAGTAACCCAGTTCCAGTTGACACAGCACCGTCTCCACCACAGAGCACCCAAACACGAGCAGTTAGTAAGGGAACTGCAGTGCCCAAAGCACGAGGACCACCACTCCGAATCCCAACTCAACGCTTAAAGGAGAAGAAGATTTGTTCTCAGGTCAGGTTCTGTAGCTATGGTTCATACTCCTTTGCTCTTGCATTACTGTATTTACTCATACCAACTATTTTCAAATTTGAAGGATGGAATTGAAACTCCAATGGCCCAACAGGTATGTTTTAAACCTGTTTCTTTAACTGGTTTGCTGTTGTAACCTGCTCTATGTTGATTTCAGTTTCAATTGAATAAACAGTTATGTTCTCATGTCATGCACATTACAAGTGTTGTTATTGCTCTATAGTTACCCACACTTATATTCTGTCTATTCTACTTTGTCTTGAACAAATATTATTTGAACTATGTCTCTATCTTGATTTGGCAACAAAAACTAGAATGATATAGACCATAAAGTGACCATGGTACATAGATATATGTTTGTTTCATGCTGTTATCCTGTCCACTTTACTACTGAACTCATTTACCAAAATGAGTTTCATATACAACATGGTAAACATGTGATGTGTCTGCTTGTTTCTCTTTTAGAATGCGGACAAAATATTGGAGAACAGTACCGCGTTATCCAATGGTAAAGGAAGTAATGCAGATAAGGTTCAAGATAGTGAGACATCCCTGTTGGTCTCCAAGAAAGCTGATAAAAACTATCTTGACGACAGTGAGGGAACCCAAAAGTCCTGTCTTGATGTAGTGTTCGAGTTACTGGCCACTACTGCTGGCACAAGCTCTTCGAACTCGCTGCCTGAATCAGTTCGTCTTCTTGAGTCTCAACTTCAAGTTGAAAGACATCGATCAGATGTGCTGCGACAGGAAGCTGAAGGACTGAGGAAGTCCCTGCATAATTCAGATGCATATTTTCTGGTGCAATAGCAAGCACTGGAGGATTTAAGCGCCAAACAAGAGAAAGTTAATAAGCTTGCTAAGCATCTTGCCAGCATTATGGGTACCCAGGATATTGTTTCTTGAGATCTTCTGAAGTGGTTTCAGTTCTGGATTTGTTTTGCTGCGGCGTTTATTTGCGCTGGTCGCCAACTTTGACAACAGTGTATATGATATGCTGCTTTGTTCCCTATATTTGCACTGGTGGCGAACTTTGATGCCAAGTGGATGTAATATGTGTAATAGTCGTGATAGCCTAGCTTAGTTGCTTGCTTATTTATTTCCTTGTTGTCTTGTTTATTTGTTTGCTTGTAGTAATTGCAGTTCTTTTTTCGCGGTTAGCTAGTGGCTGCAATAACCTATTTTTTAAAACTAGGCCACAATAACCATGGGCTAATATTTACTGTAGTGACACTGGGCCTCCTACTGGCCGTAGAAACAGTGGGCCTTCTACGGGCCGTACAAACAATGGGCCTTCTGCGGGCCGTGTCATCAATGGGCCTTATACGGGCCGTATGATCGATTGGCCAAACATGGGCCAAACAGACCGCATTATGGCCGTAAACGGGCTAGAGTTGGAATCGTCCGTTCATGGGCCGACCATAACGGGCCATCGTTAATAGGCCGTATTTGGTGATGCTATGAAAATGGCCCAACAGACTAACGGTCCACAAATGGGCCGACTGTAACGACGGGCTGAATTTGGCCCACAAGCAGAAAATGACAGTAACGGGCCGTAAGTAACCGAATGCTGCAAATGAGCCCAAGAATAAATGGGCCCTCAGAAGGCCAAAAGTTAACTTGCGCTAGAAACGGCCCAACGGAATAACGGGCCGTTAATGGGTATAAAGTGATACACTGTTCATTACGGGCCAGTTTCACCACGGGCCGTTAATGGGTGTAAAGTAATGCACTGTTCATTACGGGCCAGTTTCAGCACGGGCCGCTAATGGGCCAACAGTTACAAAGGGCCTCATATGGGCCGAAAGACGTCATGGGCTATACATGGGCCAGAAGTGAAAACGGGCTGGAATCATATTGGATGGCCCAGATGACGCTATTGGGCCTAATTCGGATAGGGCGTAACGGGCCTTGGGTTAGCGGGCTGTAAATGGGCTATATGCGAACAGGCCGTTAACAGGCTTTCCATGGGCCGGCCCGCCAGCTTTTGACCAAGTCAAACGGGCCGGCCTTTTCACAGGAATGGGCCACTATTGGGCCATGCCACGTGTCGACGTATCATAGGCGCCTTCTGTCCAGTGAGTGGATGACATCTGTCCCAATGATGAGCCGACACGTGTTTCCTCTAGCCAATGATGATTTTACACGTGGAAAATCCCCATTGGTCGGGGCTGTTAACGGGTTATCGGATCCAAAACCCGACCCGATAGCTTAACGACGTTCCGTTACGGTGGATGCCACGTGTCGGTCACCCTTGACGAAAGCACTTCTGTGATGCGCGATTTATCATCATGGAAGTGGACACTTCCGTGATGATAATTTTGGTAATGTCATGGAACACTTCTACGACAGCACAGGTATGACTATCTTGATTCTGTCATAAATTTGTCATGGATGTACATGCATGACAAAAAACGCGACCTACTGTGACCAACACGTATCATCACGGAACTGTATTTTTTTGTAGTGGGAGAAGTTGGAATACAGTAGGTTTAACACCAATATAAATAAAGAATGAGTTCATTATAGTACCTTGAAGTGGTCTTTTGTTTTCTTTCGCTAACGGAGCTCACGAGATTTTCTGCTGAGTTTTGTGTTGTGAAGTTTTCAAGTTTTGGGTGAAAGATTTGATGGATTATGGAACAAGGAGTGGTAAGAGCCTAAGCTTGGGGATGCCCATGGCACCCCCAATATAATCTAAGGACACCAAAAAGCCAAAGCTTGGGGATGCCCCGGAAGACATCCCCTCTTTCGTCTACTTCCATCGGTAACTTTACTTGGAGCTATATTTTTATTCACCACATGATATGTGTTTTGCTTAGAGCGTCTTGTATGAATTGAGTCTTTGCTTTTTAGTTTACCACAATCATCCTTGCTGTACACACCTTTTGAGAGAGTCACACACGATTCGGAAATTATTAGAATACTCTATGTGCTTCACTTATATCTTTTGAGTTATATAGTTTTTGCTCTAGTGCTTCACTTATATCTTTTAGAGCACGGTGGTGATTTTGTTTTATAAAAACTATTGTTCTCTCATGCTTCACTTAGATTATTTTGAGAGTCTTAAATAGCATGGTAATTTGCTTAAATAATCCTAATATGCTAGGTATTGAAGAATAGTAAAAACTTTCTTATGAGTGTGTTGAATACTATGAGAAGTTTGATGCTTGATAATGGTTTTGAGATATGAAGATGGTGATATTAGAGTCATGCTAGTTGAGTAGTTGTGAATTTGAGAAATACTTGTGTTAAAGTTTGTGATTCCCGTAGCATGCACGTATGGTGAACCGTTATGTGATGAAGTCGGAGCATGATTTATTTATTGATTGTCTTCCTTATGAGTGGCGGTCGGGGACGAGCGATGGTCTTTTCCTACCAATCTATCCCCCTAGGAGCATGCGCATAATACTTTGCTTTGATAACTTGTAGATTTTCGCAATAAGTATATGAGTTCTTTATGACTAATGTTGAGTCCATGGATTATACGCACCCTTCTTCCTTCCACCATTGCTAGCCTCTCTAATACCGTGCACTTTTTGCCGGTATCATACACCCACCATATACCTTCCTCAAAAAAGCCACCATACCTACCTATCATGGCATTTCCATAGCCATTCCGAGATATATTGCCATGCAACATACCATCGTTCCGTTTATTATGACACGCTTCATCATTGTCATATTGCTTTGCATGATCATGTAGTTGACATTGTATTTGTGGCAAAGCCACCGTTCGTAATTCTTTCATACATGTCACTCTTGATTCATTGCATATTCTGGTACACCACCGGAGGCATTCATATAGAGTCATATTTTGTTCTAAGTATCGAGTTGTAATTGTTGAGTTGTAAAGAAAATAAAAGTGTGATGATCATCATTTTTAGATCATTGTCCCAAGTGAGGAAAGGATGATGGAGACTATGATTCCCCCACAAGTCGGGATGAGACTCCGGACGAAAAAAAAGAGGCCATAAAAAAGGCCCAAATAAAAAAAATGAGAGAAAAAGAGAGAAGGGACAATGTTACTATCCTTTTACCACACTTGTGCTTCAAAGTAGCACCATAATCTTCATGATAGAGAGTCTCCTATGATATTACTTTCATATACTAGTGGGAATTTTTCATTATAGAACTTGGCTTGTATATTCCAATGATGGGCTACCTCAAAATGCCCTAGGTCTTCGTGAGCAAGCGAGTTGGATGCACACCCACTTAGTTTCTTTTGTTGATCTTTCATATACTTATAGCTCTAGTGCATCCGTTGCATGGCAATCCCTACTCACTCACATTGATATCTATTGATGGGCATCTCCATAGACCGTTGATACGCCTAGTTGATGTGAGACTATCTTCTCCTTTTTGTCTTCTCCACAACCACCATTCTATTCCACATATAGTGCTATGTCCATGGCTCACGCTCATGCATTGCGTGAAGATTGAAAAAGTTTGAGAACGTCAAAAGTATGAAACAATTGCTTGGCTTGTCATCGGGGTTGTGCATGATTTAAATATTTTGTGTGGTGAAAATAGAGCATAGCCAGACTATATGATTTTGTAGGGATAACTTTCTTTGGCCATGTTATTTTGAGAAGACATAATTGCTTAGTTAGTATGCTTGAAGTATTATTATTTTTATGTCAATATGAACTTTTGTTTTGAATCTTTCAGATCTGAATATTCATACCACAATTAAGAAGAATTACATTAAAATTATGCCAAGTAGCACTCCGCATCAAAAATTCTGTTTTTATCATTTACCTACTCGAGGACGAGCAGGAATTAAGCTTGGGGATGCTTGATACGTCTCCAACATATCTATAATTTTTGATTGCTCCATGCTATATTATCTTCTGTTTTGGACATTATTGGGCTTTATTATTCTCTTTTATATTGTTTTTGGGACTAACCTATTAACCGGAGGCCTAGCCCAGAATTGTTGTTTTTTGCCTATTTCAGAGTTTCGCAGAAAAAGAATATCAAACGGAGTCCAAACGGAATGAAACCTTCGAGAACGTGATTTTCGGAACGAACATGATCCAGGAGACTTGGACCCTACGTCAAGCAACCAACAGGGAAGCCACGAGGTAGGGGGCGCGCCTACTCCCCTAGGGCGCGCCCTCCACCCTCGTGGGCCCCCTGTTGCTCCACTGGCGTACTTCTTCCTCCTATATATACCTACGTACCCCCAAACGATCAGATACGGAGCCAAAAACCTAATTCCACCGCCGCAACCTTCTATACCCACGAGATCCCATCTTGGCGTCTGTTCCGGAGCTCCGCTGGAGGGGGCATCCATCACGGAGGGCTTCTACATCAACACCATAGCCTCTCCGATGAAGTGTGAGTAGTTTACCTCAGACCTTCGGTTCCATAGTTAGTAGCTAGATGGCTTCTTCTCTCTTTTTGGATCTCAATACAATGTTCTCCCCCTCTCTCGTGGAGATCTATTCGATGTAATCCTCTTTTGCGGTGTGTTTGTTGAGACCGATGAATTGTGGGTTTATGATCAAGTTTATCTATGAACAATATTTGAATCTTCTGAATTCTTTTATGTATGATTGGTTATCTTTGCAAGTCTCTTCGAATTATCAATTTGGTTTGCCTACTAGATTGATCTTTCTTGCAATGGGAGAAGTGCTTAGCTTTGGGTTCAATCTTGTGGTGTCCTTTCCCAGTGACAGTAGGGGCAGCAAGGCATGTATTGTAGTGTTGCCATCGAGGATGACAAGATGGGTTTTTTATCATATTGCATGAATTTATCCCTCTACATCATGTCATCTTGCTTAAGGCGTTACTCTGTTCTTATGAACTTAATACTCTAGATGCGTGCTGGATAGAGGTCGATGTGTGGAGTAATAGTAGTAGATGCAGGCAGGAGTCGGTCTACTTGTCTCGGACGTCATGCCTATATACATGATCATACCTAGATATTCTCATAACTATGCTCAATTCTGGCAATTGCTCAACAGTAATTTGTTCACCCACCGTAGAATACTTATGCTCTTGAGAGAAGCCACTAGTGAAACCTATGGCCCCCGGTCTATCTTCATCATATTAATCCTCCAACACTTAGTTATTTCCGTTGCTTTTATTTTACTTTGCATCTTTATCATAAAAATACCAAAAATATTATCCTATCATATCTATCAGATCTCACTCTCGTAAGTGACCGTGTAGGGATTGACAACCCCTTATCGCGTTGGTTGCGAGGATTTATTTGTTTGTGTAGGTGCGAGGGACTTGCGTGTAGCCTCCTACTGGATTGATACCTTGGTTCTCAAAAACTGAGGGAAATACTTACGCTACTTTGCTGCATCACCCTTTCCTCTTCAAGGGAAAACCAACGCAGTGCTCAAGAGGTAGCACCTCCAGTGATGATGGCCCCCTCCGACAGGGTGCCGGACAGGGCCTAGATTGATTTTTTGTGGCTACAGAGGCTTGCGGCGGCGGAACTTCTGATCTAGAGTTCTTTTTGGAGGTTTGGGTATTTATAAGAATTTTTGGCGTCGGTCTCACGTCAAGGGGGTGCCCGAGGGGCCCACAAGCCCGGAGCACCCTCCTTGGGGGTAGGGCGTGCCTAGAGGGCTTGTGGCCTCCTCGTCCACTTCCTGGCCCAGCTCTTGTGCTTTGGGGGTCTCTTTTGGTCCATAAAATATCACCGTAAATTTTCAGCCCATTCTAAGAACTTTTATTTCTGCACAAAAAACGACACCACAGTAGTTCTGCTGAAAACAGTGTTAGTCCGGGTTAGTTATGAACAAATCATACCAAAACCATATAAAATTGTTGTAAACATGGCATGAATACTTCATAAATTATAGATACGTTGGAGACGTATCACTTAGCCACTGCCAATCCCTAACAAATCGGATCCACCAATATAGATCTGGTCCCACCGAGATGGCCTTGCCAACTCTCTGTTGCTAGTTGCAATTATTTTGGTCCCACCGAGAACTGCAATTGGTACCGCCGAGATGACTTGCCAAACTCTTTGTTGCCTTATTGCTTCACTTTAGTCCCACCGAGTTGATGCAACCGGTGCAACCGAGATGAGGTTTTCCCTAGCCATTGCACATTGGTCCCTCTGAGTTGTTCCAATCGGTCCCACAGAGATTCCTAACGTTCATATCTTTTACACAGGTTGGTGCCACCGAGATTCCTGATCGGTGCCGCCGAGTTAGGTCAAAAGTGTGTAACGGTTGGATTTTGTGTGAAGGCTATATATACCCCTCCACCCCTTCTTCCTTAGTGAAGAGAGCCATCAGAACATGCCTACACTTCCACCATTCATTTTCTGATAGAGAATCACCTACTCATGTGTTGAGATCAAGAGATTCCATTCCTACCATTTGTACCTTGAGTTCTAGCCTTTCTCAAGTTGCTTTCCACTCAAATCCTTCTTCCACCATAGCCAAATCTCTGTGAGAGAGTTGAGTGTTGGGGAGACTATTGATGACCCACAAGTATAGGGGATCTATTTTAGTCCTTTCGATAAGTAAGAGTGTCGAACCCAACGAGGAGCAGAAGGAAATGACAAGCGGTTTTCAGCAAGGTATTCTCTGCAAGCACTGAAATTATCGGTAGCAGATAGTTGTGTGACAAGTTAATTCGTAACGGGTAACAAGTAACAAAAGTAAACAAGGTGCAGCAAGGTGGCCCAATTCTTTTTGTAGCAAAGGAAGCCTGGATGAACTCTTATATAAAGCAAAGCGCTCCCGAGGACACATGGGAATTGTTGTCAAGTTAGTTTTCATCATGCTCATATGATTCGCATTCGTTACTTTGATAATTTGATATGTGGGTGGACCGGTGCTTGGGTGCTTCCCTTCCTTGGACAAGCCTCCCGCTTATGATTAACCCCTCTCGCAAGCATCCGCAACTATGAAAGAAGAATTAAGATAAATCTAACCATAGCATGAAACATATGGATCCAAATCAGCCCCTTACGAAGCAATGCACAAACAAGGGTTTAAGCTTCTGTCACTCTAGCAACCCACAGGTACCAATCTGAGGTTTTGAGACAAAGATCAGATACTAGATATGAACTAGGGTTTGATAGGAGATGGTGTTGGTGAAGATGTTGATGGAGATTGACCCCCTCTCGATGAGAGGATCGTTGGTGATGACGATGGCTTCGATTTCCCCTTTCCGGAGGGAAGTTTCCCCGACAGAACAGCTCCACCGGAGCCCTAGATTGGTTCTGCCCAAGTTCCGCCTCGAGACGGCGGCGCTTCGTCCTGAAAGCTTCCTTTTGATTTTTTCCAGGTCAAAACACACCATATAGCAGAAGATGGGCATCGGGGGTCTGCCAGGTGGACCACAAGACCGGAGGGCGCCCCCAGGGGGGTAGGGCGTGCCCTCCACCCTTGTGGATGGCAGGTGGGCCCCCTCTGGTGCTTTCTTCGCCCAATATTTTTTATATATTCCAACAAATTCTCCGTGAAGTTTCACGACTTTTGGGGTTGTGCAGAATAGGTCTCTAATATTTGTTCCTTTTCCAATCTAGAATTCTAGCTGCCGGCATTCTCCCTCTTCATGTAAACCTTATAAAATAAGAGAGAAAAGGCATAAGTATTGTACCTAAATAGGTAATAACAACCCATAATGCAATAAATATCAACATAAAAGCATGATGCAAATTAAATGGACATATCAACTATCATTTGAAGCACAAGAGTAAGGAGTTCATCATCAACACACCGTCTATTACCTTTTGGAGAGTGGTGTCTCCTAGATTGGTTTGCTGTCGCTTGGGATACTCCGACATAATGTGGAGTTGAACCAAGAAGTTTGTAAGGGCAAGGAGATCGCCTACTTCGTGAAGATCTATCCGAGTGAGGCAAGTCCTTCATGTACGATGGCCATGGTGGGATAGACAAGGTTGCTTCTTCGTGGACCCTTCGTGGGTGGAGCCCTTCATGGACTCGCGCAGCCGTTACCTTTGGTGGGTTGAAGTCTCCATCAACGTGGACGTACGATAGCACCATCTATCGGAACCACACCAAAAATCTTTGTGTCCCCATTGCATTTGCCTTCTCCAAACCCTTCCATTTACTTACATGTGCTATGTCTTACTTTCCGCTGTTATACTCTTAGACTTGCATGTGTAGGGTGTTACTTGACTTGCATAATTGCTAAAATATGCCTACAACTAGAACTGGGAAAATGTTAGGTTTTATTTGGTCAAGTAGTCTAATCACCCTCCCCTCTAGACATACTTTCGATCCTACACTTCATCTCTTAATATTAAGAGCAGGTCATAACACCGCATCACCACTACTAAGACACCACTCCACCCTACACAGTACGTGAAAGAGTCTTCAAGCCAGGTTCATCCGCACCTTCATTTGTATCATTTCTACCATAAATTGCCGCAAGTAGGTCGACATTCCAGATGCTAACTATACGTGGCAGTAAGATGGGCGAAGCTCTTTATACGAGAAAGATTAAAGCTAGAAATTCATTCAAGGTGGAGATGAGCAATTTGTATGGCAGTAATATCTTTGAGTATAATCCCTAATAGTCATGTTGTTTTCTTTCTCTTTCTCCTCGGATTCCTGTATATATTTATATAAATTATTTACTGATATTTTTGTGTTAGTGGATTAGGTTGCATTGTCTTCTTTACACTGGGATGAACGAAGTACTATATATCATCCAACAAAATACTAATTAAGATCATGCATGCACAAGTTTGACCATAAAATTGAGCGTACGAGGTAAGGTGGTTCCATAATTACATTACATGCAGTCCATCTTCTACCGTTTTCTCTTTCTTTTATTTTCACTTTTCTTTTCTCCTTAGTTTGTTGGTCTCTTTTGACACACTTACATCCCGCACCAACGCGCGGGCCATTGTCTAGTTAAACTTAGTTAGGCTAGTCACAGTGGAAAGTAGTGGGTTGTGTCATAGGTGTGGTAACATAGATGTCTTCGTTTATTACTTCATAGAGTCATTTCGCATTGGAAAATGCTATGTGATAGTAACATATGAGGTTACTCTATTTATCTCTCTTCTCTTTAATTACTTGCCACATCACCTTTTTTACTTATGTGGCATGCATGGCACTATCTATGTTACTCTAACCATGACCAACCTTAACTGGAGAGCTGAGGTAGAAACACACACCGTCTAAAAAGAGTAAAATACATTGGAGGTCCCAAAAATACTTCAAGTGTGTCAAGTAGGTCCTCAAAGTTTGAAATCGTTCACCGCATGTCCTATATATGTATTTTTACCCGTGACTTTTAGGACCTATTTAACACACTTGAAATACTTTTAGGACCCGCAGTAAACAACTTACACACATTTAAGACCCACGTGAACTATTTCAAACTTTTAAGGCCTACTCGTTTTTTAATAATATAAGGGAAATGATTCCCTTCAACCGATCGATCTTGTGCGAGCGTCCGCCGCCTCCATGTCCGTCGGATGGACTTTTTTTGAGATAAACGGAAACTTTATTCATTAGAGATAAAAAGTACATCGTTTGTGAGGATCATTACAATTTCATTTAAAGGTTCCTCAAACCAATCAGAAATCAACGAAAATCTAGCTAAACTCGCAAGATCATGAGCTACTTTATTTGCTTCTCTATTACAGTGTTCGAATCTAGTAGCAACGAAGTCACAAGCATAATGAAAACAATCGTCGAAAATTGCCACCGCCGCACCCGCCGACTGTCCTCCGTTATTCATGGTATCAATCACCTCCAGGTTGTTCGAGTTAATAATAAGGCGATTACATCCCGCCCTTTGCGCCAATGTTATACCAAATTTAAGAGCTGAGGCTTCCGCCATCAACACATCTGCGCAATAGTCAATCTTCCCGTTCCCTCCTGCGATAAACCTACCTTTTCATCTCTCAAAACTGCCCCCATCGTGCCCCTAAGCAGGTCGTGGTCAAAAGAAGCGTCAACGTTAAGTTTCACAAAACCCCTAGGAGGACATGACCAACCCCCCTTTTTCATAGAAGCCTTGGGGGATGATGCATTTACGAAGTTTGACGTAAGGGCTAGAATCCCCATTGAAATCTGAAGTGCATTTTGAGTTGTCTCCTTGTGCACTAACTTCCATCTTTCCCACCATAGATACCATGCTAAGACAGTAATCATTTCACGCACATTGTGCTAACCCATTATCCTCAATTCTTGGTCTGGCAGAAGTAGTAGGTACTCCAACACCGCCTCTCCAGCAAGGTCAACCTCGCAAGCTTTATCAATGATATCATCCATCCCCAGCCTTGTCCAAACCTCCTTTGCTCTACTGCAAAGGAAAAACATATGCTTTGTATCTTCAGAACCCTCAGAGCAAGTAGGACAAATGGGCGTGACCTTCATATGCCTATTTGCGAGCGTAACCCGGCATGGAAGCGTTCCATGTAATGTATGCCATATAAAAAATTTAACTTTTGTCGGACATGATAACTTCCATATCTTACTCCAAATAGGATTAACTGTGGTTCGCCCCATCCCATTCGAATGTCTTAGTCTACTTCCATACTGATGGTCCCACTCCACAAAACAAGCAGACCGAACTGAGAACATACCATTTTTTGTATAACTCCAAGCAATGAAATCTGGCATATCATGTTGCGAGATTGGAATCGAGAGAATCCGTTGAACATCAATGGGCCACATTGTTTGTGTAATCAGGTCTTCATCCCAAGTATTCGAAGCAGGATCAATTAGATCACCCACCTTAGTTAACAGTTGTCCCCCCTTAGGTGTCACAACTTTCCTAGTAGCACAATTTGGGATCCAGGCATCTTCCCAAATATTGATATTTTGTCCATTCCCCACACGCCAAATATAGCCACGTTTCAGAGAATTTATGCCAGCCATAATACTTTGCCAGGTAAAAGAAGAGCCTTTCTTTTGCTTAGAATTTAACAAATCGCCATCAGGATAGTATTTGGCCCTTAGAATTGTAGCGCACAAAGAATCCGGATTATTCAGAAGGCGCCATGCCTGTTTGGCGAGCAGTGCCAGATTGAAACAGTGAATATCACGAAATCCCATCCCTCATTGGTTTTTAGGTACGCACATTTCCCACCAGGCCATCCAGTGCATCCTCCTCTGGTTCTCCTCGTCTCCCCACCAGAAATGCGCCATCGCGTCAATGATTCCTTTACATTTTTTTAGGAATTTTAAGACCAACATTGCATAGGTAGGTATGACATGGATCACAACCTTGAGCAGGATCTCCTTTCCGCCAGAAGACAATAATTTTTCCTTCCAGCCACTAATTTTCTTGACAATTTGTCGGATGGACTTTTAATCATACGGTCGGAGCCAAATCTTCCATATCAATGTTCTGTAACTGGTCCATTGTTTCAGAAAGAGGTTCTGGAACTATCCCTTGTTGCAAACCGACTAAGGGCTAGATTCCCTAGAGGCTAGATCCCACAAGACAACCTATGTTGCAAGAAAATCCTGCAACACGACCCATGTTGAAAAAAATCTGCAACACGATCCATGTTGCAAAATAATAATTTTGCAACACAACATATGTACAAAAAAACCACAACATAACCTTTGTTGCGAATGTCTCCACAATAAGACATCTGTTGCAAAGTAGATGAAGATGTTTCGCTTATCGGTTGTGTCAGATCCGATGGCTTGCGATGCGGCGGAGGTTGACGCGTAGCTGCCCCCATAATATAAGAACGAACGTTTAGATCACTATAAACACTTATATTTTTTCAGGGGATAATTAACACACTTGAAATATTTCTAAGGCCTCTAGTGTATTTTATTTGTGTGGAAATCTCCACGCCGAGTCGAAAGCTTGGACTTCATCGGGAGTGTGGTTTTGAAAATGAGTGGACCGTTAGGCGCTCGTCCTGGCGACGGCTCGGGTGCCTCGCCCTGGTCGCCTAGGGCTCCAGCCAGCGAGGGTTGGGAGGTGGTTAGGCGTGGTGCTGGCTCCTCTCCGGCGAGGACACGGCAGGTCACGGAGGCGGGCTCGGCGGTGGCGTCTGTAGGAGGCAGGTTTTGGGCATTGGCAAGCGCAGAGTCGGAGGATGAGGACGACGTGGATCTGGCGACGGAGGCAGGGCGGCCGGCGCCTGCGGGCCTGTCGATTGGAGACTTCGTTGCCTTCGCGCAAGCCGAGGGGAGCGGCGCCGCTGGGGTGCATCGCCGTTTCGCTCCGGGTGGCCGGGGGCCACGTGCCGTCGCAGTTCGTGCCTGGCAGCCCTCACTGACCCCCAGGGGGGTCTCAGTGTCTCCTGGTGGTGCCGCGCGGGAGATCAGGTCGCGGGCGGCGGCCGCGCTGCTCGCTCCGGTGGACTCGGAGGACGAGTGGCCGCGCCTGCCGACGCTGGTGGCCGCCGGTCAGGTGGCGGAGGAGGCGGCGGCGGGGTTGCCGGCGGCGGAGGATGGCTCTGCCTCTCCTCAGGCTAGGGTTGGCATTGCTGGGCCTGGGGCCGGGGTAGGGCAAGTGGGCCGTGGGCCGGCCCCCGTGTCTGGGCCGATCAGCGAGGGCGTGTGTTACCACGTGGGGTCCAGTGTGTCGCCAGGGGGCGGTGGCCTGGCTCCTACTGGGCCGAATGGCTCGGCTAGGCCCGCGCCGGACCTCCCTAGGCCTAGGCCCAGCCATGGCACATATTTATGGCTGCGGAGTGGTTGCCCCGTCCCTCGCTAGGGTTCCCCGCAACCAGAAACGAGGTGCGGTGCCTGGCTCACCTCGCCAGATCCATTCGTCCCACCCCCTCCTACGCTTTCCATTTCGTTTGCAGCGGCGGTGATGAGCGACCGGTGTGCGGAGAAGCGGCCGATGGAGGCCCCGGACCTGGATGGGGAGCGGCGGCGTGAACGAGACCTGCGGGAGAAGGCGAAGAAGGAGTTGCGCGCGAGGCAAGGTGGTAGATCTGAGCGCTATCAAGAGCAAGAGGGGCGTGAGGGGGATTGGGGTCCTCCTCCCCCTTGGTGGATCCAGCAGCAGGAGAGAAAGAAGAAGAAGAAGAAGGAGTTGGCGCGTCGACGGGAGCTCGAGCGTAAGCCGATGGAACACCCCAACTGTGGTGGTGGCCACGGGGATCCACTGGCTAAGAGACCCAGGGCGGCTTCCGACCCCCTGGCGGTGTCGCTCCCCCTGGTTCGAAGGGCATGGCGGGCGAACCCATTCCGGTGGAGGATGCGCCGGAGGCCCCGGACGTGGAATGCTTCAAGTGTGGGAGACTTGGTCATTTTCAGTCTAAGTGCAAGTTCCAGCCCTTGTGTGTGCTGTGCAAGGAAGAGGGACACGCATCTGCGCACTGCCCGACGAGGGGTCGGCAGCCTTGCTTGCAGATCATGGGAAGCGCAATTTCTGGGGAAGGCTTCTTCTGCCTTCAGTTCGAAGAGGAGGAGGAATCCGAGGGACCACGACAGCTCTCTGTTGGCAACGCCGCTATCCTCTCTACTGAGCCGGGCCGTCTGAACCTGCGGATTCTCAAACAGGAGCTCAAGCACATGGTCACGGGGGACTGGGACTGGCAAGTCACTCAAGTGGGAGAGGATGATTTCATGGTGGTGTTCCCTTCAGCAGATCTCCTGCATATGGCTCGGACGAGTGGCAAGCTGTTCCTTTCTATCAATGACATCATTGCTAGGGTGCGTGATGTGGTGCATGAGGTGATCCCCCCGATGGTGATGCCAGAAGCTTGGGTGTGGCTCCACGGGATCCCTGAGAAACACCGTAAGATTGAGCGAATCAAGGAGGCGTTCAAGATGTTGGGCCGTCCGATCGTGGTCGACGAGCTCTCCCTCATAAAGTTGGGGCCTGTGAGGATGAAACTGGCTTGCAAGACGCCGGCAAAACTTAATGGCTCGGTTGAGGTATGGTTCAATCATGAAGGGTACCAGATCAAGGTAGAGTTGGAGCGGCTGCCGCGGAGGCTGGGGGACGGCGGTAGGGCTCCTGGGGCGGGCCCATCCGCTCCCCCTCCAGAGAGCCAGCAAGGTTCGGGCGGGCCGCTCAAGCTTGGGACATCCGCGGGCATCCCCTCCAAGGAAGCTGCCAATGGTGCGAAAGTGGCCAAATCTGCGGCTGTGGTGCCCCAGAAGGAGGCGCCTGGTCCGGGTGCGGCCCCGGCTGGTCAAGACATGGTGATGGGCGAGCTGCCTGAGGAGCCCGAAGATAGCATTCAAGATACTTCTATTGGTACGGAGACTTGGGAAAAGTTGGGTGTGCTCGCAACTCAAGACACTGCTGTTAGCTTCCCCCCCCTTGCCCGCTCCCTGGATCAGTCCTTCGACCAGTTCGGCTCCAACCTGCTAGCTCAAATCGTGCCTATGCCCTTGCCGCTGGTGTCAAAGGAGACAGGCCCCTTGCCTGCCTCTCCAGCGCGCGGTGGGGGCTCGGGCTCGGGCTGCGCTCTCGATGTGGATTCGGACCTTACCCCGGCCTCGGGCAAGCGCATGTCGAGCGGCTCCGGTCGGCAGGCCAAGAAGACAGCAGGGAGGAAGCCAGGGAACAAGACGGTGGCCAAGGAGTCGGCGGGTTCGATCGAGGCGCTGGGGGTGAGCTAGGAGCGGCTCTGGAGGCGCCAGGGCCGGCGTCCAAGGCCAAGCGTTCGAGGGCGACTCCGGTGGCGACCCGGGCTCCTAGCGTGCGCGCAAAGGCCAAGCTTGGGGACATGTCCTCTTTGGAAAGCGCCAAGCTCCGTGCTGCTGACAAAAACATGGACGTGACAGGTAATCCTACCCCCTCTTTCAAGATCTTGAATGCCTTCTCTGACGCTCATCTTGCTGAGATTCTTCACGATAGTGGCGTAGCGCTAGATTCCTCGCCTTTGGATATCATTTCCTTAGTTCGCGCGCGTGAAGATGCTCAGGCCGCTCTCGCGGCTGCTGCCGCCCGCTATGCGGCTGAGCAGTCCGTGGACGGCCAGGTCGCAATACCAGTAGGGGCTGGTGCAGACGCTCTGCCCACCGAGGGAGACGAGGCCGGGGTGGCCTCGGACTTGCCTTCTTCCAGCCGTGCGCCGGCAAGGAAGCGTGTGGCCAAAGTGGTGAGCTCCCGTGGAGTTCGCCTGCGCAATCGGGTTATTTGATGCGGTACATTTTCTGGAATATACGCGGATGCGGCCATGGGGGGCGGCGTACGCAGCTCAGAGAGTATATGTCCAAAGAACACATAGACTTTGTAGCGCTCCAAGAGACTATTAAGGTTGATTTCACGTTTAGAGATCTTTTGGCGTATGATCCTCTCCAGCGTTTCGATTGGTTCTGGACCCCTTCCTTGGGTCTTTCTGGAGGCCAACTGATGGGCTGTAATAAAGATATTTGCGATGTAATTTCATGGGAGCCTGGTACATTTTATATTGCAGCTACCGTTCGTCACCGGGTATCCCAGGCTACTTGGGTGATTGTAAGTGTATACGGGCCGGCGGACCACGCGAGGTCTGCTGATTTCTTGGGGGAAATCACAACCCCGGTCGGGGCCAAACGAGCGGCCAACCTGCCTGTTATTGTGGGCGGGGACTTTAACTTGATCCGCTCGGTGGCGGACAAGAACAATGGCAACATAGACTGGGCTAGGGTGTCCCTTTTTAACAATGCAATTGCGGCCGCTGCTCTTAGGGAAATTGCGCGTACAGGTGCAAGATATACTTGGACTAACAAACAGCGGGCTCCAGTTCGCTGTGTTCTCGACCGAGTTTTCTGTTCAAGTGATTGGGAGGCCCTGTTCCCCCTTTGTACCTTAGTGGCCGAGACGCGCATAGGTTCAGATCATGTCCCTCTTATTCTGTCGTCAGGGGAGGACAGTATGCGCCGCAGTCGTAGATTTTTCTTCGAGATGGCGTGGTTCGAACACGAGGGTTTCTGCCAATTGGTCACGAACCGTTGGACCTTGATTGGTAACCAGGTGGGGTGCCAATGAGGACCAGTAGAGTTCTGGTCCTCTGCGGCTGCGGCCTTGCGGGGTTTCCTCAGGGGTTGGGGGGCCAACCATGGTAGCGAGTCCAAAAGGGAAAGGGAACGCATTATGGAAGAAATCGCACGTCTTGACGCGCAGGCCGATGTTAGACCTTTCTCTAGCGATGAATGGGAGCACTGCTACTCCCTGGAAACCCAGGTCTTGGCTATCCTTAGAGCGGAGGAGGAGTACTGGCGTCGTAGGGGCGGCGTCAAGTGGGTCGTGAAAGGTGACGCCAACACCGGTTACTTCCACGCGTACGCCAACGGCCGTAAACGCAAGAGTACAATCCTAAGACTCCAGTCGGAGCACGGGACTCTGGTTTCCCAATCTGAAATCATTAAGCACATCTTCGATTTCTTTGTAGAGCTGTTGGGAACAGCCGAAGCGAAAGGTTTAAGTCTTAGGGAAGACTTATGGGGCCCGGCGGAGCATGTGTCTCAACAGGAAAATGACGTCCTAATGGTGTCCTTTACGCCTCAAGAGATTGACTTAGCGCTAGCTGGTATGAAGAACGACACGGCTCCAGGCCCGGATGGCTGGCCGGTAGAGTTTTTCAAAAGGTTTTGGCCGCTCCTTAGAGACCTTTTCCAAGCTATTATTAACGGCTTTGCCCTTGGTACGGCTGACCTTTCGAGACTCAATTATGGGGCGATTTGTCTGATCCCCAAGGTCAAAGGGGCGGATTCAATCAAGTTGTTCCGTCCGATCACGCTCATAAACATCCCTTTCAAGCTATGCGCCAAAGCTTACGCCTCTAGGTTAGCGCCGGTTGCCCAACGAGTAATCCATAATAGCCAAACCGCTTTCCTTAAAGGTAGAAACATTCTTGAAGGGCCTATTGCTCTCACGGAGATAATCCATGAGTTAAAACGAACACGTGGACAGGGCGTTATCCTCAAGCTCGATTTTGAAAAAGCATACGACCGCGTAAACTGGGAGTTCGTGCGGGAGGTCCTCCTCAAAAAGGGTTTTGAGGCAGGGTTCGTTCACCGGATCATGCATCTGATCTTGAGTGGCAACACCTCGATTATTGTCAACGGCGAAATGGGGAAGTTTTTCCATAATAGGAAAGGGTTAAGACAGGGCGATCCCATCTTCCCACTCGTCTTTAACTTTGTGGCTGACGCATTGGCAGCTATGATGTCCAAGGCCAGGGAGGCCGGTCATGTTAAGGGACTCGTCCCACACCTCATCCCGGGTGGTGTGACTCATTTACAATATGCTGATGATACCTTGCTTCTGTTTAAGCCCGACGACCATAGTATCGCATCGATTAAGCTTTTGTTACTTGCCTTTGAGATCGTATCCGGACTCAAAATAAATTTTCTTAAAAGCGAGGTCATTACCATGGGGATGGACGACCATCAAAGCTTTCGAGTCGCAAATCTACTTAATTGTAAGCTTGGGAGCTTTCCAATTAAGTACCTGGGGCTTCCTATATCTCACCGCAAACTCTCGATTTTAGAGTGGGAGCCTCTGTATGGGAAAGTGGCCAATAGGGTAAGCCCGTGGCAAGGGCGGTTTATGTCTTCTGCGGCGAGGCTCATTTTAACTAACTCGAGCCTCTCTTCCCTTCCCCTATTCACTATGGGGATGTTCTTACTAGCCGATGGCGTGCACGCTAAGCTAGACACACCGCGATCCCGGTTCTTTTGGGAAGGAACTGGCATCAAGCGGAAATACCACCTGGTAAAGTGGGCGGCTGTTTGTAGGCCAAAACTATTTGGAGGATTGGGAATCCTAAACTCCAAACTAATGAACGTCGCCCTCCTGTCCAAATGGTGGTGGCGACTTGCCCAAAACGAGACGAGTCTCTGGGCTCAGCTACTAAAAGCCAAGTATTTCCCGAATGGGAATCCCTTCAGAGCCTCGGCCAACGGCTCCGTGTTTTGGAAAGGGATCCAAGCGGTCCGGCCCGCATTTGCTATTGGGGCCAAATTTCAGATTAACAATGGCCAATCCACTCGGTTTTGGCTGGATCATTGGCTGGGCGCCTCTCCCCTTTGGCAAGGTCACCCCAACTTATTTCGGATCGCCACTAACATCAACATCTTAGTGGGGGAGGCAACTCGTACCGACCCTCCAGCGATTCACTTTATGCGGGCCCTTTCCAACGCCGAACGAGAGTCATGGGACGGCCCAGTTCATCAAATTGGTGCCAACCATCTAGGGACGGGCGATGATTCGGTAGAATGGAGCTTGACAGCTTCCCGAAAATTCTCGGTTAAGTCCTTATACAACAAGCTAACTAAAGGGACAACGCTTGATATAGCTAGGGGGCTGTGGAAGGCAGGCCTGCCCCTGAAGATTAAAATCTTCATGTGGCAAATGTTCAGGAATAGGCTGCCCATGTCGGATAATGTGGCCAAGCGTAACGGTCCGGCTGATGGTACTTGCACTGTGTGCGGCCTAGGTGAAGATGCAAACCACGTCTTTTTAGATGCCATCTGGCCAGGTTCGCGTGGAGTGCAGTTAGGGAAGCTTTCCACACGAACTGGAACCCAGCCTCGAGGAATGACTTGATATCCATCCTCAAATCCACGAGAGGGACCAGTAGTAGAATCGCTTGGCGTTGCGTAGGGGCGCTACTCTAGGCTATTTGGACGACGCGCAATAAAATTACAATTGAGAAAAAATTCCCTAACCACCCCGCGGATGTGATCTTCAAATGCCATCTTTTTTTACAGACGTGGACTCCGCTGGGGAAGGAGCGCGATGCTGAGCGCATGTCGGAGGCCATGGCGCGCATCAAGACTATCCAGGTGATGGCTAGACAAGACACGACGAGTCGATGAAGCTTTTGGAGTCTTTAAGAGGATGATTTATGTTAGCTAGGTCTTCAGCATTGGATGTTATGGCTGGTTGTATTGATGCCTTCGCGTTGAACCTTCTTTTTGTTTCGATGCTGTCCTGGACCGAACTGTTTCTTTTGCTTCTCCTTAGTTGTAACCTGATGAACCTGGTGCCTCAGGGCTTTATTAATTTAAAGCCGGACGCGTCTAGCGTCTTCGTTCAAAAGAAAAATCTCCACGCCGGAGAGCCCAAAGCGCCCCCCAACAACCTCTACCGTCAACGTGTTCCGTTCCATCTCCCTCAGAATACCGCGACTATAGCCATCTACCCCTGGCTGCAACCAAAAACTCGTTCTCCTCCAGCTGTTGCCGCCGCACCTACGCATCTCCTCCCCTTCTCTTCTCGGGGACTGACCCGCCGGAACCAGTAAACGAGAGCCCGCCGAGAAGAGGAGGCGGTGGCCGCGGGTGCGTACTGGCCGGCCGGCCGGCTGCCCACGGTCCCATCGCCTCGTCGGACGAACAGCGCATCTGCCTCCCCGCCCGGCGGCCGTGTTCCCGGCGGGATAACGATGCAGGGCGGAGGCGTCTCCGGATTCCGTAAGCTCCCACCTCGGGTTCACCCCCGCCCCACAAATCGCCTTTCTCGATTCAGCTGGCGTGTTCTGATCGCCTGATCGGAACGGCCCCGTTTTGTTTGCAGATAACGCGCCGGTGACGCGGGCGATCGTCCTCGCCAGCGGCCTCCTCTCTGTCGTCTTCAGTGTTAACCGCCGAGCCCGCGCCCTCGGCCTCTCCTACCAGGTCAGTAGGTAGCCTCGGGCAGCCGCCGAATCTTGACTAGTTCTTGTACCTTAGACGCGACGTGATGCCCTTGGGCGTGAATCCGTTGGTTAGGGCCGGCTTAGGAGCTCTAAAATATATACCCCTGTGAACATTTTACAGGGGCGGTCCGGTGTTCTACTAGCCACCAACAAAACTTTTGAATACATTTTCGGTTGTGAAAGTTCTGTTTTGATGAACTGCCATTCAGTGACAGCTACAGGGAAGTAGAGATTGGATACCAACTGAACATACTGCTGCCCTCGTGCTAGTTCCAGTCTGCCAGGCGGTCTAGATGACCTTCTCTCGTCGTCCATGAACTCGCCCTCGTCACCGTCTTGCCGCCACTTCATGGCTTGCTGCCGTAGGGCCCACTCTCGTCGCAGCCAAACGTCATGAGTTCACTGCCGCTGCCGCCATAGAGCTCACTCCCATGGCCATCGCCACTGTTACTAGCTCTTTCGCATCGTCTCGCCTCTATCTCCCGCCGGTCATCAACTTTCATCGGAAAATAAGTGTGGACCATTGAGGTCTATAACATTTCTCAGGTGTAAGTGGCCCAGGAATGGTATAGCACTGGTATTTAAGAAAACTAAAACGGACATCCAAGCAAGTTTTTCCGCCTTGCTTGGAAAAACTGGGCTCCGAATTTTACACTGGTAATCGGACACAAAAGTTTGGTCATAAGTGGAGTGGCTAGGATTGCTCGCCCGTGTGTCCATTTGGGTGGATGGGTGTCTAATCGTCGAATTGGTGTTCTTCTTTGTGGTAAGAACTATAGGTGTTGGCGTGCCTATTGTGCTTGGCTTAGTCTGGCATTCCAGAATTGGTTGGTAAATTCTGCTGGTATGCTAGGGCAGGGGTGTTCAAATCCGGTTTAAAATTAAACCGTGGAACTGCGGATTGCTGTGGTTCATTTCCCTTTGTTAGCTTGCTGTAGTCCATTTCCCTTTTTTAGCTCCAACCACACCGGTGGAACTAGTACAAAAGAATGTCCTGTGTTGTGTGCCACAGCAATATGAATCCTTACTGGGCTGGAGGCCTATGTTGTGTGCCACAGTAGCATGAATCCTTGGTGGGCTGGGCTTTGGATTAAGGCGTTTCTACTGGGACATTCCAATACATGGCCGTACCTTTTTCGTTTTCCTTCATGACAATAACTTTAGTTTCTACCCCGATGCCTGCACTGGAGAGCTATACCGACGAGGCGATGACCGGTTCCCCATACTTACATGGCTTGTACACAAATCAGTAGGAATAATTGGCTATTGGTACTTTAGTGAGTAGAGGCATCCCGTCTCAATAACACCTGTTAAGACTCAATTTGGACACAGTTACTCGAAAACGCAGAAATATAAAGCCACAGTAATTGGGCTGTCATGTACCCTAGAATCCTACTGGAACCAAAAACATAGGAGAACTTCAAATGTCTTATGTCAGACTTCACACATCAATTCTAGACAAAGAGAAGAAAACTTAAGGTAAGACTGGTAGTTTTCTTCTGAAATTCTTATCTCATAGCCCATTTGTTAAAGAATTTGACAGGAATCCTTATGAACTATTTCTTTGCTCCAAAGCATGTCAGGAAGTTCTCCTATAGGCATTTAACCCTCATTCATTATGGGGCATACAAGTTTCATTGAAGTACACCTATTGGAATTACATAAGGAGCTACAGAAGGTTGTTAGCTTAGGTTCCTCAACTGTTAACTGACTGATGGCCACGATGGAACTTTCATTTACTGGAATCTGGGCACGCGTCTTCCGAATTTATTCAGAACACTTCAACTTTAAAATTTACAGGGCATATAGCTTAAATGTTAAACTAATCTTATGGATAATCGTTAGGAAAAATGTATGGTGACAAGTTGACCAATATGACCTTTGGCGCACGGTGCTACTTTCTTATGTTCCATTTTATATGTGCACCTTCCAGTTTTAAACTTTTAGTGATACTAAATGCTGCAAGTCTTTCTTGGGGAACCAGAGGTGAATAGTTAAATCTCGGTAGTGATTGCATCCAAACCTGTAGCTGTCAGTGATGTTCAATTAATATTTCATTTGTCCTTGAGATCGAGCTACTTCAATGCAAAACATGTGGTCGGCTGCATATGTTCTATTGCTTGGAGTTTTGTTACATATTTATGAAGTTTGAACATTTTTCTATTATTCTTGCAGGACATCATAAAGAACTTTCGAGTTTGGAGGATATTTGCATCTGTATTTGCCTTTCAGTCAACACCAGAGTTGATGTTTGGACTCTACCTTCTGTATTATTTCCGTGTGTTTGAGAGGCAGATGGGCTCTAACAAATACTCTGTAAGTACTTGTTATTCTCTCGGGTATTTAATGAAGATAGATAAACAACATCAATAATACGGCTGAAGCAGGAGTAAATCGCATTATTATGTCTGGACTTGAGAACTCAAGTCCATAAACTTTTAAGGTGGTTTAAACCTATTCTGTATGCGTTGCCTCAAATATTGACCTAATTGACCCAAGTGAAACACTTTGGCAGTGTATAAAGAGTTAAATGTTAAGTTCTCAAGTTAACGAGTCTGTGTTATGCCCATGAAAGTTTGGGGCCATACAATGCAATTAACGTGACAAGCAGATTCAGTTCAATAAGTTACATTGAAGTAGATGAAATATTTAAGCTTCTTAGTAAGAAAACTACAACACGAGTGCTTATATTTTTCAATCTGCTGTGCAGGTTTTTAGTTTATTCGCTATCGCAGTATCATTACCTCTTGAGATTCTATCTTTGGTTCTCCTGAAAGGTATGCTATTTAGATAAACTGCTGAGACTAACATCTCTAGACCCTTCTTTAAGGAAAAGAAAAAGAGGACATTGCTAATGACCTATGGGCTCTGCTACTTTGTAACACACTGTTACCATTCTCCTCTAGAACCTCTGTAGTTAAGATGTTCTTGAGATGGCTGGTTGTACTTGCTCAAAAAGGAAATGTACAAATATTGTACTCCCTCTGTAAACAAATATAAAAAGTGACCTAAAACATTTGCATTTGTTTACAGAGGGATTAATACAATTTTCTGGATATCTAACTTCTGATAAAATGTCAGTAGACCAATTAGCAGCGTAAAGCGTCATTTAGTGCTGCAACTAGTAGATGTATCTTTGTGAGACAGAATTTTCCCATAACATATGATATTTTTGTGTGTTAAATCTAAGATTTAGACTTTCTTTGGCTTCTCTCTGCTTTGCTGTTGTATGCTGTTAATTCAAGTTAACTACAGTGAGCCTTATCTAGAGATGTTGGTTGCATGCCATCATACAGTTAGACTATTGATTTCTTCCAAACATAGTTTTTCAATAGAAATGCTGGTGCTAGGAGGTTACACAGTAATATTATATGGCAATTAGTCGTGTAATCACGAGCATTGCTTTGTTTCACCCGTGTGATCATGAGCATGGCATATTGTGAGCATATGTACTCGTTGAGTTCTCTGTTATCCAGTTATGAGATTATTTAGACACCCCCTTTCATGTTTTTCTTGCAGATACAAACTACATCACTGCTCTTGCATCTGGACCTTATGGCCTTATATTTGCCTCGTTTGTTCCTTTTTTCCTCGACATTCCCATCACTTCACGATTTCGTATTTTTGGCGTTAATTTCAGTGACAAATCATTCATATACCTAGCTGGCCTGCAGGTTAGTTTGTATCAGAACTGAACCATTTCTTTACCATTTAAATTTGAATATTAAATTACTCACCTATCCTGTTTCTCATGGCAGCTTCTTGTATCTTCTTGGAAGCGTTCCCTTATTCCTGGTATTTGTGGCCTGATTGCCGGTTCGCTCTATCGTCTCAATGTGTTTGGCATCCGCCGGAGGAAGGTTATAAGATCTCTTTTTTTTTCCCCCTTTTGCACTTCTGTGTAGTCCTGTTACCTTTTTCTTTGCGTGATGGACTGCTATTGACCTTTTATCTTTTTGGTTGTCATTTTTATATGGTTCATTTTCATTTTTCTGTGTAGTTCTCTGGCTTGCCTGAAATTATGCGTTATATCTTATCAGCACCATGGTAGTTCTAGCTCCTTTTCATTTAAAGAAGTTAGTGCCCCTTGGATGATACCCTTGGCTGCTGTCCATGACCCAGCTTTCCAAATTATTAGATATGCAATCAGCAAGTAATGTCTAGGTACTGGTGTTATCAAGTAATTAAGAAAACATACAAGACAACCAGTATGGTCCATGCTGACTAATGGTAGCAGGTGGTGTTAATTGGAGTATATTAATGCTCAAATTATTGATTAACATTGTCGGTGTTCCTTGCAATTATTTTCATATATAAATCCCTGTAGAGTGTAGATGCTCTATTCTTCCTGTTTTGTTTTCTTGTTAAGTTCCTTCTCCTTTGTGCAGCTTCCACAGATTGTTGCATCATTTTTCGCAAGATTTTTTGCACCTCCTTCAGCAAGCTCATCTCGGCCGTCAAGAAGTCTTGTAGGAAATGTGCCTTCGCATACAGGCCGTACTGTTCAGGTTAGTTTCTGAAATGCTATTTTGGAAGCTTGATTTCTCCGTGCATTGATCCCTCTAGATTCTGTTCACGTGAAGTACAGCTGTCGAGTTGAACTCAGAAATTGCCTGGTTAAATATTAGCAACGCTAAAGTACTGTCCTTTATAAATACAAAAATGCCTGCAAGGCTAATATTTTCTTCGTCATTCTGGATTCTGAACTGGTGTTGATTGTTCATTGTTTAGACAGTGTCTGTTCACATGAAGTGCAGATGGCCACGTAAGCATATTATAACGGGCAGTTAGATATTATTTTTGTGGTACCATTCAATCATATGTGTCGAAGATCTACAGTCACTGAAGTGAACATGGACCAATTACATATTTAACCTTAACCCAAGTATAAATAGCAGACTTGCCTGTATGGTTGATATTGTTGACAAGACCATTGATAGTTCACATCTAATGGGTTACTAGGTTTCATTTGGTACATACAAACCATCATCTGTATTATTTTTCTACTGCACACGACAACTGTTGATTGAGGGGTTACAAGACTTTAAACTTATTATGAATAATATTGAATTTCTATGCACTTCACAAAATGATATCAACAACCTGATGCTATTTACCCTGGTTAATCTTTTGATCATGTTCCTTTTGCAAACAGAACCAGCCGTCTACTGGGTTTTCTCCTGTTGTGGAGCCCCCAGAGTCCTCCATTGCTATGCTGGTATCGATGGGCTTTGACAGCAATGCTGCGAGACAGGCCCTCGTGCGAGCCAGAAATGATATCAATGTAGCTACAAACATCCTGCTTGAAGCGCAGTCTCATTGAGCTGACTCACCGCAACTTTGCTGATAAGTATGGCGGGCTGAACTGGTTATATCTGGCCATGAATGTTTGTTCCCCGCGCATTCGACAACAGATCGGTGAACTCATGGTAGTGGTTTGGAGAAGTTGAACATGTTCCTTCCTAGTTGACAGCTTAGGAAGCCGGGAAACATTTGCTGCAGTTAGTGTGGTCACATGTCAATACTAAAGAGTTTTCTCAACTCAGAGGCAATGTACCATTTCAAATTCAGCTTGTAGGATAGGTGATACATAAACATTTCAATCATAGTGTAAAATTGTTTTGCAGAGCCTGAAAGCAGTTTCATTATGCACACATGAATCAGATCTAAGTTCCTCCGGCATTCGTATCATAATATTTACTCTAAGCTACTGATAAAGAAAAATCCCTTAAGATGTTTTGGATATTTCAATATGAACTACATACAGATTGAAATGAGTGAACAAACACATTTAAATATGTCTATGCACATCCAATTCAGAAAAAAGTTAGAAACATCTTATACTCCCTTCATTCCTAAATATGTGACACTGAACTACTAAAACGTCATATATTTAGTACTCCCTTCAATCCTAAATATGTGATATTGAACTACTAAAACATCATATATTTAGTACTCCCTTCATTCCTAAATATGTGACATTGAACTACTAAAACGTCATATATTTAGAAACGGAGGAAGTAGTATATAGCATAACATTTGGGGCTCGGGCTGTCATAATAGTGAAGAAGGAAAAGACTACTAATTGTGATCACTCCGGAAGGTTGGCGCATGGTTATATATGAAACTTTATCGTCAGAGTACTAAAAAAATGCATTCCTCCAAACCGTGTGTCCAAATCAAAATATGTTTTCATCGTGTGTTCTCATGACATCTTCGAAACTGATACCGGACTGTCATTTTCTGACAAAAAAAACTTTTGAAAAGCAAGTTCTTTTTTTAAAAACATCAACAACTTTATTAATTAAAAATAATGGTTACGTCGTTTATAAGAAGAGGTACAATTTGTTTCATAGGTTCCTCTACCCAATCCCTTGTCACGAAACATTTTGCTAGACTAGCAAGCTCCTGAGCTACTTTATGTGCTTTCCAATGTTCAAAACTAGTAAGAGGAAAATCGCAAGCCATAAAATAGCAATCATCAAAAATTGCGGTCGCTACTCCTGCAGAATGTCCTTCGTTCTTCATTGTGTCAATGACTTTCATGTTGAATGTTGTCAGAGTTAATAACAAGACGGTTGCAACCCGCCTTTTGTGCCAGCAATAAGCCAAACCTAAGTGCTAATGCTTTCGATGTCAGAACATCAACACACCATTCAATTTTCCAATTCCTGCCAACAATGAAATTTCCTTTGTCATCCCTAAGAACACGGCACCCGCTGTGCCCCTTAGCAGATCATGATAAAAGAAACATCCACATTCAGCTTAACAAACCCCCTAGGAGGTCTGATCCATCCTTCATTCTTTCTCTTTGCATTAGGGGGCATTAACATAATTTGCCTTCTAGCACAAATCCCCATCGAGGTTTGGTACGCCTCTTGAGACATTCCCTCATGAACTAGCTTCCGTCTATTTCACCATAAATACCACACGGTTATAGCGATCATCTCCCGTGCATTCTGAAAACCCAATATAGATAGTTCTTGATCTGGCATGAGGAGTAATAATTCAAGGACTGTCTCTCCCGCACGATCGACCACACAAGCTCTTTTAACCGTTTCATACATTCCAACTCCCCCCACACTTCTTCTGCCTTCTGGCACAGAAACAACACATGCTTGGTATACTTTGGCCCATTCGAACAAGCTAGGCAAACATGCAAAATTTTCATGTGTCTATTGACCAGCGTAACACGACACGGTAGGGTCCCATGAAGCGTACGCCAGATAAAGATTTTTACCTTCGCCGGGCAAGCTAATTTCCAGATCATACCCCAAATAGGATTGCCCTTACTTCTACCCATACCATTTGTGTATTCCAATTTCCTCCTATGTTGTTTATTCCATTCCTCCAAATAAGTTGATTGTACAGTAAACAAACCGTTTTTAGTATAGCTCCAAGCAATGAAATCCGGCATATTATGCATAGGGAGAGGGATCGCTAGGACTCTTCGAGCATCAATTGGCCACATTGTTTGTCTCACCAAACCTTCATCCCAACCGTTCATGACTGGATCAATAAGGTCAGAAACTTTCGTCAGTAGATTCCCTCGTCTAGGAGTAATAATTCTCCTATTCGCACAATTCGGGATCCATGCATCTCTCCATATGTCAATATTTTGTCTATTTCCGACTCTCCATATATAACCATTTATGAGAGATTTAACTCCTGCCATAATGCTCTGAAAAAAGCAAGTTTATGATATAAACATGCTTTTTCTAGAACGGACTAATAACTTAAGAATTGTCTTGGGTTATTAGTAAGCTTTTAGTATATAGTTGACTGCATCTCATTAAGATAACAACTAAAAAGTCACATTCTCAATCTCCTAAGGGCATGTACTGGTGATTTTAAAGTAAAAAAATTTTTGTTATGAAAATCAAGTTTGTGGAGGGAGGTGTAACTTTGCGGAGACTAGGAGTCTTTCCCCTCCTTTTTTAATGCGTGATACACACACTCATGCGTATTAAAAAAATCAAGATTGTGATGCAAACATGATTTTCCACCAAAAACTGATAAGCCTAACATTTGTTATGAAATTGGGTACAAGGAAATTTTCTTGTACATGGATGCTAGCATACCATTGAATTGCATCCTCACACTTTTTAGCGCATGTACTAGTTTCTAAAAAGTATTTTAAGTTTGACAAAATGCAAGCTTGTTTTACAAACTCGCTTCTCTATCAAGCATTTTTTCCTGAAAGTATCAATGCAAGGTCAAATTGTAATGATAGGAACAACTATATACTAGGCACTTGTTTTTAGCACAAACAATTCTCAACTTAGCGTTTGTGTTTGAAAAAGCATATTTTGTACTACAAATTTGCTACCAGAAACAAAATTGTGTCTCCCCAAAATATACTAGCGCATGCCCTCAGAATTGCAAAGAAAATTTAACGGACTTTTCAATGATATGCAAGCAACTATATAATGGAAACATGAATTTATCCAAATAACTCTTAACTTGTTGGTCTGTGCTAGAAATGCAAGCAACTATATAATGGAAACTTGATTTTACCCAAATAACTCTTTTTTATCCAAATAACTCTTTTTTTATCCAAATAACTCTTAACTTATCGGTCTGTGCTAGAAAAAAGTCTTTGTACTAGAAACTTACTTTTTATGACATAAAGTTGCTTTTTGTTTTTTTAGAAATATGTTGGGAATCGTTGCATGGAAAACAAAAAAAAAAATTCTACGCACACCCAATGATCTATGCATGGAGATGCATAGCAACGAGAGGGGGGGAGTGTGTCTACATACCCTCGTAGACCGTAATGGAAAACAAAAAAATTCTACGCACACGCAATGATCTATTCATGGAGATGCATAGCAACGAGAGGGGGAGAGTGTGTCTACGTACCCTCGTAGACCGTAAGAGGAAGCGTTTCACAACGCGGTTGATTTAGTCGAACTTTCTTCGCGCTCCAACCGATCTAGTACCGAACACATGACACCTCCGCGTTCTGCACACGTTCAGCTCGGTGACGTCCTCCGCCTTCTTGATCCAGCAAGACGGCGAGGTAGTAGATGAGTTTCGGCAGCATGACGGCATGGTGACGGTGATGGTGATGTGATCTCCGCAGGGCTTCGCTTAACTACTACGAAAATATGACCGAGGGAGTAAACGGTGGATGGGGGCGCCGCACACGGCTAAGACAATGTTGTGTCCTTGTGTGGCGCCCCCTCCCCACATATATATAGGTGGGAGGAAGAGAGGAGCAGCCAAAGGAGGCACCCAAGTAGAAGGAATCCTACTTGGGGTCCCTCCCAAGCCGCGCCCCCCTTTCCTTATTTGGAGTGCGGGGAAAGGCAGGGGAGGGTGGCGCCCCCTTCCTTTCTCCCATGAGAGGGAAAGGCATGAGGGGCTAGCCCCTCCCCCTTTTCCTTCCCTAAGGCTAGCCAAACATGGGAGGGGGCGCACCAGCCCCTTTGTGGGCTGGTCTGTCCCCTCTTTTGGCCCATAACTTGCCGGGGGTTCCCGGAACCCCTTCCGGTGACCCGATTCCTTCCCGGTACGTCTCGAAACACTTCCGGTGTCCAAATACCATCGTCATATATATCAATCTTTACCTCTCGACCATTTCGAGACTCCTCGTCATGTTTGTGATCTCATTCAGTACTCCGAACAACATTTGGTCACCAAAAGATATAACTCACATAACACTATATCGCCAACGAACGTTAAGCGTGCGGACCCTACGGGTTCGAGAACTATGTAGACATGACCGAGACACCTCTCCGGTCAATAACCAATAGAGGAACCTGGATGCCCATATTGGCTCCTACATATTCTATAAAGATCTTTATCGTTCGAACCGTTATGACAACATATGTAATTCCCTTTGTCCATCGGTATGTTACTTGCCCGAGATTCGATCGTCGGTATCTTCATACCTAGTTCAATCTCGTTACCGGCAAGTCTCTTTACTCGTCCCGTAATACATCACCTTGTGACTAACTCCTTTAGTCATTTTCTTACAAGCTTATGATGTGTATTACTGAGAGGGCCCAGAGATACCTCTCTGATACTCGGAGTGACAAATCCTGATCTCGATCTATGCCAACTCAACAAACACCTTCAGAGATACCTATAGAGCATCTTTATGATCACCCAGCTACGTTGTGACATTTGATAGCACACAAGGTATTCCTCCGGTATCCATGAATTGCATAATCTCATAGTCGAAGGGATATGTATTTGACATTAAGAAAGCAATAGCAATAAAACTGAACGATCATTATGCTAAGCTAACAGATGGGTTTTGTCCATCACATCATTCTCCTAATGATGTGATCCCATTATCAAATGACAACACATGTCTATGGTTAGGAAACCTTAACCATCTTTGATCAACGAGCTAGTCTAGTAGAGGCTTACTAGGGACACGGTATTTATTTATGTATTCACACATGTATTTAAGTTTCCGATCAATACAATTCTAGCATGAATAATAAACCTTTATCATGAATAAGGAAATATAAAATAACAACTTTATTATTGCCTCTAGGGCATATTTCCTTCAAAATATGCTTCAATATGATCTGAGAATATGTAACACAAATGGTCTTGAATATGGATGTGGCTACATATGTTGTTGGCGTACCAGTGTGGGCTCCACTTGTGAGCATGGGAGAAATACAACACTAAGGGCCCCTTTGGTTCACAGGATTCTAAAAAACAGGAATAGGAAAAACAAAAGAATAGGATAGGAATACATGTGTAAAACAGAGGATTGTAAACACATGAATTCTGTCAACTTTGATGTTTGGTTGAAAGGAATTGGAAAAAACGTATGAATTCTAACAAACATGGTCAAATCAAAGTCAAACAACATGAAAATGATTAGTTAGAATGTTATTATGCCACTAAGAATCTTATTCTCGTTCTTTGTACATAGGAATTTGAAAAGGAGGTCCAAGTGAATGTTAGAATTCCTATGTTTTTCCGTAGAAACTAGGATCAAAGGAAAATTTCCTTCACTATTCCTTTGCCCCATTCCTTTGAACCAAAGACATGAATAGTATCACCATAGGAAATTTTCCTATTTCTACAACTTTCCTCCACTTTTCCTTTGAACCAAAGGAGCCCTAATAATATGCAAATTAAGTTACTTGGATTTTTTTTGAGTCAAGTGTTCACGAAACCTTTATGTACCTCAGTAAATATGGCTCACCCTTGGAAGCAGAGCTATTAATTTGTTCAGAGAAACAAAACAAGACTATACTCTCTGTTCCAATTCATTTCTAAAACCAGATAGTTGCCATGTACCTCTGTCCCAACCTAGCATTGTTTTCCGTCCACAGTATGTTTATTTCTTATTGTTCTTGAGTAGGGAGAGAACCCACCCCTTATCACGACTCTCACATTGCAAGCATTCGTTCTGCCTAACCCAAAGATTTTGTTGGTTAGGGCATATGGTGTGTTATAGATGCCCTTACATAACACCAAGCTTTAAAGTAGATTAAACATGAAAAAAAGAACTATATCGAGGGACAGGGTAAGAGATGTTTGCATGAAGCAAAATCCATACAATTCAAAGATTATTTCATCATGATAAATGATTCTATTTGGGGTGATGACTTGTCTTGCCCAAAAACAAAGAGACATATAAGGGCCTCTTTGATTAGCGGGATTCTCAAAATGCAGGAGTAGAGAAAACACATGATTGGATCATCATATCCTCTTGAATTGTATAAGATCAGATGACCATGGGAAGATCCTCATGGCTGTTAAGGCAGTCTGCCCCATCTACGGCCACGATGACGAGACGCCTCACATCATGTGTGTATGCCCATTCGTTCATCAGTTTTGGCTGTCAATGATAGTCCGGCACCCCGTGGACACGGATGTCCGACATCTGCACGAGTACGACACACCCACCGCGGGTCTGTCTCAAACTACATGCATGATGACACACAAGTATAGGGGATCAATTATAGTCCTTTCTATAATTAAGAGTGTCGAAGCCAATGAGGAGATGAAGGAAATGATAAGCGATTTTAGCAAGGTATTCTCTGCAAGTGTTGAAACTAGCAGTGATAAATAGTTTTATAGCAAGATAATTCGTAACAAGTAACAATAGTAACAAAGGAGCAGCAAGGTAGCCCAATCCTTTTTATAGCAAAGGACAAGCCAGCAAGTTCTCTTATATAAATCAAAATGTTCTTGAGGACACACAGGAACTGTCGTCTAGTCACCTTCATCATGTTTAGTTGATTCACGTTTGTTACTTTGATAATTTGATATGTGGGTGGACCGGTGTCTGGGTGCTATTTTACTTGAACAATCAACCCACTTATGATTACCCCCTCTTGCAAGCATCCGCAACTACGAAAGAAGAATTAAGATAAATCTAACCATAACATGAAACATATGGATTCAAATCAGCCCCTTATGGAATAACGCATAAACTAGGGTTTAAGCTTCTGTCACTCTAGCAACCCATCATCCACTTATTACTCCACAATTCCTTCCCTTAGGCCCAAGTATGGCGAAGTGTTATGTAGTCGACGTTCACATGACACCATTAAAGGAAGCAACAACATACGTATCATCAAAATATCAAACGAATACCATCATCGCATGATTACTTATAACAAGACTTCTCCCATGTCCTCAAGAACAAAAGTAACTACTCACAAATCATAATTTTGTTCAAGATCATAGGGGTATTGAATATGCTTGAGGACATGAACATTTAATCTTCCACCAAGTAAACCAACTAGCATCAAGCACAAGATGTAATCAACACTACTAGCAACCCACAGGTACAAATCTGAGGTTTCGAGATAAAGCTTGAATACAAGAGACGAACTAGGGTTTGCGATGAGATGGTGCTGGTGAAGATGTTGATGAAGATTGGTCCTCCCACAATGAGAGGACCTTTGGTGATATCCATGACTTCGATTTCCCCCTCCCGGAGGGAAGTATCCCCGGCGGAATCGCTCCACCGGAGAGCAAAAGTGCTCCTGCCAGGTTTCGTCTCGAGATGGCGGCGCTTCGTCCCGAAAGTCTTCTCTTCATTTTTTTCTAGGTCAAAACCCCTCATATAGCTGAAGATGGGCACCGGAGGCTAGATGTGGGCCCCACAAGACATCAGGGCACGCTAATTATGAGAGAAAAGGCATTAGAATTACTCCATAAAGCATTATTATGCATAAAAACATTATAAATAATAGTAGGAAAACATGATACAAAATGGATGTATCAGGGCACAAGCTACTACTCTGCCATGGCGGCATTGAAGTGCGCCTGTGACTACTCCGTTGTCAAGCTGGCATGCAACAACGTGGGCTGCGACACAGGGTTGTCGTCGGAGCCAGTCTCTACTCGCCTGGCATCGTGGCTCTGCCACGCGGCCGCAAGGGCGGTCACCTCGTGCTTCTGCTCCATTGAGAGGCTCTCCCACAAAGCGTTTCCTCTCGCGGTCATGATAGATGTGGTGCACGTGAGAAAGATGTGGAGCAGATGGGTTGTGGTGTGGTGTGAGTCGGGTGTGGTTGCCTTTAAATAGTGGATGCCGGCGAGGCCCATCGTCCGGGTGCGTCAATGCACGGGCGTTGGAGTTGGTATCTCGGTTGGTGAGCCTGTTTAATGGTGCCAGACGGAGGGACGGGCATTGGACGGGCGTGGCAGATATTAGTCCAGTAGTGTCCAGTAAACGTCTCTCCGGCATTGAACAAGAATGGACACTGGGGACACACACCCTCCATCGGCGAGCCGCTTCATTGCCGGGGCCAGCGAGAGGTCACGCCCGCTCTAGGCTGACGTCAACGCGGAGCGCCCGCTCTAGAGTGACATAAATGCGGGCAAATGTTTTCGGGCAGGAAAGGGCGCGGGGTAAGGAAGAGGGGTTTGCGTTGGTCAAGGTTGTCAGGCGCTTGCGTGCCAGCGGTAAGGCATAAAATGACGTCCAAACCACCGAGCAGACCAATATAAGACCGCGTTGGATGGGAAAACATCATCCCGACCACTCGGTCCGGACTGTTGCAAGCGCTTTCTTACAACTTTGATTCTTGAAGTCGCTGGCACGTAACATAATCATCCTGCAATTCAGATGACACTTCAATACGATCTTTGTATGTAAAAGAAAATACATAGCATTTTTTGAGGCACAAAAATACATGACTTATATGGTCAATTTGTGGTTGGATGTTTAGGGGGACAGTGGTATCACCAGCCCACCAGAGTATAAGTCTTGGTACTCGCATTATTTATGTGCATGTGTGCATTTATAGGGGTGAGTGTATGCGTGTATGTATGTCTGTACTGTGTTAAAAATACAAATGCGGATACATGCGGTCAAAAAAATACAGGTGCTGACTCTGATTGAAGAGGGCCCTTCATTCGATTTCTTGGGAGAAATTGGCATCACCAAAATGCAAAGGCGAAATGGGCTTCCGGGACCTACATCTTTTCAATCCGGCTCCATTGGGAAAGCATGGTTGGCCATTCATGACAAATCCGAATTCTTTATGTGCCGAGTTATGAAGGGAAGATATTTTCCACGTTGTGATTTTATGCAAGCAACAGTACCGCAAACAGCTTTGGCAACTTGGAGAGCTATCGTTGCTGGGAGAGATGTGCTGCAGCTAGGCATTATTCAGAGAGTTGGGGATGGGACAAGCATTAACGTATGGACGGACAAATGGATACCCTCCACTTTATCTATGACACCGTTGCTGAAACCGGCCACTACCACGGTGGAGCATGTCAGTGATCTCATCGATCAGACAAACTGGACATGGTGTCAAGAATTAGACCATGATACTTTTATCTTGCCTGATGCGGAGGCCATCTTAAATATTCCTCTTCGGCAAGGAGGGGGTCCGGACTTCATGGCATGTGCATATGAGAAATCTGGTAACTACACTGTTAAAACTGCGTAGCTCTAGTGAATCGCAAAGAGCGCGCAACTTTGGAGAAGGGCAGGCTTCAGGAACTTCAGTACAGTTGTGGAAAACCATATGGGCTCTAAAAGTTGCCCCAAAGTTAGTGTGTTCTGATGGCGTGTCTTGCGAGGCATAATACCGAATGAATGCACTCTAAGAGCATCTTCAACAGGTGTCCAAAAAGAACTCCGCGCACTAAAAATTTGTTTTTCTAGGCGCCCAACAGCTCCAGCAGATTCTGTAGCGCTAAAAAGTTTTAGGCGCGTGCTGAAAAACGCTATCGCGCGCAGCATATTTTAGGCTTCGGATTGCGCGCGCTTCACAATTTACACTGTCTGCTTTTTGAGCGCGCGTCTTTGGGCGTCTGCTAAAACAATGTTGGTCCCAGCGCATTAAAAGTGCTACAGTGGTGCGCTATAACTTTTATTGGATGCGAGATTTTTGTGCGGCCGTTGAAGATACTCCAAGATAGAGGCATATCAGAGAGGATAGTCTTGCAAAATTTGTCAAGCGACAGGTGAGGGATTTAGAGCATGCTGTTATTCATTATTCGCATGCAAAGTGTTTTTGGGAGAAGGCACGTATGTTGCTGGACATAAAATTACCACGCCTCCACCCAATCACTTGGGCGAGAGACATTTCTTATGATCACATGTTTTCAAAAGAAGAACGAACCACTTTCATAGTGATATGGTCCATATGGCATTCCCAGAATCGATGGACCCATGATAAGGAGAAGATCGACCCGATAAAGTCTGTAAGATTGTCAAGAGAAGCTCTGGCTCTTTTGGATATACCTCGGTAACATGCGTTGGTGCTGTCGGGTCATGGGTGGCGCCCACCCAAACATGATACTGTCAAGATAAATACTGATGTAACTATTGATAGAGATGGGGGTCTGAGTGGTGCAGGGGGTATCGCCAGGTCCCACAACTCGTTTATGGGAGCCTGGAGTAAGCCATTACCAGGTGTTACAGATCCCTTGATAGTGGAAGCTGCTTCTGTTTGAGAATGAGTTATTTTTGCAGCACTTCGAGGATTGAACAAAGTGGTCAATGAGACCGATTGCGTGGAGGTGGTGAACCTTTGAAACACTCACCACAACTCTCGTTCAGTAGTGGCATCCATTTTTTCAGAAATAGGAGAGCTAGCCAATAGTTTTGATTTCTTTGTAATTCAACATGTATTGCGGTCAGCCAATGGTCCAGCGCATTTATGTGCCAAGTATGTTTGCAATGTGTCTATGTCCGAAAGCTGGCTACTCGAGACTCCTAGCTTCCTCACCAGTAGCCTTCTGGCTGGTTGCTCAGCGAATGCTTTCGTTAGAATAAAGCTCTCACAATTTTCTGCAAAAAAAGACTTTTTTTTAGCATAAAAAAAAGACTCTGAAAATACTAGTAGTAGCTGGTCTCGTCTCGGCCCGTCCGTACGGACGCGTTATCCCCCGAGTGGAACAGCAAAAACCCTCCCCTCCCATTCCGCCTCCTGTTGCTTCGAACTATGGCAGCAGCAGCTACCGGTGCTGCATCGGCCGCCGCTGCGCCAGCTACGCATCACGCTGCCCACCCCATGAACGCCCTCCGCTCCACCGCCCTCCGCCGCTCCACCCTCCATTGGGACGCCGCCGCGGCCTTCTTCTCCCCGCCCTTCCGCTCTCGCCGCTGCCACCGACGTGCCTTGCTCCCTCCTGCTGCGGCGCTGCCCGCGAAGTCCCGCTCCAGGGCCAAGGCCAAGCTCCTGGCGGACGCGGGGGCTGTGGACCCCTGGCTCGCCTCCCTCTCCCTGCTCCCCGCCGACGGCAGCGACGCCGCCGCCGCCCCCGCCCCCACCGGCTGGGCGATTGGGATCGATCCAGACACTCGCGGCGCCATCGCCGTTCTCTCACCCGACGGCTCCTCTCAGGTGCGGCCCGAAACTCGCATTTCGCGTTGACTGGTGTGCTTGAGCATTCATTCACGTTTTCACGTCCTGTAGGTGTTCGATAACCCGTTCGTGAACATAATGGTGTCGGAGCTCACCCGGAAGCGCCTAGACACCAGGTCCATCATACAGCTTCTCCGTGGCCTTGATGCGCCTCCAGGTATGGGCACACGAGAGTGTAGTTGTACATTCCTATCTGGGGTATTGGAGGACTTAAGCCTTCCTTGTGTGTTGAGCACAATGCAGTTATGTTCAGTAGCCGTTGCTGGTGTCTGACTATGATATTGTGGTGTCTTTGTTATCTTGCAGGAACTACAGCGTTTATTGAGAAGTCAAGTCCATTTCCAACTGATGGAAAGCTGGTCGGTCTCTTGCTTTCCTCATATTTTTGCCAGTCAATGGAAACATTTGCATAAGCATTACAATGAACTTATGTTTTATGCATCAATACTTCGAGAAGTCATGCCATTGGATAGTCCCTATAATAAGAATTATTGAGGATTACATTGCTCACTTGCAACTTATTACTGTCTCGGTGCATAACATTTTGCAGTAGATTGGTGGTAATAGAACTGACATTGTGTGCTTCTTGAGATCATGTGCCTCTGAAGATGTTCCACACACAAGTTGAGGCTAGAGTTGTACTCTAAGCAGTGTGATCTAGTTCAAATTCAGTTTGCAATTTGAACTTGATAGAATCTAGTTCACACCATATGACTGTTTAAATTTCATGTGAAACATGTGGCATAATGTAGGTTCTGTTAGTGACCTCTTGCCGTCTGTTTCATGATGTATATTTAGGGATGGTGGAGTACAGGTTTTTCGTATGGCTTGTGGATTGCTGCTCTAGTGGCATCTGAGTTTTCTGTTGTACCGGTTGCATCACAGACATGGAAATCGTACTTTGGGCTAACTCGAAGTGCATCACCTAAGGTTTGTTACTCTTCTTATATGCCTCTCATTTACAGAAAACTGGTAGAAATCTTTTCTGTTTGTTGGTAAGAACTTAACAAGCTTAATTATGGCATTTCAATAAAGATGCCTAACCATTGCTATTTTCATTGATGTAATTAAGGTTGTGTAGTACAAAAGTAGATAACAGGGTAAGTATTGAGTCCTTGAAACAGGGCCAGTGTGGTGAGTTCTTGAAACCGTGTCGGTGGGTTCGTACTCATGTGCGCCGATCATTGCAACCCAGGAGACCTTTCAATATAAGTTCACAACTGAATTGTTTCAATTATTTTGAATGGTTTAGAGTGAAGAAATCTGGGTTGGACTTTAGATATCATTGGATTAGGTTGGGGTGCTATGATCTAAGCTGACGGCAGTAATGAATCAAATCTGAGTTCGACCAATTGATTGCTACTGTGGTAATGCATAGATGTTATTTCATTTTAGAGAGCATTTCTCTCTCCTCATCTGAATGTTTGTTGCTAGATCTTGTGTGTTGTTCTACTAATTGTAGACTTAACATGACACCAGTTTCATTACATGTTTCTTAATCCTAACCTCAAATTAGTACCGCATCATAATAGTTATCTTATGACCCTTCTACGTCTGTCAGGATGATAGCAGACGAGCTGCTACAATCTTGTTCCCGGATAAGGCTCTGTCCCTCAAGTTGAAGAAACATCACGGTACGCATCTTACTATTTTCCAAGTCACAACAGTAAGTCAGTAAATGAATTATTTTGTCACAACATTCTAGTTCGAGCTGATCAATTGTAGACACTGACATATGCGTATGAATAAACATGATGTACACATGATGTGCTCTCTGTGTATTTCTCGTCTTGCTTTCAAGGTGTACTGAGCAAACAAACTAATTACACATATTCCTCACAGTCCAGCTAAATATGTTTTGGCTAGTATAGTTAGCTTAATCCATTTAATTGAATGACCCGCTGAAACGTGAGTAGATGATAACGCATTTTCTTCCGTAGTTCATTGATGTTTTGACGCTGATGCAGGGCGAGCAGAGGCTCTTCTGTTAGCGGCCTATGGAAAAGGACTCGTGCTACCATCAAAGAAGTTCAGCAAAACACAAAGAGTGCTGAAGCAAGAAACCAACTTGACATTGACAGGGATGCCTGATTGAATCGTCAGTAATTATTAGTTGGTATTGACAATTGCTGTAAATAATTTGGTTATTCACAGGAGCCCTATCATGTACTACCTCCATATCAAAATATAAGACATTTTTGCAGTTCAAATTGAAGTACAAAAACGTCTTATATTTTGGTACAGATGTAGTACATAATAACTCGAGAGAGATCTTAAGTTCTTAACTCACTTCACGGAAGCATTATTGATCTACCGTAGAGTTTAACAAGCTAGTGTACATTGACCATGAATATTGTTAACTTTTGGCGGCTGAGAAGTGAGGCAATTGTACTGATTTAATTGATGTGATCAATTTTGCACATCTTTGAAAGTATGTCCTTTTTGCTCTTGGAAACTTATATTTAGTCGCACGCGTCATATGCATGTGTGTATTACATAGTGTGCATAGTGTACAACAGCTTTAACAGCTGAATTATCCAGGAGAAATGAGAGCGGCTTAAAATGACCTTTTTTTGCGCCAAAACATCAAATGTGTAGAAACCTATGGTTAAGCGTCTCAATCTCCATACATGGAGACCCGTTGAGTATATATTGATTGTGGGAGTCGGTACAGGAGATGGCAGCGTCAAGGCTAACCATCGAGAGATATTACAGGAGGGTTTAGGAGATAAGAGAGATAAAACACAAAAAGAATAAACCTCAGCGTCAAGGCTAACCATCGAGAGATATTACAGGAGGGTTTAGGAGATAAGAGAGATAAAACACAAAAAGAATAAACCTCCTAACTACCCTGCCGTGAGCCTCAAGGCCGGCCTCATAGCGTGTTACAAAGGGACACGCTAAACCTGTACAAGATGTGTTTAACATCCTCCCTTAATCTGAACTTCTCAAGTTAAATTCTTCAAATGATCTTGTGGGCAAAGCTTTTGTGAAATCATCTGCAACTTGGTCCTTTGAGGGAATGAACCGAATCTCCAATTCTTTGCTAGCAACCCTTTCTCTCACAAAATGATAGTCAATCTCGACATGTTTTGTTCTTGCATGAAAGACAGGGTTAGCAGAAAGATATGTCGCACCAATATTATCACACCAGAGACATGGAGTTTGTGTATAACATATGCCAAGTTCTCTAAGCAGAGCTTTAACCCATATTATTTCAGCTGTAGCATTTGCCAGTGCTTTGTATTCTGTCTCAGTACTTGATCTTGATACAGTTGCCTGTTTCTTTGCACACCAAGAAATTAAATTGGGCCCAAAGAAGACCGCAAAGCCACCTGTAGACCTCCTATCATCCAAGCAACCTGTCCAATCAGAATCAGAAAAGACACTAACCAGAGTGGAGGTTGACTTGGTGAAGGTTAACCCAACACTTAATGTGTTCTTGACATATCTGAGTATACGTTTGGCTGCAGTCCAATGAGTAGAAGTAGGTGCATGAAGGAATTGACATACTTTATTCACTGCAAAAGAGATGTCAGGCCTGGTAAGTGTCAAGTACTGAAGTGCTCCTACCAAACTTCTGTATTTGGTGCCATCCTCTTGACTCAAAGGAACACCCTCTGCAAGAGAATTGTTCTGAACTGGAGAGTGGTGTTGGTGATGGTTTACAGCCCTGCAACCCTGCCTTGCTCAGAAGATCAGTGGCATATTTTTCTTGAGAAAGGTGGAGACTACCTTCCTGATTCCTCTTGACCTCAATGCCAAGGAAGAAGTGCAGATCGCCGAGATCTTTGAGAGCAAAATCTGACTGCAAGTCTTTCAAGAGAGCTGTTACTGCCTCATCAGATGAACTAGTGACAATGATGTCATCAACATAAATAAGCACGAAGATAACAGTGTTGTATTTGTTGTAAATAAATAATGAAGTATCAAACTTGGAGGGAACAAATCCAAGGGTGTGCAGTTTGGAGCTGAGGCGAGAATACCATGCCCTTGGAGCTTGCTTCAGTCCATAGAGCGATTTATCCAGTTTACAGATATGAAATGGTTTATCAGGATCAACAAACCCAGGAGGTTGCTTCATGTAAACTTCCTCTTCCAGAACACCATGGAGGAACGCGTTCTGTACATCTAGCTGGCGAAGGCACCAACCTCGAGAGACAACTATGGATAAAACAAGACGAATAGTGGCAGCTTTAACAACTGGACTAAATGTGTCCTCATAGTCAAGGTCGTACCTTTGCTTGAATCCTTTGGCAACAAGACGAGCTTTGTAGCGATGTATGGAACCATCTGACCGTCGCTTGATGTGAAAAACCCACTTGCAATCAATTAGGTTTGTACCTCGACGAAAGGGAACAAGATGCCAAGTACGATTTTTCTGGAGTGCTCCAAACTCTTCACGCATGCAAGTTTCCACTTCGGATCAGCAAGAGCCTGAGAAACAGTTAGTGGTTCCCCTGTAACAGCATCAGAAGCAATTAAACCATATTTGGTTTTATAATTAACAGGTGCAAGGGTTCCTGTACGAAGACGGGTGCGAGGCAGCGTGGAAGGCTCAGGAGCCGGCGTAGAAGACCATCAGGGGTGGCAGGGACCGCTGCAGCGAATCCAGCCGATCCCGAGGAGGCAGGCGCGTCAGGGCTGCCGGGATCGTCTGTGGCATGCGCAGGTGTCGAAGTCAAGGAAACTGCCACAGAAGATCCGGGCGAGCCAGCCTGATCCAGCTCGGGGTGCGTGTCGGGCCCGCCTGGCGTGACCGTGGTGGAGCGCGGAGCCCGCCTGGTGAAGACCCGTGGAGTGGGCGCATAGCGCGCAGGTGACAAGGCCCTGGCCGCTGATTGGCGCACCGAGCCCACGAGGTCCGATGCCGCAGCACGTGTCGGCGTGGCGGGGTCGGGTTGGCACGGGGTGCGAAGCGATCCTCCTGGCGCGGGGAGGATCCCGAGGCGGATGCTGTCGGGTCTGACGCAGTCGGGAGCTCAGATCCCGAAGGAGATTGCACCAGATTTCTCATGGTCTCTGCTGTAGCACTGTTTTCAGCACAAAAGTGACCAATTTCTGCACCATTGGAACTGTAGTTTTTCTCTGTATCAAACTCAGGCAAGGGATTAGGAGTATTAGTCAATACATGATCATCACAATTATCATTACCCACACGAAGACTGGATGGAAGGAGAAGGATTTCTTTCCGAAGAAGGGCACCGGCATTGGGATGAAGTTTGGCGAATGGAAATTGCGTTTCGTCAAACACGACATCGCGAGAAATGTAGACACCACCAGTTGCAACATCAAGGCATTTGACACCCTTGTGTTGAGCCCTGTACCCAAGAAAGACTCACTCTTTGGAACGAAATATAAGCTTACGCGTATTATAGGGACGAAGGTTGGGCCAACAGGCGCAACCAAAGACACGAAGAGTAGTATAATCTGGTGTGACATGCAAGAGGCGTTCAGTGGGAGTTTCATTGGAGATAACACGACTTGGCCACATGTTAATGAGATGCACGGCAGTGAGAAACGCTTCATCCCAAAACTTTAGTGGCATGGAAAGTGAAGCTAGGAGGGCGAGACCTACTTCAACGATATGACGGTGCTTGCGCTCGGCAGAACCATTCTGCTGATGAGCATGTGGGCATGAAATATGGTGAGAAATACCAATCTTTTGGAAAAAAAATAAATCAATTTTTCATACTCACCACCCCAGTCCGACTGCATGGCTATGATTTTACTATCGAATTTACGTTCCACAAGAGCTTGGAAGTTATGGAACAAGTCAGATCGTTTCTTAAGGAGATAGATCCAGGTGTACTTGCTATAATCATCAACAAAGCTCACATAGTAAGTATGCCTACCAACAGAAGTGGGTGCTGGACCCCAAACATCAGAAAAAATAAGTTGCAAGGGCTTGGTTGACACACTAGTGGAAACAGGATATGGCAATTGATGACTTTTTGCCTTCTGGCATGAATAACAAATAGTTTCTGAGTTTTTCTCACCAAAAACTGGGAGTTTATTTCTACTAAGAATTTGATGAACAGTAGAAAAAGATGGATGACCTAAGCGATTGTGCCACCTTTCAGCAGAAAGCCTGATGGCACCATAGACTTGTTTATTGAACTGGCAGTACTTGGGAAGCAATGCATAGAGCCCTTGCACACAAACGCCCCTATGGAGAACTCTCTTCGTGACCTAATCCTTGATCAAAAAGAAGAACGGGTGAAATTCTAGAAAAACATTATTGTCAAGGGCAATGCGATGAATAGATAACAAGGTTTTGGAAGCATTAGGGACATGCAAGATTTCATTGATCTCAAGGTTTTTATGTGGGGTTTTGATAACTGCTTGACCGATATGACTAATCTCCATACCTACACCGTTTGCTGCAGTGTAGACTTGATCTTGGCCACGATATTGCTCGTGCATCGTCAGCTTCTCCGGCTCGCCAGTGATGTGATTGGTGGCACCTGTGTCCATGTACCAGTTGGTATCGACACCATATGACGTATCGGCTGCAGCTGCAATTTTTCTCTTTTGGGCACCATCATCGGCGTCAGTCCTTAGCTATATGATTTGTTTTCTTGCAAATTTGACATTTACCCTCATAGCCCTCATAGCCTTGGAAGTTGCGCCCCCTGTTGTTGCTGTTGGGGGGACGCCGAGCATTCTTGTTGCCGTTTGGGGGGCCCTAGTGATGGTAGCCGCCGCCACCACCATGATAGCCCTCGCCGCCGCCTTGGTTGATGTTCTGGTGGTAGTTGCCACCACCGTTATAGCCGCCGCCTGTTGGGGAACGTAGTAATTTCAAAAAAATTCCTACGCACACGCAAGATCATGGTGATGCATAGCAACGAGAGGGGAGAGTGTTGTCCACGTACCCTCGTAGACCGTAAGCGGAAGCGTTATATCAACGCGGTTGATGTAGTCGTGCGTCTTCACGATCCGACCGATCCAAGTACCGAAAGCACGGCACCTCCGAGTTCTGCACATGTTCAGCTCGATGACGTCCCCGCCTTCTCGATCCAGCAAGAGGGGCGAAGTAGTAGATGAGTTCCAGCAGCACGATGGCGTGGTGACGGTGTTGGTGAAGAACAATCTCCGCAGGGCTTCGCCTAAGCACCACGAAAACTATGACGGAGGATAAACTAGAGGGGACGGGGTTGCCGGCACACGGCTTGGTGTTTCTTGATGTGTTTTGGGTGCTAGCCCTACCCCTCTATTTATATGTTGAGCCTTGGGGTCGAAACTTGGAGTAAAAGCCTCCACAAAGTCGGTTTCACCCGAAAGGCAAGAGTCCTTCTCGGACTCCAGGGCCAGACGCCAGGGTTCCCGCCGTCTGGACCCAGACGCCAGGGACCCTGGCGTCTGGCCCCTGGACTCCGCAAAACTTCCTTTTGCGCTTTCCAAAAACCTCGTGGGCTTTCCCCTTTGGCCCAGATAAAGTGTTCTCGTGCCCAAACATTTCGGGAAACATCCGGAACCCCTTCCGATGGATTCCGGAACCTTTCCGGAGATCAAACACTACTATCCACATATCAATCTTTACTTCCGGACCATTCCGGAGTTCCTCGTCATATCCGTGATCTCATCCAAAACTCCGAACAACATTCGGTCACCAACATACATAACTCATAGTACTATATCGTCAACGAACGTTAAGCGTGCGGACCCTACGGGTTCGAGAACTATGTAGACATGACCGAGACACCTCTTTGGTCAATAACCAATAGCGGGACCTGGATGCTCATATTGGCTCCTACATATTCTACGAAGATCTTTAACGGTCAGACCGCATAACAACATACGTTGTTCCCTTTGTTATCAGTATGTTACTTGCCCGAGATTCGATCGTCGGTATCTCAGTACCTAGTTCAATCTCGTTACCGGCAAGTCTCTTTACTCGTTCTGTAATACATCATCCCGCAACTAACTCATTAGTTGCAATGCTTGCAAGGCTTATAGTGATGTGCATTACCGAGTGGGCCCAGAGATACCTCTCCGACAATCGGAGTGACAAATCCTAATCTCGAAATACGCCAACCCAACAAGTACCTTTGGAGACACCTGTAGAGCACCTTTATAATCACCCAGTTACGTTGTGACATTTGGTAGCACACAAAGTGTTCCTCCGGTAAACGGGAGTTGCATAATCTCATAGTCATAGGAACATGTATAAGTCATGAAGAAAGCAATAGCAACATACTATATGATCGAGTGCTAAGCTAACGGAATGGGTCAAGTCAATCACATCATTCTCCTAATGATGTGATCCCGTTAATCAAATGACAACTCATGTCTATGGCTAGGAAACATAACCATCTTTGAGTAACGAGCTAGTCAAGTAGAGGCATACTAGTGACACTCTGTTTGTCTATGTATTCACACAAGTATTATGTTTCCGGTTAATACAATTCTAGCATGAATGATAAACATTTATCATGAAATAAGGAAATAAATAATAACTTTATTATTGCCTCTAGGGCATATTTCCTTCAGTCTCCCACTTGCACTAGAGTCAATAATCTAGATCACATCGCCATGCGATTTAACATCAATAGTTCACATCACCATGTGATTAACACCCATAGTTCACATCGTCATGTGACCAACACCCAAAGGGTTTACTAGAGTCAATAATCTAGTTCACATCGCTATGTGATTAACACCCAAAGAGTACCAAGGTGTGATAATGTTTTGCTTGTGAGAGAAGTTTAGTCAACGGGTCTGCCATATTCAGATCCGTATGTATTTTGCAAATTTCTATGTCTACAATGCTCTGCACGGAGCTACTTTAGCTAATTGCTCCCATTTTCAATATGTATCCAGATGAAGACTTAGAGTCATCTGGATCAGTGCCAAAACTTGTATCGATGTAACCCTTTTACGACGAACCTTTTGTCACCTCCATAATCGAGAAAGATATCCTTATTCCACTAAGGATAATTTTGACCGTTGTCCAGTGATCTACTCCTAGATCACTATTGTACTCCCTTGCCAAAATCAGTGTAGGGTATACAATAGATCTGGTACATAGCATGGCATACTTTATAGAACCTATGGCTGAGGCATAGGGAATGACTTTCATTCTCTTTCTATCTTCTGCCGTGGTCGGGCTTTGAGTCTTACTCAATTTCACACCTTGTAACACAGGCAAGAACTCTTTCTTTGACTGTTCCATTTTGAACTACTTCAAAATCTTGTCAAGGTATGTACTCATTGAAAAAACTTATCAAGCGTTTTGATCTATCTCTATAGATCTTGATGCTCAATATGTAAGCAGCTTCACCGAGGTCTTTCTTTGAAAAACTCCTTTCAAACACTCCTTTATGCTTTGCAGAATAATTCTACATTATTTCCAATCAACAATATGTTATTCACATATACTTATCAGAAATGTTGTAGTGCCCCCACTCACTTTCTTGTAAATACAGGCTTCACCGCAAGTCTGTATAAAACTATATGCTTTGATCAACTCATCAAAGCGTATATTCCAACTCCGAGATGCTTGCACCAGTCCATAGATGGATCGTTGGAGCTTGCACATTTTGTTAGCACCTTTAGGATTGACAAAACCTTCTAGTTGCATCATATACAACTCTTCTTTAAGAAATCTATTAAGAAATGTAGTTTTGACATCCATTTGCCAGATTTCATAAAATGTGGCAATTTGCTAACATGATTCGGACAGACTTAAGCATCGCTGCGAGTGAGAAAATCTCATCGTAGTCAACACCTTGAACTTTGTCAAAAACCTTTTTCGACAAGTCTAGCTTTGTAGATAGTAACACTACTATCAGCGTCCGTCTTCCTCTTGAAGATCCATTTATTTTCTATGGCTTGCCGATCATCGGGCAAGTCAACCAAAGTCCACACTTTGTTCTCATACATGGATCCCACTCAGATTTCATGGCCTCAAGCCATTTTGTGGAATCTGGGCTCACCATCGCTTCCTCATAGTCCGTAGGTTCGTCATGGTCAAGTAACATGACCTCCAGAATAGGATTACCGTACCACTCTGGTGCGGATCTCACTCTGGTCGACCTACGAGGTTCGGTAGTAACTTGATCTGAAGTTACATGATCATCATCATTATCTTCCTCACTAATTGGTGTAGGAGTCACAGGAACAGATTTCTGTGATGAACTACTTTCCAATAAGGGAGCAGGTACAGTTACCTCATCAAGTTCTACTTTCCTCCCACTCACTTCTTTCGAGAGAAACTCCTTCTCTAGAAAGGATCCATTCTTAGCAACGAATATCTTGCCTTCGGATCTGTGATAGAAGGTGTACCCAACAGTAATTTTTGGGTATCCTATGAAGACACACTTTTTCGATTTGGGTTTGAGCTTATCAGGATGAATCTTTTTCACATAAGCATCGCAAACCCAAACTTTAAGAAACGACAGCTTAGGTTTCTTGCCAAACCATAGTTCATACGGTGTCGTCTCAATGGATTAGACGGGTGCCCTATTTAATGTGAATGCAGCTGTCTCTAATGCATAACCCCAGAACGATAGTGGTAAATCGGTAAGAGACATCATAGATTGCACTATATCCAATAAAGTACGGTTATGACGTTCGGACACACCATTATGCTGTGGTGTTCCAGGTGGCACGAATTTGTGAAACTATTCCACATTGTTTTAATTGAAGACTAAACTCGTAACTCAAATATTTTTCCTCTGCGATCATATCGTAGAAACTTTTATTTTCTTGTTTACGATGATTCTCCACTTCACTCTGAAATTCTTTGAACTTTTCAAATGTTTCAGACTCGTGTTTTATCAAGTAGATATACTCATATCTGCTCAAATCATCTGTGAAGGTTAGAAAATAATGATACTTGCCGTGAGCCTCAACACTCATCGGATTGTATACATCAGTATGTATTATTTCCAATAAGTCAGTTGCTCGCTCCATTGTTCCGGAAAATGGAGTTTTTAGTCATCTTGCCCATAAGGCATGGTTCACAAGCATCAAGCGATTCATAATCAATTGATTCCAAAATCCCATCAGCGTGGAGTTTCTTCATGCGCTTTACACCAATATGACCTAAATGGCAGTGCCACAAATAAGTTGCACTATCATTATTAACTTTGCATCTTTTGGCTTCAATATTATGAATATGTGTATTACTACGATCGAGATCCAACAAACCATTTTCATTGGGTGTATGACCATAGAAGGTTTTATTCATGTAAACAGAACAACAATTATTCTCTAACTTAAATGAATAACCGTATTGCAATAAACATGATCAAATCATATTCATGCTCAACGCAAACACCAAATAACACTTATTTAGGTTCAACACTAATCCCGAAAGTATAGGGAGTGTGCGATGATGATCATATCAATCTTGGAACTACTTCCAACACACATCGTCACCTCGCCCTTAACTAGTTTCTGTTCATTCTGCAACTCCCGTTTTGAGTTACTACTCTTAGCAACTGAACTAGTATCAAATACTGAGGGGTTGCTATAAACACTAGTAAAGTACACATTAATAACATGTATATCAAATATACCTATGTTCACTTTGCCATCCTTCTTATCCGCCAATTACTTGGGGTAGTTCCGCTTCCAGTGACCAGTCCCTTTGCAGTAGAAGCACTTAGTCTCAGGCTTAGGTCCAGACTTGGGTTTCTTCACTCGAGCAGCAACTTGCTTTCTGTTCTTCTTGAAGTTCCCCTTCTTCCCTTTGCCCCTTTTCTTGAAACTAGTGGTCTTGTCAACCATCAACACTTGATGTTTTTCTTGATTTCTACCTTTGCTGATTTTAGCATCGCGAAGAGCTTGGGAATTGTTTTTCGTCATCCCTTGCACATTATAGTTCATCACGAAGTTCTAGTAACTTGGTGATAGTGACTAGAGAACTTTGTCAAATACTATCTTATCTGGAAGATTAACTCCCACTTGATTCAAGCAATTGTAGTACCCAGACAATCTGAACACATGCTCACTGATTGAGCGATTCTCCTCCATCTTTTAGGCAAAGTACTGTCAGAGGTCTCATACCTCTCGACACGGGCATGAGTCTGAAATACTAATTTCAACTCTTGGAACATCTCATATGCTCCATGGCGTTTCAAAAACGTCTTTGAAGCCCCGATTCTAATCCGCAAAGCATGGTGCACTAAACTATCAAGTAGTCATCATACTGAGCTAGCCAAACGTTCATAACGTCTGCATCTGCTCCTGCAATAGGTCTGTCACCTAGCGGTGCATCAAGGACATAATTCTTCTGTGCAGCAATGAGGATAATCCTCAGATCACGGATCCAATCCGCATCATTGCTACTAACATTTTTCAACTTAGTTTTCTCTAGGAACATATCAAAAAATAAAACAGGGGAGCTAAACGCGAGCTATTGATCTACAACATAGATATGCTAATACTACCAGGACTAAGTTCATGATAAATTAAAGTTCAATTAATCATATTACTTAAGAACTTCCACTTAGATAGACATCCCTCTAATCATCTAAGTGATCACGTGATCCAAATCAACTAAACCATAACCGATCATCACGTGAAATGGAGTAGTTTTCAATGGTGAACATCACTATGTTGATCATATCTTCTATATGATTCACGCTCGACCTTTCGGTCTCAGTGTTCCGAGGCCATATCTGCATATGCTAGGCTCGTCAAGTTTAACCTGAGTATTCCGCGTGTGCAAAACTGTCTTGCACCCGTTGTAGGTGGACGTAGAGCTTATCACACCCGATCATCACGTGGTGTCTGGGCACGACGAACTTTGGCAACGGTGCATACTCAGGGAGAACACTTTTATCTTGAAATTTAGTGAGAGATCATCTTATAATGCTACCGCCGAACTAAGCAAAATAAGATGTATAAAAAATAAACATCACATGCAATCATAATATGTGACATGATATGGCCATCATCATCTTGTGCCTTTGGTCTCCATCTCCAAAGCATCGTCATGATTTCCAACGTCACCGGCATGACACCATGATCTCCATCATCTTGATCTATATCAATGTGTCGTCACATGGTCGTCTCGCCAACTATTGCTCTTGCAACTACTGCTATCGCATAGCGATAAAGTAAAGCAATTATTTGGCGCTTGCATCTTATGCAATAGAGAGACAACCATAAGGCTTTTGCCAGTTGCCGATAACTTCAACAAAACATGATCATCTCATACAACAACTTATATCTTCATCACGTCTTGACCATATCACATCACAACATGCCCTGCCAAAACAAGTTAGACGTCCTCTACTTTGTTGTTGCAAGTTTTACGTGGCTGCTACAGGCTGAGCAAGAACCGTTCTTACCTATGCATCAAAACCACAATGATAGTTCATCAAGTTAGTGCTGTTTTAACCTTCTCAAGGACCGGGCGTAGCCACACTCGGTTCAACTAAAGTTGGAGAAACTGGCACCCGCTAGTCACCTGTGTGCATAGCACGGCAGTAAAACCAGTCTCGCGTAAGCGTACGCGTAATGTCGGTCCGGGCCGCTTCATCCAACAATACCGCCGAACCAAAGTATGACATGCTGGTAAGCAGTATGACTTGTATCGCCCACAACTCACTTGTGTTCTACTCGTGCATATGACATCTACGCATAAAACCTGGCTCTGATACCACTGTTGGGGAACGTAGTAATTTCAAAAAAATTCCTACGCACACGCAAGATCATGGTGATGCATAGCAACGAGAGGGGAGAGTGTTGTCCACGTACCCTCGTAGACCGTAAGCGGAAGCGTTATATCAACGCGGTTGATGTAGTCGTACGTCTTCACGATCCGACCGATCCAAGTACCGAAAGCACGACACCTCCGAGTTCTGCACACGTTCAGCTCGATGACGTCCCCGCCTTCTCGATCCAGCAAGAGGGGCGAAGTAGTAGATGAGTTCCGGCAGCACGACGGTGTGGTGACGGTGTTGGTGAAGAACAATCTCCGCAGGGCTTCTCCTAAGCACTACGAAAACTATGACGGAGGATAAACTAGAGGGGACGGGGTTGCCGGCACACGGCTTGGTGTTTCTTGATGTGTCTTGGGTGCTAGCCCTACCCCTCTATTTATATGTTGAGCCTTGGGGTCGAAACTTGGAGTAAAAGCCTCCACAAAGTCGGTTTCACCCGAAAGGCAAGAGTCCTTCTCGGACTCCAGGGCCAGACGCCAGGGTTCGACTCCGCAAAACTTCCTTTTGCGCTTTCCAAAAACCTCGTGGGCTTTCCCCTTTGGCCCAGATAAAGTGTTCTTGTGCCCAAACATTTCGGGAAACATCCGGAACCCCTTCCGATGGATTTCGGAACCTTTCCGGAGATCAAACACTACTATCCACATATCAATCTTTACTTCCGAACCATTCCGGAGTTCCTCGTCATATCCGTGATCTCATCCAAAACTCCGAACAACATTCGGTCACCAACATACATAACTCATAGTACTATATCGTCAACGAACGTTAAGCGTGCGGACCCTACGGGTTCGAGAACTATGTAGACATGACCGAGACACCTCTTTGGTCAATAACCAATAGCGGGACCTGGATGCTCATATTGGCTCCTACATATTCTATGAAGATCTTTATCGGTCAGACCGCATAACAACATACGTTGTTCCCTTTGTCATCAGTATGTTACTTGCCCGAGATTCGATCGTCGGTATCTCAATACCTAGTTCAATCTCGTTACCGGCAAGTCTCTTTACTCGTTCTGTAATACATCATCCCGCAACTAACTCATTAGTTGCAATGCTTGCAAGGCTTATAGTGATGTGCATTACCGAGTGGGCCCAGAGATACCTCTCCGACAATCGGAGTGACAAATTCTAATCTCGAAATATGCCAACCCAACAAGTACCTTCGGAGACACCTGTAGAGCACCTTTATAATCACCCAGTTACGTTGTGACGTTTGGTAGCACACAAAGTGTTCCTCCGGTAAACGGGAGTTGCGTAATCTCATAGTCATACGAACATGTATAAGTCATGAAGAAAGCAATAGCAGAATACTAAACGATCAAGTGCTAAGCTAACGGAATGGGTCAAGTCAATCACATCATTCTCCTAATGATGTGATCCCGTTAATCAAATGACAACTCATGTCTATGGCTAGGAAACATAACCATCTTTGAGTAACGAGCTAGTCAAGTAGAGGCATACTAGTGACACTCTGTTTGTCTATGTATTCACACAAGTATTATGTTTCCGGTTAATACAATTCTAGCATGAATGATAAACATTTATCATGAAATAAGGAAATAAATAATAACTTTATTATTGCCTCTAGGGCATATTTCCTTCACCGCCTCCATTGACGTGGCTGGTGCCACCGTAGCCGCCATCGCTACCATAGCCGCCGCCGCCACGGGATCCACCACTGTTGCCCTTCTGGTTGCGGTAGTTGCCCTTGTTGCCTCGGCCGCGAGAAGCAATGTTTGCCGATGACTTGAAGGCGCCGCCGTCGTTGCCGTGGAACATCTCGACCTGCTGGTCGAAGTTTGCCACCATGGACAAGAGGATGTCGACGGTGATTGGCTCGGTGCGGACGTCCAGCGCAGAGACGATCGGCTGATATTCCATGTCGAGGCCCGCAATGATGAAGGAGACGAGCTCTGGCTCTCCGATGGGTTTGCCCACTGCCGCGAGTTCATCAAAGAGCGAGCGCATGTGGCCGAAGTACGCTGAGGCGGATTGGGACCCCTTCTGTGCGTTGGTGAGGGCGGCTCGGATGTTGTTGGCGCGAGAGAGGGAGATAGCTGAGAACATGTTCCCTAGGGCGCTCCAGATCGCATGTGATCGCTCAAGCGACGCAACCTGGACGAGAACCTCTTTGGACAGATTCCTGAGAAGATAGGCTACAATTTGTTGGTCCTGGATTAACCAGGGGGCATAGGCAGGGTTCACAGCAACCTGATCCTTGCCGTCGGTGGTCTTGGTGGTGATTGTTTTGGAAGGTTCTTCGATGGTTTGATCGAGGTAACCATATAGGCCGGCGCCCATGATCTGTGATCTGGCTTGAGCGTGCCATAGGATATAATTGGTGCGGGTAAGAGGTTCAGATATGTTGTTGTTGATGCCAGAGGAGATGACAGAGGTGGAAGACGACATGGTGGGTGAAGGATAATGGCGCTAGATGTAATGGAAGGGACTAGCTCTGTATACCATGTAGAAACCTATGGTTAAGCGTCTCAATCTCCATTCATGGAGACCCGCGGAGTATATATTGATTGTGGGAGCGTCAAGGCTAACCATCGAGAGATATTACAGGAGGGTTTAGGAGATAAGAGAGATAAAACATAAAAAGAATAAACCTCCTAACTACCCTGCCGTGAGCCTCAAGGCCGGCCTCATAGCGTGTTACAAAGGGACACGCTAAACCTGTACAAGATATGTTTAGCAAAATGCACCATTTATTCATTTACGTACTTTCTGCATTGGTACTGTACATGTATCTTCTGCAACAGGGGATCACGACATACAATAAACGGGCACAGCATTATGATGTTACAGAGTAACAGCACTAAGAGCAACCTCATAGCTTTGAGGCGCTCGCGGTAACCTTGCTCAAGGCAGTAGCTGCCTTGGACCCAGACTGGCGCCCCAGATGCTTGCAGATGAACTCGCCGGCTGCGATTACCTTGCTTAGATCGACGCCTGTCTTGATCCCCAACCCATTCAGCATGTACACTACGTCTTCAGTAGCAACATTCCCTGATGCGCCCTGCGCATATGGGCAGCCACCAAGGCCTGCGACGGAGGAGTCCACGACACTAATACCCATCTGGTCGAGCAGAGAACATGGTTGATCACATACAAGTGTTGGATGATAAGATCTGAATCACCATTTTGTTTTTTGTGTGATGGTTTGTTCAGTATCTCAGTAGATGATTACCTGGAGAGAGACGAGGATGTTTGAAAGAGACTGCCCGTAGGTGTCGTGGAAATGGACAGCAAGCTTTTCCACGGGAACGACGGACATAACTGCCTCAAGCATTGGTACAACTGTGCCTGAATATATCGAAGAAGCTACATATTTAATTGAAATTTTCATGAAGCGAAGGTGGGTTTATCTAGATAATTAAACACAATCTGACATTAAGAGAAGTTAAAATTTACTGAACTTGGTGATGGGTAATCAATGTTTTCCCAAACGACACTGGTATACAACTAGGAACAGTTTTCTTCCATTATTTGAAGACAAGAAAAATCAACATTTGTTTGAAGGCAACATGAGAAACAAATCATGCCAAATATGCAAGGCTCCACAATGACAGCGAGGATCTTGGTGTCAAACTGGCACGTGCCAGATAATATCCTTTGCCTAATGGATGTAACAAACTGAAGCCCAATAGTAGCAAGCAAAATCTAGTTATGGCATACTTAAAAATTGTGGGTTAGCAAATAATGCAAGATCACCTGGGGTACCAACTCCAATCGTATCACCAAGCGAAACCTCGTAGCAGCCCATGTCATAAAGCTCTTTGGCAACATAAGCTACATTTGAAGGTGGTACTGATCCTTCTACTGGGCATCCAACCACACAAGAAACATACCTACATTGTTGCATAATAGAGCAACACAATATTAACATATGTCACACTGGAAAACTGGAGTTGAAAAGGCTGGAAAATAAAATAACTTACCCTCGTACAGGAATTTCTCGCTTTTGTGCTGCAAGAGCAACATCATTATAGCGGACAAGGCTCTCTTTAATTGAACAGTTTATGTTTGACTTTGAAAATGCTTCAGAAGCTGACGCAAATATTGCAACTTCTTTGGCACCTGCTGCAGCTGCTGCTTCAAATCCCTGATGATAAATGAACAGGACTGGTTATTAAATGGGGTAAGCTAACAAATATAAAACCCACCTGATTAAAAATGATTTACCTTGAGGTTTGGAGTCAATACAGGAAAGCTTACACCCGTAATATTCCGAACCACTTCCATAACATCCTTCGCATCAGCTAGCTACAATTATTCAATATCGTATCATTCAGCAATGGGATGTCAAATATACATGATAGGCAAATGAACTGACGGACAAGCAAAACTGAAAGTATACTTTGATAAAGTAGGGTGAGCTGAGCTAGCAGAAGACTTAAGAAGCAGGCAAGCCACATGCATTCAAGACCACAAGATTTCGCAAACAATTTTTTTCCATCACATGATAAGTTTTCAGTTAGACTACAACAGAATGCCATTTATTTGGACTAAGATGACATCATAGTATTAGGCAATAGGCACTACTGTACAAATTTTCTTTCCTTGCTTCATTGCTAGGAAGTATTCCTGCCGGAAACAATTAAGGATGGTGATTCAAGTCTGGCATAATGTTATCCAGAGACACATTTCAGTTCTTGTTTCAATAAGAAAATGTTATTTGTGGCACTGGGCAATGTATCAATACTGTGTCTGAATCTTAATAGCAAGGATCATTTGAATACGCAGTACAAAAACCAATTTTCAAATGTCAATGACAGTTCAGAACTATACTCATTTGAATACGCAGTAAAAAACCAATTTTCAAATGTCAATGACAGTTCAGAACTATACTTATTCACAGGTTTAGAGCTTGTGCACCGTATTTGTTCCATTTCCCTCCATGTCGGACAATCAACTTCACACAGACCACACTGGCAATATCTAGATTGCAATATAAATACAGAGGTAAACAATTTGGAGAAATCCAACATTTGCGTCAGAACCATTCTTCATTCGAAGTAGGAGGAAACTTTGTTATGAACCTCCAATGAAAAGATCGAGAGGTTCGGCAATCCACTATACCACTCATGGCCCATGCGACACTCCACTCCAACATTTAAACAATAACACAACCCTTGTTGGGCTCTGCAGGTTCCCGGGCTAAACACCATATGTCATATTTTAAAACCTAAAGAGTTTCATGGTGGTGAAGGTCCAATTAAGAGTATGGTTATGTTCTCATTCCCGTAGTGCAAATGACTTCAGTGAATGATGCAATTTATGCTGGTGTTGAAAGTTACTCTATTGTAATATATGGAATTATGGACACAAGAGTATCATGGTAATGAGCAATGGGACTATAAACTACCGTTATTCCATAATTCTGCAGTCTTTGTCAACGTAACAAGCAGCAAATTTATTTTTACTAGCAATGTGCCCGTGCGTTGCAACAGATCCAAAGTAGAATAATACATGTTCACAAACTTGAAAGAAAAACAATCTAATTTTGGTATATATGTCACTAAAAATATACTCGTATTAGGTTTCACTTAAAATATATTCCTCGTGGCTTTTTTTATGAGGTGGGGGAGGGATGTGGTTGGTTTCAAGATACTAAGGGGTTTCTGCAAATTGGAGCAGAGAAGTGGGGTCTTGCTGCAAAAAATGCCACAGCTTACATCACAGTCGTTAGATGCAGATCTGATGGTCAGAAATGACGGATGGCAGACACACAATCATCACCAACTGAGTCTTTTATAGGAGTACAGATAGAGATAAATGAATAGATGGCAAAGTTCTGTCAGAACATGGAAATCATATAGGAGTAGATATCAAAGGAAATAAAATTGGGTAACGGAGATCTTCAGAGTCACACAACTCCCGTCACATATGCATAAGAATCAAATTGGTAATCTTAGTCACCTGCTTATGGGGAAAAATATTAAGAATTTTACCTGTGGCACCCATTTTGGGGAGACAAAACTTGTTGCCTCAACAACTGATAATCCAGAGGTTACCAATCTCTTTATGAGCTCAATCTTTACAGGTGTTGGCACTGTATTTTTTTCGTTCTGCAGTCCATCTCGAGGCCCAACTTCTACAATTTTCACACACCTTGGCAGACCATGTATTATCTGGAACTAAAAAAAGATGTTAACTCCAGTTAATGTAAAGGAGAACTTCGGATTTTATTTTATGTTCGCAATAATGATTGCAATTCCTGGGATAAAGACGCCAAGTTTATTCATAGAAGCATGCTAGTAACATAAATTGAGATGATCTCAGAATTTATCCAGGTTGGCAAGCTAACAGATACGGGTATAGATAGAATTACACACCCTGTTTGCAGCTTCTATCCTTTCTTGGTCGGACGAAGCCGAAAAAGATCTGTAGTTCTGTTGGTTCTGTGAAAGATAACTTGCATAAAGAACATGACGGTTCCCTCCGACAGGCGTGGCTCGATTAGACACTGGATGTCTTTGATATGTGCGTCTTCTGCAGGCATGTTCTCCTCTGTGACAACATAGAAATTTAGCACGAGTAAGTAATTATGAAAGAAAGGGGGGGGGGGGGGGGGGGCGAATTATTGGGTAACAAATCTTTGCATGATGGAAGTAGGAAATTCAGTAATCATCATTCTCTGGAGACGGGGAATTAATCTATGATTCAGTGAATCAGAATTCTCAAAATGTCATACACGCCGATGTTTAACAAATGAGGTTCAAACTGAATTCCTTCGATGGCATTATCAGATTATATTTAGATTCTTCCAGCTCAAAGTTTTGAAATCTGAATCCCGGTGCACGCATGAATGAACATATTTCAGCTTCAAAGTGAATGCACATACGCTTCAATTGCATATGAAGACCAAACCACGCTCACCGTGAATCGCCTGAAGAAGAGCACAGCGGCGGCGCATCAGCCTCAGCTATCCCGGCGCAGGGCCGCTCTGCGAGACCGGGAGGAGCCTGCGAGAGCTGCATGCCGGACCTCGCCGCCGAGGCCGCTGCGGAAGCCAAGGCGCGCGAGGACTGCGGCGCGGACCTAGACCAGACCCTGGACGCCAGCATCCTTCGCGTCGCGCGACCGCTAAGGAAGCGGCACGGAACAGCACGCCGTGTCGACCTCCACCAGCAGGTAGGCCTGGCTGGGCTGATGGATCGGAGATGGTGTTTCTAGAAGCTTCTCCGGATAGAAGAAGCAGCCAGGTATGAGGGCGAAGCCGTGAAGAATGAAGAGAACACACAAACTGAAGAAGTGAAGAGCCAGGAAGAAAATGGTGGCCCGGCAAGAAGTTGCGTCCGGACCCTGCACATGCCTCGTGGGCAGGCCGTCGTGGCATCCCTATCTGGCTACCCCCAACGGCGTGAACCAGCCCTCGGAAAAGGAGTGCCTATTCTGTAATCTTTTATTTTGCGGGGTCTGTTCCGTAATCTTTGACCCTTTTTTTGAGGGATTTTCTTTACAGAGAAAATTTAAGGTGGGACAAACTTTAAAAGCATACTAAAAATATAACACAAAATCTAGATTACAAATTTACAATATACATAAATGCAGTAAAATATACATTTTTTCTCAATTCTCGTTCACTGGCAATGTCGGTAATGCCACGGTACCACTCAGTCAGCCATTAGCAATGGCGTTGCCCCTGCGTGCCTACATCCTTGCTAATTGGCCTAGATCTTGTGCGGTGATTTGCGGCTATCACACTTTCTTCGCTGTCCCGCCGTCCGCCGGTGTTGTTGGCTCAATCTAGGATTAGTGCGGTCTTTACTAACTTGTGCCGGTGCGTGTGTTTGCTTGAATGCATGAATTAGTTGTGTCGCCAATCGCTGTTTGATGATGGACAAAGCGTTTAGCAGGGAGTTCCTAGGCCGATGATCAAATAATGTGGCCCATGTGCACGAGGCGATGAACCCTTTTCTTTCTCGTTATTCCTTTTCCCAGCAAAGCAAATACAATTCTAAAGAACGCAGTCAACACAATGCATATGCATCATGCTTGATGATCTTTTTAGCCAAAAATCAAAGTGGGCATCCGCCCACCTTACCCTACGGGGTCCTCCGCCTGTGGTCTCATTTAATCCCTCTTGGCCTCTTCATCCCTGTCTCGTTTTGAGCAGTTTTGACATGGCAAAGACTGACTTATTGCAATTATCATCTATCTTCTTCTCTCTTCAGACCGTTGCCTTCCTATCATACACATTAGCTACTATATCTGCTATCATCCATTGTGTTGGACATGCCCATCTCTTCTTTTCATTGTTCTAGTATTCACAACTTTTTGTGTCTTTTCTTGTTGTGTATTTTGTGAATTATTTCTCATACACCTGAGAACTTTCGCCCAACCACCTATACCCTACTCTTTCCAATTGTCACATCGTTTCTCCCTCTCCAAACCCATATACATTTACCGTTCTTTTTTGTCTTCAACCTCTCATTTTCCTTCTTTCGCACTGTGTTCAAACCCCTTACATTTCGTCCCCTTTAATATGCCCATTTTAACCTACGTGTAGCAGTAGTCGTCTGCCTATGTGGGAGTCACGGCCGCATCGTTTACTAGTCTCTCATTGCACCCCTCTGCTAGATTTGGATGTGCTATCGGATATGTTGCTATGCAATCAAAGGTTTACTATATGTCTATTTGGTTCCTAGATTTGATCTTCCTTTGTTTTGTTGCAACTTGTTTACAAACTGGCCCACAATTTCTATCTTTGAGTAAACAACAAGAGCATTCTCTTTCTATTATAAGAGAAAAAAAGATGTTACATACATTTACAAACGTGCACTAGAAGAATTGCACCAAATCCCTTGAAAAAGTCATGATGGTCGTGAAAAGATGAATCTACAAGAGTTGCAACGCATGTATCTGCCACTGCCTGATCAATACCTCTTCACATATTTTCCTTGAGGCACTAAAAACATGATGGTTTCTTTCCTTCCAAATGTTATAGATGGAAAAAATATGAGGTGGCCACTACAATCACAGGGTCTTTTATCCAAACGGGAGGGGGTGGGGGTTGGGCTCGATTCCATTTCGCTTGTTGTATACTCAATATACTCGGATCATTTTGGATATATGCAAGTACGTGATGTATGACCTCATAGAAATTCACAAGGGTAGGTGCAGGGGTTTGCACATGCCGCCACAGGATTGCCTCGTGATTCAGAAATTCATTTGGCCCCATGCATTTAGTGCTTAATTACTATATGTGGGGTCTCCATGCATGCAACTTTTGGCAAACTCATGCTCCACCCACCCCACCCCATGCTTTTTCTTTTCACTTCCAAATTTGAATATGTTATATATTTTGAACCAAAAGTACAGAAAATATGTTTGCATATTCGTTTTCCTTGTGACGAGGGCTTTCAAACAAGGCCACTCTTGAATAAGTTTGACCAGGTTTACCGTTTTCCCAAGTTTCAAATAATGGAACCTGACATTTGTAATTTTAAGTTTTTACCAAGTTTCACGATGTTTCATATGAATCAACTCAATTCATAATATTAAGTTTATGTTTAGGGTTTAGGTCTTAGGGTTTAAGTTTTAGTATTTGAAATTTGGTGAATCGATCCTTCATTTATCAAGTTTTTACAAGTGAAACTTGATGAAGTTATGAAAACTTGTCAAAACATATTCAAGAGTGGTCAAGCCCTTGTTGCAAGGAACACAAATATGAAAGACAACATAAATTGGAGTTTCGGTTCAAAAGGTATAATATATTCCAATTTGGAATTCAAAAGAAAAAAAGCACGAGAGATGAGATTGGTGCAACATGTAGTCTCTAGAAAATTAAGGCCAAGACACAATTGTGACGCCCCCGATTTGACCGTACACTAATCATGCACGCAAATGTGTACGATCAAGATCAGGGACTCACGAGAAGATATCACAACACAACTCTACAACATAAATAAGTCATACAAGCATCATAATACAAGCCAGGGGCCTCGAGGGCTCGAATACAATTGCTCGATCATAGACGAGTCAGCGGAAGCAACAATATCTGAGTACAGACATAAGTTAAACAAGTTTGCCTTAAGAAGGCTAGCACAAACTGGGATATAGATCGAACGAGGCGCAGGACTCCTGCCTGGGATCCTCCTGACTACTCCTGGTCGTCGTCAGCGGGCTGCACGTAGTAGTAGGCACCTCCAGTGTCGTAGGTGTCGTCGTCGACGGTGGCGTCTGGCTCCTGGACTCCAGCATCTGGTTGCGACAACCAGATAGAAAGGAAAGGGGGAAAAAGAGGGAGAGAAGCAACCGTGAGTACTCATCCAAAGTACTCGCAAGCAAGGAGCTACACTACATATGCATGGGTATATGTGTAAAGGGGCATATCAGTGGACTGAACTGCAGAATGCCAGAATAAAAGGGGGATAGCTAGTCCTGTCGAAGACTATGCTTCTGGCCATCTCCATCTTGCAGCATGTAGAAGAGAGTAGATTGAAGTCCTCCAAGTAGCATCGCATAGCATAATCCTACCCGGCGATCCCCTCCTCGTCGCCCTGTTAGAGAGCGATCACCGGGTTGCATCTGGCACTTGGAAGGGTGTATTTTATTCAGTATCCGGTTCTAGTTGTCATAAGGTCAAGGTACAACTCCGGGTCGTCCTTTTACCGAGGGACACGGCTATTCGAATAGATAAACTTCCCTGGAGGGGTGCACCACATAATCCAACACGCTCGATCCCATTTGGCCGGACACACTTTTTTGGGTCATGCCCGGCCTCGGAAGATCAACACGTCGCAGCCCCACCTAGGCTCAACCGAGAGGTCAACACGCCGGTCTAAATCCTATGCGCGCAGGGGTCTGGGCCCATCGCCCATTGCACACCTGCACGTTGCGAGGGCGGCTGGAAGCAGACCTAGCCTAGTGGCATTCCAGTCCAATCCGGCGCGCGCCGCTCCGTCGCTGACGTCAAAAAGAGCTTCGGCTGATACCACGACGCCGGGATACCCATAACTACTCCCGCGTAGATGGCTAGTGCGTATAGACCAAATGGCCAGACTCAGATCAAATACCAAGAACTCGTTAAGCGTGTTATATCGAAGTAACCGCGGACGCCGTCCAGGGCCAGGCCCACCTCTCACCTAGGCGGTCTCAACCTGCCCTGTCGCTCCGCCACAAAGATCCACTTGCGGGTACTCCTACGAGCCGACCCGACTTTAGTCATCACATGTGTCATGTATATAGTATATAAGTATATACCCGTGATCACCGCCCATGTGATCACGGCCCGATAGTATAGCACAGCAGACGGACAAGAATGTAGGGCCACTGATGGAAAACTAGCATCCTATACTAAGCATGTAGGATTGCAGGTAAAGGTAACAACAGTAGTAGCAAAGATAGGCTATGCATCAGGATAGGATATCGGAAAGCAGTAACATGCTACACTACTCTAATGCAAGCAGTATAGAGAAGAATAGGCGATATCTGGTGATCAAGGGGGGGGGGCTTGCCTGGTTGCTCTGGCAAGTAGGAGGGGTCGTCAACTCCGTAGTCGAACTGGGCAGCAGCAGTGTCGGTCTCGTAGTCTACCGGAGAGAAGAGGGGGGAAGAAACAGTAAATACAATGCAAACATAAGCATGACGATGCGTGACATGACAATGAGCAGTGCGAGGTGTGTCCTAACGCGACAGTAGGTGGTACCGGCGAAGGGGGGGAACATCCGGGAAAGTATTCCCGATGTTTTGCGTTTTTGGACAGACGGACCGGAGGGGGAAAGTTGCGTGTTCGATAGGTTAGGGAGGTGTGGTGGACGAACGGACTGCGTATCCGGATTCGTCTCGTCGTTCTGAGCAACTTTCATGTACAAAGTATTTTCATCCGGGTTACGGATTAAAAGATATGATTTTCAAAAGAATTTATTAATTTCTGGAATTTAATTAACTATTTAATTTAATTCGAAATTTGGATTTATGACATCAGCATGATGTCATGCTGACGTCAGCAGTCAACGTTGACCGTTGACCTGGTCAACCTGACAGGTGGGTCCCACATGTCAGTGACTGTTAGTTAATTATCAGTAGTTAATTAGGTTAATTAGTTATTAGTTTAATTAATCTTAATTAATTAATATTAACATGATTAAATAAGTTAATTAATTAATTATTTTTATTATTTATTTTTTTATTTCTTTTTTTATTTCGTTCTGGGGCTGGGCCCCGTTTGTCATAGGCCAGGGGCGGACATGTCCACCCGGGCCCTTTGGGCACCGGACTTGTCCGGGCTCGGCCATAGTGGGCGCGGGCGCACGGGCGAGCGGGCGCGCACGAGCGCGCGGACGGGCTCGGTCGCCGCGCGGGCGAGCGCGGGCGCTGGACCTGGACGCAGCCAGCCGGGGCCACGGCAAGGGGGGAGGGTTCGCCGGCGTGGCAGCGGCGAGGCCACGGCAGGGCAGAAGGGGAGGAGCAGGGCGCAGGCGCCGGAGCGCCAGAGGTGGCCATGGGCGTGGGGCGTCGCCTGCGCGTGGGGGAAGGAGGCCACAGCGACGGGACAGGGGGCGGCCGGGGTGAGGCCACGACGGGCGCAGGCCTCGGCGGTTAGAGCGAAGGAGGGGGCACGGCGAGCGTGGTCCAGTCGGGTGGCCGCGGACGCGCAGCGATGGGCATGGCGAGGACGGCGACGGTGGCGGACGGGCGTGGTGCGGGCGCGGGCACGGCGCGGTGAGCGCGCATCGGACGCGGCCGGAGCGCGTCAACCGCGGGCGAGATCGGCGGGGACCGCGGCGACGAGCGCGAGCGCACGAAGGAGAGGGAGGGAGCGAGGCGGGGCTCACTGGGGCCGTAGGGGGATTGGCAGCGGGGCGCGAGGCGGTTGACGGCGACGACTGGGCGATGAGGAGGCAGGCCGTTGAGGTGGGGGAAGCAGGCCGGCGGGGGAGTGCTCCGGCGACGGCGTCCAACGGCGACGGCAACGGGGCGGTCGGCGACGGGGCCGGGGCGGCGGCGTCGGTGGTCTCCTCCCGATCCAGATCGGGGGAGGCAGAGGAGGGAGATTTTTCGGGGGGGAGTGGGGGCTGTCGGTGGAGTGGGTGGGGGGTTGGTGAGTGGATAAGGGGGGGGAGTGGGTGGCCGGTTGGGCCTGGTGGGTTGGCCCAGTTGGGCTGGCCAGCTGGGCCACAGATGGCCCAGTGGGGGGGGGGGTTTCTTCCTCTCTTTTTTTGTTTGCTTTCTCTTTTTTTTATTTTCTTTCTTTTACTTATTTTCTTTTCTGTTTTAATTCAATTTAAATTATTTAGGCATTTTATAAAAATGTGTTTACTACACCATATTTACTTATGCAAAATATGGCACCTCCCGAACATTTTTGTTTTAAATTTTGAAAAACTTTTATCGTTGACTTTAATTTTGAATTTGAATTTTGAAACGGTTTGACCTAACGGTAGATTAGCAACAGTAACTGTGGTGACGTGGCACCATTAGCGTGGGATTACTGTAGCTTGATTATCCGAGCGTTACAAAACTCCTCCACTACAAGAAATCTCGTCCCGAGATTTAGGAGGTAGAAGGAAACAATGCGGGGTATTCATCACGCAGGCGATCCTCGCGTTCCCAAGTGGCTTCCTCCTCAGAATGGTGCGACCACTGGACTTTGAGGAACTTGATCGCCTTCTGACGTGTGCGGCGTTCAGCTTGGTCGAGAATGCGAACCGGATGCTCCTTATAGGAGAGGTCCTGCTGCAATTCGAGCACTTCATGATCCACTGCTCGGATTGGGTCCTTGAAGCAACGACGGAGCTGTGACACATGGAACACATCGTGAACCTGAGAAAGGTTCGGCGGAAGCTCCAGTTGGTATGCCACTTTTCCACGCCTTTCGAGAATAGTGAATGGGCCAATATAGCGAGGAGCTAGTTTTCCCTTGATCCCGAAGCGGTGAGCACCCTTCATAGGTGTGACTCGAAGATAAGCCTTTTCGCCAGGTTGATAGACCATGTCTTTATGATGACGGTCATACTGACTCTTCTGACGTGACTGAGCAGTCTTGAGATTCTCACGAATAATGCGGACTTGTTCTTCGGCATGTTGGATAATATCCGGACCGAAGAGTGGACGTTCCCCAGTTTCTGACCAGTTCAGAGGGGTTCGGCACTCTCGTCCATATAACACTTCGAAGGGGGCCATCTTCAGACTAGCTTGATAGCTATTATTATAAGAGAACTCAGCATACGGGAGAGATTCCTCCCATTTCTCGCCGAAGGAAATAACACAAGCTCGAAGCATATCTTCGAGAACTTGGTTGACGCGTTCAACTTGCCCCTGCGACTGCGGATGAAACGCAGTACTAAATGACAGGTGAGTTCCCATAGCTTCTTGGAAACTTGCCCAGAATCTTGAAGTGAATAAGCTGCCACGGTCTGAGCTGATAACCAATGGAATACCGTGGAGTGAAACAATCCTGGACATATAGAGCGTTGCCAGCTGACTAGCAGTGATCGTTTCTTTGACCGCCAGGAAATGTGCAACTTTGGAAAGCCGGTCAATGACGACAAGAATAGCATCATTACCTTTCTGTGATTTGGGAAATCCAGTGACGAAGTCCATCTCAACATGGTCCCATTTCCATTCAGGAATAGAGATAGGTTGCAGAGTTCCAGCAGGCCTTTGATGTTCTGCTTTGATACGACGGCAAACGTCACACTCAGCAACATAACGAGCAATGTCTTGCTTCATATTAGACCACCAGAATCTCTGACGGATGTCTTGGTACATCTTTGTACTACCAGGGTGGATACATAGAGGCGTATCATGAGCTTCTTTCATAACTTCCTGTGTCATATCCAGGTTTTTCTCTGCACATGGCACCACTAGGCGGCCCTTGAAGTATAAGGTGCCATCTTCAGCAATGGTGAAGAATGAGGGTTTTCCTTCTGCGAGGTAGCGCTTAATCTTGTGGGCTTCAGAGTCATACTTCTGTAGCCTTTTGATGTTGTCCATGAGATCTGGTTTAGCAACTAGGGTATTGAGGGAACCCTGGGTAACAACGTGGAGGTTCACCTTGCCAAACTCCTTAGGAGGGGGAGCGAGTGCACCCGGAGGAACAATATGGAGGTTCAGCTTCCTGAATTCTTCAACAAGCGAGGGCTGAACTTTGTGAACCTGGAGGTGGTTGCAGTAAGACTTGCGGCTCAAGGCATCAGCCATTACATTAGCCTTGCCTGGCGTATAGGAAATACCCAAGTCAAAGTCTGCAACAAGCTCCATCCATCTCTGCTGACGGAGGTTCAGATCTGGCTGAGTAAACAGATACTTCAGACTTTGGTGGTCAGTGAAGATCTCGCAACGATTACCGAGAAGGTAATGTCGCCACTGTTTCAGCGCATGAATGATAGCAGCAAGTTCGAGGTCGTGAACTGGGTAGTTCTCTTCGTGAGGGCGCAATTGCCGAGAGGCATAAGCAATCACTTTGCGGTCTTGCATTAGGACACAGCCTAATCCTTGACGGGAAGCGTCGCAGTAAATGACGAAGTCCTTCTTAGTATCAGGTGGAGCTAGAACTGGGGCAGAAGTCAACTTGTCTTTGAGTGCCTGGAAACTTTCCTAACATTTGTCTGTCCATTGGAACTTGACGCCCTTATGCAACAGGTTAGTCAGAGGCCTGGCGATCTTGGAGAAGTTCTCGACGAATCGACGGCAATAGTTGGCGAGACCGAGAAAACTTCTGACTTGCTTAACGTTCTTGGGAGGAGTCCAATCAAGGATGGCCTGGACTCGTTCAGGGTTGACGGCAATACCATCCTTAGAGATGACATGCCCAAGATAGGTTACTTTCGGTAGCCAGAATTCACATTTGGAGAACTTGGCATATAGTTGATGCTCTCGTAGCTTTTCCAGCACAAGTCGAAGATGTTCAGCATGTTCTTCTTCGTTCTTGGAAAATACCAGGATATCATCCAGATAAACCACAACGAACTTGTCGAGGTAATCCATGAATATATAGTTCATCAGACGAGAGAAGGTGGCTGGAGCATTGGTTAAACCGAAAGACATGACGGTGTACTCGTATGAACCATATCGAGTTACGAAGGCGGTCTTTGGGATATCCTCTTCGCGAACACGGATCTGGTGGTAACCCAACCTCAAGTCGAGCTTAGAGAACACTGATGAACCCGCCAGTTGATCATACAGATCATTGATCCGAGGAAGAGGGTATTTATTCTGAATGGTAGCTTGGTTTATAGGACGGTAGTCTTGAACTAACTAGTTTGTCCCATCCTTCTTCTTGACAAAGAGAGAAGGTGCTCCCCAAGGAGAGCAACTTGGGCGAATGAATCCTTTGCGAAGAGAATTGTCGATTTCCTCCTTAAGCTCAAGGAGTTCATGCGGCGGCATCTTGTAGGGTCGCTTGGCTATAGGAGTGGTGCCTGGTTTCAAGTCGATGATGAATTCGACAGCTCTAGCAGGGGGAATCCCTAGAAGTTCTTCAGGGAAGACGTCGAGGAATTCACGCACGACGGGAATGTTTTCAATGTCCTCGAGTGGTGCAGCGTTCAATGCATTCAATGCATAGAGCCTTGCCTCGACATTTTGCACCAGATGGGCTTGGTAAGTAACTATCTCATCTGAAGGGTGTAGCAGATGGACGGTCTTAGTAGTGCAAACGATTGAAGCAGTATGCGCTTTTAACCAATTCATTCCCAGAATGAGATCGATGCTACAAGACTTCAGTACGATGGGAGAGACAAGAAATTCCAGTCCTTCGATTTCAACGGGGACGTTGTTGCAAATCATGGAGGTTCGACATTGGCCCGCAGGGGTGTGTACTAATAGTGAAGCATTCATGTCTTCGCTTCTAATGCCATGCATGAATGCAAAATCTTCTGACATGAATGAATGTGATGCACCTGTATCAAATAAAACGGATGCTGGTACTGAATTTACGAGGAGTGTACCCATCACAGTAGCAGGCTGGTCTTCAGCTTCGTTGAGATCAACGTGGTTGGCATGAACACGACCATAAGACTTGGCCTTGTTGCTGCGGGGCTGGTTGCTTCCATGTCCAGTCACAACCTAGAGCATACTCAATAGCTCCAATTCATCAATGTAATGTAGGCATGTATTCCGTTATAGTCATACGTGCTTATAATAAGAACTTGCATGACATTTTTGTCCTACCTCCTGTGGCAGCGCGGTCCATAAGGAAACTAAGGGATATTAGGCCTCCTTTTAATAGAGAACCGGAACAAAGCATTAACACATGGTGAATACATGAACTCCTCGAATTACAGTCATCCCAAACAATTGTCACTATGGGGTCTACGAATCAGAACAATAACAAGTGCATATGACTAGCAGATAGGATCAAGAACTCAAATATATTCATGAAAACATAGAGGGTTTAGATCTGAAATCATGGCACTCGGGCCCTGGTGACAAGCACTAAGCATAGAAAGTCATAGCAACATCAATCTCAGAATATAGTGGATACTAGGAATCAAGCAAATGGACTCGGTTACATGATAAATCTCATCCAACCCCATCACCGTCCAGCAACACTACGGAGGAATTACTCACTCCCGGTGGTGAGCATCATGAAATTGGTGATGAAGAAGGGTTGGTCACGTGATGATGATGATGGGGATGAATCCCCCTCTTTGGAGCCCTGAACGGACTCCGGGTCAGCCCTCCCAATGAAGAACATGAGGTGGCGGCAGCTCTGTATCGTAAAACGTGATGAAACTTCTTCTCTTATTTTTTTTCTTGGGAAGACGATATCTATAGACTTGAGATTAGGCTCATCGGAGCCTCGTGGGCCCCATAAGGCACCAGGGCGCACCTAGGGGGGGGGGTGGTCGTGCCCTGTTGCCTTGTCGGCAATAGGTGCCCCCCTCTAGTGGGTCTTGGCTCCAGTACTTTTTTATATATTCCACAAAAAATATCCAATTTTTTTGTCCAATTTCGAGAACTTTTATTTCTGCACCAAAAAACAACACCATTGTAGTTATGTTGAAAGCAACGTCAGTCCGGGTTAGTTTCATTCAAATCATGCAAATTAGAGTCCAAAACAAGAGCAGAAGTGTTTGGAAAGGTAGATACAACGGAGACGTATCAACTCCCCCAAGCTTAACTCATTGCTTGTCCTCAAGCAATTCAGTTGACAAACAGAAAGTGATAAAGAAAAACTTTTATGAACTCTTTTGTTCTTGTATCCGTATATAAGCTTAAATAGCACCCAAGTTTCAACAAATATCATGAACTAAACGTGCAAATGATAACATTTAGAAATTATGTTTACTCATATAAATGGCATAATCAACTAGCGAGCAATAATAACATATCTCAAATGCCAACAATTTGTCAAAACAATCATGATATAGTATGGTGACATGGTACCTCGCTAGCCCTTTCTGAGACCGCAAAATGTAAATGCAGAGCACCTCCAAAGTTCAAGCAGCGACTAAACATTGTAATTCATGGTAGAAGAGATCCAATGATGATGCACGCAATATTAACTATACTCAATGCATAAGAATGACAATATTGCTCTCAGGACTGGTGCTTTAATTGAGAAGGTGGTGACTCAACAATAAAAGTAAATAGATAGGCCCTTCGCAGAGGGAAGCAGAGATTTACAGAGGTACCAGAGCTCAAAGCTTAAATCAAAGATGAATACAATTTTGAGAGGCATGCCTTTCCTGTCAACGTCACGACCGAGGATTTTCAATATCTTCCATGCTAAACACATTATCGGAGGTTCCCAAGCGGAAAGGTAAAGTTTACTCCCCCTCAACCAGCAAACACAAGCCATGGCTAGCCGAATTAACGGGTGCCCTCCATACCAACAACTTTCCGGGGGAGTTTGTTTCATTATTATTTTTTCATTTTGATTATGGGACTAGGCACCCCAATTATCAACCTCTCTCGTGCAATGACGAGTGAATAAACACCTATTGTCAGAATAACCCGCTTAGCATGGAAGATACTGACCCCCCTGTCGCTCCATGAGCGGTACGGGCACACAAAACAGATGATTATTTGGAGGATTAGAGGTGGCACATGCAAATTTACTTGGAACAGCAAAGTAATGCCGCATGTAGATACAATAGACTCATCTAGAATAACTTTGGTTTAGGGATTTGGATGCATAAGCAGTATTCCCGCTTAGTGATACGTCTCCAACGTATCTATAATATTTTATTGTTCCATGCTATTATAGTATCAATCTTGGATGTTTTATATGCATTTATATGTCATTATATATCATTTTTTGGGACTAACCTATTAAATTAGTGCCAAGTGTCGATTGTTGCTTTTTGCCTGTTTTTTATTTTCCAGAATATCAGTACCAAACGAAGTCCAAATGCAACAAAACTTTTTGGAGATTCTTTTCTGGACATAAGAGACCCTAGAAGCTTTGGGAGAGGCCCAGAAGATGAAGGGGTAACCCACAAGGCACCAGAGCATGCCTAGGGGGGTTAGCCGCGCCCTGGTGGGTTGTGGGGCCCACGAGCATCCGTTTGACCTAATTTTGCCTCTATAAATTCTCTAATATCGGGAAACCAATAGAGAGCCACCCAGAATACTTTTTCCGCCGCCGCAAGGTTCTGTTCTTGCAATATCCCATCTGGAGGCCTTTTCCGGTACTTTGCCGGAGGGGGAACCAACCATAGAGGGCCTCTACATCGATCTTGCTGCCCTTACGATGATGTGTGATTAGTCTACCACAGACCTACGGGTCCATAGCTAGTAGCTAGATGGCTTCTTATCTCTCTTTGATCTTCAATACAATGTTCTCCTTGATGTTCTTGGAGTTCTATTCGATGTAATCACTTTTTGCGGTGTGTTTGTTGGGATCGGATGAATTGTGAGTTTATGATCAGATTATCCATGAATATTATTTGAGTCTTCTCTGAACTATTTTATGCATGATTATTATAGCTTTGTATTTCCCTCCGATCTATTGATTTGGTTTGGCCACTAGATTGATTTTTCTTGCAATGGGAGAGGAGCTTTGTAATGGGTTCAATCTTGCAGTGATCTATATCCCAGTGACAGAAAGGGACAAGACACGTATTTGTATTATTGCCATTAAGGATAAAAAATGGGGTTTATTAATGCGTGAGTTTACTTTGTCTACATCATGTCATCGTGCTTAAGGCGTTACTCTGTTCTTTATGAACTTAATACTCTAGATGCATGCTGGATAGCGGTCGATGTGTGGAGTAATAGTAGTAGATGCAGGCAGGAGTCGGTCTACTTGTCTCGGACGTGATGCCTATATACATGATCATTGCCTTGGATATCGTCATGATTATTCGCTTTTCTATCAATTGCCCAACAGTAATTTGTTTACCCATTGTATGCTATTTTCAAGAGAGAAGCCTCTAGTGAAAACTATGGCCACCGGGTCTTGCTTTTATCATAAATTAAAATCCCAAAAATAATTTGCTACAATTTTCTTTATTTTATTTTATTTCATGTTTTATCTATCTATCTATCAGTACACGATTTGATCCTTGCAATCAACCACCGAGGGATTGACAACCCCTTGTTCGCATTGGGTGCAAGTATTTGTTATTTTGTGTGTAGGTACTGCTAACGAGGTGTTGCTTCGTTCTCCTACTGGATTGATAACCTTGGTTCTTAACTGAGGGAAATACTTATCTCTACCGTACTGCATCATCCTCTCCTCTTTGAGGAAATCCCAACGCAGCTCACAAGTAGCAGAAAGAATTTCTAGCGCCGTTGCCGGGGAGACATCATCAACATCTATCAAGTATGTTGGTGAATGATAGGCCCCTTATGTTTTGGAGTTTTTTGACATAAATAGTATGGGACTTATGTGTTTGCTAGTGCTCACAGAGTAACAGGTCCCTGAAGTATCGAGGAGTTTGATGCAAACGACGAAGATAATCTCCCTGCGTTGCAGCAAAGGTTATCACCGAAGATGATGCTACCAAGAGTGACCCCTAAAAATTGCTGAAGTTCAAGCAATTGGTTTGGTGTCTGTTTGAAGAAAATGACTGCACTCGAGGAAGAATGAAAACGAAGTGCATTTGTTTCGTTATTCTTCTTCTCCCACCGAGTCATAGGACCACTGTACTAGAAGCTTTGATTCCTTGATGCTAAACTCAAATCCTATGAAAGATGTGAGAGAAATCTCTTTGTGCTCCGAGCAAATACTTGTCAGCAAGAGACTGTGTTCTTCTTCGTTGCGGGAGATTTGTCTCAGACCGAGGAGTTAGCATTACTTGTTCCTCAACTAATGTTACCGTTGCTCCAAATCCGACCATTGTGAACATGTCGGTTGGCCATTGGATGGACCCCGTGTCAAAAATGGTCATTTCCCATCAGGGAAGGCGGCGGCTATAAATAGCCACCCGCTCCAACGTTGTCCGTTGGCTGCTCCATTTGATTCTGAGAAGATTGTTGAGCAACCCACTCTCTGAGCGATTTGAGTTTAAAATCCATCGAGAGAAAAACCCTAGAGCCGAAGAATTAGATAGTGGTTTATCATCAATGGAATCTAAGTTTAGTACGCTCCGCCTATTACTCTTGAGAGCTGCAAACTCTCTAGACGTTTAGGTGTCAATTTCTTCAGAGACCAAGAGTGATTGTTGTTCTTGAAGAAGAAGTCTGTAAAGGTTCGGAGATCGCCTTCAAGTATCTAACACGAGTAATAAACATCGATTGACGAATCGATTGTCGAGGAGAATAGGGTGAAGAGAGTTTATCTTCCGTGTTAAGTCACAGCCCCTCCGACCAGACATAGTCCTTGTGCCGAAGGACGAACTGGTGGAACAGATACCTTGTCACCATCGAGCATCTTCGGTTATCTCTGTCACCCATGTTTACCTTCAATGCATTTTTATTCGTATGATTCACATCAATGCATGTCTTAGTTTCCTTTCAGTACTCTGTTTAGTTCACTGCAATTTGTTTCTTTCATTCGTTCTGCTGCTGGGTTCTGAGAGATTTAAGTTCTCCGAAGAAAATTTAAAACTCCCATTCACCCCCCTCTGGTAGACATACTTCGTTTCTACAATTGGTATCAGAGCAAGGTACTCCTTGACTCTACTCATTTTAGTCTAACGACTTTGGAATTAAGTATGTCTTCAGTGAACTACAAATCACATCTCAAGATTCCCATATTCGATGGGACGGACTATCCCTTCTGGAAGGAAAAGATGAAGATCCGTATCCGTGCTATAGATGATGATATGTGGAACGTGGTGCAGTTTAGGCTCACAATTGCTGTACCTCAAGCCCCTACCGATGAAGAAAAGAAGCTTATTCAGCTGGATGTTCAAGCCAAAGATGAGATTGGTGGCCACCTCAATCGAGCGCAATTTCTTCACTATCACCAGTGTGAAACTACTAAGGAACTGTGGGACGTCGTCGAGAAGATCAATGAAGGACTTTCAAGTCAGAAAGAAGTTCGAATTGATACTCTTCGAGCGGAATTCAATCATTTCAAGCGCATTGGAAATGAAAGTTGTTAGCAAACCTTTGACCGCCTCAGTGACATAGCAAATGAACTTCAAGGTCTCGACGCTGAAGTCATCACTGTCCATTCGCGAACGTCCTGATTTCTTCATCTCTTGACAGTTCATTTGACACTCTTGTCCTGATATTCGCAAACGTCCTGATTTCAAAACCCTCGACCCTACCGACATCATGGAAAGACTGAACACTCACGAGGAATAAGAAGAAGAGAAGAGAGATCTCTATGGCTCCAGTCAACGCAAAAATCATGCTCTCAAGACTGTAGCTGATTCTTCCTCTGAAGGAAATGCCAAAGAAGATTCAGATGATCCAGAAAGGCTCAGCAAAGATCTTGCACTGATCATGAAAAGATTCCAACGCTTCCACAAGAAGAGACAGTTCCATAAGAGAAGTTCAAGCAACTCTGGGGGCTCAAAATCTTCATCAAAGCCTGTTGGAGAATACACCTGCTTCAAGTGCAAAAATCTTGGACAATTCATTTCGGACTATCCTCTCTGGTAAGCTAAAATCCATGCTAGTGGAAGATATGATTCGGGCAACTATCGAAGCAAAAGCAAGAGCAAGAACTATGACTCTGATGAAGAAAAGAAGACGAAGAAATTCTTCAAGAAGAAGGACAACTCCAATTCAAAATTTCGTCAAGATCTTCATCAAGGAACCCCTCCAAGTGCTCCTCCAAGCGCAAGAATACTTCTCACAAGGCCAAGGCGTACATCAGCAAGGAGATGCTTTCTGAAGAAGAAGAATCATCTGCCTCCAAAGAAGCTGACGAATCCGATGAGGATTCTAACTCAGGCATGACTGGCATAGCATGCGCCTCTTTTCCTGCGAAAATTTTCTTTAGGAACGTGTCAAGCGACGATGAAACTCCTGCCTACTACTTCATGGCCAAGGCCTCGAAAGAAAAGGACTATGTCTCCGGGTATACAGAATGGATAATGGATAGTGGATGTACTAGTCATATGACCGGAGACAAGTCATTGTTTGTCGACCCCAACTTAACTTCTTCTCCTCTGAAGTATATTACTTTCGGAGACAACAACAAAGGAAAGGTAATTGGGCTAGGTAAAATTGCTATATCCTTCTCTCGGATTCAATCTTATGTCAGTTGGCAAGCTATGTGATTTAGGCATGCTGGTTCTATTTTCTATATCCAAATGCATTGTCTTCATGGCCTCTGATAATTCCTTCGTCTTTAAGGGAATTAGAAAGGGTGATCTTTATATTGTGGATTTCTCGAAGGGTCCCTCAGTCCAAACATGTTTGCTTGCAAAAGCAACCGAAGGTTGGCTGTGGCACCGAGTCATGCAGGTGAAGGAAATATGCCCTAGAGGCAGTAATAAAGTTGTTATTAATATTTCCTTATATCATGATAAATGTTTATTATTCATGCTAGAATTGTATTAACCGGAAACTTAGTACATGTGTGAATACATAGACAAAACATAGTGTCCCTTGTATGCCTCTACTTGACTAGCTCGTTAATCAAAGATGGTTAAGTTTCCTAGCCATAGACATGTGTTGTCATTTGATGAGAGGGATCACATCATTAGAGAATGATGTGATGGACAAGACCCATCCGTTAGCTTAGCATAATGATCGTTTAGTTTTATTGCTAGTGCTTTCATCATGATTTATACATGTTCCTCTGACTATGAGATTATGCAACTCCCGAATACCGTAGGAACACCTTGTGTGCTATCAAACGTCACAACGTAACTGGGTGATTATAAAGATGCTCTACAGGTGTCTCCGATGGTGTTTGTTGAGTTGGCATAGATCGAGATTAGGATTTGTCACTCCATGTATCGGAGAGGTATCTCTGGCCCCTCTCGGTAATGCACATCACTATAAGCCTTGCAAGCAATGTGACTAATGAGTTAGTTACGGGATGATGCATTACGGAAGGAGTAAAGAAACTTGCCGATAACGAGATTGAACTAGGTATGATCATACCGACGATCGAATTTCGGGCAAGTAACATACCGATGACAAAGGGAACAACGTATGTTGTTATGCGGTTTGACCGATAAAGATCTTCGTAGAATATGTAGGAGCCAATATAAGCATCCAGGTTCCACTATTGGTTATTGACCGGAGATGAGTCTCGGTCATGTCTACATAGTTCTCGAACCCGTAGGGTCCGCACGTTTAACGTTCGATGACGATTTTATATTCTATGAGTTATGTGATTTGATGACCGAATGTTGTTAGAAGTCCCGGATGAGATCACGGACATGACGATGAGTCTTGAAATGGTCGAGAGGTAAAGATTCATATATAGGACGATAGTATTTGGACACCGGAAGTGTTTCGGGGGTACCGGGTATGTATCGGGTCACTGGAAAGGGGTTCCGGGCACCCCCGGCCAAGATATGGGCCTTATTGGGCCTAGGGCAGGACATACCAGCCCCTAGTGGGCTGGTGCGCCCCATACATGGCCGGATAGGGTGGGAGAAAGGTAAGGGAGAGGAGAGAAAGGAAAGGGGGCAATTCGGCCTCCCCTTTCCTTCTCTCCCCCCTCTTTCCTTCTCCCACCGGAAAACATGGAAAGGGGGGAGGCCGAATAGGATTAGGCCCCAAGTAGGATTCCTCCTACTTGGGGCGCGCCTCCTGCTGCTCCCTCCCCCTCCCACCTATATATATGTGGGGTGGAGGCACCGCTAGAACACACCAAGTCTTCTCTTAGCCGTGTGCGGTGCCCCCCTCCACAGTTAGACACCTCGATCATATCGTCGTAGTGCTTAGGCGAAGCCCTGCTCCGGTAACTTCATCATCACCGTCATCATGCCGTCGTGCTGACGGAACTCACCCTCGGCCTCAATTGGATCAAGAGCACGAGGGACGTCATCGAGCTGAACGTGTGCTGAACGCGGAAGTGCCGTACGTTCAATACTTGGATCGGTTGGATCGCGAAGACGTTCGACTACATCAACCGCATTACTTAACACTTCCACTTTCGATCTATGAGGGTACGTGGACACACTCTCCCCTCTCGTTGCTATGCATCTCCTAGATAGATCTTGCGTGATCGTAGGATTTTTTTTGAAATACTGCGTTCCCCAACAGTGGCATCAGAGCCAGGTCTATGCGTAGATGTTATATGCACCAGTAGAACACAAAGAGTTGTGGGCGATAATAGTCATACTGCTTACCAGCATGTCATACTCTGATTCGGCGGTATTGTTGGATGAAGCGGCTCAGACCAACATTACGTGTACGCTTACGCGAGACTGGTTCTACCGACGTGCTTCGCACACAGGTGGCTAGTGGGTGTCTGTTTCTCCAACTTTACTTGAATCGAATGTGACTACGCCCGCTCCTTGTTGAAGGTTAAAATAGCAAACTTGACGAAACATCGTTGTGGTTTTGATGCATAGGTAAGAACGGTTCTTGCTAAGCCCGTAGCAGCCACGTAAAACTTGCAACAACAAAGTAGAGGACGTCTAACTTGTTTTTGCAGGGCATGTTGTGATGTGATATGGTCAAGATGTGATTATATAAATTGTTGTATGAGATGATCATGTTTTGTAACACAGTTATCGGCAACTGGCAGGAGCCATATGGTTGTCGCTTTATTGTATGAAATGCAATCGCCATGTAATTGCTTTACTTTATCACTAAGCGGTAGCGATAATCGTAGAAGCAATAGTTGGCGAGACGACAACGATGCTTCGATGGAGATCAAGGTGTCAAGCCGGTGACGATGGTGATCATGACGGTGCTTTGGAGATGGAGATCAAAGGCACAAGATGATGATGACCATATCATATCACTTATATTGATTGCATGTGATGTTTATCCTTTATGCATCTTATTTTGCTTAGTACGGCGGTAGCATTATAAGATGATCTCTCACTAAATTTCAAGGTATAAGTGTTCTCCCTGAGTATGCACCGTTGCGACAGTTCGTCGTGCCGAGACACCACGTGATGATCGGGTGTGATAAGCTCTACGTTCACATACAATGGGTGCAAGCCAGTTTTGCACACGCAGAATACTTGGGTTAAACTTGACGAGCCTAGCATATGCAGATATGGCCTCGGAACACTGAGACCGAAAGGTCAAGCGTGAATCATATAGTAGATATGATCAACATAGTGATGTTCCCCATTGAAAACTACTCCATCTCACGTGATGATCGGACATGGTTTAGTTGATATGGATCACGTGATCACTTAGATGATTAGAGGGATGTCTATCTAAGTGGGAGTTCTTAAGTAATACGATTAATTGAACTTTAATTTAACATGAACTTAGTCCTGATAGTTTTTGCATATCTATGTTGTAGATCAATATCTCGCGTATAGCTCCCCTGTTTTATTTTTGATATGTTCCTAGAGAAAAATAAGTTGAAAGATGATAGTAGCAATGATGCGGACTGGGTCCGTGATCTGAGGATTATCCTCATTGCTGCACAGAAGAATTATGTCCTTGATGCACCGCTAGGTGACGGACCTATTGCAGGAGCAAATGCAGACGTTATGAACGTTTGGCAAGCTCGGTATGATAACTACTTGATAGTTTAGTGCACCATGCTTTACGGCTTAGAACCGGGACTTCAAAAATGTTTTGAACGCCATGGAGCATATGAGATGTTCCAAGAGCTAAAATTGGTATTTCAGACTCATGCCCGAGTCGAGAGGTATGAGACCTCTGACAAGTACTTTGCCTACAAGATGGAGGTTAATAGCTCAACCAGTGAGCATGTGCTCAGATTGTCTGAGTACTACAATTGCTTGAATCAAGTGGGAGTTAATCTTCCAGATAAAATAGTGATTGACAGAGTTCTCTAGTCACTATCACCAAGTTATTGGAACTTCGTGACGAACTATAATATGCAAGGGATGACAAAAACGATTCCCGAGCTCTTCGTGATGCTGAAATCGACGAAGGTAGAAATCAAGAAAAGCATCAAATGTTGATGATTGACAAGACCACTAGTTTCAAGTAAAAGGGCAAGGGAAAGAAAGGGAACTTCAAGAAGAATGGCAAGCAAGTTGCCACTCCCATGAAGAAGCCCAAAGCTAGACCCAAGCCTGAAACTGAGTGCTTCTACTGCAAAGGAAATGGTCACTGGAAGTGGAACTGCCCTAGATACTTGGCGGATAAGAAGGATGGCAAAGTGAACAAAAAGTATATTTGATATACATGCTATTAATGTGTACTTTACTAGTGTTTATAGCCACCCCTCAGTATTTGATACTAGTTTAGTTGCTAAGAGTAGTAACTCGAAACGGGAGTTGCAAAAAAATAAACAGAGACTAGTTAAGGGCGAGGTGATGATGTGTGTTGGAAGTGATTCCAAGGTTGATAAGATCACCATCACACACTCCCTTTTTTCCTTCAGGATTAGTATTGGAACTAAATAAATGTTATTTGGTGTTTGGGTTGAGCATAAATATGATTGGATCATGTTTATTGCGATACGGTTGTTCATTTAAATCAGAGAATAATTGTTGTTCTGTTTACATGAATAAAACCTTCTATAGTCTTACATCCAATGTAAATGGTTTACTGAATCTCGATCCTAGTGATACACATAATATTGATGCCAAAAGATGCAAAGTTAATAATGATAGTGCAACTTATTTGTGACATTGCCGTTTAGGTCATATTGGTGTAAAACGCATGAAGAAACTCCATGCTGATGGGCTTTTGGAATCACTTGATTATGAATCACTTGATGCTTGCGAACCATGCCGCATGGGCAAGATGACTAAGACTCCATTCTCCGGAACAATGGAGCAAGCAACAGACTTGTTGGAAATAATACATACTGATGTGTGCGGTCCAATGAGTGTTGAGGCTCGCGGCGGGTATCGTTATGTTTTGACCTTCACAGATGATTTGAGCAGATATGGGTATATCTACTTGATGAAACATAAGTCTGAAACATTTGAAAAGTTTAAAGAAATTCAGAGTGAAGTTAAGAATCATCATAACAAGAAAATAAAGTTTCTACGATCTAATCACGGAGGCAAATATTTGAGTTACGAGTTTGGCCTTCATTTAAAAACAAGGTGGAATAGTTTCACAACTCATGCCACCTAGAACATCATAGAGTAATGGTGTGTCCGAACATCGTAACCGTACTTTATTAGATATGGTGCAATCTATGATGTCTCTTATCGATTTACCACTATCGTTTTGGGTTATGCATTAGAGACAGCTGCATTCACGTTAAATAGGGCACCATCTAATCCATTGAGACGACACCATATGAACTATGGTTTAGCAAGAAACCTAAGCTATCGTTTCTTAAAGTTTGGGACTGCGATGCTTATGTGAAAAAGCTTCAACCTAATAAGCTCGAACCCAAATTGGAGAAATGCGTCTTCATAGGATACCCAAAAGAAACTGTTGGGTACACCTTCTATCACAGATCCGAAGGCAAGATCTTTGTTGCTAAGAGTGGATCCTTTCTAGAGAAGGAGTTTCTCTCGAAAGAAGTGAGTGGGAGGAAAGTAGAACTTGATGAGGTAATTGTACCTGCTCCCTTATTGGAAAGTAGTTCATCACAGAAATCAGTTCCAGTGATTCCTACACCAATTAGTGAAGAAGCTAATGATGATGATCATGAAACTTCTGATCAAATTACTACCTCGTAGGTCAACTAGAGTAAGATCCGCACCAGAGTGGTACGGTAATCCTATTCTAGAAGTCATGTTACTTGACCATGACGAACCTACGAACTATGAGGAAGCGATGATGAGCCCAGATTCTGCGAAATGGCTTAAGGCCATGAAATCTGAGATGGGATCCATGTATGAGAACAAAGTATGGACTTTGATTTACTTGCCCGATGATCGGTGAGCCATTTAGAATAAATGGATCTTCAAGAGGAAGACGGACATTGATAGTAGTGTTACTATCTACAAAGCTCGAATTTTCGCAAGAGGTTTTCGACAAATTCAAGATGTTGAGTACGATGAGATTCTCTCACTCGTATCGATGCTTAAAAGTCTGTCCGAATCATGTTAGCAATTGCCACATTTTATGAAATCTGGCAAATGGATGTCAAAACTACATTCCTTAATGGATTTCTTAAAGAAGAGTTGTATATGATGGAACAATAAGGTTTTGTCAATCCTAAAGGTGCTAGCAAAGTGTGCAAGCTCCAGCGATCCATCTATGGACTGGTGCAAGCATCTCGGAGTTGGAATATACGCTTTGATGAGTTGATCAAAGCATATAGTTTTATACAGACTTGCGATGAATCCTGTATTTACAAGAAAGTGAGTGGAAGCACTACAGCCTTTCTGATAAGTATATGTGAATGACATATTGTTGATCGGAAATGATGTAGAATTTTCTGGAAAACATAAAGGAGTGTTTGCAAGGAGTTTTTCAAAGAAAGACCTCGGTGAAGCTGCTTACATATTGAGCATCAAGATCTATAGATCAAGACGCTTGATAAGATTTTTTCAATGAGTATATACCTTGACAAGATTTTGAAGTAGTTCAAAATGAAACAGTCAAAGAAGGAGTTCTTGCCTGTGTTGCAAGGTGTGAAGTTGAGTAAAGACTCAAAACCCGACCACGACAAAATAGAAAGTGAGTGAAAAGTCATTCCCTATGCCTCAGTCATAGGTTCTATAAAGTATGCTATGCTGTGTACTAGACCTATTGTGTACCTCACCATGAGTTTGGCAAGAGGGTACAATAGTGATCCAGGAGTGGATCAACAACGGTCAAAATTATCCTTAGTGGAATAAGAAAATGTTTCTCAGTTATGGAGGTGACAAAGAGTTCGTCGTAAAGAGTTACGTCGATGCAAGCTTTGACACCAATATGGATGACTCTAAGTATTAATCTAGATACATATTGAAAGTGGGAGCGATTAGTTAGAGTAGCTCCGTGCAGAGCATTGTACACATAGAAAATTTGTAAAATACATACGGCTCTGAATGTGGCAGACCCGTTGACTAAACTTCTCTCACAAGCAAAACATGATCACTCTTTGGGTGTTAACCACATAGAGATGTGAACTAGATTATTGACTCTAGTAAACCCTTTGGGTATTAGTCACATGAAGATGTGAACTAATCACATAAAGATGTGAACTATTGGTGTGAAATCACATGACGATGTGAACTAGATTATTGACTCTAGTGCAAGTGGGAGACTGAAGAAAATATGCCCTAGAGGCAATAATAAAGTTGTTATTAATATTTCCTTATATCATGATAAATTTTTATTATTCATCCTAGAATTGTATTAACCGGAAACTTAGTACATGTGAGAATACATAGACAAAATAGAGTGTCCCTAGTATGCCTCTACTTGACTTGCTCGTTAATCAAAGATGGTTAAGTTTCCTAGCCATAGACATGTGTTGTCATTTGATGAACGGGATCACATCATTAGAGAATGATGTGATGGACAAGACCCATCCATTAGCTTAGCATAATGATCGTTTAGTTTTATTGCTGTTGCTTTCATCATGACTTATACATGTTCCTCTGACTATGAGATTATGTAACTCCCGAATACCGGAGGAACACCTTGTGTGCTATCAAACGTCACAACGTAACTGGGTGATTATAAAGATGCTCTACAGGTGTCTCCGATGGTGTTTGTTGAGTTGGCATAGATCGAGATTAGGATTTGTCACTTCGTGTATCGGAGAGGTATCTCTGGGCCCTCTCGGTAATCCACATCACTATAAGCCTTGCAAGCAATGTGACTAATGAGTTAGTTACGGGATGATGCATTACAGAACGAGTAAAGAGACTTACCGGTAATGAGATTGAACTAGGTATGATGATACCGTCGATCGAATCTCGGGCAAGTAACATACCGATGACAAAGGGAACAACATATGTTGTTATGCGGTTTGACCGATAAAGATCTTCGTAGAATATGTAGGAGCCAATATGAGCATCCAGGTTCCGCTATTGGTTATTGACCGGAGATGAGTCTCGGTCATGTCTACATAGTTCTCAAACACGTAGGGTCCGCACGCTTAACGTTCGATGATGATTTTATATTGTATGAGTTATGTGATTTGATGACCGAATGTTGTTCGGAGTCCCGGATGAGATCACAGACATGACGAGGATTCTTGAGATGGTCGAGAGGTAAAGATTCATATAGGACGATAGTATTTGGACACCGGAAGTGTTTCTGGGATACCGGGTACGTATCAGGTCACCGGAAAGGGGTTCAGGGCACCCCCGGCCAAGATATGGCCCTTATTGGGCCTAGGGCGGGACATACCAGCCCCTAGTGGGCTGGTGCACCCCATACATGGTCGAATAGGGTGGGAGAAAAGTAAGGGAGAGGAGAGAAAGGAAAGGGGGCAATTCGGCCTCCCCTTTCCTTCTCTCCCCCTCCTCTTTCCTTCTCCCTCCGGAAAACATGGAAAGGGGGGAGGCCGAATAGGATTAGGCCCCAAGTAGGATTCCTCCTACTTGGGGCACGCCTCCTGCTGCTCCCTCCCCCTCCCACCTATATATATGTGGGGGGGGGCACCGCTAGAACACACCAAGTCTTCTCTTAGCCGTGTGCGGTGCCCCCTCCATAGTTACACACCTCAGTCATATCGTTGTAGTGCTTAGGCGAAGCCCTGCGCCGGTAACTTCATCATCACCGTCACCACACCGTCATGCTGACGGAACTCTCCCTCGGCCTCAACTGGATCAAGAGCACGAGGGACGTCATCGAGCTAAACGTGTGCTGAACGCGGAGGTGCCGTGCGTTCGGTACTTGGATCGGTTGGATCGCGAAGACGTTCGACTACATCAACCGCGTTACTTAACGCTTCCGCTTTCGGTCTACGAGGGTACATGGACACACTCTCCCCGCTTGTTGCTATGCATCTCCTAGATAGATCTTGCATGATCGTAGGATTTTTTTGAAATACTGCGTTCCCCAACAGGAGGTATGAGAAATTTGCAGACCCTGGTGAAGAAAAATCATCTCCGTGGCATTCCTGATGTTAAATTTGACAAGAATCATCTCTGTGTTGCACGTGAGGCTGGTAAATTGGCTAAGAAGCACCACTCATCCAAGACAGTTATGACCACAACAAGACCACTGGAAATTATCCATATGGATTTATTTGGTCCTCAAAATTATGCAAGCTTCGGTGGCAGTCATTATGGTTTGGTTATTCTGATGACTTCTCTCGATACACTTGGGTATTCTTTCTCGAAGACAAGACCCGCACTCAAGATATCTTCAAAAGTTTCGCTATGAAGGCCAGGATGAATATGATGTGCAAATTAAGCATGTCAGAAGTGATAATGGAACAGAGTTCAAAAATACTCATATTGCTGAATTTCTCGATGAATATGGTATTACTCATGAGTTCTCTGCTACATACACTCCCCAACAGAATGGAGTTGTTGAAAGAAAGAACAGAACTCCCATTGAAATGGCGAGAACAATGCTCAGTGAGTACAAAACTCCCATTCGCTTCTGGGCTGATGCTATTAACACTACCTGTCATGTTATCAACCGTGTTTATCTTCACAAGTTCCTTAAGAAAACTTCATATGAGCTTATCACTGGCAAGAAACCAAATGTTTCTTATCTACGTGTTTTTGCTGCACCTTGTTACATTCGCGATATGAATCATTCTTCCAAGTTTGCACCTAAGGCACATGAAGGTTTTCTTCTCGGTTATGGGTCAAACTCGCATACGTATCGTGTCTATAACTCTCACCACATGAAAGTTATGGAAACGGTAAATGTGCGGTTTGATGGATCTAATGGCTCCCAAAAGGAGCACCTGCCAAATGTGATAGATGAACCACCGATTTCGGATGCTATTCGGCAAATGGCTATTGGGAGCGTCAAGCCTGTTGAAGGAAATGCCCCTGAGTCCTCTGATGATGATGCTCCTATGACTCAAATCAGAACTCGTCAAGCCACCGCCGAAGCTAATACTCCTCGAATGCCAATGCGAATCAAAATCCAAATGCCGAACAAAATGGCAATCCCGAAGGAAATGATGATACAAATGATGATGCTGATCAAAATGATAATGATCATCAAGATGTCCTCATCCTCGAGTGGCAAATCGAGTTGATCCCTCATTAATTCTTGATGAAATTGAGAATCCAGGTTATCGACCCACAACTCATTCATGCACTCGTTTGGCTAACTACTATGGCAGTTTCTCCTTTGCCTCTTTGGAAGAACCTACCAAGTATGAAGAAGCCATGAATGATCCAGATTGGATGAATGCAACGCAAGAGAGGTTGGTGCAATTCAAACTAAATGATGTATGGGAACTGGTTGATAACCCAAATCCCAAGAAGCACAATATCATCGGCACAAAATGGATTTTCCACAATAAGCAAGATGAAAATGGTATTGTAGTGAGAAACAAGGCACGTCTTCTTGCTCAAGGTTACACAAAGGTAGAAGGTATTGATTTCGGTGAAACATATGCTCCTGTTGCACGCCTTGAGGCAATTCGTATTCTTATCTCTTATGCAAATTACAATGATATCTTGCTTTATCAAATGGATGTGAAAAATGCTTTCCTCAATGGTGAAATTGATGAGGAAGTTTATGTTAGACATCCACCTGGCTTTGAACACCTTGAGTTTCCTAACAAAGTTTTCAGGTTGGAGAAAGCTTTAGATGGGCTAAAGCAAGCCCCTCGAGCTTGGTATGACACCTTGAAGAAGTTTTTGCTCAACAAAGGGTTCAAGCCAGGATCCACTGATCCCACACTTTTCACTCGTGCTATTGATAATGATCTACTCGTATGTCAAATCTATGTGGATGATATTATCTTGCAGCTTAGATTCGGGAAAATGATGTCCGACAAATATTAAATGTCTATGATGCGTGAACTCAAGTTCTTTCTCGGACTGCAAATTCATCAAGAAAAAATGGCATTTTAATTTATCCGAAGAAATATCTGAAAGAATGCCTGAAGAAGTTCAAAATGCAAGATTCCAAAATGAAGGGCTATAAAACATCTATGCCCACGAATGGTAAGCTGGATGCAGATGTGTATGGTAAGGATTACGATCAGAAAGCTTTTTGTTCGATGATTGGATCTCTTCTTTACCTATGTGCATCCAGACCTGACATTATATTGAGTGTTTGCATGTGTGCCCGCTATCAAGCTGCACCAAAAGAATCGCATCACCAAGCGGTCAAGCGCATTCTGAGATATTTGGCTCACACCCCCACCTTAGGCTTATGGTATCCTAAGGGAGCTGATGACCCACAAGTATAGGGGATCTATCGTAGTCCTTTCGATAAGTAAGAGTGTCAAACCCAACGAGGAGCAGAAGGAAATGATAAGCGGTTTTCAGCAAGGTATTCTCCGCAAGCACTGAAATTATAGGTAACAGATAGTTTTGTGGTAAGATAATTTGTAACGAGAAACAAGTAACAAAAGTAAATAAAGTGCAGCAAGGTGGCCCAATACTTTTTGTAGCAAAGGACAAGCCTGGACAAACTCTTATATAAAGGAAAACGCTCCCGAGGACACATGGGAATTATCGTCAAGCTAGTTTTCATCACGTTCATATGATTCGCGTTCGGTACTTTGATAATTTGATATGTGGGTGGACCGGTGCTTGGGTGCTGTCCTTACTTGGACAAGCATCCCACTTATGATTAACTCCTATTGCAAGCATCCGCAACTACAAAAGAAGTATTAAGGTAAACCTAACCATAGCATGTAACATATGGATCCAAATCAGCCCCTTACGAAGCAACGCATAAACTAGGGTTTAAGCTTCTGTCACTCTAGCAACCCATCATCTACTTATTACTTCCCAATGCCTTCCTCTAGGCCCAAATAATGGTGAAGTGTCATGTAGTCGACGTTCACATAACACCACTAGAGGAGAGACAACATACATCTCATCAAAATATCGAACGAATACCAAATTCACATGACTACTAATAGCAAGACTTCTCCCATGTCCTCAGGAACAAACGTAACTACTCACAAAGCATATTCATGTTCATAATCAGAGGAGTATTAATATGCATATAGGATCTGAACATATGATCTTCCACCTAATAAACCAACTAGCATCAACTACAAGGAGTAATCAACACTACTAGCAACCTACAGGTACCAATCCCAGACTTGGAGACAAGAATTGGATACAAGAGATGAACTAGGGTTTGAGAGGAGATGGTGCTGGTGAAGATGTTGATGGAGATTGGCCCCCTCCCGATGAGAGGAGCATTGGTGATGACGATGGCGATGATTTCCCCCTCCCGGAGGGAAGTGTCCCCGGCAGAACAGCTCCGCTGGAGCCCTAGTGTAACATCCCAAATTTTCAATTTGGAATGTTATACATAGATCATCATTGCATATCATGTTTTGTTGCATTTTGACAAATCCTCGATAAATCCTAAGCAACTCAAGGACCCTCGGAGAGAGTTGGGGATTTTCCCGAATTTTTCAAATTTATTTTTCCAACGAGGATTTTGGTTTTAATTATTTTTCTCTCCGGAAAAATATTTCTTTTTAAATAAACGAGAGGAGAAAATATGACTTCTCCAAAACAATTGAAATACTGGCGGAAAAATGTTAAAAACATTATTTGGAATTTATTTGGATTTTATTTGCAATTTTTATTGCATTAAAAATATTGCATGTTTTCAAAATATTTAGTTTTGATTTTAAAAATGTTCACCCTATTCTAGATTTTCTAACTAGACGGGGAAAATTTATTTCATATTTTTCTGATTTTTATTTATTTTTCTACCCAGTATTTTCCGCGGAACTTATTTAAAAAATAAAAAAAAAATAAAACGCCCGCGCCGACTGGGCCAAAGGCCCAGCCGACGGCCCGCCCGCGGCCTCTCCTCTTCCCGCACGGGAGCTCGCCGCCCGAGTTCGGCCGCCGCACGACACCGCCGGCCGACCCCTTCCCCAAGTCGTCGCCGCCCCCCTCCTTAAATATCCCCCCCTCTCTTTCTCTCCTCACCCCGAGCCGCCGCCGCCGACATCGCCGCCGCCGCCCGCCCGCATCTCGCCCGCCGCCACCGCCGCCAGGAGCCCCGGAGCCGCCACCCCTCGCCGCCTCCCCGAGCCCCGCACCCCGCCGCCGAGCCCCGCCCCGCCGGAGCCCACCGTCGAGGTACTGCCGCCGGCCGTTTCCCGTCGTTGACCGGTTTTCTGTAAAAAAAAACCCCTTCGTTTAAAAAAAACCCTAGATCGGTTTTTTTCGGTTTTCTTATTTTTGCGAGCGTTCACTGAACCGTTCGTTTTAACGAACGCGTTCGTCGGTTTTTCTCTGTTAACGAACGTCCGATATTTAACCGTTCGTCCGTTTTTCTTTTTCGTCGGATTTTCTCGTTATTTTCTCAGATTCGATTTCTGATCGAATCTTCGATTCTATTTAACTTCTCGCTCGTTTATCCGGAATCAGGCGATTCAAGCGCCTAGAGTTTCGTCTCGAAATTCTCTTTCCGTTTAACCTACTCAAACAAGTTTTGCTACAGTAAAATTTGACCTAGATCCAGATTAGCAAACGAAGTTTCTTTCTTTCGCCGTTTGACTTTTGTTGTTTCTTTCGAGTTGATTCTTTTTGCAAACCGGAGTTCTTAAGTTGAACTTTCTGGTTGGATCTTTCATTCGAGTTTTACCTGTGCATTAGTTGAGTACTGATTGTATGCTTGTTTGTTTGCGATAGAGTACCCGGAGTGTGCCGCTTGTTACTTCGACTCGCTAGGTTTTGCGGATCATCAGCAAGGCAAGTAACACTTTGATCATATCCCGTTCATACCCAGTTTTATTGCATTAGATCTATTTCCTCAAACACATTGCATGATTAGGATCTAATTAAACTGTGGGTACTGGGAAGTAGTTGAGGTAGTACCTATTACCTGTTTTCTATTCAAACCCTTGGGAGTTACTTCTACGTTGCTTTTATTATTGCCATGCTATGCTCGTAGACGTGGATTGGGTTTGAGTGATATTCATGACAGATGTGAGATGTTTAATAATGGTTCAACTTAAGGTGGCAACTAAAACTCACATCTGGGTGGATTGAGGCACCTGGAGAACCCAGTGTTGTCTGTATGTATAAGGTCCGCCACCCAGGCTCAAAGGGATCATAAGATTATTCATGCTAGAAACTTCCGTGTGCAGCCACAAGCTATTATGGGCTCTAGCATAGCTGAGTAGGTTACAGGATCTCTTGAAGAGGTGGACTAGCAGATGTAGGGGAAAGTAGGTGTACCGGTCCATCCAGAGTAAAGAGTGATTGTTTCTGAAAGACTGTGTCTCGGTCATCCGTTTCTCAAACATCATGCAGTGCGAGAATCAAGCGGAGGCGATCGAGTCTTGTGGGGAAAAGTGCACAAACCTCTGCAGAGTGTACAAACTGATCATGATTAGCCGTGTCCCCGGTTATGGACAACTTGAGTATCTAGTACCTGGATTATCATTTGAATCTCATCACCGTGATACTTATAATTAATTTTGTTGGGTTAATGATGACACTTAATTGGGATTGAGTTGGAGGTACCTTCTCAATGTTTCAACCACCATGATAGTTAAATAAAATTTATTCCTTTTGAAGTAGGATAAAATTGGCTTTTCGCAAAATTGTAACCATAGAGCTTTCCACCAGCCATATATGCATATAGTATAGCATTATTATTGTTCATTGTTCTCTATGTGTTGCATTGCCAGCATATTCTATGTGCTGACCCGTTTTCAGGCTGCAACGTTTCATGTTGCAGACTTTTCAGACGACGAGTAAGGTGCCTTAGGTCGTGGTCTTATACTCAGTGATGCCGCTGGAGTTGATGGACTCACTTATCTTCCAAGTCTTCCGCTGTTATCGTTATTAGATGGCCTTAAGCCATGTTTTCATACTTAATCTCTTTGGAGATGTTCGATGTAATAAGTGTGTGATTGCCACTCTGTTATAAATCCTCCATTTGTACTGTGCGTGTCAGCATTACTGATCCAGGGATGACACTGGTGCACAGCAGCACAGGCCATTTGAGGTCTGGTCGCTACAAAGTTGGTATCAGAGCACACGCTGACTGTAGGACACGACCACTAAGCTTAAGCCCTAGAAAAACTTCTCTCTTCTCATTTCTGACTCCTCTCCACTTTCTACTCTTTTAGGAATGGCGAATGCAAGGAGCAAGTTCATGCAATCAGATGAAGACACGCCGTTTGGACGACATTTGAAGGAAGTCACCAAGTACCTGAACATAGGAATACCAAGCGTCACCGGAACCTACAACGCTACATTACCTGAAGAGGAGAGCTGGAAGATTCAAGTTATCATTCCAGGAAGGACGTTTGTGCCAATTACGGAACCCATGAGATTGGTTTTCGAAGCACCAACTTGGAGTTTAGGGAAGAGCATGGCCGCACATATCGCCATGGGACGCATTGGAGAAGTCTACCACCAGGAGCTTAAGGATACGATTTATCAAATTTGTGGACGCCGAGACGCGCAATGGGAGATGATCAAGACCAAGAGGGATGGATCAATTGCAGCTTTCATCCAGGAGCAGAACCAACATATTCGACGCCAGGAGAATCAAATGTGCACGGACAAGGAAGAACTGAAGAAGTCATTCACGAAGATCAAGGAACTCCAAGAAGAACTCAAGACTACACGCGAAGATTACTTGGAGGAAATCAACGCACTAGTAGGGAAGATTGACGGCCTCGAGAATAAGGTTGGAGCATTCGTGGGAAATCCAGTGCCAAAAGCAGAAGTCGACGAATGCACTTGTCCGGATAACTACATCATCATCGACGACACCGACTCGGAACCAAGTGAAGACGAATGGATTGATGAAGCTGGAGCAGACATCATGGAGTCTTCAACGGATCAGAATTTCTAGTAGACCACCATATCAGCAGTAGTTTTCCCCCATTTAGTAGTATAGTTCAAGCACTTTGTAACGCTAGTTAGATCGATTGTTTTGCCTTGTTTGGATTGATTGAGTGATATTGATTGAATTTGTCTCATGAGCATATGGGTAGTGTTTTCTCTCTAGACCTCATTCTATTCTTAATTCTCATCTTTTCTAAACCTATCAGATGCCTCCGAGACGCGACACCGGATTTGTTTTCCCGCCAGAGATCACCCAGTTGATTCAGCAACAGAATGCCCTGATGCAAGTGTTAGTGCAGAACCAAGGCAACAACAACAACAACCCACCACCACCTGTTGATCACTTAGCCCGTTTCTTAAGGCTAAACCCGCCGGTGTTTTCCAGTAGCACCGAGCCGATTGTTGCAGATGATTGGCTCCGCAAAGTTGGAAGGGAGTTGACCACTGCAGGATGCACAGATGCGGAAAGAGTGCGTTTTGCCGCACATCAGCTTGATGGACCCGCAGCATCATGGTGGGAGAATTATACAGCCACGCACCCTATTGACACTGTCACATGGGACCAGTTTCAGCAAGCTTTCCGTACAGCTCATGTTTCAGCAGGAGCTATGGCTATGAAGAAGCGAGAGTTTCGTAACCTACGCCAGGGAGGACACACCGTAGGCCAGTATGTGGAGGATTTCAGTAAGTTAGCACGTTATGCACCAGATGACGTTGCTACAGATGCTGCCAAGCAGGAGAAGTTTCTGGAAGGATTGAATGATGAGCTGAGTATGCAGTTGATGGTAGCAACTTTCAACAACTACCAGGAGCTGGTAGATAGAGCTCTCATGATTGAAGGGAAGCAGCAGCAGATTGAAAACCGTAAGAGGAAGTATGGACAAGGGAAGTACAATCCTGGAGCCCAGCAGAAGCCACGATTTACCCCGAAGCCGGGAGGACAGTTTCAGCATACCCATGGAGGAGGTAGTTCGCACAACCATAATGGCTCCAAGAATGGTAATGGGAATGGAGGAGGAAACGGACAGAACCGCACCAACCCATCTACCCCAACCAAGAGAGATCTAAGTCACATTACCTGTTTCAAGTGCCAGAAGACGGGACATTATGCTACTGATTGTCCCGAAGCCCAAAATGGAACTGGCAATGGAAGCTCTGGGAAGAAGCCGAACCCGTTCAACAAAGGACATGTGAACCACGTGAGCGTGGAGGAGGTTGAAGCTCAGCCTGATGCAGTAATAGGTAAGTTTTTGGTTAAGTCATTTACTGCAACCGTTCTTTTCGATACTGGTGCATCGCATTCATACATATCAAGGGGATTCGTAAACAAGTTTAAGATGTCCACCCAAGTTCTCAAAAGCCCCATGTTAGTAACCTCGCCAGGAGCAGAGTATATGGCCACCCAAGGATGTTTTCAGATACCATTGGCCATTGGTAGGCATGTTTTCCCCTCAGACCTCATTGTTTTGGAATCGCAAGGTCTGGATGTGATTTTGGGAATGGATTGGCTATCGTTGTATGGAGGAAACATCGATTGTGCCAGCAAGACGATTTTGCTTACCACCCCGGAAGGAAAAAGGATTAAATATGTATCCAGGCATATGCCGAAGAGGACTCAAGTGAATTCCTTATCAGGAGTTGTACAGGAGGAAGTACCAGTGGTGAAGGACTATCCGGATGTATTTCCAGAAGAGTTGCCAGGCATGCCACCAGATAGAGACATTGAGTTCTTGATTGAACTTTTGCCAGGCACAGGGCCAATATCTAAGAGACCGTACAGGATGCCCGCAAAGGATTTGGAGGAAATTAAGAAGCAGATCAAGGAGTTACTGGATAAAGGTTATATTCGCCCAAGTTCGTCACCTTGGGGATCACCAGTACTTCTAGTGGAGAAGAAAGATGGATCGCTGAGGATGGTTGTTGATTACCGAGGTTTGAATGAAGTGACCATCAAAAACAAGTACCCACTGCCGATGATCAATGATTTGTTTGACCGCCTGCAAGGAGCTAAAGTATTTTCCAAGATCGATCTACGATCAGGATACCATCAGTTAAAGATTCGAGAGCAGGATATACCCAAGACGACATTTACCACCAGATATGGATTGTATGAGTATACCGTTATGTCATTTGGACTGACTAACGCACCGGCCTATTTCATGAACCTGATGAACAAAGTGTTTATGGAGTTTTTGGATAAGTTCGTCGTGGTGTTCATTGATGATATTTTAATCTTTTCCAAGGATGAAGAAGAGCATGAGGAGCATTTGCGATTGGTACTTGAGAAGCTCAGAGAACATCAGTTATATGCCAAGTTCAGCAAATGTGAGTTTTGGCTGAAGGAAGTTGGATTCCTTGGACATGTTATTTCTGGAGAAGGAATAGCAGTAGACCCTGCCAAGGTTGACACAGTGACAAGTTGGGAATCACCCACGACAGTTGGAGAAATCCGGAGTTTTCTTGGACTTGCAGGATACTACCGGAGATTTATCGAGAATTTCTCAAAGATTGCTAAGCCCATGACTGAGCTATTGAAGAAGGACACCAAGTTCAATTGGACTGAGGAATGTGAAGCTAGTTTCCAAGAGTTGAAGAAACGATTGGTTACATCACCAGTGTTGATTCTGCCAGATCAACGCAAGGATTATGAAGTTTATTGCGACGCTTCTCGTCGAGGACTTGGAGCAGTGCTTATGCAGGAAGAAAGAGTTGTGTCATATGCTTCACGACAACTTAAACCCCATGAGAAGAATTATGCTACACATGATTTGGAATTAGCAGCCGTGGTGCATGCATTGAAAACATGGAGACATTTTCTCATCGGAAACCATTGTGAGGTGTACACGGATCACAAGAGTTTGAAGTACATTTTCACGCAAAAGGAGTTAAACCTCAGACAGAGGAGATGGTTGGAGCTCATCAAGGATTATGATATGAGATTGCATTATCACCCTGGAAAGGCTAACGTAGTAGCAGACGCGTTGAGCCGCAAGAGTCATGTCAACACCCTCATGACCGGAGAGTTACCTCAGGAGTTAGCCGAGGACCTACGTGAGCTATGTTTGGAGATAGTCCCTAGAGGCTATTTAGCGACATTGGAGATTCAGTCTACCTTGATGGAAAGGATCAGAGAAGCTCAGAAGATAGACAAGGAGATTGAAGAGATAAAAGAGAAAATGAGCAAAGGAAAAGCCAAGGGATTTCGTGAGGATGAGCATGATACCTTATGGTTCGAGGACCGCGTATATGTGTCAAATGATCCGGAGATCAGGAAGTTGATTTTGCAAGAAGCCCATGATTCACCGTACTCGATTCACCCAGGAAATACCAAGATGTATTTGGATTTGAAGAATACTTTCTGGTGGACCGGAATGAAGAAGGATATTGCGGAGTATGTAGCAGTTTGTGATGTATGTCAGAGAGTGAAGGCAGAGCATCAGAAGCCAGCAAGATTGTTACAGCCATTGCCGATACCCGAATGGAAGTGGGATAAAATAGGCATGGATTTTATCACGGGATTACCCAGGACTCGTTCAGGCTATGACTCGATATGGGTTGTAGTCGACCGTTTGACGAAAGTGGCTCATTTCATTCCAGTGAAGACCACTTACACTAGTGCTAAGTTGGCAAAGATATACATGACCAGGATAGTATGTTTGCATGGAGTTCCGAGGACCATTGTATCAGACAGAGGAACCCAATTTACCTCGAAGTTTTGGAAGTAGTTACATGAAACATTGGGAACCAGGCTGGAATTTAGTACAGCATTTCACCCGCAGACAGATGGACAGACCGAGAGAGTCAACCAGATCTTGGAGGACATGTTGAGAGCATGTGCACTAGATTATGGATCTATTTGGGACGACAATTTGCCATATGCGGAGTTTTCTTATAACAACAGTTATCAAACCAGTTTAAAGATGGCCCCTTTCGAAGCTTTGTACGGAAGGAGGTGTAGAACACCGTTGTTATGGGACGAAGTTGGAGACCGTCAGTTGTTTGGACCAGATTTGATTAAGGAGTCTGAACAGAAAGTGAGGTTGATTCGCGATAGGCTCAAGGTAGCCCAGTCTAGGCAGAAGAGTTATGCTGATTCTAAACGAAAGGAGACAGTTCACGAAGTCGGAGACAGAGTGTATCTTAGAGTATCACCCCTTCGAGGAGTGAAGCGCTTTGGAGTTAAGGGAAAGTTAGCGCCCCGTTTTATCGGACCATACAGAGTGTTGGAACGTATGGGAGAAGTTGCCTACAAGATGGAATTGCCCGAAGGATTGTCTGGGGTACATGATGTATTTCATGTTTCGCAGTTGAAGAAGTGCCACGCAGAAATGGCTGAGATACCGCTGAGAGATACTGTTCCACTAGAAGCGATTCAGTTGGAAAGTGATTTGACTTATGAGGAGAAACCAGTTAAGATTCTTGAGTATGCCAGCCGAGCTACCCGCAGCAAGGTTATCAAGTTTTGCAAAGTCCAGTGGAGTCACCACACGGAGGATGAAGCCACCTGGGAGCGAGAGGAAGATCTACGGAAAAACCACTCCCACCTGTTTTCTAGCCAACCCGAATCTCGAGGGCGAGATTCATCTTAAGGGGGGTAGGTTTGTAATATCCCAAATTTTCAATTTGGAATGTTATACATAAATCATCATTGCATATCATGTTTTGTTGCATTTTGACAAATCCTCGATAAATCCTAAGCAACTCAAGGACCCTCGGAGAGAGTTGGGGATTTTCCCGAATTTTTCAAATTTATTTTTCCAACGAGGATTTTGGTTTTAATTATTTTTCTCTCCGGAAAAATATTTCATTTTAAATAAACGAGAGGAGAAAATATGACTTCTCCAAAACAATTGAAATACTGGAGGAAAAATGTTAAAAACATTATTTGGAATTTATTTGGATTTTATTTGCAATTTTTATTGCATTAAAAATATTGCATGTTTTCAAAATATTTATTTTTGATTTTAAAAATGTTCACCCTATTCTAGATTTTCTAACAAGACAGGGAAAATTTATTTCATAGTTTTCTGATGTTTATTTATTTTTCTATGCAATATTTTCCGCGGAACTTATTTAAAAAAAAACGCCCGCGCCGACTGGGCCAAAGGCCCAGCCGACGGCCCGCCCGCGGCCTCTCCTCTTCCCGCACGGGAGCTCGCCGCCCGAGTCCGGCCGCCGCACGACACCGCCGGCCGACCCCTTCCCCAAGTCGCCGCCGCCCCCCCTCCTTAAATACCCCCCTCTCTTTCTCTCCTCACCTCGAGCCGCCGCCGCCGACATCGCCGCCGCCGCCCGCCCGCATCTCGCCCGCCGCCGCCGCCGGTTGCCTTGCCCGCTGCCGCCGCCGCCCCTCGCCGCCTCCCCGAGCCCCGCACCCCGCCGCCGAGCCCCGCCCCGCCGGAGCCCCTCGCCGGAGCCCGCCGTCGAGGTACTGCTGCCGGCCGTTTCCCGTCGTTGACTGGTTTTCTGTAAAAAAAACCCTTCGTTTTAAAAAAAAACCTAGATCGGTTTTTTTTTCGGTTTTCTTATTTTTGCGAGCGTTCACCGAACAGTTCGTTTTAACGAACGCGTTCGTCGGTTTTTCTCTGTTAACGAACGTCCGTTATTTAACCGTTCGTCCGTTTTTCTTTTTCGTCGGATTTTCTTGTTATTTTCTCAGATTCGATTTCTGATCGAATCTTCGATTCTGTTTAACTTCTCGCTCGTTTATCGGAATCAGGCGATTCAAGCGCCTAGAGTTTCGTCTCGAAATTCTCTTTCCGTTTAACCTAATCAAACAAGTTTTGCTACAGTAAAATTTGACCTAGATCCAGATTAGAAAACGAAGTTTCTTTCTTTCGCCGTTTGACTTTCGTTGTTTCTTTCGAGTTGATTCTTTTTGCAAACCGGAGTTCTTAAGTTGAAATTTCTGGTTGGATCTTTCATTCGAGTTTTACCTATGCATTAGTTGAGTACTGATTGTATGCTTGTTTGTTTGCGATAGAGTACCCGGAGTGTGCCGCTTGTTACTTCGACTCGCTAGGTTTTGCGGATCATCAGCAAGGCAAGTAACACTTTGATCATATCCCGTTCATACCCAGTTTTATTGCATTAGATCTATTTCCTCAAACACATTGCATGATTAGGATCTAATTAAACTGTGGGTACCTGTTTTCTATTGAAACCCTTGGGAGTTACTTCTACGTTGCTTTTATTATTGCCATGCTATGCTCGTAGACGTGGATTGGGTTTGAGTGATATTCATGACAGATGTGAGATGTTTAATAATGGTTCAACTTAAGGTGGCAACTAAAACTCACATCTGGGTGGATTGAGGCACCTGGAGAACCCAGTGTTGTCTGTATGTATAAGGTCCGCCACCCAGGCTCAAAGGGATCATAAGATTATTCATGCTAGAAACTTCCGTGTGCAGCCACAAGCTATTATGGGCTCTAGCATAGCTGAGTAGGTTACAGGATCTCTTGAAGAGGTGGACTAGCAGATGTAGGGGAAAGTAGGTGTACCGGTCCATCCAGAGTAAAGAGTGATTGTTTCTGAAAGACTGTGTCTCGGTCATCCGTTTCTCAAACATCATGCAGTGCGAGAATCAAGCGGAGGCGATCGAGTCTTGTGGGGAAAAGTGCACAAACCTCTGCAGAGTGTACAAACTGATCATGATTAGCCGTGTCCCCGGTTATGGACAACTTGAGTATCTAGTACCTGGATTATCATTTGAATCTCATCACCGTGATACTTATAATTAATTTTGTTGGGTTAATGATGACACTTAATTGGGATTGAGTTGGAGGTACCTTCTCAATGTTTCAACCACCATGATAGTTAAATAAAATTTATTCCTTTTGAAGTAGGATAAAATTGGCTTTTCGCAAAATTGTAACCATAGAGCTTTCCACCAGCCATATATGCATATAGTATAGCATTATTATTGTTCATTGTTCTCTATGTGTTGCATTGCCAGCATATTCTATGTGCTGACCCGTTTTCGGGCTGCAACGTTTCATGTTGCAGACTTTTCAGACGACGAGTAAGGTGCCTTAGGTCGTGGTCTTATACTCAGTGATGCCGCTGGAGTTGATGGACTCACTTATCTTCCAAGTCTTCCGCTGTTATCGTTATTAGATGGCCTTAAGCCATGTTTTCATACTTAATCTCTTTGGAGATGTTCGATGTAATAAGTGTGTGATTGCCACTCTGTTATAAATCCTCCATTTGTACTGTGCGTGTCAGCATTACTGATCCAGGGATGACACTGGTGCACAGCAGCACAGGCCATTTGAGGTCTGGTCGCTACACCTAGATTGGTTCCGCCAAGGTTCCGCCTCGTGGCGGCGGAGTCTCGTCCCGAAAGCTTGCTTCTGATTTTTCTTCGGACGAAAGACTTCGTATAGCAGAAGATGGGCACCGGAGGGCCAACAGGGGGCCCACGAGGCAGGGGCACGCCCAGGGGGGTAGGGCTCGCCCCCACCCTCATGTCCAGGGTGTGGGCCCCCTCTGGTATTTCTTCCGCTCAGTATTTTTTATTATTTCCAGAAACAACTTTCGTGGAGTTTCAGGACTTTTGGAGTTGTGCAGAATAGGTCTCTAATATTTGCTCCTTTTCCAGCCCAGAATTCCAGCTGCCGGCATTCTCCCTCCTTATGTAAACCTTGTAAAATAAGAGAGAATAGGCATAAGTATTGTGACATAATGTGTAATAACAACCCATAATGCAATAAATATCAATATAAAAGCATGATGCAAAATGGACGTATCAACTCCCCCAAGCTTAGACCTCGCTTGTCCTCAAGCGGAAGCCGATAACGATAAATATGTCCACATGTTTAGAGGTAGAGGTGTCGATAAAATAAAATACAGACATGAGGGCATCATGATTATTCTCATAACAACAACATATAAGGATAATGTCATATGATTTCTTATGCTCAAGTAATAATCTATTCAGAATGCAGAGTATGAATCAAAAACTTTATTGAGAACTAACAAACTATAATCTCAGTCATTGAAGCAATTGCAATTTATCATAACATCAGAAAGAGTCTATGTCAGAGCTTTTCAGCAAGTCCACATACTCAACTATCATTTAGTCTTTCACAATTGCTAACACTCACGCAATACTTGTGGTTACGGAATTTTAATCGGACACAGAGAAAGATAGGAGCTTATAGTTTCGCCTCCCAACCTTTTACCTCAAGGGTAATGTCAACAATAATAGTTAAAGCTAACTTACATCCAATTAGATATATATATATCAGGATCGTCCCAACACACTGTGCTTGCCAAAGGATAAAATGTAAAAAGGAAAGGTGAAGATCACCATGACTCTTGCATAAGGTAGAAGATAAAAGTAAAAGATAGGCCCTTCGTAGAGGGAAGCAGAGGTTGCCATGCGCTTTCAGGGTTGGATGCACAAAATCTTAATGCGAAAGAATGTCACTTTATATTGCCACTTGTGATATGAACCTTTATTATGCAGTCAGTCGCTTTTATTTCTTCCACATCAGAAGATCGTATAAAGCTTATTTCCTCCACACTAATCAGTCATACATATTTAGAGAGCAATTTTTATTGCTTGCACGGATGACAACTTACTTGAAGGATCTTACTCAATCCATAGGTAGATATGGTGGACTCTCATGGCAAAACTGGGTTTAAGGATATTTGGAAGCACAAGTAGTATCTCTACTTGGTGCTGAGAATTTGGCTAGCATGAGGGGGAAAGGCAAGCTCCACATGTTGGATGATCCATGACAATATACTTTATCTCAGATATAAGAAAACATAACCCATTATGTTGTCTTCCTTGTCCAACATCAACTCTTTAGCATGTCATATTTTAATGAGTGCTCACAATCATAAAAGATGTCCAAGATAGTATATTTATATGTGAAACCTCTCCTTCTTTATTACTTCCTATTAATTGCAACGATGACCAAAGCTATGCTTGTCAACTCTCAACAACTTTTAATCATCATACTCTTTCTATGTGAAGTCATTACTATCCATAAGATCAATATGATCTCTTTTTATTTCTTTTTATTCTTTCTTTTTCTTTTATTCACTCAAGATCATAGCAAAATAATCAAGCCCTTGACTCAACACTAATATTTATTATATAGCTCACGGACTTGATTACATAAAGGGATCATAAAGCAAAACTCAAAACTAAATCATACTAAAGCTTTATTCTACTAGATCAAGATATTACTAAAGGGATCGAACTAAGAAAAACGGTAAAGATAGGAGTGTGACGGTGATACGATACCGGGGCAGCTCCCCCAAGCTTGGCAGTTGCCAAGGGGAGTGCCCATACCCATATGATTATGTCTCCTTTGTTGGTGAAGAAGATGGTGGAGTTGTTGATGATGGGTAGTCGCACATCGAGAGCAAGAGATCCTCCAACTTGCGGATAATGCCCTTGAGTGCGATGATATGCTCCTTCAACAAAATATTTTCACGTGTGAGATACTTGTTTTGTATACGAGCTAACTCAATCATCTTGAAAGCTTCGATCTCAGTTGGGGTAAGAAGATTGTGATCAAGTTGAAGGGTGTCTTCTGCTGCCGGAACTTGGTCCTCCATGGCCTTCTTGAACCCTTCATCCTTGTTGATCTCCACGGGCTCTTCCCTCTTCAACTCTATCTTCATTAGCCAAGCATCGTTGTCACCATTGTTGGTGGAGGGGGACGACATGATGCCTGGCCTTGACAACCCTGGCAGAAAACAGCTCGAAACAAGAACAGAGGACAACTGCGTGATACAGGAGTCAAAACCTTCGGGAGATTATATAATGAATTTTTACCGACCAAAATACGTATCGTGCAAGAAAATGGAGTCCGGAGAGTGCACGACATGCCCACGAGGCAGGGGGGCGCGCCCAGGGGGGTAGGGCGCGCCCTCCACCCTCATGGAGGCTTCGTGTCCTTCCCGGACTGCTTCTTATTTTTCTATTTTTCTAAATATTCCAAAACGGAGAAAAATTGCCATTAGAACTGTTTTGGAGTCGGTTTACTTACCATACCACATACCTATTCCTTTTCGGAGTCTGAAACGTTCCGGAAAGTGTCCCTTATGTATTCCTCAGGGGTTACGGTTTCAATAACATTGGTTTCAACATTTATAGGATTACCTGAGATATAATGTTTGATTCTTTGACCGTTCACCACCTTTGGATTTGTGCCTTCGAAGTTGTTGATTTTTATGGCACCAGAACAATAGACCTCCTCGATAACGTAAGGACCTTCCCATTTAGAGAGAAGTTTTCCTGCAAAAAATCTTAAACAAGAGTTGTATAGCAATACATAATCACCTACATTAAACTCATGCTTTTGTATTCTTTTGTCATGCCATCTTTTAACTTTTTCTTTAAACAATTTGGCATTCTCATAGGCTTGGGTTCTCCATTCATCAAGTGAGCTAATGTCAAATAGCCTCTTCTCACCGGCAAGTTTGAAATCATAATTGAGCTCTTTAATAGCCCAATATGCCTTATGTTCTAGTTCGAGAGGTAAGTGACATGCTTTTCCATAAACCATTTTATACGGAGACATACCCATAGGATTTTTATATGCAGTTCTATAAGCCCATAATGCATCATCAAGTTTCTTGGACCAATTCTTTCTAGATCTATTCACAGTCTTTTGCAAAATTAATTTGAGTTATATATTACTCAATTCTACTTGACCACTAGACTGTGGGTGATATGGAGATGCAATTCTATGATTAACATCATACTTAGCAAGCATTTTACGGAAGGCACCATGAATAAAATGTGAACCACCATCAGTCATTAAATATCTAGGGACTCCAAACCTCGGAAAAATAACTTCTTTAAGAATCTTAATAGAAGTGTTATGATCAGCACTACTAGTTGGAATAGCTTCTACCCACTTAGTAACGTAATCAACAGCAACTAAAATATGTGTATATCCATTAGAGGCAGGAAATGGTCCCATATAATCAAAGCCCCAAACATCGAATGATTCAATAACAAGTGAATAATTCATAGGCATTTCTTGACGTCTACTAATATTACCAATTGTTTGACATTCATCTCAAGATAAGACAAACTTACGGGCATCCTTGAAGAGAGTAGGCCAATAAAAACCAGATTGCAATACCTTATGTGCAGTTCTATCCCCAGCGTGGTGTCCTCCATAAGCCTCGGAGTGACACTTGCGTAGGATCTGTTCCTGTTCATGCTCAGGTACACAACGTCTAATAACACCATCTACTCCTTCTTTATAAAGATGTGGGTCATCCCAGAAGTAATGTCTCAAATCATAGAAAAACTTTTTCTTTTGCTGGTATGTGAAACTAGGTGGTATAAATTTAGCAACAATGTAATTAGCATAATCAGCATACCATGGAGCAGTACGAGAAGCATTTATGACATTTAATTGTTCATCAGGAAAGCTATCATCAATAGGTAGTGGGTCATCAAGAACATTTTCTAACCTAGACAAGTTGTCTGCAACAGGGTTCTCAGCTCCCTTTCTATCAATAATATGCAAATCAAATTCTTGTAGCAAGAGAACCCATCTAATAAGTCTAGGTTTAGCATCTTTCTTTTCCATAAGATATTTAATAGCAGCATGATCAGTGTGAATAGTTACTTTAGAATCAACAATATAAGGTCTGAACTTATCACAAGCAAATACAACTGCTAAGAATTCTTTTTCAGTAGTGGCATAATTTCTCTGGGCATTGTCTAGAGTTTTACTAGCATATTGAATAACATTTAATTTATTATCAACTCTTTGCCCTAGAACAGCACCTACAGCATAATCACTAGCATCACACATAATTTCAAAGGGTAAATTCCAGTCAGGTGGTTGAACAATAGGTGCAGAAATCAATGCTTTCTTGAGTATTTCAAATGCTTCTACACAATCATCATCAAAGACAAATGGTATATCTTTTTGTAATAAATTAGTCAGAGGCCGAGAAATTTTTGAGAAGTCCTTAATGAACCTCCTATAAAATCCGGCGTGACCAAGGAAGCTTCTTATACCTTTGATGTCCTTGGGACATGGCATCTTTTCAATAGCATCAACTTTATCTTTATCAACTTCAATACCTCTTTGAGAAATTTTATGCCCCAAGACAATGCCTTCATTAACCATAAAGTGGCACTTCTCCCAATTCAAGACAAGGTTAGTTTCTTCACATCTCTGCAAAACTCGGTCAAGGTTGCTCAAGCAATCATCAAAAGAGGATCCATAAATGGAGAAATCGTCCATGAAAACCTCACAAATCTTTTCACAAAAATCAGAGAATATAGCCATCATGCATCTTTGAAAGGTAGCAGGTGCATTACATAAACCAAAAGGCATACGTCTATAAGCAAAAGTACCGAAAGGGCAAGTGAAAGTGGTCTTAGCTTGATCATCAGCTGACACAGGTATTTGAGAGAAACCAGAATAACCATCTAGAAAGCAAAAATGTGTATGTTTGGATAATCTTTCTAGCATTTGATCAATAAAAGGTAAGGGGTAATGATCTTTTTTAGTAGCTTTATTTAATTTGCGGAAATCAATTACCATCCTATAACCTGTAATAATTCTTTGCGGAATCAATTCATCTTTATCATTAGGAACGACAGTAATACCTCCCTTCTTAGGGACACAATGGACAGGACTTACCCACTGACTATCAGCAATGGGATAGATTATACCTGCCTCAAGGAGCTTTAGTATTTCCTTTCTTACCACTTCTTTCATTTTAGGATTCAGCCGTCGTTGGTGATCAATAACGGGTTTGGCGTCTTTCTCCAGATTTATTTTATGTTGACATAGAGTGGGACTAATGCCCTTAAGATCATCAAGAGTATATCCAACAGCAGCACTGTGCTTCTTCAGAGTTTTCAATAATTTTTCTTCCTCCTTCTCTGAAAGGTTAGCATTAATAATAACAGGATATATCTTCTTTTCATCAAGATAAGCATATTTAAGAGTATCAGGTAATGGTTTAAGCTCAAACACGGGATCACCCTTGGGTGGAGGAGGATCCCCTAGGATTTCAATAGGCAAGTTGTGTTTCAGAATAGGTGCTTGTTTAAAGAACACTTCATCTATTTCCCTTCTTTCATTCATAAACATATCATTTTCATGGTCTAGCAAATATTGTTCTAAAGGATCACTAGGAGGTACGGCAATAGAAGCAAGACCAATAATTTCATCCTCACTAGGCAATTCCTCTTCACGGTGTTGTCTACTAAATTTAGAGAAATTAAACTCATGAGACATATCACCCAAACCAATAGTAACAACATCCTTTTTGCAGTCTATCTTAGCATTAACCGTGTTCAAGAAGGGTCTACCAAATATAATGGGACAAAAGCTATCTTGTGGGGAACCAAGAACAAGAAAATCAGCAGGATATTTAGTTTTCCCACACAAGACTTCAACATCTCTAACAATTCCAATGGGTGAAATAGTATCTCTATTGGCAAGCTTAATTGTAACGTCAATATCTTCTAACTCAGTAGGTGCAATATCATGCATACTTTCTTTGTATAAGTCAATAGGTATTGCACTAGCACTAGCACCCATATCACATAGGCCATGATAACAATGATATCCTATTTTAATAGAAATAACAGGCATGCCTACCACAGGTCTATGTTTATCTTTAGCACAAGGTTTGGCAATTCTAGCAGTTTCATTACAGAAATAAACATGCCCATCAATATTATCAGCCAAGAGATCTTTAAGCATAGCAATATTAGGTTCAACTTTAACTTGCTCAGGAGGTGTATAAGTTCTAACATTGCTTTTACGAACCACAGTTGAAGCTTTAGCATGATCCTTTATTCTAACAGGGAAAGGTGGTTTCTCAACATAAGCAGTAGGAACAATAGAATCATTATAAGTGATAGTCTTTTTTTCAACTTTAATAGGTGCAACTACTTTTACTTCTACGGGAGGATGATATTTAAACCACTTCTCCTTAGGGAGATCAACATGAGTAGCAAAAGATTCACAGAAAGAAGCTACTATCTCAGAGTCAAGTCCATATTTAGTGCTAAATTTACAGAAAACATCGGTATCCATAAAAGATTTAACACAATCAAACTTAGGTGTCATACCTGACTCCTTACCTTCGTCGAGGTCCCAATCTTCAGAGTTGCGTTTAATTCTTTCCAATAAATCCCATTTGAATTCAATAGTCTTCATCATAAAAGAGCCAGCACAAGAAGTATCGAGCATGGTGCGATTGTTATCAGAAAGTCGAGAATAAAAATTTTGAATAATCATTTCTCTTGAGAGCTCATGATTGGGGCATGAATATAACATTGACTTAAGCCTCCCCCAAGCTTGAGCGATGCTTTCTCCTTCACGAGGCCAAAAATTATATATATAATTACGATCACGATGAACAAGATGCATAGGATAAAACTTCTGATGAAATTCCAGTTTCAATCGTTTGTAGTTCCATGATCCCATATCATCACATAGCCTATACCATGTCAATGCATCTCCCTTAAAATATAAAGGGAAAACCTTCTTCTTGATAACATCATCGGGCATACCTGCAAGCTTAAATAATCCACAAACTTCATCCACATATATTAGGTGCTCATCAGGATGTAATGTTCCATCTCCTGCAAAAGGATTAGCTAGCAGTTTTTCTACCATACCCGAAGGAATTTCAAAGTAGACATTTTCATTTTCAGTAGGTTCAGTAGGTTGAGGAGCAACTCTTTGCTCTACTGGTCGGGGTGAAGATACCCCGAACAAGCCCCTCAGAGGATTACTTTCCATAGTAACAAGTGACAATAAATTTCAGCACACTATATAATTTTTTCCTTACCAAATTCCACCTACCAAAGGCGCTTCACTCCCCGGCACCGGCACCAGAAAAGAGTCTTGATGACCCACAAGTATAGGGGATCTATCGTAGTCCTTTTGATAAGTAAGAGTGTCGAACCCAACGAGGAGCAGAAGGAAATGATAAGCAGTTTTCAGCAAGGTATTCTCTGCAAGCATTGAAATTATAGGTAACAGATAGTTTTGTGATAAGATAATTTGTAACGAGCAACAAGTAAAAAAAGTAAATAAAGTGCAGAAAGGTGGCCCAATCCTTTTTGTAGCAAAGGACAAGCCTGGACAAACTCTTATATAAAGGAAAACGCTCCCGAGGACACATCGGAATTATCGTCAAGCTAGTTTTCATCACGTTCATATGATTCGCGTTTGGTACTTTGATAATTTGATATGTGGGTGGACCGGTGCTTGGGTGCTGTCCTTACTTGGACAAGCATCCCACTTATGATTAACTCCTATTGCAAGCATCCGCAACTACAAAAGAAGTATTAAGGTAAACCTAACCATAGCATGTAACATATGGATCCAAATCAGCCCCTTACGAAGCAACGAATAAACTAGGGTTTAAGCTTCTGTCACTCTAGCAACCCATCATCTACTTATTACTTCGCAATGCCTTCCTCTAGGCCCAAATAATGGTGAAGTGTCATGTAGTCCACGTTCACATAACACTACTAGAGGAGAGACAACATACATCTCATCAAAATACCGAACGAATACCAAATTCACATGACTACTAATAGCAAGACTTCTCCCATGTCCTCAGGAACAAACGTAACTACTCACAAAGCATATTCATGTTCATAATCAGAGGAGTATTAATATGCATATAGGATCCGAACATATGATCTTCCACCAAATAAACCAACTAGCATCAACTACAAGGAGTAATCAACACTACTAGCAACCTACAGGTACCAATCCTAGACTTGGAGACAAGAATTGGATACAAGAGATGGACTAGGGTTTGAGAGGAGATGGTGCTGGTGAAGATGTTGATGGAGATTGGCCCCCTCCCGATGAGAGGAGCGTTGGTGATGACGATGGCGATGATTTCCCCCTCCCGGAGGGAAGTGTCCCCGACAGAACAGCTCCGCCGGAGCCTTAGATTGGTTCCGCCTCGTGGCGGCGGAGTCTCGTCCCGAAAGCTTGCTTCTGATTTTTCTTCGGACGAAAGACTTCGTATAGCAGAAGATGGGCACCGGAGGGCCAACAGGGGGCCCACGAGGCAGGGGGGTTGGGCGCGCCCCCCACCCTCGTGGCCAGGGTGTGGGCCCCCTCTGGTATTTCTTCCGCTCAGTATTTTTTATTATTTCCAGAAACAACTTTCGTGGAGTTTCAGGACTTTTGGAGTTGTGCAGAATAGGTCTCTAATATTTGCTCCTTTTCCAGCCCAGAATTCCAGCTGCCGGCATTCTCCCTCCTTATGTAAACCTTGTAAAATAAGAGAGAATATGCATAAGTATTGTGACATAATGTGTAATAATAGCCCATAATGCAATAAATATCGATATAAAAGCATGATGCAAAATGGATGTATCAGGAGCACAGTTTGATTTTGTTGGATATTCAGACTCAGATTGGGCTGGTGACTTGGTTGGTAGGAAGCCTACTTTGGGGACATGCCATTTCCTCGGTAGATCATTGGTCTGTTGGTCATCAAAGAAGCAGAATTGCATGTCTCTCTACATGGCTGAGGCCGAATATATTGCTGCTGGCGCTTGTTGCACTCAGTTATTGTGGATGAAGCAGACATTGAAGGATTATGGCATCAAGGTCAAGCATATTCCTCTATATTGTGACAATGAAAGTGCCATCAAAATTGCACATAATTCTATGCAGCATTCTCGCATGAAGCATATTGCCATCAGATATCATTTCATTCGTGATCATGTTGCTCGAGAGGATATTGTATCAATCATGTCAAGACCGAAGACAATCTCGCTGATATTTTCATCAAGTCTCTTGATGAGAAAAGATTTTGTGCGTTACAGTGTGAGCTAAATATCCTGGACTTCGCAAACATGTAGTAAGCTGGACTCGGCACCTGTGCTAACACTTCCACATCTTAGAAGGAATGGGTGTACAAAACTCGAAGAGTTTGAAAATTTCGAAAAATTGAAATTTTCTTTCTAAGAGTGAATACATTAACGAAGAACTAGACTAATCGGGTGCCACGATAATTGTGCGACGCTCGGGGTCATACAGTTCTTATACGGTGGGTCACGGCACCACAATTCTCTTTCGTTGGATTTCTCTCCGATCGATAGATTTTGTTTGTCTGAATGCATTTCTCTCATAGCTACTTGCTCGAGTGTTTGTGTTTTTCTGGCTGAGTGAAATGCCCAGAACCCTGTTTTCCCTCTACTCTATCTCTTCCAGTCTATGCTGTTCCGTTACAAATGCTCAAATTTTATCTGGAACAAAACTTTATCTGGTGTCCTTGACCACGATTAAGATTCGGTCCGAACATTTATCTGTTTTGGCGAAAGCTGTCCAAAATTTGGGGTTTCCCGCCCAAGTCAGGACCACAATCTTTTATGACGTTTGCCATGTGCAATACATCAAATGCCACTCCATCGTGTCCGTTGAATCGCAATCGTCTCTAGCTTGAGGCCGTTCGATTAAAATCCACTGCGGGCGGTTATTTCCATTCGCATATAAAAACCGCACCATCCCATTCTTCCAGTTCACCTCTCTTTCTCCTCGCCTCTTCTCCACCAAAACCCTCGCTGCAGCGCTCCACCTTGAGCTCGATGACAACACCCCTTCGCGGCTTAGCTGCCGGAAAGAGGTCACCGGAGTCATTCCATGCCGCCTCGGGACATCTTCTTCCCGCGCCGCTGTAGCTACTGCACGTCACCAAGCTAGGGTACGTGTGGTTTGAACTCGGACCTCCATCCTTCATGATTCGAGTTTGTCCACGGTTAATTTTCTCTGATTTTACCTCATATCCTAGATCTAGGTTTTTACCGTTACTAGTGTGGATGTGGTTTGTAGTTGTTCCTCGCATCCGAATCCTTCAGATCTAGGTTTGTGTTATGTTTCGCTCGAATGAAATGGCTAGCACATTGTCTAGTATATTCTTCAGAGCTACTAGCTCGTTCTATACGTTTCCTTCATTCGAAGCATATCCCAAAGTCTGAATCTATTTCTTCCTCAAAATGTTTTTGTTCGAAAAATATCCATGAGCATTTGTAACCCTGTCTCCATTTTCCCTCGCATCTATTCTATTTCACAGGTGTATGCATTCTATTGAGGATTCCGCTCGACCAATGAGCATGGCCGATGAAGATGAAGTGATTATGGGTACAACAAATTAATCTAAGGCGCCAAATGCAAAGGGTCCAATGGTAGGCCCATCCACCAGCAAAAGGAAAAGGCATGAGAAAAATCCCGATGAGCAAGAAGAAAATGATCCGATGAAAAGGAAAGATGGCAGGCAACCTTTCACGAATTCAGCTCAGTATATCTCTCATGACGACTACAACACTGTTCCAGGAGAAGATTCAACATAGAGAAGAAAGCGTCTGCAACGTATTCGACGCCAATGGGTGTGGAAGTGGTTTAACTACAAAATGATTCATCCTCAATTTGCCAAGAACTTTGCTTTTCATCCTCCGTGGGGTGACTGTCATGAGATTGGTCTTGTATGTGCAAGTGATCCCCAGGAAAGACCACCACCTCCACCAGATGCTCATGACATGTCTCTCAAGACTCCCGAATCTTATCCTGATGAATTGGCCAAGAGCCTAAAGAACACCGAGAAGAGAGCCAAGAAGGCTGAAAAGGAAAGAGAAAGAGAAGAATAAAATCATCATCTCATCAAATCAGACATCAAAAAGAAAAAGGATGGTGGAAAAGTAGGACGCCATTCAAGGAACAAACATGAACCTAGATCTGCTGCTCCGAAGAGAAATAGCACGCCGAAGAGAAGGCCAGCCAAACCAATTGCTAGAAATGACGAAAGTGATTCTTCCGATCAAGATGATCCTCCTCTCACAAGGGAAGAAGTTGCAGCAACTCTTTCCGAGCAAGTGAATATCACTACATCAACCATTCTGCCAGATCTTCGAGCAAGTGCAGTTCCAATAGCACCTCCTAAGAAGATTTCCTTGAAGAGAAAAACTCCTCACACCACTGTCACTATGGTAGACCATGTGAATACAACTCCTCATCCTGATGCTATTGATATGCAAGATTTGGTTGTTGAAGCTCTTGTTAGCACTGCCAAGCCAAAGGAGAAAATTTCGAAGCCCAAGGTGAAGCAAATCAAAGCTCCTTCTGCCGAGCATAATGCTCCAAGTGCTGAAGTTGTGAAGGAAAAGGCTGCCAAATTTGCTCCGAAGATGACTCAACCATTGCCTCTATGCCTCCGACCGAGCAAAATGCAGCACAAACTGCTCCTGTTGCACAACCTCATGATTCTGATGCACCACATTATTTCAATCAAGTGTTCATCATGGAGCAGCTTGATAGATTCGTGGAGAACCTGTTTGATGGAGAAATAGCATCTTTGCCCATTCCCTCTGAAGTAATTTCTCAAGCCACTGATCTGGTTCAATACATGATAGATGATTCTGTTGAGATCAATAACCTCACAGCCTAGCTCAATGAGCTTGACACCCGTATGAAGGCTGCGAAATCCAAGTTCGTCATCAAGCAACTTGAAGAATCTTATGTGGATGTCAATCGAGCTTTAACTATCCTTCAAAACAGAAGACTAGGATTTCATTCTGACCTAGATCAAATTGTTCGCAAGGTCTGCCTCGATCATCAACCCCAAGTTACTGGCTACAATGATCTTGTCAAAGGGCACATTGATTCGTTGAAGCAAAAGAAGAAGAAGAAAATCACAAAGAACAATACTCCTTCTCCTCCGATAGAAAAATCTCATGAAGCTGAGACACAGAAGGAAAACTCTCCTCAATGAGCAATTTCTTTGCCAATTCATACACCAGTTGCAGATGCTCCTACTTTGCCAAAGCCTACTGAAATAGTGCATGTGGCCTCCCCTGTTCATGAAGCAAACCCATCTCATTCAAATGTGTCTGAAGATGGTGAAATTCCTCAGTCTGAACGCCAAGCTTCACCTGCCCATGTCGAACCAAATGACTCAATTCCTCCTCCTACACCTCAACCTTCTATTGAAGAAGATCCTCATCTGACCACAGTGCCTGATAAAGTTTCAGCGCCCGAGAAGTGCATGTTCCCTCTCCATAGCGTATTTCCCTCGACACAGCAAAAAGAGATTCAGATACTGGTCCTTCTACAGCAAAATCAGTTTCTGCTCATCATTCTGACTCAGTCATTTATGGTGATTGATACATCTCCAGCGTATCTGTATTTTTTGAGTGTTCCATGCTATTATATTATCCATCTTTGATGTTTTATATGCTATTTTATATGATTTTTGGGACTAACCTATTAACCTCGAGCCCAGTGCCAGTTTCTGTTTTTTCTTGTTTTTGAGTTTTACAGAAAAGGAATACCAACCGGAGTCCAATTGATGTGCCAATTTTTGATGATTTTTTATGGACCAAAAGAAGCCTCCGGAGTAAAAGAGTTGCGCCAGAAGAGCCTCAAGCCGCCCACGAGAGTGGGGGGCGCGCCCTACCCCCTGGGCGCGTCCCCCTATCTCGTGGACAACTCGGAGACCCCCCTGACATGAGACCTACGCCAAAAATTTCTATAAATACAGAAACCTCCAGAAAATAACCTAGATCGGGAGTTCCACCACCGCAAGTCTCTGTAGCCACCAAAAACCAATCGGGACCCTGTTCCGGCACCCTGCCGGAGGGGAGGGGGGTCCCTCACCGGTGGCCATCTTCATCATCCCGACGCTCTCCATGACGAGGAGGGAGTAGTTCACCCTCGGGGCTGAGGGTATGTACCAGTAGCTATGTGTTTGATCTCTCTCTCTCTCTCTCTCGTGTTATTGATATGGCACGATCTTGATGTATCGTGAGCTTTGCTATTATAGTTGGATCTTATGATGTTTCTCCCCCTCTATCTTCTTGTAATGGATTGAGTTTTCCCTTTGAAGTTATCTTATCGGATTGAGTCTTCAAGGATTTGAGAACACTTGATGTATGTCTTGCATGTGCTTATCTGTGGTGACAGTGGGATATTCACGTGATCCACTTGATGTATGTTTTGGTGATCAACTTGCGGGTTTAGTGACCTTGTGAACTTATGCATAGGGGTTGGCATTTCGTCTTGAATCTCCGATAGAAACTTTGGGGCACTCTTTGAAGTTATTTGTGTTGGTTAAATAGATGAATCTGAGATTGTGTGATGCATATCGTATAATCATACCCGTGGATACTTGTGGTGACATTGGAGTATCTAGGTGACATTAGGGTTTTGGTTGATTTGTGTCTTAAGGTGTTATTCTAGTACGAACTCTAGGATAGATCGAACGGAAAGAATAGCTTCGTGTTATTTTACTACGGACTCTTGAATAGATTGATCAGAAAGGATAACTTTGAGGTGGTTTCGTACCCTACCATAATCTCTTCGTTTGTTCTCCGCTATTACTGACTTTTGAGTGACTCTTTGTTGCATGTTGAGGGATAGTTATATGATCCAATTATGTTATTATTTTTGAGAGAACTTGCACTAGTGAAAGTATGAACCCTAGGCCTTGTTTCCTAGCATTGCAACACCGTTTACGCTCACTTTTATCATTAGTTACCTTGCTGTTTTTTTATTTTCAGATTACAAAAACCTATATCTACCATCCATATTGCACTTGTATCACCATCTCTTCGCCGAACTAGTGCACCTATATAATTTACCATTGTATTGGGTGTGTTTGGGACACAAGAGACTCTTTGTTATTTGGTTGCAGGGTTGTTTGAGAGAGACCATCTTCATCCTACGCCTCCCACGGATTGATAAACCTTAGGTCATCCAGTTGAGGGAATTTGCTACTGTCCTACAAACCTATGCACTTGGAGGCCCAACAACGTCTACAAGAAGAAGGTTGTGTAGTAGAAATCAAGCAATTTCTGGCGCCGTTGCCGGGGAGGTGAGTGCTTGAAGGTATATCTTTAGATCTTGCAATCGAATCTTTTTGTTTCTTGTTTTATCACTAGTTTAGTCTATAAAAGAAGACTACAAAAAAATGGAATTGAGAGTCCCTCATATGCTTCATCTTTTTAATGTCTTTCATGAAAATAAGGATTCCGATAATTATGATCAAGTGCTAGAGGAAGAATTACATAGAATGCTTGGCATAAAATATGTGAATGATGAGCATGATTGCAATGTTGTTAGTATGAATTCTTTGAATACCCATGATGCTAATGATATGCAAAGCCACAAGCTTGGGGATGCTATGTTTGATGAAGATGATATTTGTAGTCCCCCATGTTTGGATGAGCAAATTTATTTTGATGATAGCATGCCTCCTATTTATGATGATTATATTGATGAAAGTGGGTTTGGAAGAGTGTCAACTTTAGCAAGTAATGATCCCACTATTTTGTAGGATGTTGAATATTATTTTGATAATTATGAAAGTGGATTTGGAGAGGTCATGACTTTATTTAGTGATGAATCCACTATTTCGGAAGAGGTTCCAATTGATTATGAGAACAAAGTTGCTATCTATGATGATTATTGTGATGATTTGTATGCTATTAAGAATAATGGTAACCATGAAACTTGTCATCTTGATTTTAATTTTCAATTGGATTATGCCTCACATGATAGTTATTTTGTTGAGTTTGCTCCCACTACTATTCATGAGAACAAATTTGCTTATGTGGAGAGTAATAAAATTTCTATGCTTGTGGATCATGAAAAGAATGCTTTATGTGATGGTTATATTGTTGAATTCATTCATGATGCTACTGAAAATTATTATGAGGGAGGAATATATGCTTGTAGGAATTGCAATAATATCAAGTTTCCTCTCTATGTGCTTAAAATCTTGAAGTTATGCTTGTTTTGCTTTCCTATGCTAGTTGATCCTTGTTCCCATAAATTGTTTGCTCACAAAATCCCTATGCATAGGAAGTGGGTTAGACTTAAATGTGCTAGTCATATTCTTCATGATGCTCTCTTTATGTTTCAATTCTTATCTTTTATGTGAGCATCATTGAAATCATCATGCCTAGCTAGGGGCGTTAAACGTTAGCGCTTGTTGGGAGGCAACCCAATTTTATTTTTGTACTTTGCTTTTGCTCCTGTTTAGTAAGAAATAATTCATCTATACTCTGTTTAGATGTGGTTTTATGTTTTAATTAGTGTTTGTGCCAAGTAGAACCTTTGGGAAAACTTGGGTGAAGTCTTTGCGATCTTGCTGTAAAAAACAGAAACTTTTGCGCTCACGAAATTAGCTGCCAGTTTTTACTGGGGAGTGCTTTTAGGTTGATTATTTTTGCAGATGATTAATAGACAAATTCATCAGGTACACCTATTTATTTAATAATTGTTTTAGTTACAGAAGTATTCGAATGATACAGATTACTACATACTGTTCTGTTTTTGACAGATTCTGTTTTCTATGTGTTGTTTGCTTATTTTGATCTATGAGTAGTATCGGAGGGTATGAACCATAGGGAAGTTGGAATACATTAGATATTACACCAATATGAATTTATAATGAGTTTACAACAGTACCTAAGTAGTGATTTATTTTCTTATACTAACGTAGGTTACGAGTTTTCTGTTAAGTTTTGTGTTGTGAAGTTTTCAAGTTTTGGGTAAAGATTCGATGGACTATGGAATAAGGAGTGGCAAGAGCCTAAGCTTGGGGCTGCGCAAGGCACCCCAAGGTAATATTCAAGGACAACCAAGAGCCTAAGCTTGGGGTGCCCCGGATGGCATCCCCTCTTTCTTCTTCGTTCATCGGTAACTTTACTTGGAGCTATATTTTTATTCACCACATGATATGTGTTTTGCTTGGAGCTTCATTTTATTTTCTTTTGTTTTGCTTGCTGTTTGAATAAAATACCAAGATCTGAAATTCTTAAATGTTAGAGAGTCTTCACATAGTTACATAATTATTCAACTATTCATTGATCTTCACTTATATCTTTTGGAGTAGTTTGTCATTTGCTCTAGTGCTTCACTTATGTCTTCATAGAGCATGGCGGTAGTTCTATTTTGAAGAAATTGTTGATCTCTCATGCTTCACTTATATTATTTTGAGTCTTTTAGAACAGCATGGTAATTTTCTTTGGTTATAAATTTAGTCCTAATATGATAGGCATCCAAGATGGGTATAATAAAAACTTTCATATAGAGTGCATTAAATGCTATGAGAAGTTTGATACTTGATAATTGTTTTGAGATATAAAGATGGTGATATTAGAGTCGTGCTAGTTGAGTAATTGTGAAATTGATAAATACTTGTGTTGAGGTTTGCAAGTCCCGTAGCATGCACGTATGGTAACCGTTGTGTGACAAATTTGAAGCATGAGGTGTTCTTTGATTGCCTTGCTTATGAGTGGCGGCCGGGGACGAGCGATGGTCTTTTCCTACCAATCTATCCCCCTAGGAGCATGCGCGTAGTGCTTGGTTTTGATGAATTGTATATTTTGGCAATAAGTATGCGAGTTCTTTATGACTAATGTTGAGTCCATGGATTATACGCACTCTCACCCTTCCATCATTGCTAGCCTCTTCGGTACCGTGCATTGCCCTTGCTCACCTCGAGAGTTGGTGCAAACTTCGCCGGTGCATCCAAACCCCGTGATATGATACGCTCTATCACACATAAGCCTCCTTATATCTTCCTTAAAACAGCCACCATACCTACCTATTATGGCATTTCCATAGCCATTTCGAGATATATTGCCATGCAACTTTCCACCGTTCCGTTTATTATGACACGCTTCATCATAGTCATATTTCTTTGCATGATCATGTAGTTGACATCGTATTTGTGGCATGGCCACCATTCATAATTTTTCATACATGTCACTCTTTATTCATTGCACATCCCGGTACACCGCTGGAGGCATTCACATAGAGTCATATTTTGTTCTAGTATCGAGTTGTAATTTTTGAGTTGTAAGTAAATAGAAGTGTGATGATCTTCATTATTAGAGCATTGTCCCATGTGAGGAAACAAAAAGAGAAAGGCCAAATAAAAAAGGAGAAGGCCCCAAAAAAAGAGAAAGGCCAAATAAAAAAAGAGAGAGAAGGCCCAAAAAAAGAGAGAAAAAGAGAGAAGGGACAATGCTACTATCCTTTTTTCCACACTTGTGCTTTAAAGTAGCACCATGATCTTCATGATAGAGAGTCTCTTATTTTGTCACTTTCATATACTAGTGGGAATTTTCATTATAGAACTTGGCTTGTATATTCCAATGATGGGATTCCTCAAAATGCCCTAGGTCTTCATGAGCAAGCAAGTTGGATGCACACCCACTTAGTTTCTTTTGTTGAGCTTTCGTACATTTATAGCTCTAGAGCATCCGTTGCATGGCAACCCCTACTCCTCGCATTGATATCAATTGATGGGCATCTCCATAGCCCGTTGATTAGCCGCGTTGATGCGGGACTTTCTCCCTTTTTGTCTTGTCCTTACAAACTCCATCATCATACTCTGTTCCACCTATAGTGCTATGTCCATGGCTCGCGCTCATATATTGCGTGAAAGTTGAAAAAGTTTGAGAATGCTAAAGTATGAAACAATTGCTTGGCTCGTCATCGGGGTTGTGCAAGATGGGAGCATTTTGTGTGACGAAAATGAAGCATGGCCAAACTATATGATTTTGTAGGGATGAGCTTTCTTTGGCTATGTTATTTTGAGAAGACATAATTGATTGGTTAGTATGCTTGAAGTATTATTATTTTATGTCAATATTAAACTTTTGTCTTGAATCTTTCGGATCTAAACATTCATGCCACAATAAAGAAAATTACATTGAAAATGTGCTAGGTAGCATTCCACATCAAAAATTCTGTGTTTATCATTTACCTACTCGAGGACGAGCAGGAATTAAGCTTGGGGATGCTTGATACGTCTCCAATGTATCTATAATATTTGATTGTTCCATGCTATTATATTATCCATCTTGGATGTTTTATATGCATTTATATGCTATTTTATCTGATTTTTGGGACTAACCTATTAACCTAGAGCCCAGTGCCAGTTTCTGTTTTTCCTTGTTTTGAGTTTTATAGAAAAGGAATACCAAACAGAGTCCAATTGACGTGCCAATTTTTGATGATTTTTTATGGACCAAAAGAAGCCCCCAGAGTAAAAGAGTTGGGCCAGAAGAGTCCCGAGCCGTCCACGAGGGTGGGGGTGCGCCCTACCCCCCTGGGCGCGTCCCCCTATCTCATGGACGACTCGGAGACCCCCCTGATGTGAGACCTACGCCAAAAATTCCTATAAATACAGAAACCTTCAGAAAATAATGTAGATTGGGAGTTCTGCCGCCGCAAGCCTCTGTAGCCACCAAAAACAATTCGGGACCCTGTTCCGGCACCCTGCCGGAGGGGGGGATCCCTCACCGGTGGCCATCTTCATCATCCCGACGCTCCCCATGACGAGGAGGGAGTAGTTCACCCTCGGGGCTGAGGGTATGTACCAGTAGCTATGTGTTTGATCTCTCTCTCTCTCTCTCTCTCTCTCGTGTTCTTGATATGGCACAATCTTGATGTATCGCGAGCTTTGCTATTATAGTTGGATCTTATGATGTTTCTCCCCCTCTATCTTCTTGTAATGGATTGAGTTTTCCCTTTGAAGTTATCTTATCAGATTGAGTGTTCAAGGATTTGAGAACACTTGATGTATGTCTTGCATGTGCTTATCTGTGGTGACAATGGGATATTCACGTGATCCACTTGATGTATGTTTTGGTGATCAACTTGCGGGTTCAGTGACCTTGTGAACTTATGCATAGGGGTTGGCACACGTCTTCGTCTTGACTCTCCGGTAGAAACTTTGGGGCACTCTTTGAAGTTATTTGTGTTGGTTGAATAGATGAATCTGAGATTGTGTGATGCATATTGTATAATTATACCTGCGGATACTTGTGGTGACATTGGAGTATCTAGGTGACATTAAAGTTTTGGTTGATTTGTGTCTTAAGGTGTTATTCTAGTACGAAATCTAGGATAGATCGAACAGAAAGAGTAGCTTCATGTTATTTTACTACGGACTCTTGAATAGATTGATCAGAAAGGATAACTTTGAGGTGGTTTCGTACCCTACAATAATCTCTTCGTTTGTTCTCCGCTATTAGTGACTTTGGAGTGACTCTTTGTTGCATGTTGAGGGATAGTTATATGATCCAATTATGTTATTATTGTTGAGAGAACTTGCACTAGTGAAAGTATGAACCCTAGGCCTTGTTTCCTAGCATTGCAATACCGTTTATGCTCACTTTTATCATTAGTTACCTTGCTGTTTTTATATTTTCATATTACAAAAACCTATATCTACCATCCATATTGCACTTGTATCACCATCTCTTCGCTGAACTAGTGCATCTATACAATTTACCATTGTATTGGGTGTGTTTGGGACACAAGAGACTCTTTGTTATTTGGTTGCAGGGTTGTTTGAGAGAGACCATCTTCATCCTATGCCTCCCACAGATTGATAAACCTTAGGTCATCCACTTGAGGGAAATTTGCTACTGTCCTACAAACCTCTGCACTTGGAGGCCCAACAACGTCTACAAGAAGAAGGTTGTGTAGTAGACATCAGTGATGAAGTGATTTTCGTTGAAGATGAGCTCAAATATCCTTTTCCTCATGAGTAACTGCCTTTATTCTCAACAGGCATTGACGTCAAAGGGTCACTTTTCAATCAGAACTCACATCCTGTTTTCTTTCAAGAGAGTCCGTACAGCAAGCCTTGCAGGTCTTAATCCCCTCGGTTCTGGACTCACAAACATGCTACATATTATTCACATATCCTTTATATCAGCCGGAAATTTTTTCCCCATGATTTCCCGGATATCGCTGCGATGAAAAACATTGGCTACTTTAATCAAGTTTTGCAAGACATCGATGATTTTGGTCTCACTCATGTCTTTGCATATCAGCATCCATGGAACAGAGAGATAATCCTTTAATTAAATGCCACTCTGTACATCTCTGGTGAAGAATCTGATAGCACAAAGTGGACCATGGAATGGATGACCGAAGGGAAATGCATAAAGTGCTCTGCTATGGACTTTGTATCTCATTTTCATTTCCCTCGGTTCGAACATGGCAAGACGGAAATCCGAGTTCACAACATTGATGCAATTTTCGATGAAGATTTCTAGTGCACAATGGATCAAGAGAAAATTCGTGACTACAATGGCCCTCCCGTGCCCAAGCATTTGACCTTTGAAAATGAGACCTATATCACATTCTCACCTACACCATCTGCCATCTGGCTGGGATGAACACAGAAAATGCTATATCTGATGTGCTTCGCAGCACCATTCATGCCATCTCCCAAGGATACATCTTTGATGTCGAAGACATGTTCCTGCGCATACTGATGGATTCTACCCAGCACCCGAAAACTATCAAGGTATTTGTACCCTGGATTTAGAAGGTGGTTGACTATGCGATGAAAACTGAATATTTAGCTAAAGTCAGTCACAAAAGCTTCATTCCTCCTGTGTGTGATACTCTGAAAGTAATGGAAGTTTTTTCTTCGGGGAAAGCACCAGTGTCAAGCCCCCCTGATTATAATAACACATTCGATGGGCCACGGCTACCTCAGCATGATAGACAATTAAATACTCAACCTCCTTCACATCTTGAAGTGAGCTTGCGCACCCAACAGTTGCTGCTGAAGCATATGGCCGACGATCGCCAAGAGAAAGAACACCTGCCTGCTGAACTAAATGCAATCAACAATCAAACAAAAGTTGTGCACATGATCACGGCTGAAAATAAGAAGCACCTATGGAAATTGCTTTGGAAATTCTTCTCCAAGAAGCAATTGAGAAACTCCGATCTCAAAGAACTCTATGAGTATATTGACGAAGGGTTTTCTGCTGAAGATTTTCACGATCGCATTACTCCACCTCTGCTCACTCGTGAACCAACAACTAATTTACTTCAGTTTTAGCTGCGCAAATTGCTTGATGAATCAGAAGCAACATCGCCCACAGAGAAACCTGCTGAAGAAATGTGTTGTCTCGCAAGAATCAACAAGCTGATCCTACTGTGCTTTCATCCTCCCAGCCTCAAGCCAGCCTTGAAGGAACTTCTTCTGCTGCTGCTGACGATGAAGATGGCCCAGCCACCTTCGAATCAGAAACATCTTCGAGCAGTTCTTCGGGCGATGCCTCAGAGTGAATCAAGTTCACATTTTTACACTCATGTCATTTGTCACCTTTTTGACACTAGTTGACAAAAAGGGTGAGAATTACATTGAGAGCTTCGATAGATTTGCTCTGCTGGATTTGGTCTCCGTGTTTATTTGCTCTGGTTTACGAGACTTTTGAGCCCTATGCCTTAAAGACTATTTGTGCTACTTTATGTGCTCTGATGTAAAACTAAAACTTCTGTGATGTAATATTAATAACCCCGCCTACTGCACTATTTCTCTCGAAGCATTTGTTTTGCAGGTGGAATTATTGGCAGACGTTATGAATGATTGCACTATATTCTTGATGGATTATTTATCATTAGTGTGAATCATTACCTCGAATGATTGAAAATCCTTCATATATGTAAATGAATTGCAGAAAATCTTATTTCATACCCTCAATCCTGTATCTATCTTCACTTCGATGATTATCTGTTTTGTCAACAACCGTCCAAAAAGGGGGAGATTGTTGGAGCAATGATAGGCCCCTTATGTTTTGGAGTTTGTTGACATAAACAGCATGGGACTTATGTGTTTGCTACTGCTCACAAATTATTAGGTCCCTAAAGTATCGAGGAGTTTGATGAAAATGATGAAGATAATCTCCCCGTGTTGCAGCGAAGGTTATCACTGAAGATGATGCTAACAAGAGTGACCCCTAGAAATTGTTGAAGTTCAAGCAATTGGTTCAGTGTCTGTTCGAAGAAAGTGACTGCGCATGAGGAAGAATGAAGACAAAGTGAAGATGTAGCATTTGTTTCATTATTCTTCTTCTCTCATTGAGTCATAGGACCACCGCACTATTAAGAGGGGTGTAGCATTCGAAGCTTTGATTCCCTGATGCTAAACCCAAATCCTATGAAAGATGTGAGAGAAATCTCTTTGTGCTCCGAGCAAATACTTGCCAGCAAGAGACTGTGTTCTTCTTCGTTGTGAGAGATTTGTCTCAGACCGAGGAATTAGCATTACTTGTTCCTTAAGTAATGTTACTGTTGCTCCAAATCCGACCATTGTGAACATGTCGGTTGGCCATTGGCTGGACCCCGTGTCCAAAATGGTCATTTCCCATCAGGGAAGGCTACGGCTATAAATAGCCACTCCGCTCCAACATTGTCTGTTGGCTGCTCCGTTTGATTCTAAGAAGATTGTTGAGCAACCCACTCTCTGAGCGATTTGAGTTTAAAATCCACCAAGAGAAAAACCCTAGAGCCAAAGAATTAGATAGTGGTTTAGCATAAATGGAATCTAAGTTTAGTACGCTCCGCCTATTACTCTTGAGAGCTGCAAACTCTCTAGACGGTTAGGTGTCAATTTCTTCAGAGACCAAGAGTGATTGTGGTTCTCGAAGAAGAAGTCTGTAAAGGTTCGGAGATCGCCTTCAAGTATCTACCACGAGTAATCAACATCGGTTGACGAATTGATTATCGAGGAGAATAGGGTGAAGAGTGTTTATCTTCCATGTTAACTCACAACCCCTCCAACCAGACGTAGTCCTTGTGCAAAAGGACAAACTGGTGGAACAAATACCTTGTCTCCATCGAGCATCTTCGGTTATCTCTGTCACCCATGTTTACCTTCAATGCATTTTTTATTCGTATGATTCACATCAATGCATGTCTTAGTTTCCTTTTGGTACTCTGCTTAGTTCACTACAATTTGTTTTTTCATTCATTCTACTGCTGGGTTCTGAGAGATTTAAGTTCTTTGAAGAAAATTTAAAACTCCCATTCACCCCCCTCTGGTAGACATACTTCATTTCTACAATTGGTATCAGAGCAAGGTACTCCTTGACTCTGCTCATTTTAGTCTAACGACTTTGGAGTTTAAGTATGTCTTCAGTGAACTAAAAATCACATCTCAAGATTCCCATATTCGATGGGACGGACTATCCCTTCTGGAAGGAAAAGATGAAGATCCGTATCCGTGCTATAGATGATGATATGTGGAACGTGGTGCAGTTTGGACTCACAATTGCTGTACCTCAAGCCCCTATCGACGAAGAAAAGAAGCTTATTCAGCTGGATGCTCAAGCCAAAGATGAGATTGGTGCACTACAAAAAATACACTTCCGTGATGATACGTGTTTGTCATAGTAGGTCAAGTTTTCTGTCATGCATGTACATCCATGACGATAATATGACATAATCAAGATAGTCATACCTGTGCTGTCGTAGAGGTGTTCCATGACATTACGAAAATTATCATCACAGAAGTGTCCACTTCCATGACGATAAAACGCGCGTCATAGAAGTGCTTTCGTCAAGGGTGACCGACACGTGGCATCGACCGTAACGGCTCGCTGTTAAGCTATCGGGTCTGGTTTTGGATCCGATAACCCGTTAACAGACCGGACCAATGGGGATTTTCCACGTGTAAAATTCTCATTGGCCGGAGGAAAATGTGTTGGTTCATCGCCGGGAAAAATATCATCCACTCATTGGACAGGAGGCGCCTATGATACGTCGACATGTGGCACGGCCCAGCAGAGGCCCATTCTGGTGAAAAGACCGGGCCTGTCAAAATAAGCGGGCTGTCCCATTAGCGGCCTACTTGAGTCAGGCCTATTTACAAGTACGACCCATACAAGTTACACAGAATCGGCCCATCAAAGGCCCATTCTAGATTCGACAATTTCCAGCCCATCGTCAGTTTAAGTCCATTAATGGCCCGCTACGTTTTTGGGCCCAATTGCGGCCCGAGCTTCTTTCGGCCTGTTAGCAACCCATCGCCAGTTCCAGCCCGTTAACGGCCCAGAACATCTTTCAGCCTTTTCTCGGCCCATTCTGCAGTTGGGCCAATTCTAGCCCGTTGTGACTTTAGGCCTGTCCTTGGCCCATTTGGTAAATGGGCCAACTCTTAGCCCATTTTGTCTCTCGGCCTGTTAAGGGCCCACACAACAGTTGGGCCTTTGACTTTAGGTCCATTAGGGGCCCACGTTTCGCAGGGCTTCATTTCAGCCCAACGCGACTTTCGGCCTGTTAAAAGCCTAGTTTGCAAATTGGGCCTCCTCTGGCCCATAACACTTTCGGCCTCTTACCGGTCCGTAAAGTAAAAGGGCTGAGAAAAAATTGACATTTATTTCGGCGTGCTAAAGGCCCGCAGGCCATTTCCATTTATACGGCCCTATCGAGCTTTACGCCTGTTGACGGCCTGCTAAGAGCCGTTGTTACTATGGGCCCATTTGGGATCCACTTAATATTATTTTGACCAGCCCAATTAAGGCCCTCTTTGACTGCACATGTTTGTTCGTTTGTATGGCGTCCAGGAAATGTTTGGGAGTGTTGGCCCCCGTTTCAACGATATAGCATATTCAAGAATTATCCTACTCTATACTATCGCCTCTAAAAAACATACACTATACAATAAAAAGCATAGAAACGTAGAATAATCCTACACTATACAATAAAGAAATTACAGCCGAATATACCCACTGGGCATTATAGTTCGGCACCAGTGATTATAAAGCATACACAAACAGCAAATTACATACACTGGACAAATAAAGCTCATACATCATGGACACGCATCAATAGAACTTACCATTTGAACTATAATCTCTTAAAAAAAAGGATTGGCCGGATTCAGATAGCACAAATTTCAGTCTGCAAAATCTCCAATTCCTTCGTGGTTACCTCAGTGTCTTGTTTCATTTTTTTGACTCCTGCATCTAATACCTGCATGTCCAGTCTCAACTTGTTGATTGTACATTGAGAATCATGTACACGTTGTCTTGCCACCTCTAGTTGATGCTCGAGAACATCAGCACATTCCAATTCCAATCCATAATCATTCAGTAACGGCCATGCTGCACTGCTCGCAGATCTTTGTGTTGATGTCACTTCATCCTGAAATGTTTCTGTAAGTACACATGACTAGGGCAAAAATATAGTTACAACAGTGAAGCGAGCAAGACAGACTATTTTGTACATGGCAAAACAGGACTAATAATAATGTTACACGTCATGAAGCATAAGCAGGTGATATTTTTAAAATTATAAAAAGGTTGTCTGTGCAGCCTACATACATAAATCTCTCTTAGCTCACCAGAGGAGCATGATGTTGGGGCCCAATCCAAAACACAGACAAGTTACAAATTTCGACAGCACGTTGCCTATAAGTAAGCAAGCAGTTGGCCATTCTGTAGCTCAATGAAAGTCTTAGGGAGCATAATGAATAGCAGAGGGATTCATACAAACCTACTACATCAAGAAAAACTATGCAATCATTAGCCTAGTATAAACTAGATTGTGAGCCTCATGCAATAGTAGTTGGTTAATAGACTTCAAAGGTCCAGGCACACTTCGCCAGAGTAATTAAATGGTAAGACATTTAATTATGTCAACTAATAGTTATACAAGTACCCAACATCAGGCATCATTGTTTGGGCATCTCATTAATTGAGGACAAATAAAGCAATTGAAAAGAGCAAATTAACTATGCCTGAAACAAACAAGGAATTGAACTGTTGAGTTGGATATAGTGACTTACCTTAACTGGTTGAACAGGCTCAACGCAGCTCCTACTTCTCTTGCAAGGCTTCTTCCTAACATCTTTTACTTGGAAATCCTCAATCTTATCTTCATTGCACCCCCTCTGCAAGGTGACACAAACCAGTTACTCGTCTCCTTGGAAGATAAATATGCATACTTTCCAGTCTGTGAACAACACAAAAGGATGAGATTATAACAAAACAATACCACATAATGAAACATGCCACATCTCTAGCACTTGCACACAATGAAATGAGCATTTACTATGTCTGCACTATGTAAAAACTAGGCATACCTTTGAACTGGATCTCTAGGTACTCTTGGAGATCCTACTTTAGTGTACATCCAAACCTTTATGTCACCTATGAGTTAGACAAGGCCCCACTACAACAACACTTAGTGTTTAAATCGTTGACAAGCTCTGTTAGAGTGTTAGGTCAAGGACAACAAGTAATCAAAGCAAACAGTCCTAGTATGGCTGGCTGATGCAAACAACAATTGAACAGATGTGTGAGCAAATCATACATATCAAGAAAAGAAGCAAAGAAGGAGGCTTAAAGACCATCACTTGACTGACTAGATTTAAGGGGCATTTAAACATCATGTGCAACATATGAACTAACATAAACATTGAATATTCCAGATTCTACAATGGAATGCACATGTATTAGGTTATGCCATGTATGATGATGCCTAAATGTACACTATAGCAGGCATGAGTGATTCATCATTGCACACACAATTGAATTGCAGGTTAAGGGCTAGTTCAATTCCGCCTTTTCAGGGCTTATTGTCAAAATAAGCTATAAAAGATGTAAAGAAGTCATTTTTGAGTTATGGGCTTGGGCTTAACTTATTTCGCTTTGGATGGGGGTGTTTCGGGTAGAAGCTCACTAAAAATTGAAGGGAAGGGGAATAGTGAAATGACTCTTGCCTGCCTATGTTACACTCAAAATGCAACTGCTCACGCCCACGTCACACCTGACCCTCAAGTAAAAACAAACACGCAAGCATTCATTGCCCTGCCCGCTTGCATCTCCTCTCCCCTTTCCCTCTACCTCGATCCCCTGCCTGCAGCCCTAGGGTTCCTCCAGCGAGCCGTCACCTCTGGTCCCATCTGGCCTGGCCCTCGACGATGCTCTGTCCAGCTAGGCTACATGGCCGACAGGTAGGGGCAAATCTCCCTGGCTGCTCCTCCCTCTGGCGCCGCCCCTCATTCTCATGGTCTCCAGCAGCTGCTCCACTGTGGTCCGTCCAACGCACTACTCCGGCGGGCGCCGCACAACTACGGCTGATGCCACACTGCAGCAGAAGGCACCTTATTCCCCCTCCCCTCCTCCCAGGTCGTGGCCTTGAGGTGCCGTTGAAGGATGAGCTCATCCAACAAGGTGAGGATCTCCTCTGATTTTTTGCCAATTTTTTATTCTGATCCACTATACGATGAATTGCTATGAGCTGCTTCTGCTGCTGCTATATGATGCATTGCTATGAGCTGCTGCTGCTATATGATGAATTGCTATGAGCTGCTGCTGCTATATGATGAATTGCTATGAGCTGCTGCTATATGATGAATTACTATGAGCTGCTGCTACTATATGATGAATTGCTATGAGCTGCTGCTATATGATGAGTTGCTATAAGCTGCTCCTGCTGCTGCTGTATGATGAATTGCTATGAGCTGCTCCTGCTGCTGCTATATGATGAATTGCTATGAGCTGCTCCTCCTGCTGCTATATGATGAATTGCTATGAGCTGCTGCTGGTATATGATGAATTGCACAATGCTGCTATTGCTGCTGTATGATGAGTTGCTACGAGCTACTGCTGCTGCTATATGATGCTTTCAAGTGGTGCTGCTATATGATAATAACCAGCCACTTGGACCATCGAATTTCAATAAATAATTGTTCTTCATTTAAATGTGGGTCATGCGTTCTTTGTTTAAATTAGGCAATGTGATCTCTATGGAAGACATTGACCAAAGTAGATTGTGCCAAGTAGATGGTATCTTTGTATTTGCATTTTGAACAAATAGTGATGGTCTGTTTTCTTATCATATTAATTACTGCACTGGGTTCAATTTGTGATGTTTGCAAGTCAAATTATTTTTCATATGGGCAGCAAAATGAAAAATAACAATGCAATCTAGACTTTTCACTGATCATACCAAAGATAAGTTGAAAAGGAAGGCAATGAAAAGAACTGGTTGGCTTATTACCTGGAGCTTATATTCACAGGTGCTTATTTTCTTAGGATAACTCGTAATAACTGTCCCTAAGAAACTTGGCCAATAGAAGTGACATATAAATAACATGTCACGATGATTGCAATGGAGGAGTGACCTACCATAGCACACTGTATAGGCTCACCACTGCCTCTCCTTTTTTTGCGATGTTCCATGAAATTGCCACATACATCTTGTACTTTCTCATTGTGTAACCCTATCTGCAAGTTGACACGGCTAATTTCAGACATCTGTACATGATAATACATTGCATATCCCTTGCGCATATTTAAACCACCTATTAATGATTGTGTGCGTAGCATAAACTAGCCATGACTCTGTGTGCCGGACTAGCAGACACTCTAAGGGAGCCTAATGTAGTGCACTGGAATTCCTACATGCCACCTACGATTTTGTGCAATGTACTGCCTCTATTCCTAAATATATGTCTTTGTAGAGATTCCAGTATGGACCACATACAGATGTATATAGATGCATTTTCGAGTGTAGATTCACTCATTTTGCTCCGTATGTAGCCTATAGTGGAATCTCTAGAAAGACTTATATTTAGGAACGGAGGTACGAGGTAGTATCATGTATGACATCTACATATCTAATTTAGCAGCCAGTAGTAGAAATCATTGTCTGCACAAAGGGATTACTGGTCGAAAATCCTAGCAAAGCACGCTGGCAGGCACACAACAATACAAGAGAGAGACACACTTACAAGATCATAGCAATGCCTCAGTCCAGGATCTTGGTTGGCCAAGCTGTTAGATCCAGAAGAAACATCGTCCTTGTAGTTTTTGCCAGCTGCATAAAGGTAACAACGACCTATTAGTATATTTGAAGTACATCAGGCAGGTGATGCTGGACGGGTTTAAATGTGACAAGTACCTAGGCCGTGGCGCGTGGTTGGCATCTTGCCAGACGGTGGGAATCAGGTTAGAAACGTCAAGGGTGGTGACGCTGCACTGGCTGTCGGGGTCCGGTAAGGAGATCTAGAACCGTCGAGTAGGGTGTTTGTGGAGCGGCTCCGGTAGGGTGGACTACGGTGTCGGAGAAGCAGATCTGTGGCCGTGGACGAGGGCATCGGTGAAGCTGCTCCGGTGGTTGGGTTAAGGATGGTGTCGACGATGCGGATCTGCGGCCATGGACGGGGCGTCAGAAGCTGCTCCGGTAGGTTGGATGAGGGTGCGACAAAGCGGATCTGTGGCCCTTGACTTGTGAGTTGGCAAAGCGGCCCCGGTAGGGTTGAGAATGGTATAGGCGAAGCTACTCCGGTAGGGTTGACGATGGTGTCGGTGAAGCGGCTCCGGTAGGGTTGAGGAAGGTGTCGGCGAAGAGGATCAGAGGCCGTCGGTGGGGCGGCTCCGGGGGGTGTGGAGGAAGCGTCTCTGGTGGGGAGTACGAATGAGCCGCTACAGATGCGCTGCGGTTGACGAGAGTACCAGCGAAGCAGATCCAGCACCGTGGACAAGGCCGACACTGAATAGGCTGTGGTACAGTGGTGGATAAGCAGTCTACTTGTTTCTAGTGGAGGTGGGAGGGGTAGATGCGGCTGCAGAAGCAGATCCGGTGAGGTGGACGCCGCTGGCAGTGAATGGGCTCTGGTACGCCGGTGGATGAGCGGTCTAGGGTTTCGAGAGGGGAGGGGTAGAAAGGCCGATGAAGTACGGACGGCGTGATGTAAGATGCTCTGGTGCTGTGGGTTAGTCGTTTTTGCGGGAGGGGGATAGGAAATGGCGGTGCCGTGCGGTGGGGGGGAACCGGAAGTTACCAAAGCAGCCACGACCTATTATGTAGATGAGGGAGGTATTGTTACTGTTGTTCTCCGTGCACCAAGGACAAAAGGGGAATTTCACATGCTAAAGACTAGGTGGCGGAAATTTTAGAAGGAGGCGGGAGATTTTGCCGCCCGCGGGATCGTTCGTATCCAGTTTCAACTAATTTTGGACCGTGCTAGCGGGAAGGTCATGCGAGACTGTGTACACGGGGCACGCGTTAGCAGTTAATAACTGGTGTGAAGTCAACCCCAGAAAAAAGACAATAACTTGGGATTATGCGCCGATAACTTGGACGTTCACGCGGGCGCGGCCAATCGTACAGGTGTAGAGGCGCGTTCACAAAAAAGGATCAAACGCTCAGCCTATGTATTTCTCGTGTAAATAGATAATTTAGTGCCATTGGTTATTTACTTTAAACATAATGCATTGACGTGTTAGTGTAGAGGTGCACAAAAAGAAATGGATATTGTAGTCCCACAAAAGAAATGGATATTGTAGTCGGCTACTTAAAAGTGTTACCTCATATGATTACATAGCCTCCATTTCATAAATTGCGTACCCGTTGAATTCATATATGAATATTACATATATTACTTCATAATAGAACCTTAAATCATCCAAGACTAATGAATTCGAATGCAAGAGTAACAATGGTGCATGTACATGATAGCTACATTGGTTGTTTGAAGAAACATCACTGTAACTTTGGCATGCACAATTGAAAAGGTTTATTTAGATAGAAAAAATGTGATATGTGAGTGTCTAATCTTTATAGCGTTGAATCGATATTGTACCTTTGGCCATGATATGAAGTAGATATTGATTTATGTTCAAGTGATGCACATCCGCGATCGCTAGATAGTGATACGTGAATGAATTGTGCAATCTCTCTCACATGCATACATATCTCATTTCCCCGTGGGCATCTAAATCACACACGCGCACTTCGTGTATTTCTCTCCCTCCATCAAGGTTAGAATTCGTCTTTCTACCCCGTCCTACAAGTCTCTCACACAGAAACACACACGCTCTCTTTGTCGAACATGCCCACCCCTTTAATTCCGCCCACCCACAACCACTAATGTCTCAAAGGATAATTATGTCTCTCACACATATGCCTAAGGTTAACTCGAGTTCCAGAACCATATGAATACATACAATGGGATTCCAGCAGAGCACCTTTTGTTTTGAGATCTCGCTCGCTCTCTCTCTCTATCTCTCTCTCACACACACGCGCGTAGACATTGTTTATCGCTTCATTTTTTCCGGCACTTGCATGCACACCGTTTGTTTATCTCCGTGATGCTTTAAGTATGCCTTGCACACATCCTATCTACCTGTCCCTTAATATAGATATGGGTCACACAAACTCCTTCTCCCTACTAGCAAGATGCCCATGCGTTGCACGGAACATCAAGATGCATTTGTATGATTAGTTTATCTTGTGGGAGAAAAAAATGAATGAGGGAATGCCTTATTTGCAAATGTGGAGAGGGGTGTGGGTATCTTTTTGCAAAATTGCCATAGTTTCCTTCCTATCCGTCAGATATAAATCGGATGGCCTATATTGCAGGATGGGAGGAACACCATCATCACCAACTCTGTTTTTTTATAAGAGTAGAGATATGTAAGTGTCACTGCCTCCCCCCCCACCCACCCACACACACACACACTTCCCGACACCGAAGGACTAGGGTGACACCTCAATCTTGATACTAATCTATCGACTGGCTTCTCTCTCTCTCTCACACACACACACACTACCAAACACCGAAGGAGTAGGGTGGCACCTCGATCTTGATAGTAATCTATCTACTCCTCTTTCAAATACACACACACTCGCTAGTTGTGCCTCTATGCCTACTGCGCACACTCTCGATACGTCTTTCTCTCCCTCCCCTTCCCCACCCCCAACCCCAACAATGACAGCAGAAGGGTGACAGCTCGATCTGATCTTAACCTGTCAATCGGTTTCTCTCTCAAACATTGTGTCTCTGTGCCTCGCTCAAACGCACGAGATACGTCTTTTTCTCCGTAGCCACCTCGATATGTAGACTTCTCGCGCGCGCACAGCTGTAGTGATGATGACGCTGAATCCAATGTGCCTTGTTTTCACCGGCCTCATGTGATAGTTTTCACCCTGTTTTCTTTTAATTAACAAGACAACCTTTTCTTTGTTACTACTAGTGAATCTGAAATCATTCGGGGCAGACATATAATATATCACTTCAACCCAATTATCGCAGTAACTATTTTAAAAGAAACTAGCTAGATGCCCGTGCATTGCACAGAACATCAAGATGCATTTGTATGAGTAGTTTATCTTGTGAGAGACTAGCAAGATGCCCATGCGTTGCACGGAACATCAAGATGCATTTATATGAGTAGTGTATCTTGTCAGAGAAAAGGATGAACGAGGGAAGGCCTTATTTGCAAATGTGGAGAGGGGTGTGGGTATCTTTTTGCAAAATTACCATAGTTTCCTTCCCATTCGTCAGATATAAATCGGACGGCCTATATTGCAGGATGGCAGGCACACCATCATCACCAACTCTGTTTTTTTATCTCTAACTCCTATAAAAGACTCAGTTGATGATGGTGTGTCTGCCATCCGTCATTTCTGACCATCAGATCTGCATCTAACGACTATGATGTAAGTCATGGCATTTCTGCAACAAGACCCCATTTCTCTGCTCCAATTTGGAAAAACCCCTTAGTATCTTGAAACCAACCACATCCCTCCCCCACCTCATCAAAACAACCACAAGGAATATATTTTGAGTGAAACCTAATACGAGTATATTTTTAGTGATATATACACCAAACTAGAGTGTTTTTCTTTCAAGTTTGTGAGCATGTATTATTCTATTTTGGATCCGTTGCAACGCACAGGCACATTGCTAGTAAGAGTAGAGAAAAGGATGAACGAGGGAAGGCCTTATTTGCAAACATGGAGAGGGGTGTGGGTATCTTTTTGCAAAATTGCGATAGTTTCCTTCCTATCCGTTAGATATAAATCCGACGGCCTATATTGCAGGATGGCACACACACCATCATCACCAACTCTGTTTTCTACTCCCTCCATTCCTAAATATTTGTCTTTTTAGAGATTTCAACAAGTGACTACATGCGGTGCAAAATGAGTGAATCTACACTCTAAAATATGTCTACATACACATCCATATGTGGTACTCCATTTGAAATCTCAAAAAAAAAATATTTAGGAACGGATGGAGTATAAGAGTAGACACGGAGATATATCTCCAGCATGGTCTACAACAAAAATGTGCTGGACTGGTTAGCGCCGGATGCTCGCAACGCGATGACCTGAGTTCGAATTCTGTCTTTAACTTTAGATTTTTATATTATATATTACTTATTTAATATATACTTCTTTCGCTACTGTACTGACAGTGGAACCCACAGAGTACTTAGAATACAAGATTAAGGATGGACTTGTTTCTTTTTAACTTTCTGTACGAAGCTGTAGCCACCCTGCAAGTCACGTGTACACTGTACATGCAATTAACTTTTTATAGAGGGAGAATCATACAAGCAATTAACTCAAATGGATTGGATGTGACTCTATTATTTCCAGCATAAGAGCATCTCCAACGGCAGCCGGCAAATTTCCTCTCGCCTCCTTCCGCGGAGGACGACATCAAACGCCAGCGGCATACATTTTCAGAACTCTAACCAACCAGATGAAATTCGTGCAAACACGGACTGTTTTCATATAAGCATGCAGGATTTCGTATAAAAAGCAGGATCTTCATATAAACATGATGGATTTCATTACATTTACATGAACTAAGCGGTGCTAATCCGGCTCTCTTAATATAATTAATACTCCCTTCGTCCGGAAATACTTGTCCTAGAAATGGATGTATGTAGACTTATTTTAGTTATAGACACATCCAATTTATCCATTCTTAGAACAAATATTTCCCGCCAGCAGGAGAGGGAGTACCTAATCTAAATGGCCGCCCGCGGATCCCCTTGTCTTCCTCATGTCCGGCAGACACTTGCGGGGTCGACGAAGGTCCTCGAAAGAGATGAAGCAGCAAAGAAACCACCTGAATGCACAGTCGTCGCCTCGGCGGTGGCCTTCATGGGACCCAAGTGGCGGCGGCCTCCCGTGCTCTACTTCTCCTTGATGATGGCGGCGGACACGGAGAAGATGGCCACCGACTCGTCGCTCTCCACACACCCGGCTTCTGTCTCTGCCTGCATGGCGTTGCCACAGGCACGGGAGGCGCGCCCACAGACACGGGAGGCGCGGCCACCGCAGACACTGGTGGCGTGGTATGACGGGGCAGTGACGATGCCCGTACCGGCGTGCTTGCCGCCATGCCGGAGTGGAGCAACTAGCCACTCCTCATCGAGCTGAACTGGAGCGGCGAGTTGCTGAACCACGCGCCGGATTGGGGCGGCAACTGGCTCCCTCGGGCCAAGCAAGGTTGATGAAGCACCGAGCGGCCTCGCCCGTATCCGGAGGGCTCGGCGAGCCACCCAGCCGGGTAGTATGCCGGAGAATGGCTCCTGGGAAGCCATCGGAAGAGTGGAGAAAATGGTAAAGGAGGACATCGGGGAGTGGCGGAGGGGTGCGATTCTTGCCCGTTATCTGTCTGGCCTCGTTTAAATAGAGGGCGGACGGTAGGAGCTTGGCCGGCGTCTGGCCTAGTTTAAACTAAGGGCGGACGGGAGGAGCTCGGCCGGTTTTGCGTTTAATTCTGGCCTGCTCATGAACGGACTTGTGGCTGGAGTAGGTTTCTCGGTTTGCATGTGGGTTTAACGGAGGGGTTTGATGGAGGCGAGGAGGCGTGTTCAGCCGGGCGTGCAGCGCGCGGCGCAGTACTATTCGATTTGACAGCGGGCGGCGCAGTTCCCGGTACGACTTTAATGCAGATGAGGGAGGGGTAGCGGTTCCCGACATGTTGAACAGCCAATGATGCATCCTCCTTCAATTAGCATCGTGCATGCATGAGGGAAGTAATGGGAGGAGGACCGGGAAAAGAGGCTGCACGATGTGAATGCAACGAAGTTTGCTATAAAGGCGCCCCTCCATTCCAATGCATCTACCACATCGTACGCACCTAAGCATTTGCCTAAGCACCTACACTAAGCGCAAAAGTGCTCACTCCAGACCCATGACGGCGATGCGCGCGAGCGGCAAGCGGTTGTGCCAGATGGTCCACGACGCCAGCCTGCGGCATGGCGCCGAGGATCGTCTCCAGACGGTGTTCGCGACCGGCTGGTGGATGGCCACCATCGACGCCAACTACGACTCTCAGTTGGACTAGATGATCGTTGCCACCACCAACAAGTTCACTGTCCTCAAGAAGCTCGGGGATGGCATCGCCGTACTCCTCCAGCCCGCGCGCCCGGGCTCCTCATTGCCTGCCACCCTAATCGGCCTCCATGGCCGGAACCTCTTTCAAGCACTGGTGGCCCTGCGACTGCCCGCTGACACCACGAAGAATGTTGATATGTCTCCAACGTCTCTATAATTTTTGATTGTTCCGTGCTATTATATTATCGATCTTGGATGTTTTATATGCATTTATATGCTATTTTATATGATTTTTGGGACTAACCTATTAACCTAGAGCCTAGTGCCAGTTTCTATTTTTTCCTTGTTTTTGAGTTTTACAGAAAAGGAATACCAAACGGAGTCCAATTGACGTGCCAATTTTCGATGATTTTTTATGGACAAAAAGAAGCCCCCGGAGTAAAAGAGTTGGGCCATAAGAGTTCCGGGCTGCCCACGAGGGTGGGGGGCGCGCCCTACCCCCCTAGGCGTGCCCCCCTATCTCGTGGATGGCTCGGAGACCCCCCCTGACGTGAGACCTACGGCAAAAATTCCTATGAATACAGAAACCTTCATAAAATAACCTAGATCGGGAGTTCCGCCGCCGCAAGCCTTTGTAGCCACCAAAAACCAATCGGGACCCTGTTCCGGCACCCTGCCAGAGGGGGGAACCCTCACCGGTGGCCATCTTCATCATCCCAACGCTCTCCATGATGAGGAGGGAGTAGTTCACCCTCGGGGCTAAGGGTATGTACCAGTAGCTATGTGTTTGATCTCTCTCTCTCTCGTGTTCTTGATTCGACACGATCTTGATGTATCGTGAGCTTTGCTATTATAGTTCGATCTTATGATGTTTCTCCCCCTCTACTCTCTTGTAATGGATTGAGTATTCCCTTTGAAGTTATCTTATCGGATTGAGTCTTTAAGGATTTGAGAACACTTGATGTATGTCTTGCATGTGCTTATCTGTGGTGACAATGGGATATTCACGTGATCTACTTGATGTATGTTTTGGTGATCAACTTGCGGGTTCAGTGACCTTGTGAACTTATGCATAGGGGTTGGCACACATTTTCGTCTTGACTCTCCGGTAGAAACTTTGGGGCACTCTTTGAAGTTCTTTGTGTTGGTTGAATAGATGAATCTGAGATTGTGTGATGCATATCGTATAATCATACCCATGGATACTTGAGGTGACATTGGAGTATCTAGGTGACATTATAATTTTGGTTGATTTGTGTCTTAAGGTGTTATTCTAGTACGAATTCTATGATAGATCGAACGGAAAGAATAGCTTTGTGTTATTTTACTACGGACTCTTGAATAGATTGATCAGAAAGGATAACTTTGAGGTGGTTTCGTACCCTACAATAATCTCTTCGTTTGTTCTCGGCTATTAGTGACTTTGGAGTGACTCTTTGTTGCATGTTGAGGGATAGTTATATGATCCAATTATGTTATTATTGTTGAGAGAACTTGCACTAGTGAAAGTATGAACCCTAGGCCTTGTTTCCTAGCATTGCAATACCGTTTATGCTCACTTTTATCATTAGTTACCTTGCTGTTTTTATATTTTCAGATTACAAAAACCTATATCTACCATCCATATTGCACTTGTATCACCATCTCTTCGCCGAACTAGTGCACCTATACAATTTACCACTGTATTGGGTGTGTTTGGGACACAAGAGACTCTTTGTTATTTGGTTGCAGGGTTGTTTGAGAGAGACCATCTTCATCCTACGCCTCCCACAGATTGATAAACCTTAGGTCATCCACTTGAGGGAAATTTGCTACTGTCCTACAAACCTCTGCACTTGGAGGCCCAACAACGTCTACAAGAAGATGGTTGTGTAGTAGACATCAAGCAGTTTCTGGCGCCGTTGCCGGGGAGGTGAGTGATTGCAGGTATATCTTTAGATCTTGCAATCGAATCTTTTAGTTTCTTGTTTTATCACTAGTTTAGTATATGAAAGAAAACTACAAAAAATGGAATTAAGGTTGCCTCATATGCTTCATCTTTTTAATGTCTTTCGTGAAAATGATGGGAAGGAAAATTGTGCTCAAGTACTAGAAGAAGAATTACATAGAATGCTTGGCATAAAATATGTGAATGATGAGCATAATTGCAATGTTGTTAGTATGAATTCTTTGAATACCAATTATGCTAATGATATGCAAACCACATGCTTGGGGATGCTATGTTTGATGAAGATGATATTTTTAGTCCCCCAAGTTTTGATGAGCAAATTTATTATGATGAAAGCATGCCTCCTATTTATGATGATTATTGTGATGACACGTATGCTATAAAGAATAAAGATAACCATGAAACTTGTCATCATGATTTTAATTTTCAATTGGATTATGCTTCACATGATAGTTATTTTGTTGAGTTTGCTCCCACTTCTATTCATGAGAAGAAATTTGCTTATGTGGAGAGTAATAAAAATTCTATGCTTGTGGCTCATGAAAAGAATGCTTTGTGTGATCGTTATATTGTTTAATTCATTCATGATGCAGCTGAAAATTATTATGAGGGAGGAATATATGCTTGTAGGAATTGCAATAATATCAAGTTTCCTCTCTATGTGCTTAAAGTTTTAAAGTTATGCTTGTTTTGCCTTCCTATGCTAGTTGATTATTGTTCCCATAAGTTGTTTGCTCACAAAATCCCTATGCATAGGAAGTGGGTTATACTTAAATGTGCAAGTCATATTCTTCATGATGCTCCCGTTATGTTTCAATTCTTATCTTTTTTGTGAGCATAATTGAAATCATCATGCATAGCTAGGGGCGTTAAACGTTAGCGCTTGTTGGGAGGCAACCCAATTTTATTTTTGTTCTTTGCTTTTTGCTCCTGTTTAGTAATAAATAATTCATATAGCCTCTGTTTATATGTGGTTTTATGTTTTAATTAGTGTTTGTGCCAAGTAGAACCTTTGGGAAGACTTGGGTGAAGTCTTTGCGATCTTGCTGTAAAAAACAGAAACTTTTGCGCTCACGAGATTAGCTACCATTTTTACTGGAGAGTGCTTTTAGGTTGATTCTTTTTGAAGAAGATTAATAGACAAATTACTCAGGTCCACCAATTTATTTAAGAATTTTTGGAGTGACAGAAGTATTCGAATGATATAGATTACTACAGACTGTTCTGTTTTTGACAGATTCTGTTTTCATTGTGTTGTTTGCTTATTTTGATGAATCTATGAGTAGTATCGGTGGGTATGAACCATGGAGAAGTTGGAATACAGTAGATATTACACCAATATTAATTTAGAATGAGTTCACAACAGTACCTAAGTGGTGGTTTTATTTTCTTATACTAACGGAGCTTACGAGTTTTCTGTTGAGTTTTGTGTTGTGAAGTTTTCAAGTTTTGGGTAAAGATTCGATGGACTATGGAATAAGGAGTGGCAAGAGCCTAAGCTTGGGGATACCCAAGGCACCCCAAGGTAATATTCAAGGACAACCAAGAGCTAATCTTGGGGATGCCCCGGAAGGTATCCCCTCTTTCGTCTTCGTTCATCGGTAACTTTACTTGAGGCTATATTTTTATTCGCCACATGATATGTGTTTTGCTTGGAGCGTCATTTTATTTTATTTAGTTTTGATTGCTGTTTTAATAATATCCCAAGATCTGAAATTCTTAAATGTTAGAGAGTCTTCACATAGTTACATAATTATTCAACTACTCATTGATCTTCACTTATATCTTTTGGAGTAGTTTGTCATTTGCTCGAGTGCTTCACTTATATACTTATATATTTTTAGAACACGATGGTGGTTTTATTTTGAAGAAATAGATGAACTCTCGTGCTTCACTTATATTATTTTGAGAGTCTTAAACAGCATGGTAATTTGCTTTGGTTATGAATTTAGTCCTAATATGATGGGCATCCAAGAGGGATATAATAAAAAATTTCATATAAAGTGCATTGAATACTATGAGAAGTTTGATTCCTTATGATTGTTTTGAGATATGAAGATGGTGATATTAGAGTCATGCTAGTTGAGGTAGTTGTGAATTTGAGAGATACTTGTGTTAAAGTTTGTGCTTCCCGTAGCATGCACGTATGGTGAACCATTATGTGATGAAGTCGGAGCATGATTTATTTATTGATTGTCTTCCTTATTAGTGGCGGCCGGGGACGAGCGATGGTCTTTTCCTACCAATCTATCCCCCTAGGAGCATGCGCGTAGTACTTTGTTTCGATAACTAATATATTTTTGCAATAAGTATGTGAGTTCTTTATGACTAATGTTGAGTCCATGGATTATACGCACTCTCACCCTTCCACCATTGCTAGCCTCTCTTGTGCCGCGCAACTTTCGCCGGTACCATACACCCACCATTACCTTCCTCAAAACAGCCACCATACCTACCTATTATGGCATTTCCATAGCCATTCTGAGATATATTTCCATGCAACTTTCCACCGTTCTGTTTATTATGACACGCTTCATCATTGTCATATTGCTTTGCATGATCATGTAGTTGACATTGTATTTGTGGCAAGGCCACCATTCATTATTCATACATGTCACTCTTGATTCATTGCATATCCCGGTACACCGCCGGAGGCATTCACATAGAGTCATATTTGTTCTAAGTATCAAGTTGTAATTCTTGAGTTGTAAGTAAATAAAAGTGTGATGATCTTCATTGTTAGAGCATTGTCCCATGTGAGGAAAGGATGATGGAGACTATGATTCCCCCATAAGTCAGGATGAGACTCTAGACGAAAAAAATAAAAGAGGCCAAAGAAGCCCAAATAAAAAAGAGAGGCCAAAGAAGCCCACAAAATAAAATGAGAGAAAAAGAGAGAAGGGGCAATGCTACTATCCTTTTACCAGACTTGTGCTTCAAAGTAGCACCATGATCTTCATGATAGAGAGTATCCTATGTTGTCACTTTCATATACTAGTGGGAATCTTTCATTATAGAACTTGGCTTGTATATTCCAATGATGGGCTTCCTTAAAATGCCCTAGGTCTTCGTGAGCAAGCGAGTTGGATGCACACCCACTTAGTTTCTTTTTGAGCTTTCGTACACTTATAGCTCTAGTGCATCCGTTACATGGCAATCCCTACTCACTCACATTGATATCTATTGATGGGCATCTCCATAGCCCGTTGATACACCTAGTTGATGTGAGACTATCTTCTCCTTTTTGTCTTCTCCACACACTACAAAAAATACACTTCCGTGATGATACGTGTTTGTCACAGTAGGTCACGTTTTCTGTCATGCATGTACATCCATGACAAATTTATGACAGAATCAAGATAGTCATACCTGTGCTGTCGTAGAAGTGTTCCATGACATTAACAAAATTATCATCATGGAAGTTTCCACTTCCATGACGATAAATCGCGCGTCACGGAAATGCTTTCGTCAAGGGTGACCGACACGTGGCATCCACTGTAACGGAACGCCGTTAAGCTATCGGGTCCAGTTTTGGATCCGATAACCCGTTAACAGCCCCGACCAATGGGGATTTTCCACGTGTAAAATCATCATTGGCTGGAGGGAACACGTGTCGGCTCGTCGCTGGGACAGATGTCATCCACTCATTGGACCCAAAGCGCCTATGATACGTCGACACGTGGCACGGCCCAACAGAGGCCCATTCCTGTGAAAAGGCCAGCCCATTTGACTTGGTCAAAAGGTGGCGGGCCGGCCCACGGCAAGCCTATTAACGGCCTATTCGCATATAGCCCATTTATAGCCCGCTAACCTAGGGCCCGTTTACGGCCTATCCGAATTAGGCCCAGTAGCATCATCTGGGCCGTCCAATATAATTCCAGCCCGTTTTTACTTCCGGCCCATGTGTGGCCCATGATGTCTTTCGGCCCATATGAGGCCCTTAGTAACCCTCGGCCCATTAACGGCCCGTGGTAAAACTGGCCCGTAATGAACAGTGTATCACTTTATACCCATTAACGGCCCATTATACCGTCGGGCCGTTTCCAGCCCATGTTATCTTTCGGCCTTCTCAGGGCCCATTTATTCTTGGGCTCATTTCCAGCATTCGTTTACTTTCGGCCCATTATTGTCATTTTTTGCTTGTGGGCCAAATTCAGCCCGTGGTTACAGTCGGCCCGTTTGTGGCCCGTTAATACGTTGGGCCATTTTCATAGCGTCATCAAATACGGCTGATTAACGACGGCCCGTTATGGTCGGCCCATGAACGGACGATTTCAACTCTAGCCCATTTACGACCATAATGTGGTCTTTTATTGGCCCATGTTTGGCCAACCGATCATACGGCCCGTAGAAGGCCCATTGATGATACGGCCCGTAGAAGGCCCATTGTGTCTACGGCCCGTATAAGGCCCATTGTTTCTACGCCCCATAGAAGGCCCATGATTTCTATGGCCCTTAGAAGGCCCATTGTTTCTACGGCCCGTAGGAGTCCATGTTAACTACAGTAAATATGTAGCCCATGGTTAATGTGGCCTAGTTTAAAAAAACAGGCTATTGCGGCCACTAGCAAACCGCGGAAATAGGCTATTACACATATTACATCCACTGGGCATCAAAGTTTGCCATCAGTGCAAATATAGGGAACAAAGCAGCATATAAATGCCGCAGCAAAACAAGTCCAGAACTGAAACCACTTCAGAATAGCTCAAGAAACAATATCCTGGGTACCCATAATGCTGGCAAGATGCTTAGGAAGCTTATTAACTTTCTCTTGTTTGGCGCTTAAATCCTCCAGCACTTGCTGTTGCACCAGAAGTATGCATCTGAATTCTGCAGGGACTTCCTCAGTCCTTTGGCTTCCTGTCGCATAACATCTTATCGATGTCTTTCAACTTGAAGTTGAGACTTAAGAAGCCGAACTGATTCAGGCAGCAAGTTCGAAGAGCTGGTGCCAGCAGTAGTAGCCAGTAACTCGAACACTACATCAAGACATGACTTTGGGGTTGTCTCAGTGTCTTCAATATAGTTTTTATCAGCTTTCTTGGAGACCAACAGGATGTCTCACTATCTTGAACCTTATCTGCATTACTTCCTGTACCATTGCATAATGGGGTACTCTTCTCCAATATTTTATCCGCATTCTAAAAGAGAAACAAACAAACACATCACAGGTTTACAATGTAGTATATGAAACTCGAATTGGTAAACCAGTTCAGTAGTAAGGTGGACAGGATAACAACATGAAACAAACATATATCTATGTAGTATGGTCACTGTATGGTCTATATCATTCTAGTTTATGTTGCCAAATCAAGATAGATACAGTTCGAATCATATCTATTTAAGACAAAGCAGCTTAGACAGAATATAAGTGTGAGAAACTACACAACAATAATAACACTTGTAAGGTGCATGGCATGAGAATATAAATGTTTATTCAATTGAAACTAAAATCAACATAGAGCAAGTTACAACAGCAAACACATTAAAGAAACAGGTTTAAAACATACCTGTTGCGCCATTGGAGTTTCAATTGCATCCTTCAAATTTGAAATTAGTTGGTATGAGTAAATATAGTGATGCAAGAGTAAAGTAGTATGAACCATAGCTACGGAACCTGACTTGAGAACAATTCTTCTTCTGCTTTAAGCGTTGACTTGGAGTTCGGAGTGGTGGTCCTCGTGCTTTGGGCACTGCAGTTGCCTTACTAACTGCTCGTGTTTGGGTGCTCTGTGGTGGAGACGGTGCTGTGTCAACGGGAACTGGGTGTAACGCCCATGATGCGGCTATATCTCCCACGTGTCGAGGCACGACTTAGAGGCATAACCGCATTGTGGTTTTGTCGCAAGAAGGGTCATCTTCACACAATCCCATGTAATGAACAAGAATGGGATAACGAGAGTTGGCTTACAATCGCCACTTCACACAATACATAAATTAATTCATACATCATCCAAAATCCACACATAGACCGACTACGGTCAAAATCCAAATGAAAATAAGATAACCCCAAATGCTAGATCCCAGATCGTCCCAACTGGGCTCCACTACTGATCATCAGGAAAAGAAATATAGTAACGACCACGTTCCTCATCGAACTCCCACTTGAGCTCGGTTGCGTCATCTGCAGTGGCATCGTCGGCACCTGCAACTGTTTTGGGTAGAATCTGTGAGTCACGAGGACTCATCAATCTCACACCCGCGAGATCAAGACTATTTAAGCTTATAGGAAAGGATGGTGTAAAGGTGGAGCTGCAGCAAGCACTAAGCATATATGCTGGCTAACATACGCAAATGAGAGCGAGAAGAGAAGCAATGCAACGGTCGTGAAGCTAGAATGATCAAGAAGTGATCCTGAAACTACTTACATGCATGCATAACCCAGACCGTGTTCACTTCCCGGACTCCACCGAGAAGAGACCATCATGGCTACACACACGATTGATGTATTTTAATTAAGTCAAGTGACAAGTTCTCTACAACCGAACATTAACAAATTCCCATCCGCCTCATAACCGTGGGCACGGCTTTCGAAAGATAATACCCTGCAGGGGTGTCCCAACTTAGCCCATTATAAGCTCTCACAGTCAACGAAGGGTAAACCTTCTCCCAGGAAGACCCAATCAGTCTCGGAATCCCGGTTTACAAGACATTTCGACAATGGTAAAACAAGACCAGCAAAGCCGCCCGAATGCGCCGACAAATCCCGATAGGAGCTGCACATATCTCGTTCTCAGGGCACACCGGATGAGCCAGACGTCGGGTTGGCATAGACCCTGGTTGCCCAGGGGGCACCGGACATCGCTCGGTTTGGGCCAGCACTCGAAGGAGCACTGGTCCAGGGGTTTAAATAAAGATGACCCTCGGGCTCGCGAAAACCCAAGGGAAAAAGGCTTAGGTGGCAAATGGTAAAACCAAGGTTGGGCCTTGCTGGAGGAGTTTTATTCAAGGCGAACTATCAAGAGGGTCCCATAAATCACCCAACCGCGTAAGGAACGCAAACTCAAGGAACATAATACCGGTATGATGGAAACTAGGGCGGCAAGAGTGGAACAAAACACCAGGCATAAGGCCGAGCCTTCCACCCTTTACCAAATATATAGATGCATTAATTAAACAAGAGATATTGTGATATTCCAAAATATCCATGTTCCAACATGGAACCAACTTCAACTTCACCTGCAACTAGCAACGCTATAAGAAGGGCTGAGCAAAAGCGGTAACTTAGCCAAACAACAGTTTGCTAGGAAAAGATGGTTAGAGGCTTGGCATGGCAATATGGGAGGCATGATATAGCAAGTGGTAGGTAGCGCAGCATAGCAATAGAACGAACAACTAGCAAAGCAAAGATAGAAGTGATTTCGAGGGTATGGTCATCTTGCCTGCAAGCTTCTCAGAGTTGTCGAAAGCTTGATCCTCGTAAGCGTACTCAACAGGTTCCTCGTTCACGAACTCGTCTCCCGGCTCTACCCACAGCAAGAACACAAGCAATGGAACCATAATCAATCACGGGAAATGCACAAGCAACATGATGCAAAACATGCATGATATGCGAGATGTGGTATGCGATGCATATGCGTGCTCCGGAAGAAAAAGAATGAACAAGGCAGTAACTTGGCAAACCAAGTATGCCACTGGAAAGATGAGATGATTTCGGTCGAAATCGATATAAAGATCACCGGAAACGGATGCACGGTTTGCAAATGGCAAGCAAAACAAGAATGACACGATTCTGCGATTAACAGCATGATAACACTTAGAATGCATCAAGAAACTATGTTACAGCACTCCAACATAGCAACAAAGCACATGGCAGTAATCTACAGGAGATGCTTGACAAAAGATGAACACTGAGCTACGGCTAGATCACACAATAACAGGTTCAAACAAGCATGGCAAAAGTGCAAAAGATATCAGGTTCACAGACTTGGTGAAATTACTGGACATGGCATAAACAGCATCAGGTAGCAACGTTCAGAGCAAGCAAAACACGTTTGGACCCGGATTTCGGAGGGGGAGGTGTTTATATAGGCATAGGGAGCTAGGAGAGTCCAAATGAGGCACGGTTTTTACCCACACGATCGTGATCGAACGACCGAGGGCATGGAGGGGACTTAGAGGGGTTATTGGATAGATTGGAGGGGGGTTTTGCTGCAACACCCAAAAGGACTTAGCGGTTACCCGGTTAACCGTTGGAGCATCAAATGAGCTCCAAATGGAACGAAACTTGACAGGTGGTCTACCGGTGGTATACCAAGGCCACTTGACAAACCTCGGTCCATTCCGAGAATGTTTAACACCCGCTCACGAAAAGAGACAAGAGGGGTGCACCAGTGCATGTGGGAGTGCCGGATTGCAAAACGGACAATGGGGAAAAAGCTCGGATGCATGAGTCGAACACGTATGCAAATGAGATGCACATGATGACATGATATGAGATGCATGACATGAACAAAGTGCAAAAACGAAAAACAAAACCCGACCACGAAGGGAATATCATAACACATAGCCGAAAATGGCAAGAGTTGGAGTTACAAATATGGAAAGTTACATCCGGGGTGTTACACTGGGTTACTATCTGCTGGGGTTGGGGTTAGAAGGGGTGTAGCTGGTTCTCTGTCCAACTGGGTAGGGTTACAATCTGCGTGAGTCTGGGTTATGTGTGGTGGGGCTGGTTCTTGGGCAAGTACAACTGTGGTTCCATCTCCATCGATAGGTAGCACGATCTTTTCTGAAGACCGTGTTTTTACTCCCACAGATACTGCCATCACCCCCTCCAATTGAAATGGCTGATAAACAAGAAAAGTAATTGAATGTACAGACTTTGTAAGATAGACAGGTGCAATGGATAGTAGGGAACAAAACAGGGCATGAAATAATTCACATTTTGTTGTCTAACCAAACAGAATAGCCGGACATAATTTCACATATATGATGGCTAATTAAACAGGATAGCATGACACAATTTCACATGTATGATGACTAACTAAATAGGATAGAATGACATACTTCAAAATATGATGACTATGTAAACAGGATGACATGATATAACTATACGATGTGTCTATTAAAGTGATTGGCATGCCATAAATCACAAACATCCCGTCGATGGAAACATGATGGCATGATATAATTCACGGATAGAATGACATAATTCAAAATATGATGACTATGTGAACAGGATGAGATGATATAACTATATTATGTCTTTAGAAAATGCGTTGGCATGCCATAATTCAGATAGCTGTCTATGTAAACATCATGGCATGATATAATTCAAATATACGATTTATATACTAAGGAAGTGAGCAGAGGGCAATCACATATATGATGTGTCAACTAAGGAGATGGCATTCAATATCGTGTATATGATGTAAAAACTAAGCATTGCAATACAACATATGCATGATATGATGTAACATCCCAAATTTTCAATTTGGAATGTTATACATAGGTCATTCATGCATCTCATATTTTATTGCATTTCGTTTCGCGATCCTCGAAATTCTAAGCAACTCAAGGACCCTTGGAGAGAGTTGGGGATTTCACCGTTTTCATAATTGAATTTTTATCAAATATCGAAACGAGGATCATTTGTTTTAACTATTTTTCTCTCCAAAAATATTTCATATTAAAATATATGAGAGGAGATAATATGACTTCTCCAAAATAAATGAAATATTGGAGGAAAAATATTAAAATCAAATCAATAATTTTATTTGGTCTTTATTGCAATTTTATTTGAATTAGGAAAAATACGCGTTTTTCAAAATTGCATTATAGGCCCAAATAAATGTTCAACTTGTCCGACATATTTGTAGAGGACAGGGGAAATTTATTTCAGGATTTTTGGAGCCCGTTTAGTATTTCTTTTCTCTTTTTCTGCACGTCGGAGTATTTAAAAAAAAACCAACCGACCTAGCTGGGCCGTACCCGACTAGGACTCGCCCGGCTGGCCTTTAAAGCCCGAGGCTGCGACCCCGAGCCCACCAGCCCCGCCGAACCCTAGCGCCGCCGCCGCCGCAGCCGCCCGCCGCTGCTGCCGCGCGCCACCGCCACCCACCGCCGCCCGCTAGCCCGCGCTGCCGCTGCGCCGCCGCCGGAGCCACCCGCCAGAGCCACCCGCCGCCCGCCGCCTTGCCGTCCCGCTGCCCGAGGTAGCAGCCGCCGCCGCCGCTGCCGCTGGTTTACGCGAGAAAACCGTCCGGTTTTTCTTTCAGTTCGTTCGGTTTTTTTAAACCGTAGGTCAGTTTTTTTATAGACCGGTTCGTTTTTTTCTCGGTTTAGTTATTTAGTGAACGGCCGTTCGTACGTTCGTTTTAACGAACGGTTTTCATCCGTTAGTCACAGACAGCGAACGTTCGTTCGTTAGCCTGTTCGTTAGTTTTTCTTTTTCTAGGGTTTTAAGCGATTATTTTCGATCGTGATTTCCGATCCGATTTTCGTTTTAGTTTACCTTTTCGCTCGTTTATCGGAATCAGGCGATTCAAGCACCTAGATCTTCGTCTCGAAGCCCTCTTTCTGTTTAAACAACTTGAACAAGATTTTGGTACTGTAAAATTTGACTTTAGTCCAGATTAACAGACCTTGTTTCTTTCGCAGTTTGAGTTTCGTTGCTCCGTTTGATTTGATTCTTTTTGCAAACCAGAGTTCTTAAGGTGAACTTTCTGGTTAGATCTTCTTATTTGAGTTTCACTCGTGCATCTTTGATTGATTGCTTATGTATGCTATTGTTTGTTTGCGATAGAATTCCCAGAGTGCGAAGCGTGCTACTACGAGTCTCTAGGTTTTGCGGATCGTCAGCAAGGCAAGTAACACATTGATCATACTCCTTTCGTACCCAATTTTTATGCATTAATTCCAATCTTCAAACACTACATGATTAGGATCTGATTAACTTGTGGGTATTGGGAAGTAGTTGATGAGGTAGAACCTATTACCTGTTTTATTATCAAACCATGAGAGTTACTTTTACGTTATGCTTATATTGCTATGCTATGCTCGTAGACGTGGATTGGGTTTGAGTGTATCCATGACAGATGTGAGTTGGTAATTAATGGTTCAACTTAAGGTGGGAACTTTAATACACATCTGGGTGGATTGCTTGTTTGGGCACTTGGGGATATACCAGTGTTGTCCTAGGAGATCCCGGGGATATACCGTGTGATCCTCCTACGGTCTGCCACCTAGGCTCAAAGGGATCGTGAGATTATTCATGCTAGAAACTTCCGTGTGCAGCCACAAGCTATTATGGGCTCTAGCATAGTTTAGTATGTTGCATGACCTCTTCGAGTGGTAGGCTAGCAGATGTAGAGGGATGTAGGTTGGTACTATCTACCCGGGGTTAGAGTTAATGCTTCTGAAAGACTGTGTCTCGGTCATCCGTTTCTCAAACACCATGTAGTGCGAGAAATCCAATGGAGGAGATCGAGTCTTGTGGGGAAAAGTGCGCAAACCTCTGCAGAGTGTACAATCTAATCATGGTTAGCCGTGTCCCCGATTACAGACATCTTGAGTATCTAGTACTTGGATTATCCTATTGTATCTCATCACTCTAATTTAATTTGTTGGGTTAATGATTATTTTAATTGGGATTGAGTTGGAGGAACCTTCTCAATGATGTTTCAACTACCATGATAGTTAAATAAAATCTATTCCTTTGTTGTAGGAAAAAATTGGCTTTTCACAAAAACCTTATAACCATAGAGCCTCCACCAGCCATATATGCATGTAGTGATAGCATTTATCTGTTCATTGCTCTACTGTGTTATATTGCCAGCATATTCCATGTGCTGACCCGTTTTCGGGCTGCAACGTATTATGTTGCAGACTTTTCAGACGAGGAGTAAGGTTCGCTAGGCCGTGGTCTTGCACTCAGCTATGCCGTTGGAGTTGATGGACTCACTTTATCTTCCAAGCCTTCAGTTGTTATCGCGTTAGATGGCCTTAAGCCATATTTATTGTAATAAGTTCTCTTTTGAGACATTCGATGTAATAAGTGTGTGATTGCTACTCTGTTATAAATCCTTCGAGTACTGTGTGTGTCAGCATTACCGATCCAGGGATGACACTGAAGCACAGAGACTTGACCGTTTGAGGTTGGGTCGCTACAAGATGGTATCAGAGCACACGCTGAATGTAGGACACGACCACTAAGATAAGCCATAGGTCACTCTTCTCTACTCATTTCTGACTCCTCTCCATTTTCTTCTCTTTAGGATGGCGGATTCGAGGAACAAGTTTGCACAACCGGATGAAGACACACCCTTTAGACGACACTTGAAGGAAGTTACTAGATACTTGAATATTGGAATAGCAAGCTTCACTGGAACTTACAACGACACTTTACCAGAAGAGGAGCACTGGATGATTCGAGTTCAAGTTCCAGGAAGGACATTCACGCCAGCCACAGAGCCCATAGAGTTTTCCTTTGATGCACCAACCTGGAGTCTCGGCAAGAGCATGGCAGCTCACATCACCATGGGACGCATCGGCGAAGTTTACCACAAGGATCTCAAGGATACTATCTACCAGATATGTGGGCACCGAGATGAGCAATGGGAGATAGTCAGCACCAGGAAGGACATGTCCATTGCAGCATTCATCCATGAGTTAAACCAGCACATTCGACGCCAGGAGAATCAGATGTGCGCAGACATGATAGATTTGAAGAAGGCGATGACAAGGATCATCGAGCTGGAAGAAGAACTCAAGTCTACACGCGATGGATATGAGGAGGAAATCGTGACACTATTGGTGAAGAACGACGACCTGATAAAGAAGATCAGAGTATTCATGGGAGACCCCGCGCCAGGAGGAGACGACGACGATTCTACTTGCCCGGAGAACTACATCATCATCAACGACACCGACTCCGACCCCGATGATAGTGATGATGATTTTGAAGACGAAGCTGGAGCAGACATCATGGAGTCTTCCACCGATCAAAATTTCTAGATGACCACCAAATGATTAGTAGTATTTCCCCATGTATATAGTAGTAGTCCGAGCACTTTAACGATAGTCCTAGACCGTTTGTATGCCCTTGCTTGATTGATTGAGTGATATGATTGTGTTTGTCTCATGTGCATATGGGTAGTGTTTTCTCACTAGACCTCTTTTCTATTCTAATCTCTCCCCTCGAAACCCATCAGATGCCTCCGAGACGTGACACCGGATTTGTTTTCCCACCGGAGATCACCTAGTTGATCCAGGAGCAGAATGCCTTGATGCAGATATTAGTCCAGAACCAAGGCAACAACAACAACAACCCGCCCCTAGTTGACAACTTAGCCCATTTTCTGAGGTTACAGCCGTCGGTGTTTTCCAGTAGCATCGAGCCAATAGTTGCGGATGACTGGCTACGCCGGATTGGAAGGGAGTTGACCACCGCTGGTTGCACAGATGCAGAGAAGGTGCGTTTTGCCGCACATTAGTTGGATGGACCAGCAGCCTCATGGTGGGAGAATTACACAACCACTTTCCCCATAGCCAATATCACTTGGGACCAGTTTCAACAAGCATTCTTCATAGCCCATGCCTCAACTGGAGCTATGAGCATGAAGAAGCGTGAGTTTCGCAACTTACGCCAGGGAAACCGTACTGTAGCTCAGTACGTGGATGAGTTTAGCAAGCTATCCCGTTATGCCCCTGATGATGTGGCCACGGATGCCACGAAGCAGGAGAAGTTTGTGGAAGGGCTTAATGATGAGATGAGCATGCAGTTGATGGTGGCCACATTTGCTAACTACCAAGAGTTGGTAGACAAGGCTCTTATGATGGAAGGGAAGCAGCAGCAGATTGAGAGCCGCAAGAGGAAGTACGGGCAAGGGAAGTACAATTCTGGAGCTCAGCAGAAGCTTCGTTTAACCCCGAACTCGGGAGGACTTATCCATAACCATGGAGGCCACACTCACAATGGAGGAAGTTTCCATAATCACAGTGGCCCCAGGAATGGAAACGGGAATGGAGCAGGTAGCAATCAGAACCGCTCTAACCCAGCCACACCCGCCAAGGACCAAAGTCACATTACTTGTTTCAAGTGTGGGAAGACTGGACACTACGCCAACGATTGTCTGGAATTGAAGAAAGATAGTGGTAATGGAAGCGCTGGGAAGAAGCCCAACCCTTTCAACAGGGGACAAGTGAACCACGTGAACATGGAGGAGGCTGAGGAGCAGCCTGATGAAGTTGTCGGTAAGTTTTTGGTTAAGTCTTTTACCGCTCTTGTTCTTTTTGATACTGGTGCATCGCATTCATACATATCAAGGGGATTCGTGGATAAGTTTAAGTTGCCAACCCAAGCCCTTAGGACACCTATGTTATTAAGTTCACCTGGAGCAGAATATATGGCCAGCCGATGGTGCGACCAGATACCCTTAACCATTGGTAGCCATGTTTTCCCGTCAGACCTAATAATTTTGGAGTCACAAGGATTGGATGTGATATTAGGCATGGACTGGATGTCGAAGTATGGAGGAAGCATTGATTGTGCTAGTAAGTCAATTCTGCTCACCACCCCGGAGGGAAAAAGGATCAAGTACGTATCCAAGCATTCGTCAAGGAGAACCCAAGTAAATTCCCTCTCAGGAGTTGTTCAGGAGGAAGTACCTGTTGTGAAGGATTACCCAGATGTATTTCCAGAGGAATTACCTGGCATGCCCCCAGATCGGGACATCGAGTTTTTGATAGAACTGTTGCCAGGCACCAGACCGATATCGAAGAGACCATACCGGATGCCCGCAAATTATCTGGAGGAGATTAAGAAGCAGATTAAGGAGTTATTAGAGAAAGGTTACATCCGACGAAGTTCATCACCGTGGGGAGCCCCAGTGCTTTTGGTTGAGAAGAAGGATGGATCCTTAAGGATGGTTGTTGATTATCGTGCACTAAATGAGGTGACGATCAAGAACAAGTACCCATTGCCGATGATCAATGATTTGTTTGACCAGCTGCAAGGAGCTAAAGTGTTTTTGAAGATTGATCTGCGATCAGGATATCACCAGCTGAAGATTCGAGAGGAGGATATACCAAAAACCGCATTCACCACAAGGTACGGGTTATATGAGTAATACGGTCATGTCATTTGGACTGACTAACGCCCCTACCTATTTCATGAGTATGATGAATAAGGTGTTCATGGAATTCTTGGATAAATTTGTGGTGGTGTTCATTGATGATATAATGGTATACTCGAAGAATGAGGAGGAGCACAAGGAGCATTTGCGTTTAGTCCTCGAGAAACTCAGGGAACATCAGTTGTATGCCAAGTTTAGCAAATGTGAGTTTTGGTTGAAGGAAGTTGGATTCCTTGGACATGTTATATCAGGAGAAGGTATAGCAGTAGACCCCGCCAAGGTTCAGTCAGTCACTGAGTGGTTGGCACCCACCTCAGTTAGCGAGATCCGCAATTTTCTTGGACTCGTGGGATACTATCGGAGATTCATTGAGAATTTTTCCAAGATTGCGAAAGCAATGACGGCATTGTTGAAGAAGGATACCAAATCCAAATGGACGGAAGAATGTGAGGCAAGTTTTCAGGAGTTAAAGAAACGTTTGACTACAGCCCCAGTGCTGATTCTGCCGGATATACGCAAGGACTTCCAAGTGTATTGCGATGCTTCACGCTCTGGACTTGGAGGTGTACTTATGCAGGACGGAAGAGCTGTTTCGTATGCATCCCGACAGCTTCGACCGCATGAGTTGAATTATGCTACTCATGATTTGGAGTTAGCAGCCGTAGTGCATGTGCTCAAGACTTGGAGATATTACCTTATCGAAAACCGTTGTGATGTGTACACGGATCAAAAGAGTTTGAAGTACATTTTTACCCAAAAGGAGCTGAACCTCAGGCAGAGGAGATGGTTGGAGCTCATGAAGGATTATGATATGAAGTTGCACTATCATCTAGGAAAGGCCAATGTCGTAGCAGACGCTTTGAGCCGGAAGAGTTATGCCAATACCCTCTAAGCAGAGGATTGCCAAAGGATTTAGCAGAAGATCTCAGGGAGCTATGATTGGACATAGTCCCTAGAGGTTTTGTTGCAGCATTGGAGGTTCAATCAACGTTGTTGGGAAAGATTCGAGAAGCGCAGAAGGATGATAAAGAGATTGCCGAGATAAAAGAGAGAATGAGCAAAGGAAAGGCCAAAGGTTTTCGTGAGGATGAGCACGACACCTTATGGTTTGAGTACTGCGTTTATGTGCCCAATAATGCGGAGATCAGGAAGTTGATACTTCAGGAGGCTCACGACTCGCCATACTCGATACACCCCGGAAACACCAAGATGTATTTGGATTTGAAGGAGCGTTTTTGGTGGACTGGTATGAAGAAGGATATTGCTGAGTATGTAGCCATATGTGATGTATGTCAGAGAGTAAAGGCAGAACATCAGAAGCCAGCAGGATTACTGCAGCCTATGCCGATACTCGAATGGAAGTGGGATAAACTTGGCATGGATTTCATCACCGGATTTCCCAGGACTCGATCATGATATGATTCTATCTGGGTAGTAGTTGATCGCTTGACCAAAGTGGCTCACTTTATTCCAGTGAAAACCACGTATACCAGTGCGAAGTTGGCCAAGATATATATGACCAGGATCGTATGTCTGCATGGAGTTCCGAGGACCATCGTATCAGATAGAGGAACACAGTTTACTTCAATGTTTTGGCATCAGCTGCACCAGACTTTGGGTACAAGGCTAGAGTTCAGTACAACATTTCATCCACAGACAGATGGCCAGACAGAGAGAGACAACCAGATTCTGGAGGATATGTTGAGAGCTTGTGTGCCAGATTATGGATCTAGTTAGGATGACAATTTGCCCTACGCAGAGTTCTCATACAACAATAGCTACTAGGCCAGTTTGAAGATGGCACCGTTCGAAGCCCTGTATGGACGAAGGTGCAGAACACCGTTGATGTGGGATGAAGTGGGAGACCGACAGTTGTTTGGACCAGATTTGAGCAAAGAGTCTGAAGAGAAGGTTAAGTTGATTCGAGACAGACTGAAGGTAGCTCAGTCCAGGCAGAAGAGTTATGCAGATTCGAAATGCAAGGAGGTAGCCTATGAAATCAGAGACAGAGCATATCTTCGTGTATCACCACTCCGAGGGGTGAAACATTTTGGAGTTAAGGGAAAGTTAGCCCCGAGATTTCTAGGACCATACTGAGTTTTGGAGCGTATGGGAGAGGTTGCCTACAAGTTGGAGTTACCCGAAGGATTATCAGTAGTTCATGATGTGTTTCACGTCTCCCAGTTAAAGAAGTGTCATGCTGAGATGGCCGATATACCTCTGAGAGATACAGTGCCCCTGGAAGCGATTCAGTTGGACAGTGATCTGACCTATGAGGAGAAACCCGTCAAGATTCTTGAGTTTGCCAGCCGAGTTACTCGCAGCAAGGTCATCAAGTTTTGCAAAGTTCAATGGAGCCACCATACCGAGGATGAAGCCACCTAGGAACGAGAGGATGATCTTCGCAAAGACCACCCACACCTATTTTCTAGCCAACCCGAATCTCGAGGGTGAGATTCATCTTAAGGGGGGTAGGTTTGTAACATCCCAAATGTTCAATTTAGAATGTTATACATAGGTCATTCATGCATCTCATATTTTATTGCATTTCGTTTCGCGATCCTCAAAATTCTAAGCAACTCAAGGACCCTCGGAGAGAGTTGGGGATTTCACCGTTTTCATATTTGAATTTTTATCAAATATTGAAACGAGGATCATTTGTTTTAATTATTTTTCTCTCCGAAAATATTTCATATTAAAATATATGAGAGGAGATAATATGACTTCTCCAAAATAAATGAAATATTGGAGGAAAAATATTAAAATCAAATCAATAATTTTATTTGGTCTTTATTGCAATTTTATTTGAATTAGGAAAAATACGCGTTTTTCAAAATTGCATTATAGGCCCAAATAAATGTTCATCTTGTCCAGCATATTTTTAGAGTATTTCTTTTCTTTCTTTTTCGGCACGTCGGAGTATTTAAAAAAACCAACCAACCTAGCCGGGCCGTATCCGACTAGGACTCGCCCAGCCGGCCTTTAAAGCCCGAGGCCGCGACCCCGAGCCCACCAGCCCCGCCGCCCTGCCGAACCCTAGCGCCGCCGCTACCGCCGCAGCCGCCCGCCGCTGCCGCCCGCCGCCGCCATCCACCGCCGCCTGCTAGCTCGCGCTGCCGCCGGAGCCACCCGCCGTCGCCGCCTCGCCGTCCCGCCACCCGAGGTAGCAGCCGCCGCCGCCGCCGGTTTACGCGAGAAAACCGTCTGGTTTTTCTTTCGGTTCGTTCGGTTTTTTTAAAACCCTAGATCTGTTTTTTATAGATCGGTTCGTTTTTTCTCTGTTTAGTTATTTAGCGAATGGCCGTTCGTACGTTCGTTTTAATGAACGGTTTTTGTCCGTTAGTCACAGACAGCGAACGTTCGTTTGTTAGCCTGTTCATCAGTTTTTCTTTTTCTCGGGTTTTTCGTGATTATTTTCGATCGTGATTTTTGATCCGATTTTCGTTATAGTTTATCTATTCGCTCGTTTATCGGAATCAGGCGACTCAAGCGCCTAGATCTTCGTCTCGAAGCCCTCTTTCTGTTTAAACAACTTGAACAAGATTTTGGTACTGTAAAATTTGACTTTAGTCCAGATTAGTAAACGAACCTTGTTTCTTTCGCAGTTTGAGTTTCGTTGCTCCGTTTGCTTTGATTCTTTTTGCAAACCGGAGTTCTTAAGTTGAACTTTCTGGTTAGATCTTCTTATTTGAGTTTCACTCATGCATCTTTGATTGATTGCTTATGTATGCTATTGTTTGTTTGCGATAGAATTCCCGGAGTGCGAAGCATGCTACTACGAGTCTCTAGGTTTTGCGGATCGTCAGCAAGGCAAGTAACACATTGATCATACTCCTTTCGTACCCAGTTTTTATGCATTAGTTCCAATATTCAAACACTGCATGATTAGGATGTGATTAACTTGTGGGTATTGGGAAGTAGTTGATGAGGTAGAACCTATTACCTGTTTTATTATCAAACCCTGGGAGTTACTTTTACGTTATGCTTATATTGCTATGCTATGCTCGTAGACGTGGATTGGGTTTGAGTGTATCCATGACAGATGTGAGTTGTTAATTAATGGTTCAACTTAAGGTGGCAAGTTTAATACACATATGGGTGGATTGCTTGTTTGGGCACCTGGGGATATACCAGTGTTGTCCTAGGAGATCCCGGGGATATACCGTGTGATCCTCCTATGGTCCGCCACCCAGGCTCAAAGGGATCGTGAGATTATTCATGCTAGAAACTTCCGTGTGCAGCCACAAGCTATTATGGGCTCTAGCATAGTTGAGTATGTTGCATGACCTCTTCCAGTGGTAGGCTAGCAGATGTAGAGGGATGTAGGTTGGTACTATCTACCCGGGGTTAGAGTTAATGCTTCTGAAAGACTGTGTCTCGGTCATCCATTTCTCAAACACCATGTAGTGCGAGAAATCCAACGGAGGAGATCGAGTCTTGTGGGGAAAAGTGCGCAAACCTCTGCAGAGTGTACAATCTAGTCATGGTTAGCCGTGTCCCCGGTTACAGACATCTTGAGTATCTAGTACTTGGATTATCCTATTGTATCTCATCACTCTAATTTAATTTGTTGGGTTAATGATTACTTTAGTTGGGATTGAGTTGGAGGAACCTTCTCAATGATGTTTCAACTACCCTGATAGTTAAATAAAATCTATTCCTTTGTTGTAGGAAAAAATTGGCTTTTCACAAAAACCTTATAACCATAGAGCCTCCACCAGCCATATATGCATGTAATGATAGCATTTATCTGTTCATTGCTCTACTGTGTTATATTGCCAGCATATTCCATGTGCTGACCCGTTTTCAGGCTGCAACGTATTATGTTGCAGACTTTTCAGACGAGGAGTAAGGTTCGCTAGGCCGTGGTCTTGCACTCAGCTATGCCGTTGGAGTTGATGGACTCACTTTATCTTCCAAGCCTTCCGCTGTTATCGTGTTTGATGGCCTTAAGCCATATTTATTGTAATAAGTTCTCTTTTGAGACATTCGATGTAATAAGTGTGTGATTGCTACTCTGTTATAAATCCTTCGAGTACTGTGTGTGTCAGCATTACCGATCCAGGGATGACACTGAAGCACAGAGACTTGACTGTTTGAGGTCGGGTCGCTACATATGAGTAATATAACCCTGCCAAGTTTGAGCATACACCTCAGGGGGATAATAGGACTGGTCATCTGCCTCTGAATCCTCCTCTGAAGAGCTATCTGTAACCAGCAAGATATCTACTTCACCAGGTAGCATTGTCTGCTCTGAAGACCTTGTTTTCACTCCAGATTTGTCCATCACCAATTCAAATGGCCGATGCATAGGAAGAGCAGTTGAATATACAAACATTGTTGACAAAAGCAATGAGAAATACAAAAAAAGGACGGCATGATATAATTCACATATATGACACTTGGCTAAACAACATGGCATTGCATAATTCACATATATAATGCCTTGCAACAAGATAGCATTGCATAATTCACATATATAATGTCTTGCAACAAGATGGCATTGCATAATTCACATATATGGTAATTAGACACTAAACAGGTGGCATTCACACAAAGCATGTCTAAACTACGCAAATGACATAGCAATGCAAGATACCATACACACGATATGAGCATCATAACCCTGCCAAGTTAGAGCATGCACTTGGGGGGGGGAATAGGACTGGTCATCTGTCTCTGAATCCTCCTCTAAGGAGCTATCTGTAACCAGCAAGACATGCGCCTCGTCAGATAGCATTGTCTGCTCTGAAGACCTTGTTTCCACTCCAGATTTTTCCATGACCGTGTCGAATGGCTGATGCATAGGAAGAGTAATTGAATGTACTAAAATTGTTGACAAATTTAACACGTAATAAAAAATGGTGTCATGATATAATTCACATATAAGATGACTGGCTAACCAGGGTGGCATTGCAAAATTCACATGTATGATGCCTGGCTAAACAAGATGGCATTGCATGATTCACATATACGATAAAGAAACTAAACAGATGGCATTGACACAAAGCATGTCTAAACTAAGCAGATGACATCTTTGATGTATACAGTACGCAATGCAAGGCACCATATGCATGATATTACCAACATCAGCATGCCAAGTTAGAGCGAAGACCTCATGGGGTAAATAGGAGTGGTCTTCTGCTTCTGAATCCCCCTCAGAATAGTTATCTTCCTCTTGCTTATGATCCAAAATGGGTGGAGGGGGGCTGCCTTTGCGCCCACCATGGAGCGACGTCTGCATGAAATTTTATTGCCACACAAGGCTCGTCTCTTTTGCTCTACATGTTCAGTTCCATTGTGTACAATAACTGACATGCATAGGAATAAAACATAGTGAGATTATGTAAGGAGTGCATGCACAAATCCAGAGTGATGGTAGCAAACTGTGGATAGACCCAAAACAAATGATAGCAGGCAGATAATAGCTTTAGTTAAAAAAATACAGATAATGGCTCCTTTAATGTTTGTTTGCACCCAACATGAAACTCATAGTAGACACCCGAGATTAACCAGATAGTACTGATTGCTGCCCCAATATGTACCCCACAACCATTTAAAAACTCAAGTTTCAGCATAAGTTTGGACCTGAGTCGGAGTCTAATAGGTGAACACGACGATAAAGTAGCATGTCATGATATTAAGCGATGCATAATGTAAGCAGACACGGAAGAGTGCGACCTCTCTTGCGGACCCGTGTAGTCCTCAAGGTCATCTGCTCAGTTTATGATGGTAATACAGTTGTCGTGGCTGCCGGCGGCGGGGAAGAAGATCTGAGGCGGCGAAAGACAGTCTGGAGAGCGGATCCCTGCTGTGGTGAACCCTTTCGTCGTTGGAGCAACTGAGCTGGGGTGGAACATAGCACCACAGGAGCAGTACAAACCACACAAGGTTTTCTTTGACACATATCTGTAACAGAAGTAATTGTGTAAGGGATTGTTTGAATTTGAGGATTCTAACAATGCAGGGATAGGAAATAGACAGGAATAGGATAGTAATGCACGTGCAAAACAGAGAATTTAAAAACAGAGGATTTCTGCCAATCTGGGTGTTTGGTTCACAAGAATTGGAAGATCACACGATGCAAAGAAGCATGTTGAGATTAAGTCAAACCACAAGAAGTGTACAACCTCTTTGGCGAAGCCATGTCGATCTCAGCGTGATTGGGTTGGCCGGTGAGGATGCTCCGGCTGACTTGGCTATCAGAGGAGGGGAAGAAGATCTTAGGCGTTTGGAGATGGAGCCCGAGGTACTGCTCCACTGTGATGGAGGGTTTCGTCGTTGGAGCAGCTCCGGTGAGTTGTACGACGCCGAGGCTGAAGCAGGACAAGAGAGACAACGTTAACCTGAGTGGATGTAACGCCCCGGATCTGATGCGCCAGGTGTCTACCAGTTATTCGCCGTCCTTGCCTTGTCATCTGCTTGCGTGTTGCACTTTGCCATGTCATCATCTGCATTTCATATCATGTCATCATGTGCATTGCATTTGCATACGTGTTCGTCTCATGCATCCGAGCCTTTTCCCCGTTGTCCATTTTGCAATCCGGCACTCCTATGTCACCCGGCGCCCCCTTTTGCCTCTTTTCATGTGCGGGTGTTAAACGTTCTCGGAATGAACCGAGTCTTGTCAAGTGGCCTTGGTATACCACCGGTCAAGTTTCGTTCCATTTGGAGGTCGTTTGGTACTCCAACGGTTAACCGGGTAACCGTAAAGTCCGTTTGTGTGTTGCCGCAAAACCCCCTTTCAAACAGCCCCAAAACCCCTCTAAGTCTCCGCCATGCTCTCGGTCTTTCGATCACGATCGCGTGGGCGAAAACCGCACCCCGTTTGGACTCTCCTAGCTCCCTCTACCTATATAAACCCCCTCTCCCCCGAAATCTCGGGCAAAAACCCTAGTCTTCTTCCCCTCACGCCACCGGACGCGCGTCTCCGCCGTGCCGGACATGTCCGCCGACACCCCGTTGGCCAATCCCGCAGCGCCATGTGTCCCGCCGCCGTCTCCACCGCACGGGCCTGCCGGGGCCCGAGCGAGGCCCTCCCGGCCCGGTTCGGCCGCCACCGCGTCCCGTGAGTGCTCGCGCCCGAGCCCGCGGCTCCTCCCGCGCCGCTGCCTGAAGGCCGCGCCTCCCGCCGCCGGCGTGCCCCCGTTCGCCGCCGTCGTCCGCCCGAGGCGCCCGTGCAGCGCAGCGCCCCTCTGCCTCCGCCTGCGCCCGAGGCGCGCGCGCGCCGCCGTCCACCGCCCGTCGCCGCCGGCGTTCACTCTCCTCCGTCCCTGACCGGCCCCGTCCCTCTTCCTCCTCCTCCCTCGCCCGGAGCTCCGATGAGCTTGCACTCCGGCGGCCCGAGCCAAACCCTAGCCCGATCCAGATCGGGTCAATCCCGGAGGTTGACTTTCTTCTTCCCCCCCCTCTCGATTTTGGCCAAGTCCTGAGTTTTGCATCATATGTTGCCATGTTCTCTGCACCATAACTCTCTGCATATAGCTCCGTTTCATACGTGTAATATGTCAAATTGTTCGTCTCGTGATGCTCTACATTATGTTCCATTGCACCATGTTCATTTGAGTCCAACTTGATGCCCAAATCATCGTTGTAAGAGTGCTAGTTGCTGTTATCTGCTGTTACTTATCAGAACTTGGAGATTTGTTATTTTTGTATCATTTAATCTGTGCATCTTATGAGTATGAGCTCTACATGTGTTTTGTTGTATGCCATGCCATCTTTCCAGAGGTGTATGCCATGTATTTTTGTGATCTCTGTGGTGACTAGCACAAGCATGCAAACTAGGCCCCGTAATGTTTCTGATTTCAGGGACAGTAATTTTACTGTCTGTTTGCTGTTATTTTGTTGCCAAGTAAACTCGATGCTACAGTTATATCCATGCTTATTTTGGAGATATTCAGTAAGGATGTTTTGTAGCTATTGTTGTAGTTGATTCATACATGCTCTTGTTTGCAATGTTGGAGTGCCATAGCATGTCTCAATCTTGCTCTACTTTTGCTATAAAATGTTCCTGGCAGATTGTTTACGTGTTATTCAATTTTGCCAAGCTTATTGTAGTTGTTTCATACATGCTATGTACTTGCTATTGCCATGGATAGCTTCATAAACATGCCATATTGCTGTAGGTATGCTTGTTTTGTCATGCATTTCTTTGTGGTGAGTGCATCAAGCTCACCAAGATGCCTTCATATTATTATTTCTGCCATGCTCTGTTTTCTGCTAAGTCTGGAACCTGTTAACGAAACTTGCTATGTTTACATGGTTGCCATCATATCTTCGGTCCTTTTTGGCTTATGGTCAGTAAGGGACTTTTGTCATATGCTTTGATTATATTCATTCCATTCCTTGTTTTGCCATGTTATGTTCCCATAGCATGTTGCTTGATAGCTCTAAACATTGCAACCTGATGCTATTTCTGCCATGTCCAGTAATTCTGCTAAGTCTGTGAATCTGTTATTATTTGCGATCTTGCTATGTCCTCTTGACCATGTTCTAGTGATTTCTGGAGATAGCTCATTGTTCATGTTTTGTTGTGATTTACCTGTACTTCATGTCCATGCCTTTTGTTTTCATGTTGAGCTGTTTTAGCATATTGTTTTGATGCTTGCTAGATGCCTAGTTGCTGTTTTGGACAGATTGTTGCTATGTCTTGTTTGGAGTGTATGTGTTGCGCCGTTGCTCCGTTTGGAGTGTGCTCTATATAAAACTTTCTTAGTTTTGCATGTAATCTCATATTATCATGTTGCATCCTTGTTTTGGGGTGTTTGCTTGATGTTTGGATGCATTTTGCATCAATGCCATGTTTATCTTGTTCTGCTCATATCTTCTAGGTCGTAGCTCCGAATCTAATGAACTTTATATGTAACTTGACTAGAATTTCGTGTAGATCATCATGGTGCTCTTTAACTTGCTGTTTAACAACTTCAACTTAATGCTTGTTCAGTTCTGGACCAATTTCGAAATTTGCATATGAGGACTTACCGGAATTGTTATATGTTGTTTCCGGCCTCATTTAAACTTGCTTGATGTGTTGTTCTTGTATGCATCATCTCTTGTCATGAATAGCTTCATGTAGCCTTGTCATGTATCTTTCTTGATTGAGCTTTATGCCTTGTTCATGTGTGATGTGTTTACCTTGTTGTGTGCTTCTTCTCGATAGTTCCCGTGTCGTTGCGATCGTGAGGATTCGTTCGTCTTCGTGGCTTCATCTTCTTCATGGATTCGTTCTTCTTCCTAGCGGGATTTCAGGCAAGATGACCGTCACCTTGGATCTCATTACTATCATTGCTATGCTAGTTGCTTCGTTCTATCGCTATGCTGCGCTACCTATCACTTGCTCCTCAAGCCTCCCAAATTGCCATGAACCTCTAACCTTTGTCACCCTTCCTAGCAAACCGTTGTTTGGCTATGTTACCACTTTGCTCAGCCCCTCTTATAGCGTTGCTAGTTGCAGGTGAAGATGAAGATTGCTCCATGTTGGATTATGTTTACGTTGGGATATCACAATATCTCTTATATTATTAATGCATCTATATACTTGGTAAAGGGTGGAAGGCTCGGCCTTATGCCTGGTGTTTTGTTCCACTCTTGCCGCCCTAGTTTCCGTCATACCGGTGTTATGTTCCCGGATTTTGCGTTCCTTACACGGTTTGGGTGATTTATGGGACCCCCTTGACAGTTCGCCTTGAATAAAACTCTTCCAGCAAGGCCCAACCTTGGTTTTACCATTTGCCCAACCTATTTCTTTTCCCTAGGGAGTCGCTCTCTCGAGGGTCATCTTATTTTACCCCCCCGGGCCAGTGCTCCTCGGAGTGTTGGTCCAAACTAGAGCCACTTGCAGCGCCACCTCGGGGAAACTTGAGGTCTGGTTTTAGTTGTACGTAGTGTTCATCCGGTGTTGCCCTGAGAACGAGATATGTGCAGCTCCTATCAGGATGTCGGCGCATCGGGCGGTCTTGCTGGTTTTGTTTTACCATTGTCGAAATGTCTTGTAACCGGGATTCCGAGGCTGATCGGGTCTTCCTGGGAGAAGGAATATCCTTCGTTGACCGTGAGAGCTTATAATGGGCTAAGTTGGGACACCCCTGCAGGGTATTATCTTTCGAAAGCCGTGCCCGCGGTTATGTGGCAGATGGGAATTTGTTAATATCCGGTTGTAGAGAACTTGACACTTGACCTTAATTAAAACGCATCAACCGTGTGTGTGTAGCCGTGATGGTCTCTTCTCGGTGGAGTCCGGGAAGTGAACACGGTTTATGGGTTATGTTTGACTAAGTAGGAGTTCAGGATCACTTCTTGATCATGGCTAGTTCACGACCGTTCCTTTGCTTCTCTTCTCGCTCTTATTTGCGTAAGTTTAGCCACCATACATGCTTAGTCGCTGCTGCAACCTCACCACCTTATCCTTTCCACACCCGTTTAAGCTTTGCTAGTCTTGATACCCATGGTAATGGGATTGCTGAGTCCTCGTGGCTCACAGATTACTACAACAACAGTTGCAGGTTCAGGTTTTGCGATGACCATGACGCGAGAGCGATGTTTACTTGTTTGGAGTTCTTCTTCTGCTTCTTCTTCGATCAGGGGATAGGTTCCAGGTCGGCAGCCTGGGCTAGCAGGGTGGATGTCGTTTGAGTTTCTGTTTGTGTTTCATCCGTAGTCGGATGTTGATCTTATGTATGATGTATTGATGTATTTTTGCGGCATGTGTATGCCTTGTATGTATCCCCAAATATTATGTAATGTTGATGTAATGATATCCACCTTGCAAAAGCGTCTTCAAGATGCGCTTCTATCCTTGGTGGGACCTTCGTGTTCCTTTAGGATAGGGTCACATCTTCGGCGTGACAGTGGAATTCTAATAGCATCTCCAATAGATGACGTAAAATACATAACCACAAAGTGATAGATGTATACATCAGCCGCTCATCTCTGAATTTAACTGTCGAAACTGAACTTAACTGTCGAAACTGAATTTTGCTGTCGAAACTGAATTTTACTGTCGAAACTGAACGCACTAGAGGTGAGGCTACAAGTCAGTCGACTGACTTTTTCATCTCTGGTCAGTCGATTTGCAAGAGCGAGAGCAGCAGCGTGAGCAAGAGCAGACCAGGCAAGGGACCGAGAGCAAGAGCACAACAGCAGCGCGAGCGAGAGCTAAAGCAGCAGCAGCAGCTCCTACTGATGTGGACGTCGCCGCCGAGGGAGCGACGTCGTGGAGGAAGTGGCCGGCGACGCCGGCGTGGATGGAGCCGCGCCGTGTCGTCGAGACCGAGCGCCGGCAGCACCGTGAGATCGAATCAAGAAGAAAATGCGTCGATTAGTGTACAACCTCTTTGGTGGCGCCGATTAGGCCGTAACTTCATCCGAGGAAACGGTGATGATGATGCTCTTCCGGTGGTCCAGGTGAAGACAGAGGTGTGGGAATGGAGGTGGCGCGAAAGACGATGGGAACGTCGGGGCAGCTCAGTGTACGAATGGGTGGGCGGATGGGAGTGGGGAACCATGGCTTAGGGACGCGCTTGTCCGAAATGTGGGGTAAGTTATGAAAGTACCCCCACCGATTTGAGGTGGTTCTTTCGGTTCAGGCGTATCACGGGCATTTCGCGTGTCGGGATTTCACAGGAGGTGGGAGTTTTCGCGTGCGTTGTAATTTTGGAATAGCAAGGAGCGGGTTGAGATGGAGGGAGTTGTCGGAGCACAGTGAGACAAACATATATCTTAAATGTTTCGGGCTAACAAGGCGCGGGTTGAAGAGGCGGGAGTTTCGTAGCACGATAGACAGAGACGCTAGCTTGAAATTTCGGCATAACAAGGCGCGGCTTGAAATTTCGGGAGAACAAGCTTAACGTGTACTAAAAAAAAGACAATTTATACTAGTATTATATACTACGTACAATGTGTTTAACACGCACAACACACACACAGACACCATTTAGACTAGTAAGGTATGCGTGCATTGCAAGCATGAGATTTGGCAACCAAATTATGAATAAATACCACATTATAGCATGTAAGCTTTGAGTCATATATGCATGATGTAGATGTTCGTTTAATTCTTATAGTTCATTTCATTCAAAATCATCTAGTTTTTATAAGAAAGCTAATCTATTTTAAGATTCATGGAATTGTGCATTGTAAGACATAAAGTAAAAACAAATCATGTAGAAAAACATTTGGGCAATTATGATACAGAAGATTCTGGAACAAAGACGAAGTGCTTGTGTTTTGAGGTTTGTGCATTATGCTTAAGTTCAACCATAGAGTCTTCTAGATTGTACATGTGGCAAAATCTGGTGGAATCTAGATGATATCCAACGGCCAGTAGTGCTCAAATTTGCCAGCTCTGCACCATCGGATTGGCCTCATCCAACGACCATCTTTCAAATTTAGATTTATCCGCACACTATATAAAAAAATATAATAATATATATATAGGGGGTATAGATATAGATATGTGATGCGAAAGCCACCCATCATCTCCAATTAGAATAGTTTGTCCATGCACGGATGCAATGTGGCCAAACGATGTCTGCCATCGGTATCTCAAATTCAAACCAATCTAACCTTGTTCAATGTGTATACATTGCAACATGCTCGTTTCCAAACCACACCGGGCAGATCTCCGTTATATTCATGCATGCATGGGATTTCAAATATCATGATCTCTTATTCAAATATTTGAATTAAACTTTACATTGATTATGACCTCACCTAGTCTTTTACACACACACATTGGTCTCCTCTTTATAATTGTACCACTAACTTTCTCTCGTGCATGCATGCACACACACTACCAGTCGGCATTATCCATCGCACACATGCAACCTTTTTCTTCAGGTCGGTCTCCCATGAAGGCACACACACACATCCCCCTCTCCATCATATCGGGCATTCTTTATCTGACGTGCATGCGCAACGATCGATGTTCCTCTATGTGTGTGTGTGTGTGTGTGTGTGTATAGCTAGGTCTTTCATAGTTTTCCACATAAACCGATCAATCTATATATCTAGTGAGGTCTCACCCTCTTTCCCATGTCCACATCGATCAATCTATACCTCTCTATATAGGATTACATATATAGCTAATACACCCACATTAATTATATATCCAACGCCCCCCTCTCATCATCCATGCCTTCCGCTTCATCTCTCAGATGCGCGCACAATGGCCAAGACAGGGGGCAGCAAGGGCCCTGCCACCCCCCCAACATCACTATATATCGAGGCTAATATGAATGTGATCATTAGACAATTGCTGGTAAAAATGGTTTAAGTTGATGAATTGGCCCTCCTCGTAAAGGATTAGCAATGCTTGCCCCCTAGCTCGTGGGACATTTTTATGGCTCCACCAGTGCGTGCAACAGCGCACGTTCTCGCCCCCTCTCTCTAAATATCGATCTCGCAGTTGTGCACTCCTTCATAGTCTCCCTCCACTCGGCCCCTCGCACCATCTTCTAGCCCCCCACCGGATTTTGCCACATGTACAATCTAGCAGACTCCATGGTTGAACTTAAGCATAATGCACAAATCTCAAAACAACAGTGGTTCTCCTTTGTTCTAGAATCTTCCGTATCGTAACTGCCCAAACTTTTTTTCTAGTTGAATTGCCATTCTTTGTTTGTACTTTATGCTTTACAATGCACAATTCCATGAATCATAAAATAGATTAAGGGCTTCTTTGCTTCAAAGGATTCTCGAAGGAATTTTGGAGGATTCTAATCCTTAGGAATTTTTCCTATCTTGGTTGTTTGATTCGTAGGATTGTAAACCATAGGAATTTTTCCATATGATTCATTTGCACTAGATTCCATAGGAAACATCCCATCCACTCAAACCTCTTTGAAAAAATTCTGCATTTTTTCTATGCACAATCAAACACTCGCACCATCCTGTAGGATTCAAGATGACATTCCACTCTAATCCCATGTTCTTCCTATTCCCGCGTTTTGGAAATCCTACGAATCAAAGAGGCCCTAGGTTTTTTTATAAAAACTAATTGATTTTGAATGAGATGAACTATAAGAATTAAACAAAGGTCTACATCAGGCATATATGACTCAGAGCTTACATGCTACAGTGTGGTATTTATTCATAATTTGGTTGCAAAATCTGACGCGTGCAATGCATGTGTACCTTACTAGTACTTCGAGTATGTGCAAAACACAATGGCACGCTACACAGTGTCTCTCTTACAGTTCATGAAGCCTCGTGGGCACGTGGCACATGTGGAGGCGTTGTCGCGACATCCTTGTGTGGATTGATCACAGTGACGTGCTGCTGGTTCCAGAAGAATGTACTCGTCCTCCCTGAGCCGCACTGGCGGTACATGCATGAAGCGAAGATGTGCACGCACGCCACACACACTCATTCCCTCGCACGCACACGCGGTACACGGGCGGACGCAATTTTGTACCAAGATCCACCCCATGTGATAATTTGACGCGTGTAAATTCCTTCACTTCATTGATGGTCAATTAATACAGCGCATGCAAATCGAGTGGACGTGAGGGCGGAAGGAAGACATTACTACTCCACTACGCGCATGCGAGTAGTTAAATCATGGGTTGCTAGTAGTACTTCCATTGGTCTCCTTCGTATTTTGTGCCAATTTTTGAAAGTAACATAATATTTGCGCATCTGAGCAATGCAGTCTACTTGAAATTTATGTTCCACTAAACTCATCGGGAGCCATTTCGGGCCTCGAAACCATAAACCATCAATTAATCTTTACCTTGTTCTCATCGCATTCGAAAGTACTAGTGCTACAATTAAGTGCAAGCCTGCTCACACCTACCAGTACGTACCAAACCTGAACATGTTCCCGCTATGCAGGTTTTAGTACTAGTGCTAGTACTTAGGTTATAAAAAGGGGAACTACCTAACCGAAAATTACTCTACCTTCCTCCTCATAAGTCCTGCTTCTTCGTCTGTCCTTGCCATGGCTGGTGTGCAGAGCTCTAGGTCGAGAACTACTCGTAACAAGGGAGCGGCAACCAAGGTTGCGGAAAAAAAAGAGATGCGCGCCGCCACGCAGAGACCTCGAAAGATCTCTCACGGGCAGGCGATGGCTCCCAGGAGCGCCCTAGACGCACAGGCGAACATGCCGAGCGGCGGCGCTGGAGTCGTTATCCCTCGACGGCATGCCCGATCAGCTCAATAAGCACCTCAATAAGCAGAAGGAGTTCATCCACGGCTTGGTGGAGCTGCTGAAGGAGAGCCTCGACGACATGCCCGCTGAGCTCAATGAGCAGGGGGAGTTGACCGCCGGCTTGGTGGTGCTGCTGAAGAAGAGCATTGCCTCGGAGAAGAAGGCGACCAGCGAAATCCTGCAACTTCAGGAGGACAACGCGAAGCTCTGCCATGAGCTCGACCTGCTAAAGGAGGAGAACGCTGGCTGGAAGAAGCTGCATGAGAATAGTAGTTCCTCGATGAAGATGTTGCAGGCCCTCATCATGGAACAGAAGGAGGAGTTGGCGAAGCTCCGCATCGAGCACCCGGATGCTGTCAAGGTACGTAATGCGGCCATGGAACAGATGATGAAGGCTCGCGTCGAGAAATCCTGCGTCATGGACACAATGATGAAGATGGCGGAGGAGACGCGCAAGGAGATGGAGGTCGTGGAGGCGATGAAGAAGCAGTTACGACTCCGCGGCCAGCAACCCTTCATGTAGTGAGAGCAGTGCCCCAGACTTGTCTGTGTGTCTTCCTTCTTTTTTGGGGTGATAATCCTCCTTCTTCTTTTCCTCCTGTGTTTCTTATTTTGCTTCGGGTGTTTCGCCGCACGTGTCACCTTCTCTGCGAGGCATGAATAGAACAATGCTAAAAATGAGATGACTAGCAAATTAGATCATTCTTTATCGCCAATAGAACAATGCCTCTTGCTAGTAATATATAATAAGAGTAGAGAGTAGAGGATATGGCACTGGGCTGCCGTGTTTCGTGCTCCTCCGTCGTACTCCAGTGGAAAACTTGAGTATACCACACGGTTCTTTGCTCCTCCTCAGGTCGTCGGCACATTCATACGAGCAGTCAAATCACAAGGCCCCGCCTTCCAGTAGTAATGAGCCATCAAATCACAAAGGCCCTCGCCTCTCGTGAAAAGGTCCAAGCTAGACTGCCCCGCCCTCTAGCCTTTTAAAAAACGTATACATTTGTACAGTAGTAGTATCGATGGATTGCGCCAGGGAGCAAAACTATGCATATACTATATGAAACTACCCACTATGAAGGTACTAGTAACATAGACTAGTAACTGGTCTATGTTACTCTCCACTATGACCAGCCAAAGTCGAGGCACGGATACTAACGAGGGCCTGGTTGTGTCTATACTTGGACAACTCACCCGACTGCATGCGCACCAGGCAGACGAAGCTCGTGTCGTGTTGGTGCCGTGTGCGGCCCGCACATTAACCAAAACCTCGCGCCTCCATCTTAGCCTCCGCGTTTAAAACATCTCAATCTCAAGGCCAAGGAGCAACGTGAAACCTATGATAGAGCCAATCGGATGGTTGAGAACACTACAATTCGTAGCTACACATGCGTGTGTGAGAGAGGACAAGTGCGTGCATGCACCTCTTCTCAGAGTACAACTGTATGTGGGTGGCATCGGCCTAGGGAGCAGTGATGGTGCGTGCGAGAAGTCCCGAGGGATAGGTGTAATGCTTCTGAAAAAAAAGACTAGTCTATAGCTCGCCACGAGGCTATTCCTGTCAAACGCCAAGCGTAAGATATGTATCCGACGGTGCCAGTTTTTGCACATACACAATAGTAGAAAAAGAACTAGTAGTACCATGACATATGCTACACCACGACCAAGAAAACATGCCGATGTTACGCCATCCGGGAATAGTGCCGCACTTCGAAACTAGAACCGTCAATAAATCTTGAGCGCGTCTCGTCACATTCCAAATTACTACTACTACCACGCTATATTTAATTGCAAACCTGTTCACACCGATCACAACCTAAACGGTTTCCCACTTAGGAGCGTATTAGTAGTACTCGGTTATAAATACTACTATGCTAAGATGACTGCACATTCCTCCTCAACTCCTCATCCATAAGAAACAATCAAGCCATAGCCAGCATGAGTTCTGGGTCGAGAGATTTCCACCAGGGAGAGGTGAGCATGGAAGAGGAAGCACAAGAGATGTCCCGCCTCACCGCGAAAGCAACCGACATGTCCAGCCGCGCAGCAGTAGCAGCACAGAGGTCCCGCCGCGCCGTCGATGTAGCAGACTGGTCCGGCCACGCCGCGGAAGCAGCAGAGATGTCCCGCCGTGCCGCCGAAGCAGCAGGGAGGTCCCGCCGCGCCGCGGTGGCCTGAGAAAATTTCTCGCGGGCAGGCGAGGACTCTTACAATGAGGCCTATCCGACCCAGGATTTCCTTGTCGTTCCTAAAGTCTACAGTAACGAATTTGACTCGGCCGCCCTTGAGGAACTTCTTATATTCCTCGCACTCAACGTCGGCATGGCATATGTGGTAGACCAAGCATAAGTCATGCACGCAAACCTGGATCACGGCGGGCTTCTTCTTCTCTGCCTTCTTTAGTTTCTTCTCGCTTCCCAGGACTGTGGTGTACTCAACATCTAGCCCAGCGACCCACTCATCATTTGAGTTTTCGAACATGCGTTTGAAGCGAGCAATGCATTCTTTCACCGTTGCGGAAGAACGGGTGTAGATGACGTCGAACTCATCGCCGGTGATGGTTCTAAACTTGTACTCACCGCCGATCATGGAGATTTGGGACGCCATGGATTTGGGAGGAGGGTTAGGATTAGTGGAACTGCCGTAATGTGAAAGGACGGGATGACTAGGAGCAGTTTATCGATTGTAAAAATGTCGAGTGGGGGGGCGCATGCGAATGGCAGGGTAGTGGCTTGCCTGGTGGATAAATGGATTCATGCACAGTACTATGGGGGCCCAATTAGATGTCATGTCGACTCGACGCCCAATTAAATGGTTTTTGATGTCATGTCAAGCATCGGGAAAATTACAGGTGATACGAAGCTTTCCATTCTCCCATGATACGGGCTTCTGAGAGCCCTTGGATCTGAGATCGAACGGTTGCATGGTGTGATTCTAGACCTATGGGTGAATATCCTATCCTGGAGGGTTATTCTGCAAATTTTGAACAACTTAGCATGCGACCGTTCGATCTCAGATCCAAGGGCTGCCAGCAGCCCGTATCATGGTCACGCCTACCACGACCGTCGCCTTGCTCGCGCGGTCGCACCCTTGGAGATTTAACACGGTGCGTTAGGCTATCTGATGTTGGCATGTCATACGTAGTCATCACTTAGTCACTCATACAACAAGGTTAGCTATAAGGTTGGCTATAAGAGTATTTTTTTGTTTACTTCTCTCTATCTCTTTATTCGTAGTATTTATTGCATTTGCCAAGGAGTGACCTCTTCCAATGAAATGGTGCTTAGATGAGGTGCTATGGGCATTAAATGGCTTAGCAACTCAAGTCCCCAATGCATAGGTGCTTCATTTTTTATTGCTAAGTTTGCTTCATCTAGGTACACGCGCTTAGCATCGTTTCTTCCTGGGGTCACCAAACTAGTCTCTCTCTTCTTAATTAACTTGCCACATCAGACTTTATGCCTATGTGGCAGGCTTAGCACCTGTAGGATCAAGTAGAATAGTGGGCTATAAGCCCGCTTTACATGGCATTTTTGCATATGTGGGGGAAAGAGGCAAGGAAAAAGTGGAGGAGTGGGCTCTCAAGCAAGAGCCAGCCTCTACATGGTGGAGCATCGGGAGAGGCACCTGTATGGAGGTGGTCAGGAATTGGGAGACTCAAGCCGGTCGTAGCGCCGCAGTTAAAATGATAATGGCAAGTCAAATCACCGGGCCCCACCTGTCCAGCAGTAACTCACTATCAAATCACACAGCCCTACGTTTGTAGCAGCCTACTCCCTCATCTTCTCGCGTCTCTGTCGAACCGACTAGGCGGAACTGCCCCGCCTACCGCGCGGGAAAAGCCCCGCCCTCGACTCTTAAATAGTACAATATACTAATTTTGTATCCATGGATTGCGCCATGGAGCAAAGCCTCAAGAAAACGGCGGTACACATGTACGGAGTATATAGCACGCCCGTCGCGTTCGCGTCGCACCCCAGACGGTCGGTCGGTCTGGCACGCCACTCTCTGAATGGAACACGCGTCATATTGCGTTTGCACACACATGTGGGACCACAATTGAGAACCGACCATAGGCACACTCCCCGGCCCCGCAAGTCGGCTGAGTTAATAGAAGCACATACTCCACCTTGGTACCTGGACGATCCCTGCAAGACACGGAAGATCAGTTCGTCCATGCATGTGACCAGACTCCAGCAGACATGCCTGGATTGGCTATCGTCTACATATCGTGCAAGCTGTGTTGTACAGGGCTGTAGTTCTGGTGAGAAATCTAAAAAAAGGTTTCTTGTCATCTCGCAAAATTAGGTGTCATGTGCTTCGGATCACTACGAGGGTTAAACAGCGACAACTGAGTTGGGCTAGTCATTGGGGGCACATGTACGAAGACTACTCGGCTGCCATCTAGGTCAAGACGGCTATGTTAATTAGGACATCTATCGACGGACCCCTTTTCTACGAGATTATCTTTAATTTGAGCTTTGATCCTCGTCTAGTTTGTCCGTCGGGATTCATGTTGTCTCCTTTGGGCAGTGAGGTTATGATTTCTTGTCATGTGGCATTTTTCGTGTTATATGTTATAATCCGGTGCTTCAGATCAAAATGACGTCAACTGTGCCTCCGGGGCACCTGCATGAAGACTTCTCGACAGTCATTGCCGAGGTCAAGCCGGCTCCGGCCGGTAGACAAAAGAAAACTAGTACTCCACCATGTAGGCAGGAGCCTCCGCGCTTGCTTGCTAGTGTTGCTCTCTTCACAATGTCTCGTCCTCTCCAGATCTAAACACGACAGCGGTGGCCACACACTCTCTCTCTCTCTACTCACCGTTGGTCACAGATCCAGCTGGATCCTCTCCGCCGGGGAAGGTGAGAAGGTGCAACCTTCACGCGGTCGCCCTCGGCGACTTCTCTTACCCATTGCCGGCACGTCCCGATCAGCGTGCCTTGCCGTTCTCTCCCAAGCTGCGCTGGCGAGGGAGGGCCTCCCACCCCTTCTTCCTCGCTGCCGTAGTGTGGGCAGATCCGGCCTCCCGCCGCCCACCTAGCGACATCCTGGCGACCCTCAGGTATAACTTCCTTCAAAACCGGCCTTGCTCTACTTCCCGAGCTCCTGACGTCGCTGCATTTGTATCTTTTACTATTTCTCAGGCCCCCTCGTGTAGATAGGATCAATCGGCTGTTCGAAAACCACCTAATTTTTTACTGTTAAGAGGTAAAACTAGTTCATGCACTCGAATCTAGTAGTACTTGGTTCAAACAAGGAAGAAAGGGGGTGGGGTGGGGGAAGATTTGTTACCTGAATCTAGGACTTGGTCGAAAGAGGAAATAATGGGGGTGAAAAGTAGCAGAGACTGGCTATCCAACTGGTCTCTAGGTCTAATAGGGAAACAAAGGGAACGCAGTACAAACTCAATATAAACCCAATCTATTGGTTGCAAAAGGAAAGAAAGTGGGGACTGGGGGACAAGTCAACAGAGTAAGTCCAACACTAGATTTGCTAGCCTCGCACAGTATAAGGTGGCTATATACCGAACAAAAATGGGACCAACCCAAATATCCTCTTCTGATGTTTGTTGCCCCGAGCCGCTCTTATGTAATGCCACTGGTAAAATGTAGCAGTCGCACTGTTAAAAGTAAAGACACGTTAAACCAATGTTGTTTTCAATGTAATGCCTCCAGTAATATGAATCAATGGCACTTTTTTTCATGTCCTACTAAATTTCCCATTAAGATAAGTTGCTTCTTTTCGTTAGAGATGCAACTGTCCTGGTCCGCCTACTCTCCAGGAGCTTCACGACCAACCTTGATGTTGCTCAATTTTATTGCAACTAATGAAGAAACTCTGTGGGTTTCGTTTTCTGATGGAAATGGAACCGGGGCTGGAGCCCTTTTCTTAAAAGAAGAATAAGAAGAAGAAGCTAGCTCATGGGACATTGCTTCATTTTAGGTGAACTGCACTAAAAGGTCCCATGAATTGAATCATCCATGTTGGTGACTGGTGTCATCCCTTCTACGATGGCGTTGACTGCAGATATGGTTCCCATCACGAGGTATGTTCCTTTTTGGTCTGACCGTTTGCCAAAGATCCTGCATGTTGATCCTGCTCTTGTGCTACTATTTTGGCACTGCCATGATAAAGCAGTAGTGTTATTATTTTGCACCTTAATCTAGTGGCACTATTAATTTGAGGCAATGTTTTGGCACCGCTAGTGCCACTGTTTTTTTATATATCGAAAGAGGGGGTTCCCTCCGATTTCATTAAAGAAACCCAACCATAGAGAACCATTATCCGACAACATCTCAGTGTAAACGGGCAGTTATGCAACTACTACTAGAACGGACTGAGTACTAGCAGGAGACAAGTTCGCCACATAAGCTACGCAGGTAGGGGGACGCAGCACCAGCTCGACCATGTTTGGATTACAACCCAAATGCTACCACAGAAACATCAGGGGGAAGATAGGGACTGAAAGAGCTAGCTTCAGCATCCCAGTCTAAGCACCCCCGGCCTTCATCCTTGCGACGCACGGTACACCTCGTTTGCCACCTGCTCGACCCTAGTGTCACTGATAAAATGAAGTAATAATACAGTTAAAATAGAGCGAGTGTCCTCTCTATCATTTCATTTCCAATGTAGATAAAGAAAGTGCTTCTCTTTGTTAATGTATGTTTCATCAACTAGTCCCATTGTTAATGTTTAAGCGTTTCTGCAAACTGGGGTGCTTAATTTTAGTTGATCTACACAAAAATAGAGATTTGAATGTCTCAAGGCCCCTCCTTGTACTACCGCTGTACACTGATGTTCATCACTGGCAGAAGGTGTATCGGGGAGACTTGGGTCGATTTCCAGTATGATGTAATATTTTCTTCTGTTTATTAGTGTATGTTTCATCAACTAGTGCCACTATAATCTAATCACGCCTTTTCATTATCTGTGCAAACAGGGTTATTCAGCTGCATTTTGGTGGAACTGCACAAATGTACAGATGGAACCGGCATATATGCAGAGTGCGAGGTGCCAAGTAAAACTTACCGACACCAACCCTGCTCCATCTAAGCATTGGCATCCACCACCATCAGTGGGATGTGTGGCGCTCACTGTGGACGGATCTTTCTCGGCAACAAATCCTCTAACCAAATACTAGTAGCTTAGACTTAAAAAATATACTAGTAGCTTATATTGGCAGTTTTCTAGGGGTGTACTCTTTTCTGAAAGAAGCACCAATCTATTTTTCTTTATTTGTACACAGTGTCACAACTTTGACCCAAAGGTCCAGAGCTATTTTAGGGTGATTGGCGTAGTACTCAGAGACTGATTGTAAGCATGATTTTTATTAGTTGTCACACTAATTGTAAGCATGAGCAGATGGAAGATTAGGTTAGTGCGAAGCTTACCTTAAACCCTACCGACGCCGTTGAACCAAGGCGAGCATCGAGGGAACCATGGAGAACGGCGGGGAAGCGACGTCATGCCATCTGGCCTCCTCTTGCGGTGGGAGAACGAATACTCCGGTGGCTCCGGCTGGCTCTGCACCCTCACGAATGGCACACCGTACTCGATCGATTCGTTATCCTCTGGGTGCTCGACCTTCGACCTGTACGCCCACCACCTCCGCCTGACTTTCGCCTCGGGCGAATCTGTCTGCTCCATCGCCCAGAGGAGATACTCGATGAACTCGAAGGACTGCGGCGTCACTGCCGCCGAGGAGTACATTGCCGCCCTCATCGCCGTCGTCTCGCTCTTTCGCATACATTGCCACATGGCCCTCACCATCCTCGAAATCTCCCACTCATTGTCAAACCAAGTAAGGATCTCCTTCAACCTGGCTAACTTTGCCTGGTCGCCGCCGGCGATCTGCCAGATTCGCTGCTGCATCCCCTCCATAGATGTCCTTCTGAGTGGTCCGGTGCTAGCTTTGGAAGATGGGAGGAGAGACGGTGGTATTGCAATAGAGAAGAGGGAGAGGCGAGACAATGGTTTTGGAATGGAGATGATGGAGAGGAGAGGTTCCCCTGCCTTTCGTTCGCTGACAGGTAGGCCCCGCGCTTGGTGGGAACCATGTGCCAGTGTCTCAATGGCAGGATGGGCTACGTCAGGGGATCCTCGTCCGAGGAGAGAGGAGGTGGTTTTGCAATGGAGAAGAGGGAGAGGCGAGACGGTGGTTTTGGAATGGAGATGATGGAGAGGAGAGGAGGTGGTTTTGCAATGGAGAAGAGGGAGAGGAGCGTGCGGCAGCGATTTAGGATTGGACGAGAGGGCCAGCGCGCTGTGACTGGATCAAAATCAAAATCAATTTATCCTTCAATTAACAAAGCGACCCCACATTAACTAGCCTCCCTTTTATTCTGGGTCATAATTGACCATGATTTTCGCAAATAAAATATATGTTATACGTTGCAAAAATAATATAATTTGGAAGTACATTCAGATATGAACCAAATGATACAATTTTTGGTGACATGCTTTCACATTTTGCTTGTCAAATACACTACGTGGTCAAACTTTGACCCAAAATACGCAAAACCAAAAAAATGCTTCCAAGACCAGCGCCGCTCTTCCGCTCTTCTCCTCTTAAACCACCGCCGCTCCTCTCGTGTTCCAATCTAAATCCAGCGCCGCTCCTCTCCTCTTCCATTTCAAAACCACCGCCCCTCCTCTCCTGTTACAATCCAAAACCAGCGTCGCTCCTCTCCCATTCTAAACCAAAACCAGTGCTGCTCCTCTCCTCTTCCATTCAAAAACCACCGCCGGCGAGTGAACGTGCTGTGGAGGAGTAGATCGATGGAGGAGTACAACCGATACGTGAGGATCGCAGACGGCGACCCTGTGAAGCTAGCTAGGATGTTGGAGATACAGTCTTGGTTTGACAACAAGGACCAACTAGCGGCGACGGCGACATCCATGGCCAAATATCTGCAACAGAGCGAAAAGGCAGCGATACTCCCGGAGGGAGTCGCGCGGGAGTACATAGAGCTGCTCCTCTGGGCCATGGAGCAAATAGATCCACCAGAGATTGAAGGATCGAGCATGTACAGGGTGTCGTTTGTGAGGGTGACGTGCCAGAGCGAGCCGGTGGAGTCTTCGTCGACCGAACCCAACTGCAAGAGGTGAAAAATAGTTGGCCCGAAGACGCTTCCCCGCCATCCTGTCCCTCGCCGTTCACATCATCTCACGGGGCAGCTGTCTGCCGCCGAGGAATAGGAGGGATTTCCCCCCCAGACCAATAGTCGGGTAGGTTGTGAATTGTCAGGAGGAGCTTAGGGTTGTTAGTATTTACAGGTTGTGAATTGTGTTTTGTGTTGTGTATTTTGAGAGTACTTTCATATATGAATGTCTTTTGAATTTCAGATTTGCAGTATTGAGCATATGAAGTATTTTATGAATTCTAGAGATCCATTTTTAGCACTTAAAAATGTAGTTTCATAGGAGTATAAAAGTGCATACAATGTGATTCTCAGAGAAGAAACTGCAAGTTTCAGTTTCAGATAAGAAACTGCAACTTTCAGAAGCAGATCATTTATATTAACACGGCATTTTCAAACAGTGTTAACATCATGCTGGAAGTTTTATTCATGGTCGAAACTGGAACTACCAGCCAGTTAACATCATGCTGATCAACATTCATACATAGCACATCTTCATATGATGCACAGTCAAAAAGATATGCTATTTTCAAAATGCCCACACAATGTCGAGTGTGCGAAAAACAGAGAAAACGAGGGACGAAGTTTTGGCAAGTGTAGGACGTGGTGTGCGTAGATGACAATTGGGACCCACATGTCAATAAAGACAGAGGAAAAAAATTTGGAGATATTTTCTCTGCACAGGTGGAATCGAACCCGGGCGGAACAGCTGTCGGGTAGTGTCACTCGGCCACTGGGCTAGTCCAGTTGTTTCGTTACTAATAAGGCACTTCCTCATGTTGTCGGATCTCCTCCTGCACCTTTGTGCGCTCGCCGCGACGCCGATGTCTGCTGTTGTGAACATGCTGAACAAACGAGAGGAATCTGGAGAGAACTGTACGTGGAGAGGCGGACAGTCGGGACCCACCAGGTCTATGGCCGTACGCAAGCAAGTGCCTCATCGAAAAAATACTTCCTCCTAATGCTATACTGACGTTGGGGCCCACGGGTTTGTCAACATAGTTACATTTTTAGGTGCTTCAACGTATTTACTATAGGAGATAAATTCACAACGAAGCCAGGGAGCTGGCAGGAATCATTTATTATCACTGGGGCAGCAAGTATCAGCTGGGTTTTGGGCTGCCCCGTCCAGGCTTTCTTTTTTAACATGCGCAGCCCACGACCTCGGATGGGAGGTCCATAAGGCTGTTTGTATTTTCTTGAGGGCTGTCATGTATCGACCGGCCTATGGACCTCCCATCCGAGGTTTTATTTTTCCTGAAACATCGGCAGCCCAATTTATGTATTTTTTGAAGAAAACGCAGATGTTTGTTCTATTTTTCTATATAAGAATAGGAACGCCCGGTCCAACTTATGTTTCCCTTCTAACTATATTATATATATTTAAATTATTTTATATGTTATTATATATTATTGTTATTGTCATCATATATTTAACAGATACTTACATATGTAAGAAAACAATATCCCACATCTTGTTAACTTATAAAAATAATTTCTTAACAATAAAATCCTGGATTTTATTTGGCAACGAAAATCCTGGTGATTGTGTACAAAAGCTTGGTAAGATTTAAGGACCAATGTAATAATAAATCACTTATTATTTAAATATATATATATATATAACAAAATGCTCAACCCCTGTTTATTTTTTGATAACATTGCTGCGCCCACCCCAACATTATAATTAGAATCAGCCCAGCAAAATCGTGTATTTCGAGAAAGTGCAAATGGCCTATAATTTTTTTAGGAAAAACATAAATGGGCCGCATGGACGCTACATTATTTGTTCACCCAGCCCAGCTAATGGACTGTAATTCAAAAAAAGGAAATCAAATGGACTGTAAATTCTACCCCACAAAAAAAAGACTGTAAATTCTGAAAAAATGGGTTGAATACGTGCCACATTTTTGGAGGCTGAAATGTGGGCCAATAGGCCGAAGCCAATGCAAGTCGTTGTCTACTTAGTCAACAAATGATTCTGACATCGTTAGCCGTTGCAGTTACATCCAACGACCGACATCCATCTTCAATCTCTCGTCTTCTTCCTCCAGCGCCGCCAGGACCACCTGCTACCACCTCCTGCTGCTAGCAGCTCTGCTTAGCACGCTTCGCTGTGAAGCGCTACTCCACCGTTGTTCAGGGCCTCCCTCCATCCCTCCACACCTCCTGTTCTTCTCCACCGACTGCCGAACCACACCGCACCAGAACCAGTTAACCCTCGTACACCTCTCCGTCTGCGACTCTACTCCCGTGTCTTCCCATCTCCGGCTCATTGCTGTCCAGGGCCTCGCCGTCGTCCACCACCTTGGATGCGCTCGGCGCGGAGTGGTCAACGTGGTCAACGAATGACACCATCGGAAGTAGACTATGTGTGGAGAGGCTGACAGCTGGGTCCACGGCCGCACGCAAGGAAATGCCTCCTTATTACGCGCAAAATAATGATTTCTCCACCTGACAGCTGAGACCCACCGGAAGGGCCTCTGTATTTCGTGAAAAAAACGTTCCCACCACTGACAGGTCGGACCCACCAGCTATATCTTCCCACGCAAGGAAGTGCCTCCTTATTACGCACAAAAAAATGAATACTCCCCCTGCTAGTTGGGACCCACCTTGGTGGGAGGCTGACTTGTGGGCCTACTAAGTTGACGGGGACGGAGTGCTTTGTCAACTTAGTCAATCTGAACGATTCTAGCTCCAGTGACCGTACGATGTCCATCCAACGGCCGTAGTGCTTCTTCAACCTCTGGTCTTGTTGCTCCAGCCGCCCAAAGCAGCGCCGGTCGTGCCGCATGCTCCTGCCTCCCGTGGCCGCTTGTGCTGCCGCGGAGGCCTCACCGCCCCCTACTATTCCCATCGCTGTCCAGGCCATCCCTCTACTCACCCACCCCCCTGTTATTCTGCGGCGACGGCAGCCTCACACCACAGCGAACCAGTGAACCCTCGTACTCCTCTACGCGTGGGCATCCACTGCCGCGTCTTCCCCGGCTCCGTGTTGTCCCCTTCCTAGGCCTCGCCGTCATCCACCGCCCTGGTGCTCTCGGCGCGGCGTGGTCAACGTGGTCAAGGAACGGCTTCCATCGGACGTGGACTGTACATGGAGAGACTGACAGCTGGGTCCACGGCCGCAGCAAGGAAGTGCCTCCTTATTACGCGCAAAATAATTATTCCTCCACCTGACAGCGGGGACCCACCAGACGGGCCACCGTATTTCATGAAAAAAAACGTTTCCCCCTGACTGCTGGGACCCACCAGCTACATCTTCGCACGCAAGGAAGTGCGTCCGGGCAAAAACAAAAAAATGATTTGCCCCCCTGACTGCTGGGACCCACCAGCTACATCTTCGCACGCAAGGAAGTGCCTGACAGTCGGGACCCACATGGTCGAAGCGTACGTAGCGTTGTCATTCTGGTCGCGAACATGTACGTACATACTGGGCCATGTAGAGGCGCTCACGTAGCATGTACACGTACGTACAACGGCCAGGGTGCAAGAAAGTAAATACGGCCACGTACGTACATACGGGCGGGGTCTCGAACGCCTACTCGCGCGTATGTATGGCCAGGGCTCGTGTACATGGCTGGGTCGGAATGAAGAAACAGCGTCGTCGTCGTGTTCATGGGGAGCCAACCGGCTGGGTTGGAACGGAATGCGTCGTCGTGTTCATCGGGAGGGCTTGGACGGAACAGCCGATGGAAACGAGGCCTGGCGTACCGCAGAATGGAGGAAATGGCCTTGTGTTCGACCGGCCACGTTCGAAACGGGATCCTGTTCATCGGGAGGGGTTTGGCGTACCGCAAAACGAAGGAAACGGACCTCCTACGGTCGAAATGGGCGTCCTGTTGATCGGGAGGGGTGTGGCGTACCGCAAAACGGAGGAAACGGACTTGTGTTGGAGCGCTACGGTCGAAACGGGGGTCCTATTCATTGGGAGGGGTGTGGCGTACCGCAAAATGGGACTCCACGGGACACTGTTCATCTCCACCGTCGACCCCCTCCAGCCTCCACGAGCTACTGTTCATCCACCATCGACCTCCTCCAGCTTCCACCTGCGACTGTTCATCCACGGGCTCCTGTTCATCCAGCCTCCACCGCGCGCTACTCCACTGGCTACTGTTCAACCAGCCCTCTCCACCGGCTCCTATTCAACCACCCCTCCACGGGCTACTGTTCATCCAGCCCTCCACCATCTACTGTTCATCCTGCCCTCCACGGGGTGGTCCTGCTCATCCTGCCCTCCACGGGGTCCTGTTCATCCAGCCCCAACCGGCTCGATCGATCGGGGTCCTGTTCATCTAGAGGCAACACCACGGGGTCCTGTTCATCCACCCCACTGGGAACTGTTCATCCAAACCCCCCAACAACGCTCACTGTTCATCCAGAGGCAGCATCGATCGGCTTCAATTAGCAGCAGTAGCGAAGGAATCACTCGATCAGGTTCAGTTAACAGCCATCGATCGATCGCTCGGGTTCAGTAACGCGTAGCCTGCAGTGCAATCGCTCGGGTTCAGTTAGAGCCCAATGTCTCGCTCGGGTTCATTTAGAGCCCAACGCCTCGCACCCACGCTCGTGCGTGTACGAGAGAAACGTGCATCGCTCGGCGCCGACCACCCACCCTAACCGGGAACACCCCGATATTGTCCTCGCCCTCGCTTCTACCACGGTTTTTTCCGTCATGGACGGCCCAAAGAATGTCATGCAGCTGTGTCTCCGGCCCGCCCAGGACGAAAATCCCATTTTCTGTCATGATTTTTTGTCATAGAAGTAGGACCACACCACATCTATGATGATACCGGGTTTTGTCACAATTATCGTCATAGAAGTGTCATGGATGGCCCAAAGATTTTCGTTCAGCCCAAAATGTCACAGATGTGTCTTTTTTTGTAGTGACAACCACCATTCTATTCCACCTATAGTGCTATGTCCATGGCTCACACTCATGTATTGCGTGAAGATTGAAAAGGTTTGAGAACATCAAAAGTATGAAACAATTGCTTGGCTTGTCATCGGGGTTGTGCATGATTTAAATATTTTGTGTGATGAAGATAGAGCATAGCCAGACTATATGATTTTGTAGGGATAGCTTGCTTTGGCCATGTTATTTTGAGAAGCCATGATTGCTTTGTTCGTATGCTTGAAGTATTATTGTTTTCATGTCAATATTAAACTTTTGTCGTGAATCTTATGGATCTGAATTTTCTAGCCACAATTGAGAAGATTACATTGATAAATATGTTAGGTAGTATTCCACATCAAAAATTCTGTTTTTAGCATTTACCTACTCGAGGAAGAGCAGGAACTAAGCTTGGGGATGCTTGATACGTCTCCAACGTATCTATAATTTTTGATTATTCCATGCTATTATATTATCAATCTTGGATGTTTTATATGCATTTATATGCTATTTTATATGATTTTTGGGACTAACCTATTAACCTAGAGCCCAGTGCCAGTTTCTGTTTTTTCCTTGTTTTTGAGTTTGACAGAATAGGAATACCAAACAGAGTCCAATTGACGTGCCAATTTTTGATGATTTTTATGGACCAAAAGAAGCCCCTGGAGTAAAAGAGTTGGGCCAAAAGAGTTCCGGGCTGCCCACGAGGGTGGGGGCGCGCCCTACCCCATGGGCGCGCCCCTATCTCGTGGACGGCTCAGAGACCCCCTGACGTGAGACCTACGCCAAAAATTCCTATAAATACAAAAACCTCCAGAAAATAACCTAGATCGGGAGTTACGCTGCTGCAAGCCTCTATAGCCACCAAAAACCAATCGGGACCCTATTCCGGCACCCTGCCGGAGGGGGGAACCCTCACCGGTGGCCATCTTCATCATCCCAACGCTCTCCATGATGAGGAAGGAGTAGTTCACCCTCGGGGCTGAGGGTATGTACCAGTAGCAATGTGTTTGATCTCTCTCTCTCTCTCCCTCGTGTTCTTGATTCAGCACGATCTTGATGTATCGTGAGCTTTGCTATTATAGTTGGATCTTATGATGTTTCTCCCCCTCTACTCTCTTATAATGGATTGAGTTTTCCCTTTGAAGTTATCTTATCGGATTGAGTCTTTAAGGATTTGAGAACACTTGATGTATGTCTTGCATGTGCTTGTCTGTGGTGACAATGGGATATTCACGTGATCTACTTGATGTATGTTTTGGTGATCAACTTGCGGATTCAGTGACCTTGTGAACTTATGCATAGGGGTTGGCACACATTTTCGTCTTGACTCTCCGGTAGAAACTTTGGGGCACTCTTTGAAGTTCTTTGTGTTGGTTGAATAGATGAATCTGAGATTGTGTGCATATCGTATAATCATACCCATAGATACTTGAGGTGACATTGGAGTATCTAGGTGACATTAGGGTTTTGGTTGATTTGTGTCTTAAGCTGTTATTCTAGTACGAACTCTATGATAGATCAAATGGAAAGAATAGCTTCGTGTTATTTTACTACGGACTCTTGAATAAATCGATCAGAAAGGATAACTTTGAGGTGGTTTCATACCCTACCATAATCTCTTCGTTTGTTCTCCGTTATTAGTGACTTTGGAGTGACTCTTTGTTGCATGTTGAGGGATAGTTATATGATCCAATTATGTTATTATTGTTGAGAGAACTTGCACTAGTGAAAGTATGAACCCTAGGCCTTGTTTCCTAGCATTGCAATACTGCTTACGCTCACTTTTATCATTAGTTACCTTGCTGTTTTTATATTTTCAGATTACAAAAACCTATATCTACCATCCATATTGCACTTGTATCACCATGTCTTCGCCGAACTAGTGCACCTATACAATTTACCATTGTATTGGGTGTGTTGGGGACACAAGAGACTCTTTGTTATTTGGTTGCAGGGTTGTTTGAGAGATACTATCTTCATCCTACGCCTCCCACAGATTCATAAACCTTAGGTCATCCACTTGAGGGAAATTTGCTGCTGTCCTACAAACCTCTGCACTTGGAGGCCCAACAACGTCTACAAGAAGAAGGTTGTGTAGTAGACATCAAATGTACACCTGGAGGTCGCGCTCGCCGTGAGGCGCCTCGCCCTGCAAGAATTCATCGACCTACACATCCACATGTACGAGCAAATCGTGTACATTGGTATCTACAAGGCCATTGAGGACGCTACGACGTTGGCCTTCCTCAACCGGCTGGAAGCCTTGGATGCCTTTGCTGAGAAGCACCTTCACCTCGCCACAAAAGCCGCCGCTCCTTAGCCGCCGGTCGGTGGCCCGGCGCACTAAGTTGAGGAGGAGGAGGTCGTACGTTGATGGATGCATCTTTCTTCTTGCCTCCTGTAACCACCACTGCGATCGCATCATCGTGGCCTTAATTCTTATTGTGCTATTGCAGTCTCGTTCCAGTCAATACCGACATGTGCGATCCCTTTGCTTAATTATATGCATCAGTGTAACTAGTACTCCATCCGTCAATTTATAAGTTGTGCTTACCTTTTCCATCAACTTCGTGCAACGCACGGCATCTTGCTAGAAACACTGGAACATGTCGGACCGCATGTGACCAAACCGACGATGCACCAAACTAGCTACTACGTACCCTACTTATCTGGCGGAAATAGCCCCGCCCTAGCGTTTGCAATCGTTATTTCTATCTATTGATTGTGCCAAGGAGTAGAACTAAATGTTACAATTTATACATTTTTCTCTACTCCTACTCCTATAAAAGACTCAGTTGGTGATGGTGGTGTGTCTGCCATCCGTCGTTTCTGACCATTAGATCTGCATCTAACGGCTGTGAGGTAAGTTGTGGAATTTTTGCAACAATAGCCCACTTCTCTGCTCCAATTTGCAGAAAACCCCTTATTATCTTGAAAGCAACCACATCCCTCCCTCACCTCATCAAAACAGCCTGAGAAATATATTTTGAGTGAAAAGTAATATATTAGGAGTATATCAAAACAAGAGTGATTTCTTTCAAGTTTGTGAACAAGTACTACTATTCTACTGCTTTGGATCCGTCGCAACGCATGGGCACGTTGCCGGTAAAAGGAAAAGGCCTGCTGCGTTCGCGTCGCACCCCCACACGCCCGGGAATCGAGAGTACTCCACGGCCCGTCCAGCACGCCACATAGCTAGGGAAGGCGTGTTGCCTAGCATTTTCACTTTCATGTGGGACCGCCGTTGAGCAAACCGACCATTGGCAAACCGCACCCCGCCCGCCGCCGGGTTGGAAAACAGAAACGAGGGGAAGATCTAGCTGTAGCACGGAAGACAAGAAATTTGGTGTCTGATGGTGCTCGTTGATAGAGTGTTATTTATTCATAACTAGCAAGATGCCCATGCGTTGTACGGAAAATCAAGATGCATTTGTATGAGTAGTTTATGTTGTGGGAGAAAAAGGATGAACAAGAGAAGGCCTTATTTGCAAATGTGGAGAGGGGTGTGGGCATCTTTTTGCAAAATTGCCATAGTTTCCTTCCTATCCGTCAGATATAGATCGGACGGCCTATATTGCAGGATGGCAGGCACACCATCATCACCAACTCTGTTTTTTATAAGAGTATAGATATAGATATAGATATTGAGAGTAGAGATTTGGTTACCAAATCTGATGTGTGCAATGCACGTGTAGCTTACTAGTTGGTTACCAAATCTCATCCAGGTTTGGCATGAGCTCGTACTGCGGGAGCACCACAAGGCCTACCGCAGGAGTTACATTTCCCTCTCGGGTCCCACGGAACCGAGCTTCAGTGGCTTAGTGCACTCGCCTATGAGTCAATGACATGCGGACCTTAAATGCGGCTGGCCCACATGTCATTCTCATGGTGGTGGCGTGCTTCACGACTCACTCGTTCGAGATGAACCGGCCGGTGGTGGCGTGGCCGTGGCGAGGGTGCAACAGCTGGTCGTCGATGCATTACAAGGCGTAGATGGCCACACCGGCAGGTACTACCTGTAGTACAGAAGTTCTCCAACTAAGTATTGATGCCCGGGACGAAATGTGTCACAGCCGCTGGATGAAAATTCGATGGTGCGGGAGTACAGATCGGAGCAGGCAAACCGCGTCCAATCGGGTGTGGCTGTGGTAGAAAGTTGATGGTCGCCGCAGTTCAGCTGGCCCGCATGTCATGCACAGAAAGGCAGAGGAGCGGTGGGGCCGAGAGGGATGAGGCGCACGTCGGGGGACGTCATGCCGTGGGTTGGAGCGGCATCATGGGAATCGCGTGTGGGTGTGGCAGTGGTAGAAACAAGAAACGTGATGGTTTCCGTGGTTCAACTTCCATGGACAAGTTGTCATGTCTGCTGACACATGCATTGCATACCGCTCACTGCAAGGAGCAGTAGTAGAGAAACCTTGTTCCAAAGATACCATTTTTCCGATAAAATTCTCGAGATATCATTAGTTTTTACACATGGGATTACTCCTGCAAGGGTCAATCACAACAGGTGTTTTGTAAAAAAATGCATCTTGATGTTCCCTGCAATGCACGGGCATCTTGCTAGTTATAGAAGAAGGTCACATGGGCATCTTGCCACAGGGTGTGCCACCGACCCAAACTCAATTTTTTTCCAGACGATTAGGTGCACCGGATGCCGTGCCACGCTACAAAATGTAAAAAAAAAGAGCTCCATATTTTTTAAAACCTATTATCTTCAAACCATCAAAACAGCCCGAGGAATATATTTTGAGTGAAGCATGATTTACTTTTACTGATATATGTATATCAAAACTAGAGTGTTTATATTTCAAGCCCGTGAACAAGTATTATTCTACTACTTTGGATCCATTGCAACGCACGGGCCAACACATTGGTAGTAGTAGTCTCTATCTCTATCTCTACTCTACTCTTATAAAAAACAGAGTTGTTGATGATGGTGTGCCTGCCATCCTGCAGTATAGGCTGTCCGATTTATATCTGACGGATAGGAAGGAAACTATGGCAATTTTGCAAAAAAAAACCCACACCCCTCTTATACTAGCAAGATGCACGTGCGTTGCACGGAACATCAAGATCTTGTGGGAGAAAAGGATGAACGAAGGAAGTCCTTGTCTGCAAATGTGGAGAGGAGTGCGGGTAAATTGTCATAGTTTCCTTCCTATCTGTTAGATATAGATCGGACGGCCCATATTACAGGATGGCAGGCACACCATCATCACCAACTCTGCTTTTTTATAGGCCGTCCGATTTATATCTGGTGGATAGGAAGAAAAATGTGGCAATTTTGCAAAAAGAAACCTACACCCCTCTCCACATTTGCAAATAAGGCCTTCCCTCGTTCATCCTTTTCTCTCACAAGATAAACTACTCATACAAATGCATCTTGATGTTCTGTGCAACGCACGAGGATGTTTCCTTGGGGGTCTCTCCAGCACGGCGTGGCCATAGTTGCAAGTTGACGCCCCTTGAGATGCCGACGTTGAGGGGCACTCGGATTTTGTCCGATGAGCAGGTAAGATGAGTTTGATCACGTAATAAATGCATTCTAAAGACTACTTCCGTGTCCATTTCCTAGTTCTCCCCCTTCCCACTGTTTCACAGGTTAGGCTCGGTGCGAGTGGAGATTGGCTTGCATATGTACGGGAGGGTACCAACATCAATTTTCACAACATTTACAATGGTGAAACCGTTCCCTTAGAACCTTTGTCCAACATTGGGATCAGCCATGCAACGGGCCACCGCCTGAATTGGTACGATGGAACCACGGTGAGATTGAAGAAGATAGCACGAACCTTGCACATGGCGGTCAAAGGTGGACGATGGTGTCTGTGGCTGATTTGTTGCCGTACGAGTACGAAGACGCTGTGCTCCTTTCTAACCGCATCGTCGTGGTGACAAACCAGGGGATTTGTTTCGTATGGGACACATACAATGGTATACCCCCTCTCTCCCAGTTTATTTGTTTGGAATTTTTTCGTTTTATAAGTTTCAAATTCAAATTTAGAGCTCCCCATCACATGTTGAGATTACAATGTCCATTAAATCATTGCGTGCATGTATAGTAAAGAAACAAATCTCGAGTTTGCCATGAGTTCATGCAGCGGTAGCACCACAAGGCCTGGCACAGGAGTTACATTTACCTCTTGGGGCCCTCGGGTCTGAGCTTCAGCGCCTTACGACACCTGCCTTTGAGTCAATAACATGTGGACCCGATAGGTGGCTGGTCCACATGTAATGCTCCCGAAGGTAGAGGGGCAGTGGGGCCGAGAGGGGTGAGCCGCAGGTCGGGGGACGTGTGGTGTCATGGGTTTGAGCGGCGTCGAGGGAATCATGTGTGGCCGTGGTAGAAACTTGATGCTCGCCGCATTTTAGTTGGCCCACATGTCATGCACACAAAGGCAGAGGGGCGGTGCGGCCGAGAGGGGTGACGCGCACGTCGGGGGACCTGGTGCCGTGGGTTGGAGCAGCGTCGTGGTAATCGCGAGTGGCAGTGGATGAAACATGATGGTCGTCGTAGTTGAACTTCCATGGACAAGCTGTCATGTCTACGGACACATGCATTGCATACCGATCACTGGAAGGAGTAGTAGAGAAAGCTAGGGGGATAAATAGTTCCTTATAGTCAAGTGGACCCATGCTACTACTTGTTCCAAATACATGCACACCATCGAAATAGTCCATCTATATCAATATACATAGAGAGGGAATATTTTTAGAGAGGAAATAGTTCATCCATCCATAATGCCCTGCTGCTGGTGCAGCTTCTTCTTCTTCTTCTTCTTCTTCTCATTTTCTGTGGGAGACGGCTTCGCAACAAGCTCTGTCGACCTTGCAGCTATCTCGAAACTCACACGGGCATTGAGGGCAGCATATTTTATCCGCTTGTACGTCAACGGATAATTCTCCCATCCGGACGACCTTAATGCCAGCGTCTCGTCACCCTTCTGAAGATTTGTTCCGAGCACAAAATTTGCTACATCGAATAGGGATGGTGTCGGTTTATCACAATCTTCTACAGGAATTTTTATTTTGGTTTGTAGGTCAGTGATGCTTTTCAAATCAAGGTTGTATGGCTCCAACTTCTGTTTGTCCCCTGCGATGGCTGCCCCACAGAAGTATATGTCCTCCCAAGACAAGAAATCATGAAGCTCACCTGGTATGGAGGGCGCGTGTATGATGTGGTACACCAAAACATCATCTTAGAGGCACAGCTGAAGGACGGCGGCGCGTTGGATCTTCCTAGTGGCACGCTCCGTGTACTCTGCGTCGAGACCGATGACATTCATCTCCACCTTTTGGAGGGAGTTGGATACATTGTTGATCCACTTCCGAACAACCCTTGGGTGGTCGATGACTGTGGCAACTATGCTCAACGAGCCTTCGAAGAGGACATGTTGGACGCTAAAAACCTGCATCTCGATCTCTTTCGCCATTTGGAACCGCTGGACCGGAGGGCGATGGTTTGGAGAATTAGGATTAGATGGCTAGTCTAACTGAAGAAGATGATTATTTATAGGGGCTTCGGAATTACTCCAGGAGGATGTGAAGAGGTTAAAACAATGTGAATGCAGTGTGGTTTGGATGCAAATGAAGATCAAGGAGTAGTGAAGAAGCCGAGGAAAATCGGTTCCCGATGGAGAAGTAAATGGGAGAAGTGGAGAGGCAGTTGATAAGACGGCTAGGTAGACTAAACGAAAAGGCTACGCGGGTAGACTGATGAGTTGGGCCTGTCCCTGTACGTGCCCATCCTTCCAGCGCTACATGTGCCACTGGCTAGTTGAGGTCACTCTTTCAAATCACCGTGGCGAGACATTTTATGATTCCTTTTTATTTCTGCACCCCTCCTGACAGGTGGGACCTATGCAAATGGATAAAAAATTGTGTCGTAGCTGGTTCATATGGATATTGGCGCGTGCGTGGGAGACACAACATTCTCTAGTTAAGGAATATGCGGTTATCCTCAAAAAAGAAAAGTCCTTCTTCGCGCTTCCGCATGCACGAGAATTTGGTTCTGCTCGCAATATGGATGATACCTGGAGGATGAAGTGAACCCAGAGGCATGCTAGCACGGGAGTACTACTCATGTTCCTACTACTCCTACTAGTAGTAGTACAACTGTGGTACACTTGATGGTCAAAATACTACTATTTATCCGGTCCTCACAGTGAAGTAACAAGACCCTGCGCCCGAGGTGACACCAGTCTAGGCGGCGTGTCCGGGTTACCTAAGTCAGCCTCACGTTGTGCACTGTGCAGTCACTGTCACCGCCGCTGTATAGCATGCCTCACCTTGTTTCCCTCTCCCCTAGCACCACTCCATTTCCATGTCCGTCTCGCTAGAGATCCTGAGGTCACTCTTCATCATCTCACTGTGCCCCCGCGTACCCTCGCCTCACTCTCCTCCCCCAGTACCACTATTCCCTCGCTAGCCGCTCCAGCACCGAAAGCCTTCTCCCCCGTAAATCAATCCCACCAAAACCCCACCTTCCAAACTCCACCATGGCCGAATGCGAACCGCGCAGCATCCATATGAGCCGCGATTGGAGCAATCTCCCCAGTGACGTCCTCGACCTCTGTTGTTCATGTATGGATATGTTGAGCGCCCTGCGGCTGACTGCATGCTCGAGGGGCATGCACACGGCCATCGTCGAAGCGAGTGTCGGTGCCAAAACCGGCGGATCTCAGGTAGGGGGTCCCGAACTGTGCGTCTAAGGTCGATGGTAACAGGAGATAGGGGACACAATGTTTACCCAGGTTCGGGCCCTCTCTATGGAGGTATACCCTACTTCCTACTTGATTGATCTTGATGAATATGAGTATTACAAGAGTTGATCTACCACGAGATCGTAATGGCTAAACCCTAGAAGTCTAGCCTGTATGACTATGGTAATGAATATCTCCCTCCTCCGGACTAAGTCCTCCGGTTTATATAGACACCGGGAGGATCTAGGGTTACACAAGGTCGGTTACAAAGAAGGGAATCTACATGTTTGATCGCCAAGCTTGCCTTCCACGCCAAGGTGAGTCCTATCCGGACACGGGTGCAGTCCTTGGTCTTCGTATCTTCACAGCCCATCAGTTCGGCCCATGGCTAACAGGCCGGACGCCCGAGGACCCCTTTGTCCAGGACTCCCTCAGTAGCCCCTGAACCTGGCTTCAATGACAAGGTATCCGGCGCGTAGATCTATCTTCAGCATTGCAAGGCGGGTTCCTCCTTCCGAACTCCGAGATAGTCTTCGGACGTATTGAACGTGTCCGGACCTGTAACATAAGTTTTGTATACTTTCACAGAGGGCATAATAATTTATAAATCCAATCCACCAACAACTATTCATAGCATGATGCTACGTCACCGTCAGGATATTATTTTAAACCCGTTTGTTAGCCCCGGGTTTCGAGGCGCGGCTTTATTGGCATGTCTTATCCAAGCTGAGATCGTGTCCCCTTATTAAGGGATTCTTATCAACACGGACGTGGGTAACCCAACCGTCTCTTGGGTACAACTCCTTGGGAATAGGCAAGTTTTAAGGCCCAGGAGGAGGCGTTCGATACATCTTTTATAAAGGGGTGCAGACCCGTCTCTCTCTTCCACGCTTGCTTCTTCCTCAGCCTTCGCTACCTCAAGTTCTAACTCCCAAGTTTCGATCGCCACAATCCTCAGTCATGTCCGGATCCAGCCTCCAAGGCCGGTGGGTGGCTTCTTCTGTTACAGAAGAGGATATTGCGAAGCTTAGGGCGACAAGATATCTGACCGCGGAAATCCTCCATCGGCTCCCTGCTGAAGGGCAGGTTATCCCTACCCCCAGATCTGACGAGAGGGTCGTGTTTGTCTCCCACTTCCTCCGAGGGTTAGGATTCGCCCTTAATCCCTTTGTCCATGGGCTCATGTTCTATTATGGGCTGGATTTTCATGATCTCCCTCCGAACTCTGTCCTTCTCATCTCGGCGTTCATCGACAGGTGTGAGGCCTTCCTTCGGATTCCCCCACACTTTGGCTTGTGGCTCAAGACCTTCAATGTGAAGCCGCAGGTGATAGAGGGGAAGCAGGCAGAGTGCGGTGGTGCCACAGTGAACAAGCTTAATAACTCTCTTTGGCTAAAAGGATCCTTCACAGAATCCTCCGACTTATGGCAGCGGGAGTGGTTCTATATCATTGAGCCCCGTGGTTCCAAGTGGGCGGCTGCGCCTGCATTTCGACCCAGCCCTCCGATCAAGCTTGCGTCGTGGATTAATAAGGGGTTGGACTGGGGATCAATTGATGAGGTACAGACTCTTCAAAGCCGCATCAAGAGCCTCCTCAAGAGGGACATTGATCTTTTCAACGTTATTCAAGTAATGCTGGTTCGTCGGACCTTGCCGTGCCAGAGGCGACCCCTCCGCATGTGGGAGTTTAATCCCGAAGGGCCGTGGACACTTCAACACTTCTTCGGCACTACGCACAGAGGGATGTGGAAATTATTCTTCAGGAAGCCAAAGCAGTGGTCGAATACTACCGAAGCCATCGGCCTTGACTGCGATCATCCGGACACCCCGATAAGTACCCGTCCGCCGAACATCTCGTAATCAGGTATCCTGTGGTAAGACACTAAGCAGACCATCTCTTTCTAGGGCTGGATAAAGAAAGCGGAACGGATTAGGTGTCCGGCCCCTCTTCCCGAAGACTCAGCGGACCCCGTGCTAACAAGGATGCTGGCACCGGCATTGTATCAGGCGCCGGTGGAGGAGGGCAAGGTGCGGAGTGGGAAGACCCCGGATGGCCTTCGTTCCGGAGGTAAATTAGACACCGAGTCCGGGGAAATCGACATTTCTTCGCCCAAAGACAAAGGCGAAGGAGAAGCAAGCATCCCTTCTACATACAGGAAGAAAAGGGTCGCCTCCGTAGGCTGGGAGGAACCGACTCCCAAGAGGGGCAAGATGCCATCGTCGGGCGGCTCGGGAGTGGAAGGCGACGCCGTTGAACAGCTCCATCGTGACGACAGGCCTTCGACCAAATCGTAAGTAAATCCAGGGTGCTTTAGTCCATCTCGTTCCTTTCCTGTTATCAGAGTGACACGTAATATTCACGTGTGTCTTAACAGTTCGGCGCAGAGTGTCCCTGAGCGATCCTCTTCTTCGGGAAATCTTCTCCCAGAGATGATGGAAAGCGAGACGCCTCCCCCGGCCTCCTCGCCTGATAAGGCGGACGACTCCGAAGTGTCGTCTCGGAGGGTTTTTCTTGATCAACAAGCGGCGCAAGGGATGAAGGAGGCACTACCCGAAGGTGAGCCTCCGATCATCCGGGATTCGGGGGCCAACAATGAAGGCCCCGGACTATCCGGTTTTCAACCAGCGGTGCTTCCGGAGATGAGTGAACAAGTTCCTTCAAAGGATGGTCGTGCTCCTACAGCGGCTTCCGGAGACCCAGCGGCGCCGGATATGTTGAAGGATATGCTGCGAAAAGCATCTGTCTTGGAGGAACAGCGTACCTTGATGGGTACGGTGGTTGAGAGGATTCTGTCCGCGAAGAGCGGACTGAATGAAGCCTTCATGAGCCTACTAAGAGGCGTCGAGGTTTGTGATGTAATATTTTTTACTTGCAACATGCACCTGTGTATAGGCAGTAGCCCATGAGACTCGGGTTGGCTTCCCATGGGAGGCGCTCAGAGGATCAAAAAGATTGTCTCAGGGAATAATCTGTTTAATTGGAACACAGGCTGTGTCGCCCCTGACGACTGCCCGGACTACAGAAGTTGCCGAGCTGCAGCGGAAGCTTGATGTGGCAGGGGATGATATTGCGTTAATCAATAGGCGTCTTGACGAGTCGCAAGGTATGTATTCGGAGCAGCCATTACACATATGTGTTTATAATATAAGCATGACGCTGAAAACTGCATACTGGTATATGCATGGCTACAGATGGTGCCGCCGCCGTTGAGATTCTTCTTGCGGAGCTGGCTCGGGCCAAGGAGCAGGCCCGATTTAGTAATGCGGCTGCCGAAAAGGCATCGGCCGAGTTAAAGGCCGAACAGGCTGCTCGGCACCAAGACAAGGAGAAAATATCCATGATGGCGCTCGAACTAAAAAATGCCGCTGGCCGCTGTGAGTTCCTCGAGAATGAGAATAAAGCCAAGACGGTTGCTCTTGATAAGGCTTGCAAGAGGCGAAAGAAGCGCGGTCTGAATCTAGAGCGGCCCGTGCAGAGATCCGACAAGCTGGGGAGATTGCGGCTGGTAAGCCCTTTTTATTACAGACAAATTCGGCAACCCGAATTATGCTCAGCTTAACCAAGTGTGGAGCTCTCCAGACGTGTTTTGGACTTGCCGAAGAGCTCTTCCGATGCGGCGCAGTTTTACCAAGCGCAAGAGGGATATGCAATGGAGAAGCTGTTCTGGTCACAGTTTGGTGCATCAAAACGCCCCCTACTGCTGAATGAACAGATATCCCAATGGGTCGAGCTTCATAGGATATCCGGCGCTGCCATGAAGAACGTCATAATCCAGCTGTGGCCGACGGAGCCTATTCCGAAGAGCTACTTCGGCTTGGTGCAGCGGCTTGCTGATGCGGTGCCACGTATCGACGCTGTTAAGCGGTCGGCGTGCATTGAAGGTGCACGGATGGGCTTTGCCCGTGTCAAGACATACTGGGGGAAGATGAAGGCCATCGATGTTGCAGCGAAGGGTCCACCCAAGGGCAAGGACCGTCACGCACCAGAGCATTATTTTGAGGACGTCTTAGAGGCTGCCCACTTAATAGAGGGTCAATGTTCAAAAGACATAATATTCGAGTGAAGTGTATCCGAATTGTAAAAGACAATTTTTATAATCAGTCTATATTTTAGTTTTGCCTAAGAGGCTTTTGTTCCTCTTGTGCGGCCGTTTGTATATGATCTGAAAGTTTTCCAGTTGTCGGCTTTAGCCCCCTCATAGGAAATACGGGGGTGTTCGGAAAAGCATATGAGCACTCTTGACCCAACGTCTTGGTCCGTGAAGGAGGTGTCAATGTGGTGAACGAGGCAATCAGACTATAGGGCGTTAACACTTTCACTTAGCCATAGGAGTTTTATAGGGGGGACTATGATATAGCCCCTGGTATGTGTACGGCTTATTCCAGTATGGTGCGTTACATATATGACCTGAAGAAAAAGGTCCTTCGTATAATACGGAGGGAATCGCGAAAGATTCCATTAAGTCATCGAGTGGTTGACCAGCTCTCGCAGCATCATGACAGTCGGTTTTCGGCTTTCTCTACTGAGGTGCTTGACCAGATGAACCGGAAGCACAATCGCAGTAGTTCTCCCTTTACTACCCTAGCCGATAGAGCGGAACGTAAGGTAGCAAGCACAGGAGCCGGGCAACCCAACCATTGACCCAAGACATGATTTGGAGCTGATGCATATAAGGCCAAACTCGCGACGCCGAAGTACGCTATAAAGTTGTTCGGACTTTGTCGGCAACTCATTTGTTCCCATGCCGAGCCCCTGGCAGGTTATGCTGAGGTATGTCTGTGAAACAACCATAGGCGCCAAATTCATTTGTGAAAAAGAAATGAATGATGAATGTGGATTATGTTTACTGGGACCTGAGTGATATGCCAGTGGTTACTTTACAGATAAAAAGACCACAACCCCGGCTATTTGACATGCCCGGGGTCAAAGGCGGAGGAAAAAGGCATATTACAGGCTCGATATAAAGAGTGCGGTCTACAAAATGTTATTTTGGACCTCCTGTCGCACGTCTGCGCCGCCTGTCCTCGGCGAGGGGAGTCCTTGATGGAAGTAGCCCCTTAGGTGAGTGTACGGAACCGAACTCCGATAGAGTCAGTTAGATGTTTGTCCTTTGCGTCACCTGTTTTAAGAGATAATGAAGAAAGAAAGAGTAATTTAGAGAAAAAATGTTATGGGAATGCTTGCAGGCTTGTCCGTATTGTGCTTCCGCCGATGCCCATGGTATCTTAAGTGTGTAGTGATGTATGCGCGATACAAATTTCGTGGGTATATGAGGTGGGCGGCGAAAGCCGAACTGCTATTTCCGCTCCAGAATTGGTCGATCCTGTTGAATGGAGACCGGTGGCTTAATGGCCAACAAGGTATGCGGTTTAATAAGACCGTTTTGTACTGAAGTTGCCGCAGTATAATCTTCAGTCTGGAGGGGGTGCTTCTCCTGCTCCCTTATAGAGTTGTGTGTCGCGTATACCATGTTCACTGTTTTTACTTCAGGGGGAAATTACTTCTGACCCCCGGTATTTGGTTGGTGAGTCTCTTTGCCGTCCCTATCACCGGGCGGCCTCCTCCCCTTATGTTCGGCGTTGAGCTTGCCGACCTGCTTGAAGACCCAACAGCTTCTATTGGTATGATTAGTTGGTTTATCGGGGTGGCCGTGAATCTGGCAGGATCGATCCAATATCCTATCTAGATTGGATGGTTCGTCTCTGTTCGCCTTGAATGGCTTTTTCCGTTGACCGGGTTTGGGACTGCTGAATCCGGCGTTGACCGCTGTGTCGCGTGTTCTTTCATTATCATTGTGATGTTTGTGTTTGCTGCGTCGTGGCTTGCCATTGCCATCTCGGATTTCAGAAGTGTCCTGGTTGCTGGCGCTGTTGCTTCTACGAGCGAGCTAGCTGTCTTCTCCCGCGCAAAAGCGGGTCATTAGAGCGGTAAGGGCTGTCATGGATTTAGGTCTTTCTTGACCGAGGTGGCGGGCAAGCCATTCTACCCGGACGCTTTGTTTGAAGGCCGCAAGGGCTTCCGCGTCCGGACAGTCGACGATTTGGTTCTTTTTAACTAAGAACCTAGTCCAGAGCTTCTTGGATGACTCTCCGGGCTGCTGGACAATGTGACCTAAGTCATCGGCATCCGGTGGCCGGACATATTTTCCTTGGAAGTTGTCGCGGAAGGCATCTTCCAAATCTTCCCAGCTACCAATAGAATTTTCCGGCAGACTGTTTAACCAGTACCGAGCTGGTCCTTTGAGTTTTAGTGGTAGGTATTTGATGGCATGAAGGTCATCTCCGCGGGCCATGTGGATATGGAGGAGGAAGTCCTCGATCCATACCGCGGGATCCGTTGTTCCGTCGTATGATTCGGTATTCATGTGTTTGAACCCGTCTGGGAATTCATGCTCCATTACTTCGTCTGTGAAGCAAAGAGGGTGTGCGGCACCTCTATATTGGGCCACACTGCGACGTACCTCCGATGGAGTCCGTTTGCGGTTTTCGGCCCGGGCGTGGCTAGGTTTGTCACGTCCGAATAGGTAGCCGTCGTCGCGTGTCGAGGCACGTCCTTGCAATCCGTAGATCGATCTTGTGTGTCCTGCTCTACTGTCCAAGTCCTGCCGAAGGTCGTATGTACAACCCCGAGCTGTTTTATTCTTGCCTTTACGGTGAGGTGGGGCGGTCTGGTGTTCAACTTGAGTTGCCGCTTTATCCTGACCGCGTGGCGGTCGGTCGGCCGCGTTGTGCGACGATGGTACGGGCTCCAGTGCCTCGTCATCGAACTGAGGTAGCAATTTGCGCTTCGGGTAATTTTTGGCAGGGTCACTAAGGCCGTATTCTTCGGCGGCCAGGACTTCGGTCCATCTATCATTGAGCAGATCTTGGTCCGCTTGAAGCTGCAGCTGCTTCTTTTTCAAGCTCCTTGCAGCGGCTATTAGCCGGCGTTTAAAGTGCTCCTGCTCGAGAGGTTCCTCAGGCACGATGAAATCCTCGTTGCCGAGGCTCTCCTCTTCCTCAGAGAGCGGAAGATAATTACTGTCCTCCGAGTCTTCGTGTATGGCCTGTTCATCAGGTCTAACTTGCCCATCTTCCCGTTCATCCTGTTCGGAGATTGCCCCAATAGGGTCTTCATTGTTTTCGGCATCGTCCGGAGTATTGTTTTCTCCGGTGCCGGTGTTGTTGTCTTTTGTACGACATGACTTAGAGCGGCGCCGTTGATGCCGGCGTCTGGGCTGTGTCTCAGGAGGTTTGTTCTTAACTGGATCCTCTTTGTCATCGTTGTTAGTTTTTTTAGGCGTATTCACCGTGTATACATCGTAGGAAGAAGTGGCCGTCCATCGTCCAGTGAATGGAGGGTTTTGGCCCTGCTCCTCGTCGGCATCGTCGTCCGTACTGACGATGTCTTCGAAGCCGTAATCAAGCATGTCGGTTAAGTCCTCGGCAGTGGCTATGAAGTGGGTGGCGGGTGGGAAGCAAAATTCCCCATCATCAGCCCCTAGTTCGAACCGGACATAATTCGGTTGTGAGTCCCCCGCCATGGACAGATTCTTTAATGAGTTTAGCACATCGCCGAAGGGCGAGTGTTGCAAGATGTCTGCGGCGCTAAACTCAAAGATCGATAAGCGGTCAAGTTCGGCATCCGCAGATGCACATGGCTCGGAATTTATAACCAGAGATGAGTCCGGAGTTCCGGTGACAAAGGCGTCGTGTGACTTTAGGTCTATGTTCGGCTCCAACGCCGTTGAATCTGTGGCCTCCATGGTGGGGTTGAGCCTCCTGTCCTTGAATGGTGCAATATGCTCCGGATCTAAGGCCAGAGCAGTTACAGGAGCAATCTCCTGGATGCGGTCCGATGACAGATTTGGGTCGTGTTCATCAAGGTGACCAGGAGCGGTCGCCACGGTCTCGAATCCGGAAAAGATCAAATCTCCACGGATGTCCGCAACATAGTTCAAGCTCCCAAATCTGACCTGATGGCCAGGGGCGTAGCTATCGATCTGCTCCAGATGGCCAAGCGAGTTGGCCCGCAGTGCGAAGCCGCCGAACACAAAGATCTGTCCAGGGAGGAAGGTTTCGCCTTGGACAGCACCGTCGCTGATGATTGAAGGGGCCATCAAACCTTTAAGGGACGGCACAGTGGAAATCTCAATGAAAGCACCAATGTCGGTGTCAAAACCGGCGGATCTCGGGTAGGGGGTCCCGAACTGTGCGTCTAAGGTCGATGGTAACAGGAGACAGGGGACACAATGTTTACCCAGGTTCGGGCCCTCTCTGTGGAGGTAATACCCTACTTCCTGCTTGATTGATCTTGATGAATATGAGTATTACAAGACTTGATCTACCACGAGATCGTAATGGCTAAGCCCTAGAAGTCTAGCCTGTATGACTATGGTAATGAATATCTCCCTCCTCCGGACTAAGTCCTCCGGTTTATATAGACACCGGGAGGATCTAGGGTTACACAAGGTCGGTTACAAAGAAGGGAATCTACATGTTTGATCGCCAAGCTTGCCTTCCACGCCAAGGTGAGTCCTATCCGGACACGGGTGCAGTCCTCGGTCTTCGTATCTTCACAGCCCATCAGTCTGGCCCATGGCTAACAGGCCGGACGCCCGAGGACCCCTTAGTCCAGGACTCCCTTAGCGAGGCCTAAGCTTTTCAAGACACCCTGCTTGCTGCTATCTGGTCTTGCGAGATTTGCTCACCATGATACGGAGGCGTACATGATGCCCCTCAACTTCAATCCAACCTCCATTAGCTGAAACTTCTTTGCAGGTATGTAGTGGGTCGCCGTACATCATTTCCCTCGACTGCGATCCGATCACCATCGCCCGAGGCTTCTTGCAAGTATGTACTGGGTCGGCATGAACTCCCACTGGATGGCTGCCGTCGGAGAAGACGGGGAAAAGTTGGTGCTCGTGAACTTCCAGACCTCCCATGAGATTATCCTTCCTCCGTTGGATGATATAGAGTTTTACCTTCGTGGTCCAAGTCATCTAGATTACGTCGTTAGTTGGACGCACCTTGTTTTGCAGAAGATTGTAATCTGCCAAGTGCCCACACGACATGCGGATTACGCAGACTTCAAGCTAATTGCGTTGTTCGACAAGGGACTCGCCTATCTTTCCGCCGGTGCCTTCTTTAGCTAGAGACAGCTCAGCTCACAGTGGATCGTCGTCAAAGCTGATACACACTTCTGTGATGCTATTGAACACAATGGCATCATCTATGCGATCGACAAAGCAGATGGCACCACGTATTGCTGGGACGGTGCGTGTAAGTTGTTTCCGCCTGATGTTAATGATGACGCCATGACACTATTTGAAATTTTTGTGATGATTGACATATCCCTGCTTGAGCAGAATTTGAGTTGAACTATAGCAATGTATTAGAGATGCCGTAAATCAGCTATATTTGGAATGAGTTAATTCATGCGATTGTGACCATGTCATTACAGCCATTTTTACCCCTGAATAATCAAACTGTTAGGAAGATATTGATATTCTCCTTATTTTATAGTAATCTATATACTACTAAATATGAGTGTGTATCAATGGCCATGTTAGTTTCCTCATTTTCATGATGTAGAAACGTGCATCACACTGTTGATTTCATCTAACCATACATTAGGGAAGTAAATGTGCATATGGAGAACTCTATATTTCGAAGTAGTGAAATCCTGTAATGCTTACCATGTGTATATAACAATGCATGGTCTGTTAGTTTCCTTGAAGAATTTGTTTGTGAGGACAGAACATGATTACATAACATGCATGACATGGTAGTTTCCTGTGAAGAATCAATTGTGAGATAACATGAGTATAACCATGCATGGCACTTCTATATTTTCGAACCCAGTATACATTTCCCTGTATTTTCCTCCCAGTTCCAACAAGGACATATCAATGTTGTTTCTTGCATTATCCTACTCATACTCTGAACAATACTGATCTTACATTAACAATGTCTGTCCTTTTTGATATGATGCAGTGTCCCTACAGTTACTGCCCTTTGTAATCACACCACCTTTGCCAAAAACAGGGAAGCACAACTGGTTCCTCGCTCGATCAGAGGACGGCAAAAGACTGGTGATCATTCGGACACATCGGCCGGAAAAGTTATATTGCAAAAACCCCACTGTATGCAAGCACCATGAAATACGTGAGTACCCGGACAGTGGTTGTTACGTCTATGAGCAGGATACCAGCTTGTTGGGGCATGCAGGATTATTGAGTTGGAGGTGGGTAAACAGCCTTGGTTCATACTCTCTGTTTCTCGGATTCAATTATCCGATTAACCAGGAGATCACCGTTGGCAAGGACATTGATGGCAGAGAGGCTCTGTTTGCTATGGAAAACTGTGTCTACACGGCGAGCCCTAGGAGTTCGGGAGCAAACTCCCCTGATTGTCAACGATACAGCCTACAGCCAAAAGAAGGTGAGAATGACAAAGGCATCTGGATTAACTTTGATCCTTGGATGTGTCGAGTCCGACAGGCAGTGATGTGGTTCAAGCCTTCAGGTTGATAGGTAATTGGGCTGTTGTGTCGAAAGGATGGAGTACTGGTGTCTCCGGATCACTGGTGGCTAAACCGTGGCTGCAAATTATGATGGTGTTGGATCATCCCTCTTCAAATGACTTGTTGTCTTTGTTGCTTGTTTTGGATGGGTAGTTCTCTCTTTTGTTATGCATATTCCTTATCATTTGGTCATCCTCGTCTATGTCACTCTTACTATGTAATAGTTACCTCTATTTAGAATGTCATTCTCGTCTGGATCACGAGAGTCTGAGCGCTGCAGATGGGTGCGTTTTGGTGGTGTAGCAAGACTTCTTATGAACTATCATGTCTTGCTGTTTATGTCAGTAGTAGTCACTAGTCAGTGTTTGAATATTGTATATATCGTTGTTTTGAACTGTTTACTGTCTCGAACTGCTGGTGGGCTAAATGAGGGCATCACCATTCTCCAGTGTTCAGAGTATATCTCCTTTTTTCAAGTTATAATTTGAGCTCAGTGTCTTTTCGATGATGTACACTTGTTTGGGCCAGTGAGGTGTCGTTGAATATGGGCCGAGTAGTAACGCAATGCCAAAAGAAGGTGTTCGTGCATGTCGAAGAAGTGGTCAATCCATCAATCGAAGTCATGCCGCCGCCGCTGGTGCCCGGGTCCGTCGACGACGTCCATTACAAGAGTCAACGTCAGACTTTCCCCGTGTTGCTCGGAACGATGGATCTCCATCGCACGACGGAGGCCATTGCTTCTTTCGAAGAAGAGGCAGGGCTGGCTGCCTGGATGTCCTCTAATTTGAGGTAACAACTGAATCTTGTCAGATGACCTGTTCTATTTTTTACCTGAACTTTTTTTTAGAAAGGGATGTACGTCAACTTAATGTTCTAGCAGAACTTATATATTGTGTTGTCTGCCTGTTTTCTTTGCACAACATTCAAGATATTTCCCCGTCATTGATAAAGACGATGAACCGTTATGTACGAGTTCGTTGGTTTCAACATAGCCCTACCCGTAGCAATCCACTGCTTCCACCCCGATTGTGCTGCTTGCGTGAAATTTTTGTATGCAAGTTCAGTGTGCTATGATGTTCTATATGATTGTGTCAACTATATAAGGTTTTACTGAGCATCAATAATGCATATGGCTGAAAGATGTATTTACGAGCATCGACCGATGGGTCTCTCTCTCTCGCTCACACACACACACACGCACGCACGCACACGCACAAGTGGGACCCGTTGAATTATTTCTTCGCTCGTGACAGCTTTTACTTAGGTTCCACTGTAGTCTAACTTTTTTCTTAAGTTATTAATTGAGCTCAGTGACTTCAAAAAGTTGTACAGAAGCCTTGTTTGGGCCTTTTCGGCCTTCGCTGAATGTGGGCTGAGTAGCCATGTAAGGCTGTACTGTACTACACAGGCCTTTTTTTCAACATCAGCAATGCAACTGGGCCGACAGTTGTACACAATCCGGGTCAACTTGTTATTCTCCGCCCCGCTGGGTTGCAAATCTTTCCTAGGAGGGATGCATTAGGCTTAACAAGAAAATGCGCTTTAAGAAATAATAAATGGGATGTAATTATAAAAACTGGGCAGTAACTATAAAAAAATGCACCAAACACATAATTAGTTTATAAAATATTACTTTTGGATTTTGAAAATTTTAATTTCATTAATTGTTGCGCGCGCAATGTTTCTTTGGATTTTTACGTAATATAAATTTATATTGAAATTGTATTTAATCTGACTAGAAATTTCGGGACAAAAATATTTCAGATCCCATCAAAATGTGGGAAATTTTATTGAATTCTGTTTTGAACGGTTGGTTGAAATTATTAATCATTGTCCTAGCTAGAAAATGGGATGTACTTTTAACAAACTATAAATGGGCTATAGTAAACTCCATTAGAATTCAAAAATGGGCTGTGCATTCTTACAAATCGCAAATGGGCTATAAGTTCTCTGCCACACACTTGTGGGCCTACTAAGTTGACGCGTATGCAAGGCTTTGTCAACTTATAGTAAACACATGGTTCTAGCAGCAGTGTCCGTTGGATGTCCATCCAATGGATGTCGTGCTTCTTCTTCAATCTCGGATATTCTAGCTTCAGCCACCCAAAAAATGATTCCTCCCCCTGACATCTGGGGCGCACCGTTTCGGAGGCTGACCTGTGGGCCTACTAAGTTGACGCGTACCAAGGGCTTTGTCAACTTAGTCAATATAAATGATTCTAGTTGCAGTGACCGTACGATGTCCATCCAACGGCCGTTGTGATTCTTCAACCTCTGGTCTTCTTGCTCCAGCCGCCCAAAGCAGCGCCGGTCGTGCCGCCTGCTCCTGCCTCCCGTGGCCGGTTGTGCTGCCGCGGAAGCCTCACCTCCTCCTACCACTCCCACCGCTGGCCAGGCCATGCGGCGATGGCATCCTCACACTGCAGCCAAACCAGTGAACCCTCGTACTCCTCTCCGCGTGGGCATCCACTGCCACGTCTTCCCCGGCTCCGCATCATCCCCTTCCTAGGCCTCGCCGTCGTCCACCGCCTTGGTGCTCTCAGCGCGACGTGGTCAATGTGGTCAACGACCGACTTCCATCGGAAGAGTACTGTACGTGGAGAGGCTGACAGCTGGGTCCACAGCCGTAGCAAGGAAGTGCCTCCTTATATGCGAAAAATAATTATTCCTCCACCTGACAGCAGGGACCCACCGGACGGGCCACCGTATTTCGCGAAAAAAACGTTTCCCCCCTGACTGTTGGGACCCACCAGCTACATCTTCGCGCGCAAGGAAGTGCGTCCATATTACCGGCAAAAAATGATTCGCCCCCTGACTGCTGGGACCCACCAGCTACATCTTCGCACACAAGGAAGTGCGTCCGTATTATGGGCAAAAAAATGATTCACCCCCTGACTGCTGGGACCCACCAACTACATCTTCGCACGCAAGGAAGTGCCTGACAGTCGGGACCCACCCGGTCGAAGCGTACGTAGCGTTGTCATTCTGGTCGCGAACGTGTATGTACATACTGGTCGATGTAGAGGCGCGCACGTAGCATGTACACGTACGTACAACGGCCAGGGTGCAAGAAAGTAAATACGGCCACGTACGTACATACTGGCGGGGTCTCGAACGCGTACTCGCGCATATGTACGGCCAGGGCTCGTGTACATGGCTGGGTCGGAACCGAGAAACTGCGTCGTCGTCGTGTTCATGGGGAACCAACCGGCTGGGTCGGAACGAAATGCGTCGTCGTGTTCATCGGGAGCCAACCGGCTTGGACGGAACAACTGATTGAAGTTAGGCCTGGCGTACCATAGAACGGAGGAAACAGCCTTGTGTTCGACCGGCCACGGTCGAAACGGGATCCCGTTCATCGGGAGGGGTCTGGCGTACCGCAAAACGGAGGAAACGGACTTCTGTTGGACCTCCTACGGTCGAAACGGGGTCCTGTTGACCGGGAGGGGTGTGGCGTACCGCAAAACGGAGGAAACGTACTTGTGTTGGAGCGCTACGGTCGAAACGGGGGTCCTGTTCATCGGGAGGGGTGTGGCGTACCGCAAAACGGGACTCCACGGGATACTGTTCATCTCCACCGTGGACCTCCTCCAGCCTCCACGGGCTACTGTTCATCCACCGTCGACCTCCTCCAGCCTCCACCTGCGACTGTTCATCCACGGGCTCCTGTTCATCCAGCCTCCACCGCGCGCTCCTCCACCGGCTACTGTTCAACCAGCCCTCTCCACGGGGGTCCTGTTCAACCACCCCTCCACGGGCTACTGTTCATCTAGCCCTCCACCGGCTACTGTTCAACCAGCCCTCCACCGGCTACTGTTCAACCAGCCCTCCATGGGGTCCTGTTCATCCAGCACTCCACGGGGTCCTGTTCATCCACCGGCTCGATCGATCGGGGTACTGTTCATCCACCGGCAACGGAATCTACTACCACGGGTTCCTGTTCATCCAACCCCCACCAGGAACTGTTCATCCAAACCCCCCAACAACACTCACTGTTCATCCAGAGGCAGCATCGATCGGCTTCAGTTAGCAGCAGTAGCGAAGGAATCGCTCGACCGGGTTCAGTTACCAGCCATCGATCGATCGCTCGGGTTTAGTAACGCGTAGCCTGCAGTGCAATCGCTCGGGTTCAGTTAGAGCCCAACGCCTCACTCGGGTTCAGTTAGAGCGCAACGCCTCGCACACACGCGCGTACATACGAGAGAAAAGTGCATCGCTCGACCCCCGACCAGCCACCATAACCGGGAACTCTCCAATATTTTCCTCGCCCTCGCTTCTACCACAGTTTTTTCCTTCATGGACAGCCAAAAGAATGACATGCAGCTGCGTCTCCGGCCCGCCCAAGACGAAAAGCCCATTTTCTATCATGATTTTTTGTCATAGAAGTAGGACCCCACCACATCTATGATGATACCGGGTTTTGTCAAAATTATTGTCATAGAAGTGTCATAAGTATGACAGAATTTTTTTTCGTTCGGCCCAAAATGTCACGGATGTGTCTTTTTTTGTAGTGGTGGTCACCTCAATCGAGCGCAATTACTTCGTTATCGCCAGTGTGAAGCAGCTAAGGAACTGTGGGACGTCCTCGAGAAGATCATGAAGGACTTTGAACTTAGAAAGAAGCTCGAATTGATACTCTTCAAGCGAAATTCAATCATTTCAAGCGCATTGGAAATGAAAGTTGTCAGCAAACCTTTGACCGCCTCAGTGACATACCAAATGAACTCCAAGGTCTCGGCGCCAAAGACATCACTGACCATGAAGTGGTGAAGGAACTTCTTTGATCTCTTGACAGTTCATTTGACACTCTTGTCCTGATATTCGCGAACGTCCTGATTTCAAAACCCTCGACCCCACTGATATCATGGAAAGAATGAACACTCATGAGGAACAAGAAGAAGAGAAGAGGGATCTCTATGGCTCCAGTCAACGCAAAAATCATGCTCTCAAGGCTGTAGTTGATTCTTCCTCCGAAGGAAATGCCAAAGAAGATTCAGATGATCCAGAAAGGCTCAGCAAAGATCTCACACTGATCACGAAAAGATTCCAACGCTTCCACAAGAAGAGCCAGTTCCAGAAGAGAGGTTCAAGCAACTCTGGGGGCTCAAAATCTTCATCAAAGCATGTTGGAGAATACACCTGCTTCAAATGCAAAAATCTTGGACACTTCATTTCGGATTGTCCTCTCTAGGAAGCTGAAATCCGTGCTAGTGGAAGATATGATTCGGGCAACTATCGAAGCAAAAGCAAGAGCAAGAACTATGACTCCAATGAAGGAAAGAAGACAAAGAAATTCTTCAAGAAGAAGGACAACTCCAATTCAAAATCTCGTCAGGATCTTCATCAAGGAACCCCTCCAAGTCCTCCAATCGCAAGAATACTTCTCGCAAGGCCAAGGCGTACATCAGCAAGGAGATGCTTTCTGAAGAAGAAGAATCATCTGCCTCCGAAGAAGCTGACGAATCCGATGAGGATTCTGACTAGGGCATGGCTGGCATAGCATGCGCCTCTTTCCCTCAAATTTCTTCAGGAACGCGTCAAGCGACAATGAAACTCCTGCCTACTACTTCATGGCCAAGGCCTCGAAAGAAAAGGACTATGTCTCCGGGTATACAGAATGGATAATGGATAGTGGATGCACTAGTCATATGACCGAAGACAAGTCATTGTTTGTCGACCCCAACTTAACTGCTTCTCCTCTGAAGTATATTACTTTCGGCAACAACAACAAAGGAAAGGTAATTGGGCTAGGTCAAATTGCTATATCCTTCTCTCGGATTCAATCTTATGTCAGTTGGCAAGCTATGTGATTTAGGCACGCTAGTTCTATTTTCTATATCCAAATGCATTGTCTTCATGGCCTCTGATAATTCCTTCGTCTTTGAGGGAATTAGAAAGGGTGATCTTTATATTTTGGATTTCTCTAAGGGTCCCTCAGTCCAAACATGTTTGCTTGCAAAAGCAACCGAAGGTTGGCTGTGGCACCGAAGACTTGGTCATGCAGGTATGAGAAATTTACATACCCCGGTGAAGAAAAATCATCTCCGTGGCATTCCTGATGTAAAATTTGACAAGAATCGTCTCTGTGCTGCATGTGAGGCTGGTAAATTGGCTAAGAAGCATCACTCATAGAATGAATATGATGTGCAAATTAAGCATGTCAGAAGTGACAATGGAACAGAGTTCAAAAATACTCATATTGCTGAATTTCGCGATGAACATGGTATTACTCATGAGTTCTCTGCTGCATACACTCCCCAACATAATGGAGTTATTGAATGAAAGAACATAACTCCTGTTGAAATGGCGAGAACAATGCTCAGTGAGTACAAAACTCCCATTCGCTTCTGGGCTGATGCTATTAACACTGCATGTCATGTTATCAACCGTGTTTATCTACACAAGTTTCTTAAGAAAACTTCATATGAGCTTATCACTGGCAAGAAACCAAATGTTTCTTGTCTACGTGTTTTTGCTGCACCTTGTTACATTCTCGATATGAATCATTCTTCCAAGTTTGCACCTATGGCACATGAAGGTTTTCTTCTCGGTTATGGCTCAAACTCGCATACGTATCATGTCTATAACGCTGATCACATGAAAGTTATGAAAACGGTAAATGTGTGGTTTGATGGATCTAACAGCTCCCAAAAGGAGCCCTGCCAAATGTGATAGATGAACCACTGATTTCGGATGCTACGGCAAATGGCTATTGGGAGCATCAAGCCTGTTGAAGGAAATGCACCTGAGTCCTCTGATGATGATGCTCCTATGACTCGAATCAGAACTCGTCAAGCCACCGCCGAAGCTAATACTCCTTGAATGCCAATGCGAATCAAAATCCAAATGCCGAACAAAATGGCAATCCTAAAGGAAATGATGATACCGATGAAAATGATAATGATCATCAAGATGAAAATCCTCATCCTCGAGTGGCAAAATCGAGTTGATCCCTCATTAATCCTTGATAAAATTGAGAATCTAGGTTATCGACCCACAACTCGTTCACGCACTCGTTTGGCTAACTATTGTCGCAGTTTCTCCTTTGTCTCTTTGGCAGAACCTACCAAGTATGAAGAAGCCATGAATGACCCAGATTGGATGAATGCAACGCAAGAGGAGTTGGTGCAATTCAAACTAAATGATGTATGGGAACTAGTTGGCAAGCCAAATCCCAAGAAGCACAATATCATCGGCACAAAATGGATTTTCCGCAATAAGCAAGATGAAAATGGTATTGTAGTAAGAAACAAGGCACGTCTTCTTGCTCAAGGGTACACACAGGTAGAAGGTATTGATTTTGGTGAAACATATGCTCTTGTTGCATGCCTTGAGGCAATTCCTATTCTTCTCTCTTATGCAAATTACAATGATATCTTGCTTTATGAAATGGATGTGAAAAGTGCTTTCCTCAATGGTGAAATTGATGAGGAAGTTTATGTTAGACATCCACCTGACTTTGAACACCTTGAGTTTCCTAACAAAGTTTTCAGGTTGATGAAATCTTTATATGGGCTAAAGCAAGCCCCTCGAGCTTGGTATGAGTAATCGCCATCAAGTAAAGGTTCAGAGATCGCCTTCAAGTATCTACCACGAGTAATTATCATCGGTTAACGAATCAATTGTCAAGGAGAATAGGGTGAAGAGAGTTTATCTTCCATGTTAAGTCACATCCCCTCCAACCAGACTTAGTCCTTGTGTAGAAGGACGAATTGGTCGAACAAATACCTTGTCACCATCAAGCATCTTCGGTTATCTCTGTCACCCATGTTTACCTTCAATGCATCTTTTTGTATGATTCGCATCCATGCATGTCTTAGTTTCCTTTCTATACTCTGTTTAGTTCATTGTAATTTGTTTTTCATTCGTCCCGCTGCTGGTTTCTAAGAGATTTAAGTTTTCCGAAGAAAATTTCAAACTCATTCACCCCCCTCTGGTAGACATAGTTCGTTCCTACAGAGTACCATCGGATAAACTTTTATCTCCTTGCATTGACATTATTTGCCATTTGCCTCTCGTTTTCATCTCCCCCACTTCTAAAACATTTTTACAAAAAAACACAAAAATATTTTCCGTTTGCCTTTTTGCTTGCTTGCTTGTTTTCTTTGCCTTCTTGTGCACACTTAAAAACAGAAAATGAAAGCAAAAAATTAAGATGACTATGGATCCAAGTTTTCTACTTGGATCATCTTTGATCCATATGTGTTCGTGCTAAAACCCCAACTAGTTTAGTTGAAGGAAAATCATTAGATGAGCATGCTCATTTTGTGCGTCACCATTTGTCTGAAAAAGGAATACTCTTATGGAATCAAATAAATTGTTTGCTATGCTATGCTTGGAATCAATGTGAAATTTATGATTTTACTTGTTGCTCGGAGAACCCTAAAAAACACCTTCCCTACCTATGTGAGTTTAATGATAATTAAATCTTCCTTCTTATGTCAAAGGTGTTCATAGTTGCTATGATATTGAACAAATTGAAGAATTTGTTGATTTTAAGGGTGCTTGTGAAGTCGCTTCTGTGATTGAAAAGTATGATATTACTCTCTACAAATCTAATTTTTTTGCCATACTTAAATATTGCTATGAAAACTATGCTTCTAATGCCTATGTTAGTGAATTCATTAGGAGAATGTCTGCTGCTTTGGAAGAGATTAATGAAATGCATGAATCTACAGATAATTATGATTACATTGATTTTATTGATATATTCCCCCTTGATGAACATGATGCTTGCTATTCTTATGACCATGATGCCCATACTAATGACGCTTATGGAGATGAATTTACTATAGTTCCTTATGTTAAACATGAAATTATTGCTATTGCACCCACACCTGATAGCCCCTTGAATGAAAAGCATGATTGCAATGATGTTATTACAAATTCTACTAAGGACAGTTGTGCTAATGATATGCAAAGCTACAATGTGACACCCTGGTTTTGCCCTCTTTCTTTTTCTGGATTTTATTGCATTTTTTAATTGAATTTGATTTTCACTTGGGCACACCTTTGATTTTCACCCAAGTGACTCATCTCATTTTCAAACCCATCTTTTTCTCTTTGATATATCAACATATGACCTTGGGAATATTTTTCTTAAATGAAAATTATTCATTTTCTCTCTGATATAGCACTTCAATCACTTCTACTCCAAAGCAACCCTCATTTTTCTTGCCCACAAAAATCTGAGAAAATTCATGAATATTCTTTTGACGTTGGCACACCTCCCAATGCAAAATATTTCATGGTTATTTGGAATATTTTTGCTACAGAAAATATTTTTCATTTTGGCCAGAAAATTCATGTCGTGAAGGAAGTGCATTTTTCCTTGATCCTCTAGAGCTAAATATTTTAGGGCATCATTACCTTCCTAAGAGAGGCTTAAACCCCAAAGATCGGCTCTTAACTCTCTATAGAATTCTCTCTACTTGGCTCCCAAGTTTCTGTCATGAAACTTGCTGATATTCTCTTGTTCAATCTGGTCGGCCTGGCAGTGAACCATCACCTCTCCTAGACCTAACACTACACGAACAAGCCACCAGACATGATCTTACTCATCGGAGTGCCTTGTAGCCAAAGTTCACGCGGTGACCGCGTGTGGACACGGTGCCAGGCAGGTGCTCGACGTGCTCTGGGTGCCGCCAACGCCTCTGTTTCGCCCGTGCCCGCGCCCGAGGTCAAACCACCTCGCCACCTAGCGCCTGCTGCTTCCTCTCTTCGCCTTTGACCCCTCCCTACCGCTCGCCGATGCCGGAGCTCGCTGTAGCAATCATAAGCACGCCGTGCCCGAGCACACAGTGAGCCCGTGCTCACTATCGTTGTCTTCCTGTGCGCCCTGTGCTCGGATGCGAGCTCCCATAGTGGTCGCGTGATCCCTGGCCACTTCCCCCTCTCTCTCTCTCTCTGACGCCTCTCGTCGCCGTGCACCTCTTCTAGAGAGCTCGCCGACGCTCTCAATCCCCTTCTCAGCCACGCCTATAAATAGGACCCCTCCAAGCCAATTCAGGCACACCACCCCACTCCTCTGGCACCCACACTTCCTCTAGATAGTCGCGGCCAGGCCAGGCGGGCCTCTGCCGCTGTTCTGCTCTGGAGATCGCCGCCGACCCCATCTAGGCGTTCTGCTTCCTCCGGTGCCCCTTGAGGGAGTCCTGGATTAAGGGGTCCTCGGGTGTCCGGGCTGCGTGATATGGGCCGGACTGATGGGCCGTGAAGATTCAAGGTAGAAGACCTTTCCCCGTGTCCGGATAGGACTCTCCTATGCGTGGATGGCAAGATTGGTGTCCAGATGTATGATTTCCTTCTTCTCCAAACTGACTTTGTACAACCCTAGGCCCCTCCGGTGTCTATATAAACTGGAGGGTTTAGTCCGTAGAGGCTATCAGAATTGACATAGGCTAGACAGCTAGGGTTTAGCCATTACGATCTTGAGGTAGATCAACTCTTGTAATCCCTATACTCATCAAAGACAATCAAGCAGGAAGTAGGGTTTTACCTCCATTAAATGGGCCCGAACCTGGGTAAACATCGTGTCCCCTTTGTCTCCTATTACCTTCGATCCTCAGACGCACAGTTCGGGACCCCCTACCCGAGATCGGCCAGTTTTGACACCGACATTCGTGCTTTCATTGAGAGTTCCAATGTGTCGTCGGCGGAAGGTTCGATGGCTCGTTCGATCATCAACAACGATGTTGTTTCCGAGGAAACTTTCCCCCCGGTCAACCTTTTGTGTTTGGAGGCTTCGCTCTGCGTGCCAATTCAATTGGTCACCTTGAACAGATCGACAACTATGCCCCTGGTCATCAGATCACATTCGGGAGCGTGAATTACATCGCTGATATCCGAGGAGACTTAGTCTTCGAAGGGTTCACAGCCTCGACCACTATTCCTCATCTCCAGGAAGGAAACCAATCGGATCCATCATCAAGCACTGCTCAAAGACCAACTATCCTCCCTGCCCAGGTCGTAGATCCAGAGCAGACCACCTCATCCGAAGATGGGAGTTTCAAACCCACCGGACTCTCTCGTACTACGGAGCTCTTTACTGGAGACCCAGAGGAGACCATATCTTCGGCAAGCCTGGAATCAAGCAGGACTTTCCCTGTCATCGGAGAGCCGAGCTCACCCCTGGAGGCTAGCTCCGAACTCTCAAGGTCTGCGCCCATAGAGCACGGCCAGGTGTTATGTACCACGCCCAGCTCTGCAGGACCTCAGTTCCTCATCCGGCCTTTGTTGCTAAACAAGGCCCTGGACTTAATGCGATCTCTCGCCATTACGGAAGTATCACCTCCAAACTACGGCCAGCCCGGATCAGGGGCTGAGAGCAGGGAATTTTACGTCCCACCCACCACCCACTTAATAGCCACTGTCGAAGACTTAACCGACATGCTAGATTACGCCTCCGAAGACATCGACGGTATGGACGACGATGCCGGAGACAAACCAAGCCAAGACCCACCATTTACCGGGCGCTGGATGGCCACCTCCACATATGATGTGTACATGGTGGATACACCTAAAAAGGACGATGGTAGGAAGTATTTGAGCGAGGACAAGCCCGTCGAGGCACCACGAAACATCGATGTCAGCGGCGCCACTCAAAATCGCGTCGCGAAAAGGAAATCAATACTGGCACCGGAGATAACAACACTCTGGACGATGCCAAAGATCCCGAAGACCCCGCCGAGCCTGCGTCCGAACATGATGAATGGGAGGAGGGACAAGTTAACCCCGACGAGCCGGTCGGGAATGAGGATTCGGAGGATAGTAAATATCTACCAATCTCCGAGGAGGATGTCAGCCTCGGCAACGAAGACTTCATCATGCCAGAGGAACCCCTCGAGCAAGAGAGCTTTAAGCGTCAGCTCATCACAACCGCGAGGAGCCTAAAAAAGAAACAGCAACAGCTTCAAGCCGAACAGGATACGCTCAACGACAGATGGACCCAGGTCCTAGCTACCGAGGAATATGGCCTCGAGCACCCAACAAAGAGTTATCCGAAGCATCGGCTACTGCCACAATTCGACGACGAGGCCCTTGAGCCAATACCTTCAAGATATAATCGTGCTGATGAACCAAACCGACCACCACGTGGGCGAGACAAGTGGCTGCTTATGCCGAACACCAGCCCGCACCACCTCGCCATTGAGGCAAAGAGGTAGCGGCTCTGGGCTACACCTACGACTTACGCCAGGACCTGGACAATAGAACCATTCAGGCCAGATCAATCTACGAATCAAGGGGGCGTGCTCCAACGCGAGATGACAACCATCAAGCCTGGCGCGATAAGCATAACCTCACCCGGGCCAAAACCGAACACGGATGTCATCCGAACTCCGTCGTGACATTGCCCGATACAGAGGCGCCGCACACCCCTTATGCTTTACCGATGAGGTAATGCAGCACAATTTCCGAGAAGGGTTTAAACAGGTAAACATTGAAGCATACGATGGAACGACAGATCTCGTGGTATGGATTGAAGATTTCCTTCTCCATATTCACATGGCTCGCGGTGACGATCTCCACACCATCCAATACCTCCTGCTAAAACTGAAAGGACCAGCACGACACTGGTTAAACAGCCTCCCAGAGAACTCCATTGGTAGCTGGGAAGATTTGGAAGACGCCTTTCGGGACAAATTCCAAGGTACCTATGTCCGGCCTCCAGATGCCGATGACCTTAGTCACATAGTCCAGCAACCCAGAGAGTCAGCCCGCAAGCTCTTGACTAGGTTCATAATTAAAAAGAACCAAATCGCTGACTGTCCGGACGCTGAAGACCTCGCGGCCTTTAAACATAGAGTCCGTGATGAATGGCTCGCCCGACACCTCGGGCAAGAAAAGCTGAAGTCTATGGCAGCCCTTACCGCACTCATGACCCGCTTTTGCGCGGGAGAAGACATTTGGTTAGCTCATAGAAGCAACAATACCAGTGACCCCGGCACCTCCGAAGCTAGGGACGACAATGGAAGGCCATGACATAATAAGCACAAGCGTCGGAACAACAATGAAGAAACCGAAGATACGGCCGTCAACGCCGGATTCAGCGTCTCTAAACCCGGTCAGCGGAAGAAGCCATTCAAAGGAAACAGGGACGACCCATCCAATTTAGACAAAATACTCGATCGGCCTTGCCAGATTCATGGCATCCCCGACAAGCCTGCAAATCATTCCAACAGAAACTGTTGGGTCTTCAAACAGGCCGGTAGGTTAAATACCGAACATAAGGGGAAAGGGCCGCCAAGTGAGGACGATGATGAGCCCCGCCCACCGAACACAGGGGGGCAGTAGAAATTCCCCCTGAGGTAAAAACAATGAATATGATATACGTCACTCATATCCCCAAGAGGGAGCGCAAGTGCGCACTAAGGGACGTCTACGCTGTAGAGCCGGTCGCCCCAAAATTCAACCCTTGGTCGGGTTGTCCGATCACCTTCGATCGCAGGGACCACCCGACCAGTATCCGTCATGGAGGTTCGGCAGCTCTGGTCCTTGATCCAATCATCGGTGGATTCCATCTCACTCGAGTCCTTATGGACGGCGGCAGCAGTCTTAACTTGATTTATCAAGACACTGTTCGTAAAATGGGTATTGACCCATCAAGAATCAAGCCTAGTAACACCACCTTCAAAGGAGTGATACCCGGCATCGAGGCCCACTGCACGGGTTCATTAACATTGGAAGTAGTCTTCGGTGATCCGGATAACTTCCGAAGTGAAGACTTGATCTTCGACATTGTCCCCTTCCGCAGTGGTTATCACGCACTGCTCGGACGGACCGCCTTCGCCCGCTTCAATGCAGTCCCGCACTATGCTTATTTAAAGCTCAAGATGCCCGGACCGTGTGGCGTTATCACAGTCAATGGAAACATGGATCGCTCCCTCCGTGTGGCATATCGCGGCCCATGCGGCCGAGGTACAGAGCGGCCTCATCAAGCCGAACACTTCATCAGCCATCAAGCCCGCGGACACTGCTAAACGAGTACGACCTACTTTGCAGAACGATAGCTTGGTGAATCCAGAGCTGGACTAGCAGTTCCGCCTCCGTCAATCGCCCCATCTAACCGCGGCATATGTACTGCATGTGCATAACTACGCACTTAAAATACCTTGGGCAATGACGGAGGCATATTGCGGACAAGGTTCATGGTACAGCTCGACCCTATTTGGACCTTAACTTTTTTCCCTTCCCTTTTTCCCTCGGTTCGTTAAAACCTAATAACTTTACGGTCATATAAGGGCCCTTTCCCAGGCCCCTTTTATATAAACGATCGTCGATTGGTCCTCTCAAAGGATCTTGGACCAAGGTGAAAAGCGGCGCAGACGTGCGGCAGGGTGTCCAGGGGATCTTCAAGACTAACTTTTTCTCTTTAGGCCCTGTATACAGCTTTCCCTTGTTTACAAATTCTCGGCATGTAAAATAGCCTTGATGTTTATGTCATTATCTGTAATAGCACGTTTTGACGTATCAAACAGATTATAAGGGAAACAGTTTTTTCACCAACCCTTGTTCGGTATTGGTTTATTTCATAATCTGCATTCCTTCTTTGTGTTAAGATTGCCATATATTTTGGTACGGCTTAAATGCCAGGGGCTCTATTCGGCCACATATATTTTCAACAAGTACGAACACTTGTAGAGTACACTTCGGCGTCCCGAATATTGCATTATATGCATCAGCTCCGAATCATGTCTTTCGTCAATAGTTGGGTTGCCCGGCTCCTATGATTACTGTATTACGTTCCGCTTGTTCGGCTAGGGTAGTAAAGGGAGAACTACTGCGATTGTGTTTCTGGTTCATCCGGTCAAACACCTTAGTAGAGAAAGCCGAAAACTAACTGTCATGATACGGTGAGAGCTGGTCGACGATTCTGCAACTTGCTATAAATCTCTTGCGATTTCTTCCGTATTATACGAAGGACTGGCCTCCATCCAAGTCACGCGCCTAAGGCATTCCAGTTCGGATAGCCACATATGCACTAGGGGCTAATACTTAGTCCCAATGTCAAACTCCTATGGCTAAGTGAAAGTGATAAAGCCGCATAGTCTGATTGCCTGGTTCGCTACGCAGACACCTCCTTTCCGGACCAAGACATTGGGTAAAGTGTGATCGTGCACCACCCCTAACACCCCCGTAGCTTCTACGTGGGGGCTGAAGCCGACGACTGGCAAACTTTCAGAATAGCAAAAAATGGCCACACAGGAGGAAGGTAAGTTCAGATAAAAGCATACATATATTACAGGCCCTGGTTCATAACACAAAGTCTGGATAAATACATTACATTCACTCAAAGAGGATATCCTTTGAGCATTGGCCCTCTACTATCTGGGCACCCTCCAGGACGTCGTCAAAATACCGCTCCGGCTTGCGGTGCTCCTTGCCTTTGGGTGGGCCCTCGGCCGCCACGACGGTGGCCCTCATCTTCGCCCAGTGCATCTTGACATGGGAAAAGGCCATCCACGCAGCTCTATGCACGCCGAGCGCTTTACAGCCTCAACTCGGGGCAGTGCGTCGGCGAGTCGCTTCAACATGCTGAAGTAGCTGCTAGGAATGGGTTCGGTTGGCCAAAGCCGGACTATGACGTCCGTCATGGCCAAGCCGGACATCCTATGCAGCTCCGCTAGCTGCATCATCTGGTTGTTCAATAGCACCGGATGCTCCGACGCCAGGAACTGTGTCCAGAAGAGCTTCTCCGTCGTATGCCCCTCCTGGGCCCGGAAGAATTGCACGGCGTCGGTAGCACTCTTCGGAAGATCCGCAAAGGCGTCTGGAGAACTCCACAGCCGAGTGAGCAAGGCATATATTTGACCGCCAAATATACTCTGCAAAAGAAAGGGCTTACCAGCCGCTATTTGTTTGGCCCGCCGGATCTCCTCACGAGTCGCCCGGGACTTGGTCTGCGCCTCCTTGGCCTCTTGGAGGGCCTTGGCGAGATCGACTGCTTGGGCCGCACTCTTCTCCTCCAAGGCCTCGCACTTGCCGATGGCATCCTTGAGCTCTTGCTCTACCTCGGCCACCCTCTCCTCATGCTGGTGGCGGGCGACCTGTTCGGTCTTTAAATCCACAGCCGCTTTATCATCGGCCGCTTTGCTCACCTTAGCCTGCTCCTTGGCTTGGGCAAGGGCGCTCTTGAGGGTCTCGACCTTGGCCGCACTGCCTGCAATCATGATCATAGCAGCGCATGAGCTTAACTCTAAATTTGCATATCATTTCAAGCATGTAAGAGATCTTTTCAACATACCTTGCGCCTCATCGAACCGCTTGTTAATGCAGTCAATATCATCATCATCCAGCTGCAGCTTTCCCTTGAGATCGGAAACTTCAGCGGCCTGGGCGGTCGCCACCAATAGGGAAGCCTGTTATTCAATAGACAAGTACGTCACCTCTTCCGAATCCCATGTGATCCTCCGTTCGGCTTTTTTCAAAACCGAACACAGTCTCAGGGGCTACTATCTATATACAGGCATATTTCCGTCATATAAAAAGTGTCTAAGAGTATTACGTCGCATACCTCGAAGCCTGTTAACAGGCTGGTGAAGGCTTCGTTCAGCCCGCTCTTGGCAGACTGAACCTTCTCAACCACCACACCCATTAGGGTGCGGTGTTCCTCTACGATGGAAGCACGTCGTAGTGCCTCCACCAGAGTGTTCAGTGCCTTCGGATTAGTGGAGGTCGCCGCTGGAGCCGACGCTCCCCCCTCTTTTGAAGGGGGCTGCTCGCTCGATTCCCGAGCCATATGGGTCTCCAGAATAGTGTTCGGCTGGGGGTCGGACTGGTCAAGGCCCCCATCGTCGGTCTCCATGGGGGTTGCACCCCCATGTTCTCGGCAACCGAGGCATCACCCTCGGGTGCCGTCTTGGCGGCCTCCATCACCTCTCCGCGACCTGGAGAGACCCTTCGGGACAACACCTCGGTGTCATCCACGGTGGTTGGCGGAGAGGCTCGCGGAGGCGTCTCGCTCTCCACCATCTCTGGCGCCAGCGAGCTCCCCTCAGATATCGATGGATTGGGGAGGTCGCGGGCAGGACTGAAATACACACAACATAATATGTTATATAGAAAACATAAAAGGTTGCATACATGTGAAGTATCCTTGGATACTTACGATGCGGCCAGGGGCTTCGCCCTGGGGCGCCGTTTGGGGATGGTTTCGGCGTCCGAATCAGAACCATCCGAGAGGGATATCTTCCCCCTCTTGGACGCCTCCGCCTCCAGGTCTACGGAGGCTACCCTTTTCTTCTTCCTCCCCTTAAGGGGAGAATAACTTTCGGCCTCCTCCTCCTCTTCATCTTCATCTCTCTCGTGGGAGGAGAGAGCTTTGGTCTCTCCGAACACTGCGTCCGAAGTACCTTTATAGCGGAGGCCACCCTTGGCCTCCTTGCTCTTCTTCTTGGCCTTCTTCTCCGGCGCCTGATACGGCGCCGGGCCCAACATCCTCGTTAGCAGAGGAGTGGCTGGGTCTTTAGGCAGCGGCGCCGGACACTTGATCCGCTCCGCCTTTGCTGCCTAGCCCTGTGAGAGGGATAGAAAACTCATTATGCCTAAGAATTTATGGACCAAGCGTATGTTCAATAAAATACTTACCGGAGTGGCCGGATTAGCGCTGTCGAGGCCGATGTCGTCGGTCTTCTTCGGCCACGTCTTCTGGGCCTTGAAGAGCTGCTTCCAGATCTCTTCGTGCGTTGTGCCGAAGAAGCGTTGCAGGGTCCGTGGGCCTTCCGGATTGAACTCCCACATATGGAGAGGCCGGAGTTGACAGGGGAGGATCCGGCGGAAAAGCATCACCTGAATCACGTCAGTGAGACTGGTGTTCTTGCCTATCATGTTTTTGATGCGCTTTTGCAGCGTCATCACTTCCGCGGTCGACCCCCAGTCCAGACCCTTGTTAGTCCATGACGCGAGCCGCATTGGGGGTCCGGATCTAAACTCCGGAGTGGCCGCCCACCTGGCGTCGCAGGGTTCGGTGATGTAGAACCACTCCCATTGCCATACTTTTACAGTCTCCACAAATGCCCCTTTAGGCCAAGTGGTGTTGGAGAGCTTGCCCACCATGGTGCCGCCGCAGTCCGCATGCTGCCCGTCGACCACCTTCGGCTTCACATTAAAGACTTTTAGCCATAGTCTGAAGTGTGGGGGGATGCGGAGTAGCGCCTCGCACACGACGATAAACGCTGAGATGTGGAGGAAAGAATTTGGGGCTAGATCATGGAAATCTAGCCCGTAATAGAACATGAGGCCACGAACAAAGGGGTGAAGGGGAAACCCTAGTCCGCGGAGGAAGTGAGGGATAAACACAACCCTCTCACCGGGCTCCGGGGTGGGGATGACTTGCTCCTTAGCAGGGAGCCTGTGTGCAATGTCCGCAGACAAGTACCCCGCCTCTCGGAGGTCCTTTATGTCCTTCTCCGTGATGGAGGAGGCCTCCCACTTGCCCTTCGAGCCTGATATGGACATGGCTGGAGAGGTTGGTGGTGGTGGGAGAGATTGGAGCTTGGGCGCTGGAGCTTGACGATGGGGAAGCAGGAGAAGCAAGAAGGCGTGGGGAGAAAAAAAAGGATCTTTATCCACTTATATAGGCCGTGAATATCAAGTGCCCCCTCAAGCCTTAAAATTTGCCTGTTCCCAATGGGTCGTGCGAAAGGCACGGTTGGATTACCCAAACCCATATTGATGAGGATCCCGCAATAAGCGGACACGATCTTTGCTTTGACAAGACGTGTCAATAGAGGATGCTGATTGCTCTCTGAGCTACGTCAGTATTTCCCCAAAGAGGAAGGGATGATGCAGCACAGCGATGGTAGGTATTTCCCTCAGTGAAGAAACCAAGGTTATCAAACCGGTAGGAGAACCAAGCAACACAACGTAAACAACACCTGCACACAAATAACAACACCTCGCAACCCGACGTGTTAAAGGGGTTGTCAATCCCTTTCGGCTAACGATGCCAGAAAATTGTAGTAGATTGAAATAATAGATCGCAAATAAATAAAGTGCAACAAAGTATTTTTGTATTTTTGGTTTAATAGATCTGAATAAAAATGCAAAGGAAAAGTAGATCGCAAGCAAATATATGAGGAAGAAGACCCGAGGGCCGTAGGTTTCACTAGTGGCTTCTCTCGAGAAAAATAGCAAACGATGGGTAAACGAATTACTGTTGGGAAATTGATAGAACCTCAAATAATTATGACGATATCCAGGCAATGATCATTATATAGGCATCACGTCCAAGATTAGTAGACCGACTCCTGCCTGCATCTACTACTATTACTCCACACATCGACCGCTATCTAGCATGCATCTAGTGTATTAAGTTCATGAAAAAACGGAGTAATGCAATAAGAATGATGACATGATGTAGATAAGATTCGTTTATCTATGGTGTTAGATATAGATCTCATCTTTTTATCCTTAGTAGCAACGATACATACGTGTCGGTTCCCTTTCTGTCACTGGGATCAAGCACCGTAAGATCGGACCCACTACCAGGCACCTCTTCCCATTGCAAGATAAATAGATCAAGTTGGCCAAACAAAACCCAAATATCGGAGAAGAAATACGAGGCTATAAGAGATCATGCATATAAGAGATCAAAGAAACTCAAATAACTTTCATGGATATAAAAAGATATGACTGATCATAAACTCAAAGTTCATCAGATCCCAACAAACACACGCAAAAAGAGTTACATCATATGGATCTCCAAGAGACCATTGTATTGAGAATTCAGCTAGAGAGAGAAAGCCATCTAGCTACTAACTACGGACCCGAAGGTCTACAAAGAACTACTCACGCATCATCGGAGAGGTACCAATGGAGGTGGTGAACCCCATCCGAGATGGTGTCTAGATTGGATCTGGTGGTTCTGGACTCTGCGGCGGCTGGATGAATATTTCGTCGACGCTTCTAGGGTTCTGGTATTTCTGGGGTATTTATAGAGCAAAGAGGCGGTCCAGGGGGCACCCGAGGTGGGCACAAAACACCAGGGCATGCCTGGGCCTCCTGGCGCGCCCTGGTGGGTTGTCCCCTCCTCGGGACCCCCCCAGGTGCAACCAGGGCCCAACTTCTTCTTTCTGGTCCATAAAAAATCATCGTGAAGTTTCATTGCATTTGGACTCCGTCTGGTATTGATTTTCTGCGATGTAAAAAACATGGAAAAAACAGCAACTGGCATTTGGCACTATGTCAATAGGTTAGTACCAAAACATGATATAAAATGACTATAAAATGATTATAAAACATCCAAGATTGATAATAAAACAGCATGGAACAATCAAAAATTATAGATACGTTGGAGACGTATCAGCATCCCCAAGGTTAACTCCTGCTCGTCCTCGAGTAGGTAAGTGATAAAAACAGAATTTTTCATGTAGTGTTGTTCATCATATCATATTATTTTCTTTATAGCATGGACATTTGGACTTTTATGTGATTCAAAGCAATAGTCTAGTTTTGACATAATAATCTAGATACTTAAGCATAAGCAATCATGTCTTTAAAAATATCAATGCTAAAACAAGTTATCCCTAGCCCATCATGCTCAAACATTGATCCATTCGTGAAACACACTCGAATATTAGCTACACCCAATACTTAAGTACGATCATATTGCCTCCTAGTTGGTGCTTTTTATGAGAGAAGATGGAGACTCAAATTTCAAACTAAAAATTGCATAAAGTAAAAGAAAGGCCCTTCGCAGAGGGAAGTAGGGATTTTTAGAGGTGCCAAAGTTCAAAGAGAAAAAATTAGAGATAAAAACATTTTGGGAGGTGTATCCATCCCACCAACAAAAACGACTTAGAGTTCCCAACACTTTCCATGCTAGATATGCCATAGGCGGTTCCCAAACAGAAAATAAAGTTTATTCCTTTTTCCATCATTCTTTCACTTTCCATGGCTAACCGTATCCACGGGTGCCCTCCATACCAACACTTTCCAAGGAATTTATTATTTGACAACATAAAGTAAATTCATTTTTGCATTTTGGGACTGGGTATCCCTAAGACCTTTACCTTACTCTCGTGACAAGTGAATAAACACTCATCTTGAGAATAACACATCCAGCATGGAAAATATTAGCCACTGGTTACCGTTCCGCGAGCGAAACAAACACACAAAAGAGAAGTTTATTTTGAAAATTAGAGATAGCACATGCAAATTTGCTTAGGACAGCAAAAGTATACCACATATAGGTAGATATAGTGGACTCGTGTGGCAAAACTGGTTTAAAGGATTTTGGATGCACACCTAGAGGTCATACTTGGTGCAAAGTGAAGGCTAGCAAAAGACTGGGAAGCGACCAACCAAGAAACGAATAATCTCATAAGCAAGCATTAAGCATAATTAACACCAAGTAATACACCACAAGTAGGATATAATTTTCATCGCATGATTATTGACTTTCGTGCATGCCTAGGGAATCACAAACCTTAACAGCAATATTCTTACTAGAGCACAATTACACATCAACATAACTCACATATCACATCATCATATCTCAAAACTATTACTAAGAATCAAATTTTATTTTGTCCAATGATCTTCATGGCATTTTTTTCTTTACTTTATCCTTCTTGGATATCTATCACTTTGGGACTAATTTTCATGTGTTGCTTTTCATAAGCTCAAACAAATATAAGTGAAGATCATGAGCATAACAAATTTTCTTTCTCTCAAAATAATTTAAGTGAATCAAGAGAGATTTTCTTCAAGATTTTACTAACTCTCAAATAAATCTAAGTGAAGCAAGAGAGCATTTCTTCAAAAAAAAATAAAGCACACCGTGCTCAAAAAGATATAAGTGAAGCACTAGAGCAAGTCCTAGCTCATAAAAGATTTAAGTGAAGCATAGAGAGCAATTCTAACAAGTCATGATATAATTTTGGCTCTCTCAAATAGGCGTGTCCAGCAAGGATTGATGATTTAAAACACAAAATAAAACAAGCAAAGACTCATACCATACAAGACGCTCCAAGCAAAACACATATCATGTGACGAATAAAAATATAGCCTCGAGTAAAATACCGATGGTCGTTAGAAGAAAGAGGGGATGCCACTCGGGGGCATCCCCAAGCTTAGTTGGTTGCTCATTCTTGCATAATAGCTTCGGATGCCGGGGCATCCCCAAGCTTAAGGTCTTCTATCCTTCTTTCATCCATCGTAAGATAACCCAAAACTTGAAAACTTCAATCACACAAAACTCAACAAAACCTTCGTGAGATCCGTTAGTGTAAGAAAAATAAATCACTACTATAAGTGTTGTGTCAAACCAATTCTTATTTTATTTTTGTATTATATCTACTTTATTCCAACTTTTCTATGGCAAAAACTCATCAAAGAAAACCATAGAGCCATCAAAATAAGCACACGACACAAAGAAAACAGAATCTGTTAAAACAGAACAGTCTGTAGCAATCTGATTTGTTAGAATACTTCTGGAACTCCAAACATTCTGAGAAACTAGGACGTCCTGGGTAATTTGTATATTGATCTTCTGCAAAAATAATTGTCATTTTATCACGTTCTGGTGAATTTTAACAATTATTTTCGTGAGCACAAAGTTTCTGTCTTTTTCAGCAAGATCAAACAACTATCACCCAAGAAGATCCTATTGGTTCTACTTGGCACAAAGACTAATTAAAACACAAAAAACACAATCATAACAGTAGCATAATTGTGCTAACACTCAAGAACTGAAAGCAAAAAGCAAAAACAAAATTTATTCATTGGGTTGCCTCCCAACAAGCGCTATAGTTTTACGCCCTTAGCTAGGCATAAAATTTCAACGATGCTCACACGAAAGATAAGAATTTAAACACAAAGAAAGCATCATGAAACATATGACAAACACATTTAAGTCTAGCATACTTCCGATGCATAGGCATTTTATAAGCAAACACATTATCAAAACTAGCAAAAACTAGCATATGCAAGGAAGGACAATAAAACATTGACAATCTCAACATGAAGAGAAGTAATTTAGTAACATAAAAATTTCTACAACCATATTTTCCTCTCTCATAATATTTATATGTGGGATCATATTCAAATTCAACAATATAGCTATCACATAACATATTCTCTACATGATCCACATGCATGCAAAGTTGACACTCTTCCAAAATAGTAGGATTATCATCAAATAAAGTCATGACCTCTCCAAGCCCACTTTTATCAAAAAATTCATAAGATTGAACACTCTCCAAATATGTGGGATTATTTTTAGCTAAAGTTGACACTCTTCCAAACCCACTTTCAATATTATCACAAACATGTTCATCATGAGGCTTAAATAAATTTTCAAGATCATAAGAAGAATCACCCCAATCATGATCATTGCAATAAGTGGTCGACATATCAAAATTAGCATCCCCAAGCTTGGGGTTTTGCATATTATTAGCACAATTAACATTAATAGAATTAATAGTGAAATCATTGCAATCATGCTTTTCATTCAAGGAACTATCATGAATCACTTTGTAAATTTCTTCATCACAATTTTCAGATTCACGAATCTCAAGCAAAACTTTATTAAGATAATCTAGTGCACTCGAATCACTAGCAACTGGTTCATCATGATTGGATCTTTTAAAAAGATTAATAAGTGGATGAGGCTCCATATCAATAGATTTTTAGCAAGCAAAGATGCAAGCATATTGAAGACACATGGCAACACAAGCAAACAAGAGATCGAACGAGAAAAAGGCAATCGAAAAGAGGGCGAATAAAACAGCAAATTTTTGTGAAGTGGGGGAGAGGAAAACGAGAGGCAAATGGCAAATAATGTAAATTGCAAGGAGATGAGATTTGTGATTAGGAACCTGGTTATGTTGAAGATCCTCCCCGGCAACGGCGCCAGAAATTCCTTTTGATTGCTCTATGAGCTACGTCGGTATTTCCCCAAAGAGGAAGGGATGATGCAGCACATCGACGGTAGGTATTTCCTTCAGTGAAGAATCCAAGGTTATCGAACCTGTAGGAGAACCAAGCAACACAACGTAAACAACACCTGCACACAAATAACAACACCTCGCAACCCGACGTGTTAAAGGGGTTGTCAATCCCTTTCGGGTAACGATGCCAGAAAATTGTAGTAGATTGCAATAATAGATCGCAAATAAATAAAGTGCAGCAAAGTATTTTTGTATTTTTGGTTTAATAGATCTGAATAAAAATGCAAAGGAAAAGTAGATCGCAAGCAAATATATGAGGAAGAAGACCCGGGGGCCGTAGGTTTCACTAGTGGCTTCTCTTGAGAAAAATAGCAAATGGTGGGTAAACGAATTACTGTTGGCAAATTGATAGAACCTCAAATAATTATGACGATATCCAGGCAATGATCATTACATAGGCATCACGTCCAAGATTAGTAGACCGACCCCTGCCTGCATCTAAACTATTACTCCACACATCGATCGCTATCCAGCATGCATCTAGTGTATTAAGTTCATGGAAAAATGGAGTAATGCAATAAGAACAATGACATGATGTAGACACAATCCGTTTATCTATGGCGTTACATATAGATCTCGTCTTTTTATCCTTAGTAGCAACGATACATACGTGTTGCTTCCCTTTCCATCACTGGGATCAAGGACCGTAAGATCGAACCCACTACCGGGCACCTCTTCCCATTGCAAGATAAATAGATCAAGTTGGCCAAACAAAACCCAAATATCGGAGAAGAAATACGAGGCTATAAGAGATCATGCATATAAGAGATCAAAGAAACTCAAATAACTTTCATGGATATAAAAAGATATGACTGATCATAAACTCAAAGTTCATCACATCCCAACAAACACGTCGCAAAAAGAGTTACATCATCTGGATCTCCAAGAGACCATTGTATTGAGAATTCAGCTAGAGAGAGAAAGCCATCTAGCTACTAACTACGGACCCAAAGGTCTACAAAGAACTACTCACGCATCATCGGAGAGGCACCAATGGAGGTGGTGAACCCAATCCGAGATGGTGTCTAGATTGGATCTGGTGGTTCTGGACTCTGCGGCGGCTGGATGAATATTTCGTCGATGCTTCAAGGGTTCTGGTATTTTTGGGGTCTTTATAGAGCAAAGAGCCGGTCCAGGGGGCACCCGAGGTGGGCGCAACCCACCAGGGCGCGCCTGGGCCTCTTGGCGCGCCTGGGCCTCTTGGCGCGCCCTGGTGGGTTGTCCCCTCCTTGGGACCCCCCCAGGTGCAACCAGGGCCCAACTTCTTTCTTCTGGTCCATAAAAAATCATCGTGAAATTTCGTTGCATTTGGACTCCATTTGGTATTGATTTTCTGCGATGTAAAAAACATGGAAAAAACAGCAACTGGCACTTGGCACTATGTCAATAGGTTAGTACCAAAAATGATATAGAATGACTATAAAATTATTATAAAACATCCAAGATTGATAATAAAACATCATGGAACAATAAAAAATTATAGATACATTGGAGACGTATCAGCTGTGCCTCGAAACGCGAAGCGGGAGGCCGAAAAACGGTTCGAAATGATAAAGAGGCCAGACGTGGCATTTCACCAAAAAAGTTGTTAGTTGACAGGCATTATTTTGATTAAGTATTTTGCCTTCATGGTTGATGGTTGTGACTGTCATGCAGAGCCGGATACAGTTCTTTTATTCAGAAGATTGCTTTGAAGTATTCGGAGGAGGAACCCGCCTTGCAATGCCGAAGACAATCTGCGCGTCGAACATATTGTCATTGAAGACTGGTTCAGGGGCTACAGAGGGAGTCCTGGATTAAGGGGTGCTCGGGTGTCCGGGCTGTGTGATGTGGGCCGGACTGATGGGCCGTGAAGATACAAGGTAGAAGACCTTTCCCCGTGTCCAGATAGGACTCTCCTATGCGTAGATGGCAAGTTTGGCATCCGGATGTATGATTTCGTTCTTCTGCAAACCGACTCTATACAACCCTAGGCCCCTCCGGTGTCTATATAAACCGGAGGGTTTAGTCCGTAGAGGCTATCAGAATTGACATAGGCTAGACAGCTAGGGTTTAGCCATTACGATCTCGAGGTAGATCAACTCTTGTAACCGCTATACTCATCAAAGACAATCAAGCAGGAAGTAGGGTTTTACCTCCATTAAAAGGGCCCAAATCTGGGTAAACATCGTCTCCCCTTTGTCTCCTGTTACCTTCGATCCTCGGACGCACAGTTCGGGACCCCCTACCCGAGATCGGCCCGTTTTGACACTGACACCCCTCGTCTTCCTCCAACCTCTCCTGGGTGCTCATGGTGCTCCACTGGTCGCGCTGGTGCTGCTGGAGCTGCTGGACCGGCCCTTCCTCGCCGGATTCAACAACTCCGACGAGCTCCCTCCGCCGACGCCTCTGGATACGACCACCATGATGCTCTCCGTCCACCTCTCGCCGAGCTATGGGTACGTGCAGGTTCACCATATTCTTGTGCATCCATCCATCCCTTCACCGGCGGCAGCCGACCCCTCCTCGCTGGCGACGAGCCGCCCTCCCTATGTTTCCCTCTCTCTCTCTCTGAACTGACTGCGGGGCCCGCTGGTCAGTGATACGTCTCCAACGTATCTATAGTTTTTTATTGTTCCATGCTATTATATTATCTGTTTTGGATGTTTAATGGGCTTTAATATGCTCTTTTATATTATTTTTGGGACTAACCTATTAACCTTCGCGAGGATCTTTCTTGGAACAAACGCAATCCAGGAGACTTGGAGTGGAAGTCAGAGACGCAACGAGGCGGCTACGAGGTAGGAGGGCGCGCCCCCACCCTCGTGGGCCCCTCGTAGCTCCACCGACCTTCTTCTTTCGCCTATATATACTCTTATACCCTGAAAACATCCAAGGGAGCCACGAAACCACTTTTCCACCGCCGCAACCTTCTATACCCGTGAGATCCCATCTTGGGGCCTTTTCCGGCGATCTGCCGGAGGGGGATTCGATCATGGAGGGCTTCTACATCAACACCGTAGCCTCTCCGATGATGTGTGAGTAGTTTACCACAGACCTTCGAGGTCCATAGTTATTAGCTAGATGGCTTCTTCTCTCTCTTTGGTTCTCAATACAAAGTTCTCCTCGGTGTTCTTGGAGATCTATTCGATGTAATACTTTTTGCGGTGTGTTTGTCGAGATCCGATGAATTGTGGGTTTATGATCAAGATTATCTATGAACAATATTTGATTCTTCTCTGAATTCTTATATGTATGATTTGATATCTTTGCAAGTCTCTTCGAATTATCGGTTTAGTTTGGCCTACTAGATTGATCTTTCTTGCAATGGGAGAAGTGCTTAGCTTTGGGTTCAATCTTGCGGTGTCCTTTCCCAGTGACAGCAGGGGCAGCAAGGCATGTATTGTATTGTTGCCATCGAGGATAAAAACATGGGGTTTATATCATATTGCTTGAGTTTATCCCTCTACATCATGTTATCTTGCTTAATGCGTTACTCTGTTCTTATGAACTTAATACTCTAGATGCATGCTGGATAGCGGTCGATGTGTGGAGTAATAGCAGTAGATGCAGAATCGTTTCGGTCTACTTGACACGGACGTGATGCATATGTTCATGATCATGCCTAGATATTCTCATAACTATGCACTTTTCTATGAATTGCTCGGCAGTAATTTGTTCACCCACCGTAATATATGCTATCATGAGAGAAGCCACTAGTTAAACCTATGGCCCCCGGGTCTACTTTACATCATATAAGTTTCCGATCTATAATTCTAGTTTACTATTTATTTTGCAATCTTTACTTTTCAATCTATACAACAAAAATACCAAAAATATTTATCTTATTATCTTTATCAGATCTCACTTTTGCAAGTGGTCGTGAAGGGATTGACAACCCCTTTATCGCGTTGGTTGCAAGGTTCTTGATTGTTTGTGCAGGTACTAGGCGATTTGTGTGTAGTCTCCTACTGGATTGATACCTTGGTTCTCAAAAACTGAGGGAAATACTTACGCTACTTTGCTGCATCACCCTTTCCTCTTCAAGGGAAAACCAATGCATGCTCAAGAGGTAGCAGTCAGCCACTCAGCCGCCTCCCAAAGCGGTATAAGTGGAGGTGCCCCGCGGGTTTACGCCTTCGATATCACCCCCTCTCTGATTTTTCTAAAATTCAAATTAAATTCAAAAAAATGACTAAACTTTGACCTGCTCTAATTTCTATTCTATAAGTCCAAATGATATGATTCTTTTTTGCATTGGTTTTGTGTTGAACTCCTCTATCAGCATGCAAAAGATGAGATTTTTGTTTGCTGTGGATACTATCTGGTGCATTAAATAGTGTTATGTGGCATTTTCTTTTTACTATTTTATTTATTTTTAGAATGAACTTGTCGCCTTGAGGAGAACTAGGAGGAGTGTGACCCTCCCCTGCACTAAGGCAAGCTATCACAAATATTTGCAAGAATGTCATTTCAATAACTATGATTTTCACTTGAATATGGTTATTTTAAATGCATATAGAAAATTTATATGAAGTTATTTGATGCTAGTTTCTTGTTCATGATATGCTTGTTTTGTTATCAGTAGCATGTTAGTTGGACAACTCAGCTTATGCAGTAGAGTAATGTGATGTTATGCTTAAGCTAGTTCATATTGGTATTATGTTAAAATGATGCATGTATGGTTCATTGCATTTTCATGGCATACTATGACTCGGTGAAATTATTTGCAAGTTGAAACCTGATAATAAACCAACTTGAACATTGTTGTTGATCGAGTCATGGTGCCACCGAATCGAGCTTTCCCAGTGCAACCACATTTGCCTTTATGGGGATGCCCTTTCTCGGTCTATTGTTATGCCTCTCGCCGGTGCCTCCAACTAGGGAAGGTTATGCACTTGTGCTACCCTGGCCCGGTAGGTAGGCATAGCCTTGTGTGCTCGTAGTTGTTTTGGTACCATGTCCCTGTTTGGGACGATTGTTTTGCCACGGCGGTGGCCGTTGGATGTCCGAAGTGGCATCGGGGCCACCCATGACTTAGCCTAGAGGGGAATTGGTCTGAGTGGCCGGGAGAGTGTCATGGCAATAGATTGGTTATGTCGAAACGTCGTTGGTCCACCCGAATTGGAGTCCGAGGCCACGGGTTCTGTGGTGTGGGTATAGTGTGCTAACCTCTGCAGAGTGTGTGTTTAATCTATCGATAGCCGCGTCTCGGTCATGGACACAAGTTCGTAGTAGGTCACACCGTGGATCAACAAAAATATTAAAATTGCACACTAAATGAATACTTGTGGCACTGGTTATGTTGGTAAAGTTGTTGAGACCATCGAGATGGCTTCGTTTATGATCCGAAGGTGATCACCTTGGTATGATGAGGTTCATGGTTACGAGGTAACCGAGATGGTAAGCGGGTCCGAAAGGCCTTGTTATGAGCACAATCACTTCATGAGTATCATGTTAATTCTTGCATTAAACCTGTCTAAATATCATTGTTGTTGTTTGCCATTGTTGCTTTGTTTGTATGAGCTTGCAAGTACATTCAACATACTGACCTGGCGTGTCATGCCAGTTTTGTGAGAAATCATAGCGGAGTTGGAGTTGCATCGTGCTTCGCAGTTTAGACCGTGTCGACATCAGTGTCCCTGTGAGATGGAGTCCTTCCACGTCGTGTGTTCCGCTGCCGCATAGTCTTATCGTGATGTCGAGGCCCCTGCTCATGTCTAGTAAATAATGTACATATGTTTAGTAGCACCGTGTGTGCCACTTGGCCTCGCTACTTGATGTAATATCGACTCTATGCTGCAATAAAGCGGTTGTCTTTCTGTACCAATTTGTTGTGTGTTGCAAGAAGACTTAATCTCTGGGCTGGCAATGTAAGGTAAACCGGTCGCTCTGAGCCAGGGTGCCACATACAAGCTTGGGGATGATAATTTTGTTATGTCTACTACTTATTGCAATGATCATGATTGGGGTGATAATGTTTCTTATGATCTTGAAAATTTATTTAAGCCTCATGATGAATATGATATTGATAATAATGTTTGCAATAATATTTAAAGTGGGTTTGGAAGAGCATCGACTTTAGGTAAAAATAATCCCACATATTTGGAGAGTGTTCAATCTTATGAAATTTTTGATAAAAGTGAGTTTGGACAGGTCATGACTTTAGTTGATGTTAATCCCACTACCTTGGAAGATTGTAAAACTTTTATGCATGTGGATCATGGAGAGATGTTTTCTATATTATAGCTATATTGTTGAATTTGATTATGATCCTACATGTAATTTTTATGAGAGAAGAAAATATGGTTGTAGAAACCTTCATGTTACTAAATTACCCCTCTTCATGTTGAGATTGTTATTTTTTTCTTGCTTGCATATGCTATATATTTTGTGTCTTGATAAATTTTTTGCTTATAAAATTCTTATGCATAGGAAGAGTGTTGGACTTTAAATGTGTTTGTTACATGTTTCATGATGCTCTCGTTTCAATTATTATCATTCTTGTGAGCATCGCTGAAATCTCCAGCCTATCTTAATGGTTATAAAGAAAGAGCTTATTGGGAGACAACCCAATAGTTATCTTTTTCTGGGTTTTTTGTGTGCACACAATTACGCTACTGTTATGGTTGTGTTTTATGTTTTAAATTAGTGTTTGTGCCAAGTAAAGCCTTTGGGATGATTTGGATGATAGTTGCTTTGATTATGTGCAAAAACAGAAACTTTTGCGTCCAGTAGCTGAATTGTTAATATTTGTTGGTGTGTGATAAAATTTTGAATTTTTTACACATGATTGATATACAAATTTACCACTTTGTCCTAATGTTTCAGAATTTTTGGAGTTACAGAAGTATGCTCATTGTTTGAATTATTACAGACTGTTCTATTTTTGACAGATTCCGTTTTCGTTGCGTTGTTTGCTTGTTTTGATGAATCTATGGATTGTATCGGGGGGTATAAGTCATGGTGAAGTTAGAATACAGAAGGTATAATGCAATAATAAAATATGAATGGGTTTACAGTAGTACCTAAAGTAGTGATTTGCTTTGTTATACTCACGGAAAGTAGTGATTTGCTTTGTTATACTAACGGATCTCATGAAGGTTTTTGTTGAGTTTTGTGTGCTGAAGTTTTCAAGTTTTGGGTTAGATCATGATGGATGAAGGAATAAGGGGTGGCAAGATCCTAAGCTTGGGGATGCCCGAGGCACCCCAAGGTAATATTCAAGGACTCCCAAGCATATAAGCTTGGGTATTCCCCGGAAGGCATCCCCTCTTTCTTCTACCAACTATCGGCAATTTTACTTGGAGCTATATTTTTATTCATCACATGATATGAGTTTTGCTTGGAGCGTAGTGTATTATATGAGTATTTGCTTTGTTTGCTTTTTAGTTTGTCACAATCATATTTTCTGGACACACCTTTTTGAGAGGGGCACACATTATTCGTGATTTGTTAGAATACTCTATATGCTTCACTTATATCTTTTGAGCTAAGCAGCTGCACTAGTGCTTCACTTATATCTTTTAGAGCACGGCGGTGGTTATATTTTAAAGAAATATTTGCATTCTCATGCTTCACTTATATCTTGTTGAGAGTTGATGATAGTAATGGCAATTAGTACAAGTTACGAATTTGGTCCTAATATGATAGGTATTGAAGAGGGATATAATAAAAACTTTCATGTAGATCACTGAATATGATAAGTTTGATTCCTTGCAATAGTTTTGCGATATAAAGGTGGTAATATGTGATTTCTGCTAGTGAGTAATTGTGGTTTAGTAAGAATATTGATGTTAAGGTTTGTGATTCCCGAAGCATGCACATATAGTGTCTCGTTATGCTATGAAGTTGGAGCATGATTTATTATTGATTGTCTTCCTTATGAGTGGCGGTCGGGGACGAGCGATGGTATTTTCCTACCAATATATCCCCTGGGGGCATGCGTAGTAGTACTTTGCTTTGAGGGCTAATAAACTTTTGCAATAAGTATATGAGTTCTTTATGACTAATGTGAGTCCATGGAATATACACACTCTCACCTTTCCGCAATTTGCTAGCCTCTTCGGTACCGTGCATTGCCCTTTCACACCTTGAGATGTGGTGCAAACTTCGCCGGTGCATCCAAACCCCATGATATGATATGCTCTATCACACATAACACTCCTTATATCTTCCTCAAAACAACCACCATACCTACCTATTATGGCATTTCCATACATAGCCATTACGAGATATATTGCCATGCAACTTCCACCGTTCCGTTTTATTAAGACACACATCATCATTGTCATATTTCTTTGCATGATCATATAGCTGACATAGTATTTGTGGCTCAGCCACCGTTCATCATTTTTTATACATGTTACGCTAGATTGTTGCACATCCCGGTACACCGCTGGAGGCATTCATATAGTCTTATTTTGTTCTAGTATCGAGTTGTAATTTTTTGAGTTGTAAGTAAATAGAAGTGTGCCGATCATCATATTCATTATTAGAGCATTGTCCCAAGTGAGGAAAGGATGATGGAGGCTATGATTCCCCCACAAGTCGGGATGAGACTCCGGACGAAAAAAGAGAGGCCAAAAAGCGCCCACAAAAAAGAGGCCAAAAAGTCTCCAACAAAAAAATGAGAGAAAAAGAAACAGGGGGCAATGTTACTATCCTTTCTACACTTGTGCTTCAAAGTAGCACCATGTTTTTCATATAGAGAGTCTCCTATGCTTTCACTTTCATATAACTAGTGGGAATTTTTCATTATAGAACTTGGCTTGTATATTCCAATGATTGGTTTCCTCAAATGGCCGAGGTCTTCATGAGCAAGCAAGTTGGATGCACACCTACTTAGTTTTATTTCTGAGCTTCCATACACTTATAGCTGTTAGTGCATCTGTTGCATGGTAATCCCTACTCCTTGCATTGACCAATTGATGGGCATCTCCATAGCCCGTTGATTAGCCTCGTTAATGTGATACTTTCTCTTTTCTTGTCTTCTCCATATTATCTCCATCACCATACTCTATTCCACCCATAGTGCTATATCCATGGCTTGCGCTCATGTATTGCATGAGAGTTGAAAAAGCTAAAGCGCGTTAAAAAGTATGAACCAATTGCTCGGCTTATCATGGGGATTGTGCATGATAAATACTTTGTGTTAAGAAGATGGAGCATGACAAGGCTATATTATTTTGTAGGGATAACGTTCTTTAGCGTTGATATTTTGAGAGACATGATTGTTTGTTGGTATGCCTTATTATTATTATGTTAAACTATAGACTATTGCTTTGAATCACTCGGATCTTAATATTCATGGTTCATGCCACAAAACAGAGATTACATGACATGTTAGGTAGCATCCACATCAAAAATTCTATTTTTATCATTTACCAACTTGAGGACGAGCAGGAATTAAGCTTGGGGATGCTTGATACGTCTCCAACGTATCTATAATTTTTTATTGTTCCATGCTATTATAGTACCAATCTTGGATGTTTTATATGCATTTATATGTCATTATATATGTCATTTTTTGGGACTAACCTATTTAACTTAGTGCCAAGTGCCAGTTGCTGTTTTTTTGCCTATTTTTGGTTTCCAGAATATCAGTACCAAACAAAGTCCAAACGCAACGAAACTTTTTGGAGATTTTGTTCTGGACATAAGAGACCCTGGAAGCTTTAGGAGAGGGCTAGAAGATGAAGGAGTAGCCCACAAGGCACCAGGGCGCGCCTAGGGGGTGAGGCGCGCCCTGGTGACTTATGGGGCCCACGAGCATCCGTTCGACCTAATTTTGCCTCTATAATTATCTAGAATTGGGAAACCAACATAGAGCCACCCAAAATACTTTTTCCGCCGCCGCAAGCTTCTGTTCTCGCGAGATCCCATCTCGAGGCCTTTTCCAGTACTCTGCTAGAGGGGAAACCGACCACGCAAGGGCTCTACATCAACCTTGCTACCCTTCCGATGATGTGTGAGTAGTTTACCACAGACCTATGGGTCGATAGATAGTATCTAGATGGCTTGTTCTCTCTGTTTGATCTTCAATACAGTGTTCTCCTCGATGTTCTTGGAGTTCTATTCTATGTAATCACTTTTTGCGGTGTGTTTGTTGGGATCTGATGAATTGTGAGTTTATGATCAGATTATCGATGAATATTATTTGAGTCTTCTTTGAACTCTTTTATGCATGATTATTATAGCTTTGTATTTCTCTCCGATCTATTAATTTGGTTTGGCCTACTAGATTGATTTTTCTTGCAATGGGAGAGGTGCCTCGTAATGGGTTAAATCTTACGGTGATCTATATCCGAGTGATAGAAAGGGACAAGACACGCATTTGTATTATTGCCATTAAGGATAAAAAGATGGGGTTTATTCATCTGTGAGTTTACTTTGTCTACATCATGTCATCTTTCTTAAGGCGTTACTCCGTTCTTTATGAACTTAATACTCTAGATGCATGCTGGATAGTGGTCGATGTGTGGAGTAATAGTAGTAGATGCAGGCAGGAGTCGGTCTACTTGTCTCAGACGTGATGCCTATATCACTACAAAAAAAGACACATCCATGACATTTTGGGCCGAACGAAAAAAATTATGTCATTCTTATGACACTTCTATGACGATAATTGTGACAAAACCAGGTATCATCATAGATGTGGTGGGGTCCTACTTCTATGACAAAAAATCATGACAGAAAATGGGCTTTTCGTCCTGGGCGGGCCGGAGACGCAGCTGCATGACATTCTTTGGGCCGTCCATGATGGAAAAACCCGTGGTAGAAGCGAGGGCGAGGAAAATATCGGGGTGTTCCCGGTTACGGTGGGTGGTCGGGGCCGAGCGATGCGCGTTTCTCTCGTACACGCACGCGTGTGGGTGCGAGGCGTTGGGCTCTAACTGAACCCGAGCGAGGCGTTGGGCTCTAACTGAACCCGAGCGAGGCGTTGGGCTCTAACCGAACCTGAGCGATTGCACTGCAGGCTACGCGTTACTGAACCTGAGCGATCAATCGATGGCTGTTAACTGAACCCGATCGAGCGATTCCTTCGCTACTGCTGATAACTGAAGCCGATCGATGCTGCCTCTGGATGAACAGTGAGCGTTGCTGGGGGGGTTGGATGAACAGTTCCCGGTGGGGGTGGATGAACAGGACCCCGTGGTGTTGCCTCTGGATGAACAGGACCCCGATCGATCGAGCCGGTTGGGGCTGGATGAACAGGACCCCGTGGAGGGCAGGATGAACAGTAGACGGTGGAGGACTGGATGAACAGTATCCCATGGAGGGGTGGTTGAACAGGAGCCCGTGGAGAGGGTTGGTTGAATAGTAGCCGGTGTAGTAGCGCTCGGTGGAGGCTGGATGAACTGGACCCCGTGGATGAACAATCGCAGGTGGAGGCTGGAGGAGGTCGACGATGGATGAACAGTAGCCCGTGGAGGCTGGAGGGGGTCGACGGTGGAGATGAACAGTATCCCGTGGAGCCCCGTTTTGCGGTACGCCACACCCCTCCTGATGAACAGGACCCCTGTTTCGACCGTAGCGCTCCAACACAAGTCCGTTTCCTCCGTTTTGCGGTACGCCACACCCCTCCCGACAAACAGGACCCCCGTTTCGACCGTAGGAGGTCCGTTTCCTCCGTTTTGCGGTACACCAGACCCCTCCCGATGAACAGGATCCCTTTTGACCATGGCCAGTCGAACACAAGGCTGTTTCCTCCGTTCTGCGGTACGCCAGGCCTTGTTTCCATCGGCTATTCCGTCCAAGCCGGTTGGCTCCCACGCGTTCCGTTGCCTCCCGATGAACACGACGCATTCCGTTGCCTCCCCATGAACACGACGACGACGCAGTTTCTCCGTTCCGACCCAGCCATGCACTCGAGCCCTGGCCGTACGTACGCGCGAGTAGGCGTTCGAGACCCTGCCCGTATGTACGTACGTGGCCGTATTTACTTTCTTGCACCCTGGCCGTTGTACGTACGTGTACATGCTACGTGCGCGCCTCTACTACGACACGTGTGTGCCTCTACATCGACCAGTATGTACGTACACGTTCGCGACCAGAATGACAACGCTACGTACGCTTCGACCAGGTGGATCCCGACTGTCAGGCACTTCCTTGTGTGCGAAGATGTAGCTGGTGGGTCCCAGCAGTCAGGGGGGCGAATCATTTTTTTTGCCCGGACGCACTTCCTTGCGTGCGAAGATGTAGCTGGTAGGTCCCAGCAGTCAGGGGGAAACATTTTTTCACGAAATACGGTGGCCCATCCGGTGGGTCCCCGCTGTCAGGTGCAGGAATAATTATTTTCCGCGTAATAAGGAGGCACTTCCTTGCGGCTGCCGTGGACCCAGCTGTCAGCCTCTCCACATACACTACTCTTCCGATGGAAGTCGGTCGTTGACCACATTGACCACGCCGCGCCGAGAGCACCAAGGCGGTGGACGATGGCGAGGCCTAGGAAGGGGACAACGCGGAGCCAGGGAAGACGCGGCAGTGGATGCCCACGGGGAGAGGAGTACGAGGGTTCACTGGTTCGGCTGCGGTGTGAGGCTGCTGTCGCCGCAGAATAACAGGGGGTGTGGGTGAGTAGAGGGATGGCCTGGCCAGCGGTGAGGCCTCTGCGGCATCACAGCCGGCCACGGGAGGCAGGAGCATGCGGCCCGACCGGCGCTGCTTTGGGCGGCTGGAGCAAGAATACCAGAGGTTGAAGAAGCACTACGGCCGTTGGATAGACATCGTACGGTCACTGGAGCTAGAATCGTTCATATTGACTAAGTTGACAAAGCACTCCGTCCCCGTCAACTTAGTAGGCCCACAAGTCAGCCTCCCACCAAGGTGGGTCCCAACTAGCAGGGGGAGTATTCATTTTTTTGTGCATAATAAGGAGGCACTTCCGGTGGGTCCGAGCTGACAGCGGGGGGAACGTTTTTTTTGCAAAATACGGTGGCCCGTCCGGTGGGTCCCAGTAGTCAGGGGAAACATTTTTTTCACCAAATACGGTGGCCCGTCCGGTGGGTCCCTATTGTCAGGTGGAGGAATAATTATTTTCCGCGTAATAAGGAGGCACTTCCTTGCGGCTGCTGTGGACCCAGCTGTCAGCCTCTCCACGACGGTACTCTTCCAATGGAAGTCGTTCCTTGACCACGTTCACCACGCCGCACCAAGAGCACCAGGGGGTGGACGACGGCGAGGCCTAGGAAGGGGACGAAGCGGGAGCCGGGGAAGACGCGGCAGTGGATGCCCACGCAGAGAGGAGTACGATGGTTCACTGGTTCGACTGCGGTGTGAGGCTATCGTCGCCGCAGAATAACAGGGGGTGTGGGTGAGTAGAGGGATGCCCTGACCAGCGGTGGAGTAGTAGATGGCGGTGAGGCCTGCATAGGAGGCGGGAGCAGGCGGTCCCGCCGGATTTGGCGGCTGGAGCAAGAAGATCAGAGATTGAAGAAACACGACGGCCGTTGGATTGACATCCAACGGTTACGTCTGCTAGAATCGTTTGTTGACGTATATAATAACTAAAAAAATCTTGCATACGCGTCAACTTAATAGGCCCATAGTCAGACCATTCCCTCTTTTTTTACTAATTTATATATAGCTCATTGCGACTTCTTATGCAATTTATTGTAGTCCTTTTTTTGGTTGGCCAGGGCCAATTTCGCATATTTCTGTGGGTTCCAAACTATTTTTAATACCGAAATGTCGAGCCAGATTTAAAGTACTTTGAAGATATATTAAATTAGGTTAATGCCCAGTGAAATAGGAATCTGAAAATGTGAAAAAATTCAGAAATTATAAAGTAATTGCCAATTTGTCATCTATTTTTATATTTACAACCCATTTCATATTACTTTCAAGATTTGCACGCATCTTGAAAGAGTTGCAGCCCATCAGGGCGTAGAAAAATAAATAGGCCTGGATTGGGTATTCTTCAGAAAAAATAAACTGGGCTCATTTTCACAAAGAAAAAATAGTTGGGCTGGTCACATGGTGAACATAAAATATAAGCCTAGGCTAGATAGGCCACAGCCCAGTTCAAACCCTACTCCGTCTCAACAATAACAAAAAAAATACTGCTCGAGCAGCTACGTCCCAGGTGTCAGCCGATCTTGTGATGTACTCTTGTCTACTGACTATATACGCTCACAATGTCGTGGGTCCCAGATGTCAGGAAAACACTAGGAGGAAGCATTTTATTTTTCCATACGCTGACATGGTGGGCCCGTACTGTCATCCTCTCCACGTACTTCTGTCGATTCCTGTTGTTTGTTGACCATGTTGACAACGCGAGAGGGCAGCGCCGCGGCGAGTGCACCAAAGCGCGCGGAGGACGGCGGCGAGGCCTCGGACGTCGGCGTTAACGATTTAGGAGACGGTGGGGCGGCGATGCGTGTGCTGAGGCGCAGCCAGCCGTGGGAGGCGGAAGCAGGCGGCCCCGCCGGCGCAGGTTTGGTTTTGGCGGCTGGAGGAAGACAGGACTGAAGAAACACGACAGACTGTAAAAGCAGCAGGAGTACTTAACAACCTTAACTGAAACCAGTAGGGGCACTTAACAACCATAGCTGAAAGCAGTATGAGTACTTATACAGGTTCAACCGTACAAAGCACGCCTCGAACAGTGCTACTTTGCCTACAGTTAACCAAGGGTGAGGCCGCCAAGCCCCAGGACAAGGCCCAGGCGCCACCCAGCGCATCCACAACCTTCTGAAAGCGACTTCATCTCGCAATGTGGTCAATAAACAGGATATTCACTTTAGAGCCATGGAAAAGCAGGAACATAATCTTCTGTCCTATTCTCCAAGATGGACAGGCCTTCATTATTTGAGACCACCCATGAATAAGTATCTTTTCACCTCCAAGGGGAATGGAGTAGGTCGACATAAACATCATGTTGTGACCAAGCGCAAGTCTGACCCGACCATGGTCAGGCATCTGTATAGGAACAATAGAACTGGGCAGTTTCTGTTTCAAGAAGATCACAGCTGTAAAACTGTGTATAAGAAATAGTTTATGAACAACATATATAACAGAAAACAGCTCGTACCATAAGTTTCTCGACACAGTTGGACCTGTTCAACGAGTGCAGCAGTGGCACACATATCCCACGTGGCCTTCCACCATTGAAACGCCCCACAAGGACCTCAAGACGATCAATAAAGTGTAGGAACTTGTGGATGTCATCCCAGTCAACTTCAGTGCCATCAGTAACAGCCGAGTTGTTACAGAATAACAAATGAGCAGCCTGCTTAACTCTGAAAAAACCTACACGTGCCACCAATTATAAGAAAATATTAGTTAGAAGTAGCATCTTCGTGAGAGATTCGTTGCTACTTCTAAAGTTAAATTGTGATTAGTTAGACAGAATAGGTGGATTAAGAAGTAATCGAGGCAACAAGCAAGAACCAGATACAAAACTATCAGGGATGAACAATTGGAACGACGTCGGGGTGGAAGATCGTAGTGAAGATGAGACCAGGTTCTGCTATTTCCATTAACATTCGTGCGCCAACTTTCAGTCCGTAACACTTGAGAAAGTTTATCCAAGTTCGGCCATAAAAAAGCAGTAATCTTCTTGGTTCATGAACCCAACTCGGAACTTATATCCATGGCTTGTCTTCACTGTGAACATTAAACTGGTGTATTCAGTTATGGCAAGGCCGAGCATCTTGAGTACATGTGTTCTGGCAGAGTAAATAATGCACTGCAAGAAAAATAATATGAGAACACAATGTATTCCCTATCCAAATCTAGAAATAACTTCCTCCTTCACGTCAGTGCTGACCATCGTACTGGTAGTACCTTTTATCCAAATATAGCAATCCAAATTTCCAAATGAGTCGACAGCATGTTCAAAACAGCCCCACCCTCCCGGATAGAAAAGAGGATTCTAGGAACATACTGTGCGCGTTTTAAAATTTTGTGTTAGGATGAGAAGGAACAAGTGTGGTGTCTCGCCGAGGGCGCAGAAACCTCTAGGGTTCTCGCACTTTGGGCACTGCAAATGAAACACACTAGATTCAGTAGGAAGAAAAATGCATCAACGGCGGCGGCTGCCATCCTAGGATTACCCGCGACCAAGGGACTTGGATTTATCGGGGATGGATGAAGAATTCGTACCTGGTTCTCCATGAGAAAACCCTATGCAATCGCCGAGAGGGGGTTTTCTTTGAACAAGCAGACGAGGGAGAAGGGGATTCAGGCCCAGTGAAATATTGCCGCTTCATCCGTCCAGCTTACTGCTAAAGCTGGAAAAGGGGGGGTTTGTGATTTGACGGCTCATTGGGCATTACTGCGGCGCTACGACCGGGGTGTGTCTACCGTGCAGTTGTGCACTCTAATTTGTGCATATGGCACGTGGACCCCATTGTCGGATGCCCCACATATCAGCGAAAGGAAGTAGAAAGACAGGAGTAACTAGTTACACAAAAAAATATTTTTGACAAAGAGATACTCCCTCTGTAAAGAAATATACAAATCTTTTATATCACAACTTTATACATAAGAAAAATCAAGGGGAATATATATAACATATATAATTATAAAAGACAGAGTTGTTTTTAACATAGTATAGACGAGTTGGTGATGATGGTGTGCCTGCCATCCTGCAATATAGGCCGTCCGATTTATATCTGACGGATAGGAAGGAAACTATGGCAATTTTGCAAAAAGGTACCCACACACCTCTCCACATTTGCAAATAAGGCCTTCCCTCGTTCATCCTTTTCTCTCACAAGATAAAATACTCATACAAATGCATCTTGATGTTATGTGCAACGCACGGGCATTATGGGGGTTCAGCTGAGAATATAATACTCAGACAGGCTCACGGTTCTGGACTTTGGGCCGCAGGCCCACCCTGCATGTTTGGGGGCCCATGTGTTCTACCTCAGCGCTTTTCATATTGCGAGCGGTCGGTACGGCGCTGGTTTTAGATGCTGTCGCAAGGCGAATACACAAAATTGAATAAAGCACGGCAGCTGTTGGAATGAAACTGAACGACGGTTCCTAACCAGCAATGAGAGTTGCAATTCTATCAATGATATACCATGTGATAAATAATACTGTCGTATTACTTATACACACAGGACACTTGTTTCACCATGCCAGATTATTACATCAAAATCTCTCGTACGATAGATCAGTTCGGCAGTTGCATGCTGCTACTGAAGAATTTCAAAGTTGATTTGGACCAACTCTCCTTGCCGAGAAAGTTCGATTTTGAGATCATCCCCTACCGCAATATATGATTTAGATTTGAACCTTGACCATCCTTTAGCATCAATCATCATGCTACCATCCTTTGTACTTACGGTATATTGAGCAGGTTCATTCACACCAAGGCTGCGCATGGTAAGAGAAACTTGGTCGCTGTCGCCCGGATTGTTGAACGACTCCCTCGTTGCTCTAGGAATTCTCTGTTTGCAAACAAGAAGACATACCCAAACAGTTAGGTCAACACAGTGACTCGTGCGAAACAACATGGAAAGAAAAAAGAATGAAACACTTGGGCGGCCAATGCTTACCAAGAAGGTGGACATGTCGGTTTTTGTAAGGACTTTGGTATATGAAGTGCGAACTGCAGCCCAGTCTGTTGCCAATGCAACTGCTCGTTCGGTTGCCACTGCACGGGCCAGAGCAGATGCAAGTGAAAGTGTTGGTGCAGGTGCCGAAGCCGCCGCTGCTGCTGGAGATGGTGCTCCTTGTAGAGCTGGTGCCGGTGTCAGAGCAGGTGCCGGTGTCGATGCCCGATCCTCCAGTAGATCAGCCTGATCCGCTGACGCGGTCGGTGCCCAATCCTCATATGGATCAGACTGAGCTGCTCCCGCTGTCAGTGCTAGAGCAACCGCCGGTGCTCGATCCATTGCTGAAGGTGGTACCGATGTGCGAGACAGCGGCGATCGTGTCTGGTCTGCTATGATCAGCTTTCTAACTTGACTAGGCTTCATGACCGTGATCCAGTTTTTTTCTTCATTTCTTTTAAACGCGAGAAGGACTAATTGTGGCGTTTTTGTTAAACCAAACTGCAGTTCATCATAGGGATTCATCTTGTACTCAGACAACAGACTGATCCAATTTTTCCAGTAATATAAGTGATGGACAGTGCCTTCGTTAATGACACGACATAAGAAGTGAAACCTGCAAAAATAGCCATCATAGAGCAAACCAAACGGTTTATTCTGTGATGAATGTCACATGGCAAAACCTGCATCATAAAATTGCAGGAAAAGAAAGAAAACATGACATTAAATCAATAAGATTTAGACAGTAAATCAATAAGATTTACTTGATGTGACACGAGTGAATCCTTACCAGGAAATCACTATGTTGAAGTACTAAACAGAAGATTGATTGTCCAACTACGGGTGGCATGCAGGGGCCCTGCCTACTCCCACAAGCAGGACAATCCAAAGGTCGTGACAAATCGTATGGACCGAACATCCATGGGACTGGAAATCCTGGTGGGTGCGATAAACCCTGCAATGCATACATATATTGGAGTGTAACCATAATTGATAAATCGTCCTCACAAAAAAGATGATCTGGATACTTCAAAATATACAGACTGAATTGAGTGGGCAGACATTAACATAGACCGTTCTCAGGACTGACCACACACCAAAAGCGGCAGTACTGATAAACAATATAGGGTTCACAAACACAAATCAAGTACTGAACAATAGTACTTACTAAAGACAAGCAAAGTTGCACTAATTAAACTCTGCAGACTATTTCTTGCCACCGACCTACGGGATGAACCCCGCACAACTGACTAGGCCATGGACTTCATGAGAGATGTCTACATGCACCATCACCATCTCGTCAACCTTGGAGAACCTAACAGAGTGGTCTTTCCACTCATAAACATGATCATGAAGACATGCCGCATCAGATTTGTTGGGAAGCTTTACAAGAACCACACCCTTCATAATTGAAGGCACAGCCAGGAAATTGTTGTGGTCAAGTACAGCCTTGAGAACACGCCTGGCAACAATGCTACAGGAAAACACTAGTTCAGGACACTAGCAACAAGGACACAACAGCTGGATAGTTTAGCAGTAGAACTCATCCTCAGGTCTTCCAGTTCACACGGCATGACTTTGAGAACTTCATCTCCACCGCGGACCTGGTTCTAATTCAAACAGAAACCATATTTTATTACTACCTCCGTTCAGAAATATAAGATGATTTTCGATATTATACTCCATATATGACTACATATATGCACAGAAATGAGTGAACAAAGACACTAGAATATGTCTTCAAAGGCATGAGAGCAGAGGGATTACTTGCAATATCCATAACACAAGTTACTGAGGAAAATATACCCTCTTCAAAGGTAGCATTGATGTTCATAAAGTACTCCCTCCGTCCCAAAATTCTTGTCTTAGATTTGTCTAGATACGGATGTATGATGTCACATTTTAGTATTAGATACATCCGTATCTAGAAAAATCTAAGACAAGAAATTTGGGACAGAGGGAGTAGTTGAAAGTAATCTATAAGAAATCAGTGTCAACCTCTCGCATGTTTTGGTCAAAAGAGGAATTTAGAACCGTCATTTGGCACACAAAAATCACATGCAAGATCACCCAGAAAGTTGTACTACTAGTACTAGTACTGCGTGTTAGATGAAAAAACACGATCAAGATTGAGAAAAAGATCGTCAAGAAGAGATATTACCTAGACTTGCTTAATGAGGGATCCCAGAGAGGGGGGCTTGGACAGGGCGATGGCTTTGAGCTTGTCTGCGGTAGTCTCGGCGGGGTGCTTGCGCTTCTTCGTACCATGAGCCTCGACGGTTTTGGCCAGAGCCATAGACATCACTTCGGCAGGTGCTCCAGCATCCATCAAGAAACTGTCAAATAGAAATAAAAGAAAAGAAACCATAATCACAAACCCAAAAGAAGAAAAGAGAGGGAGTTATAGGATCAGTCTCGGGGTTGCAAGACCAGGCCTTGGCCAGAATCAACACCATTGATGCGCCCACCTTTCCTTCTTTGGGAGAGAAGAACAATGGCAGAAGCAGGTCGGGGTTTTCTTGAAGAAATGAGGAACAAGATGAGGGAGAAGCGAGTTGGGTAGAGAGGAAGCTGAGAGAGAAGAGTGAAATGATGGTTGATTCGTCTGTCCAACTTACTGCTAGAAAGGAGGGGGTTTTGTGATTTGACGGCTCATTGGGCATTACTGCGGCGCTTCGATCGGGCTAGTCTACCGTCACTCTACTACGGAGTAATTTAGTGCATGGCTGGTGGACCCCGATGCTGGCCATCCCACACGTCGGCAAAAGTGAGTAATTTAGTGCATGGCTGGAGGAGGATCCGCACGGTAGAGCGTGTCCACTGTTTTTCTGAAGAAAAAAATGATTATAGCAAGCGTTTCCACTCTTACGACGGAGGAGTGCGAAACATGGCAGCCACTTGAACATACACAATGCTCCTACTACTAGGCATGTGCAGTGGTTCATACGTTAGTACTACACAATCTTGTTGCTAGTGTAGTAAGATATGACGACAACAAATGATGTTGTGCACATGTCAACTATATGAACAGTAATGTAGTAACATAGTACCGCTTTCTCGACTGTCCGGTCGAGAATGAACGGTGAGATCAATGTTAACAGAACTAGGTCTACAGTGCACGGAGAGTACGATGCTACAGTACTCCACGAAACATGAACCATATGAAGCACGAATAGTGTTAGGCAGGGTGTATGAAGGGTGCACGGGATGGGAGCAAAAGTTCCCTTCTTGACCCACTTTTGGGTGTTTGGTAGAGTGCATGAAGGGTGCATGAGTCCACACTAGTAGGTTAACACAAATACACGAAGAGGAAACAACTACTCCCTCCGTCTAGGTGTGTAAGTCATCTTACGTTGTGCACTGCGACCAAGGCGGAGAGGAAAACGAGAAAACTTAATGTATTTTTGCTAATTAATAGCATTTCATGCAATGAACTAACCACTGCATGTCATGTTTATTAGTCTCAAGTCATTGAAAGCATGCACGGCCCACGTCTCTTATTGGTTGATATGTCACAAAACAAGAAACAGGGAGGGAGTTAATGTACCGTGCCTAAGTGTTTTGGGATTATTTGGTTTTCGTAAGGTGACTTACACACCTAGACAGAGGGAGTATATTGAGATGAGAATGCAACCAAACACACCCACACGCTTTGTGCTACAGTGACTGATCTGCACCGTCTGAGTTTGATCCAACGACCATGTTGCGCCGAGACATGGACATGCCCATGCAGAGGGCGCCTAAACACTACCGAAATCCCTCTGCTTCTTGAGGCGCACGAAGTTGGTGATGCAGGGGGCGAAATGGCTCAAAGGCAATGCAATCTACGGGAAGGGGGAGGGAGCCAGCCGAGGAGCGGGGAATCTTTTGGTTTTCACCATGGTAAAACACCAGTCGACGACTTCTCACATCAGGGAGCAGTGGGTTTTACAGGCGGAGTCATCATGACTAATTGCTACCGCGCCTGCTCCCGCCAATCAAAAAATTAAAAATCCTGGCGCGCCTGCTCCCGTCAATCGAAAAATTAAAAATCCTGCCGCACTCAAACACCAGAGCAACGTTGCGGTGGATATTTAAATTTACCTGCCGGCAAGTAGATAAAAAAGGGGTGAAAAAACAAATGTGGCGACGGCCTAGCTAATCGGTCGAACTAGCCCAACTAGCTAGCCACCGTGCTTCACTGATGTACTCGGCGGGAAAAGTTGTCTTTCGTGATTTGACGACTCATTTACTTGCTTCGGCGAAAACGCGCGGTAGGGCGTCCCACGTTAGGAAGAATATATGCGTGCACCACCCGGGAGGACCCCAAAACCGCGCGGTAGGGTGTGCCATGTCTCGGCACGGAGGAAAAATGTGCGTGTAAAAATTTACTGTATCAGACGTAGTACCTGTGGTTCGACCTCAGGACCCAGCCAGTCGGTCGAAAACACCCCACTAGCCACACAGCTTCATCATGCTAACATGGGACGGAGGATAGGTGTGGTTAGCTCCGTCTCGACCAGCCACAACGTCTCTTGTTCTAGGCAACTCTTCTATTTTCCAAGCTTTTTTTAGTTGTAATAACACCACGGCAACCTAGCGCCGCTCTTCGTGTGTGCTCGTGCAAAGGTTAGACGATGGAGAGAAGAGAGAGATCGCAGACCTGGGACCCACCAGTAAGTGAGTCAACGGTCATGAACGTGTTGACGAGGCACTCCCTCTACTCTACTCAACGTAATACTGTATAAAATCAAGTTATGGGACAAAGCCAACAACCGTTGTTGTTTCAGGCTATCGACTTACGCTTTGTAGTCCAGGTTGCCAGTTCGAATCTCGTCTTTCAGATTTGTTAGTTTTAGGTCCAAATTTGATTAATGACAAGTGGGACCCCCGTGTGTTGTTTCGATATTTCAGTGTGGGATGGTTTTTTTGAACAAACACTTTGTGCGGTTAGACAAGTAACGGCACAAGTTACACGTATTTTGCAAGTTTACGAACAAAAATGACAGAGGCATAGAGTATCACATCCACCCCGCAGCTTAGATGCTATGGTGATACGCGTTTTTACATCGTTGGAAGTGAGATCCAATGGCTTGGGAGTAGTCTTTGTAATTATGCGCAATTTCCAAACTCTCCAAAGGTTTTTTTGCAAATAAAATATTCAGGCCTCATGTGTGCCGCTGGATCTTGGATCCAACGGCTCCCCGTTGCTCATATTAGGTGCTCCCCGTAGCTTAATTACCCGCTATGGTGATATGAGCATCTAGGTCGTATGATCAGTGATCGGATGGCACATGCATAGTACTTGTACTTTCTGCGCAATTCCCAAACTCTCTCAGCCGTATATTGCAAAAACATACAAACCTCCTACTGTGGGCCGTTAGATCTCCGTGAACTCGTATCACCATAGAATCTATGGTGCGGGAGCACCTCATATTCTCCCGTGCGAGAAAACATAAGGTGCTCTCGCAGCTTGGATGCTACGGTGATACGAGCTTCGAGGTCGTTTGATCTGAGATCCAATGGCATCTGAGCAGTCTTTGTGCTTGTAAGCAATGGCCGAACTCTTTGGGGGCTTTTCTGCAAAAAACCATTCGAACCACCAAGGAGGTGTTGGGTCACAAATCCAACGGCTCCGAAGAGCTTGTATCACCAAAGCATCTAAGGTGTGGTAGCACATGATATTCTTACATACAGGAGAATATGATGTCCTCCTTCATCTTAGATGCTACGGTGATACGAGCTTCGAGGTCGTTGGATATGGGATCCAAGGGCATCTGAGTAGTTTTTCTACAAATTGTGTGCAATTCTCAAACTCATCAAGGTTTCCTGTAAAAATATTAAGACATCATGTGAGCTGCTATATCTCAGATCTACAAGCTCCAAGCAACTCGTATCGGCATGTAGCATCTAAGGTATGGGGGCACATGATATTCTCCCGGGGAGGAGGGTGGGGGTGCACAACCAATCGGTGGTTGGGAGGGTGGGGACAAATATAATCTAAACAACCCTAAACAGAGCTTCACAATTTTATCTAAGGTCGAGGGGGTGACCCCCGACAATCATAGATCCGCCTAATTAAACACAACATTTGCATGTACTGTAGTACTAGACTTAATATTCATGTTTCAGTTTCATGTTCGTTTTAAATATTGAATAGAGGACCATGCATGTCTTACATTTTACTCCCTTCGTTCCTAAATATTAGTCTTTTTAGAGATTTCAAGTGGGCTGGCACATACGGATGTATATAGACATATTTTAGAGTGTAGATTCACTCATTTTTTGCTTCGTATGTAGTTGCTTGTTGAAATCTCTAAAATACTAATATTTAGGAACAGAAGGAGTATTTTTTAATTCATGTCATACATGCATGGTTTGGAAAAAATATATGCACTATACTTCTTGGATTGTTGTTGTGTTCGTGTGTGGGTGTCTCTGTGTGTGTGTGTGTGTACGTGTGTGTGTGTGTGTGTGGTCATATGCTTGATACATACAAAGTTTTCTCAACTCCATATTGTTCATCTTTTAAATTTGAATTTGCATTGAAAAACTTACCAGGGATACCATGAAATGTGAAATCCACGTTGAGATCACTATATCACAAACTCACTCTAATTCAACAACTCGTCATAAATCAATTACCACGTTGAGATTAGTATTTGCAAGGAAAATACGGGCATTGTAATACACATAGATTCGTTCGGCAATTTAAAAGGTTCCTTTCGTATTCTCGAATGGTAGGACCCAACGGCGTACCAGACAGACCTTGGCTCGTGTTGATCCTAAACTTGATAAAAAAATAAAAAAACGGGCTCGTGTCCTTCTGGTGGCGTGCGTGGTACGCACATTAGGCAACCCCAACCAGTCGAGCCTCCGTGTTTCGAGTCGAAATATCTGGCGGCCAGAATTCCAGCCCTAGGAAATTCCCCTCATGTCCCCGGTCCATAATGACTACCAATGAACAACGGAGGGATGCTTTAGTAACTAGACAATGTTACCTACCGTGCCGAGCACGGTTCAATTCCCTCGGTCGCCGCTCGCCAAGGTCACCCGTCAACTACATTGCCTAGTACTACTACTACTACTACACTAGGATGAGCACAGAATTGAGCCCGTTTGTTCGTGCCTAGTACTTGATTTAATATATCAGGCAATGCACTGGTACGGAGGGATTATCCTTTTGCTCTGCATATATAACTTGTCTGAAGTCTAACTAAGCAAAATGTTTGACCAAATCCTTTCTTAAGAAATACAACAGGACAGATGTATGGCTTGAAAATTTATTGCATGATGCAGGTTATGATATTGTTTCGAATCCTGGATCTTAAATTTCAGAAAATCCAAAAGTGACCATAAATTCTTGAAACTGAGCATGGTCACGTGATATGGCACAAATATTACTTCGTAATTTTTTTCTTCAATGTGAGACAAGCTGCTTATGACAAGTTGCACAAATGAAGAGCCAAGGTATTTTGGAACAAAGACCTGTCACGTTAAGGCGAACGCTTTCACTATTAAAACCGTGGGCGTGTACGTGCCGCCACGAGTCCCGCTTCTCATCGGCAGGTGTCGTCCGATCAAGCGTGTGAGTCGACGGGAGGCGTGCGAGCAGACCGCTGCGCCGGCTGACAGGGAGGAGTGCGAGCAGACCGCTGTGCAGGCTCACCGGGAGGCGAGCCCTTTGACCAGGCTCCGCCGCCCACCTTCGTCCCAACTGCTCCCACTTTTAATGTCGCCGGCACCGCAGTTTAAAATCAAGCCCGCACTACCCGGTATCGCTACAATCTTCTCTCTTCCTCTCCGATTCTCCTGTCGTCTACCTCCAACCAGCCTGACCTAAACGTACGCCAAGCCGCATCACGATGGTCTGCCCTTAGTCTTCCAGTTTCCTGAGGAAGACACCCAGCCGGAGTCTCAAGAACATAAGGCGCTTTGGGACGAGTTTGAACTGGCCTTGCGGGAAGACGTCTCGCCTGTCCCCGCTCCCGTTCCGGCTCCCGTCGCCCCGACTACGCCAGCGCCCATCCCCATGGCATTGATGGGCTGGGAGCCGCACATTGTCGCCGAGCTTGATGCCACGGGGTTCCACGAGGTCCCCGCCGACTTTCACACGCCCGTGCACCTGCCAGCGCATGCGCCTGCGCGTGCACTAACGCGCACGCCCGTGCCGGTGCCCGTGCACCTGCGCGTGCACTGACGTGCGCCCGTGCCGGTGCCCATGCACACGAATGTCTCCGCCGCGTCGTTGACAGCGCCTTGATGACCCACAAGTATAGGGGATCTATCGTAGTCCTTTCGATAAGTAAGAGTGTCGAACCCAACGAGGATCAGAAGGAAATGATAAGCAGTTTTCAGCAAGGTATTCTCCGCAAGCACTGAAATTATAGGTAACAGATAGTTTTGTGATAAGATAATTTGTAACGAGCAACGAGTAGCAAAAGTAAATAAAGTGCAGCAAGGTGGCCCATTCCTTTTTGTAGCAAAGGACAAGCCTAGACAAACTCTTATATAAAGAAAAGCGCTCCCGAGGACACATGGGAATTATCGTCAAGCTAGTTTTCATCACGTTCATATGATTCGCGTTCGGTACTTTGATAATTTGATATGTGGGTGGACCGGTGCTTGGGTGCTGTCCTTACTTGGACAAGCATCCCACTTATGATTAACCCCTATTGCAAGCATCCGCAACTACAAAAGAAGTATTAAGGTAAACCTAACCATAGCATGAAACATATGGATCCAAATCAGCCCCTTACGAAGCAACGCATAAACTAGGGTTTAAGCTTCTGTCACTCTAGCAACCCATCATCTACTTATTACTTCCCAACGCCTTCCTCTAGGCCCAAATAATGGTAAAATGTCATGTAGTCGACGTTCACATAACACCACTAGAGGAGAGACAACATACATCTCATCAAAATATCGAACGAATACCAAATTCACATGATTACTAATAGCAAGACTTCTCCCATGTCCTCAGGAACAAACGTAACTACTCACAAAGCATATTCATGTTCATAATCAGAGGGGTATTAATATGCATAAAGGATCTGAACATATGATCTTCCACCAAATAAACCAACTAGCATCAACTACAAGGAGTAATCAACACTACTAGCAACCTACAGGTACCAATCCCAGACTTGGAGACAAGAATTGGATACAAGAGATGAACTAGGGTTTGAGAGGAGATGGTGCTGGTGAAGATGTTGATGGAGATTGGCTCCCTCCCGATGAGAGGAGCGTTGGTGATGACGATGGCGATGATTTCCCCCTCCCGGAGGGAAGTGTCCCCGGCAGAACAGCTCCGCCAGAGCTCTAGATTGGTTCCGCCAAGGTTCCGCCTCGTGGTGGCGGAGTCTCGTCCCGAAAGCTTGCTTATGATTTTTCTTTGGACGAAAGACTTCATATAACAGAAGATGGGCACCGGAGGGCCCACAGGGGGGCCCACGAGGTAGGAGGGCGCACCCAGGGGGAGGGCGCGCCCCCACCCTCGTGGCCAGGGTGTGGGCCCCCTCTGGTATTTCTTCCGCTCAATATTTTTTATTATTTCCAAAAATAACTTTCATGGAGTTTCAGGACTTTTGGAGTCGTGCAGAATAGGTCTCTAATATTTGCTCCTTTTCCAGCCCAGAATTCCAGCTGCCAGCATTCTCCATCCTTATGTAAACCTTGTAAAATAAGAGAGAATAGGCATAAGTTTTGTGACATAATGTGTAATAACAACCCATAATGCAATAAATATCGATATAAAAGCATGATGCAAAATGGACGTATCAACTCCCCCAAGCTTAGACCTCGCTTGTCCTCAAGCGGAAGGCGATAACGATAAATATGTCCACATGTTTAGAGGTAGAGGTGTCGATAAAATAAAATACGGACATGAGGGCATCATGATTATTCTCATAACAGCAACATATATGGATAATATCATATGATTTCTTATGCTCAAGTAATAATCTATTCACAATGCAAAGTATGAATCAGAAACTTTATTGAGAACTAACAAACTATAATCTCAGTCATTGAAGCAATTGCAATTTATCATAACATCAGAAAGAGTCTATGTCAGAGCTTTTCAGCAAGTCCACATACTCAACTATCATTTAGTCTTTCACAATTGCTAACACTCACGCAATAGTTGTGGTTACGGAGTTTTAATCGGACATAGAGAAAGATAGGGGCTTATAGTTTCGCCTCCCAACCTTTTACCTCAAGGGTAATGTCAACAATAATAGTTCATGCTAACTTACATCCAATTAGATATACACACACACATATATATATATATATATATATATATATATATATATATATATCAGGATATTTCCACCACACTGTGCTTGCCAAAGGATAAAATGTAAAAAGGAAAGGTGAAGATCACCATGACTCTTGCATAAGGTAGAAGATAAAAGTAAAAGACATGCCCTTCGCAGAGGGAAACAGAGGTTGCCATGCGCTTTCAGGGTTGGATGCACAAAATCTTAATGCGAAAGTACGTCACTTTATATTGCCACTTGTGATATGAACCTTTATTATGTAGTCCGTCGCTTTTATTTCTTCCACATCACAAGATCGTATAAAGCTTATTTCCTCCACACTAATCAATCATACATATCTAGAGAGCAATTTTTATTGCTTGCACCGATGACAACTTACTTGAAGGATCTTACTCAATCCATAGGTAGATATGGTGGACTCTCATGGCAAAACTGGGTTTAAGGGTATTTGGAAGCACAAGTAGTATATCTACTTGGTGCAAATAATTTGGCTAGCATGAGGGGGAAAGGCAAGCTCAACATGTTGGATGATCCATAACAATATACTTTATTTCAGATATAAGAAAACATAACCCATTACGTTGTCTTCCTTGTCCAACGTCAACTCTTTAGCATGTCATATTTTAATGAGTGCTCACAATCATAAAAGATGTCCAAGATAGTATATTTATATGTGAAACCTCTCTTTCTTTATTACTTCCTATTAATTGCAACGATGACCAAAGCTATGTTTGTCAACTCTCAACAATTTTTAATCATCATACTCTTTATATGTGAAGTCATTACTCTCCATAAGATCAATATGATCTCTTTGTTTCTTTTTATTCTTTCTTTTTCTTTTATTCCCTCAAGATCATAGCAAAATAATCAAGCCCTTGACTCAACACTAATCTTTATTATATAACTCACAGACTCGATTACATAGAGGGATCATAAAGCAAAACTCAAAACTAGATCATACCAAAACTTTATTCTACTAGATCAAGATATTACTAAAAGGATCGAACTAAGAAAAAGGGTAAAGATAGGAGTGTGATGATGATACGATACCGGGGCATCTCCCCCAAGCTTGGCAGTTGCCAAGGGGAGTGCCCATACCCATGTGATTATATCTCCTTTTTCGGAGGTGGTGATGATGGATTTGTTGATGATGACAGTTGTGCCTTTAGCTTGTTCATACTGTAATTGAGAAGGGCAATTTCCTCCTTTAAATCATCGACCTCCGATTCCAGCTTCAAGATCTTGTCACATAAATCTCCTTTACTTTTCTGCCGAAAACGAGAAGGAATAGATTGGTTGTTAGATAGTTTAGCCCTCTTAGGGAGACTAGATTTCTTGAACTTCATGTGCATATCCCCAAGTTGAGGTAAAGGGACATCCTCCTCCTCCAAACTTGAATCATTGATCCTCATCAAATGAGCATCCTCCTCCTCATCCGTAGTTCGACCACAAGGGGATAGATCCCCATAGGTCTTTGGGTCAGCAATGAGGTGCGAGACATAGCTCTCTCCGTCGGAATCCTGAGATGACATCTTGTTCCAAATCTGCTGTAGCAACAGCTCGAAACAAGAACTAAGGACAATTGCATGGTACAAGAGTCAAAACCTTCGGGATTTTACATAATGAATTTTTACCAACCAAAATATGTATCGTGCAAGAAAACGGAGTTCGGAGAGCGCACGAGGTGCCCACGAGGCAGGGGGGCGCGCCCTCCACCCTCGTGGAGGCCTCGTGTCCTTCCCGGACTACTTCTTATTTTTCTATTTTTCTAAATATTCCAAAACGGAGAAAAATTGCCATTAGAACTGTTTTGGATTCGGTTTACTTACCGTATCACATACCTATTCCTTTTTGGATTCTAAAACGTTCCGGAAAGTGTCCCTTATGTATTCCTCCGGGGTTACGGTTTCAATAATATTGGTTTCAACATTTATGGGATTACCTGAGATATAATGTTTGATTCTTTGACCGTTCACCACCATCGGGTTTGTGCCTTCGAAGTTGTTGATTTTTATGGAGTCGGAACGATAGACCTCCTCGATAACGTAAGGACCTTCCCATTTAGAGAGAAGTTTTCCTGCAAAAAATCTTAAACGAGAGTTGTATAGCAATATGTAATCACCTACATTAAACTCACGCTTTTGTATTCTTTTGTCATGCCATCTTTTACCTTTTTCTTTAAACAACTTGGCATTCTCATAGGCTTGGGTTCTCCATTCATCAAGTGAGCTAATGTCAAATAACCTCTTCTCACCGGCAAGTTTGAAATCATAATTGAGCTCTTTAATAGCCCAATAAGCCTTATGTTCTAGTTCGAGAGGTAAGTGACATGCTTTTCCATAAACCATTTTATACGGAGACATACCCATAGGATTTTTATATGCAGTTCTATAGGCCCATAATGCATTATCAAGTTTCTTGGACCAATTCTTTCTAGATCTATTAACAGTCTTTTGCAAAATCAATTTGAGTTCTCTATTACTCAATTCTACTTGACCACTAGACTGTGGGTGATAAGGAGATGCAATTCTATGATTAACATCATACTTAGCAAGCATTTTACGGAAAGCACCATGAATAAAATGTGAACCACCATCAGTCATTAAATATCTAGGGACTCCAAACCTCGGAAAAATAACTTCTTTAAGCATCTTAATAGAGGTGTATGATCAGCACTACTAGTTGGAAGAGCTTCTACCCACTTAGTAACGTAATCAACAGCAACTAAAATATGTGTATATCCATTAGAGGCAGGAAATGGTCCCATATAATCAAAGCCCCAAACATCAAATGGTTCAATAACAAGTGAATAATTCATAGGCATTTCTTGACGTCTACTAATATTACCAATTCTTTGACATTCATCACAAGATAAGACAAACTTACGGGCATCCTTGAAGAGAGTAGGCCAATAAAAAACCGGATTGCAATACCTTATGTACAGTTCTATCTCCAGCGTGGTGTCCTCCATAAGCCTCGGAGTGACACTTGCGTAGGATCTGTTCCTGTTCATCCTCAGGTACACAACGTCTAATGACACCATCTACTCCTTTATAAAGATGTGGGTCATCCCAAAAGTAATGTCTCAAATCATAGAAAAACTTTTTCTTTTGCTGGTATGTGAAACAAGGTGGTATAAACTTAGCAACAATGTAATTAGCATAATCAGCATACCATGGAGCAGTACGAGAAGTATTTATGACATTTAGTTGTTCATCAGGAAAGCTATCATCAATAGGAAGTGGGTCATCAAGAACATTCTCTAACCTAGACAAGTTGTCTGCAACGGGGTTCTCAACTCCCTTTCTATCAATAATATGCAAATCAAATTCTTGTAGCAAGAGAACCCATCTAATAAGTCTAGGTTTAGCATCTTTCTTTTCCATAAGATATTTAATAGCAGCATGATCAGTGTGAATAGTTACTTTAGAATCAACAATATAAGGTCTGAACTTATCACAAGCAAATACAACTGCTAAGAATTCTTTTTCAGTAGTAGCATAATTTCTCTGGGCATTGTCTAGAGTTTTACTAGCATATTGAATAACATTTAATTTCTTATCAACTCTTTGCCCTAGAACAGCACCTACAGCATAATCACTAGCATCGCACATAATTTCAAAGGGTAAATTCCAATCAGGTGGCTGAACGATAGGTGCAGAAATCAATGCTTTCTTAAGTATTTCAAATGCTTCTACACAATCATCATCAAATACAAATGGTATATCTTTTTGTAATAGATTAGTCAGAGGTCGAGAAATTTTTGAGTAGTCCTTAATGAACCTCCTATAAAATCCAGCGTGACCAAGGAAACTTCTTATACCTTTGATGTCCTTGGGACATGGCATTTTTTCAATAGCATCAACTTTAGCTTTATCAACTTCAATACCTCTTTCAGAATTTTTTTGCCCCAAGACAATACCTTCATTAACCATAAAGTGGCACTTCTCCCAGTTCAAGACAAGATTAGTTTCTTCACATCTCTGCAAAACTCGATCAAGGTTGCTCAAGCAGTCATCAAAAGAGGATCCATAAACGGAGAAATCGTCCATGAAAACCTCACAAATCTTTTCACAGAAGTCAGAGAATATAGCCATCATGCATCTTTGAAAGGTAGCAGGTGCATTACATAAACCAAAAGGCATATGTCTATAAGCAAAAGTAGTGAAAGGGCAAGTAAAAGTGGTCTTAGCTTGATCATCAGCTGACACAGGTATTTGAGAGAAACCAGAATAACCATCTAGAAAGCAAAAATGTGTATGTTTGGATAAACTTTCTAGCATTTGATCAATAAAAGTTAAGGGGTAATGATCTTTTTTAGTAGCTTTATTTAATATGCGGAAATCAATTACCATCCTATAACCTATAATAATTCTTTGCGGAATCAATTCATCTTTATCATTAGGAACGACAGTAATACCTCCCTTCTTAGGGACACAATGGACAGGACTTAGCCACTGACTATCTGCAACGGGATAGATTATACCTGCCTCAAGGAGCTTTAGTATTTTCTTACCACTTCTTTCATCTTAGGATTCAGGCGTCGTTGGTGATCAATAACTGGTTCGGCATCTTTCTCCAAATTTATTTTATGTTGACATAGAGTGGGACTAATGCCCTTAAGATCATCAAGAGTATATCCAATAGCAGCACGGTGCTTCTTCAGAGTTTTCAATATTTTTTCTTCCTCCTTCTCTGAAAGGTTAGCACTAATAATAACAGGATATATCTTCTTTTCATCAAGATAAGCATATTTAAGAGTATCAGGTAAAGGTTTAAGCTCAAACACGGGATCACCCTTGGGTGGAGGAGGATCCCCTAGGATTTCAACAGGCAAGTTGTGTTTCAGAATAGGTCCTTGTTTAAAGAACACTTCATCTATTTCCCTTCTTTCATTCATAAACATATCATTTTCATGGTCTAGAAAATATTGTTCTAAAGGATCAGTAGGAGGTACAGCAATAGAAGCAAGACCAATAATTTCATCTTTACTAGGCAATTCCTCTTCACGGTGTTGTCTATCAAATTTAGAAAAATTAAACTCATGAGACATATCACCTAGACCAATGGTAACAACATCCTTTTTGCAGTCTATCCTAGCATTAACAGTGTTTAAGAAGGGTCTACCAAATATAATGGGACAAAAGCTATCTTGTGGGGAACCAAGAACAAGAAAATCAGCAGGATATTTAGTTTTCCCACACAAGACTTCAACATCTCTAACAATTCCAATGGGTGAAATAGTATCTCTATTGGCAAGTTTAATTGTGACATCAATATCTTCTAACTCAGTAGGTGCAATATCATGCATAATTTCTTTGTATAAGTCAATAGGTATTGCACTAGCACTAGCACCCATATCACAGAAGCCATGATAACAATGATCTCCTATTTTAATAGAAATAACGGGCATGCCTACCACAGGTCTATGTTTATCTTTAGCACAAGCTTTGGCAATTCTAGCAGTTTCATCACATAAATAAATAACATGCCCATCAATATTATCAGGCAAGAGATCTTTAACAATAGCAATATTAGGTTCAACTTTAACTTGCTCAGGAGGTGTATAAGTTCTAACATTGCTTTTACGAACCACAGTTGAAGCTTTAGCATGATCCTTTATTCTAACAAGGAAAGGTGGTTTCTCAACATAAGCAGAAGGAACAATAGGATCATTATAAGTGATAGTCTTTTCTTCAACTTTAATAGGTGCAGCTACTTTTACTTCTATGGGAGGATGATATTTAAACCACTTCTCCTTAGGGAGATCAACGTGAGCAGCAAAAGATTCACAGAAAGAAGCTACTATCTCAGAGTCAAGTTCATATTTAGTGCTAAATTTACGGAAAACATCGGTATCCATAAAAGATTTAAGACAATCAAACTTAGGTGTCATACCTGACTCCTTACCTTCGTTGAGATCCCAATCTTCAGAGTTGCGTTTAATTCTTTCCAATAAATCCCATTTGAATTCAATAGTCTTCATCATAAAAGAGCCAACACAAGAAGTATCGAGCATGGTGTGATTGTTATCAGAAAGCCGAGCATAATTTTTTTGAATAATCATCTCTCTTGAGAGCTCATGATTGGGGCATGAATATAACATTGACTTAAGCCTCCCCCAAGCTTGAGCGATGCTTTCTCCTTCGCGAGGCCAAAAATTATATATATAATTGCGATCATGATGAACAAGATGCATAGGATAAAACTTCTGATGAAATTCCAATTTCAATCGTTTGTAGTTCCATGATCCCATATCATCACATAGCCTATACCATGTCAATGCATCTCCCTTCAAAGATAAAGGGAAAACCTTCTTCTTGATAAAATCATCGGGCATACCTACGAGCTTAAATAATCCACAAACTTCATCCACATATATTAGGTGCTCATCAGGATGTAATGTTCCATCTCCTGCAAAAGGATTAGCTAGCAGTTTTTATACCATACCCGAAGGAATTTCAAAGTAGACATTTTCATTTTCAGTAGGTTCAGTAGGTTGAGGAGCAACTCTTTGCTCTACTGGTCGGGGTGAAGATACCCCGAACAAGCCCCTCAGAGGATTACTTTCCATAGTAACAAGTGACAATAAATTTCAGCACACTATATAAATTTTTCCTTACCAAATTCCACCTACCAAAGGCGCTTCACTCCCCGGCAACGGCGCCAGAAAAGATTCTTGATAACCCACAAGTATAGGGGATCTATCATAGTCCTTTCGATAAGTAAGAGTGTCGAACCAACGAGGAGCAAAAGGAAATGATAAGCGGTTTTCAGCAAGGTATTCTCCGCAAGCACTGAAATTATAGGTAACAGATAGTTTTGTGATAAGATAATTTGTAACGAGCAACGAGTAGAAAAAGTAAATAAAGTGCAGCAAGGTGGCCCAATCCTTTTTGTAGCAAAGGACAAGCCTGGACAAACTCTTATATAAAGAAAAGCGCTCCCGAGGACACATGGGAATTATCGTCAAGCTAGTTTTCATCATGTTCATATGATTCGCGTTCGGTACTTTGATAATTTGATATGTGGGTGGACCGGTGCTTGGGTGCTGTCCTTACTTGGACAAGCATCCCACTTATGATTAACCCCTATTGCAAGCATTCACAACTACAAAAGAAGTATTAAGGTAAACCTAACCATAGCATGAAACATATGGATCCAAGTCAGCCCCTTACGAAGCAACGCATAAACTAGGGTTTAAGCTTCTGTCACTCTAGCAACCCATCATCTACTTATTACTTCCCAATGCCTTCCTCTAGGCCCAAATAATGGTGAAGTGTCATGTAGTCGACGTTCACATAACACCACTAGAGGAGAGACAACATACATCTCATCAAAATATCGAATGAATACCAAATTCACATGACTACTAATAGCAAGACTTCTCCCATGTCCTCAGGAACAAACGTAACTACTCACAAAGCATATTCATGTTCATAATCAGAGGGGTATTAATATGCATAAAGGATCTGAACATATGATCTTCCACCAAATAAACCAACTAGCATCAACTACAAGGAGTAATCAACACTACTAGCAACCTACAGGTACCAATCCCAGACTTGGAGACAAGAATTGGATACAAGAGATGAACTAGGGTTTGAGAGGAGATGGTGCTGGTGAAGATGTTGATGGAGATTGGCTCCCTCCCGATGAGAGGAGCGTTGGTGATGACGATGGCGATGATTTCCCCCTCCCGGAGGGAAGTGTCCCCGGCAGAACAGCTCCGCCAGAGCCCTAGATTGGTTCCGCCAAGGTTCCGCCTCGTGGCGGCGGAGCCTCATCCCGAAAGCTTGCTTATGATTTTTCTTTGGACGAAAGACTTCATATAGCAGAAGATGGGCACCGGAGGGCGAACAGGGGGCCCACGAGGCAGGGGGCGCCCAGGGGGGAGGGCGCGTCCCCCACCCTCGTGGCCAGGGTGTGGGCCCCCTCTGGTATTTCTTCCGCTCAATATTTTTTATTATTTCAGAAAATAACTTTCATGGAGTTTCAGGACTTTTGGAGTTGTGCAGAATAGGTCTCTAATATTTGCTCCTTTTCCAACCCAGAATTCTAGCTGCCGGCATTCTCCCTCCTTATGTAAACCTTGTAAAATAAGAGAGAATAGGCATAAGTACTGTGGCATAATGTGTAATAACAGCCCATAATGCAATAAATATCGATATAAAAGCATGATGCAAAATGGGCGTATCATGCGTGTCCCCACGCAGGTGCTAGTGCCCCCTCAGCGGCATGGATGGCCGCCGTCGACCGCTTCCTTGCACCAACGCCAGTCGCCTCCTCCTGCTAGTTGACTCGCTCCGAAGTCCAAAACATTTTGGCCTTCCTTGAAGGTAGGCCAACTTCCAGGAGTACGCCAACAACGACGCATGGTGCCGCCGTCGCCGTTGGTCAGTGGCCCGACGACACAAAGAGCACGGCAGAGGAGCCGCTTCCCACAGCAAGACGCCCCCGCCGCCGCCGCGTAATCTAAATTTGCCATGAATTCGTTCAGATTGCCATGCTTAAAATCCAAACGTTTATCATTTCCGTTTATTTTAGATCGATCGTCGAATAATTTAAAGTCGGAGTCAGACTGAACGAAATCTATGGTTTGATCGATTGAATGTTCTGCTAGAGCCGTATCAAATTAAATATAAAACGTCATCAAGCCACATGTATTCCTTGTCATCCAACGACCTAGACTGCTTCAATGTCGAGCGCTAACACGTTTAGCGTGCAGTTAATTTCATGCCAAAAATAGTGCTAATCACATAATAATACGCAAATAATATCCTACTTAATATCCGCATGCACTTAATATACTTCCAAATTAAGGTGCATTGCACGTACACACTAACTAGTGCTGCTAGCACGTGAAACTGGTGCTGTAACTTGTGAACGCGTCCAGATATGGTCAACGGCAACATCGCCCGCGAGTTCTTCATGTTTGCCCGTGCGTCTAAACGCAAAAGGGGAGGAGAGAGAGAGCACACATGGAACCCACCAGTAAGTGAAGGCGAATAGTACTAAAAATAATATTACATGTTATCAATTAAATAGGTTGTGGTAATATAAAAACATTATGTGAACAAAGGGAGGTACAACAAACATTGCTGTTCTACGTATGTTGCCTACTGACGTGCGGCTTGAAGGCCCTGGTCGCATGTTCGATCCTCGTCCTTTATTTTTTAATTTGTATATGGGTCCAAATTTGTTTCACGACATGTGGGCCCCTCGGTGTGTAGTTTGTAGCACTTTAATTTGTGGGTCAAAATTTGTTCCATTCCAAGTGGACTATCGGTGTGTAGTTTTGTAGCTTATTTATAATAATTAAAAAGAACAACAGAGTATTTTGCAATCATACCATGGTGCGACGTTCTTATTTATAATAATTAAAGAGCACAACAGAGTTTTTTGCAATAATACCATGGTGCGACGTTAAAGGCGAGAAAGGACGTGCGAGAGAGCGATGACCGAGCTAGAGGGAAATCAACTAGGGGAGTTGCGGGGGTTGCAACGGTGTTTCGAGTAGTTGTGGGCCGAATGCTATGAAAATATAATCTAAACTGACCGGAATAAATGCCTACACAAATTAATCCAAGGTTGGAGTGCCCCTCTCAATGTAAATAGCTCTGGCTTTGCGAGGGATGGAGAGGCAGCTTCAATGTGCGGAAGATACGGCGTGAGAAAGCGAGGTCAATCGAGAGACATATAGATAGAGAGACAAAGTGAATGTGGTCCAACATTCATTGAACAAATATATATGCTCTGGAGAGATATTGTCCGATTGAGCTTTTGGCAAGGGTGAGGGCTGTAAGATAGAGCTTGAGAGATGATCCAGTCACAAACGTGTAGATATATTTTGTGCGTGCGAGGAAGCAAGGTCAATCGATCACATAGGGTCGTCGTGCGATCAAAAGAGTGAGACGGGTTGGAGAGAGTGACCTAGATAGACAATGTGCGTGAGAGAGTATACAATGTGAATAAGTCGAATTGGGCTCAAACATGGTGATATATCATTTTTGTCCAAGAAAGAGCGAGGTCAATCGAGACATACAAAGAGAGAGAGAGAGGGGGGGGAAGAGAGAGATGGAGAGAGAGAAAGAGAGAGAGAGAGCGTGGCCCGCCATGAGGTCGAAAGAGTGGGGGCGGCTTCGACACACTGACCTAGATAGACAATCTGCGTGAGAGAGTATAGAGTGTGTTGATCGAGGCCCGAACAGGGAGATATATCATTTGTGTGTGAAAGAAAACGAGGTTAAACGAGACTCAGATAAAGAGAGCGAGATTGAGCGAGTGTGGCCCGCCGTGCGGAAGAAAGAGTGAGATAGTCTCGAGGGAGTGACCTAGATAGACAACGTGCGTGCGTGCGCATGAGAGGTTGGGGGCTAGATAGGCAATGCATGTATTTAGCGCGAGAGGGTGAGAGGGAGAGGGAGAGAGAGGGAGCTCGGCATGGGGTGCAATGGCGGGTGTGTGAGGTAAATACATTTCGTAACAGAGTGGAAAAGGGGGGTTGTGTAGTTGAGAGAGTTAGAGATCGAAACATGGAGAGAAAGAATGGATGTGTGTTGGAAACCGATAGCTTCCTAAGGTGGTTAGGAGAGGAACATTGACCGATACAGGAAGTATGTAGCGTGTGTGCGGGGGGGGGCTAAAAACAACATTTAAATGTAGATAGTACAAGACTTAATATCGATGTTTCAATTCGGTGTACATTGTAAGATTTGAACTGAGGACCATGCATATGGGTAATTATTTCGAATTCGTGCCATACTAGGTTTCGAAAAGTTGACATTGACTCGATTTGTTGTGCTATTTTGTAGGTCATATGTTTGAATCCATCCAAAAGTTTTCTCACTACCATGGTGTTCATCATATACATATGAATTTGTATTAAAAAAAGTAGCGTGGATACAGTGAAATGCGAAATCCACGTTAGAATTGGAGATCGCTATGTGACACACACTCTAATTCAAATAACTAATTATGTGACACACTCTAATCCACGTTAGCGTGGATACCATTTTGATTTTTTTTCAAATAACTCCTCATTAATTAATTTATAGTATCTCGTTTCGAATGACTAATTATTGCAAGGAAAACACGGGCATGGTAATACATACAGATTCATTTGAAAATGAAAGAAGATTCGTTTGCATTCTCAAATGTAGGCGCACCAGGCAGACCAGGGTCGTGTCGTGGTGGTCGCGTGTGTCGGACGGACGCTTAGCACCCAGCCACCCACCCCCCTCCCTCCCTCCCCCCAAAAGGACGACGACAAAATAAGTTCGCGCTTCCACGTTTCGGATTGAAATATCTGGCGGCCCCAATTCCAGCCCTGCAAAATCTCCCTTCTCCACCGTCCCCTTCCGCGCCCAGATTGCTCAAATCCCTAATTCGCCGCCAACCCAAGCAAAGTTCGAATCGCCCCTCGTCTCGTCTCTTTCCCCACCTCTGTGCCGGACGACGACGACGACGAAGACGACGGTCGCGCTTCACCACCCCACCGGAGCTACCTCATCTACGCCCTCATCCATCGCACCGGGTGGTCCACCGACAATGTCGGCCACCGCAACCGACGTGCCTCACAGACACCGACTTCCACCGCATCAGGTGCGGTTCACCGACGCCATCTCCGAGCTCACCAGGGCTACTTCACCGAGCACATCGTCGCGCCTCCGCCCCCGAGGCCGTTGGGGCTTCACCAACGGTCTCGTCCACCGCATCGTAGTGCTCCGCTGCCACTCAAGATCTGCATCCGTGCGTGGCCAGCCAACGCCAGCGCATCACCCTCAACGGCTCTGAAGTGACCCGCACTCTAGCTAGGCGAGCATGCCCAAACGCCGGCCCGAACTAGGTATCCACACATCACTCCCTTGTGCACTGTTCCGACGATGTTTGGATATCCTTTCACTGCTCTCTTAGCTTACACGCCTATCCAACTCTGACTTTAACTCTTATTTCTTCTGGAGATATCATCTAAAACAAGCAAATCAATTTTTAGCGAAGCATGACGGCGCTACGGGATCTGGTACACATCCTGCACACCCGTATAACCTTGTAAGAATCTGTCCTCCGGTACAACAGCAAGGTCGATTCCTCTTAATTGATCAGCCATTCGCCGTGTCAAAAATGCAGAGGGGGATGCAAGGAGCACAAGGCCTGCACATCCAAGCAAGTGGTAACATGGACTTGTACATGGAACATCCCAAGCGCAAGCAGAGCTGCAATGAGCCTGTACAACGAGCTAGCGTAAGTCCCTGCATTTCATTTAATTCGTACTGGCATTCGTGTATGATTTGTGTGCAGTGGCGGATCCATGAATTCAAGTTACCAGGGGCGAACATTTAACTTAAAAAATCCAAAGGCACTTGCACTCCGGAAATCAACATAACTTGAGAAATGTGAAGCTACATGCACTTTGAAAACCAGCTAATGTCCAAAGTAGTTCAGATTATAAACACTAAATGATGCAAGCACCAAAAAGCACAAAATGCAACATGGTGTACAAGGGCTACAAACATGGTCTGTACCTGCCTGAATTATTCATTCTCTGGCTGAAAATATCGAAGTGTAATTGCACCTATAACCAGTGCGCAAACTGCATATCAATATATCTATCCTGCACAAGTATGCCAATAGTTTCAAACAACAGATTAGAAAAGTATTTATGCTACATTGTCATGATACGGGGACTTTCTGGTAGATGGCCTCGATGTTTCCTCAAGCCATGAAAATGCACTATAATTTGCTTGTCATCAATGCCTGCAAATCTCTATGTCTCTCTCAACATAGCAGATCATCATTAGACACTAAATCCTTCAATGGGAGCTTGCAAAATGCTTGCATTAGATGCCTCATTAGACACTATATGTTCATCACCAAGAGCATGTAAAATATTTGCATCAAATCCTTCATTAGCAGTCTGTTCATTAGACACTTCAGGCTCAAGAACAACATGAGCTTGGATGTTTGCACCGGAAACTTGATTAGATACATTAGATTCAGTCAGTTCAGTATTGATTGGGGGAGTAATAAAATAAGTAGAAATTGGTTTCATTTTCTCATAGATTACCTACATACAAGCAGTTTTACAACACCGTCAGGTTTAACTATTTGTAACGCCCCGAGACCGACGCTCCAGACGGCTTCCATTTTTTTCGTTATCGTTGTGTGTTTTATTTGTTTGTTGCATTCATCATCGCATCATCCGCATTGCATCGGCACTCGTTGTCGTCATTGTTTTTTTAAAACTTGCATCCGCTAGTAGTTGCCGCACCTTCCCTGTCTCGGTTGGCCTTCTCTCAGATCAACCAGACCGCTCTCTTCTCTCTCTTTTCTGAGCTCATCAAATCCCTTGTTCTTCATTTTCCCTCATGTCTAAACCGGAGTCTCTCTGTACAATACTCAAACCCCTTGCGTGCGTGTCCGAAACTGCCCCGAACCCGAACCGCTCAGTCATCACTGTTGCATTCAGATCATCTCCTAACATCTATAATACATCTCCATTTTCTTAACTGGACGCTCTAGCCTACTTATTCTCGACCACCCGATTACGATCGGACGGACCAAATATCCCCTAACCTAAATTCATCTGCTATATATTAGTCTAACCCGAGACCAAATCCCTAATTTCTAGGGATCCTCCTCGCTGCCGCCACACGTGTCCATTCCCTCCTCCTTCCTCGGGATCTCACCCACCTACCTCGATCGTTTTCCCCAATGGCCAACCAGCGCCCGAGCCAACTGCCCATCGCCACCGCAGCCTCCGACCACCTCTGTCAGGCCAAACCACGCCTCCCCTTATTTCTCCTTCCTCCATCTGTTTTTCTCCCTCACGCAGTTCTCTCCCTCTCTCTGAACCTTCACAGGAGCCATGGCCGAAGCTTCAAGTGCTGCCCAAATCGTCTCCATCCGAAGCCGCCCTGGCCTCAGATCTGTTGGGTCCCGGCCATCCCCGTCGTTGCCGGACCTCCTCAGCTCATCGGAGCCACCAAGAGATCCCTGCTGCCCCGACCGAGAGCGAGCTTCTCCTCTCGTTTGCTCTCACTCCAGGGCGCCGTCGCCGCCGGCGCACCCAGCCACCTGGACCGCGCCCCGTCTTCCCCGTCGACCAGGACCGGCCTCGACTCTCTCTCTCCCTTCGTTCTCCTCCTCCCGTCATTTCTCTCTCTCAATCTGAAGCTCTCTGTCTTTTGAACAGAGGACGTGCGTCGCCTCCTTCAACTCCGCCCGCACGCCACCTCGTCGGAGAACGCCCCCACGCGCCCGGATCCGCTCATCTCGGCCGCCCCGTCAAGTTCCCGGAGCCACCGCCGCCTCGCCAGCGCCGCTCGCATCCGCCTGCCAAGCTTCTGCGTCGCCGCGCCAAGTCCCCTGCATCGCAGTGCCACCTGCATCGAGCGGGACAACCCCGCGCCTCGCTCGTTCCAGTCACGCCGCCCCTTGTCTCCCCTGCTCCGGATCGAACGCCAAGCCGCCACCGTCCCCGCGACGTCCCTGCCGCCAAGTCCACGCCGCGGCATCTGCTTCCTCTTCGTCGAGAAGGGACTCGCTCGTTCGAGCGCGCCTCCGCCCGCGCCAAGTCCGTCTTCATGACCAGCCGCCGTCACCAAGACCTTGCCTCCGCCCAGATCCTACCTGGCGCCGCCGCCTTCGCTTGCCTCACCGTCGCCAAGTCCCTGCTGCCAGCGCCCTGCTTCTTGTTCTGCCCAGGAACGAGCATGGCCCCGCGTTGACCGGACCAACGCCAGCCTGGACGAGCGCCACTCGTCGCGCGAGGCCTCCTCTGCTTCGCTCGCAGCCCAGATGCCCAGCGCCTCCTCTGCTTCAAGTGCTGCCCGAATCGTTCGAGCGCCTCCTCAAGCCCAATGTGAGCAGCCCAGACGATCCAGATTCAGCCCATGTAGTTTTTTTCCTTCCGCTGCGAATTTGTCCAATTATCCAGGAGTTTACAGATTTACAGAAAAGTCCCTCTAGATCATGCATTTAATAACTCACAAATGGTGCATCGGATTAAAATGATTTTAATATGTAAAATGCTTAGAATTTCATCTAGTTTCATAATATGATACTTTCATCCATGTTTAAAATGTTTAAAATGCTGCTTGCATTTAATTTTCTAAATGTCATGTTATAATGATTTATTTCATAACTAAATAACCGTAGCTCCAAATTTTATAAACTTTATATGTAAATGGGGTAGAAAAATGCCTAGTTTAACATGGTGCACTTTATTTTGTTGTTTAACAACATTAAAATTGTGTTTAGGGCAGAACAGTACCAAATCTAAAATATGCACATGAGGATTTTCCGGAATTGTTGTTTGTTGTTCCGGCCTCATTTAAACTTGCCTAAATAGATAGTTTATTTATGCTTCACCCCTTGCCATGTTGAATAACATTTAATATTGTTGGGTACATAAACAAGAGCGAACTAAATAACTTGAATGTGGTGTTTCGTCAATACGCAACTCATTGCACATTGAGCTCCACTTAATTTGTAGTATTGTTTATGCACTTTGCCATGCCATGCCTCTTTAAACCGGACATGCATCATACTTGGTTGCGCATCATGCCATGTTTATCTGGTGGTTGTTTACTATGTTGCTTGATTCTTTCCGGTTGCGCTTCTCCTTGATAGTTCCGGTTACGTTGCGGTTGTGAGGATTCGTTCGACTACGTCCGTTTGTCTTCTTCATGGACTCGTTCTTCTTCCTAGCGGGATCTCAGGCAAGATGACCATACCCTCGAAATCACTTCTATCTTTGCTTGCTAGTTGTTCGCTCTATTGCTATGCTGCGCTACCTACCACTTGCTATATCATGCCTCCCATATTGCCATGTCAAGCCTCTAACCCACCTTTCCTAGCAAACCATTGTTTGGCTATGTTACCGCTTTTGCTCAGCCCCTCTTATAGCGTTGCTAGTTGCAGGTGAAGATGAAGTTTGTTCCATGTTGGAACATGGATATGTTGGGATATCACAATATCTCTTATCTTAATTAATGCATCTATATACTTGGTAAAGGGTGGAAGGCTCGGCCTTATGCCTGGTGTTCTGTTCCACTCTTGCCGCCCTAGTTTCCGTCATACCGGTGTTATGTTCCTTGATTTTGCGTTCCTTACGCGGTTGGGTGATTTATGGGACCCCCTTGACAGTTCGTTTTGAATAAAACTCCTCCAGCAAGGCCCAACCTTGGTTTTACCATTTGCCTACCTAAGCCTTTTTCACTTGGGTTCTGCAGACTCAAGGGTCATCTTTATTTACCCCCCCCCCCCCCGGGCCAGTGCTCCTTCGAGTGTTGGTCCGAACCAAGCAGACTGCGGGGCCACCTTGGGGAAACTTGAGGGCTGGTTTTACTCGTAGGATGTCTCATCCGGTGTTGCCCTGAGAACGAGATATGTGCAGCTCCTATCGGGATTTGTCGGCACATCGGGCGGCTTTGCTGGTCTTGTTTTCCCATTGTCGAAATGTCTTGTAAACCGGGATTCCGAGACTGATCGGGTCTTCCCGGGAGAAGGAATATCCTTCGTTGACCATGAGAGCTTATAATGGGCTAAGTTGGGACACCCCTGCAGGGTATAAACTTTCGAGAGTCGTGCCCGCGGTTATGTGGCAGATGGGAATTTGTTAATATCCGGTTGTAGAGAACTTGACACGTGACTTAATTAAAATGCATCAACCGCGTGTGTAACCGTGGTGGTCTCTTTTCGGCGGAGTCCGGGAAGTGAACACGGTTTGGGTTATGTGTGGATGTAAGTAGTTTCAGGATCACTTCTTGATCACTTATAGCTTCATGACCGTTCCGTTGCTCCTCTTCTCGCTCTTATTTGCGTATGTTAGCCACCATATATGCTTAGTGCTTGCTGCAGCTCCACCTCACTACCTTCTCCTTCCCATAAGCTTAAATAATCTTGATCTCGTGGGTTTCTGATTGCTGAGTCCTCGTGACTCACAGATACTTCCAAAACAGTTGCAGGTTCCATTGATGCCAGTGCAGGTGACGCAACCGAGCTCAAGTGGGAGTTCGACGAGGACCTTGGTCGTTACTATGTTTCGTTTCCTGATGATCAGTAGTGGAGCCCAGTTGGGACGATCGGGGATCTAGCATTTGGGGTTGTCTTCTTTTCTTTTGGTTCCGTAGTCGGACCTATGTGTGTACTCTGATTGATGTATGATTTATTTATGTATTGTGTGAAGTGGCGATTGTAAGCCAACTCTTTATCCCATTCTTGTTCATTACATGGGATTGTGTGAAGATGTCCCTTCTTGCGACAAAATCACAACGCGGTTATGCCTCTAAGTCGTGCCTCGACACGTGGGAGATATAGCCGCATCGTGGGTGTTACAAGTTGGTAATCAGAGCCATCACCGACTTAGGAGCCCCCTGCTTGATCGAATCGCTGGCGTTGTTGAGTCTAGAACAAAATGTTTTGAGTCTTAGAATTATATATATCGGAGAGTAGGATTCTTTTTACTCCTCAGTCCCTTCGTCGCTCTGGTGAGGCCTCCTGACGTAGAAGTTTTGACTTTTCTCTCCTCAAATTTCACTAAATTTTTTTAGGATCACGCGGGTATCTTGGAATCGTTCCGATGGTTTTGTGACGAGAACATTGTTCTTGGTGCCTCCTGACATTTAGGGGTTGTGGCAGTGTCCCGGGGAGTTGAGCTCCGAGGTGTTGTCGTCACAATTTTATTGTTGCAGTTCTGGAATACCTGAGTTTCGCCGACATCGAAAATCTCTTTTATGCAGTTGTTGGTGAGATCACCTCGACGCCACCCAGTACTGGGGCGGGAGTTTGGGAGTATTGCCATAACTCGTATAACGGATGCTTTTCGAAGGTTGAGGTACACGATTTCCGAAGGTTTCTTAGTTATGTGTTGACGGATGGATACAGCTGGATCTAGGGATTGCTAGTTTGGGTGATATATTTTGTGTCCCCTGTATCCCCAACACCAGATTGTATAACCAGAAAGTTTCAGGAGTTTATAAGTGGGAATTCAAGTATCTCGTAGGATATCTTTCCAACACACACATGATACGATATGGGATCTATCATATGTTTGTTCCGGCTTATTCCGCAAGCCAAATCCTTTGTTTTGTTTTAAGTTGTGGTATTCGAGTTGCTTCGAAGTCAAATGTGGATTCCATACCTTTTCTAAGTAGTGTTCTCATATTCCAATGTGGATACTAATCCTTCTTGACCATCGAGATTGCCATCTTAATTCTATTTCCAACCGGTGCGTTTCTCTTCGAGATGATCCCATCATTCTTCCCATCCGGAAGATCAATTATAAGTTTTCTCAACGGTGTTTATTCCATCTACCCCAAGTTGCCTTTGTTTTTTCCGCCCTCCCACCCTTTTTCTGCAGGGACTCATATTTCTTAATCAAGTATCATTTTATTCATGTGAAGTCCCTTCATTCTTTTCAATCAATGTTCTTACCCGGTGGTTCTCATGAAGATGTTCTTCAAGTTTATCATTCTTCATTCTTTTTCTTCTCCGGTGGACTAAATTCAAGCCTTCAATGTTGGTCGCATTCCTTTCCTTGTTTCAAATATTTTTCTCATGCCGGTGTATCTCTTAATCATTCACCTCTCGCTTTCCATGTGTTCCGGAGTGTTGAAGATATCTCAGGAGATTCGTGTTTTCATTCAAGATCCGTTCAAGCTATTTCGAGGTTGTTATCTCATTCAAGCCATTTAATTCAACCGGCGCAATCTCTCTTTTAAATTGTTCAACGGTGTTTCTCTTGAGTGGGCCCTAACCCACACGTCTTTTCCCAGGATCTTACCTGACTCTTCTAATTTTTTCGGAGTTATTCTCAAATTCATTGCAAAGTTTGACGTAAGAATAATTATCATCAGTAAAATGTCTTTCTCCAAGATGTTTCAAATTCTTTTCATTGTTGGTTCAATCTTTCTAATTTTCATCCCGGAGTATCTCAACAATTCATGGTGGTGCTTCTCATCGTCATTCTCAACATTTGAAGACCGAAGAAGAGTTTCTCTTAAATCTTGCTCCATTCTCTTCAAGATTCATGGTTATAGCTTTATGCCATCCTCTCATAATTGTTTTCGATTGTGAGAATTCTTTTCACCCACCCGGAGCATTTCAGAAGTCTTTTCAGTTTGATTCTCCGGAGCCCATCATCTCAGAATTATTCATTCTCAGCTTTCAGATCTCATTCTCCAAATCTTACTGGTGCATCATTCAAATATCCTCTAATCAGTTCATGATCTCTTCGTTCTCATGTATCTAAATTATGTCAAGTATCTTTATTCGTTTTCTAATTCTTCCCGGTGAATTGCGCCTTTGCTACTTTCATTTCCAATTCTTACGGTGGTTCGTTCAAGAGTTCTCTTCCGTGGTTATCATATCAATTCATTCGCTCTTTCCAATCCTACCGGCGGATCGTTGGAGACTTTTCTCAAGTTTGCGCCATATATATCTTAATCCTTTCTACGAGAATAAGTAGTATGCCAAATCCATTGCTTGTCATCAATTTAAATTGGTGAAGGATATGCATAACATAATTCTTATTCTTGTTTCATCCAAGTGATTAATTTCTTCTTTCCAGAGTTGTTCATGATATCATTTCTCAGTTCTAAGTTGTTCATCTTTTCTTTTCCGGAGTTTCAAGTTTTCCGCTTTATCTCGTCACAAAGCTCCATCTAAATCATCGCAAGGCTTAACTTTGTGTTTTCAACTTCTCTTTCTTTCTATCATCCTTTTGTTTACCGGAGTTCTTCATGGAGGTTCTACATGGTGGTTCGTCAAGGATTCTTTTCATTCTTCAATTGTTCTTCAAGATTTCTCTCGAAGTTATGATCCGGCAAGCTTTACTCTAAAATAAACATGGTGTTCACGACATGTTTTGTTTTGAGGAGTTCAAGTATTCTTCATCTTGCATTCCAAAGTGAAATTCTTTCTACCTTATCGTTTGAGATGGTGTTATATCATTCTTGACAATTTACATTCATGTTTCGCGTTTCACATGTTGTCAGGGATGAGATATTTTAAAACCACCAATCTCTTCGTTGGAGTTATCTTGTGTCATATTTCACCTAAAGCCTTCCCTAAGGAATGTTGCTATTATGGTGCTTATCAATGTTCCAAGTTATCTCTTTATCATCTTGGTGGAAGAAGTTTTTCATCTCTTTGGTGTTCTCAATCAAATTAATTGATACCGCTAGTGGCAGGTTGTCACCTCATAATTTTGAGATGTCTTCCATAAGCCCTCAACAAGCTTGTTCTTTTCGTTGTTGGTTTTCCAACAACTCCGTTCTAACCTTCTTGGAAGGATGCTTCCCAAATTCAATTGTGGTAGAAGTTATCATTTCCTTTTCCGTTCTCTTATTCCGACGATCTATCATCTATTCGTTCGTCCCGGAGGCATTGCGATGTTGCTCTTTTGACCCATCGTCTCGGTTTATCAAGATCATGTTCTTTTTCATGCTTATCCATTAAACCGGTCTGTTGTGTCGATCATTCCTCTTTTAACCGGAGTCTCATCTAAGTGCTTTCATTTTGCCAAGTTCAAATTCTATTCCTTCCATTTCCAATCGGAGTGTTGGATCATCTCTTCAATATCTTTTCATCTTATCAAGTTTTCTTCTCTTTTCTACCGGAGTGTTGTCCAAATTATGTCATTCTTGTTCCTTGGCTATCTCATTATACCGGTGGGGTCATATTCTTTTGGTTCTTGAAGCTCTTATTTCATGTCTTTCAACCTACAAGGTTCTCGAATGTTCCTTGTTCCTCTTTTCTAACGGAGTGTTTTCAACTTTGTTCGTCTTCGTTGTATTCTTTCTTTCAATCTGTTCAACCTCTCAAGGTTCGTGGTTTCACTCGTTTGTCAAAAAAGCAACTTTGTTTTACCTCTTCCTCTTCCGCTTTTCTCTCTGGTGCCATCCTAGATCTCGGGACGAGATCCTCTTGTAGTGGTGGAGTGTTGTAACGCCCCGAGACCGACGCTCCAGACGGCTTCCATTTTTTCCGTTATCGTTGTGTGTTTTATTTGTTTGTTGCATTCATCATCGCATCATCCGCATTGCATCGGCACTCGTTGTCGTCATTGTTTTTTTTTAACTTGCATCCGCTAGTAGTTGCCGCTCCTTCCGTGTCTCGGTTGACCTTCTCTCAGATCAACCATACCGCTCCCTTCTCTCTCTTTTCTGAGCTCATCAAATCCCTTGTTCTTCGTTTTCCCTCATGTCTAAACCGGAGTCTCTCTGTACAATACTCAAACCCCTCGCGTGCATGTCCGAAACTGCCCCGAACCCGAACCGCTCAGTCATCACCGTTGCATTCAGATCATCTCCTAACATCTATAATACATCTCTGTTATCTTAATTGGACGCTCTAGCCTACTTATTCTCGACCGCCCGATTACGATCGGACGGACCAAATATCCCCTAACCTAAATTCATCTGCTATATATTAGTCTAACCCGAGACCAAATCTCTAATTTCTAGGGATCCTCCTCGCCACCGCCACCCGTGTCCATTCCCTCCTCCTTCCTCGGGATCTCACCCACCTACCTCGATCGTTTTCCCCAATGGCCAACCAGCGCCCGAGCCAACTGCCCATCGCCACCGCAGCCTCCGACCACCTCCGTCAGGCCAGACCACGCCTCCCCTTATTTCTCCTTACTCCATCTATTTTTCTCCCTCACGCAGTTCTCTCCCTCTCTTAAACCTTCACAGGAGCCATGGCCGAAGCGTCAAGCGTTGCCCGTCTTGTCTCCATCCGAAGCCGCCCTGGCCTCGGATCCGTTGGGTCCGGCCATCCCCGTCGTTGCCGGACCTCCTCAGCTCGTCGGAGCCACCAAGAGATCCCTGCTGCCCCGACCGAGAGCGAGCTTCTCCTCTTGTTTGCTCTCACTCCAGGGCGCCGTCGCCGCCGGCGCACCCAGCCACCTGGACCGCGCCCCGTCTTCCCCGTCGACCAGGACCGGCCTCGACTCTCTCTCTCCCTTCGTTCTCCTCCTCCCGTCGTTTCTCTCTCTCTCAATCTGAATCTCTCTGTCTTTTGAACAAAGGACGTGCGTCGCCTCCTTCAGCTCCGCCCGCGCGCCACCTCATCGGAGAACGCCCCCACGCGCCCGGATCCGCTCGTCTCGGCCGCCCCGTCAAGTTCCCGGAGCCACCGCCGCCTCGCCAGTGCCACTCGCCTCCGCCTCCCAAGCTTCTGCGTCGCCACGCCAAGTCCCCTGCATCGCAGTGCCACCTGCATCGAGTGGGACAACCCCGAGCCTCGCCCATTCCAGTCGCGCCGCCCCTTGTCTCCCCTGCTCCGGATCGAACGCCAAGCCGCCACCGTCCCCGCGACGTCCCTGCCGCCAAGTCCACGCCGCGGCCTCTGCTTCCTCTTCGTCGAGAAGGGACTCGCTCGTTCCAGCGCGCCTCCGCCCGCGCCAAGTCCGTCTTCATGACCAGCCGCCGTCACCAAGACCTCGCATCCGCCCAGATCCTACCTGGCGCCGCCGCCTTCGCTTGCCTCGCCGTCGCCAAGTCCCTGCTGCCAGCGCCCTGCTTCTCGTTCTGCCCAGGAACGAGCATCGCCCCGCGTTGACCGGTCCAGCACCAGCGTGGACGAGCGCCACTCGCTGCGTGAGGCCTCCTCTGCTTCGCTCGCAGCCCAGATGCCCAGCGCCTTCTCAAGCCCAATGTGAGCAGCCCAGTCGATCCAGATTCAGCCCATGTAGTTTTTTTCCTTCCGCTGCGAATTTGTCCAATTATCCAGGAGTTTACAGATTTACAGAAAAGTCCCTCTAGATCATGCATTTAATAACTCACAAATGGTGCATCGGATTAAAATGATTTTAGTATGTAAAATGCTTAGAATTTCATCTAGTTTCATAATATGATACTTTTATCCATGTTTAAAATGTTTAAAATGCTGCTTGCATTTAATTTTCTAAATGCCATGTTAAGATGATTTATTTCATAACTAAATAACCGTAGCTCCAAATTTTATAAACTTTATATGTAAATGGGGTAGAAAAATGCCTAGTTTAACATGGTGCACTTTATTTTGCTGTTTAACAACATTAAAATTGTGTTTAGGGCAGAACAGTACCAAATCTGAAATATGCACATGAGGATTTTCCGGAATTGTTGTTTGTTGTTCCGGCCTCATTTAAACTTGCCCAAATAGATAGTTTATTTATGCTTCACCCCTTGCCATGTTGAATAACATTTAATATTGTTGGGTACATAAACAAGAGCGAACTAAATAACTTGAATGTGGTGTTTCGTCAATACGCAACTCATTGCACATTGAGCTCCACTTAATTTGTAGTATTGTTTATGCACTTTGCCATGCCATGCCTCTTTAAACCGGACATGCATCATACTTGGTTGCGCATCATGCCATGTTTATGTGGTGGTTTTTTACTATGTTGCTTGCTTCTTTCCGGTTGCGCTTCTCCTTGATAGTTCCGGTTACGTTGCGGCTGTGAGGATTCGTTCGACTACGTCCGTTTGTCTTCTTCATGGACTCGTTCTTCTTCCTAGCGGGATCTCAGGCAAGATGACCATACCCTCGAAATCACTTCTATCTTTGCTTGCTAGTTGTTCGCTCTATTGCTATGCTGCGCTACCTACCACTTGCTATATCATGCCTCCCATATTGCCATGTCAAGCCTCTAACCCACCTTTCCTAGCAAACCGTTGTTTGGCTATGTTACCGCTTTTGCTCAGCCCCTCTTATAGCATTGCTAGTTGCAGGTGAAGATGAAGTTTGTTCCATGTTGGAACATGGATATGTTGGGATATCACAATATCTCTTATCTTAATTAATGCATCTATATACTTGGTAAAGGGTGGAAGGCTCGGCCTTATGCCTGGTGTTTTGTTCCACTCTTGCCGCCCTAGTTTCCGTCATACCGTGTTATGTTCCTTGATTTTGCGTTCCTTACGCGGTTGGGTGATTTATGGGACCCCCTTGATAGTTCGCTTTGAATAAAACTCCTCCAGCAAGGCCCAACCTTGGTTTTACCATTTGCCTACCTAAGCCTTTTTCCCTTGGGTTCTGCCGACTCAAGGGTCATCTTTATTTACCCCCCCCCCCGGGCCAGTGCTCCTTCGAGTGTTGGTCCGAACCGAGCAGACTGCGGGGCCACCTTGGGGAAACTTGAGGGCTGGTTTTACTCGTAGGATGTCTCATCCGGTGTTGCCCTGAGAACGAGATATGTGCAGCTCCTATCGGGATTTGTCGGCACATCGGGCGGCTTTGCTGGTCTTGTTTTACCATTGTCAAAATGTCTTGTAAACCGGGATTCCGAGACTGATCGGGTCTTCCCGAGAGAAGGAATATCCTTCGTTGACCGTGAGAGCTTATAATGGGCTAAGTTGGGACACCCCTGCAGGGTATAAACTTCCGAGAGCTGTGCCCGCGGTTATGTGGCAGATGGGAATTTGTTAATATCCGGTTATAGAGAACTTGACACGCGACTTAATTAAAATGCATCAACCGCGTGTGTAACCGTGATGGTCTCTTTTCGGCGGAGTCCGGGAAGTGAACACGGTTTGGGTTATGTATGGACGTAAGTAGTTTCAGGATCACTTCTTGATCACTTATAGCTTCACGACCATTCCGTTGCTCCTCTTCTCGCTCTTATTTGCGTATGTTAGCCACCATATATGCTTAGTGCTTGCTGCAGCTCCACCTCACTACCTTCTCCTACCCATAAGCTTAAATAGTCTTGATCTCGCAGGTGTGAGATTGTTGAGTCCTCGTGACTCACAGATACTTCCAAAACAGTTGCAGGTGTCGTTGATGCCAGTGCAGGTGATGCAACCGAGCTCAAGTGGGAGTTCGACGAGGACCTTGGTCGTTACTATGTTTCGTTTCCTGATGATCAGTAGTGGAGCCCAGTTAGGACGATCGGGGATCTAGCATTTGGGGTTGTCTTCTTTTCTTTTGGTTCCGTAGTCGGACCTATGTGTGTACTCTGATTGATGTATGATTTATTTATGTATTGTGTGAAGTGGCGATTGTAAGCCAACTCTTTATCCCATTCTTGTTCATTACATGGGATTGTGTGAAGATGACCCTTCTTGCGACAAAACCACAATGCGGTTATGCCTCTAAGTCGTGCCTCGACACGTGGGAGATATAGCCGCATCGTGGGTGTTACACTATTGGCCAGAAATTGAAGAGTTGAATTAGATATAATCAGGGATGTGATGTACCTGCTCGTTGCTCATCCTACTCTTGCAAGCTGCGACTGTCCGTTTGCGCAAGCTCGATGCCATGCCCGTGCTGCCGCCGCCGCCTCCCATGCAGGCTACACCCATGATTGGATCTTCATCTTCTTGTCCTTCCGTTCGCTTGAAGCCCGGCGACCGCCCTCCAACGAGGGCGCGAGGAAGTGCTGTGTCGGTCTATCCAGCGGCGGCTAGGTTAGGAGCGAATCAGACTGGAGGCTGGAGCGGATGAATTGGGATTTTTCCTGCTGTCGATATGGGAGGCGCTCGTTTGGGCCGCGAGCCTGCTATAGGGCCTGCCTTGCACTTATGTTATTGTCCTATCCAAATTGAAACATTTTTCTTCATTTTTTACATTGCCTGCTCGTGCGTTGGGACGAACAAAACTAGCCTGGGCCAACCTGGACGACTCAAACTAGGTGCACACTTTCGAGCCACCCGAGGCGGCCGCCCATACCAGCCCCTATGGTGGCATCACCCCTTTTGCGTGTATGATAGGGGTAGTGAAAAATATTCCAGTGGCGCTTTTGATTTACCCACAGAATGGTTGAATTGCTTGTTTCTATGAACTGAGTTTGCCAATAATGTGAAGGATGCCAGTCTTTTCATCCTATTGTAGATTGCTTAGATCTCGATATGCCAAAAGTAATCACATGAAATATACAGTAAAAGCCAGTGTGATGTGTGTGGCTACAACTAGTCTGACTACACGTCCTCATATAACATATCAAGGACGCACCATCTTACCAGATTAACCATTCGACTTACCAATGCAGTGTGGGAAGAAAGAAGTATTGGAACTGTGTATCCAAGCAATTGATGCCATGGACTCCTTCGTACAACCTTGTAAGCAAAAAAGAAGTTGCAGTGTGCCTGTACAAAGAAGTAGCGTAAGTTCAGTTACGTGCTTCTCGGAATTTATTTAACCACTTATTGCAAAATTGTTCAATTACATTGCTTGGCTTAATTTAGTTTGCTACTGATTACATAATGCCACAGCCTGTTAATCCTATTATAGACTGCGCCTATCTATGTGTTTGATACTTACTGCTAAGAATTACCTGTTTGCCTGAACTTAAATAGCTACTTGTTTGTATAACTGCTTTGCTGCTGCAACAGCGGGTTACAATGATGTTAATAACTACTTTTCAGCATCGAATTGAAAGTCTTTAATTCCTTGTTTGATTAATTGGTTTGCTGTTATAACTCCCAGTTGAGATGTTTTGCTAACTTCAACTTTTCTGAATCCAATCGGAACTTTAATGGCAAAACAGGTTAGCCCAAGATCAAAGAGCGAGGTCCCCATGGACGTTATATCATCCCATGGCAGTGGCACCGGCCCAATCGTGCATTATGAATTGCCAACTGCTGATGCTCTAGAGGCTAAACTAGTGGTAGAAAAAGATTCTGCTTCTGCACTTAGAGATGAAGTTGACATGTTGAGGAAGCAAACAGCACAATCAGTAGCAGTACTCAAGACAACCATTAAATATTTTGTGGATTTCAAAACAAAGCAAGCAGAGACTGACCACATTGTTAAGGTCCTGAAGGAAAACAGGAAATTAAATTCCCACTTGGTAAATCATAGGTGAAATGTTCTTTCCATCGTTGAATAACCTTTGTGTTGTTTGTTCATGTAATCAATCAAACCATTTGTTTTAGAGATCATGTAATAATTGTTTTTTGTTTTTTGTTTTTTGGTTTGTAATTTTATTTGAGCACAAGTCTGTATTAATTGATAAGACTCGGAGACATTTCATTTTGATTGTTGTGCCAGACCTACAAATATGCCAATCGGGCTGAATGTGCATTCAGCAATAATAGTAGTATAGATGGACCATAAGTGGCACGCATCGGAAAGGGCCAAGATGCTGTAGTAGCTTGGCTAAAAAAGGATGATGTTGTAGCAAAGAAAAGTACAGTGGCCTGGCTTATGTATGTTAGTTGATATTATTGATCCATATACTCTATAAGTGTTTATATGTCTGTTAGTTCTGTACATTCTTGGTTGATTGTCTCGGTATTTGAATCTTGATACATCTCTTGTGTACATATCTAAATGGGAGTACACATTATGCCACGTGTGACATTTGAGTTGGACATGAAGTGTTCGAGATATTCGAATTCACCTTAAACTGGATTCTAGCTTCTGAATTTGAGTATCGGCATTTGTAAACCATATTCATATATGACAGTGGAATACATCTTTGTCGTCCTTTTGAAGATATATAAAAACACATAGAATGATTTATAAAGATTCGTCTAGGAATACAAAATGGATTCGAATTTAGTTGACAGGGTAAACGTGGACGCTCATTGTCCCAAAATTCGGAAGAAGCGGCAAAATGTCCACTCCCACATCGGCTGCCCGAAGCCAAGTGTTTGGGAGATGGAAATTACTGTCTACCCATTACACGGACAATCCATCGGCCCGATTTCCACTGCTCTAAATAGGGGTAGGATAGTAACTTCAATTAGACGTGACACGACCGCCTCTGAGCCCATTCCAACACGGTAGGCGCCAAACATGGGCGGCAAAACACATTTGATTCAAGCTCGTCCGAAAGACCTATGTTTCTCCCTCCATTTCCCCATTCATACACGGTGAGCGGCAAAACAAACTCGACTCGGCCGAAATCGATGTAGGCAAATATTTTCAATAGGGGCAGGTTTGTAACTTCACTCAGACATGACACAACCGCCCTACCTGTCAGCCCTGTTCATACACCGTGGGTGCCAACCATGGGCGCCAACCACCCTCTCCTCGCCTGAAATCGCTCTGGGCAAATATTGGCGAGATGCGAGATTACCTCGTATCCCCAACCGACGAGACGTCCAAATTTTAAACGGGGGCTAAGTTCGTAATTTTCCCATATTTCAGACAGGCGCGTCGCAAAAACATGGTTCCCCGTACCTTTCCCTCCATTTTCCCATTCATACACCGTCCGCGCTAGAACACCATCCCCACACCAGCCTCCGTCCGCCACCCCATCCATCGCCGCCGTCCTCCACCACATCCATCGCCGCCGTCCTCCACCACATCCATCGCCACCGTCCTCCACCATGCCGGAGCGCCTACCAAGACCGTGTCGTCCACTGCTAGAGATGGACGTTTCTCATCCACGGCGACGGACCAAGAGCCTTGCATCACGTCCTCTCGCTTCATCGGCGCCGTCGTCCTCTTTGTCGGGGCCGCTCACACGACCTTCTCTTCCACCGCAACGGGACTTATCCCCCGATGCACCCGTCTACCATCGCAGATCTGCTTCAACGCCACCGACAGCCATCGCACCCCCGATGCCTACACGGCGCCACAAGAGAGGTGGTACTTCATATCTCCTCAACTTTTTGATCTCAACCAGAAAATAGATCTTAGCTTGGTTACTCTACTTTCTTTTCAGCTCTTAGAATTTTGTTCTTAGTTCGAAGCAAACAATGGCTGCTAAATATCATTTCTCCGGTTTCCCCCTTTTATGATCACTATACGTGCTTCGTGTCATAATAGCACTGCTCGACCCATCAAGCTAAGGGCCTGTTTGGTTCCAATAAGTCACATGACTTATAAGTCAGGTGACTTAAAACCAGTGACTTATAAGTCACGCCTGTTTGGTTGTCACCTGACTTATAAGTCACCTGGCCACACCTTCCCACTTTGTTTTTTATGTAAAGGTGATGGGACCCATGCAAAAGGGGGTGACTTATAAGTTTTAAGTTGGGGTGGATCAACTTATGACTTATAAGTTGGGGTGACTTATAAGTTGGGTCTGTTTGCCAAAATAAGTCACTTTTTTCACTTTTTGACTTATAAGTTGGTGACTTATTTGGAACCAAACAGGCCCTAAACAAGCTTAGTTGTTCAAATACGAATCTGATATTATTAAAACAGATCTGTTTAATTGGTCAGCTAAATGTTCCTAAATTAGTTTCGAAAATGCATGTTCGCCGCTCGGGTGTGTATCTCTACAGGGTGCCCATGGTGGGCCGGCCCACCCTGGGATTTTGGGTCGTCCCAGGCCCCGATTCCCCTTTGTTCTGCTGCGCGCTTCCGATCTCTACTCGCCCCCAGCCGCCTGCCTCGCCGGCGACTTGCCGTCCCCGGACGGCATGACTCTAGGAGGAGACGCCGGACTAACAGGAGGTCAGGAGCCGCTCGCCCAACAACGTCACCACTGCCCGGGCGCGCCGCCGTGCCTACCTTCCCAGTCCGTTCAGGGCTCAGGCGTGCAGCACCCACTAAGCCAACCCGATTTATCCTGAGATAAGTCCTCAACACTCAGCAGCCACTCCTGATCACCCATTTTCTAATTGATTCAGTACTCATTAGGCAGGACTGTCATTAGGGTTTGTTGTGTGCTCAGTGCTACCTACACTTAATGGTTCAGATGTATTTCGGTAATCTTTAGTACCTGTAAAGTTCACAGGGTTTTCAAAATTCTGGCCCTAGGAACAGACACTAGTCATTTTGGATTGTTGGTCGTAGTGATATTGACCCAGATTACTACTGCAAGCCAGGTTTGTTGACAATTTTACTTGTCTTTCTTACTCATTCGATATAATATCCAATTATTCACGTCGATTAGTTGCAAATAATAAGTGCTAGACAAACTTCTTGATTCTGATTTTGGACGGTCTCTTACTGCAGTTACAGTTCTGCATACTTGTCGTGGAATTGTCACGGCAGATGTCCTCGAGCTAGGACTTAGTCGTGGAGCCATCGCAACTAGGAAGCTTAAAGGGGTTAAGCGGGACAAGGAATACGAGGGTTTATACTGGTTCGGCCCCTTACGGTGAAGGTAAAAGCCTACGTCCAGTTTGAGGTGGTATTGATTAGGGTTTCGATAACCAGGGAGCTAATCTGCTATGCCCGGCTCTCGATGAGATTGTTCTTGTCCCTAAACCGCTGCCGGGTCGTCCCTTTATATAGGGAGGCCGACGCCCAGCAGCTCTCAGAGTCCCGGCCGGCTCATAAGAGTGTCCGGCTCAGACTCTCAACTATCCTTGCCTTACACTACAAGTTTTAGCATAATAATGATTGCAACTACGGGCTTTAAGCCATATCTGGGTCTTAGCCCATCTTTGGCCCACCGTCTTCAGGCTTGGCGCCGGGCTTCTGGCAATGACCATATGAGTAACCCGGCCCCTCCTGGCGGGTGACTCTAAGGTCTATATCCTCAACATTAGTCCCCAGATTGATTTGAGCCGGCTCATGTCAATCTTCCATTCCTTCGACAGAAAACCTCCGGCTTACAATTGTGGGAGAGCCATAACCCGGCGTGACGTCATCCTCTGGACTCCGGATAATCCGCCATGACGTCATCTTCCATTAAGCCCGTTTTTTACCCTGCCAGATCCGCAACGGATCTTTTTCTTTACTGTCATCTCGAAAATCGAGGCGTTTCATGGGGAGATAACCACGCCATGGTCTCCTTGATTCTCGCGCCCACTTATGAGCTTGCCTTATAAATAGGCCGGCCCGACGGGCTCTCTCCCTCATCTTCTTCCTCGCGCTACTGCTCCTCTGCCCGAGCTCTGCTACTGCCGCCGCCGTTGCGCCCCGGTCTTCGTCAACCTTGGCCGCTGCATCACCCTGACTCGGTCCAGACAAACGGCGGCCGCCTCCGCTCCTCTTCAGCTCCGGTGAGTCCTCGCCACTCCATAGGACAGATCCGCACTAGGGCTCGAGTAGTTCGTCCGTGTTCTTCGTAGTTCATCACGGGCCTCAGTAGATTTGATTTTTACTGCCCCCTTTTGATCTTAGACTTACATAGAACCGTTGCGGTGACTGTTTAGCACCCATTTTACATGCAAGCAGCTCTCTTTTTACTGCATAAAAACCTTGTTCGAGCCCAAGAACTTCTCCAGCCTCTGTTTCTAGGTCTAGAAACTTTTCTTTTGCCCGACTGTTTTGATCCAAAAAATTTACTGCGATGTGTGAAACCTGTTTTACCACACTTAGTAAAAATTGCAATCATTGAATCTCGGTGGTTTACAGTTCCGGTTTAAAGAAACCACGCGCCGTAGATCCTTCCGGCTTAAAGAAAACCATGCGCCATAAAATTTCCGTCTTAGCTGTGATAAAGCCTGTAGACAATCAAATTACTCTCAATCCCTCGGGCGGCTTAAATAGCCCGATGAACTTAAATGTATACCATTAGTCCCCTTTATAAGCCGCCACCTTGCCATTGAACCGTAGATTTCTTCCGGCTCATAATTAACCCGGGCGTTTTCCTTTTATCATAGACTGCCGACTTTCATCATGCCTCCCAAAGCTCCCAAAGCCTCCATTACTTGCAACTGGATGAGGTCCAATGTCACCAATGAGACCCTAGCGGATTTTGTTAAGTCTGGATATCTGCCCAAGAAGGATGTCATGTCCTACCGTGCCCCTGACCCGTCAGAAGAGAGACCACAGCCAAAGGACGGGGAGGTAGTGACTTTTGCGGATCATATGAGCCGGGGCTTCGCACCGCCCGGCTCAAAGTTTTTTAGGGACGTGCTAAACTTCTTCGACTTGCGGCCTCAAGACATTGGACCCAACTCAGTGTCCAACATCTGCAACTTCCAAGTCTTCTGCGAGGTTTACCTTGGAGAAGAACCTAGTCTGCTACTCTTCAGAGAGCTTTTTTACTTGAACCGTCAGAATGAGTGCGCCAATGGGCCAAGTCTGGAGTTAGGTGGTATCTCCATCCAGTGGCGTAGGGACTGCCTTTTTCCTTACGCAGAGCCGCCGAGCCACCCAAAGGACTGGAACATGACTTGGTTCTATTGCCAAGACACGTCACCGGCTGATGAAAGTCCGCTGCCCGGCTTTCGCCCCTCGCGTCTAGAGCCGACTCACCCACTGTCAGACAAGCTGACTCAAGTGGAGCGCCAACCTCTGCTCCCCACTATCAACAAGATCAAGGCCCTCCTGGGCAATGGTCTGAATGGAATCGACCTGGTCCGGGTCTGGATCTCATGGCGGGTGATCCCATTGAGCCGCCGCCCCGGCTTAATGTGTGAGTACACGGGTCGAAAGGACGACCCTCAGAGACACAGCCGCAACGATCTTCCTGAAGACGTCGCAGAGGAGATGACCAAGGCTCTCTTGAACGAGAGCCTGGCAGACTGCGGAAGGACCGGGCTAGCCCCCTTCTGCAAGACCAACCCAGCCCCAGTGGTAAGCCGCTGATCTGAACATCTTATCTGTACATAACTTTCATCTGAATCATTTTAAGAGAACCTTATTGCATTTTTCAGGCTGATGATAAGTTCTGGCGGGTCAAATATGACCATGAGGCGGCCAAGAAGGCCAGAAAGGCGAAGAAAGCCGCCAAGAAAGCCGCCCCTCGCAAGAAAGGAAGCAGGCCTACTGCTTCAGAGCTGATGCAATTAAGCGACAGCTCCGAGTCAGAGGTAACCCCTGAGCCTTTAAGTCCTTGCTATATTTGTTGTTTGTTGCTGTCTGCCTTATCAATACTTGCTCATTGTCAGGATGACACTGGCGCAAGTAACCCGGTGGTTGAAGAGGTAATGTCACTTTCCTCCGACTCGGAGCCCTTGCCAAGGCTGAAAGTCCGAAGGGTAACCCGGAAAGTAAGCTTTTCACATCCTTTAGCTTATCAAGATCCTCAATTTATTTTGAAGCGACAGGTTCATGAGAGCCGGCGTCACACCCGGACCAGCAAGGACACCGATCTCTCCTCCGGGTTACCTGACGCATCAAGGAAGCGCCGAACTGAGGTTATTTCCCACTTGTACCCTTTTCATCCGTTGGCGGGTGTTATACGTCAGCCACACAATTCTTCTGACTCAAATTATCAGGAGACCTCCCCCTCTTCCGGCGACTCTATGCAGTCAAGTCTGCCGGCTTTCAAGACCGTGCCCGGGTAATGATAACCCTCTTATATTTGTTCTGGTCTTTGCTCATACTTTTTATACTAACCTTTGTTGTTCTTTCAGTGCCCAGGCAAAGCTCACCAAGAGGACGAAGAAAACCAAGTCGGCCGGAGAGCCGGACTTGCCTAAGCCGGAGGTGACGGTCCAAGAGCCGCCAGTTGCCTCCGCCCCCGAAGCCACCACTCCAATGGACACGGCGCCTGAAGAAGCTTCTGCTGACCCGGAGGCCTCCGGCTCGGCTCAACCAACAAATGACCCGGACGTGGTAATCACCCGGACGGAGTTCGTTGAGCCGGGGAGACCTACCGTGCTGGACAAGTGCTCCGCTAAGGGGGAGTTGCTGCAGCCCCACCGGGTGAACCTGGACCACTCCGACTACGCCAACCTGAGCATCGGAGAGCTCGTCTCTGGCTACATCAGCCAAGTGCACAAGAGCCGGGACGCAGAGGTTGCCATGGTGAACCAAATCCAGCAGAAGTCTGAGGTATCATTCTGTTGTCCTCTTACTTATTGCATAGTTACCTTTACCATGCTAGCCCCCAAGTCGACGACTTATGATTGAATATGTTGTAGACTTAGGTTCCGGCTTACTCCATTTGAACCGGCAATGTGTAGATAGAAACGTTCAATATGCATTAGCCCCCAAGTGCCAAGTGTCTTTGCTTGGAAAACGCTTGGGACTTTAAATTTGTAGAGTAATTGTTCATGCCATAACCCGGAAATTTATACAGGCTATTGGCAAGAAGCTTGAGGCTGACCTTGCTGATCTCAAGAACCGGCTGAAGACGCAAGAGATGGAGACCCGGAAGGCAAACGCCAAGTTCGTGTCCAGCATCGCCGCGCAAGAGAAGCTGAAGACGGAGTTCGATGCTGAGCAGAAGGCGTGGGCCGAAGAAAAGGTCGCACTGGTGAACTGGGCTGAACAGGCGGAGAAGGCTCTCTCCGAGAAGACCGCCGAGCTCTCCGGCCTAAAGCGCCAAGTGTCCCAGATGAGGGCCGCAGTCTTCGGTAAGTCGTCTCGCCGGCTTTCATCAAGTTTAGAATGTGCATATCTCACAATTTCATCCTTGTCGGCGGCTTAACTGTCTTTGTTAAACAGGTCCCAGAAGTGCCAACCTGAATCAGAGTGTGGTGACCAAGCTGAAGGCCGTATACACCCTGGTGGAGCAACTCTACACCGGGTCACAACGTGCCTTGGCTGTGGTGGCCCTCTCCAACGAAGTGCCGACTCACCTGGCGGAAGTCCTTCGCCGGCTCGCCGTTCTTCCTCAATGGATCCAAGAATTGCGACGAGCCTCTGCAAGAGCCGGAGCGATTGCTGCGCTAAGCCGGGCTAAGGCGTTCTTGCCCGAGTTAGACCCAGCGGACATCGCCCTCGGCTACCCAAGCCTGAAGGAAGACGGCACCGCCTTTGATCAGAAGGATTTTGCAGCTTGCGTGAAGGCCGTACGCCCGGTGGCCACCCTTATTGGCAACGATACCGATCTGACCAAGTACCAGCCGGGCTACGACGCAGAAAATCAGAGGATTCCTACTCCGCGCTATGAAGCCCTCAACTTGATCCCGCCGGCTCGTCAGCACACTTTCGCCCCGGAGATTGACCCTTCCGGGTTAATTGACGAGGAAGCCCAGTTCGAAGCTCTCAGCGGCATCGACTGGAAGTCATCAACCTTCCGGGTCTTGGGATCAACCGGAGGAGAAGGAAGAGATGAGCCGGAGACTTCCACCCAGCAAGCGTCTTAACTTCCGCAGCCGGTTTACCAAACAACGCTCCACCCTTTTAGACTTGATGAGTTTTGTAATAGAGTAGGTGCAACAGTTTATCTTTGCCGTGCCATCGTGCATGTATTGAATGCTGAAGTCTTTTGAAGTTGTCTCCTTGATGTTTCTCCGGGTCATAATCAATCCTTTGTTTTTCTTAACCTCAAAAAGAGGTGCCTTTAATTATCCTGCATAGAAGGGCAAATCACAAGTCTCGAGGCGGCTTACCGCCCTGAGAATCATAAGTTTTAGATAACCCGGAATATGAATCAAAAAAGACTTGTCTTCAATGATATCCTGAATACAGTCGTAAGAACATACTTAACGGCCTGCAAGCATACTTCCGGTTTATATAACCCGGATAAGAAGGTTGGTACCGCAATTCCGGTTTACCTGTCTTATAACACCCATTGCGTTCAGCAATACTGTAAACCCAAGTTAAGCCGGCAAAGTGAGACCCGGCCGTACACACTTGGAATAATCAGACAAAACTGAACAAAAACTGGAAGAACTTAGGGGCTTCCGGTTCGAATACGACCAGAAACCCGGCCCAAAGGGGTTATACTAAGATTAGAATACGATCATATAGCCCCCAGTGGGTGTGGCGATTCCAATCAAGAGGGTATCGACAGCTATGTTCTCTTTGGTTCGAATACAACCCATGTTTGAACAGGAAGCCCCCAAGTGATTTTAAGAATTGTTTAACGACGTTGATTCGAATACGATCCACGTCGGTTCCCAAAGGGGTGAAACCATGATTCAAATATGATCAAGGAAAACTCCCCAATGAGCTTGGCACTTTGCCAATCAAATGGGTATCGACAGCTATGTTCTCTTTGGTTCGAATACGACCCATGTTTGAACAGGAAGCCCCCAAGTGACCTTGTTGCTTATGGCTAGATTCGAATACGATCATAAGCCAGATCCTCCTTCAAGTCATCATGTAATCTTGCAATGAAAACAACACGTGCATATTTGGAGGAGAAAAAAGGACAGAGGTCCTGTTTTATTGCTTATCATAATATATACATGGCTGAGAGAAATATGTACATCATGAGAGCTGGTCACTCAAGTGTAGTAAGGCCGAAGCTGCGCTATGTTCCACGGCCGACGGGTCTCTTCCTCCGACTTACGTGAATCTTTATGCTCCCGAATGTCAATGAGGTAATATGACCCGTTGTGCAAGTTCTTGCTGACCACAAAGGGTCCTTCCCAAGGCGGGGAGAGCTTGTGCGCATCTGCTTGATCCTGGATGAGCCGGAGCATGAGATCGCCTTCCTGGAAGACCCGGGATTTAACCCGGCGGCTATGATAACGGCGCAGGTCTTGTTGGTAAATCGCTGAACGGGCTGCTGCTACATCACGCTGTTCGTCCAGCAAGTCAAGAGCATCTTGGCGCGCCTGTTCATTGTCTGCCTCAACATAAGCCGCCACTCGAGGTGAGTCATGACGGATGTCACTGGGGAGGACGGCCTCTGCCCCATAAACCATGAAGAAAGGCGTGAAGCCTGTAGATCTGTTAGGAGTAGTGTTGATGCTCCATAACACGGAGGGCAACTCCTCCACCCAACAACCCGGCGTCCGTTGCAAAGGGACCAAAAGCCGGGGCTTGATACCCTTCAGAATCTCCTGATTAGCTCTCTCAGCCTGACCATTGGATTGAGGATGAGCCACTGACGAAACATCAAGTCGGATATGCTCTCGTTGACAAAACTCCTCCATGGCGCCTTTGGAGAGATTGGTGCCATTGTTAGTTATAATGCTGTGTGGAAAACCAAAGCGAAAGATCACCTTTTTCATAAACTGAACCGCCGTGGCTGCATCACACTTGCTAACTGGCTCCGCTTCAACCCACTTGGTAAACTTGTCAACTGCCACCAAAAGGTGGGTCTTCTTATCCTTGGACCTTTTGAAAGGTCCAACCATATCAAGCCCCCAGACCGCAAAGGGCCAAGTAATTGGGATCATCCTCAGCTCTTGAGCCGGTACGTGAGCCCGTCACGAGAACCTTTGGCAACCAATAGAAACCATGACGAAAGGCCTTGGCCACAAGAGACTTTGAGCCGGCGTGATGGCCACAATCCCCTTCATGGATCTCACGCAAGATTTCTTGACCTTCCTCAGGGGAGACACAACGCTGAAACGCCCCTGTGACACTGCGATGATGCAAATCGCCATCGATAACGATCATTGACTTAGCCCGCCGGGTTATTTGCCTGGCCAAAGTTTCATCCTCAGGCAACTCGCCCCGGGTCATGTAAGCCAGATACGGCATTGTCCAGTCTGGTATGATATGGAGAGCCGCCACCAGTCGTGCCTCCGGGTCAGGGACAACCAAGTCTTCCTCCATAGGCAACTTAACAGAAGGGCTATACAGGACGTCCAGGAAAGTGTTAGGCGGCACCGGCTTTCGTTGAGAGCCTAGCCGGCTTAGAGCATCAGCCGCCTCGTTCTTCCTGCGATCAATGTGCTCTACTTGGTAGCCCTGAAAGTGCCCAGCAATGGCATCAACTTCGCGGAGATAAGCCGCCATGAGAGGGTCCTTAGAGTCCCACTTGCCTAATACTTGTTGAGCCACCAAGTCTGAGTCACCGAAACACCTTACCCGGCTCAAGCTCATCTCCTTAGCCATCCGAAGACCGTGGAGCAAGGCCTCGTACTCAGCCGCATTGTTAGTGCAAGGAAACATCAACTGTAGCACATAATGGAACTTGTCACCTTTAGGGGAAGCCAATACAACACCAGCCCCCGAGCCCTCCAACTGCCTGGACCCATCGAAGTGAATAGTCCAATACGTGTTATCCGGCTTTTGCTCGGGCACTTGTGACTCTGTCCAATCATTGATGAAATCCACCAAGGCCTGAGATTTAACAGCAGTGCGTGGCACATATTTGAGACCATGAGGTCCAAGTTCTACAGCCCACTTAGCAATTCTCCCTGTGGCCTCTCTGTTTTGAATGATATCACCAAGAGGGGCAGAACTGACCACAGTGATGGGATGACCCTGAAAATAATGCTTAAGTTTCCGGCTCGCCATGAACACACCATACACAAGCTTCTGCCAATGCGGGTACCGCTGCTTGGACTCAATGAGCACTTCGCTGACATAATAAACCGGCCGCTGAACCGGATGCTCCTTACCCTCCTCCTTGCGCTCCACCACAATAGCCACACTGACGGCTCGTGCGTTTGCTGCCACGTACAGTAATAAGGGCTCCTTATCAACAGGAGCAGCAAGGACTGGGGGCTCTGCCAGCTGCTTCTTCAAATCCTCAAAAGCGGTATTAGCTGCATCATTCCAGACAAAGTTATCAGTTTTCTTCATCAACTGATATAATGGCATGGCCTTCTCATCCAAACGGCTTATAAACCGGCTTAAAGCAGCGATGCGACCCGCCAAACGCTGAACGTCATTTATACACGCCGGCTTAGCCAGGGAGGTGATGGCCTTGATCTTCTCCGGGTTAGCCTCAATGCCTCTGTCAGAAACCAAAAAACCCAAGAGCTTGCCTGCAGGGACACCAAATACACACTTAGCCGGGTTAAGCATCATCTTGTAGACCCGGAGGTTATCAAAGGTTTCCCTTAAATCATCTATTAGGGTTTCCTCTTTTATGGACTTAACCACAATATCGTCCACATAAGCGTGAACATTGCGCCCAATCTGTTTATGAAGACAGTTCTGTACACAACGCTGGTAAGTCGCCTGTGCACACTTGAGCCCAAAAGGCATGGACACATAGCAGAAGGCTCCAAAGGGAGTGATGAACGCCGTCTTCTCCTGGTCCTTAACCGCCATTTTAATCTGATGATATCCGGAATAAGCGTCCAGGAAACTTAAACGCGCACAACCGGCCGTAGCATCAATAATTTGATCAATACGGGGAAGAGCGAAAGGATCAGCCGGACACGCCTTATTTAAGTCCGTGTAGTCCACACACATCCGCCAGGTGCCGTTCTTCTTGAGTACGAGCACCGGGTTAGCTAACCATTCTGGGTGAAAGACTTCAACAATAAACCCGGCCGCCAAGAGCCGGGCCACTTCTTCACCAATAGCCTTCCGCCTCTCTTCATCAAACCGCCGAAGGAACTGCCTGACCGGCTTAAATTTCGGATCAACATTGAGAGTGTGCTCAACAAGTTCTCTAGGTACACCTGGCATGTTAGAAGGTTTCCATGCGAAGATGTCCCTATTCTCACGGATGAACTCGATGAGCGCGCTTTCCTATTTTGGATCCAGATTGGCACTGATGCTAAACTGCTGAGATGAATCTCCTGGAACAAAATCAACAAGCTTAGTTTCATCAGCCGACTTAAATTTCATCGCCGGCTCATTCTCCGTAGTCGGCTTTTTCAGAGAGGTCATATCTGTTGGGTCAACATTGTCTTTGTAAAACTTCAACTCCTCTGTAGCACAAACAGATTCTGCATAAGCCGCATCGCCTTCCTCACACTCCAGAGCCACTTTCCGGCTGCCGTGAACCGTAATGGTCCCATTGTGACCCGGCATCTTGAGCTGTAAGTACACATAACACGGCCGAGCCATGAATTTGGCGTAAGCCGGCCGTCCAAATATAGCATGGTATGGGCTTCTTATCTTGACCACCTCAAAGGTCAATTTCTCCACCCTGTAGTTGTTCTCATCTCCAAAGGCCACTTCCAATTCAATCTTGCCGACTGGATAAGCCGACTTACCAGGTACCACACCGTGGAAAATAGTGTTGGACTGGCTGAGGTTTTTATCAATCAACCCCATACGACGGAAAGTCTCATAGTAGAGGATGTTGATGCTGCTGCCTCCATCCATGAGCACCTTAGTGAACTTATATCCTCCCACCTGAGGAGCCACCACCAGGGCCAAGTGACCCGGATTATCCACCCGTGGAGGGTGATCCTCCCTGCTCCACACTATAGGCTGTTCAGACCACCGCAAGTAGCATGGAACTGCCGGCTCAACAGCATTCACAGCCCTCTTGTGAAGCTTCTGATCTCGCTTGCACAAACTAGTGGTAAACACATGATACTGTCCACCGCTAAGCTGCTTTGGATTGGTCTGATAACCCCCCTGCTGCTGTTGATGACCCTGGCCAGACTGCTGGTTAAAGCCCCCTTGACCGTTCTGAGGATTAGAATTTGAGCCGCCGCCCGGGCCATGAAAACCGCCGGCGCCTGAGCCGCCGCCCGGGCCATTGTAATTCTCAAAGGCCTTCATGATTGCACAATCCTTCCACAGATGAGTCGCTGGCTTCTCTCTAGAGCCATGCCTTGGACAAGGCTCATTCAATAGCTGCTCCAGCGTCGGACCTGACCCGCCGCCTCGGGGAGGGGGCCTCCCCTTACGTCGCTGGTTATTCCCTTGTGAGCTGGCGTTGGCCACAAACTCTAGGCTGCCGTCGCCCTTGCGCTTGCCTCCTCCTTGGTTCCCCGGGTTATGCTGAGGACCCTTGCCATTGCCGTTCTTCTTTCCCTTCCCTGTCCTTTCATCATCTGAAGGGGGATCCTTGGTACCATCAGAATCGGCGTATTTGACAAGAGCCGCCATTAGTGTACCCATATCATTGCAGTCGCGCTTAAGCCGCCCGAGTTTCATCTTTAGGGGCACAAAACGACAATTCTGCTCCAACATTAAGACTGCTGAGCCGGCATCCATCTTATCTGACGAATGTATGATCTCCTTAACCCGGCGAACCCAATGTGTCGTAGACTCACCCTCCTGCTGCTTACAGTTAGTCAAATCCACAATTGACATAGACTGCCTACAGGTATCCTTGAAGTTTTGGATGAACCGGGCTTTCAGCTCATCCCAAGACCCGATGGAATTCGGTGGTAGCCCTTTCAACCAAGTGCGGGCAGTCCCATCCAACATCATGGTGAAGTAGTTGGCCATTGCCGCCTCACTGACCTCCAGTAGTTCCATGGCCATCTCATAGCTCTCGATCCAGGCTGCGGGTTGTAAGTCAGCCGTGTAATTGGGCACCTTCCTAGGGCCTTTGAAGTCCTTGGGTAGACGTTCATTGCGGATAGCTGGCACCAAGCAAGGGACACCCCCAGTCCTGGTAGGGATGCCCACATCGACAGACGTCGTCGGATAAGCTGGGGGAGTCTGGTAAGCCGTCAACTGAGGCACCTGCTCCGCCTCTTGCCGCGCTCTGTCTTGGTCTGCTGCGTGAAAGGCTCCATTGTGAGCCGGGCCATGGCCAGGGGGCGGGTCATGGCGTCGGACGTTACTTGAGCCGGTCGCTGAGACCATGTGCCGGCTGTAACTCGGGCTCCGGCCTGGACGAGGGGTCGAGTGGATCCTGTCCCGGCTGTAGGAGTACGCCTCTTGTTGTGCCAGTGCTGTCTGAAGGAGTTCCCTTACCCGGCGAGTTTCAATAGCCGTCGGAGAGTCGCCGTCGACTGGGAGAGCCGCCAGCCGTGCTGCCGCAGCGACCATGTTCTCCAGCGGGTTATTATAATGAACCGATGGTATTGGCACGTACTGAGGCGGGGCAGGGGGCGCCTGGGGCGGCCCCATCACTTGTGGTTGAATAGGGGTCCCCGATCCGGGCACTATGACCCCTGGCGGGTTACTAGACCCTGCACCTGGCGTGTTGAAGAGGTTGCGTGGATCGTAAATCGGAGGGAGTCGAGATTGGGCCTTTTGATGCCTCCTTCTTAGGACCTCATTGGCCGCGTTTTGATCCATCGTGAGCCGGAAGGACTGCGCTTGAATCAACTGGGTTTGGGCATCGAGAGCCGCCCGCTCCGCAGTCATCCTGATCCCTTCCGCTGCCAGATCCTCCTTAGCCTTCACTAGATCCAATTTTAACTGTGCCACCTCCGCATCATGCTGAGCTTGATCCGCCAGGTCAACCGTGGCGGTTAACAGGGCCGTCATCTTGTCTATGAGATCCATTAGCACCTGAGCCGGTGAAGGCACCGGGTTTCCCGCCCCAGCAGCAGGGTTCTGAACAGGCTGTGCACCGGCCATAAAGACCCCCACCTGACTTGGCGGCTCAAACGGGTCCGGAATACTGTCACCATCGGAATAACCCATGAGCCGGCCATCTTGAAGTTGGTACAACGAGTTTGACTCATCGGGGGATGACTCGCCATCAGAGCCGGCGGCCGTCTCATCACCAGACCCAGATCGATCAGAGAGCCTTCCATGGACGCATCCCACAAAATCATGCCTTACGGCAGGCCGGGCCCGGGCGGGTCGTGCACGCTGAGCCGTCTCGATGAGATCGGCGCAGAGATCCGGCTCAGGGCCCGGCTCACCAATCTTGCCGATGAAAACATGAATTCCGCCGAAGGGGACCCGGTACCCATACTCAATTGAGCCGGCGTCGGGGCCCCAGCTTGCATCGTCGATGTAGAGCTTGCCGCGACGACTCTTGGTCATCCGGCCCACAGCGTATCCCTTGAGCCCTTCGAAGCTGCCCTTCAAGAACTCAAATCCACCGTGCGCTGGCCCCACGGTGGGCGCCAACTGTCGTGGAATTGTCACGGCAGATGTCCTCGAGCTAGGACTTAGTCGTGGAGCCATCGCAACTAGGAAGCTTAAAGGGGTTAAGCGGGACAAGGAATACGAGGGTTTATACTGGTTCGGCCCCTTACGGTGAAGGTAAAAGCCTACGTCCAGTTTGAGGTGGTATTGATTAGGGTTTCGATAACCAGGGAGCTAATCTGCTATGCCCGGCTCTCGATGAGATTGTTCTTGTCCCTAAACCGCTGCCGGGTCGTCCCTTTATATAGGGAGGCCGACGCCCAGCAGCTCTCAGAGTCCCGGCCGGCTCATAAGAGTGTCCGGCTCGGACTCTCAACTATCCTTGCCTTACACTACAAGTTTTAGCATAATAATGATTGCAACTACGGGCTTTAAGCCATATCTGGGTCTTAGCCCATCTTTGGCCCACCGTCTTCAGGCTTGGCGCCGGGCTTCTGGCAATGACCATATGAGTAACCCGGCCCCTCCTGGCGGGTGACTCTAAGGTCTATATCCTCAACAATACTTGTCCTAGTAAGCTCACAAGTAAATGATTGATTCACTACATCTATGCTTGCCTTGTCATATTTGTTGTCAATATTCTTTTAGGGTGAACCACCCTGTTTCTAAATACTGCAACCGTAGACATGAGTGGATAGTATTTCTCTATGTGATCTCTTCCATCATGTGTGGGCAATGAACACTGCATTGTATAGAAAGAAAGTGTCATTTCCAGCTTTTACATAGGCTTCGATCTTTTACATGGAATACAACCTGCCTACTTGCTTTGTGTCGCACTACCAATACTCCACCCTTGAAGCTAAACATTATGCCACTCATAATTCCTTAGTTTATTTGTTCAAATACGAATTTCATATGATTCTAATGTTCCTACTTCAGTTTTGAAATGTGTGTCTGCTTGTTATAGAGACATAAGGGGTTTGTATTTCTGTATGTGGTCTGGTCAGCACGGTTGGGGGATGAACTTTGCATATGCAGGGGTTTATAGGGAGACACTCTTCGAGTTGAATCCGCAATGCATTCCATAGATAATCTAACTACTTTTTATGTTTTCATGAATCTCAGATTCTGAACAGCATCATAACGATTATGAGCTTGCGCGCATGAAAAGAATAAAGCAGAACAATGCGATGGCTGTCAAACTTGGCATTAAGCGACTGAAATCAAGTCTGGTTGCAATGCAATGCAAACGCTCTCCACCTACAGATTCATGCTCAGAATATGATCCTAACAGTGATTCTGAGCTAGAGGGAGACCTAAGTCAATGTAGCTCCCTAGTGGAGGAGTCAGAGGAAGATGCCCTATCTTATTCACCCATCAAGGTGCTTGCTCTAACTTTCCAAGGTTATATTTGTCGCACATATCTTGCGACTGATGCTTTGCATTGCTTCTACTTTGTTGAACTGCCATCAGCTTAGTTTACACATCGTGTATGTGAATACGCCCTACCTATCCATTTTCAGTACATATTCCATCTGTCATCATACCATATTTATCCATTCAAATGTTGTTCTTGTGTATCAGACATTCAAAAGGAAGAGGGCGATTGCTGATCGTGGAGGAGCACAAGCAAAGTATTTGGAAAAGGTAGTGGCACCTGGTAAATCAAATAGCCCATTAGGTGTAGTTGCAATATCACCTGACCCACAAAACACCCCAACTCTAGCAGACTCTAGCCCTACTACACTGGTCATTTCTGATGCCCCAACTCAGCAGACCCCAACTGCAGCAAACATTATGATTATGTCAGTTGACATAGCACCAGCTCTACGATGCAAAACCCCCATTCCAGCAAAGAGTACACCAAATCCAGTTGCCAAATCCCTTTTCGAACCAGAGAGAGCCCCAATTGCAGCAAATAGGACCCCTGTTCCATTTCTTCCCAGTTTAGAAGACAAAGCTTATATTGTTGTCAGGAACTTTGTGCGCATCTTTCCTTCATGGAAAGATTATACCGCAGACACAGAACAATTTCCAGTCTTCCTCCGCAACTTACGCGTAAGTAATGTACTAATGTTATTCATGGTTATTACTGCATATGTTTCTGCTGACAGAAGACACAAGATTTCATTCTTTTAAATAGGCGAGGACCAAACTGGATTGTGAAGACGAGCAAGGGTTGGTTGCGCTTTTCAAGCACTCGTTGATGAAGTATCGTTCCTACCTGAGGCAAGCGCACTTCGATGGCAAGCCTCTAAACGAAATTTCTGTAAAGTCTCTGATGCTACATTTATCCGACGGTGACCGGAATAATCTTGTTACACATTGGTCTCGGCTGCAGCATAAGGTACTATCTATGATATCACATCACAATTTGAACTACATTTCTGCATTTGCCTTAACGTCTCACTTGTACGAAAACTGTTAGCAGAAGAACATTCATTCTCAAGGGACCACGGAATCTCGCAACTATACTACACACTGCATTGCTCTTGTGAGTACCTCTTGCCCTGTATGACCATACTTACTTTCATAGCTGTTTGATTATGTAGCATCACTGCACATGTTAGCCTTGTTATCGTCCATTTGGTGGACATTATAAGATCCGTATGGACTCTTACATAAATTTAGAATCAACCCAATGCTTTTGAAGAGGTTTAGCTCTGCAGTCCTCTTGTAAGGACTGAACGTCGTCTATCACTGTACTTACATTAACAGCTACTCCCTCCGTCCCATAATATAAGAACGTTTTGTACAGTACACCAGTTTTCAAAACACTCTTGTATTATGGGAAGAGGGATTGGTTCATTGTGTAGCATTCTGCATCTTATCTCCCTCGCCCACCATTTACTAAAAAAGATCAGATCTATATTTAATCTTACCAAAAAGTAGAATACACAGACAATGCCAGTCCAGAACTGTAGCCCATTGCTCTTGTCAATACATTTTGTCCTGTAATGCTTGTACTTCCAGGGATTGGTAGTTGATTATGTAGCATCAATCTGCATCTTATCTTCATTATCCTCTATCCCTTCCAGTATTATCATATCTATAATTACTCTCTACAAAATGTAGAGTACAGGCAATGCTTATGAAGAAGATTATGTGCTGAAATTCTTGAGTTATCCTTCCCTTGACATGGAGAAGGGCATTATAAAGCCGGTGTTAACTGTTAATGTAAGTCAGTCCTTCTAAAGCCTTTATCCTCAACTGTTGTTTAATTTGCTCATACTCCCTATCGTTTACTGCTGTTTAGTTTGCTGTTTCTACCAAAATGCATGTTCGCAAGAACCGTAAGTTCTAAGTTTTACTTGTAAAACCAAATTCCTTATTCATACCATGCACGTTACTCAATACTCCCTATATGTATGCTTGTTTTTGTGGATCTATAATCCAGTGTGTGGTGAAGCAGCCCTCGTTTGCACCTTGTCATATCCTGTTTTATCTTACTGATGTGGCTGATGATATGAACAACATGCCATGCACATTAACCAAAATAGATACAATGATTTTCTTTTCCCTTCATCTATGCTTGTTATGTTGACATGGTAATCCAGTAGTGTGGTGAAGCTCCCCGCATTATGAATAATGCCAAATTATGCTATTGATATTTTGAACTTACTCTTTATTTTCTAATTTGAAATTGGATGGAATTGACAGCACGGTTATCATCTTTGTTTATACACGTGCAAAACCTGTCATCTCTCTGCTTTGTTTCAGGGTGATATGCCTGATGGCATGCACAAGTCTGCTGAAGGCTGTGAGACAAACCCAACATATATTGCAGCAAAGAAGGCAAAACATCTTGAAGATAGCGAGACAACCCCAAAGTCTTGTCTTGATGCAGTGTTCAAGTTACTTGAGATTAGCAGTCAGACAAGCTCACAGAATTCGTTGTCTGAATCAGTTCGACTTCTTCAGTCCCAAGTTCTAGCAGAAAGGCATTCTGCAACTCAACTTCGACTTGAAGTCCTATCTCTAAGAAAGATTCCGGAGAACACCAATGAGAACCTCATCGCTAAACAGCTACACCTAGAAGCTATGACCGACATGCTAGGCCGGTCTCACAGCCTTGCTCAGCAGCTTGCGCAGCAGTTCCCACGCAAGGCTAACCTTTCTTGAACTGTCTTGGAAGTGGTCTCGGTTTAGTATTATTTTGTTACGCTGCAATGGTGCCCAGTTTTTGTAATCTGCTTCTTCGTTGCGCGTTATGATCACTGGTGGCGAACTTCGATGCCCAGTGGATGTAATATACCATAAATCATTTATTGTATAGTGTAGGTTTATTCTTAGTTACTATGTCGTAATTTCTTTATTGTATAGAGTAGGTTTGTTCTTAATTCCTACTAGTTACTGCCATCATTCGCTATCTGAAAAAAATCAGATGTAGTCGACCGGGCCGAAACATTCACCTCTAACGGGCCTGGTGTTTAGCGGGCCACAATTGGGCCGGCTTGCATCTTTCTTGGGCCCGAATCATTTGGGCCTTCACACTTTACGCGAGGCCCACAACTTACACCGGCCTATATTTTAGTTGGGCCTTTTGTGGACCCAGCGCTTAGTTTGGCCCAGGTAACGTTGGGCCATTAACAGGCTGAATATTGTACTGGCCTGTTACGGCCCAGATGAAACCATGGGCCTTTAGCAGGCCGAAATGCATATTGGGCATCAATTTTCACTAGTCGTCGACGGGCCTTCAGCAGGCTGAAATGTAGACCGGGCCTTTTTGGGCCCAGTTATATCACGGGCAGTTACCAGGCCGAAACATATCTCGGGCCTTAGTTGGCCCAGTGATATCATGGGCCTTTAAGAGGCCGAAAGCTTAGTACAGACATCAACAGGCCGAATTATGCGACAGGCCTTTAACAGGCCCAAAGTAACGTTGGGCTTAACTGTTGCCACCTTTACCATGGGCCGTTAGTGGGCCCGATGTCCCGTCGGACCATATATGGCCCATGGGCAGCACGGGCCATTCCCAGGCCGAAAGTCACACCGGGCTGAAATGGGCCCATGTCTACATCGGGCCTCTAACAGGCCGAAAGTCATTGGGCTGTAATTGGGCCCAAATATTCGGCGAACAATTAACGGGCCAGATATGGCTTCGGGCCGTAAATGGGCCCAAATATTCGGCGAACAATTAACGGGCTAGATCTGGCTTCGGGCCGTAAATGGGCCTTTATTAAGCAGGCCGTTATTGGGTTGGCCCACTAGTACCTGAGTAAGTACTACGGGCCTTTGACTGGGCCGGCCTATTTAACCTATATGGGCCTCTGTTGGGCCATGCCACGTGTCGACGTATCATAGGCGCTTTGGGTCCAATGAGTGGATGACATCTGTCCCAACGGTGAGCCGACACGTGTTTCCTCCAGCCAATGATGATTTTACACGTGGAAAATCCCCATTGGTCGGGGCTGTTAACGGGTTATCGGATCCAAAACCGGACCCGATAGCTTAACGGTGTTCCGTTATGGTGGATGCCACGTGTTGGTCACCCTTGACAAAAGCACTTCTGTGACGCGCGATTAATCGTCATGGAAGTGGACACTTCCGTGATGATAATTTTGGTAATGTCATGGAACACTTCTACGACAGCACAGGTATGACTATCTTGATTCCGTCATAAATTTGTCATGGATGTACATGCATGACAGAAAACGTGACCTACTGTGACAAACACGTATCATCACAGAAGTGTCTTTTTTTGTAGTGTATACATGATCATTGCCTTGGATATCGTCATGATTATTCGCTTTTCTATTAATTGCCCAACAGTAATTTGTTTACCGACCATATGCTATTTTCAAGAGAAACCTCTAGTGAAAATTATGGCCCCCGGGTCTTGCTTTTATCATAAATTAAAATCCCAAAATACTTTGCTGCAATTTTCTTTATTTTAATTTTATCTCGTGTTTTATCTATCTATCTATCACTATGAGATTTGATCCTTGCAATCAAGCACCGAGGGATTGACAACCCCTTGTTCATGTTGGGTGCATGTATTTGTTATTTTATGTGTAGGTACTGCTAACGAGGTGTTGCTTGGTTCTCCTACTGGATTGATAACCTTGGTTCTTAACTGAGGGAAATACTTATCTCTACTATACTGCATCATCCTCTCCTCTTCGAGGTAATCCCAACATAGCACTTATTACAGGCGAAGGCTAGCAAATAGATTGAGAAGCGACCAACTAGAGAGTGACAACGGTAATAATTATGCATTATGAATAATTAACATTGAATACTAGCATGAGTAGGATATAAACACCATGAACATAAATATCGTGGAGGCTATGTTGGTTTTGAATCAACTACACGTGTGAACATGTGCTGAGTCAACCCACTTGAAACATCCAGAGGAGGATACCATACTAACACACTACATCATGAACATTTTAATGCATGTTGACACTCAAGATAAATCATTATTCACCCCTAAGTACTTAAGCATGGCATGAGCAACTATAATCTCTAATTGTCATCGCAAACATGTTTACTCATAATATGCGGAATCATGGATATTGAGTTAAAAATATTTTCAAAAACAAAAACAAGTGGAGTTCATACGAGCTTCTCCTTGTCACAGTCACTTCATCAAACTATCATCATTATTGCCTTTCACTTGCACGACTGAATGATATGAAAATAATAATAGTGCAAGAGTGTCGTGGACTAAGCTGAAATCTGCAAACATTTTATTCAAAGGGGAGGACAAGGTAATATTAGCTCTTCGTTAGATCAACAATAATGTGTATGAGAGCCACTCAACATTTTTGTCATGGTCTTCTCCGTAAGATTACTCAATGAAAAGAAAAGAACTACAAAGAAACATACTGAAATATTTTTGGATTTTTTTAGTTTTTCTGAAGAAAGCAAATTAACGAAGGAAAAACAAAAAAGCGAGAAAAACTATTTACACGGGAAAGCTCCCAATAAGCAAAAGAAGAAACAAGAAATCTGTTGAGGATATAACCGTTAGAGTCACCCGCCCAGGAGGGGCCGGGTTACGTCATAATGGACATCACGCGAAGCCCAGCACCAAACTTGAAGATGGCGGGTCAATAATGGGCTTAAGACCCGGAGACGGCTTAAGGCCCGTAGTGTTAACCGCCGTTAGGGTGAAACTTGTAGTGTAAGACAAGAATAGTTAAGAGTCTGAGCCGGACACTGTTATGAGCCGGCCGGGACTCTGAGAGCCACTGGGCGTCAACCTCTCTATATAAAGGGATGACTCGGCGGCGGTTTAGGGACAAGTAAGACAAACTCGATAACCAGGCAGGACGGCTTAGCTCCTGGTGATCGAAACCCTAACCAATACCACCTCAACTGGACGTAGGCTTTTACCTTCACCGTAAGGGGTCGAACCAGTATAACCCTCGTGTTCCTTGTCCCGTTTAACCCCTTTAAGCTTCCTAGCTGTGATGGCTCCACGACTAAGTCCTTGCACGAGGAAATCTGCCGTGACAATTCCACGACAGTTGGCGCCCACCGTGGGGCCAGCGCACGATGTATTTGAGTTCTTGAACGGCAGCTTCGAAGGGCTCAAGGGATACGCGGTGGGCCGGATTACCAAGAGTCGTCGCGGCAAGCTCTACGTTGACGATGCAAACTAGGGCCCCGACGCTGGCTCAATCGAGTACGGGTACCGGGTCCCCTTCGGCGGAATTCATGTCTTCATTGGCAAGATTGGTGAGCCGGGCCCTTAGCCGGATCTCTACGCCGATCTCATCGAGACGGCTCAGCGTGCACGACCCGCCCGGACTCTACCTGTTTTGAAGCATGCTTTCGTGGGATGTGTCCATGGAGGACTCTCTGAAGGATCTGGATCTGGTGATGAGACGGCCGCCGGCTCTGACGGCGAGTCGTCTATGGATGAGTCAAACTCGTTGTATCAACTTCAGGATGGCAGGCTCAGGGGTTGTTCCGATGGCCACAGCATTCCGGACCCCTTTGAGCCGCCGAGCCGGGTTGGAATCTTCATGGCCGGCGCACAACCTGTTCAAAGCCCCGCCGCCGGGTCAGGAAGCCCTGTGCCCTCACCGGCTCAGGTGCTGGTGGATCTCACAGACAAGATGACGGCCCTGTTGACCGCTACGGTTGCTCCGGTGGATCAAGTTCAGCATGACGCGGAGGTGGCACAGTTAAAGTTGGACCTAGCAAAGGCCAAGGAGGATCTGGCGGCGGAGGGGATCAGGATGGCGGCAAAGAGGGCGGCTCTCGACGCCCAGACTAAGCTGATTCAGGCACAGTCCTTCCGGGTCACGATGGATCAAAACGCGTCCGATGAGGTCATGAGAAGGAGGCATCAAAAGGCCCAATCTCGACTCCCTCCGGTTTACGATCCTTGAAACCTGTTCAACACGCCGGGTGCGGGGTCTAGTAACCCACCAGGGATCATAGTGCCCGGGGCTGGGACACCAATTCAGCCCCAAGTGATGGGACCTCCCCGGGTGAACCCTGCCCCGCCTCAGTACGTACCAATACCACCGGGTCATTATGCCAACCCGTTGGAAAACATGGTCGCCGCGGCGGCGCGGCTGGCGGCTCTCCCAATTGATGGTGACTCTCCAACGGCGGTTGAAACCCGCCGGGTCAGAGAACTCCTTCAGACGGCTCTGGCACAGCAAGAGGCATATTCTTATAGCCGGGACAGGATTCATTCAACCCCTCGTCCAGGCCGGAGCCCGAGTTATACCAGACATATGGTCTCGGCGACCGGCTCAAGTAATGTCCGACGCCATGACTTGCCTCCTGGCCACGGCCCGGCTCATAACGGAGCTTTTCACGCGGTAGACCAAGACAGAGCACGGCAAGAGGCGGAGCAGGTGCCTCAGTTGATGGCTTACCAGCCACCCCCGGCTTATCCGACGGCTTCCATCGACGCGGGTATACCTACGAGGACTGGGGGTGTCCCTTGTCTGGTGCCGGCTCTCCGCAATGAACGTCTGCCCAAGGATTTCAAGGGGCCTAGGAAGGTGCCTAATTACACGGCTGATTTACAACCCGGAGCTTGGATCGAGAGTTACGAGATGGCCATGGAGTTGCTGGAGGTTAGCGAAGCGGCAATGGCCAAGTACTTCACCATGATGTTAGATGGGACTGCCCGCACTTGGTTGAAAGGGCTGCCACCGAATTCCATCGGGTCTTGGGCTGAGCTGAAAGCCCGGTTCATCCAAAACTTCAAAGATACCTGTAGGCATGTCAATTGTGGATTTGACTAACTATAAACAGCAGGAGGGTGAGTCTACAACCCATTGGGTTCGCCGGGTCAAAGAGATAATACATTCATCTGATAAGATGGATGCCGGCTCTGCAGTCTTAATCTTGGAGCAGAATTGTCGTTTCCTGCCCCTAAAGATGAAACTCGGGCGGCTCAAGCGCGATTGCAATGATATGGGTACGCTGATGGCGGCTCTCGTCAAGTACGCCGACTCTGATAGTACCAAGGATCCCGCGTCAGATGATGAAAGGACAGGGAAGGGAAAGAAGAACGGCAATGGCAAGGGTCCTCGGCATAACCTGGCGAACCAAGGAGGTAGCAAGCGTAAGGCTGATGGCAGCATGGAGTTTGTGGCCAATGCTAGCTCACAGGGTAACAATCAGCGACGTAAGGGGAGGCCACCTCCCCGAGCCGGCGGTTCAGGCCCAACGCTTGAGCAGTTGTTGAATGAGCCTTGTCCAAGGCATGGCTCTAGGGAGAAGCCAGCTACTCATCTATGGAAAGATTGCGCAATCATGAAGGCCTTTAAGAATTCCAATGCCTTTAATGGCAACAATGGCTCGGGCGGCGGCTCAGGCGCTGGCGGCTTTCATGGCCCGGGCGGCGGCTCAAATCCTAATCCTCAGAATGTTCAAGGGGGCTTTAATCAGCAGTCCGGCCAGGGTCATCAACAGCAGCAGGGGGGATACCAGACCAATCCAAAGCAGCTCAATGGTGGACAGTATCATGTGTTTACCACCAGTCTGTGTAAGCGAGATCAGAAGCTTCATAAGAGGGCTGTGAATGCTGTTGAGCTGGCGGTTCCACGCTATTTAAGATGGTCTGAGCAGCCTATTGTGTGGAGTAGGGAGGATCACCCTCCCCGGGTTGATAATCCGGATCACCTGGCCCTGGTAGTGGCTCCTCAGGTGGGAGGATATAAGTTCACTAAGGTGCTCATGGATGGCGGCAGCAGCATCAACATCCTCTATTATGAGACCTTCCGTCGTATGGGGTTGATTGATAAGGACCTCAGCCAGTCCAATACTGTTTTCCATGGTGTAGTGCCTGGTAAGTCGGCTTATCCAGTTGGTAAGATCGAGCTGGAAGTGGCCTTTGGAGATGAGTACAACTACAGGGCGAAAAAATTGACCTTTGAGGTGGTCAAGATAAGAAGTCTGTATCATGCCATATTTGGGCGGCCGGCTTACGCCAAGTTCATGGCACGGCCGTGTTACGTATATTTACAGCTCAAGATGTCGGGTCACAATGGGACCATTACGGTTCATGGCAGCCTAAAGATAGCCTTGGAGTGTGAGGAAGGTGGCATGGCTTATGCAGAATCTGTTTGTGCAACAGAGGAGTTGAAGTTTTACAAGGACAATGTTGACCCAACAGATATGACATCTCTGAAAAAGCCGAGCACGGAGCATGAGCCGGTAATGAAATTTAAGTCAGCTGATGAGACTAAACTTGTTGATTTCGTTCCAGGTGACTCATCTCAGTAGTTTAGCATCAGTGCCAATCTGGATCCAAAATAGGAAAGCGCACTCATCGAGTTCATCCGTGAGAATAGGGACATTTTTGCATGGAAACCTTCTGACATGCCAGGTGTACCTAGAGAACTCGCTGAGCACACTCTCAATATTGATCCGAAATTTAAGCCGGTCAGGCAATTCCTTCGGCGGTTTAATGAGGAGAGGCGGAAAGCCATTGGTGAGGAGGTGGCCCAGCTCTTGGCGGCCGGGTTTATTGTCGAAGTCTTTCATCCAGAATGGTTAGCTAACCCGGTGCTCGTGCTCAAGAAGAATGGCACCTGGCGGATGTGTGTGGACTACACGGACTTAAACAAGGCGTGTCCGGCTGATCCTTTTGCTCTCCCCCGTATTGATCAAATCATTGATGCTACGGCGGGTTGTGAGCGCTTAAGTTTTTCGGATGCTTATTCTGGATACCATCAGATCAAAATGGCAGTTAAGGACCAGGAGAAAACGATGTTCATCACTCCCTTTGGAGCCTTCTGTTATGTGTCTATGCCTTTTGGACTCAAGAGTGCACAGGCGACTTATCAGCGTTGTGTGCAGAATTGTCTTCATAACCAGATTGGGCGCAATGTTCATGCCTACGTGGATGATATCGTGGTTAAGTCCAGGGAGAAGGAGACCCTGGTAGATGACCTTAGAGAAACCTTTGATAATCTCCGGGTTTACAAGATGATGCTTAACCCAGCCAAGTGTGTTTTTGGTGTTCCTGCAGGCAAGCTCTTAGGTTTCCTGGTTTCTAACAGAGGAATTGAAGCTAACCCGGAAAAGATAAAGGCAATCACCTCTCTGGCTAAGCCGGCGTGCATCAACGACATCCAGCGTCTGGCAGGCCGCATCGCTGCTTTGAGCCGGTTTATAAGCCGTTTGGGTGAAAAGGCCATGCCACTGTACCAGTTGATGAAGAAAACAGATGACTTTGTCTGGAACGATGCTGCTAACGCTGCTTTTGAGGATTTGAAGAGACAGCTGGCTGAGCCCCCAGTTCTTGCTGGTCCGGTTGACAAGGAGCCCTCGTTACTGTATGTAGCTGCTAATAAACGAGCCGTCAGTGTGGCCGTGGTGGTGGAGCGCAAGGAAGAGGGTAAGGAGTATCCGGTTCAGCGGCCGGTTTACTACGTCAATGAAGTGCTCATTGAGTCCAAACAGCGGTATCCACATTGGCAGAAGCTTGTTTATGGTGTGTTCATGGCAAGCCGGAAGCTTAAGCATTATTTCTAGGGTCACCCCATCACTGTGGTTAGTTCTGCTCCCCTCGGGGATATCATCCAAAACAGAGAAGCCACTGGAAGAGTGGCTAAGTGGGCTATAGAGCTTGGGCCTCATGGTCTAAAATACGTACCACGCACTGCTGTTAAATCTCAAGCTTTGGTGGATTTCATCAACGATTGGACAGAGCTGCAGGTGCCTGAAGAAAAGTCGGATAATACATATTGGACTATTCACTTCGAGGGTCTAGGCAATTGGAGGGCTCGGGGGCTGGAGTTGTTTTAACTTCCCCTAAAGGTGACAAGTTTCATTATGTGCTACGGTTGATGTTTCCCTGTACTAACAATGCGGCTGAGTACGAGGCCTTGCTCCATGGTCTTCGGATGGCTAAGGAGATGAGCTTGAGCCGGGTAAGGTGCTTCGGCGACTCAGATTTAGTGGCTCAACAAGTATCAGGCAAGTGGGATTCCAGGGACCCTCTCATGGCGGCTTATCACAGTGAAGTTGATGCCATTGCTGGACACTTTCAGGGTTACCAAGTAGAGCACGTTGATCGCAGGAAGAACGAAGCGGCTGATGCATTAAGCCGGCTGGGCTCTCAGCGAAAGCCGGTGCCACCTAATACTTTTTTGGACATCTTGCATAACCCTTCTGTTAAGTTGCCTACAGAGGAGGACTTGGCTGTCCCTGACCCGGAGGCACAGTTGGTGGCAGCTCTCCACATTACCCTAGACTGGACAGTACCATACTTGGCTTACATGACCCGGGGAGAGTTGCCTTAGGATGAAACGTTGGCCAGACAAATAACCCGGCGGTCTAAGTCAATGATAATTATCAATGGTGAGCTACATCGCCGTAGTGTCACTGGAACTTTCCAGCGTTGTGTTTCCCCTGAGGAAGGCCAAGATATTTTGCGTGAGATTCACGAAGGGGATTGTGGCCATCATGCCGGCTCAAAATCTCTTGTGGCCAAGGCTTTTCGTCATGGGTTTTATTGGCTGACGGCTCATGCTGATGCGGAGGACTTGGTCAGTAGATGTGATGGTTGTCAGAGGTTCTCACGACGGGCTCATGTGCCGGCTTAGGAGCTGAGGATGATTCCAATTACTTAGCCATTTGCGGTTTGTGGGCTTGATATGGTTGGGCCTTTTAAAAGTTCCAAGGATAAGAAGACCCACCTCTTGGTGGCAATTGACAAGTTCACAAAGTGGGTTGAGGCAGAGCCATTTAGCAAGTGTGATGCGGCCACAGCAGTTCAGTTTATGAAAAAGGTGATATTTCGCTTTGGTTTTCCACACAGCATTATCACTGACAATGGTACCAATCTGTCTAAAGGCGCCATGGAAGAGTTTTGTCAACGAGAGCATATTCAACTTGATGTTTCATCAGTGGCTCACCCTCAATCCAATGGTCAAGCTGAGAGAGCTAATCAGGAGATCTTGAAGGGCATCAAGCCCCGGCTTTTGGTCCCTTTACAACGGACGCCGGGTTGTTGGGTGGAGGAATTACCCTCCGTGTTATGGAGCATTAATACTACTCCTAACAAGTCTACGGGTTACATGCCTTTCTTCTTGGTTTATGGAGCGGAAGCAGTCCTCCCCAGCGACATCCGTCATGACTCGCCTCGAGTGGCGGCTTATGTCGAGGCGGATAATGAACGGGCGCGCCAAGATGCTCTTGACTTGTTGGACGAACAACGCGATGTGGCAGCAGCTCGCTCGGCGATTTACCAACAAGACCTGAGCCGTTATCACAGTCGCCGGGTTAAGTCCCGGGTCTTCCAGGAAGGTGATCTGGTACTCCGGCTCATCCAAGATCAAACAGATGCACACAAGTTATCCCCGCCTTGGGAAGGGCCCTTTGTGGTCAGCAAGAATTTGCACAACAGGTCATACTACCTTATCAACGTCCGGGAGCACAAAGATTCACGTAAATCGGAGGAAGAGACCCGTCGGCCGTGGAACATAACTCAGCTACGGCCTTATTACACTTGAGCCACCGGCTCTCATAATGTACATATTTCTATAGCCATGTATATGTTATGATAAATAATAAAGCAGGACCTCTATCCTTTTCTCCTCCAAAGGTAAACGTGTTATTTCCATTACAACATCACATGGTCACTTGGAGGTGGAGCCAGCTTGTGATCGTATTCGAATCTAGCCGTAAACAACATGATCACCTGGGGGCTTCCTGTTCAAACATAGGTCGTATTCGAACCAAAGAGAACATAGCTGTCGATACCCACTTGATTAGTCAAACTGCCGAGCTCACTAGGGGGCTTCTTGATCGTATTCGAATCATAGCTCAACCCCTCTTGGGAACCGACGTGGATCGTATTCGAATCAGCGTCGTTAAACAACTCTCAAGGTCATTTGGGGGCTTCCTGTTCAAACATAGGTCATATTCGAACCAAAGAGAACATAGCTGTCGGTACCCTCTTGATTGGCAATGCCAAACCCACTGGGGGCTATATGATCGCATTCGAATCTTAGCTTAACCCCTTTGGGACGGTTCTCTGGTCGTATTCGAACCGGAAGCCCCTAAGTTTTGATCTCCTGACTTACAACAAGTTCTTTTGGTCATATCAACAGTGTGCAAGGGCGGCTCTTACTTCGCCGGCTTATTTTTGATTCACAACGTTGATAGCACATAGTAAGTATTATTGATGCTGGTGAACCGGAGTTGAGATCTTAACCTCATTATTCGGGTTGCATAAACCGGAAGTATACTTGAAGGCTTGTAAGTATGCTATTATGGTTACATCGAGGACATAATTGAGGGCCCCGTCTTGGGTGACTTTGGTTCGTATTCCGGGTTATACATAAGGTCTATGACTCTCAGTGCGGTAAGCCGCCCAGAGACTTGTGATTTGTTTTCTATGCAGGATGGTTAAAGACAGTTCTTCAAGCATAAGGAAAATAAATGATCAATTGTAACCCGGAGGAATATAAAGAAGCAACTTCAATGGAATTAAGCATTCAACACGTGCACGATGGCACGACAAAGTTAAGTGTTTGTCCTACTCTATTACAAGACTCCCAGAGTCCAAAAGATGAGGCATTGTTTTAAGGTGTAACCATGAGCCGCCTAAAAGTTAAGGTGCTTGTTGAGTCGAAGCTTCCGGCTCATCCCTCTCCGCTCCTCCGGCTGATTCCATGACCTGGAAGGTTGATGATTTCCAGTCAATGCCGCTCAAAGCTTCAAATTGAGCCTCGTCATCAATTAACCTGGCCGGGTCAACTTCTGGGGCGAAGGTATGCTTACGAGTCGGAGGGGTCAAGCTGATGGCTTCATAACGTGGAGTGGGGATCCTCTGATTTTCCGCGTCGTAGCCCGGGTGATACTTGGTAAGGTCGGTGTCATTCCCAATCAGGGTGGCCACCGGGCGCACGCTCTTCACACAGGCAGCAAAGTCTTTTTGATCAAAGGGGGTGCCGTCTTCCTTCAGGCTGGGGTATCCAAGAGCGATGTCGGCCGGGTCTAGCTCCGGGAGAAAAGCCTTGGCCCGACTTAGTGCAGCTATAGCTCCAGCCTCTTGCAGAGGCCCGTCTTAGCTCTTGGAAGCGCTGAGGAAGAATGGCAAGCCGCCTGAGTACATCTGCCAGGTGAGTCGGAACCTCGTTGGACAGAGCCACAACGGCTAACGCACGCTGTGACCCGGTATAGAGTTGCTCCACCAAAGTGTACACGGCCTTCAGCTTGGTCAGAACATTCTGATTAAGGTTGGAGCTTCTGGGACCTGTTTAACAAAGTCAGGTAAGCCGATGGCAATAGTGGGACTTATGAGACATAAAGAATGAACACTTGTTAAAAGCTTGCAGAATGACTTACCGAAGATTGCGGAGACCATCTGAGACACATGGCGTTTTAAGCCGGAGAGTTCGGCGGTTCTCTCAGTTAGAGCAGCCTCTGCTTTTTCGGCCCGGCTTAGCAAGGCGGTTCTCTCCTTGGCCCAAGTTTTTCTTTCTGTTTCAAATTTCTTCTTCAGCTTTTCCTGTGTAGCGACCCTGAACTCGAATTTGGCATTGGCCTTCCGGGTCTCAGTTTCCTGCGTCTTCAGACGATTCTTCAGCTCAGAGATTTCAGATTCAAACTTCTTGCAGGTAGCCTGTACAAATTCCGGGTTACAGTGTGAATAATTATCATGCAACATTGAAGTCCCAAGCGCTTTGCAAAGCAAAGACACTTGGCACTTGGGGGCTAATGTATGCTGAAAGACTCTATTTATAATTGTTGGTTCATGAAGGTAAGCCGGAAGTTAAGTCTACAACCTATTCTATCATAAGTAATAGACTTGGGGGCTAGCTTGGTAAAGATGACTATGGAGTAAGCAAGAGAGTTGTACCTCAGATTTTTGCTGTATCTGCTTCACCATGTCAATCTCCAGGTCCCGGCTGTTGTGCACTTGACCAATGTAACCCGAAATAATGTCTCCAATGCTCATATTCGCATAGTCAGTGATCTCCAGTCTGGCCCTGCGGCGCTCTAGCAGTTCTTCTTTGGCAGAGCATTTGGCCAGCACAGTGGGTCTCCCCGGTTCGACAAATTATGTCCGGGTGATTACAACGTCCGGGTCGTCGGCCGGCTGAGCTGGGCTGGGGATCTCTGGGTTAGTAGAAGCCTCTATGACTGGCTCGTCAGTTGGAGCGGTGGCTTCAGGAGCTGAGGCAGATGGCGGCTCTTGAGCAGAAGCCTCCGGTTCAGTCAGGACCGGGTCTTCGACCGGTTTGTTCTTCTTCGCCCTTTTGCTGAGCTTTGCTTGAGCACTGAAGGGACAAAAGGTTAGTATAAAAGCATGAGTAAAGATAAGCACAACATAAGATGATCATCATTACCCGGGGGCGGTCTTGAAAGCCGGCAGGTTAGATTGCATAGAGTCACCAGAGGAAGGTGAAGTTTCCTGATAATTTGAATCAGACGAATTGAGCGGTTGACGGGTAACGCCCGCTAAAGGATGAAAAGGGTATAAGTTGGAGATAACCTCGGTCCGGCGTTTCCTCGATGCTTCAGGTAAGCCGGAGGAGAGGTCTGCATCCTTGTTGGCCTGGGTTTGTCTCCAGCTCTCATGAATCTGTTGCTTCAAAAGAAATTGAGGATCTTGATAAGCTAAAGGATGTGAAAATCTTACTTTCCGGGTTACTCTTTGGACTTTCGGCCTTGGCAAGGGCTCCGAGTCGGAGGAAAGTATAGTTACCTCTTCAGTCACCGGGTTACTCGCTCTGGTATCATCCTGCGGGTAATCAAGTCAGTAAGGTGGTTAAAAAACAGACGAAAAGCAGAATAAGAGCCTGACGAAACAAGGGTTACCTCTGACTCGGAGCTATCGTCTAGCTGAAGCAGCTCTGAGGCTCTAGGCTTACTCCCCTTCTTGTGGGGAGCGGCTCTCCTGGCGGCTTTCTTAGCCATCCTGGCCTTTTTAGCCGCCTCATGGTCGTACTTGACCTTCCAGAACTTGTCATTAGCCTGAAAAATACGACAAAGATTTTTTATGGTTCCGATGAAAGCTATTAAAAGGGAAAGCAAGGTGCTCAGGTCAGTGGCTTACCGCCGGAGCCGGGTTAGCTTGGCAGAAGGGGCTTAAGCCGGTTCTCCCGCAGTCTGCTAAGCTCTCGTTCAAAAGGGACTTGGTCATGTCGTCCACAACGTCCTCAGGTAGATCGTTGGGGCTGTGCCGCAGAGGGTCATCCTTCCGGCCCGTGTAATTACACATTAAGCCGGGGCGGCGGCTCAAGGGAATCACCCGCCAAGAAAGCCAGACCCGGACCAGATCAACACCGTTGAAGCCATTTCCCAGAAGAGCCTTAATCTTGTTGATAGTAGGGATCAATGGTTGACGCTCAGCTTGAGATAGCTTGTCTGGCAGGGGGTGATTTGGCTCCAGACGCAGAGCACGAAAGCCGGGCAGAGGGTTCTCATCAGCCGGAGAAGTGTCCTAGCAATAGAACCATGTCTGGTTCCAGTCCTTTGGGTGGCTTGGCGGCTCGGCATAAGGAAAAAGGCAATCTCTCCGTCGTTGAATGGAGATTCCGCCAAGCTCCAAGCTAGGCCCGTTGGCGCACTCATTCTAGCGATTCAGATAGAACAACTCCCTAAAAAGCAGTAGGCTGGGTTCTTCGCCAAGATATACTTCGCAGAATACTTGAAAGTTGCAAATATTTGACACGGAATTGGGTCCTATGTCTTGCGGCCGCAGATCAAAGAAGTTCAACACATCTCTAAAGAATTTTGAGCCGGGCGGTGCGAAGCCCCGGCTCATGTGATCCGCAAATATCACCACCTCGCCATCTCTTGGTTGAGGTCTTTCCTCCAACGGGTTAGGGGCACGATAAGACATGACCTCCTTCTTGGGCAGGTTACCCGTCTTCACGAAATCAGCTAAGGTTTCGTCAGTAACATTGGATCCCATCCAGTTGCACGTGATGGGTGCCTTGGGAGCCTTGGGCGGCATTGTGAAAGATGAAGCCTATGACCAAAGGAAATGTCCGGTTCAACTATAAGCCGGAAGAAGTTTACAGCTCAGCACTCAAAATGGCGGCTTATGAAGGGGCCTAATGACATATGGTTAATTGTGTCGGGTTATCTAAAGCCGCTGTGGGCATCGTGAGTAATTCAAGTTGTCCATAGCTTTATCATAAATGAGCCAGAAATTTTACAGCGCGTGGCCTCTTTTAAGCCGGAGATATGAGCCGCCATAGCTAAACAGATGCAATTTTTGACTAAGTGTGGCACAAACAAGTTTCACAGATCACAGTAATTATTTTGGATCAAACGATCGGCTAAAAAGAAAAATTTCTAGACCTAGAACTGACACAGATGAAGTTCATAGGCACGAACGGGGCCTCTCTGCGATGGAAAGGATCTATGAGCATTCGGAAACGGGTGCGAAATGATTACCGCAGCAGTTTTATACTGTCTAAAGATCAGGAAAAGGTGGTAAAGGTGGAATCCATCAAAGTGTTCGTGACGAACGGTGACGAACACCGACGAAATCGAAGATCACTAATGCGGATCTAAGGAACAGGGAGGGGAGAACTTACAAATGCAGAGTTACTGCAGAGATCCATCGCGTTTTTTCTGGTCAAGTCAGGTTGATGCAGCGGCCTGAGTTGGTGAATACGAGGAGATCCGCGGCGGCGGCAGTGGAGCTCGAGCGGCAGTACAGTAGCGAGAGGAGGAAGACGATGGAGGCGACAAGTGAAGGAAGGCTCGTGGGCCGGACTTATTTATAAGGTGTGGCTAATAAGTGGGCGCGAGAAACGAGGAGGCCACGGCGTGATTATCTCGCTACAGAAGCGCCTCGATTTTCGGGATGGCCATTAAAGATAAAGATCCGTTGGGATATGACAGAATAAAAATGAACTTAATGGAAGATGATGTCATGGCGGGTTATCAGGAATCCAGAAGATGACGTCACGGCGGGTTAAAACCTCCGCACAAATGTAAGCCGAAAGATTCTCTCAAAGGGATTGAAGATTGACATGAACCGGTTCAAATCAATCTGGGGCCTAATGTTGAGGATATAACCGTTAGAGTCACCCGCCCAGGAGGGGCCGGGTTACGTCATAATGGACATCACGCGAAGCCCAGCACCAAACTTGAAGACGGCGGATCAATAATGGGCTTAAGACCCGGAGACGCCTTAAGGCCCGTAGTGTTAACCGCCGTTAGGGTGAAACTTGTAGTGTAAGACAAGAATAGTTAAGAGTCTGAGCCGGACACTGTTATGAGCCGGCCGGGACTCTGAGAGCCGCTGGGCGTCAACCTCTCTATATAAAGGGATGACCCGGTGGCGGTTTAGGGACAAGTAAGACAAACTCGATAACCAGGCAGGACGGCTTAGCTCCTGGTGATCGAAACCCTAACCAATACCACCTCAACTGGACGTAGGCTTTTACCTTCACCGTAAGGGGCCGAACCAGTATAACCCTCGTGTTCCTTGTCCCGTTTAACCCTTAAGCTTCCTAGCTGTGATGGCTCCACGACTAAGTCCTTGCACGAGGACATCTGCCGTGACAATTCCACGACAAAATCTTTTTGGGTTTTCTTTTAATACTACAAACTAACTAAACAAGAACGAAAAACCGAAAAGAAACTATAAATATTTTTGGATTTTTCAAATTTTTCAAACACACAAGAAGAAAGAAAAATAAAACTAACATGGATATACAACGAAAAAGGATGAACATCGACAACTGAAATGAATAGGTGAACATGAATGTAATGTCGGTGACAAAACGCTCCCCCAAGATTAGGCTTTTGGCCTAGCTTCATAATCAACATCGCTGATCAGGATAATAGTCATAGTGGTAGCTCGTGGAGGCATGCTGGACTACCTCCTCGGCGAGACGGGCAACTTCCACTGCCGCGTTATACTCTCGCACCCCAGTCTAATGGAGAAAATATCTTTGTTTGCTCTGAAAATATAAGAGAACAGGCGTAGGCAAATTAACAAAAGGAACACGGTATTCGTCAAATATTAAGTTATAGTCATATCTGTGAGTGTTATCCTTAATAAAGTCATGGCGCTGCATCGTCTCAAAATCTATATATTTATTAGGCAGTATAGGATCACTGGGCTGAGGGGAGACCCCAAGCCTGACAGCAACGGGGGAGGCATAAATTTCTCCATGTAAATCTCCATTACCCGCATTGCGGTGCAGCCTACGTGCAACAATTGCTCCAAGATTATATAGTTTAAGGCCTATTAGAGCAGTATGAATAACGCTCAAGTCGGCGGCACAAAGTGCACTACAATCTTGTTTACCAGAAATGCATTTCCCATTAAAAATGCAAAATATTGAATAGCTGGAAAATAAATGCTTTTTATTCTAGCTTGCATAACTCCCCTGTCCTCACCATTGCAAAGGCTACTAAGAAACATCTCGTAATCAGGTCTCAGCGGTTCGCTAAGTGAACCCCAATATGGATTTTGCATGCATCACAGAATTCTTCTAGAGACATGCCAGAGGATCTATCATATAAATGAAACAAGCCTCTAGAATTGCGAGAGTGATACTCAAACTTTTGAGTGAATGAATGTGTAAGGTTGTAGTGTTTAATGCACTGAACTGCGATGAAGGGACTGAGCTCGGTATTATGAATGCATTGATCAAACTCTTCCTTAATGCCTGCACCTATCATGAACTCATCACACGGACACCAGCGTGATTTAATTTCTGTGATTCGCGCCAAACTTGCCCTTGGCTCAACATACGCTTGTCGTACCAAGCTCTCGCTCAACGATCCCTCTACGGACCTCCTCCTCGAATAACTCCTCCTAAAGAAGTTCATTTTCGTACAAACAAATTTCTGAAATTTTTGGACCACAAAATGATGTCAATAAAACTTCACAAGATTGATAGCAATTACTCATATGTATGTCTAGAGGCTATATCAAGCATTCAAACTACTTGGAACTTAAAAAATTCAACATGCAAACTCATTTTTAGTAGCACCTGTTGGGGAACGTAGTAATTTCAAAAATTTCCTACGCACACGCAAGATCATGGTGATGCATAGCAACAAGAGGGGAGAGTGTCATCCACGTACCCTCGTAGACCGTAAGCGGAAGCGTTATGACAACGCGGTTGATGTAGTTGTACGTCTTCATGATCCAACCGATCCAAGTACCGAACACACGGCACCTCCGAGTTCAGCACACGTTCAGCTCAGTGACGTCCCACGAACTCACGATCCAGCAGAGCTTCGAGGGAGTTATTGGTCAGCACGACGGCGTGATGACTATGATGATGATGCTACCGACGCAGGGCTATGATGATGATGACTGAGGTGGAATATGGTGGAGGGGGGCACCGCACACGGCTAAAAGATCAATTGATCAACTTGTGTGTCTATGGGGTGCCCCCTTCCCCCGTATATAAAGGAGTGGAGGAGGGGGAGGGGGCCGGCCTCCTAGGCGTGCCCCAAGGAGAGTCCTACTCCCACCGGGAGTAGGACTCCAACCCCTCCAAGAGTAGGAGTAGGAGGGAAGGAAGGAGGAGAAAGGGGGAAGGAAAAGGGGGGCGCCGCCCCCCCCCCTCCTTGTCCAATTCGGACTAGAGGGGGAGGGGGCGCGCGGTCTGCCCTGGTCGACCCTCCTCTTCTCCACTAAGGCCCAATAGGCCCATTACACTCCCCGGGGGGTTCCGGTAACCCCCCAGTACTCCGGTATTTGTCCGAACTTACCCGGAACCCTTCCAAAGTCCAAACATAGTCATCCAATATATCGATCTTTATGTCTCGACCATTTCGAGACTCCTCCTCATGTCTGTGATCATATCCGGGACTCCGAACTACCTTCGGTTCATGTAACGCCCACGATGCGGCTATATCTCCCACGTGTCGAGGCACGACGTAGAGGCATAACCGCATTGTGGTTTTGTCGCAAGAAGGGTCATCTTCACACAATCCCATGTAATGAATAAGAATGGGATAGAGAGTTGGCTTACAATCGCCACTTCACACAATACATAAATAAATCATACATCATCCAAGATACACACATAGGTCCGACTACGGAACCAAGATAAAAGAAGACAACCCAACTGCTAGATCCCTGATCGTCCCAACTGGGCACCACTACTGATCAAAATGAAAAGAAACAACATAACGGACAAGATCTTCATCGAGCTCCCACTTGAGCTCAGTTGCGTCACCTGCACTGGTCTCATCGGCACCTACAACTGTTTTGGAAGTATCTGTGAGTCACGAGGACTCAGCAATCTCACACCCGCGAGATCAAGACTATTTAAGCTTATAGGAAAGGATGGTGTAGTGAGGTGGAGCTGCAGCAAGCACTAAGCATATATGGTGGCTAACATACGCAAAAGAGAGCGAGAAGAGAAGCAACGGAACGGTCGTGAACTAGCAATGATCAAGAAGTGATCCTGAACTCCTACTTACGTCAAACATAACCCAGAAACCGTGTTCACTTCCCGGACTCCGCCGAGAAGAGACCATCACGGCTACACACGCGGTTGAAGCGTTTTATTTAAGGTCAAGTGTCAAGTTCTCTACAACCGGATATTAACAAATTCCCATCTGCCACTTAACCGCGGGCACGGCTTTCGAAAGATAATACCCTGCAGGGGTGTCCCAACTTAGCCCATCATAAGCTCTCACAGTCAACGAAGGATAAACCTTCTCCCAGGAAGACCCGATCAGTCTCGGAATCCCGGTTTACAAGACATCTCGACAATGGTAAAACAAGACCAGCAAAGCCACCCGAATGTGCCGACAAATCCCGATAGGAGCTGCACATATCTCGTTCTCAGGGCACACCGGATGAGACATCCTACGAGTAAAACCATACCTCGAGTTTCCAAGAGGGGGCCCCGCAGTCTGCTCAGTTCGGACCAACACTCGAAGGAGCACTGGCCCGGGGGGGTCTAAAATAAAGATGACCCTTGAGTCTGCAGAACCCAAGGGAAAAGGGGATAGGTGGTAGAAAATGGTAAAACCAAGGTTGGGCCTTGCTGGAGGAGTTTTATTCAAAGCGAACTGTCAAGGGGGTCCCATAAATCACCCAACCGCGTAAGGAACGCAAAATCAAGGAACATAACACCGGTATGACGGAAACTAGGGCGGCAAGAGTGCAACAAAACACCAGGCATAAGGCCGAGCCTTCCACCCTTTACCAAATATATAGATGCATTAATAATATAAGAGATATTGTGATATCCCAACATAAACATAAACCAACATGGAGCAATCTTCAACTTCACCTGCAACTAACAACGCTATAAGAGGGGCTGAGCAAAAGCGGTAACATAGCCAAACAACGGTTTGCTAGGAAGGTGACAAAGGTTAGAGGTTCATGGCAATTTGGGAGGCTTGAAGAGCAAGTGAATAGGTAACGCGGCATAGCAATAGAGCGAACAACTAGCAAGCAAAGATAGAAGTGATTTCGAGGGGTGGTCATCTTGCCTGAGATCCCGCAAGGAAGAAGAACGAGTCCATGAAGAAGACAAGCGGATGTAGATGAACGAGTCCTCACAACTCCGGAACGAAACCGAAGCTAACGAGAGAAGCAACCCGGAAAGAAACAAACAACAAAGTAAACAACCACCACATACACATGGCATGATGCAAAAACAAATATGATGCATGTCCGGTTTAATGAGGCATGGCATGGCAAAGTGCAACAAACAATACTACAAGTTAAGTGGAGCTCAATATGCAACGAGTTGCATATTGAAGAAACACCACATTTAATTATTTAGTTCTCTATCGTTTATGGACCCAACAATATTAAATGTTATTAACCATGGCAAGAGGTGAAGCATATGGAAACTACCTATTTAGGCAGAGTTCAAATGAGGCCGGAACAACAAACAATAATTCCGGAAAATCCTCATGTCATTTAGCAATTTAATACAAACACAATTTTAGACATTTTTAATGTTGTTATCATGATGCGGATGACATATGCAAGGTATATGCAATTTTATGAAAATGTTGATATGAGCATGTTATGAAGCATTTGTCGCCGTGGTGGAAGAAAGGGGTGCCACGGCAACGAATCCGAAAATGATGCCACGGCAACATATCGGTTCCGGTAGCTTACGGAGATACCGGTGCAAAAGAAATGGGCGTGAGCGTGTCGCGCAAGGATGGTGGGGTGCTCCCGGATTCCGGGCTCCCACGGGTTAGTGGTATGGAAACGAGGAACGTGCAAAGACAACTCGAACACGATGCAAACACGGGCATCTCATACAACACATGCAATCGTACCACGGACGTCGTCTCGGGGTTATACCTTCAAAGCATGCATTCAGGGCGGAACGTGTTCGAAGTGGAAGTAGATGTTCACGGGGTCATCATGAAAGTAGTCGTTCTCGCGACGGTAGTGGAAGTAGCGGTGCACGCGGAGGTAGTCGAACTTGACGGTTCCTTCGGCGACGTTAGTGGAAGTAGTGGCACACGTTCGTTTTCGGAGAGGTACTTGACGTCCACGGGATCGACGGTAGAGGTACACTCGTTGTCGGGGTACTTGTCGGTCCGGTCTTGGTGTCGATGTACATGGCAAACGTAGTGGTACTAAGCGTCGGTCGTCGAAGGACTAGACGAAATCCTCAGCGCCGGTGTACTGGTACGGGTGTCGGTCTTGCCGGTGGGGTACTTGACGCAAAACCCCGGAGGCGATGCTTGACAGTCCGCTTACGGGTCTTGGCGACGGGACAAAGGGGGCGCGAGCGAGGCTCTCGTCGAGGTTCTCCGGGAAGCAGAGCAGCGGCGCGACGCAGAGCAGCAGAGGGACTTGCGGCGGAGCTCGGTGCCTCGCCTCGCTGGAATACGAACAGGACGACGGCGGCCGGCGCTGCTGGCATCGGTCGGCGCGGACGAGGAGAAGGCCATGGCAGAGGAGGTCAACGGGCGGCGGCGCTGGCCCGCAGCTGGCCAGACGACGGGTGCGAGGCGACGGAACACACAGGGGACGGTGAGGCATGGAGCGGCCACGGGGCGGCAGCCGTCACGGCTCCGGTGACTAGCGCGGTCGAGGGAGGAGCGGGGCGCAGCTCCTCTGGTCCATGGCAGGAGGCCAAGGCGGGCAGGCGGTGATGTGCAGAAGGGTGGCAAAGGACTTGGCGGCGGGGACGAGACGGAGGGAGGCCGGCGGAGGCAGCGGCGAGGCGGACCAGGCCGGCGGAGGCGCAGGAGAGGAAGCAGGAGCAGAGGGGCGGCGGAGCTCCTGGTGGTGGTGGTCGACGCCGGCGGGCGCGCTTGCTGGAAGGAGGGGCGCTCGGGAGGAGGCCGCGGCACTGATCGTTGACGAGGGCGACGGGGAGGTCCGGTGGCGCGGCACCAAGGGCGGCGAGGAGGAGGTCGTGCGCGGGGGTCTCGAGGTGGAGGCAGCGAGGGGATCGGGCACTGGTACGAGGGGCTCCTCCCCTTTGGCGGCGCTGGAGGGATCAAGAGGAGAGAGCGAGAGGAGATGGGGGCTAGGGTTAGATAGACATCGGTTGGGCCTTGGGTCGTGAAGTGGATGGGCCGGCGCGGTAGTTGGGAGGCCCAGCTGGGCTTTCTCTCTTCTCTCTCCCTCTTCTGCCAAAACTCTACTAAAAACAGAAAAAAAAAACAAAGAAAGAAAAGGAGAGAAAAGGAAGAGTGGACAAGAATTTGGGCATGGGGATTATTTTCCCGGACTCACAACAAAGTGCTTGTTCCGAAAAAAATAGAAAAGGCCAAGATTGAAAGATTTAAATTCAAACTCATTTGATTTAAATTCAAATGATTGAATAGGAATTGAGGGTAGGGAGGTCCAAAAATGTCCGGATTTTTGGTGGGGCTCCGGAATAAGATGAAAAAATATAATGCGAGGTTGGAGACCAAGAATTAAGATAACAAAGGCATTGGGATATTTGCAAGTGTGTTATGGTGAACTCCAACTAATGGAATATTTATAATAGCTCCATAAATATTAGGAGGATATGTTATAAAGAGAAATCACCATGTGAACTCCCTCGATTTAAATGGATCGAAGATCCATGCAATTTATTTAGTTGGGTTTTTATGCAAAGATTTAATGACATGATGGCATGATGACATGATGCAATGCAAAAATAAAAGAGCAAGCACCAAAAGGAACACACGGCGATCACGAAAATAAGGAAGTCTTCTGAAGCGTCGGTCTCGGGGCGTTACAGTTGATCAAAACACATAAACTCATATTACCGATCGTCACCGAACGTTAAGCGTGCGGACCCTACGGGTTCGAGAATTATGTAGACATGACCGAGACTCATCTCCGGTCAATAACCAATAGAGGAACCTGGATGCTCATATTGGTTCCTACATATTCTACGAAGATCTTTATCGGTCAAACCGCATAACAACATACGTTGTTCCCTTTGTCATCGGTATGTTACTTGCCCGAGATTCGATCGTCGGTATCCCAATACCTAGTTCAATCTCATTACTGGCAAGTCTCTTTACTCGTTCCGTTATACATCATCCCGCTACTAACTCATTAGTTGCATTGCTTGCAAGGCTTATAGTGATGTGCATTACCAAGAGGGCCGAGAGATACCTCTCTGACAAACGGAGTGACAAATCCTAATCTCGATCTATGCCAACTCAACAAGTACCATCGGAGACACCTGTAGAGCACCTTTATAATCACCCAGTTACGTTGTGACGTTTGGTAGCACACAAAGTGTTCCTCCGGTATTCAGGAGTTGCATAATCTCATAGTCATAGGAACATGTATAAGTCATGAAGAAAGCAATAGCAATATACTAAACGATCAAATGCTAAGCTAACGGAATGGGTCAAGTCAATCACATCATTCTCTAATGATGTGATCCCGTTAATCAAATGACAACTCATGTCCATGGCTAGGAAACTTAACCATCTTTGATTCAACGAGCTAGTCAAGTAGAGGCATACTAGTGACGCTCTGTTTGTCTATATATTCACACATGTACTAAATTTCCGGTTAATACAATTCTAGCATGAATAATAAACATTTATCATGATATAAGGAAATATAAATAACAACTTTATTATTGCCTCTAGGGCATATTTCCTTCAGTCTCCCACTTGCACTAGAGTCAATAATCTAGATTACACAGTAATGATTCTAACACCCATGGAGTCTTGGTGCTGATCATGTTTTGCTCGTGAGAGAGGCTTAGTCAACGGGTCTGCAACATTCAGATCCGTATGTATCTTGCAAATCTCTATGTCTCCCTCCTTGACTTGGTCGCGGATGGAATTGAAGCGTCTCTTGATGTGCTTGGTTCTCTTGTGAAATCTGGATTCCTTTGCCAAGGCAATTGCACCAGTATTGTCACAAAAGATTTTCATTGGACCCGATGCACTAGGTATGACACCTAGATCGGATATAAACTCCTTCATCTAGACTCCTTCATTTGCTGCTTCTGAAGCAGCTATGTACTCCACTTCGCACGTAGATCCCGTCATGACGCTTTGTTTAGAACTGCACCAACTGACAGCTCCACCGTTCAATATAAACGCGTATCCAGTTTTTGACTTAGAGTCATCCGGATCAGTGTCAAAGCTTGCATCGACATAACCATTTACGACGAGCTCTTTGTCACCTCCATAAACGAGAAACATATCCCTAGTCCTTTTCAGGTATTTCAGGATGTTCTTGACCGTTGTCCAGTGATCCACTCCTAGATTACTTTGCTACCTCCCTGCTAAGCTAATAGCAAGGCACACATCAGGTCTGGTACACAGCATTGCATACATGATAGAGCCTATGGCTGAAGCATAGGGAACATCTTTCATTTTCTCTCTATCTTCTGCAGTGGTCGGGCATTGAGTCTGACTCAACTTCACACCTTGTAACACAGGCAAGAACCCTTTCTTTGCTTGATCCATTTTGAACTTCTCCAAAACTTTATCAAGGTATGTGCTTTGTGAAAGTCCGATTAGGCGTCTTGATCTATCTCTATAGATCTTGATGCCCAATATATAAGCAGCTTCACCGAGGTCTTTCATTGAAAAACTCTTATTCAAGTATCCTTTTATGCTATCCAGGAATTCTATATCATTTCCAATCAACAATATGTCATCCACATATAATATTAGAAATGCTACAGAGCTCCCACTCACTTTCTTGTAAATACAGGCTTCTCCAAAAGTCTGTATAAAACCATATGCTTTGATCACACTATCAAAACGTTTATTCCAACTCTGAGATGCTTGCACCAGTCCATAGATGGATCGCTGGAGCTTACACACTTTGTTAGCATCCTTTGGATTGATAAAACCTTTAGGTTGCATCATATACAACTCTTCTTCCAGAAATCCATTCAGGAATGTAGTCTTTACATCCATTTGCCAAATTTCATAATCATAAAATGCGGCAATTGCTAACATGATTCAGACGGACTTAAGCATCGCTACAGGTGAGAAAGTCTCATCGTAGTCAACTCCTTGAACTTGTCGAAAACCTTTCGCAACAAGTCAAGCTTTGTAGACAGTAGCATTACCGTCAGCGTCAGTCTTCTTCTTGAAGATCCTTTTATTCTCGATGGCTTACCGATCATCGGGCAAGTCAACCAAAGTCCACACTTTGTTCTCATACATGGATCCCATCTCAGATTTCATGGCCTCAAGCCATTTTGCGGAATCTGGGCTCATCATCGCTTCCTCATAGTTCGTAGGTTCGTCATGGTCAAGTTACATGACCTCCAGAACAGGATTACTGTACCACTCTGGTGCGGATCTTACTCTGTGGACTTGGATCTACCAAATGATAAGAATGCCTTTGAGATTCAATCATAAACCACTTTGCCCCGGTTGTATGTAAACCCCCCTTCACCCCCATCCCCTAAAGTGGTAAAGAAGGAGGCTCTTTTTTGACCTACGAGGTTTGGTAGTAACTTGATCTGAAGTTACATGATCATCATCATTAGCGTCCTCACTAATTGGTGTAGAAGTCACAGGAACAGATTTCTGTGATGAACTACTTTCCAATAAGGGAGCAGGTACAGTTACCTCATCAAGTTCTACTTTCCTCCCACTCACTTCTTTCGAGAGAAGCTCCTTCTCTAGAAAAGATCCATTCTTAGCAATGAATGTCTTGCCTTCAGATCTATGATAGAAGGTGTACCCAACAGTCTCCTTTGGGTATCCTATGAAGACACATTTCTCCGATTTTGGTTCGAGCTTATCAGGTTGAAGCTTTTTCACATCAGCATCGCAGCCCCAAACTTTAAGAAACGACAACTTTGGTTTCTTGCCAAACCACAGTTCATAAGGCGTCGTCCCAACGAATTTAGATGGTGCCCTATTTAACGTGAATGCAGCCGTCTCTAAAGCATAACCCCAAAACGATAGCAGTAAATCAGTAAGAGACATCGTAGATCGCACCATATCTAGTAAAGTACGATTACGACGTTCGGACACACCATTACGCTGTGGTGTTCCGGGTGGCGTGAGTTGCGGAACTATTCCGCATTGTTTCAAATGAAGACCAAACTCGTAACTCAAATATTCTCCTCCATGATCAGATCATAGAAACTTTATTTTCTTGTTACGATGATTTTCCACTTCACTCTGAAATTCTTTGAACTTTTCAAATGTTTCAGACTTATGTTTCATTAAGTAGATATACCCATATCTGCTCAAATCATCTGTGAAGGTGAGAAAATAACGATACCCGCCGCGAGCCTCAACATTCATTGGACCACATACATCAGTATGTATGATTTCCAATAAATCTGTTGCTCGCTCGATTGTTCCGGAGAATGGTGTTTTAGTCATTTTGCCCATGAGGCATGGTTCGCAAGTACCAAGTGATTCATAATCAAGTGATTCCAAAAGTCCATCAGAATGGAGTTTCTTCATGCGCTTTACACCAATATGACCTAAACAGCAGTGCCACAAATAAGTTGCACTATCATTATCAAGTATGCATCTTTTGGCTTCAATATTATGAAAATGTGTATCACTACTATCGAGATTCAAAAAGAATATACCACTCCTCAAGGGTGCATGACCATGAAAGATATTACTCATATAAATAGAACAACCATTATTCTCCGATTTAAATGAATAACCGTCTCGCATCAAACAAGATCCAGATATAATGTTCATGCTCAACGCTGGCACCAAATAACAATTATTCAGGTCTAAAACTAATCCTGAAGGTAGATGTAGAGGTAGCGTGACGACCGCGATCACATCGACTTTGGAACCATTTCCCACGCGCATTGTCACCTCATCCTTAGCCAATTTTCGCTTAATCCGTAGTCCCTGTTTCGAGTTGCAAATATTAGCAACAGAACCAGTATCAAATACCCAGGCACTACTGCGAGCATTAGTAAGGTACACATCAATAACATGTATATCACATATACCTTTGTTCACCTTGCCATCCTTCTTATCCGCCAAATACTTGGGGCAGTTCCGCTTCCAGTGACCAGTCCCTTTGCAGTAGAAGCACTCAGTCTCAGGCTTAGGTCCAGACTTGGGCTTCTTCACTTGAGCAGCAACTTGCTTACCGTTCTTCTTGAAGTTACCCTTCTTCCCTTTACCCTTTTACTTGAAACTGGTGGTCTTGTTGACCATCAACACTTGATGCTCCTTCTTGATTTCTACCTCTGCAGCCTTTAGCATTGCGAAGAGCTCGGGAATTGTCTTATCCATCCCTTTCATATTATATTTCATCACGAAGCTCTTGTAGCTTGGTGGCGGTGATTGAAGATTCTGTCAATGACACTATCATCCGGAAGATTAACTCCCGGTTGAATTAAGTGATTGTTATACCCAGACATTTTGAGTATATGCTCACTGACAGAACTATTCTCCTCCATTTTGCAGCTGTAGAACTTATTGGAGACTTCATATCTCTCAATCCGGGCATTTGCTTGCAATATTAACTTCAACTCCTGGAACATCTCATATGCTCCATGACGTTCAAAACGTCGTTGAAGTCCCGGTTCTTAGCCGTAAAGAATGGCACACTGAACTATCGAGTAGTCATCAGCTTTGCTCTGCTAGACGTTCATAACATCTGGGGTTGCTTCTGCAGCGGGTTTGGCACCTAGCGGTGCTTCCAGGATGTAATTCTTCTGTGGAGCAATGAGGATAATCCTCAAGTTACGGACCCAGTCCGTGTAATTGCTACCATCATCTTTCAACTTTGCTTTCTCAAAGAACGCATTAAAATTCAACGGAACAACAGCACGGGCCATCTATCTACAACAACATAGACATGCAAAATACTATCAGGTACTAAGTTCATGATAAATTAAAGTTCAATTAATCAAATTACTTAAGAACTCCCACTTAGACAGACATCCCTCTAATCATCTAAGTGATCACGTGATCCATATCAACTAAACCATGTCTGATCATCACGTGAGATGGAGTAGTTTTCAATGGTGAACATCACTATGTTGATCATATCTACTATATGATTCACGCTCGACCTTTCGGTCTCAGTGTTCCGAGGCCATATCTGCATATGCTAGGCTCGTCAAGTTTAACCCGAGTATTCTGTGTGTGCAAAACTGGCTTGCACCCGTTGTATGTGAACGTAGAGCTTATCACACCTGATCATCACGTGGTGTCTCGGCACGACGAACTTTCGCAACGGTGCATACTCAGGGAGAACACTTATACCTTGAAATTTAGTGATAGATCATCTTATAATGCTACCGTGGATCTAAGAAAAATAAGATGCATAAAAGATAAACATCACATGCAATCAATATAAGTGATACGATATGGCCATCATCATCTTGTGCCTTTGATCTCCATCTCCAAAGCACCATCATGATCACCATCGTCACCGGCGCGACACCTTGATCTCCATCGTAGCATCGTTGTCGTCTCGCCAACTATTGCTTCTATGACTATCGCTACCGCTTAGTGATAAAGTAAAGCAATTACAGGGCGATTGCATTGCATACAATAAAGCGACAACCATATGGCTCCTGCTAGTTGCCGATAACTCGGTTACAAAACATGATCATCTCATACAATAAATATAGCATCATGCCTTGACCATATCACATCACAACATGCCCTGCAAAAACAAGTTAGACGTCCTCTACTTTGTTGTTGCAAGTTTTACGTGGCTGCTACGGGCTGAGCAAGAACCGTTCTTACCTACACATCAAAACTACAACGATAGTTCGTCAAGTTAGTGTTGTTTTAACCTTCACAAGGACCAGGCTTAGCCACACTCGATTCAACTAAAGTTGGAGAAACTGACACCCGCGAGCCACCTGTGTGTGAAGCACGTCGGTAGAACCAGTCTCGCGTAAGCGTACGCGTAATGTCGGTCCGGGCCGCTTCATCCAACAATACCGCCGAATCAAAGTATGACATGCTGGTAAGCAGTATGACTTGTATCGCCCATAACTGATTTGTGTTCTACTCGTGCATATAACATCTACGCATAAACCTGGCTCGGATGCCACTGTTGGGGAACGTAGTAATTTCAAAATTTTCCTACGCACATGCAAGATCATGGTGATTCATAGCAACGAGAGGGGAGAGTGTCGTCCACGTACCCTCGTAGACCGTAAGCAGAAGTGTTATGACAACGCGGTTGATGTAGTCGTACGTCTTCATGATCCGACCGATCCAAGTACCGAACACACGGCACCTCCGAGTTCAACACACGTTCAGCTCGGTGACGTCCCACGAACTCACGATCCAGCAGAGCTTCGAGGGAGAGTTCCGTCAGCACGACGGCGTGATGACGGTGATGATGATGCTACCGACACAGGGCTTCGCCTAAGCACCGCTACGATATGACTGAGGTGGATTATGGTGGAGGGGGGCACCGCACACGGCTAAAATATCAACTGATCAACTTGTGTGTCTATGGGGTGCCCCCTTCCCCCGTATATAAAGGAGTGGAGGAGGGGAGGGGGCGGCCTCCTAGGCGCGCCCCAACGGTTGTCCTACTCCCATCGGGAGTAGGACTCCAACCCTTCCAAGAGTAGGAGTAGGAGGGAAGGAAGGAGGAGAGAGGGGGGAGGAAAAAGGGGGGCGCCCCCCCCCCCTTCCTTGTCCAATTGGGACTAGAGGGGGAGGGGGCGTGCGGCCTGCCCTGGCCGCCCCTCCTCTTCTCCACTAAGGCCCAATAGGCCCATTACACTCCCCGGGGGGTTCCGATAACCCCCCCCCCCCCCCCCCGGTACTCCGGTATTTGTCCGAACTTACCCGGAACCCTTCCGAAGTCCAAACATAGTCATCCAATATATCGATCTTTATGTCTCGACCATTTCGAGACTACTCGTCATGTCCGTGATCATATCCAGGACTCCGAACTACCTTCGGTTCATCAAAATACATAAACTCATATTACCAATCGTCATCAAACGTTAAGCGTGCGGACTCTACGGGTTCGAGAACTATGTAGACATGACCGAGACTCATCTCCGGTCAATAACCAATAGCGGAACCTGGATATTCATATTGGTTCCTACATATTCTACGAAGATCTTTATCGGTCAAACCGCATAACAACATACGTTGTTCCCTTTGTCATCGGTATGTTACTTGCCCAAGATCCGATCGTCGGTATCCCAATACCTAGTTCAATCTCGTTACCAGCAAGTCTCTTTACTCGCTCCGTAATAAATCATCCCGCTACTAACTCATTAGTTGCATTGCTTGAAAGGCTTATAGTGATGTGCATTACCGAGAGGGCCCAGAGATACCTCTTCGACAAACGGAGTGACAAATCCTAATCTCGATCTATGCCAACTCAACAAGTACCATCGGAGACACCTGTAGAGCACCTTTATAATCACCCAGTTATGTTGTGATGTTTGGTAGCACACAAAGTGTTCCTCCGGTATTCAGGAGTTGCATAATTTCATAGTCATAGAAACATGTATAAGTCATGAAGAAAGCAATAGCAATATACTAAACGATCAAATGCTAAGCTAACGGAATGGGTCAAGTCAATCACATCATTCTCTAATGATGTGATCCCGTTAATCAAATGACAACTCATGTCCATGGCTAGGAAACTTAACCATCTTTGATTCAACGAGCTAGTCAAGTAGAGGCATACTAGTGACGCTTTGTTTGTCTATATATTCACACATGTACTAAATTTCCGGTTAATACAATTCTAGCATGAATAATAAACATTTATCATGATATAAGGAAATATAAATAACAACTTTATTATTGCCTCTAGGGCATATTTCCTTCAGCACCAAGAGCAGCTAATTATGCAAATTGTAATCCACTAAAGCAAAACGTAGTTGAAACAATGGAGGAGCCACATACTAAGGAGCAATCCCTCAAAACAGTTTTGGAAACGAAGCTCCAAGCAAAGAGATAAAAAATCTCAAGTTTTGGAGCAAGAACACAAGAGATAGCGGAACCATGATTTTCTGGATGTAGGAGATAAAGTGGGCTCTAAGTGAGTGGGGTCCTGTGGACCCCACAAGGCATCTTGGCACGCCCTGGGGGTGGTCGCGCCCTGTTGCATCCACCAAAAATAGCCAATGGGCAGCATCTCTAGTGATATCTTCATCACGAAGAGTAACATGGTAGCAAAGGGACAGATTAAAAAATGGATACAATTGTTTAATTACAAAAAGATTAACAGCATCCTGAGTCATGTATTGTAAGTTTGTTGCTGGTATTGGTGAAGTTGAGATGGACAGTTAATACTTGAACATCACACAGTGTGCAGTACTGAAATAGACAAGGCACGAACATGCTTAAAACATGAACCGTACAAAACATAGCCATTGCAAGTGGTATTGGTAAGATTGAGCTGTTCAGATCATACTTGGTAAGTCCTGGGGGGTAGTCATTGGGGAACTTCATCTAGGCCAGAGCCTGCACCAAGTCGGCGGCGGCAGAGGCGAGGTGTTCCTCTGGGTCAACACACACAACGGCCATCGCGCCATCGACCGCCATCAGCTCCTCGACCTCCACGTGATATGTGGTTGGGCTTGCGCGGCGATGCTCTAGATGTAGGGTGGGGGATTTGGAGGCATGAGGATGTTTCGCAGGCGCCATTTAAAGAATCAGGTCGGGGCCATGATAGAGATCAGTGGGTTACCTGACTGGATCGACGATGCTTGGGCAGAACGTAGATGTGGTTGAAGCTGTGGTTGCGGCGGTGACAGTTTGAGCTGCCGGGAGGGGGGCAGCGGCGTGGGGGAGATAATGTGGAAATTTGATGGCTGGGTATGTGGTGAGAGGAATAAATTCTAAAATCGCGCGCCTAATGAAAATCTCGCTGCGAAATTTGAAACTTGGGTGGGGGAAACACACAACACAGACGAAGCGCGTAAAATACTCGTGTGCGAGAAAAGAGAAAATTGGTAGATCCCGTCTCTAAAAAAATGTACACGTGTAGTTGATTTTTTTGGTCAATGGTATGCTTGCTTTATTAGGAAACATCGCACAGGTAACTGACTTATGGATCCTTAATGCAAAAAAACGCACACGGGTACGCCATAGAAACCATGTGTTTTGTGTATATCTATCAGCATCTCCAGCCGCACCTAATTTAAAAATCTCTTTCATTGTAGCAGGATTATTCAATGTACATGAAGGAGGCAAAGGTGATACCCGATGAACAATCATCGGTTTATGAAATGCAATCAAGTGTCAACCTTCCTCGCTCGCATAGCCAGAATTGATCCTATGCAACAAGAGAGAAGCTTGCTGCCATCCGCCAGGGCAGCTATTTAAGCTGATGTGCGGCCAACTCCAACGGTGAGCTGGGACTAAAAACCAGCTGCGGCCAGCTCTAATCTCCGTGGCTTCCGGTGGCTGCTGGTGGACCTATCGGGAGTATTTAGGGCCGGGTTGCGGCTACAAAACTCCAGCGAACACATGCTAATCAACGCTCAAAGCCCTCAAAGGACGCGCTTACCGACATTGTACGTTAAGAGTAGATAGTACCAACTTAAAGTACTACTGGTCATTTGCTCTAAAACTAGTACATATGTAGTACTGGTAGATGCTCGTAATTAATTATACAAACTTACGGGAGACACGCGCACTAACTACTTCTCACATGCTGGCATCGGGGCATGCTGGCCAGACGCCGTCGTTCTCCTTCCCGCCCTTGTCAGCGGTAGCCCGCCGTGCTTCGATCTCCGCCGATCTCTACTCAGCACGGCGTGCGGCCTCTTCTTTCTCGCGGCAGCGGGACTCTCTTTTCTTGACTGCTTTCTGCCTTTTCTGCTCCTTCTATGCAGCTTTGGTCGCCTCTAGATCCACCGCCCATTCGGCCATGGCAGCATCAAAGTCCACCCACATACTTGTGCGGCCGCGGGTGGCGATGAACTCGGCACGACGGGATGCTATCGCTTCCTTACCATGTGTGCGGTCGCGGGCGGTGAGGAACTCGGCGCGGCGGGATGCCATCGCTTCCTTACTAGTTACTGTGCACCACGGTGCCATGAACGATGCTTGGAGAGAGGTCTGGGTTGGCATGGCCGGACAGCCGAACACCGCGGTGGTTTTTAAGAGCTCGACGACAAACGACAAAGGAAATTTGGCTTCCCTTATAATCTTGCTCATTCATTATCGCACACGGTTCATCTCTGTCGCCTCCAGAAACAGTGTGAGCTGAGCCTATTGTGTGTGGCGTTACGATTGGTCGGAACCCCAGCCACGCGGATCGTGCGTGTGCACCGTAGGATGCGACGCGATCGAATGGCAATCCACGTCCCTCTCATCAAAACCGTGCAACTGTAGCTGGATTGGATTTATATGCGCTAAATGCCTAGAAAATGCACATAATCCCCTAAATATGGTAAATGAGCCCGAAAAGTGCCAAATTTGAACACGGTGATTTGCAGGGTGTATACTCATCGTAGAAAAAAAGTCAGGACAAAGAACGCGGGAAATTTGGATTCCCCTTCAATCTTGGTGATTCCCTCTCGAAATCATGGAACTTCCTCGGTGATGGTTCGATTTACGAAGGGCGAGCATGATGACATAAGCCAAACCTTCTCAATTTTTTACCAGGGCATGGTGAGGCCATACCATGGCACCATGCCAGGCATCATGTTTTTCAAGCATGTATTTCAAATTTCTATAGTTGAAAAACCAATAAACGACGCATTTGTGGTTGACTATTGACACACATTCCCATGAAATCTCGGCCCATTCCTTGTAAAAGGCATGAGAATTTACTAAATAGCATGAGCATGGTTTTCCAGACCGTTCTTGTGCACCTTTTCATGCACCGATTGTTTGAATTTGAATTATGTGCATTAATGCCTAGAAAATGCACATGATCCCCTAAATATGGTAAATGAACTCGGAAAAGTGCCAAATTTTAACACGATGATTTGTAGGGTGTATGTTCATTGTAGAAAAAACTCATGGACAAAGGACGAAGGAAATTTGGATTCCCCTTCAATCTTGGTGATTTCCCCCTCGAAACCATGAGACTTCCTCGGTGATGGTTTGATTTATGAAAGGCGTGCATGACGACATAAGCCAAACCTTCTCAAATTTTTACTAGGGCAACGTGAGGCCATACCATGCACCACGCCGAGCATCATGTTTTCCAAGCATGTATTTCATTTTTCAGTAGTTGAAAAACTAATAAACGACACGTTTGTCGTTGACTATTGCCACACATTCCCTTGAAATCTCTGTCATTCCTTGTAAAAGGCATGAGAATTTACTAAATAGCACGAGCATGGTTTTCCAGGCCGTTCTTGTGCACCTTTTCATGCACCAATTGTTCGAATTTGAATTATGTGCATTAATGCCTAGAAAATGCACATAATCCCCTAAATATGGTAATGATCCCGGAAAAATGTCAAATTTGAACACGTTGCATTGGAGGGGGTATGTTGATCGTTGAAAAAAAAATTGAATGACATACTAGGATGGAAATTTGGATTCCCCTTCAATCTTGGTGATTTCCCCCTCGAAACCATGAAACTTACTCGGTGATGGTTTGATTTATGAAGGGCGTGCATGATGACATAAGCCAAACCTTCTCAAATTTTCACCAGGGCACGATGAGGCCATATCATGGCACCATGCCAGCTGTCATGTTTTTCAAGCATGTACTTCATTTTTCTATAGTTGAAAAGCCAATAAACGACGCGTTTATGAGTATTGCCACACATTTCCTTAAAATCTCTGCCCATTCCTTGTAAAAGGCATGAAAATTTACTAAATAGCATGAGCATGGTTTTCCAGACCGTTCTCGGGCACCTTTTCGTGCACCGATTGTTTGAATTTGAATAATGTGCATTAATGCCTAGAAAAGACAAATAATCACGTAAATATGGTAAATGAGCCCAGAAAAATGCCAAATTTGAACATGTTGCATTGGAGGGGGTATGTCGATCGTAGAAAAAAAATGAATGATAAACTAGGAAGGAAATTTGGATTCCCCTTCAATCTCGGTGATTTACTATCGCACACGATTCATCTTCGTCGCCTCTGCGAACCGTGTGTGTTCACCCACACATGCAAAAGGAAAAAAGAAAACCCTTGCCCCCCTGCCCACTTCATCCCCACCCACTGGGCTCGGACTCCTCCGCAACTCTGCACCACATCAACTTCTATCGCGGCGGTCACCCTAAGCTCGACGGCTATCGTTGGCAGGCCGAGGTCACGCTCCAAACGGCACAGAATTTTGCCCCTACCGCTTGCCGCCGCCTATCTGCACTGACTTGCACCAACATTCTAGACTCTTCGATTGGGGTTTTCTGCGGGATTGGGCCGGGGATTTTCTCATGGAGAAGGTAATCAATTTAGCAAAATATTCACTCATCTCTTATCGTAGTCCGTCCCTCGCTGTTAATCAACCGGCAGAAATCGCCGTGTATTCATTTTTCTTCTAGCTGATTCATGGGTTTTCATTCATGTGTCCACAGTGCGAGCACAAATCGGGCAAGTGTGGTCGCGGCTAGTCGGAAACGAAGTTCTATCTCACCATTCCGGATGACTTCAGGGAACACTCGGTATGTTCAATCTCACCCTACCACGGGCGGCATGGCCTAACTTTGTGAACATATACCGTCTATTGCTACATTTGGATAAAAGGTACGGTGCCACATGCAGGGCTGCGTAGCTCTAGCACCGACGGCACATCAGAGGTTGTGTGCGGACGGGTTGGCGATCTGTAGCACGTATAGGAGGTGGCGGAGCTTGTATGGGCGGCGCCTGAGTGCGGATGGCTGGCAGTGGTCGAACGGGCATGGTGGCGGGGCTAGGGGAACCCTAGAATTCTTTTGCTCGCTATGTCCACTGGTGCACTTTAGATGGAACGGGAGAACTGGGGAGAAGGTGGGACATGGGAAATCGATGGGGAATGAAACAAAAATCGATAGAGGAGGGAGGCGGGCTTGCGGACAAAACCTAAGAGAAATGAGGTAGGGCGGAAAAAGGAACGCTCCGGACGAAGGTTGGGTAACCGCCCCATGATTTTAGCTAAGAGCATGGTTAATAGTACAACTAGCTGATGACTATATAATGTTACAATGTCATCTATAGTCAAGGTTATAGCCGACACGTACAATAGTTAGATATAAAGATGTGCTACTTTATTAATGCATGGGTCACGTCTCACTCTCACATAGTATCTAGGAGCATGTGTTACAGTTGTCTCTTATTCTGTAGCCGGCTCCTCTTCTCTCTCCTCTCTATGTCAGCGGAAATATAATATTTTAACTCTTATAGCCCGCTTACATAAGCTTATTGTACTTGCTCTAACTCCCTTCCGATTGTACTAGTGTGTAAAACTTTTTGTAATATCCATTCGCACCAATAACATTGCTCTTTTGTTTTTTGCGCAATTGCACATTTTATTTGTTGTAATTGTTGTGCAATTGCACATTTATTTTGGTGCAACTGTATTTAGTTTGTGCAACTGATTTGTTTTTTTTTCGATAAAGAACGTTTCATTCAATTGATATATCGAGGTGATAGAACAGCATTGAAGAATGCCCGGCCTCTGCATAGCGCGATGCACACAGCCAACATATCCAACAAGCCTAAAATAAATATCGTTTTGTAGCAAAAGTAAATCAGTCCAGCCTAGGGTGGGGCAACTCCTATCCGGAGATTACACCGCCATCCATGTTGGGAGAAAACCTCCCTGGCTGTATGCTCCAGCCGTATAGACGTCATCATAAAAATGTCTCTGTCCTCCGGCCTCTGCACGATAGATCACGTACGGAGCCATCGCGTACACGCATGGATAACCTGCACAGGACATGAAACACATTTATTGTTAAAAATCACATCATTTCTGGTAAGCCACAGTGCCCAACATAAGGCAGCCGCTCCCACGAGTAGATGTGCAGAAAATTGTTTATCGATACCCCGCAACCAATTGCCGAAATGTTACGCGCACTACATGGGGATATAGATTTGAAGCTACTTGAATTATGGTCCAGACTACGCGAGTAAACTTACACTCAAAAAATAAGTGTTTAATGGACTCGTCATGTTGGCAAAAGACACATGTTAGCAACTGATTTGTTTAATGTGAAATCTGAAATTGAACGTTTTAAATGTTATTTTGGGTCTGGGTATGTGCTAATTCCTAGGAGATATACTATTGTGTACTACTCCCTCCGTTTTAAAATAGATGACTCAACTTTGTACTAACTTTGTACTAAAGTTAGTACGATGTAAGAGTTAATCTAGTTGTAGTATTAGGTATGGTCACGTAGTAGTCCAAAGAGTCCTAGTACTAGTCGTTTTAGTGTTCACGTAAGTAAATCGGACAAGTGCTTGTACGAGTCCGGGTCTCCGTCGTGTTGGTTGTCGACTCGGCGACGTGTTGGACGGGGTGGCTGTATCCCTTTATATACTGAGCAAATAAACGAAAAGGTGCAAGTCGACCGCACCGCAAATAGAGTTTCTTCTTCTGTTCGTTCGCAAGTTTACGTGGAGAGAGTCGCCGGCTACGCACGCAGGTACAAGACAGCCTCGTGTACGCACGCACGGCCAGATCGATCAAGCTGCTTGCTTGATAGCTAGCTAGCTTTGCACGTGTCTTGTGTAGCTCCTGGGCAATTTGGTTTAGTGATCAAAAGCCAACAATTGGTATCTAGAGCCTCGACGATCTACGATGACGGACAGCGACGCTTAGTTAGTCAAGTCCGGCAACGGCGGTTCCAAGGGGAACAAGTCCGTCAACGGCGGTTCCAAGGCAAACAAGAACGGTGACAAGGTGAAGAAGGGTGGCAAGTCAGCAACCAGTGGTGGCGGAACGGGCGGCGCCAATGTGCAAGCGCATCGCAACATCCCCATCCAGTACCCGATGCTCACCGACGCCAACTACGGCGTGTGGGCAGTGAAGATGAAGATCATTCTCCGAACCCTGCGAGTGTGGCAGGCCATTACGGACGACGACGTCGACGAGGAGTGCGACGAAGGTGCCATGGCCGCCATAGCCCAGTCTGTGCCAGATTCCGTGCTGATGACATTGGCGGAGTTCGAGACAGCAAGAGAGGCGCGGAACGCACTCAAAGAGATGAGGATCGGAGAAGATCGCGTCACGAAGGCTCGGGCACAAGTGCTGAAGCGCCAATTTCACAAGTTGCAGATGGAGGAAACTGAATCGGTGAACGACTATGCCATGCGTCTGACTACTTTGGTGGGAGAGATCCGCGCGCTTGGTGCAAAGCTCGACGAGACCGAGATTGTGGAGAAGTTTTTCAGTTTGGTGACTGATAAATTCACGTACATCATCGGCACGCTCGAGCAGCTTTATGACATCGACGACATGACCATAACGGAGGCGATCGGACGCTTGCGGACATGGGAAGAGAATGCTCGTGGCTGTCGGAAAGGCAAAGGAGGAGGTGGTGACCAACTCATGTACTCTCGCGCAGATTGGGAGGCCCCAAGTAGCAAAGGAAGGCGTGATGGTGGTGAAGGCTCAAGCAACGCGAAGCGCGGACAAACCGGAAAAGGCAAAGGAAAAGGCAAGCCACAAAGTCGTGGTAAGGCGGACCGATCTAAAGAGCTGAAGTCACGGAACTTGGATATGTCCGAGGTCAAGTGCTATAACTGCAACGAGATGGGTCACTTTGCGAAGGATTGTCCGGAGCCTAACAAGCGGGAGATCAAGGCAAATTTGGCAAAGCAGGAAGACGAACGTCCAGGTCTTCTGATGGCCGAAGTTTGTGATCTCGTCCAAACAGCGGTTGTGAAACCAAACCGAAAGGTGCTACTTCATGAGAAAAAGGTAACACCAAAGTTATCCAGGAGCCAGAACGTGTCGTGGTATCTCGACACGGGTGCCAGTAACCACATGACGGGGTGCAAGGAGAAGTTCCTCGAGTTGGAATATGATGTTCAAGGCTCGGTCAAGTTCCGTGATGGTTCAAATGTGGAGATTTGCGGGCAAGGTTCTGTCCTCTTCGAGGGTCTCACAGGAGAACATCGCATACTCACCGGAGTGTACTAAATCCCACGGCTTCGCAAAAACATCATCTCTGTCGGGAAACTTGATGAGAATGGATGCAAGGTGGATATTGAGAATGGACTGATGACGATCTTCGACAACCTCCGAAACGTGCTAGCGCGTGTGAATCGCACGCGGAACAGGCTCTATATCCTCAACCTCGATCAATCTCAACCGGAGTGTTGGCTCGCCAAGAGTGATGATGATTCGTGGTTATGGCATGCTAGATTTGGACACGTTAACTTCTACGCCTTCAAGAAGATGTCGAAGATGGAGATGGTATCTGGGATGCCGTTAATCGACCATGTTGATCGAGTATGTGATGGGTGCTTGGTTGGAAAACAGCACCGCAGGCCGTTCCCTGCTCAGTCTACCTATCGTGCAAGTGATGCACTCGAGCTGCTTCATGGTGATCTTTGTGGCCCTATCACCCCAGCAACTCACGGAGGAAAGAAGTACTTCTTCCTTGTGGTAGATGACTACTCGAGATACATGTGGGTCGTTCTCCTACGATCTAAAGATGAGGCGTTTGAAGCGTTCAAGAAGCTGAAGGCTGCAACAGAGATGGAACACAAGCTGAAGGTTCGCGCTCTACGAACAGATCGCGGCGGAGAGTTTACGTCGAACGAGTTCAACGACTACTGCGAGAAGATTGGCATAAAGAGGTTCCTCATGGCACCTTATACGCCGCAGCAGAACGGGATTATTGAAAGGCGCAATCGAACCGTCGTTGACATGGCGAGAAGTTTACTCAAGAGCAAGAACTTGCCGGGGACTTTTTGGGGAGAAGCTGTCTCGACGGCGGTCTATCTTCTCAATCGGGCTCCAACGAAGGCAGTGATCGGCAAGACTCCGTATGAAGCAATTTACGGACGGAAGCCGAATGTGTCTCATCTACGGACGTTTGGGTGTGTGGCACATGTGAAGACGGCGGAGCCGCATCTCGCAAAGCTTGCCGATCGTAGCACCAAGATGGTGTTCATCGGGTACGAGAGGAGTTCCGACACCAAGGCATACCGCTTCTACGATCCACGAAACAAGCGTCTACGGATTTCACGCGACGTCGTGTTTGAAGAAAACCAAGCGTGGAATTGGAGCGCAGTAGCCAACGATGCTCCAAACGGTAACATATTCACAGTTGAATTTCCAACTGATGGTGATGCAGGGGAGGACGTCCAGGTGGTTGGTAAGACGCCCAACCAAGGTGACCGCAACGGCAGTGATCACCATGGTGCCGACACCGACGACGACGCGCATGGGTCGCAAGGTGATAGCGACAACGACGCGCAAGACACGGGTAGAGATCTCGGCAACGACATCGACAACGAGGCGCATAGTGATGATGACAATCAAGATGATGGTCACGATCATGACGACTACGCCGATGACGCGGATGCCAACGACCCGGCATCTACCACGCCCGAGACTCAACCGTCTTCCTCAAGTGCATCGACGCCGACACAATTTGTGTCGCCTCCTTCGCAATCCACAACGGATTCTTCCGGGCCTCGTCGCTACAAGACCCTCAAGAAAGTCTACAAGTACGCAAAGCCAGTTACGCTCGAGTACTCCGATTTGTGTTTACTCGGAGTTGAGGAGCCGGCGAACTTCGTAGAGGCGAGCAAAAGTTCAAGTTGGATGCACGCCATGGATGAGGAGATGAAGGCGATCGAGAGCAATGGCACGTGGACTTTGGTAACCCGACCTCCGAACCAAAAGGCTATAGGTTTGAACTGGGTTTACAAGTTAAAGAAGGACACGAAGGGTGCCATTGTGAAGTACAAGGCAAGACTCGTTGCAAAGGGCTACGTACAATGTCAAGGAGTTGACTATGAGGAGGTGTTTGCACCGGTTGCTCGAATCGAGACGGTAAGAGTGCTCCTAGCTTTGGCAGCACAAGAGGATTGGAAGGTTCATCATATGGATGTGAAATCCGCTTTCCTCAACGGCGACCTCAAAGAAGAAGTGTACGTGGAACAACCCTTCGGCTACGAGAAGAAAGGCCAAGAAGGGAAAGTTTACAAGCTCAAGAAGGCACTTTACGGGCTGAAGCAAGCGCCAAGAGCTTGGAACGCAAAGTTAGACCGAAGTTTGATCTCGCTCGGGTTCAAGAGATGTCCCCTCGAGCACGCGGTCTATACAAAGAACTCCAAAGGATCAAACCTGCTAGTTGGAGTTTATGTCGACGATCTGATTATCACCGGAGATAGCGCGCAAGAAATTGAACATTTCAAGGCGCGGATGAAAAAAAAAGTTTAGCATGAGCGATCTGGGATTACTCAGCTATTACTTGGGCATCGAAGTGAAGCAAAGCTCCGGGGAGATTCCCCTATGTCAATCGGCTTATGCGGTTAAGTTATTGGACAAGTGTGGCATGACAGATTGCTACGAGACACAAGCTCCAATGGACCAACGCCACAAGTTGAGCAAGCGTAGCTCAAATCCGCCGGTGGACACCACAATGTATCAAGCGTTGTGGGCAGCCTAAGATATTTGGTGCATACCCGACCTGACTTGTCTTATTCAGTCGGGATCGTGAGTCGTTTCATGGAGAATCCGACAATCGAGCACATGAGCGCGGTCAAGCAAATCTTGCGCTATGTGAAAGGCACTATAAATCTTGGCTGCACGTATAGAAAGGGAAAGGAAGGGTTGGTCCTCCATGGATACTCAGATAGTGACATGGCAGGTGATGTGGATGACCGGAAAAGCACAACGGGCATGATATTCTATCTTGGCCCAAATCCTATCAGCTAGAATTCTCAGAAGCAAAAGGTGGTTGCGCTGTCTTCATGCGAGGCAGAATACATAGCGGCAAGCACGTCGGCTTGTCAAGCAGTGTGGCTGAGAAGACTCCTAGCTGATCTTGCAAAGTGGGAGGTGCAGAAGGTGTCGTTGAAGATCGACAACCAAGCTGCAATCTCACTGTGCAAAAATCCGGTTCATCACGAGAGGAGCAAGTACATAGATACCCGGTTCCACCATATCCGGGAGTGCATTGAGGAAGGGTTGATCGAAGTTCAGCATGTGAACACGAAGGACCAGCTTGCCGACATTCTCACGAAGTCCCTCGGTCTGACAGAAGTTCATCGAGATGAGGAAGAAAGTGGGAGTACAAGCGATGGAGACAAAGCAACCAGATTAAGGAGGTGAATGTAAGAGTTAATCTAGTTGTAGTATTAGGTATGGTCACGTAGTAGTCCAAAGAGTCCTAGTACTAGTCGTTTTAGTGTTCACGTAAGTAAATCGGACAAGTGCTTGTACGAGTCCGGGTCTCCGTCGTGTTAGTTGCCGACTCGGCGACGTGTTGGACGGGGTGGCTGTATCCCTTTATATAATGAGAGCAAATAAATGAAAAGGTGCAAGTCGACCGCACCGAAAAAGAGTTTCTTCTGTTCGTTCGCAAGTTTACGTGGAGAGAGTCGCCGGCTACGCACGCACGTACAAGACAGCCTCGTGTACGCACGCACGGCCAGATCGATCAAGCTGCTTGCTCGATAGCTAGCTAGCTTAGCACGTGTCTTGTGTAGCTCCTGGGCAATTTGGTCTAGTGATCAAAAGCCAACAGTTGAGTCATCTATTTTGGAACGGAGGGAGTATTATCATTGGCTCCTTCACGATTCCTGGCCTCCCCTGCTTCTCCTTGCCACCGTCAGCGCTGTCGGCGTTGTACACGTACATCCGGCACACGGCGAAGAAGACGAGGAGGTTAGCACAGTTAAGCACGGCGAAGGCGTAGTAGAGGTCCAGCCGCGAGGCGTTGAGGTTGTTCTGGATCCAGCCTCCATGTCCTCTTCCGCTCCGTCGCGTGACGCGCGACACCGTCGACAGCAGGAAGCTGCTGAGGAAGTTGCCGACGCCGAGGCTGGTCATGGCGTAGGACGTGCCGAGGCTCTTCATCCCCTCGGGCGCCTGGTCATAGAAGAACTCGATCTTGGCCACCTCCAGGATGTTGGAAACCTGCTGACGGTCCACCTGACAGGCCACCACGCACGGAGGCAAACCTCCAGGACCGAGTCACCCGCGACTCTCCAGCGCACGAACGCCATCATCTCCGCGTTCGACATGATTAGCACTTATCCGATTCTATTGTAACAACCTGTACAGCGTGTATATAAACGCTTGTTGTACCTGAGACTGAATATAGTGAGAATTCTCCTCTCCAACTTGGTATCAGACACTCTCGATCCTCTCGCTTCCGCCTTCGCCATGAGCGTCCGCCGCCCTCTCCGGCGCACCCGCTCCTTTGGGGACGCCGACGCCGTCTTCGACCTGTCCTGCGTCGCCCCCGAGCCTGCGCCTGCCCCCGCACCGGCTCCTGCTGCTCCGGCGCCCATCCGCGCCCCGATCCTCCGCGCGCGCGCTCCAGCGCCCCTGCGCGCCCCTGCTGCTCCCGGCCGTGCGCTCGCCCTGGCAGCGCTGGCCGCCCAGGTCCCCGTCGCTCCTCCTCCATCCATGCATCACATTAATATCTCGTCCTTCATCCCCTTCAAGCTCAGCCTGGACGCCAACAATTGCTCGAAATGGCGCCAGCTCTTCGCCTTTGTACTAACCAAGTACCAGGTCGAGGATCACGTCGAGGAAGCCGTTGACCCCCTGCATGCTGATGCCGTCTGGAGGAACGATGACATTACCATCGTACTCTGGATCTACGCCACGATCTCCGATGAACTCTACGACGTGGTCCAGTCGCCGAACAACACCGCGTACCACCTCTGGCGCGAGCTGGAGGTCTTCTTCCGCGACAACGCCGCCGGCCGCACCGTCCACATCGGGGCGGAGTTCCGGGCTACGGTACAGGGCGATCTGAGCATCGCCCAGTACTGCCGTCGCCTGAAGCAGCTCTCCGACGCCATGGCCGACGTGGGCGAGCCCGTCACCGACCGCTCCCTCACGCTGCAGCTTGTGCGGGGCCTCAGCCGCCGCTTCCACGTCATGGCTACCTTGCTTCCCATGCAGGTGCCGTTTCCCACGTTCAACCAGGCGCGCTCCCGTCTCCTGCTGGAGGAGATCTCGCTGGGTGAGCGGGAACGCACCGAGGGGGCCGGGGCTCTCTCCATCGGGCACGGCGGCGGCTCGTCGTCTGGCAACTCCGAGCGCGGTGGCGACCGCGGTGAGCGCCAGCCTCCTCCGTCCCCAACTGACAAGGGCAAGGGGGCGGCCACTCCACCCTCCGGCGACCGCCAGCGTGGCGGGCGCGGACGTGGGCGCGGCTCCAACACCTCATCGCCTGCTCCACTCGGGCGCGGCCAACAGCCGTGGCTCGGGTACTTCGCGCCGTGGGGCTCCCCGGCGCCCTCCCCACAGCAATGGCGGGCGCCTTGGATGCCGCCCAACTCCGCCGGGGTCCTCGGCCCACGCCCGGAGCTCCGCACCAAGCCTACCCCGTCGGCGTGCCGTCCTCGTCGTCCCCGCCTCCATGGGACCAGCAGCAGGCCATGATGGCCCAGGCCTTCGCCAACCTCAACATGCAGCAGCCTCCGGCCACCCACGAGTGGTTCATGGACACAGGAGCTACATCCCACGTCGCCGGGTCCAGTGGTAACCTCACCAAGCTCCTTCCTCCTTCAATGCATACTCCCTCTACCATTACAGTAGGCGACGGTTCTGTGATTCCCGTAGTAGCCACCGGCTCCTCTAATCTCTCTCCCTACCCCTTCCAACTTAACCACGTATTGATTTCTCCCCGTATTGTCAAAAATCTCATTTCTGTGGGTCGTTTTACTCGCGATAATTGGTGTATTGTCTCTTTTGATCCGTTCGGTTTCACTGTGAAGGACATGGCCACAGGGAGAATTCTGATGTGGTCCAGTAGCTCCGGCGACCTCTACCCGTTTTTCCGATCCAATAAAGACGGCGGCATGGCCTTCACCATCTCCGGAGCAGGCGACTTGTGGCACTTGCGGCTAGGGCACCCTAGTTCTACTTCTATTTCCATATTAGCAAACAATTTCCTTGATTCCTGTAATAAGAGCAATGATTCTCGTGTGTGTGAATCTTGCAAGTTAGGCAAGCAACCTCGTTTACCATTTCCACAATCTTTTTCATATACTACTGCTCCTTTCCAATTAATCCACTGTGATCTCTGGACATCCCCTGTTTGCAGTTTTTCTGGGTACCAATATTACCTAGTCGTACTAGATGATTTTTCCCATTATTCTTGGGTATTTCCCTTGCGCCACAAGTCTGACACTGCTGCCGTCTTACAACGTTTCTTTTCTCACGTCCTCACACAATATAATGTTGTTATTCGGTGTTTGCAGTGCGACAATGGAGGGAGTTCCTTTCTCACTCTCTTCGTGACTATCTCTCTCGCTCCGGCGTCGTCTACTGCCTCTCTTGCCCGCACACTTCCGCGCAAAACGGGAAAGCAGAGCGCCTCCTACGCACCACAAATGACGTGCTACGAACTCTCCTCATCCACGCCCAGATGCCTCCAGAATATTGGGTCGAGGCTCTCCATGCCGCCAATCATCTGATCAATCGGCGCCCCTCTTCGGCGGTGCACAACCTCACTCCTTTCTACCTTCTCAATGGTAGCCATCCGTCCTATGATCACATGAGGGTGTTTGGGTGTCTTTGTTTCCCCAATCTCGCTCATCTTGCACCGCACAAGCTCGCCCCCCGATCCACGCCATGTGTGTTCCTCGGGTATCCACTTGAGCATAAGGGCTACAGATGCCTCGACCTACGCACGCGCAAAGTTCACATCTCCCGTAGCGTTGTTTTTGACGAACAAACCTTCCCGTTTTCCTCTCTCAACGCACGGCTGACCACACCACCACCTCCCACACCGGATCCACCCCTTTTTCCGGCGTCCCGATCCTACCTACCTCGTACGACAGGCCCGCGTCTTCTCCCGGCCCTGCGCTCGCTCCGCAGACTGCGCACCTGCCCGCCTCGCCCGCCGCGCCCAATCCCACCCGCCCGACAACTCAACGCGAGCCAACCACGCCTCCCAGCGTCCCACCTGTTGGCCCCACCCACGACAGGCCGCCCACCACTCCTGCGTCCGGCCGCCATGCAACACATGCATCCACTTCCAGCCATGCAACCAATCCCGAGCCGGCGTCCCATGCAACGTCGTCTGCCGCTCCTCGCCCGCTACCGCCCCGAGCTGTTCCAGTAGCACCACCAGTCAACCTCCGCCGCATGCACACACGCTCCAAGTCTGGCTTTGCCCAACCCAAGTCCCAGTTAAACCTCTCTGTCACCACTCCTCCTACCATCAGCCCCATTCCCTCCTCTTACCGCGTGGCTCTTAAGGATCCGAACTGGTCTAATGCAATGTTAGAAGAGTTTCATGCATTGTTGCGGAATGACACTTGGTCGTTGGTTTCACGTCCTGCAGGTGCAAATGTGGTCTCCGGCAAGTGGATCTTTCGCCACAAGTTCAACCCCGACGGGACGCTAGCGCGGTACAAGGCTCGATGGGTTCTTCGCGGCTTCACACAACAGGCCGGTGTCGACTACGGCGAGACTTTTAGTCCCGTGGTTAAACCGGCCACCATTCGGGTCGTCCTCGGCGTCGCCACCAGCTCTTCGTGGCCCGTCCACCAGCTCGACGTCAAGAACGCCTTCTTGCACGGGCACCTCGCCGAGACGGTGTACAGTGCGCAGCCTGCCGGCTTCATCGACTCCTCGCGCCCACGAGACGTGTGTCGTCTCAACCGCTCGCTGTATGGGCTCAAGCAGGCGCCGCGCGCTTGGTTCTCCAGGTTCACCGGCTACCTCATCACCCTCGGGTTCCGTGCTTCCAAGGCCGACTCCTCTCTGTTCACTTTGCATCGTGGGCATGACACGGCGTATCTCCTTTTGTACGTTGATGATATTATCCTCACCGCGAGCTCCACGCCCTTACTCCAGTCCATTGTCGGCTCTCTTCATCGCGAGTTCGCCATGACTGATCTGGGCCCTCTTCGCCACTTCCTCGGCATCAACGTACACCGCAACTCCACTGGCATCCACCTTTCTCAGGAACAATATGCCCTTGAGGTCTTGGATGGCGCCGGCATGCTAAATTGCAAACCGGTCTCAACCCCCGTCGACACCACCAGCAAACCATCCGCCATGGACGGGCCTCTCTTCCACGACCCCTCTCTCTACAGGAGCTTAGCCGGAGCCTTGCAATACTTGACTCTGACGCGCCCCGATATTTCTTATGCTGTCCAACAATGTTGCTTGTTCATGCATGCTCCCAGGGATGCTCACTACCAGCTGGTGAAACGTGTCCTCCGCTATGTGCGCGGTACGACGCGTCTCGGGCTCCAGTTCTACCGCGACTCCGGCAACGATCTCACCGTGTACACCGACGCGGATTGGGCGGGGTGCCCCGACACCCGCAAATCCACGTCGGGGTTTGCCGTGTACCTCGGCTCCAACCTCGTCAGCTGGTCTTCGAAGCGGCAGAACACGGTCTCGCACTCGAGCGCTGAGGCCGAGTACAAGGGCATCGCCAACGCGGTGGCCGAGGCGGTCTAGCTTCGTCAACTCCTCACCGAGATCCGCCGCCCTCCGCAGCGAGCTACCGTCGTCTACTGCGACAATGTCAGCGCCATGTACATGTCGAGCAACCCCGTGCAGCATCAACGTAGTAAGCACGTGGAGATCGACCTTCACTTCGTCCGTGAGCGCGTCTCCCTGGGCGAAGTTCGCTTGCTGCATGTGCCTACCACATCCCAGTACGCTGATGTGTTCACGAAGGGCCTCCCTGCGAGCATCTTCACAGCTTTCCGATCCAGCCTCAACGTCCGCGAGCACCCTGTTGCGGTTGCGGGGGGGTGTTGGAAACCTGCTGACGGTCCACCTGACAGGCCACCACGCACGGGAGGCAAACCTCCAGGACCGAGTCACCCGCGACTCTCCAGCGCACGAACGCCATCATCTCCACGTTCGGCATGATTAGCACTTATCCGATTCTGTTGTAACAACCTGTACAGCGCGTGTGTATATAAACGCTTGTTGTACCTGAGACTGAATATAGTGAGAATTCTCCTGTCCAACTCAGGAAGGCGTCGGCGACGCCCATGAGCACGAACTGCGGGAGCAGCACGAAGATGGAGAGCCGGACCATCGTGCCCCTGCTGTCGAGCACGCCGTTCTCGCGCGCCACGGCCAGGCGGTGCCGCTCGGTCGCCGACGCGATCACCATGATCGCGATGTGGAGGACGAGCCCGACGCCCATCCGCTGGAGCAGCGAGATGCCCCGCGGGTTCTTTGTCAGGCGCCGCATGCAGGGCACGAAGAGGCGGTCGTAGATCACGACGGAGACGAGCATGGAGACGGTCACGAACCCCTGCAGGCTCGCCGGCGGGATGTCGAAGCCGCCGACGCGCCGCTCCAGCGTCGTGCCCTGCTTCACGAACAGCGTGTTGATCTGGGCCAGCATCGCGCTCGGCACGAACGTGATGAACAGCACGGGAAGCATCTTGAGCATCTGCTTCGTCTCCTCCACCTGCGTCACCGTGCTCAGCGACCACCGCGACGTGCTCCCGGCCCCGGTCCTCACCGCCGCTTTGCTCAGCACACTGAAAGTCGGCGTGTGGGGCAGCGGGGACGTCTTTTTCCTGTCGTATTGGTCCGGGTCGAGCTCGTGCAGGTCGCGCGGGTCCGCGGGCGCCGTGACGCGGCACTTGCGGACGGCGGTGACGATGACCCCGGCCATCTTGGCGAGGGAGCTCTCGGGTGAGGTCGGCTTGTGGCGGTACAGGGGCGTTCCGGCGGTGAACACGGCGATGGAGACGGCGAGGCCGATGGTGGGGAGCGCGTAGCCGACGGTCCAGCCGATCTTGTCCTGGATGTAGACGAGGACGGTGTTGGCGAAGAGCGTGCCTAGGAAGATGCTGAACATCCACCAGTTGAAGAAGGAGAGCTTCTGCCGGCGCTCCCTCGGCTCGTGCTTGTCGAACTGGTCGGCGCCGATGGTGGAGATGTTGGGCTTGGTGCCGCCTGTGCCGACGGCGAGGGTGTACAGGGCCAGAAAGAACACGCCCAGCTGCAGGCTCGACGCCTTGCGCTCGCAGGTCGGGTCCGCCGTGCCGGTGCCGCACGCCAGCGACACGGCCATGGTCAGCAGGCACATTCCCTGCGCAATCATCCGTTGGCCAAGTTTTTTTTTTCCATTTTCAGGGAGAGCTTTTGCCGGCGGCCCGAGCGGAGGTATGAAGGAAGGGAAGGACTTACGAGAAGGTAGATGGCGGAGGCGGCCATGAAGGTGCGGTAGCGTCCGAGGTGGGCGTCGGCGATGTAGGCGCCGAGGACGGGCGTGATGAGGCTGGTGCCGGCCCAGTTGGTGACGTTGTTGGCGGAGCGCACCGTGCCCTGGTGCAGCTCCCTCGTCAGGTACAGCACCAGGTTGGACGCGATTCCATAGGGCGCCATCCGCTCGAACACCTCGTACACTGCAGGTCACTTGGTCAGCCATGGCTTCTTCGGCGTTGCAGGCCAGGGATATCGGGCTTCTTCTTCCTTACGACCTTACGTGCAACGAAATGAAGGTTAGGCACGCGGAGCTTCCTTACCAAGAACGAAGGAGCATGCTTTCCATCCTCCTCGATTGGATCGGATGACCGGGTTGCCGCAGAGGTCCGTCGTGCCGTCCTGCGTGTACTCGCCGCCGCCGGTCTCCAGCTGCGGCGTCCCCTCCATTGGCACTCCTCTCCCAGCTGCACTTGACTTGAGCTCTCGATGCGCAAGGGTGGGAACTAGATCGATGGGTCTAATTCCGTGACACGGGCAATGCTAGTTAACTGTATATACGATTCTGACTAGCTAACTGCTACACGATCGAGTATCAAGCAATGGAATTATAATACACGATCGAGTATCAAGCAACTGCAATTCTAAATAGGACAGTCTTCTCATCAAATAAATAAAAACAATTAGCTGTAGGTATGATTTGTGCTTATCTACTCGGATTTATTCTGTATTTCAAAAAGATCCCGGCTTCTGCATCCACGCTGCTATTTCAAAAAGAAAAATCCATACGATCGAGAAAAGGATTAGGTTTCACTATCATGGATATAACGGAACAAACAAAACAAAATAAGCATCCTGGTGCAAAAGATCCAGACTGTTATTTTATGGTGATGAAGTATTTAGAAGCGACTATAAAAATGGGAGCGCCTATAGATCGATCCAGCTTGAGAGATAGCCTCGAATGAGGATTTCATTTCAAATTTCTGGTCACAAAATTGGTTTAACGCGTGGGGAACATGCTGAAGTGTGTTTTCTTTTTTTTAATGTGGTGTTTTAGTGAGCTAAATATATTACAGGTGCCCCAACTTGTTCTGCACGGTCAATTTAGTGCGCAAAGTTGCAAAATACACAAAATTGATGCTTGAACTTGTTTGGTTGTGCAAATACGGTACCTCCGTCTGTATGCAGACGTACGTCTAGTCTTGTAGCATGTCTGTATGGCTGTGGCCTACTTGCCAGTGGCTAAGAGCGCGGAACATGCTGGGTGCTCCACTCGTGAGGATTTATTTTGCAGAAACCCCCTCATATTTTATTTAATCACATAAAAAAGACCTCAAATACGACATGCGAGAACTAACATGAAAAAACATCAACGGGAAGGGGTTTTGAACCTAGCTGGGATAACTACACCATGATCTGGTCAACCAGCTGAAATATGCCATGCGTACAGCAACTCTAGCAGACCCCGCATCCGCCCTCGACCCATAAAATAACCGCCAAAATGTAGGTAGGGGCGGAAAAACCTGTCCGACCAGACCCCGCATCCCGCCCCGGCCCGCAAAAATTTTTGAGGGGCGCGGCAAAATCCCGACCCCAACCCGGGAATACGCAGATTTCCCCCTCGCGGCCACGGTGCCCTGCATCACAGAGAAGCAGTTGGCGGGAGGGACATTTCAACCCGCGCGCCTTCCTCCCTCCTTCCGCCGCCGACCGCCCTTGCTTCCGCCCGCCGCCGGCGATTCCGGCCAAATCTACGGGCGGAATCGGTCCGCGGGGCCGCCCCACACCCTCCCGCACGGAGACGCTGCACCGACCCCCCCCCCCCCCCCCGCGGATCCGGCGAGAAGAGCCGTCCTCATCGCCGCCCGGGATCACCCGCCGCGTCCACCACCGGTTAGTGCGTATTTTTGTGATTTTTGCGAGCGGTATAGTTAATTGACGCGCCGGTACGCATGTAGATGGAGTTGAGCCCGTGCGAGAAGTTCTTGCTCTCCGATTCGTCCGATTCGGACGACTAGGATGTTGAGACCATGCTTGCAAACTTTCGGCAGCAGACATTGGTCATGGCACTTGGCGTGAAGGAGTATGAAGACGAGAACCAGAAGAGGAGGCGAGGATCGACCTTCGGGCGTCTTTGCATTCCTCGGAATCGTCATCTTGGGAACGAGATGTTGATGCAAGACTACTTCGCGGAGAATCCTACATATCCACCGCACCTCTTCCGGAGAAGGTACCGAATGCGCCGATCCCTCTTTGTCAAAATTGTTCAAGCTTGCGAGGCAAATTGCCGGTATTTTACTCAAAGAAGAAATGTTGCTGGCTTAAAGGGATTTAGTGCATATCAAAAAATCTCTGCGGCAATGCGGGTGATTGCATATGGTGTTCCGGCTGACTATGCCAATGAGTACCTTCGCATTGGTGAAGATACTACAATTGAGTCTGTACATAGATTTGCAAAGGTGATCATCCGTGTCTTTGGTACTGAGTATCTTCGGGCACCCAACGAAGATGACACAAAGAAATTGATGGCATCTAATGAGAGGAGAGGTTGGCCTGGCATGCTAGGTAGCATTGATTGTATGCATTGGACTTGGAAAAATTGCCCCAAGGCATGGCAAGGAATGTATTGTGGCAAGTCTCGTGATGCAACAATTGTGCTAGAGGCCATAGCATCCGAGGATTTATGGATTTGGCATTGCTTTTTTGGTATGCCGGGCACTCTCAATGATATCACTGTGTTGCAACGGTCTCATTTGTTTGCTAGGCTTGCTAGTGGTGATGCTCCTGCTTGCAACCACGCTATCAATGGGCATGAATACACAAAGAGGTACTATCTTGCAGATGGTATATACCCTCCTTGGTGCACATTTGTCAAAAGCATCAAAGAACCCAAAACTAAAAAACAATGTGAATTTGCAAGGGTGCAAGAGGCAGCCCGAAAAGACATTGAAAGAGCATTCGGTATTTTGCAATCTAGGTTTGCCATTGTCCGTGGTCCTGCTCGTTTTTGGGACAAGAAAACCTTGAAAAATATCATGACATGTTGTGTTATCCTGCACAATATGATTCTTGAAGACGAGAGAGGAATGAACTTGGAATTCTTCTACGACAATGTGGGTAGCCGTGTCAAACCAGCTAGAGACCCTAACCGCATTAGAGCTTTTCTTCAGACATACAAGGAGATTGAAAATGCAAACACACACTTTCAACTTCAGGAGGATCTCATTGAGCACCATTGGCAAAGGGCTGGACAGTGACTCCTTTTTGTATTCATTTGTATTTGTATTCATGACAAGTTTTGTATGGCATTATTTAAGTTTGCTACGGTGATTTGAATAATTATTTGTAATGTGGATGATTATTGTATTATGTTTGATTTGAATAATTTAGTTTTGCTTTCTATTGTTGTATTATGTTGGATTTGATATTTGCGGGCCGATGAGATGCGGGATGCAGCGGCGCAAAGAGCAGACCCCGCAAAGCCGACCCGTAAAAAAGCATATTCTACGGGTCCGTTTGAGGGGTTTGCATCTGTGGTTGTCCGCGCCGGCCCGCAAAGGCCGTTTTGCGCGAACGCGTTTTGTGGGCCGGCGGGATGCGGGGTCTGCTAGAGTTGCTCTAAGCTAGAAAGCTATATAGACACTTTTCATGTATCGCTCTGCAATTTTCCTAATGCATTATCTATCAGTTTTATTTTTATTTTGTCCAAGTTCTTGCTTTGTTTCATGACACATAATTTTTCGCATACAAAAAATACAACATGCAATTATTCTGTATTTTAAATCTTTTTTGTTTCATTATTGTGTACTTTGAAGAGGTAGGCATGAACTTTTTCAAAATTTATGGGGCTTTAAATAGTTGAACCTATATTAGAAATTGTTTTATAAATTTATGTATGTTCATTCTGGACAACAAGCACACACACAATCATTGTTCATCTTCATTGTATTTCTAAAATAACCAATTATTAACAAATTGACAACATAGTATTTGTAAACTATTCAACATGTATTAAAAAGTATTGTGTTGAACTTTTAATGCAATTATTTAACATGTTACAGAATAAATTTTTAATACACATTGAGTTTTTTTAATACACATTGTGAATTTTCTAATGAAAGATGGACATTTTTAAAAAGCACGTTACAAATTTTTAATACAAATGAAACATTTTCCAAAAACGTGATGAACTTTTTCCAAATGCACTAAAACTTTCTTTAAGTTTATGGCAGTTTTAATTTATTATTACTCCATCGGATCCATATTAATTGATGCTAGTCTAGTACAGAGTTAGTACAACTTCAAAAAATTATATTACACTTCTATGTGTGCATGTGCAAAAAAATTCAGAATTTTTTTAGCTGTAAAAGTCCGTTTCTTTGAACTTCAAAACAAGCGACACAATGTGTCCCTGCTTCAATGCTACCTTTCGCATAGCAATGCAATATATACTAGTAGAAAGCCCGTGCGTTGCCACGGGCTTTTGAAATATTTTGCTTGTCGCCCCCAACCTGAGTCGCCGCCTCCGCCGCCGGCCAACCCTCTAAACTGTGCCACAATCTTTAGCACCCGCGACCTCCCGCACCACAATCTCAATGGTTGGCAATATTATGAAGAAAAAGGAAGGATCAAGATGGTTCTCTGAAGAAGTCATACCATCTCGCACATCAAGTTCATGGATCGTACGCATGCTCTCTTCTCTCGGCATCATTATCATATTTTCAGACTACAAAATCTAACACTCGTGTTTTGAATAATCAGCAGTGCAAATCAATTTCAAGAACATGTCATGGGTGAATCATTTGGGTGCTATACTTTAAAAAAATCATAGGGGAGAGATTTGGCAGGTTACACTGAATGCCATGTAGAAAGCCATACCCAATAGAGAGATCCAATTTTACTATAAAAGAACTATGTTACACACAAAAAAATGTAACTTGTAAGCTCAATAACATTACCTTCTTCCTCAAGTCTTCGCATCACCGAAGTGCCAAATTTCTCACCTATGATGTCAGTATCGCTCTATAGACAATGTTCTTCATGTATGTACCAACAGGACAATCGAAGCTTGGTTAGGAAGGTGGTCGCATAATAATTATTAAAGGGAAAAATCTTCCCTCAATTTGTTTGGGATGACCATAATAATTGTTGCAGATTAATTTTCCACACAAATCTATTCTCTACCTAGTTTTCTCACATCACCTATTTTTTCCTGACTTATTTGCTTTATTTCACTACCAAATAAGACATTACTCCCTCCCTCCGTTCCTTTATAGTACACAAATCACGGTCGGGTCTCTTTCTAGTACGTGCTAACTTTTTGACTGATCCTCGTAAGTGAAATGTCCTGATTGGTTGTTAGAAATATTTTGTAAGTGTGCATGCAATTAGTTGCGCATTGGCCATCGAAGCATTTGTTTCCAAGTGAGCGGGCATGAAGCATTTGTTTCTGTTTTTACATATACTTCTGAGGAATTAGTCAAGGATATTTGTAGGAGAGAGATCACGGGTATGCGTGTGTATGTCACAGGTTGTTACGCGTGTATGACAACTACAACAACAATAATTAGGCATACAAGGACTTCGTAACACCTACTTGTTTTATGTGGGTAATAAGCTTTCACATTCTGCAACAGAAGTCAGAAAACAAGCAATAATCATTAGTTTTCGGTTCTATGCAAGACATAAGCTTATGTAAAACTGCATATTATCACTGCTTTGTTTTTCTCTCCCAGTAAGAATATGCGTAAATGGGAAGAAATATATCTGCTTATTATAACCACTTTTTTTGGTCCCAACAAGAATCTGCTTATTATAACCACTTTTTTTGTCCCAACAAGAATATGCATAAATGTGAAGAGAATATAGCTTACTGTAATATGTGCAATCATTGTTCCATATACATTCACCTGCATACCAAAGATCTGACCCCATATCCAGCATAGGTAAATATACCAAGAGCAAATTCATAGCTCAGCCACCTTCACGAGGAGACTACACGTCTTGTACACTTGATCTGCTTGTATCCTCATCTTGATATTGCTGGGGGGAAATAATCAAGCGCAATTTAGATAATGACGAAGTGCAGGTCTCTTGATTTATAAACATTGTCTCAGCCTAATATATCATCCTGATTTTTGTATCCTTTGACACTTCAGAAGCAAAAAAGTTACAACCACTCAGAATGTAGAGTGAATAGTGAACCCAAGAAGTCATTTCTCTCATCAAGTTAAATCAATAGGCACGGAAACCACATTGTAAATTCTAGAAATAGTTATACCACAACCAGTAAGCTAATAGATTTAACTGAAATGAACAACAAAATCTGAAAAATGAGAAGATATATATTTATTTGTCAGACGATTATTGTGGAAACTGTTGGCACCACTCCCGTCAGCTCTAACTTTTCTTCTAACTGATGCGCTTAGGTAATGACGAAGTGCAGGTCCCTTTAGGAAAATAATCAAGCGCAATTTAGATAATGACGAAGTGCGGGTCCCTTGATTTAGAAACATTGTCTCAGCCACGAATGACAACCTTGAGATCTATGCAGATTCTCTCATGTTACAAGTGTGGAAAACCCACTTACATATTGTAAGCCATGCCACTTGAAATTTAAAACTACTAAGTGTATTTTACTTCAAAGGTCTCAAGGTTGAACCCAGCCGTCTAAGAATATAATGTACAGTATTGTGAAGATGGTGCTATATTAATGAAGCTGAACCAAGCCGTCTTGCAATCGCCACTGCACTTCCACAAGCACAAAACTAACTCAAGGTATAATCTAAACTATACAACTACTGTGGCCTGACAAGAACGCAGCTTTCACTATAAACTATACAACTATATACACCACAGTTAGAACATAGCACCTTTGCAAGAAAGCTCAGTACCAATGTGTCCTGACAATAAAGATTGTAGTAAGTTCATCCAGGGACTTCTACATAAAAGCAAGCTATAGGGTTTTAGCAACATAAAAAGGAACTAAACCAGTTCATCCTAAAGCATAATTATTTCCCCAAAAGAAAACAATAATGGAACACTTTACGCGTCAGGCAGAAAATATATAAAAACAAACGTGATTTTGTTTTGACAAAAGATGCCATCCAGACCTGTTAAGTAAAATTCTCTACATAAACACAGCGCCTAAAAGATGAATGTTGGCCAATTAAAACCCACGCTTCCGCCAATGACGGCCGGAGCGCTTGGAAATCCATGCACAAAAGAAACCTCTGCCATGGTACTGCACGATGTCAACGATGAGGTGGAGGTAAGTATTAGGTAATTATACTTGTGTTAGCTTCATAATTAGTGAGCTCACAGAATCAGGGATAAATCTATATTTTTTCTAAGAGAAATCAATCTATAAATCTGAATGCTATTTGCCACAAAGTGTAACTCTTACCATAACAATATTGTACCTTTTTGAGAAAACAAATTGGGGTACTAATTAATCATGAGCAGATCAAGTAATT